>NC_070548.1:1409166-2818333 GCF_026873545.1 Fusarium falciforme
TCGAATCATTTGACGGGATTGAGTTGCTTATCGATGACATATAGCGCAAAGCAACTGTTGAACCGCATTGTCGTATGGTACGATGGGCTTGGCGTGCGACTCGTCCAAGGACGCGCAATCTTGGCAGAAACATGGCCGCAGCATGAATAGACAGTTGTTGAAATTTAATTATAGTGGATGAGAAACAATAATCAATGACAGAGGGAATTAAGAGAAGTGTCGTCTCATTAAGCGCTGCCTGCACAAGGCGTTTCTATAGCATAGCCACCGCGGAACCCTAGGTTTCAATGCAGTAAGCGGGAGACGCCGCAATTGGCGGCATGATCCCATAGGACTCAATGACAAGGGTCTGGTAGAGCCAAGAACCTCATACTGCAGTTCTCAAGACCGCGGGTAAGTTGTGAAAAGGAAGCAAATCTCGATATATTTTATGAGAGACAAAACGGACGCCGATCTGTTGCGTCACAGCTGACCAAAGTTACCTACCATGCTTGGGATACTTGCTCCAACTATATATGATTACTATGATGAGTCAAATGAAAATTTGATAATCAAGATATGTTAAGGATGGCCTAATTCAGGCTTGTTGTCCTCTATAAGCTGCCTTATCAACGTCGTCTTGCGCCTGTCCAGCGGCTTCATCTCCATCTGTGTCTGTCTTCAGGTCTCTACTCTGTTCAGTATGTATACAGTTTGAGTCTCGATGTCATGTCAATTATTGGCCACCCCTCTACCCAGGGAAACCATGGGTACCCATGGTTCAAGCAGGCAATGCGAAATACCCCTCGGGTTCCCATGGGTAATATGTGCGCCGCTGGGTAACCGTGGGTATCTTGGATAAGCAACCCATGGGTACCCATAACTACCCACTAAGCTTCACAGTGGTTATGGGTTGTCCTGAGCAGATGAGTGCCTCACATACCCATGGGAGCCCATGGGCACCGACTACTGCCCAGGCTAGGCTTCGCAATGCCCATAGGTTGATTTGGGCGGGCAAATACTTGGTTGTGTCTAGTTGAATAACTGTTTATGGGCACTCACGGGCTATTGGAGTTTGTTTGACAATGGGTACCAGCGGTGAGCTCGGTCATTTCAGAGATTGTATTTGGTAGATTGGGCACGCCACTACCCGTGGGTATTTCGTGGGTAGATATCACCCATGGGTATGGCTTGGGTAGACAAATCCCCATGGGTACCCATAAGACAATATATACCCACGGTTACCTGTGTTAGTCTTCGTGATAGTATGGGTCAGCTTGTGTGGACGAATGCCCACGGGTACCCATGGGCCGACTGAGGTTATACCCCCCCAACTTAGAGCTCCTAATACACACTGTGGTCTGTTTTATCTCACAGTGATTAGAATAGTTGTAGGTGTCTTGTGGGTCAAAGCCGTCATCGTCATATTTCTAATACTTGGGCTTCTAGCCAGAGGTTTACCTGCCACCTTCAACATAGCCCTCTGATTCAGCGTTAACCTCCCGAGAGTCTTCTTGTTACTATGCTGTATTCACAAATAAATTTCTGAGTCGTTGGGCCTCTATCAATGGACGACAGTCACTGACTTTCCCCCAGTCGGATTTCACGCGCCCATGATTGCACTCCATTTGATGCCATGCCCAAGATCTGGTCTGCCCTGAAGCTGCCACCATCGCAGCGGTGGCACGAGCTGAAAGACGTGAACTCAACTTGTAAACGAATCAGACAAACTGAAGCAACTTACCGTTTCCTTGGTCCACTCAACTGAGTACCTCCTGTGTATCACCCAAACACTTGGGCACCAGAGTCCATGCCACCCGAGGCTCAGCATTGTACCCAACCCTCATCATGCTCCATGTAAATGCATGTGCAATCCCAGACAGAGCATCGGAAACACAAATAATGTCGCGTTGGTCCTCCTCTTGACCGAGATGCGGCCCTCTTTACCTTGCTGACGCCGAAAACCAGGTGTGTCGGTGAAGTTCCGAACAATCGGCACATCTACGCACATCCCTGAATGCCCTCAAGATGGCATGTTTGGACTCTTTAATAAGAAAAGATAATTGCGGCTCGGGGGACGGGAGCCGACAAGTTGCAGATGGCAAAGACAAGGACAAGCCTCGGTGTGGTGATGGCTCTTTTTTGAGTATCATCCCACGTGTAAGCCAGGGACGTCATACTTTCAGCCTCATGCTCCCTTCTGTCCGGATCTTGTACCATGATGGCACAACCACGAAACGAAACTGTCTGTGTAACAACCCTTTCCATTACTCCGACAACCCAGACCACCACCACCACCAACACTTTGTGTTGTAGCGCATTCACATGAACGTCGGCACTTGGGACAAGCCACGGCGGCCAAGCTCCGAAGCATCCATCCATCCCATCATACGAGAAAAGCATAGGCAGTGAAACCCTTCCTGCTTGTTGCTTCGAGAAGCATTCTCCTTCACCTTGGCGCGTAACAGTCGGTCAAGGTGAGGCAAGGCAAGGCGGGAGTTTCCGCTTCGTCGAACCATGGTCTCCCCTGCAGACGAGGTTGATCAACGTCGAAGAAAAATCTCCTTGTTGTTTTAGGGGAGAGTCATTGCGCACCCCGGGTTTTCCCGGGGTTGTCGATTCTGGCACCATTTCGACGTCGGGTAATATCGGTGCTTGGACCTTTGAGTATGGAGCTCATTTTCTGTGTCATTCAATTGCATCTCTTGAAGAGTCAAAGACGCAATCCCGATCTTTTTGGGGTATCGCGGCTTTCTCGAACTCTTGCAAGTGGATCTATGACTACCTACCTACTGTTCCTGTCCCGTCCCTCCAAGTCCATCTTGCCGGAACCGGGACCGGCACCGGGATGGACAACCTACTTAGAACATCATCTTTGAAAACTGGGCTTGAACTTCCCCAGAATGAGGCGCAAAGAGCCTCAAGTGGACGCGGCCCCACGAACACCAACGACCGCCCGCCGGCGCCGTGTTCGGGGGGCGTGAAGCGGAATGGGTGTGGCAAAGTTGATGTAGCCGGGGCCGGCAAGAAGCCGACTGGCAATATGACACAATGTGCAAAAGCCCCTGGCATCTTGGAAACCCGGCCGAGTGTGTGTGCGTGCGTGTGCAAGGGAGGGCCTGTGCCTGTGCCTGCAACATCCGTTGTCGGCTGCGTAGTCGGCGGTTTGTCATGATATTGCTCCCAATGTGAGGCCATCGCGGGAATATTGATGCGCGAAAAAGGGCGCGCGTAAATCAACCATCAAGGGCCAATTCATTGGCCAACATGGTAAACACGGTAGACAGGGGGAAACAGTATTGGGTGTATACACTTTTTTTGTGGTATTGATAATGTTTCTACCAAAAAATGACTTTGCTTGGTTTCCAACGCCTTGCTGTTCCTTGCTCGCTGTTAAGAGCTCTGAAGGTTGTGTATCCAGCTATACAGAATAGAAAGAAATGGCGTTGATGCCAGCCAACAAGATACGGAGGTCCTAACGTTCTCCGTGAGCCGGGCAAAACTTGCAAGTCCCGACTTTGTCTTGTTCTCCTCTTTTTCCTCCTCCTCCTGGCGGTGCCTATTTATAGCCCTCAATATTAACGACCTCTGGCGGCGGTGATGCCGTGGTGCCCTCAGCAGTTTCTCGAAGCGAAAGGGGGGATCCAGCTGTGACTGGGAGCTATGTCCCAAGTCGGTAGTGCCCCTCAATGGGAATGGTCTTTCGTACTCATCCCGATCAAAGCACCGTCAAGGTATGCCGTGGTGCGCCTGGTCACTCAGCCTTACTCGTACACCATATATATGTGGTGCGGGAGATGTGCTCCAGGCAGGTTGGCTCCCCTGGCTATCGTCATATTCTCTGTGTCATCGTAGATAATTCGTTCGTCCGGTCCGTCCTGATTCCACCTTCCACCCGTGATTCCTCGCTCCTCAGCGCGGGGAAGGCGAGCTTAGGAGAAGAGGGCGGCGCCGCCAGACTCGATGGCCTCGATCTCGGCAGCGTTCAGGGTCTTTCGGTGGAAGCGGGCGGGGAGCTCAGAGACGTCAAAGTAGACGCCGTCGGGGGCGTTGACGTTGCCGAGGGCAGAGCCGGCACGGCCACCAACACCAGAGTTGGCGTGGATGGAGTTCTGGAGGGGACCGTGCTGCTGGGCGGCGTCGCGGTAGGAGCTGAAGCTGGTGTGGCGGGAGGCGGCGTTGCCGTTGCCGTAGCCGGACCAGGACTCGGGGAGCTTGCCAGCGGGCGAAGCAGGGTGAGGCTTGGGGGAGTGGTCGATGTTGGCTGTAAGATGTTAGCCGAGGGTGAAGCTCGGAGGGGAAATGAGAGCGCTGGGAAAGCTAGACGCTCAGAGTAAAAACTCACCAGGAATGGTTCGGGGACCAAGGAACTTGATGAGGGGAGTGCGCTCGGCGTGGACAGCAGCCTGTCGAAGAGCTCGGGTAGCGGAGAACATGGTGATGGTTGTTTGGTGGGTGGTTGGAAGAAGCCGGGTGGTTCGGGAGATGTTGTCGAGAGGATGGGAAGCTTCAATCGGCGTGAATTAGAATAGACCCAGACTGTGGACCAGAGGATTGCGTGATCAAGAGTCGATGATTGTTGAGAGTGTAAGAGAAGAAGGGGAAGAAGAGTTGTGAACAAAGTCTGAGGGAGAGGGAGAGATTTATTTGTATTGGATCTGAGGAATTTTCTGGCCCAAGGTAACTTAGCAAGCTCCATTGTCCAAGTTGTACCGCGCCGAAGCGCTCCTCGCTCCATCCATCGCTCGGCCGGCGTGGAGAACCGCCTAGCGCTGCCTCACCAGATTTCCACACCAAGGATCCTCCCATCCCTCCAATGGAGCAGACTGAGAAAAAAAAAAGCCCTCTCGAACAACCTTTTCCAAAACAGGCCACAATTGGTACACCTGTAGCCCGACCACCACGTTACCCACACGCCTTCACTCCATGGCTTGGGCTGGATCTGGGCGTCGTCGAACTGCCCGGGACATGCATGGGTCGACGACACCCAAAACCCAAGACTCCGCTCCCTCGCATTTGCCTTCCAGATTTCACAAGGGACAAGGTCAAGGACATGGGGGCCCTCGTTGTCGCCGTTGCTTTTGCGCTCCTCTTTCGACGACATGTTGTCCACTGTCAGTTGGCCTTCACGCTCCGGGGTCGTCGAGAAACTCTGTTGCACGAGTCGGTGCATCGAGCCGTCTCGCACTTGGGTTGCAGCCGGAGACGGGCGGGATGGCGTGGTGTCGTCTAGTTCACGGCGTTAGCGAGTGGACGCTACATTATTTTTTGCATCCATCTCTGTTTACTAGGCAGCTACTGTAGGCTCGAGACAAGTTTCGCTTTGACACTAGAATTATGTCTTCATCGACATGTGTTAACCATGGATAACTCATACAGACATTGATTCATCACACAGAAACCGTTGACCAAGACAATACCACCATTCACAGAACCGACCCTGTTTCATCGGTTCAGGTCGGCTTCCTCATCCGAACCGAACATCGGACCAAAAATCCCACCAGACAATGATGCTATTCCTCCCCTCATCACAACCCCAACTCCAGGTGTCCCCCCTCCCCCGGTCTCTTACAATAGCAACCTGCATCCGATGCATCCTTCACTGCCAACCGGGTCGGAGTTGACGGCACTTGGTTGGAGTAGCCTCACCCACACCCAATCTGCAGCAGCAGCTCCGTCCTCGCCGTTCCTGCGGGACGCGACAAGAGCACACACTCCCTCTCGTTCGCGGAGAGGGGGAGAACATTGCCCCTTTCGGCAGTCCGGGGGAGACGGGCAGAAACATGGGGTTTTTGGTTGGCGGGCGGCCGGGTGGGATGGAGGCGGACAGATGGGCGTCTGTGTGTCTGACGCCAAAGAAAGTGATCGTCCACACCTTTTTCTCTCTCGCCTCGTGCGTGGGATGGACGAGGCGAGGGCGGGTGGGTGATGGAAGCCCAATGAGGGATCTACCATGTTGCTGGAACCGTGAAGCTGGAGATGTCCATGTTTGACGACTTTTCCTCTGTCCGTGCCATCCGAGAAAAATACGTGTAATAGTGAGTGTTGATCAAAAAGGTTCCCCAGCTGGACCCTACCTACGTAATTGGAGGTGTGTTTAGTTTTGCGAGTTGGACTAGCAGCCGCCCTACGCGGAAACGGCCCCAGCCAAAGCACATGGTTCGAGACAGGCTAATGTTGGTTCAAAGGCGCCGAACATCCAAGCGAGGCCAGACTTGGGGTAGTATGACACAGGTGCAGACGAGAGACACGCACCAACGGGCGCGTGTATGTATGCACAGTAATACGGGGGGACGGGGGAAATGAGGATTTGGAACTGGCAGCAGCAGAATCTTGGCTGATTGATAATAATTCTGTTTGAGACGTGGAATTCCAGTTGGTGATGCCTACAAGTCAACGTTGACTTTACGGGGTAGAGTCATGATCGGCCAGACCCGCCCGAAGAAGCACCACATGTCGACAGTTTGTCGTCTCACGAGGAAAAGACCTGAACGATTGAGTAACAGGAAATGAAAGACGTGGCACGGCAGGAAAAGTAACATCCCATCAAAACAAATCATTGACATGTGGTTTGAAGCAAGAGAAAAAAAAAAGTTGATATCTCTGAATCAAAGATGGCGTTTCGACCAATCCCAGGCCTCGTCTTGGTTATGACAGATGGAGATTACATCTGGATAAGAGATGGGCGGTACGTACCTCTCCCCATCTCCAGTCTGCAGGCAGACACACACACTCCCGTCACATTTCAGCTGCTCCTGCAGGACATTGGAAAGAGAACCCGAGGCATCTCCTAGGGGAAACAGGGCGAGTCTCCCGAATTTCCGTGAACTTGCAAAAGGTGTCAATAACATCGGACTGACAATCCCGATGCACGCCGTGCCCTCCCCCTTCCTGTCTGAATCTGGGGTAAACGGGTAACCTGGTTAGAGTCCCTCTGCACATCCCCCAAACCAACAACCCCTCGCGTATTCTTTCTAAAATGACCGAGTCATCATCCATCTGTCTGTCTCTCCCCCATGCTGTTCACGAAAAGGCTGGCACCGGGACCGGCATCCTGGACCTGGGGGGAGGTTGGCCCTGGGGTCTGTGCGCGATGCGATGGATGGATGCCGTGTCACTCCAACGGAATTGGCTCGTGGGTTTTTAGCTTATTTTTCCTTGCCTCGACATCAGATCCCGCCGGCCTTTTTAGTTTAGGTGACGGTAAGATCTGTTGCACGTGAAATGAGCAAGAGGAGCTCCTCCGTGGTTTTGTTTGAGATGGGGTTAATTCTCTCTCTTTCATCTCCTTCCCTCGAGTACCTTTGCATATGTTACTGAGGGATGAAGGGACTTGTCTTCTCCTTCAAGAGTACACACTGATGCCCTTAATTTCAAATATTATTTATAACCTCAGTTACACTCTGTTCAGCCACTGTTTCTCTTCCTACCTGTGTCGCCTCTACCTGCGTCACCTCCCACTCTAGGGCAATATTCGCAGAATTGCTCTGTGCGTTTCCCCTCCCCCTCCCCCAACCTCCGATAAGATAAAAGAGTTGAAGCAATCAGCCAATCACCATCCTCCAATCAAGACAGACAACTTGACCTCAAGCTCTTGTCTGGGGTAGCCGGCCAGCATCGGCCAATCCCCTGAGCCCTCTGTAGTTTTTGACCAAGCGAATTCGCTGAAAATGACTGTCTCCCGCCCACAAAAATTCCACTGCCCATTCAAAATCTGGCCCGTGCGGCTGAATTCCCAGCTTGAAGTGCTCCGTAACTCGGAAAAGAAAACAGTTGGGAAACTGTGACGCATCTCGTGCGTGCGGGCGCTGCAATGTGATAGGATCAATCCAACCCTGGGCTCAAAACTTTTGCTCAACCTTTCAAAATACTTGCAACCAACGCATTCCTCGACACTTTGATCTCTCTGTGACACTTGATCGTCAATTGACTCCTAGTCGCACCCGTATTCACCTTCACAATCTACAGCATGGCGTCCGACTCCAAGCCTGAGGGCAGCATGCTCTGGGGTGGCCGATTCACTGGTATGACTCCCTCCGTGGTCATGATCGCAAAACGATGGGATTGAGCTGACCTCGAGCTCAGGCGGCCTCGACCCCCTGATGGTCAAGTACAACGAGAGTATCTTCTTTGACCGTGTCCTCTACAAGCAGGACATTCTCGGCAGCATCGCCTTTGCCCGCGCCAACGCAAAGTCTGGCATCATCACCCAGGAGGAGTTTGAGAAGATCAGGGAGGGTCTCCTCGAGGTCCAGAAGGAGTGGGAGACTGACTCCTTTACCATTATCTCTGGTGTCGATGTCAGTGACACACCCTTGTTATCACTGGCGCCATCTCTGACCACCTCTACAGGAGGACATCCACACTGCCAACGAGCGCCGACTGGGCGAGATCATCGGCAAGAACATTGCTGGCAAGCTTCACACCGGCCGCAGCCGCAATGAGCAGGTTGTCTGCGACATGCGAATGTGGCTCCGAGACGAGCTCCGAAAGATCGATGAGCACCTCGTCAACTTCCTCAAGGTGATCGCCGCCCGCGCCGAGAACGAGATCGAGTACATCATGCCCGGCTACACCCACCTTCAGCGAGCTCAGCCCGTCCGCTGGAGTCACTGGATGCTGTCCTACGGTCTGGCCTTTGCCGCTGACCTGGACCGCCTCCGCGAGACCATCAAGCGTGTCAACCGAAGCCCTCTCGGCTGCGGTGCCCTTGCTGGCAACCCCTTCAACATTGATCGTGATATGATGGCCGAGGAGCTGGGCTTTGACGGCCTCCTCTGGAACTCGATGGGTGGTGTCGCTGACCGAGACTTTGTCTCCGAGTTCCTTCAGTGGGGAAGCATGTTCATGCAGCACATTTCTCGATGGGCTGAGGATCTTATCGTTTACAACACTGCCGAGTTTGGCTTTGTCCGTCTCTCGGATGCCTACTCTACTGGCAGCTCTCTTATGCCCCAGAAGAAGAACGCCGACAGCTTGGAGCTCCTCCGAGGAAAGGCTGGCCGTGCCTTTGGCCACATGGCTGGTTTCATGATGACCCAGAAGGGTCTCCCCAGCACCTACAACAAGGATCTCCAGGAGAGTCTCGAGCCCATGATGGACCATGTTAAGACTGTTTCGGACAGCATTCAGATCGCCAACGGTGTCCTCGCTACCCTAACTGTCAACCCTGAGAAGATGAAGGCGGCCCTCGACCCCTTCATGTTGGCCACCGATGTGGCTGACTACCTTGTCCGCAAGGGCGTGCCGTTCCGTGAGACTCACCACATCTCGGGCCGATGCGTGGCCAAGTCGGAGGAGACGGGCATCCCCATGAACGAGTTCTCGTACGAGCAGATCAAGGCCATCGATGAGCGATTCGAGGAGGACATTGCTGATGTCTTCAACTACGAGACGAGCGTCGAGAGCCGATCGGCCAAGGGTGGCACCAGCAAGGCCACGGTTCTGGAGCAGATTGAGGTTCTCAGGAAGATGCTTGCCTGAAATTTGTGAGCGTGAGCGAGTTTGGTGGATTCGGGCGTTATAGGGTTTTGTTGGATCTGGTCTCTCTGCACGGGAGGAAGTCTAAAGGATGAAAAAAGTCTACTGTGAAGGTTGTCTAGAAGTATAGAAAGGCGCGAGCGCCCGGAACCATATGGAGTCGAACATGATATTTTGTCCGCCAGAAACTCTACTTCGTCATTGTTTACCTGTTCATCATTGATTTGCAAGCGAAGCAACTCAACCCGCTTCACTACGGCTCGACATGGTCACTTTGTTGCGAAGATGGCTACATCTCAGATATTGACAATCAGACAATCAAAGAAACCTCAGATGAATCTTCAGGCACAGTCGGCATTTTTTACCCTCCTCAATGAGGACATCCGCAACCTGATCTACCAGTATCTATTTGGTTGTGTAATTGTTAATATTGATTATAGGTGTCAAAGGCACCACTCCCACACATCATTACTAGGCACGTGTCAGAGGGCATACAAGGAGGGCATCGGCACGCTTTACTCAACCAACGTCTTCAAGTTTAGCCAAGACGCCGGTCTGGATAGATGGATGGATAGTATCAAGGTACTGCGGTGGGATCTCATCCGCAAGGTCGACCTGCGTATTCCCCTCGCAGTGGACCTATGGCGGTGGGAACAAACATGGGAGAAACTTCGCGCCATGCCATATCTGAGATCCGCGAAGCTGCGCTGCGAGAACAAAATGAAACTTGTTTATCAACTGTCGGGGCGCCTCACTTGCGAGATAAAGGACCCCTTTAAGAGAGAGGAGTTCTTCCTTCCCTGGGCTCTCAATCCGATGCTGTGGCCGAGGATGAGCGACGAGATCACCTTTGAGATCCTTTTCAACGTCGAGAAGAGGAAGACTTTGGGGATTCTACTTAAGGAGCTGAGGGCTCGGGAGATGCGGGGGATAAGGATCGGATGGGTCACCTGGGCTGAATTTGAGGAAATCAGCCGAATTGTCGACGCTGCCAGACCGCTTGACTTGGCTGGACCAGAGGAACTCAAACGGCTTGATTTGTTAAAAGCAACAGTAGCAGCAGCAGAGCCGATTATAGAGTGGGAGGTGGTATAGAACCTACTTGGGACGTGTCGGGTTGAAGAGGCTTGGTGGTTTGTACTAGATCTCATGCATTCACAGGGAATGATGTCTCTTTGTGTGGAAAGGAGACGCAAGGACATTTGGTGAATAAAGGCCGCTTGCAAGACTCTTGAAGAGTGAGTGAGGGTTGAAGACTGTTAATTCTGTCGTTGTTTCACTCATCCATCGTGTCTTTCTTCTTTTCACCTCCTACTGCTTTGTGCAGTTCTTCACTTCACAACTGGACCTCCCAGGAGACTATTAAATACGTCAACCTTGCAACCCTGCAACTGAGAACATTCCCTCAACCAACAAGAAAGTCGGGACATCATCTATCACAGCCACGATGGTTCGATTCGTCACAGGCGACGAACAGAGCCACTCCAAGTTCTTCACCAAACTTCACCCCGACGTCCGGCGCGAGATCTTTCTCCATCTCTTTGGATCCCGCCATGTGCACATCATGTTCGCCAATAGCAGCATCTTTAACCATGGTGAAGAGTTTTGGAGGCACGGCCACCCGCCTCACACACATGTGGGCTGGCTTCACTGCGTGTGCAGGTCTGGGGCCAAGCTTCTTCCTCATGGGCATGATGAGTACACCCACAAATGGAGATATTTGTCTACTAATGTTCTGTGGACTTGCAAGAGGGGGTGCGTTTTCAAGGGGTTATTATAAGGAGAGAGACTGACATGCTTGTAGCTACGAGGAGGGCATCCCCTTTCTCTACAGCACAAACACCTTTCTCTTTGAGAAGTCGCTCGACGTGGTCAACTTTAACACCATAGCTATCGACTACATGCACCACGTCCGCTCACTGGAACTACACATCGACCTCCGTGAAGCAGAGACTTGGCGAAAGGAGACTGACGCCTTCAGACTCATGGTCTCGACGCTCAGTGACTGGTACAACTGGTGCACCCACAAGCCGATAAAGATCCGCGTGGTCGATGAGCTAGAAGATACTCCTCCCAAGAGGCAGAAGCAAAAGGTGCGAAGGGAAACCCAGAGGGAGTTTGGCCGTGCTGTAAGGGCGCTTGCGGAGAGGGTTAGCGTTGAGGTAATCTTGGGTGACAAGGGTGACAAGGAGATTATCCAGCCGCGCTCGCCTCTGAATCAACTCGGGATCTCATTTGTCAGTGCGAGCGAGCATTTTCCGGATCGGCAGGGAGACGAGGACCAAGGGATTGACTCAGATGATGACGACGCTTTTCACCGCGTCATTCGTCGCGTCTACAGGGCCGGTATATAACTTGATGGATGTTTCCATGGATGTAATGTAGAGGAGGGTGTTCATAGGTATCAGCCGGGGACATAGGGGATTAGATTGGATCAGGATGAAAGCAATACCCAAGTAGGTACTCCCCTTTTAAGGGGAAGGGGAGTGAAAACAAAACACAGCAATAGTAATAAAATAACTAATAAAAGAGATCTAAATATGAACTTCTCTCAGACTATCTTTCAAATTGACTATCCCACACCTAACGCAAATGCCTTGAGAAGAGTTATCTCTAAAAAAGTCCATCGCTTGTCTTGGATGCAGGATCGAGGTCTCATAGCCCGTCTGGTCCTTCTGCGGGATACTCCCTCCCACCCTTGAGCTTGTCGGTGACACCATTAACGGAATTCTGGAGCCAGTACTGAGTCCCATTCGGAATCGCCAGCGTCTTTCCCGTCTCTCCGTCAACCAGCCATTCTTCATCCAATGTGCCCAGGTAGAGATCAAAGATGGGGGTACAGTCGGCAGAGCGCCAGGCAATAGACGTTCCGCAGTCGCTACAGAAGCCACGAAGTTGGCCAGGTGATGAAGTGTATTCTTTGGAAGAAGGGAATGTGTTTAGGGTTGGTGTGAGCTGCTCAGGAGAGAGAATGAGGAATTGCGCGACGAGGGACGAAGTCCACTTGCGGCACATGGTACCTTGAGACGTCAGCATTTACCTGGTACTCGTCCACGAATTTACGTACATTGGCATGACGAAGACTGGTTAGCTAGCGGGCAATTCAAGTGTCTTCAAGGGGAGACTCACTACTGGCGGCCATGGGAATTCTGCCGTAAAGTTGATAGTATATCTGATGGCGCCGCACAGGCATCCACCCGTGATAGAAGACGGAGTGAAGGCCTCTTGTTCAGGCATTAAAATGGAAGGCTCTGAGTATTGATGTGATTATTAGCAGAGACGCAATACAAGGGTAGACGGGGTGTAAGAGGCCGTCTGTTTAGGCTTTGCCATGTCTCGGCTTACATGTAAGCCGATGAAACATTAAACAAAAGACGTAAACCGATTGGATGACATTCCCGAGCTTGGATATCCCGTGTAAGAGACGCTTGTGGTGCAATATTGATACAGCCTTGTGGACCAGTCAGCGTCAAGGAAATGCGAGGCCATTCTCCGGAGATAGGCTATTGCCGTGGGAGTATAAGCTTAAATGCGTTGGTTTGCCACGAGCTAGCAAAGTCACCGGTCTTAGAAGCAAGTTCCCGTCAGAGATGGATGTTGACGTACTAAGCCCGAGAAGGCGGCAAAAGGTCAAGACTGGCTGCAAAACATGCAAGTAAGTGGTGCCGAGGAAATACACCTGCACATGCTAATCATCTTAGACTTCGCCGTATCAAGTGCGATGAAGGGAAACCATCATGTAACAAGTGTCTATCATCTGGTCGTCTCTGCGCTGGCTACGGGATATGGGATGAAGGACGGGCATCTCCCATCCAATGCACCTCACTATCAAAGCTAAACACCCCTATCCCGCCGATGGCATCTCAAGAGGAAATGGGGCACTTTGACTTCTTTCGTGTCATCGCCGCCTCCAAGCTGGCAGGTGCCTTTCCCTCTTCCTTTTGGGAATCCTTGGTCTTTCAGGCAAGCTCTTCAGAACTTGTTGTTCTTCACGGAGCATCCGCTTTGGGCGCTGCATACAAGAGCAGGGCTCAGACTATCTGCGACGGGATGCTGCAGAACCACGCCAGTGCCGATGTGGCAAACAGACAAGACCAGGGCTTTGCTGTCAAGCAGCATGCCAAAGTGCTGGATATGCTGCAAATGCAGCTGCCCAGGACCGAAAAGCGGCTGCTTCGGAGCGGGCTCATTGTTTGTGTCCTTGCGACGGCGTTTGAACTTGTTCAGGGGAATCACAAAGCGGCGGCGACCCACCTCAGGAATGGGTTTGTTCTTGTCCGTCGGGCGCAGAACTGCGGGTATGAAGTTGAGCCTGATTTGGCTGAGCCGCTTACTCGAGCTTACATGCGGTCGATGCTCATAGAGGGATCAAGAAGCTTGTCGGACCTGACAAAGGAGGCCTGGATATCAACTGAGATGCCAAAGACCTTTGGGTCCTTTCGCGAAGCCAGGCGTCACCTCGACATGTTACTCATTGGCGCTGTACGACTCTCGGAGGACTCTGAATCGGACAATTACAGATGTCCAGGCGATATCCATCAGCTTGCCACTCTAGAGCGAGCTTCATCGGCTTGGATACGTGCATACGAAGCAAGTCTCCAAGACCTGCTATCCCAACCCAACCATCGCACCATCTACGGCGTCTTTATGCTTCGCATGTTCCACACCATGGCATCCATCATGATTTCTACAACCCAGGCCCCTCACGAATGTGCCTTTGACAAACACATTGAACAATTTGCATCCATCATCGACCAAACGTTGAAAATGTGGAACATGAACGGATTCGCTGTGGGTGGCCCCTTCGAGGGTCACCGTAGCGTCACCGGACCTAGGGTGACTTTCGACCTCGGCATCATATCTCCATTGTATTACACGGCTGTAAAGTGCCGCAACCCGAGGCTCAGACGACAAGCTATTGGTTTGCTCACAGTGGCTCCATACAGAGAAGGCATCTGGAGTAGTGTTGTGGTCGCCAAGATTGCACGTGTGGTGGTCGACATGGAAGAAAACGGCTTCTATGCAGGTGTCCAGTTTGAAGAGGATTCACTGGCTCCAACTGATCCAGAGAGATACGGCAGCTTGCCTATACTTCCAGAAGCAAATAAGTTCTGCACGGTACGGGTGTCCCGCGGGGAGGAGGCGGGAGGACGGGGGATACTCAGCTGCAAGAAGGCGTCCAGAGCTGGGCTTTGGGTTGAAGGAAGAGTGGAATTTGACTTTGCAGATGAACTTTGAGATATAGAGGAGAGAGAGAGAGAGAGAGAGAGCGCTTGCTGCATAATGGGAAGAATGCTTTGTTTGTAGATGGGCACCAGGCACGGTTGATATGTTCTTTTTTGTTTGCTTGTTTTCTTCACAGTGAATCATTGTGCTCGACTGGCTGCCTACTTTCTACTAATATTTTATGCACCAAATCCATCTCTCTTCTCTTCACTTCTTCATTCTCACCATCTCCCCCTTCCGCCACGTCCCTACCCTTGATGCATATGCAGCCACCATTGAGCGCTCCCTTTTAGCATCATGCTTATGAACTTTGAAACACGGGATCAGATTGATAATCCCGGCCCTGTCAACGCGCAAGAGCAGTCCTTGTTCTTCCAAAAGACCATCCCCGATGTCCGGCGTCTGATCTACTTGGAGGCCTTTGGTTCTCGCTCAGTCCATGTTGTTCCTGGACGGCGAATAAACGCCCCGAAGTACTTCTTTTACACTTGTCGACAGCCAGACGATGCGCCGCCTCATTCCGAATGCCCAGACGTGGGTGAAGAGAAGCGTAGACTGTCCACTAACCTTCTCTACACTTGCCAGATGGCGTGAGTCTCGTAGCAAACAAAAGTCGAAGAGGATGCTGACGAACCGTGCTGCTTCAGATATAACGAGGGGGCTACACTGCTGTTCAAATCCAACAAGTTGCTGTTCTCCGACCAGACCGACTGCTCTTTCTTTTTCCACCTGGTCCCCGACAGCTTCCAAAACTCTGTCCGGAGTCTCGATGTCTGCGTCCAGTTCCACTACTACGACACTCACCTCATTCAGCCAATGTGTGAGGAGCTCTCCAACTGGACGGGAGATTTCAAGCTGCGCATGAGATGGGACATGAATCACGTGCGCAGAAAGAAGAGATACGCCAACTTCAACACGGCGCTGGCTGCCATTCAGCAGCTGATGAAGAACCCGAGAGTCCGGCCCAAGTTTTGGGCACCCAAGATGCTAGAAGACGGGATGGGGCTGGTCTTGGAAAAAGAGGATCGCCTTAGGCTGGAGTTTGTTAAGGATGGGAGCGAGCCTGACCCGAACGACGGAGAGGGGGATGACGATGGAGAGGAAGATGAAGATGAGGATGAGGACGAGTACGACCGGGACGATGACAGTGAAGACTACTCTTAGGATGACAGTAATGGCTGCATGACTGATGTGGATCATGATGAGACGGAAATGCTTAGATATTGGCAGGCACTTGCTGGTCAGGCGTAAGTAGGATGATGATAACCTCATGTAAACACCTCAGGGCTAAAACTGGTGGCCAGCTGCCTGCCACTCCAAACGAATAAACTTCCATTTTCGTCCTCCCAAAGGACTCATGTTATTCTTCCTAAAAGGGATATTTCGAAACATCTTAAAAAAGATCTCTAATTACCCTTTCTCTTGCTCCCTTCTTCTCTTCCAAATCTTCAACTCGACATTCTTCTTCACAGCAAATCTCAACATCAGACATTCCAACATCTCGTTCTCCATACCCAAAATGTCCGACGTTTCCAGATCCAGCGAGTGTCGCGTCCAGGATGGATCGCCCTTCTTTACCAAGTTCCCTCCCGAGATCCGCCGCTGCATCTACCGCGAGGCCTTTGGGGATCGCCGAGTTCACATTATTTCCAAAGAGACTCACTACATCACTCCTCAGAAGGATATGTCGATGCATGTTTCACGCTGCTGGACGCACCATGTCTGCGTCCGAGAGATCCTCGACAATGATGATGCTGCCCATCCTCACCACGAGGACAAGGACAAGTCGTGTCGTCTGGCCACACAGATCCTTCGCACCTGCAAGCAGGCGTAAGTGTTTCTCCATGTGACTGATCATTCATTAGACTAAGTTCAACCCAGGTTTGAAGAAGGGGTTCATCTGTTGTACACCTCCAACGTCTTTGCCTTTGATGGGGGCCACAACATGAGCCACTTCCAAGACACCTTCCTCCCCGCCAGCCTCATCAGATACATCGAGGTGTACTCGAACACCATGGTTTTCGGGGGTGACGATGTGAGACCGATGGCAGGGGAGCTTGACACCATCACCCAGGCCCTGGAGAAGCGGCAGACACCCGTCGAGCTGCGAATCAACTTTTCAGTCAAAAGCTCGCCGAACTATGACCCCCGGAAAGCCGAGGAAATAACCCACGAGCGGGCGATGGGTAGTCTGGTAGCGTGCTTTGCAGGAGAGTTCCTTGACGTCTTCTTCGGCGTGGACCGTTGTCGCCTGGACATTGACCTGCACTACAGGCTGAAAGACGGGTTTGAATACTCGCTGCAGAGGGTGGCTCCTGTCGGCTTGGGAACTCCACCTGTCAATATCACGTTCTTTCATTATGCTGATGAAGAGGATGAGGAGTTGGACGAAGAAACAGAGGATTGAGGGGAGCTTCAGAACAAGCAAACTGGGACGACATGAGACAGAGACATGGAACCAGGAGTGAAAAGAACTTTGCAAGGATAATTACTATAAATCTGCATATTGACCTTATGACCCGGTTCAAGTAAAAAGTGAGACGCCAGTGCCAAGGTATAGACTTGTCGTCCTCTAATACCCAGAAGATGATAAATTTATAAAATAATATCAAATTTTATCTAGTCATGTCTATATTCTGAATCAATTCTATTCTCATCATAGTCATGATATTCATGGAGAGCCAGGTGACCTCAGTCTCGCTCATCAAATGGGAAGCCGTGTTTGATCCAACGTTTGGCTGCATATGGATGGATGCTCTGTTCCGCGCACAACCATTGGAGCCGGACACGGTCCAAACAAGGGAAGTCAAACTTGATGCAGGGGCCCGAGGATATCTTGCTTGCTTCCAATTCTACGCTCCATCATGGCTCGGGTACTCGCCGATGTGACCACTCGAGACTGCATCTCGCCTGCAAACGGGCTATTCAGGACTGCATCACCAGTAGCGAGACCCAGGACGCCATGCGCAGGGCATTTCAAGACTGCCGCGATAGTGAGTATCCGCTATTTCTGGAGATTCTCCTGCAGGTTTCCACGTCTTGCCGTCGCAATACTAGGCCATGTTTGCTCAGACTGTACATGGACAGTTTAATTCTGTCACTACTGACTTCTATATTAACCCCAAGTTCTCCCACCATTTTCTCCGTAAATCCTTATCTGCCTATCTATATTTGGGCATCCTGAATCATCCTCTTTTCGACCTATCCACAATGCCGTCGGTAGTTTTCCCCAAGGTCGGCGACCAACCCAAGTCCCCCTTCTTCAAGAAGCTTCCCCCAGAGATCCGAAAGATGATCTACACGGAGCTCTTCGGATCTCGCCTCGTCCACGTCTTCTTTCATTCGTCCGCGTATCTGAAGCCTGAGTTCTCTTATACCAGAGAAGGTGCACCCCCTCGGAGGAAGATCCCTGGCTGGGCACATTGCGTCTGCCAACAGGACATCAAGGCTCCGCCTCATAAGCACAGCGAGGAGCATCACGAGTGGTACTATTTGTCCGCTAGCATCATGTTTACCTGCAAGTATGCGTGAGTACGCCTGACTTTGACGGATTGTAGCCAGGGCCCTGACTTGACTTCAGCTTCGAAGAAGGCATTCCTATTCTCTACGGCTCCAATTATCTCTCCTACAGCCATACCGCTACCTACTGGGCTTTTGTCGACGTCGCCGGACGCTACATAGATCTCATCACCAACTTAAACTTCAGTCTCGCTTTCGAGCTCGATCGCCACTCACCTGCCTCTCATAGAGGCCACACCAGCCCCACGTTGCTATTATACTGGCTTGTGAACCTCAAAGCGAGCAGCCTTGATTGTCAAATCGATATGGACCCAGTAGATGCTTTATTAATCAAGTTCGCCCAAGAGAAGGTGCTCGCGGATGGCCCTCAATTCCACTTTTTCCTGCCAAACCTTGCAAGGACGTCGGTTGAGCGGGAGCTGCGCGGCGGCGTAGACAACAATAAAGTCGAGATTTATTGGCGAAGCGACGAGTCTTATTCATCCACACAATTGGCCAGGATTCAGGATACGAGGGAGCTGTGGGATGAGGACTATATACATCCCAGCTCAGGATAATATCTGCTGATTGTGTAATTTAGAAAAAGAAGGGAGGGTGAGCACGACCTGGGAAAATTAGAGTGATTTATCAGATCACAACGGACTAAATGGCACACAAGGAGAGGGAGACATCGAGGGACGAGGTCGAGACAGAATGACACAGATGTGATGACAGAAATGATGCATTCGTGGGCAAAAGGATTCAAGAATAAAAGAGAACACGAATACTTGTGCTTGACACAATTTACACCTGTTATTTATTGTTACCCAGGAATAACTACTCAAAGGCCAAGATACTATCCAACCAGAGTATCAAGGCGGACTCGAAGAACTACCAGAAACAAGCACCATTCAAACCAAAACACGCCGGCCACAGCAAAACCCGTACCCAAACTTGCCCTCACAAACCCAATACTTGTACAACTCGCCTTTAAGCCGGAACTAAGGATAGAACTACTGAATCAAGTAAACGGTCCTGTACAAAGCCTACCACGACCTCTTGCGAACGACATCACGCACAATCCGCCGACACTCGCTCGGATCCTCAAAGACATGCCAAGCCTCGCGTGACACACCCTTAAACGCCTTCTCAAAGCGCTCAGGTTGGTTCTTCTCTTCGATGCCAAATGAGGCGACATCGGTGGCCTTGCGGATGAGGATCATCTTGATCCAGTGGGGGAAGGCTCGGTATCTGTGCATCTCGTTAGTAAGAGACAACAGCTCAAAATCAGGGCAACTTACACTTCGCCGTAAGCCTCTGGATCAGACTGCGTAGAGTCTCCAATCACAATCATCTTCCTCTTCGGTAACCACGAGTGAACCTTCTTCATGCGATCGGCCTTGTACTCCTCCGTCCCCATCGTCAACGCCGACAACAAGCCCGCAACGGTCCGCCAACTCGAGTCTCTTAGCACAAGTGTGCCTTGTGGAAAGTAACGATCACGAAAGTCACGCAACAGCGGATACAAGTTGTAGGGCGAAGCGGAAAGATAAAACCAAGGAGTGTCGCGGGGTAGGAGGGACTGAAGATCCGAGTAGAGCTCAGGCATTCCGGGAACTGGAGTGGGTTCGTCGACAAAGGTGGACTTGAGAATTCCCAGAGGATCGGATGTCATGGTGACTTTGATAGTGTCGTCAATATCTAGGTACGGAATGTTAGTGGTCGCTCATACTGACACATGGGCTAAAGACAAACCTGAAATGACGCCCCATCCTTCAGGCCCAGCATAATAAGTCTGCATATCTAGTATGCCCCTGACCTCCCTAGGAACCAGAGCCGTCGCATCGACCACAGATCCCTTATGATAGCGCTCGAGGGGCATGACACTCGTCGTGATGCCGTTGACACTCGTCGGCCCCAACCTCAACTCCTTCTTACGGTGCTCCAGCCAAAACACTCTCGCTGCCTGGATATCCCAGAGGAACGGAATTATCCTCTCCTCGATGACATCGCGCTCCGCTGCATCTTCTGCAATACCCAACGTCTTGGCGATGCTCGATACAATGTCTGCAACACGACACTTGGGCTCGTTCTCGAACACAGCGGCAACAAACTCGGCCTCCCACTCATTCGTGTCTGGATTCCGGTACGCCGTGTTATCAAAGAGCCAGACAATATCGCCGCTATCGACAGCCTTGCCAAAAGGGTTCAGGTTCGCGAGACGGGAAAGCCATCCCGAGATGTTAATAGGGGCAGCGAGCGCCGCGGTCTGAACTCGCTGCAAAGCTGGGTTTCTAGGGTCGGGCAGGTCGTGCTCGACCTTGTCAAAGTTGCGCGCCTTTCTTGTTCGTAGCTGCATGTCGCCTGCAAACGAGGACGGGCTGAATTCTGTTTCTGGCATTGTGAAGGAGGGAGAAACGGCCCGGGTGGCCGCGACAGGTATATGGGATGTAGGTTTCTGCTGTGAGTGATGTCCCAGACTGCGGTGAGGCAAAGAACGAGGAGGTCGCGTGCAAAGAATGAGTCTTGAGAACGGAGGAACTGTATCAGGAGTCGTGGGGTCGCGTGGATGTTTGAGGTCAGGTTTCGGAGTAGGACGTCAAGGCGGAGCAGGCAGCGAGGGCCAAGACAATGTTTATTAAAGTCGCAAGACAGGAAGGTCTCAGTCACCAGGGCGAGGCGGCAATAAGAGCAGGCGCCCGACATCCATGGCTGCTGAACACGCCCAACGCTTGGCTCTGCTCCGTGACCTCATGGGCATCAGCAAGGCTGTGCAGGGGGGGAGGCCAAGACATGGCGATGCTTAATTATTGCTGGTTCAATAGGATGGCTGGCCTTAAGATCGTCAAAGATCGCCCGGGGAGCGTGAGGTCCTTTTGGCGTGTTTGCAGAAAGATTGTGGGTGGCTCGGTCCAGGTGACGTCGCTGCATGATGACGATGCCCTTCCCGACACCTTAAAACGGCAATGCTACGCTAGGTACTGTACGTAGACTAGCAACGGGGAAATGGCCATGTGCTGGCTGGGAAAGAGAGCTGAAGTGTCAAAGCACCTACATAGGTATGCACCGAGTACTGTAATTGTTGATCGTTTGACTCTTTGAATTGTGCTCGCTCATCATGGCTGCGCAGACTCGTTGGGAGCGATCTCGGAGACAGTCGGCTTAAAGCACTAAGCTATGAATAGAAGCGGCTTGCATGACTCTAGATCTTCACCCAGCTTTACATTCTCCGATGATCCGTCATTGTACGATATTAAGGTAATATAACTATTAACTCATAGTGTAGAAACCAAGCTTCAAAGCAGTAGTTCTCTACTGCCTATAGAACTGGGCTTCCTCAGTCTTGATAGTGTGTCATACTCCTACTTCATATGGAGCAGGAATAGGAATATCAGTAACATCAAGCATCCCTTGGATGAACTGTCATGGGTGTCAGTCTGGTCAGGTAGGGCGCTTCGAATACGTATATAAAGTGTAGGTCGACATCCTCGGTTGCTCACGAACTCATAGGCACAGTATAGTTGGTACCTTACAGATTCAAAAATGCCTCAAACCATTTCATCCAGTACTTTGCCGCTGATTGTACTCGACGGAGCACTTGATGGTAGGATGGAGGGGCATCTCTTGGCACTAGATCACGGTCATTGTAGTTAAGAAGTACTTTTGCTAGGGCCTTTCTATCTCGTCTAAAGAGGTATCTCTTATCAGGACTGTCCGAGCTGTGATTTGCATTGGTCAACTCGCTCCCCACAAGCCGTCGAGCCATCGAAGAAATGTCCCTCCATGTGCAAGTACCCCGCTAAATCACGCGGCGGCTCTGAGTCTCTGACGCACCTTTCGGAAGCAGTCTAAAACTTCGCGACTTTGCCCTTTTTTCCTTCTCTGCAATCACAACGACGGCACCCACGACAGCCAAACTTGATCCTGAGCAACATGACTATCACTGTCGTTCTTGGGGCCCAATGGGGTATGTTTTTCTCCCCTACCTGAAATATACCCCTTCCCCACACCCAGCCGATATCGGTTCCATCTCATTATACTGACTAGGACTTCTGCAGGCGACGAAGGCGTGAGTACTCGGGGTGGACCTAACACAGCTGATGACACCTAAGTACTAACGATACTGCGTACTCAGAAAGGCAAATTGGTTGATGGACAGTGCCAGGAGGCGCAACTTTGTGCCCGAGCCGCGGTAAGCACAACGCAGGCAGAATCCGGTTGACCTACGGCTTCCACCAATCCCCCAAACCTCCCCAAACAAATTTGCGCTGAAATACCTGCTAATTATCGCCAAAGGGTGGTAACAATGCCGGACACGAAGTGCGGTTGGTCGAATTCTTTCCATATATATATATCTATATATATTGTGTTGCTAATTGGTGCCAAGTATCAACGGTGTTTCGTATAGGTGAGAACCAGCACACCTGAAAGGACTACATGGCTGCTAACATAGAGACAGCTTTCACCTCTTGCCCTCTGGGCTTATCAACCCAAAATGGTTTGTCAAAGATAATGCTCGGTCAAGCTGGCAGCAGCCAGGCTGACAAGTATCATAGCATGAACTTCATCGGTTCGGGCGTAGTCTTTCATGTGTTAGTCTCCATATGGCCCTCCACCCCTACCTCGACTACCGCATCGGCACCTTGTCGATGTCTCGCCTGGCTCGCGCCCCTCAAACGAACATGCCAAGAAGACTGACTCTGTCCTCTAGCCCAAGTTTCTTCAGCGAGCTCCAGGAGCTCGAGGACAAGGGCCTGGTTGCGGTACATGATCGGATTCTTGTTTCTGACAGGGTCAATGTCCTCCTGGACATGCATATTGCAGTGGATGGTCTCGAGGAGAGGGAACTTGGAGGTTCGTCCCATAGTTTCCGAGATTGTCGTTGAGAAACAGCAGCTAATGTCTACCCCAGACTCAGCTATCGGAACAACAAAACGCGGTACGCTACCCCCAGGACTGCATGTCGGATTATCCTTTTCTGCTTCTGTCACCTCATTGCAAGCATTCCCAAATCTCAATAGCGGGGAGAATCTCAGTCATCGTCGTGCTAGCGATGCTATTTAAGCAACGAAGTCTAACGTCCGCCATAGGCATTGGCCCCTGCTATCAGACAAGCAGAGCGGTAAGAGATAGCCACATCAAGGGGGCGGACTGTGCGCTGACTTTCCCAGCGAACTGGCATCAAATTGACTGATGTCTTCCACCCTGAACTTTTCGAACAGAAGGTGAGACGCTTGGCCGATGGCTATCAAAAGCGCTTCGGAGAACTGTTCGAATACGACATCAAGGCCGAACTTGCTCGTTTCGATGAGTACAGGGAGACGCTGAAGAAGTACGTCGTGGACGGCGTGTCCTTCATGAGATCCGCACAGCAGAGCAACACCAAGATTGTGATTGAAGGCGCAAACGTAAGGTTCCCATATGACTAAACGAATAGTACTGAATTGAACAGGCACTGATGCTCGATGTTGATTATGGCTCCTACCCAGTAAGTTTCCGTCGACTTGGCCTTTCAGTTTGCACTAATACTCATAATTAACTACAGTTCGTCACTTCCTCAAGTACTACGCTTGCTGGTATCATTGGTGGACTCACACTGAACCCAAAGAACATCACAGAGGTGGTTGGAGTGGTCAAGGCTTGTATGTTGATTACCCCAAGGCCGTAATTCACTGCTGACAAACAACAGACACAACCCGTGTCGGGTCGGGAGCCTTCAAGACCGAAGATACCGAAGAGTACGTCTTAATTACCATGTTGAAGCCACTCTAAAGCTGAATGACAACATCAGGATTGGCACCAAGCTCCAGGAGATTGGACGCGAATGGGTGAGGCCACAAGCGCTCTGGAGGTTTCGAACTTTTACCGCTGACAAGACTTAGGGAACGTCGACTGGCCGCAGACGCCGATGTGGATGGTGAGTTTTCATCATGGTTCTTTGCTGCTGATAGACTTACTAACCGTTCTCAGGCTCGGTAGGCACAACCTCAAATCCCTGGGTAGTAGGGAACACAACTGACAAGCATACACAGACCTCGTTGTTGTCAAGTACAGTAACTCGATCAACTACTACGACAGCCTGAATCTCACCAAGGTAGACAGCGCCCCTGGCATGCTTATGACACGCGTCAAAACACTAACGCTCTGCAGCTCGACATTTTGGATACTTTCGAAACGATCAAGATCGCCATCGCTTATAAGATCGACGGAGAGGTCAGCAATGTCAACGAGATCATGATAGATTGTGGAGCCGCTCACCGTTTGAACAGGAACTGGACTCTTACCCTGCGGATCTTGACATCCTGGAACGAGCCGAGGTGGTCTACCACGAGATGCCAGGCTGGCAAAAGCCGACCACCAACGCGAAGACCTACTACGATCTCCCCAAGGCGGCCCGCGATTACGTCGAGGTGAGCATATTCACATGCGCTAGCAGACCGAACAGTAGCGCTGACCACCAGCAGTACATCGAGAAGTTTGTCGGAGTCAAGGTAGGAGTGCGCGCATACTGACCTGGACCGCAATTACTAAAGTTGAGCAGATCAAGTACATCGGCACTGGTCCTGACCGTGACGCCATGATCCAGCGCGCCTGATTGCGCGAGATAGAGAGGCTTGATTTGGGTCGTGCGCAACGAGTGTTGGCCGCCAAAGCCATTCGGTGACCCGAAGAAGAGTGTGCGCATTTAGAGAATAGATTTGGATTATCTCACAGGTAGGCCATACCATAGACTACAACTGTCGCGCCACGGGCGCGTCCTGGGCCGAATGCCTCCAAAAGCGTGTGGGATACTCAGGTCGAGGAACCTAGACTGGAAAAGCTCTCTGAGTACGTTATCCTCTTGTAAAGTCCACCTTGGTGGACCAGTGACCTTGGACACATCCATTTTGCGAGTCGTCGCGTAATGACGGACGAGTTTCGTGTTTTGGCCTTTTGGAGACTCTGCTTCCAACACATCATGGACCTCGTTCCACGTAGTACATCTTTGAAGAAGAGACTCTAAAATGGCATGCTCTTGAGCGATCCATCCATCGTATCATCTTGCGAGCCGAGATTCTTGAGGTGTTTATATTCTCCAGGCTCGCAATGGCATGAAACACATGCTTTAATCCTTTGCAACCAAACGTTGCCTTGATTGCACCAGTGACTTGATTCACAAGCCTAAAGTGACGATAAATATCAACGCTAGGGGATAGATTTCCTCCAATAGAACAGGGGTGTGTCTTTTAGAAGCACAAGGGTCCCAGTCATTGTCTCCGCTACAAGATGGATACGACAACTCGCAAATGCCGTACCGCATTACAATACATTCGGCAGTCGAATACGAAAATGCGTTAACCCGCATTGGCGACTCGCTATTAACCCTACCCATTTACGAACACCTGGATACCTAGACAAATACCACCACTAGCGTCTCCCCAAGATCCATCAAGATGGCGCCAACCACCTGGACCTCGGGAGAGGCGCTGAACCAACAAATCCAATCCCTTGGTGCTCCATCAAGGGTCGGCCCGGGGAGGTCAACTTTAAAGTGGGAATGCTGACACTGCACAGAGCTTTTTACACAAGTTACCCGAGCCATGGATAAAACAACATAATAAATAAGCTGTTGGCTATGCTAATGCTCCGGACCCCTATTATATAAAAGTACAAGATGGACCGCCTTAGGTCTATCGACTCATGAACCAAGACCTCCTAAAAACGCCATTCACCGATTCTGATCCTGTCTTGAATCATGCATGATTTTTCCCCCTTCTCTCGTATAACGCTCGGGTATCAACCAACGCTACTATCACAACGTCGAAACAATGCTGAATCAACACTTTGCCTGGTTATGTTCTTCTACCCCACCAGCCCTTCTTGATGTTTAGATCAAACATGTTGTTGTGGACATCCTCGGCCATGACCTTGACCGCACCCTTCATGGCCCTCTCGCTTATGGTAAACGAGTCGTAGAATAGGTGGTCATCAGGGGCTTGACATTCAGCCGTCAACTGCTTCGTCTCGATGACCAGATCGTCAGTCTTGCCCTTGACGCATGGTGTCCAGACATCGGCGAATCGCATCGAGTCGTTGCTTGGTAGAGTTCCACGCCCTAGAGAGTCTACCACCTTTAGGCGCTGCATCTCCTCCTCTGTCATGGCATCGAGGATTGGCCTGACGGGGTTGAGTTTGAATCCTGTTCGCAGAGGATATGGGGCAAGGATGACCCGATCGCCGGCTTTCTCGGTTTCGTTGGTGTGCTCAGCATTGCTGGTAGTATCGTCCCTTTTGGCGTTGCTCGACTTTTCGGCTCCCTCTTCCGCCAATCCATCGGGCTTTTTGGTACCCTTCTCCCTCCACTGCGAGATTGCAAACGAAACCATTCTGTTCCAGTGCCTGGTGAGCTCGGCAGCATTCCGCGTCTGCTCGGCAAGGCTGTTGGGGGACGGCGGCTTCGGTCGACCACTCCAGCCGGGAGTCATCGAAATGTCAAAAAGCGTTGGGATCACGATGCGGAAGCTCTCAAATCTGCGCTCGTCGACCTTTTCAATGGCGCCAGGGGCGGTCAGCTCCTTGACCTGAGACTCGGTGGCATTGGTCCAAAAGTCCGAGTAGGCAACGGATTTTGGGTCCAGTGATGCCCGATACAGAATCTCGGCTTGGTCGATAATCTCGTCCGTCATTATCTCGATAATCTCCTCCGAGTGTTCTCGTGGCATGGCCGCCATGTTCCAGATTTCCCATGCGCCAAAGGTAAAAATCCACAATGTCTCGCGAGGGGTGGCTTCAGGCGGCGGCATAGCAAGGAACTCTTGTACCTGATCTGCCAGACTGGGAACCTGGAAAGGAGCCGGATACTGCTGAGAAAGGTAGTCGTAGTCCAGAGCAGGCTTTTCATTGACGTCGGTGTGTCGGGTGATGTCGAGCAGCTTCTGTATCGCCACTTCGTAGAGAGTGCTGTTGACAAGACCTTTACTGGGACCACCAGACGGCACGAGGGAGATGTGTGATGTGCAGTTGAGCTGGGATGGATGTTAGTTGCAGAGCTAGAACCCGTTGTTCGTTTGGCTTACCTCTTCACATAACTCCTCGGTCCACGTGTGGCGGCTTCGCGAGGCGTCGGTGGCGCTACCCATGATATCGGGGGAACCGAATACCACGATCCTCAGGTTCGCTTCTGGTACCGGCTCAGAGCCCCACGATAGAAAACCATTGTGAAAGGAGCCGCCTGATATGCGTGCAGGCAACAGGCCAAAAAGCACAAACACAGCAAAAAACAAGGCCGAGGCTTGGAGGAGGAGCCTGAACCCTCCACGCCAAACACGGGTGGAGCAGAAAATGACGACGTTTCTTAGGCCGAGCTGGCTCATCAAAGAGTTGTCGCTGTCATGATGGCTTGGGAGTTGATGATCGAGCTCGGAGGGTGATTTCCATACTGGGTTGAGCATGATGCGACGAAGCTGCATATAGTGACGAAGTTGTAAACTACGTTCCAAGTCTAGGGTCGGGGGAGAAGTGGACTTGAAAGGTTGTTTATAGAGATGCCGTTCCAGCCGAGGCCGGTGATGATAAGCGGATAACGGAAATGCGAAAAATAACCACTGCCGATTTATCCAGTCGAGAACAAGAGGCGTACAATTGGTTCTCGCCCAAATTCTGATGCGCTGACGTCGTGTGGAATGCTGGCAGTGAGAGACACTGACTAGGTTCGGGCGAGGCGTATAGATGTGGATGAAGCGAGAGAGCGAGGACGAATCTGCGTCAGCTGCTCATCAAGAAAAAAGCGAGATGCCAAGATACGGTCTAGAATGTTTACGCGGAACCAGAGAGAAAAGATGGCAGGAGAAAATGGTTGAAACGAAAGACTTGATGTGTGCAGTGCAGCGCAGTTGGGAAACTCGTCAAACAAAGCAACAACACAAGTCAGGAGAAGACGGGAGAGAGTTGGCGGGGGACAAACAAGGGGTGGAGAGCAGTGTAACGGCCTCAGCGGAGGGCCACCGACTTATTAGGCACTAGAATGCCCTCCCCCAGGTCACCGGCGTGCTGAGCCAAGAGTTATCGTTGCCGTCCAAGAGCTTCGATTTGCGCGGCCAAGCTCGACCTGCCAGCCTTGCGGGAGCGGGATTGTGGGAGGAAGAGGCAACATCAGGGATGCAGCGCATGGATACAAGACTCAAAAAAACTCGATGGATCCCTGCGCATTTGTGGGATTCATGTGGCCAAGAGTCCAAGACAGCTCCTCGCCCAGAGGTAGAATCTCCTGAATTTCGCCTGTTTCAGCCAGTCGTTGGGTGTCGTCTTGCGAGGTGCAGTAGCTGTCCGCCGAGTTTGTGCCCACATCCCGTGAGTGTTGCGTTGCGTTGCGTCGCGGTGCCGTCTCCCGCGATGTGAGCCCCGATCCGGCCTTGTCCTCGTCATCTGAATGGCTTCCGCGAACCAGCTGTCGCGTCCAGAAGCCGATATCCGTAAATTGAACCCCAAGAAGTCGTCGTCAGCAGTGGAGCGTTCGCGGTTGGCGGCGCCTCCTGTCAAGCCACCGGCACTGCGGCACAGACAAGGGTCCCTTCCAAAGTGACATTGTCCAAGACATGCTGCCGTTACATTGGCGAGTTTGCGATTGTCGAGACCGGTTTTGCACCTTCTGGGAGATTGTGTGGGGTGACGAATAACTGTAGATGAAGTACGTCTTGGTGTTTTGTGAGGCCAGAAGAGGAAACCAGGCACGAGGCAAACCCCAAGACTCAGGTACCAGACATGCATCATAGCGGCTCCCTCCCGTTTCAACAAATCAATCATCCAATGTGTTGCAGCAAGCCCCAAACGTCGATGCATAACACCCTATCCTGCCATCATCAATAGGTATGTAAACTCGCCTCTACGGCTCTGTTTCATTTTGTCCTGATTCTTCCCTCAAAGCGGTTATCTTCTCCGTCCACTATCTGCCCTGACGTTACGCATGCATCTGTTCGAGGGTAACATGTATCGTGCGTCATCAGTGAGATCGGTAATAACACCTCGCAGCGCCGAGACTGTAGGCACATAAAATGGGCCGATGATGAGGTCTGCCGAGATGTCTGTTGTCCTCCCAAGGACAAAGTCGGCATATTGTCTTGTGTAGCCATCGACCTGTGGAAGGGGATTGCGGAGATATGAGTCTGTGCCTCACTCAACGCTCAACAACCTGTGGCTTGAAATAGTTGACGGTCCTCTGTGCCACGATACCATCATCACGGTGGGCTGCTGCCAAGACCTGTCCAATCTTGGACTGTGTAGGATGGGGTGCTGTCAATGCCGCTGTCGCTCATGCGCTGGCATTCCCCCGTGTCTCCCCATTTCTTTTGGCCGAGCCGGCCCCGGAGTTGAGGCAACTCTAGACGCCATACAACGCAAACTTGCAGCCATTTGTGACAACAGTCGCCACAAGCGAGGCAGGGCCGCCAGCCTGACGATGCTGATTCATCCATGTCAGCTTTTGGCGCGATTGGCACTCGAATCTCTGTGGCGGGTGAGCGCTAAATAACCTGGGCTGCCGCGCCGGGCTGTGCAAAGCCAAGGCCTTGGGGGACGGTGTAAGCAAGGCAGATCGCAGCGCGATCACCAAAGGAGAAATTGACGAGTTGAGTTGAGGGGATGCCCTGCAAAGGGTTCATTAACTGCGGAGTCCTAGTTCTTGTAAACATCCTCCCTTCAGACCGCGTTAAGCAGGTCAAGACATAAACAAGACACCAAAGGCGCACAGTTTAGCTCTGCCTTTAAAGACCTCCATCTCTCTAATGGCAGTACTTTATAGAATGCCCTAAAAGAATAAAGAAATCTTTTTAAAAAGAAGCAATACTTTAGATCTCTTGTTACTTACCAATTTAAATATCGTTTTAAAAACACCTTTATATCTTAGCACCCTTAGGGGACAATGTGCTAATTGAATCCCAGCAGTGTCTTCTTGTCTTCGCCCGGCTCCGCGTCTTCCATCACGGAACTGCCATCCCTGCAGGAGTGGAGATTCCTTTTCCGGCCTTTGGCTGCTCGATAACACAAGGTTCGAGCACATTTTTCGTATCAGCACGACGGAAACGTGAAGAAGGTTTGTCCTGATGTTGATGTCGCTCGGTCAACACTTCCAGAAAACTGGAGTCTTGTCCTTGATGAAGGAAACCATTGAGTCAAGTCTCAGGAATGCGAGATGAGTAGAGTCGTACGGGTCCAATCGGGGAAACTTGACCTAGACAAACGTTCCCTCATAACGGGGTCTTGGAGAAAAGAATCATCTTGGAAATATTATGTCTCAAACTTTAAGGACAAGTGGTCAGCTATTGCCTTGTCGGGTCAAATACTTGAGGCTATCACAAGTCCACTTGGACACGACCGGAGCTGAGTAACAAGAGGGAGATGAAGAGCAATTTAAAAAGGCCCTTGTCAAGGGCGGCCAAGATGAGCACCTCTCTCGAGGGCGGTAAACAGCCGTCACGAGGGAGAAAGACGGTTGCTCGAGGCCCAAATGGAGGTGAATGACCTTTTTCAAGGGATTCTTGTTCTTTTTATAGAGGAGGCGCATTCACACCTTGCAGCAACCACCAAAACAGCCCCACACATGCATCACCAACCGGGGCTGCATCCAACGTGGTCAACCAAAGTCCTAAACAACTAGGTATACCCGTATCACCATTCTCCTGAAGCTTCCCTTGATATTGGGCCAATAATAATTAAACCGTACCTATTAGCCAATGTTCTGTTCGAAACAGAAATCACCTTAATCCCTCCTGTCAACTCTCATATATCTCGGCAACACGTCAGAGTCGCATCCGAGTGGCTCCTGCACGTGCATCTCACCCCTGTCAGGCTTTGGACGCCTTGAAACCGTAAACCCGTCACCAACCACGGATGCCACTCGGGACTGCCTCAGCCTCTTCCCGACAACATCCTATCTCACTCTCGTCGACAAAACATCTCACTACTGTGTACATGGCTGGATCCCTCATCCATAGCCTCACACTACGCGAACCGACCCTCGTATCGCCAATCCAGCGTCTGGCTTACGCTGCGAACCTCTCCACTATCGATACGCCGCTTCGCCGCTCCGCGCCCGAATAGCACCCTCCTCCGCAGCAGCCTGCCCGCTGAACACCATGTGCGCGAGTCTCCCGCGGCTACGACCCTTCGAGTCATGATCGCATCGAGGCCACTTTGTCCGCTACCTCGCCCTACACCATCAGCTGCCGCCCCACGGCACGCTGCGCATTTGCGCTATCCCGCTACCTGAGCTCGAGTCCTCCCGCCCTCCCCCCACCCCAGCCGCCGCCGATATTTTGATTCATCAGGCTTGATCTAAGCCTGGCCGCCGGTATGCTGTCCCATCTGAGGTTCCACCGGCGAGGGCCATCGAATCCTGCTTCTCCATCTCCCGATCAACATACTACTTCACCCCCGGCCGGCCACTCTGCGCCGTTCCCTTCCGATGTGCTCTCACCAGACCTACGCCCAACCTTGTCGAGTCCTTCCGGCCTTCCTCCTACTCTCCCTCCTATAGCCCGCGTTACGTCAGACGAGCTCGATCAGTCGCGGCACCATCAACAACATGCTAGCATGGCAAGTCAGGTAGAACCTCGTCCTCACCAGACACCAAAGTCGCCCTTCAACGGTGGAACTGGGTTCATCGGTGGCGTCGCCCTCAGAAACTATCAGCGCGATATGGAAGCCCAAGCTGCCGAAGCTATGGATGGTGGAAGAGGTCTTGGTCTGGTGGGCCAGTATTCAGCCTCACAACCAACTCTAGCTGCGAATGTTCCCCCATCTACCAGGCCACCTCCCCAAGTTTTGAAGAACACGAAAATAGCATCTTCTTTTAGCACGCCTACGGAGTTTCAGAACTCTGCACCTGCGCCTACAGGCCGGCGCCCTGCAGGTACCCGGCTTGTCACAGACCTTCCCTCGCTTGTTCACTCTACCAGCAACACCGAGAACCCGAAGCCGAGGAAAGGTCTTCCGTTCCTCAAGAACCCCATGTCTACTCTGTTGATGAGGCGGAAAAACAGTCAACATGCGCCAGACCTGCTTCCACTGCCCATGGCGAAACAGAAGGAAGAGCCCATGTATGATCCACGCATCAAGGGTACTCGAGTTCACGATTTCAGTGCACCACGACCAAAGAAGAACGCGCCTACCAAGGATCCCTCGCAGGCATCTTTTACCTCACCAGTCCCTGGTTCTGCTGTGCCTCCTGAGCAAGAAAGGTTTCCACACTCACCGGCCGTGCAGCCCGAGCAGGCTCCCGTGTCAACCTCAACCCAGCGCATTCCCAGCAACGCCTCCGAGTCCGTTTACTCGCAAGATTCAAAACTGGTCAATAATACGCCAAGCACAATATCAAGAGGGACACATGATCCTATACCAGAAACGAGCGCATCCCCTGGACCAGATGCACCCCCAGTTCCCCCAAAAGACGAAGGCCCAATTTCAGTCCAGCCAAGGTCACCACAAGCATCCCGATTAATCGAAAGCAATGCTTCCATCTATGCAAGGTCAACTGCCTCGGTCCGAGTTGGCCGTTCCAGGGGGCCTTCACTTTCTGGCTTATCAGGCAAGGACATCCCATCAGCAGTACCCCGACACATGAAGAGCACATCCTCAAGATTCAGTTTCGACATGATTGGAGCCGCCAAGCAGGAAAAACTCTTGGAGGACAGACACAGACAACGAGAGCTAGAGAGGAAGACAAGCGAGCCTTCTGGCCCACGAGATTCTCGGTTTGACGACTTTGACGATGACGCATTCGATTACGACGCCATGATGGATGACGATGGCCTGGAAGAGAGGATCCCTGGCGTCAACGCGGATTATGAAGACGACATCTACGAGGAAGAAATCCCTATGGTGGGCGAGGACTTGGACGATAGCGTCGACGACCCCGACAACGACCAAGAAAACTTTTCTGGCTTCGTTTTCCAACGATCCAACCCAACGTCGTCGCTGACAAGCCCACTCAGTGCAGGCTTCGTGCCCACCCCAAGAGACGCAGATGGTAACCGCATCGGCTTCGCGACGAGTCAATATACTCCCAACATGCCTGGAGCATTGTCTCCCAACCTCCCCATCAATCCCCAGGCAATGCAACAAATGCAACCCGGTGGGCTGGGAATCCAGGGTCTAGATGTGCCGCGAGTGCCCAGCTTGGAGAATGAGGCCGCATTCCAGAAGAACCAAGACCTGCCCCCCATGAACATGGGACGCTCGCTTAACGATGATGACCTGTACTTCGATGATGGAATGCTAGGATTCGAGAACGAGTTCGCCGAGGACCTTGCTGCCCCTCCAGAATGGGACGACACCCCCTTTGACGAGTCAATATTCGACAACAATGATACCGATCAGTTTGGGCGGCCGATAGCCGGCGCTTTCGCGCAAGCTCAATCTGAAAGACGTGCAGCAAAAGAGGATGACACAAAACGGGAGTCGGACATGACGACCCGATTCTCGGCACAATCGGCGGCCTCACAATCAACAGCACATACCTCGTTGAGCGTCGAAGCCAAGAATAGTACCGAGACAGAGGCTCCGAAGGATAGCTCTGAGTCCAACTCGCCAGCCGAGCCTTCTGCTGCGGATCAAGGGGCTCCTTCAGATGGCACCATGGCCGCCTACCAGGCCGCACTCGCCGCAGCTGCTCATAAGGCGGCGGCGTCGGGTAAATTTCAACGTAGCTCATCACCGCCGCTACAGGACACGCCGCTATCCGAGCCAAGCCATTCTCCGGATACACCAGATCGCGGAGAGTCGTTCAAGGAGGACTTTGGTGGCATCGATGAATACGATGATTACGGTCAGTCATACGAAGACTTGGCTGACTTTGAACTCGACGACGATGCCATCATCGCTGAGGCAAATGCTAGTGCCCTAGCCAACGATTGCGATGGGTGGTATGGTCAGGAGTTTGGCTTCTATTCGGCACCTGCCAACTCGCATCATGGGTCTGAAACAGTTGACTACGAATACGCCAACGGCGGCTTCTTTGGTCCTAAGGGAGGTCTGGATCGCAGCACCAGTGGTCGCATGGTGTCAAGAGAGCCCAACCTCACGCCTATTACGGAGCGCTCCGAGTATTCTAACAGAAACTCGATCATGAGCCTCAGTATGCCTGGGTTCGGCGGGGGAACGCCTTTGCAGAGTCCCGGCCTTGCCCAGCTGGCTCTGCTCGGGGATCGTGGTGATGAAATGAGTCTCTCTGCCCTACTTCGGCTTCGGTCCAGAGCCTGGGGAGGATCCCAGGCCAGTCTCGTCTCCAGCCAGAACGGTTCTCCTCGGTCAGAAAGAGGCGATCTATCCAGTTCGCCTTGGGGTCCCAACTTTTCGAGCCCGCCTGCTTTCCACGCTCGGAAGAACTCGGTGCTGTCCACCATTAGCCATGATTCAGACAGCATTAGTGTTTCCGGAAGCCCGACGTTGACGGGTGGCATTCCGGGCTTGAGCTCTCCTCCGCCTCCTGTCCCGCCGTTGTCACCGCTCGAGTCCGACATGCGGGAGGATGCTAAGGTTGCCCCTTTGAACGTCAGCCGGCCTACATCAAAGGTCTATGAGAGCGGCATTTCACTGTCGCCAATATCGGATCCCGAAGAGAGCATGCCACCATCCGCTATGGTGAGCCCTCTAGAGCCCTTTAATAATGTCAGTATCCCCGAACCTGGCGACACCCCTCAACGACCCAGCATGGGTCATCGGCACAAGGGCTCAGCCGACAGTATATCATATACCAAAGAGCAAGACAGCGGCGCAACTCGTTGGGTCATGGAGCGACGGCGCACAGGTGAATTTGGGCAGGTCGAAGTTCTCGAGCGAGAAGTTGTTGAAGGGGGGCGGATATAGGAAGACTGCCGACTCTGCGAAACTGTTGATGGTTGAAAATGACGATATAAACACATATATGTTAATACACTATGGGATGAGGAGTTATGGATATGGATTGGGTATATATATACAGGAGACACCGGTGCGAGCCGCGACACCGAGCCTGAGCATGGGGCCTCTTTCTCGGATGGCTCGACTCCTGAAAGAGTTGGCTCACAAAAGAAAAGTGATTGATGGTGTTTGCAGAGCGGGTTTGGAATTTGTCGGCCTGGGGCTGGAGCTCGTTATATAGTGTTCAGTTCCACGGGCTGCATAGAGCAGCATTATGGATATGATGACGCCTGAAGAGAATATTGGTCGGATTGGTTCTGATTACGGCCTGATTAAGAGCGCAAGATATTGTTCCTCGATGATGCTTATGGGATATCAGATGGTGAACCGTTCCCCGATCCTCATGCTACGCCGATGTCAAATGCTTCAGTGTCTCTTCAGATATTAGGGAGTAGTCATCCTGAATTAGGACCCCTTCTAACTATCTTCAACTATCTTTACACCAAAACTCATCAAGGTCCCTCCTAACCAAGAGATTCTGCCTTCGAGTGGGTATGGTCAATAGAGCGTTCGTGCTGTTTCTGCATCCTCGCATCCTGCCGGCAGGTACAGGGGGCATTGGAGAGAAAATCTTGGGCCTGTTTGAGAAAGCGCGACTGCCTCCTATGGCAACCTCAACGTCAAGAAGTGACCTCACCTTCTCTGCGGGCCACCTCAACTCCCCTCTTACATCACTGAAATTGACGACTTGAGCCTTGGACCTGTCTTGAGATTGAAGTTGGTGTCGTTTTGGAGTCTTCTTGGACCTCTACTCTTTGTTTCGCTGGCTGCACCTCTTGGACCTTCCATTCGCAACGAGTTACCCTGACTTATCTCTCAAGATGCGCTCCTCACTTCCCTCGGCCACCGCCCTTGCTCTTCTTTCCGCCTTTGTGTCTGCCGACAAGCCTCTCATTGGCGATCTCGAAGCCTACAATCACGGCTATCTTGGCGAATTCCCCTCTCAGACCTTCCAGTCCTCGGATATCGTTGCCCCGTTGTTCCAGGTCAACACGTTTGACCCGAATCTCATCGATAACTCAGGATATATCTTCTTGACCCTGGAGTATAGAGGCAAAGGAGGGCCCGCCATCTTCTCGAGCAAGGATCTCAGCCTGGTGTATGCCGATCTCAAGTACCAGCGAGCTTTCGATGCCCGCGCGCAGGAGAGACAGGGTTTCCAGTACCTCACCTTCATCGAGGGGGGGTTCTGCCACATCTTTGACAATACGTACCAGAAGAAATGGACAGTCACAGTGGACGGTCTGGGTGGAACTGAAGCTGACATCCACGAGTTTCAATTCACCACCACGGGCACTGCCATCATGTCGGTGTACCAAGACGTCAGATTCAATCTGACGGTTCTTGGGGGAGCGATGGATGGGTGGCTCAGCGATTCCGTCTTTCAGGAGGTTGAACTTGAAACAAACCGCGTCACCAATGTGTGGAGAGCGTCGAATCACTTTAACCTGAACGACACCTTGCTCGAATACAACCCCGAGACGACTTTCAGGGGAGGCGAAGGCTTTGACTGGTTCCATTTGGACAGCGTGTTCAAGGTATGAGTTTGTTTCTCAGATTGATTGAAGCATTCTCACTATTCAAACAGACTAAAGACGGCCACTATCTGGTGTCATCAAGGGCACTATCAGCGATCGCCCTCCTTCGAGCAGAGGATCTCAACCCGCGGTGGATTCTTGGGGGCAAACGAAATCAATTCAAAGACCTCAGCGACGGAAACGCAACAAACTTTGCCCACCAGTACAATGCGAGGTTTGTCCAGGGAAATGAGAGTCGGCTCAGCTTCTTCGACAACCAGGTTCGGGAGACGGGCACTTGCAGTCAAGGTAACTGCTCTCGTGGGGTTGTTGTGGAACTCGACTACGAAGAGATGACAGTAAAGCTCCTGCACGAATTTTACCATCCTCAAGGCATCTCTTCTGGCTCAGGGGGGAGCGTTCAAGGCCTGGACAACGGCAATTTCCTGGTTGGTTGGGGGGCAAACCCTGGTATCACGGAGCATCTTCCAAATGGAACAATGGCCATGGACATCCAACGAGGCGTGATGCCTCACGATCATGAAGATCAGGTGGACATGGATATGTTGGTTTACCGCGCGTGGAAGATGGAATGGGATGGCCGACCACCATGGGGCCCATCAATTGCATCCGTGTCCCCGGGAAATGTGACAACAGACGCTACCATCTATCTTTCGTGGAATGGTGATACCAAGGTGGCCAGATGGGAGGTAGTAAGTCGTTTCGCAATCTCATTTGGCTGATTCGGTATTGACCATGGCAGTACGCTGGCGAGGACGAGAAGAACGTGACAACTTCTCGCAAAGTCATCGGTAACTCGACCCGCACAGGTTTCGAAACGGAGATCCTGCTCGAAGGGTTTGCTCACCCCAAGTTTGCAAGAGCCGCTGCCCTGGACAAAGATGGCGAGGTACTAGGTCTTACAGCTACAGTCGACATTGCGAGTGGCGAGATCCATGGGAACAGCACCAGTATCTAGAAGATCAGGCCTGACCCTTCAGATGAAGACATTATCAATAACCCAGAAGAAAAGGAAGAAGGCAAAGAGGAGGAGGAGGAGGATGCATCATTCCACGCGAGTCCCTCGATGGGCTTGGTGTTTGCTATGGCGGTGATTGTCACATGTTATCACTTCCTTTGAGGCGCGTTTTGCTGGAGGTGTCACGGTGAAGAAGGGATCCATTTTTGGCGCAAACATTTAACAAAGCTGAGTTGTGTGTGGTATGGGGAGGACAAACAAGGGAACTGATTCAATCGTGTAGGCAGATGGAGTTATCGTCTTATAGCTAGGCCGACTTTTTCAACAGATAATTCATCAAGATGATGTTAATATGGATGCCAAGAAGATCCATGGCAACTGGGCGTGAGACGTTTTCAGGGTAGATGAGGGCTGACTAAGCCAAATTGCCGTCATCAACTTCTTGTCGTGATCGCGACCTTGATGCAGACTGGAACTCAGCATTGCCGGCTTAGCTTTTATCTAATTTCTCTCCATTTCTCAATTATTTGTTTCATCATTTGCAAAAGACCATGAGTGCGGCTCTATTTCTCCGTCGGACGCATTTTGTTTGCCGGCGATGTCTTCAGCTTTCTCGCCAACTAGGACCATTGCCACTCGCCCGGTTCTCATCCCAAGCCGACAAGCCTCAAGATGAGAGCCAGAAACAAGAGGAATCAACTAAAAATGAAGAATTGAAAAAAGAAGAGCCCGCGCCCGAGAAGGAGCTGGGCCCAATGGCTCGACGATTAGAGGAAGCCACCGAGGAAGCCCTGTTCACCGGCGGAAGAGCGGGACGTCGAGCAGTCGAGGACGCAGGCTTCTCGGAGGAGTTGAAGGAGAGACTCTTGAGCAAGATTGCCGATGCCAAGTTCAAGTCGGAGCATGCGGGCGCCTTTACGGAGGCTGGTCTGTCGTCATCAGCGGGCGAGGGCACGAGACACATTGCTTCGGCGCAGGCTTGGACGGGGGAGGAGAACACGGCCGATACGGTGCTCAGGATGCTGGATGACGTAAAAAAGCCGCTTGCTCCTGGTCTTAGGGGCAAGTATCAGCCGCCGCCGGTGGATATGCGGCTTCAAAGGGAGCCTACTCGGTCACCGGGACAAAAGGTTGCCACGGCAAGGGATAGGGTGTCTACATATGTCGGCATGGGAGCGAAGGATAAGTCCAAGAACGGTATGAGCGAAGAGGAGAAGGAGGCTTGGCGAAAAGAGCTGCGGGAGAGGTTTGAGCCTGGGGCGAGGGCACTGCCAAACACCATCAGCGGGCTAGCGGCGCTTGCCAACGAGCGCATCGAGAACGCCATCGCTCGGGGTCAATTCAAGAACATTCCTCGAGGCAAAGGCGTTGAAAGGGATGCGAGGGCCGATAATCCGTTCATCGACACGACAGAGTACATCATGAACAAGATGATTCAGCGACAGGACATGGTACCCCCATGGATCGAGAAGCAGCAGGAGCTCGTCAAGGCTGCTGGCGCGTTTCGGGCGAGGTTGAGGAATGACTGGCGGAGACATGTGGCGAGGATGATTTCTTCGAGGGGCGGTTCGTTGCAGGAGCAGATGCGGAGGGCGGAGGAGTACGCTGCCGCCGAGGAGGTTCACAACCCGATTGCGCGGAAGAAGGCTGAAGAAGAGGGCATCAAGGAAACCCCGCAAGTTGTGGGAAGACCGTTCCGTGATGCAGCATGGGAACAGGCCGAGCACGCATATCACAAGCTCACGGTTGAGCATCTCAACACTTTGGCGCGGAGCTACAACCTCATGGCGCCGGACTTGGCAAAGAAGCCTTATTATGCTCTCGAGCGGGAGCTCAACTCTTGCTTTGCTGATGTGGCGCCTACGGTGGCTCGCGAGATTCGAGACCGCGCGGCGGGTGGAACAGCAAGATCGCTTGGGGGTACTGGTCAGAGGGCCAAGCAGACAGGGCTACTTGAATCGCTGGCCGGGAGGGGGGACAATGTCAGGGTACACGTCGAGGCGGAGGAAAAGGCGTATGGACTGAAGCAGTGGTGGAGGGATGTGTGGAAGAAGGACTGAAGGGGGTGGACAATAGATATTATTTCACGACGGATGTAAGAATGTACATTACACGACAACAGTATGACGAGAATGAAAGGTGTAACAGGGAGTTACGAAGATGTCCAACAAATAGTGTTCATCGGGGCTAAAAGATCTCTCTGCTTGAGTCGGAAGAGAGAGCACTTTCAGCAATCATGTCCACCTTTTTATATCAACCCTCGGTATCAGTATGATCAGGATACAATACGATCAAGGGGCAGATCGAGACCCGACAAGTTGATAACCAACGCAGTCTCTCCACCACTTACCCCATATGGCCATGAACCCCCACATGACGCCGTCGTGAGCAAGGCCCAGATGCCCCGTCCGGTATCGATCAAGCTAGCTAGCTAGTTTATGTCTTGTTGGCGGTTGAGGAACACCATCCCCATAGACACAGGATGGATGGTAGAGTCTGTCTGCTCCAATTTGACTGATCTCCGAGCGTTGGAGTAATGCCCATGAGCAGGGATACCCCAATACCCCAACTCTCGCCAACACCACGCGATTCCATCTGTGTTGGTCATAGCAAAGTCTAGACCGGCCGCTATGTGGTCTATTGATGGAACAGCCCTTGCATGTTTGTAAAGCGAGGCTTTGCGACCTCAGAGTGCAAATCCTATCCTTCAATCCGTATTTTGCCACAGGGCGTAAAAAATCGCGTTTGGTGTGAAGTTCGCCCGGCCTTACCACGGCCATGGGAATCTCTCCAACTGTTCAATGACTTCAGGGGTTCGACAACGCTGAGTGGCTGCTGATCTTTCTTAGTTTCTGGGCGTTAACGCCGAGACCGCCATGCAACCAGGGAAGCGGAGCCGCATGTCTTCAATTGACGGTGTGTTTCTCGCGTGATAAACATTCGAAAAGGTTGCTAATAAGCATATTGTAAAGGGTTTAACGTTAGGTGAACCATGCTCAAGAGTGCTTGGGACACCCAGACAGAAGAAAAGGCGCTCAAAAAGTTCCAATTTGCTCACCTTCTAATAGCCCATAGACTTCAGCCGTTAAACACCGAGACCCCGGCCATCTGCGAGTGAAGATGGGAACGGCCCACTTGGACATGGACTGCACATGCATGGCACCTTGAACCCAACCTCTCCTCTGCCCACGGTTCATGGCCTCATGAGTCCCTGTCTCTTAGTAAGAGACAAGTCACATACTGGGCCGTCCGAAATGAGCAAAACGTCTTTATCCCGACTCGGCCGGCCGTGGTTCGTCCCGCTTGGGGCCGACAATCCGCCCCTAGAGCAAAACTCGTCGGCCTCGGGGCCCCATAATTTCCCAGAGAAAGGCTCCTCCCGACCCCATCAGACTTTGGCCCAGACTTTCCTCACCTCCTTGTGTCCTTCTTCTTGCTTTGCTTGTTCGTTGCTGCTGTCAATGGTGAGTGCTGCTACCGTCCTTGTGCAGTCGCATTGGTTATCGTTGCTTCATCCTGGTTGGTCCATCTAGACCTTATCAGTCCGAGTGCAGTCCCATCTTTGGTCTTGCATTCTCTCACTTGTCTGAAGCTCTTCAGACAGTCTGCCTCAGGCTTGACTGACAGTCGATCTCATCGGCGTTTCTGAGCCATCCAAGACTGGCATTCTCTTAATTCCCGTCGGTTGAGCCACAGCATCATCTTGGCAGAGCTTGTCTTGTCAAGTCCTCCTACCCATTGCAGGCTTGACCAGGCAAAGCCATGGCCGACAACCAAGACAAGGTGTCGCCAGCCCCGGCCGACGCCCCGCCGTCAAAGACGCCTGCCGATACTTCGGCCGATATTGACTCGGCCGTTGACGAGTCGGTCGCGCTTGAGAGCTCCGATCCCAGCAAGACGCACCGTAACATCATCGAGCATGCCCGTGCCGCCGCTCACAAGGAGCGCAAGATGACCCTTCGTCAGGGCATCAAGCTCTACCCCAAGGCCATCTTCTGGAGTATCCTCATCTCCACCTGTATCGCAATGGAGGGTTATGACATTAGTCTTGTCAACAATTTTTGTATGCCTCCCACTCCCCTTGTCCACTTGACGATCTATTCGTTCCCGAACACAATCTGGGATACCCACCCACAATCACTACCATCAGTACTCCACCATATAGTTGAGCCATCTTCTGACACTTGCCATTAGACGCTTTCCCCCAGTTCAACAAAAAGTATGGTGTTCTTGGCGACGACGGCACCTACCAGGTTCCTGCCGCTTGGCAAGCCGGTCTGAGCAATGTAAGTTGGACACTCGTCCTATATTCTCGTGTCCTCGCTCTCGGAGAGAAGAGTAGTTGCTGACAGTCTGCTGACTAGGGAGCCAATTGCGGTGAAATCATCGGCCTGTTCATTAACGGCTGGGTTTCAGAGCGCCTTGGGTACAGATACACCGTATGCGCCTGCCTCATCTGTGTCGCCGGCTTCACGGCTATCTTCTTTACCGCCCAGAATGTCCAGACCCTGCTCGTGGCTGAGATTCTGTGCGGTATCCCGTGGGGTATCTTTCAGACTCTCACCATCACCTATGCATCCGAGGTCTGCCCTGTGGCTCTCCGTGGCTACTTGACCACCTATGTCAACTTCTGCTGGGGTCTTGGCCAGGAGATTGGTATTGGCGTTATTCGCTCTATGCTCAGCCGTAACGATGAGTGGGCTTATCGTATCCCCTATGCCCTGCAGTGGATGTGGCCGTTGCCCCTCTGCGCGGGTATCTTCTTTGCTCCTGAATCGCCCTGGTGGCTCGTCCGAAAGGGTCGTAACCAGGAGGCCAAGCAGGCCTTGCTGCGTCTAACCAGCCTCGACCGCGAAACCGACTTTGACGCCGACGAGACCATTGCCATGATGGTGCACACCACTGCCCTCGAGGAGAAGATGACTGCCGGTGCCTCATACTGGGACTGTTTCAGAGGAGTCGATCTTCGTCGAACCGAGATCGTGTGCATGATCTGGGCGATACAGAACTTGAGCGGCAACTCCTTTTCCAACTATTCCACTTACTTCCTCGAGCAGGCCGGTCTCTCAGCTGACAAGGCGTATTCGTTTGCCCTCGGCCAGTATGCCATCAACATGGTTGGCGTGCTGGGTGCTTGGTCTTTGATGACGCTCGGTGTTGGCCGACGAACCCTATATCTTTACGGGCTCTGTGGTCTCTGCTCCATGCTTTTTGTCATGGGATTTCTCGGCCTAGTACCTGATGCTCACCGGGACCAGGCATCTTTGGCCACTGGCAGCATGATGATCGTATGGGCACTCTTTTACCAGCTCAGTGTGGGCACCGTGTGCTACTCCCTCGTCGGCGAGCTATCGTCCCGTCGTCTCCAGATCAAGACTGTCGTGTTGGGCCGTAACGCTTAGTGAGTCTCTCAATATTGACCCCACAACGGTCGTCGGAATAGCATCCCGAGTGATGTTGCAGCCTTGAACGTATTGTTAGTTCGGTTCGCTAACCCGATGGGCGCATAGCAACATCATTGGCATCATCAACAGCGTCTTGACGCCGTATATGCTCAACCCTACCGCCTGGGACTGGGGCAACTATGCCGGATTCTTCTGGGTGAGTCCCAATATCCGTTAAAGCTGCTTTGACAAGCGCCGATTTGCTGACTAGGGTAACAGGGTGGCATCTGTTTCTTGTGCATCATTTATACCTACTTCCGCCTGCCAGAGCCGAATGGCCGAACCTTTGCGGAACTCGATGTGCTTTTTGAGCGAGGCATCAGTGCCAGGAAGTTTGCCACAACCGAAGTCGACGTGTTCCACGAGACGGTAGAAGAAAACGTCATGAACCGCTACGAAGAGCTTGCCGATTCACCATCGGACAGGGCTGATGAGAAGGCCTAATCCGGACCAGATGAACAAAACGATGGTCATGCGTCCATGGTTGGTTGCGAGGGCGCATAAGACATGGTGGTGTCGACCATGCATGGCTCTGTGCGAAGCTACCCCAGATGACAAGCCCCTGCGCTGTGCCACCTGTGGGTTACACCATGCCATGCATGGTTAAAAGATCTCATCAAGGCGATATCTCGGATCTTGGTCGGCGATTGGCGATTGGCGTTGCCTTTGGCATCGGCTTTGGCGTCTGATAGAGAGTCTCATGCATGGACCTTGGATATTGAGGCTTGGGAAACGACAAAAGGTCGCAATGTATTTCTAGCTGAAACCGTCATGAATAATTGTAATGATGCGCAGTCAGGTTGGCGTCTATTTGGAGCTCACGCTCGATGCCAAGGAATTTCCGTGCCCCCACGTTCTTGGCGATGCAGGCTGGCTTGGTGTCGAAGGACCAATTCGATCAGATATCTTCTTGAGCAAATTGCTTCGTCTTGGACCGTATCCCTTGATGACAGCCGCAGGCAGCTGCTTGAGGCTTGCGTTGAGGCTTGCTGTCAGATGAATATCCCACGCTGCGAAGGCAACACGGAACCGGGCCGGTCACGAGGACGGGACCGGCAGTCAGGGACAGGGCGGTCTGTGGTCTGTGGGTGGCAGAGGTGGGCAAGAAAGACAGAGGCCGCGACAAGGGTTCCGTGATGCAACAGGAGCGAGCTAGCGAGCGCTTCGTGGCGGTAGCGGTAGCGTTAGCATGGACCGGAGTACGAGGTGACTTGCTGGAGAAACGGAGCAGAAGTCTGGAGATGGCCGGTGTTGGAAGCGGATCCTGAGAGCGGACCCGCTACGAGAGGCCCAGCGGAAGACGCAGAAGGGGACGCGCGGTGAACAGGCCGGAGCAGACCGGAGCGGTCGGAGCATTGAAGCGCTTGAATAGAGAAGAGAGGGTCGGATGCGGTTCCCGACGGTTGATGAGGGCTTCGTTTCTTTTCTGGTGAAGGTCTGCAGGTGGTACAGAGCGGATCTCATCCGGCGGGAATATTTGTTTTGGCGATGGCGGCTGTGTTAAATGGTGTGCGTGAATAGAGACAGACGAACAGAAAAAGCCGGAGTCCCAGGAATTCTGTGTGGATGGACCGGGAGTTGAGCAAACCCTCCATAGATCTCCAGATTCCCGGATCTTAAATCCCCTTGTTGTTTTGGGTCCGGCTTTTAGAAGCTCGGATCCTGATGCCCCGATCAAGGTGGGTGATTCACGACGGGGGTTCTGAGCTCCGTCGTCCGTTCCGTTGATCCATCATTGACGGTTGCTTTCGTTTAAGCAATGCGCATGATGATGAGACGAGGAAATGACTAAAATTGGTCGTGAGAAATGGATGAATGGAAATGAAACTCTACAGTGGACAAAAGGAACAATGGCCGACAAGGGAAGGAACATCCATCCCGCCTCAGGCGCACCGCACCACTCAGCTCGACGCACCTGGGCACTTGAGACACAGATGGAAGGAACTGCCCACAGGGCATGACAGACAAAACAAAACGCCCGCCCGGCAGGGAGCGAGCAGCGCCTGAGACTGCCATTCTTAACACGCCGATGTCCGGGGTAGCCCCACTGTATTTTCTCCGTCTCCAGGGCACGGCAGGGCATGGCCCGCCCACTGGCTGTGACTCCGTGAGGTGAGCTCGAGCTGGGCAGGAACGGACTACAGAATGGCACATGCACCGAAGCAAGACCCCATCAGTTGCAGGGGCCTCGAACCATATGCCCCGTCCTGATTGGCCGAGAGCTTCCTACCCTTCCTCCGTGCAGCTCCGATCGACTAGACACCACGCTTTTGCCCACCTCCACCATCACATCGCCTCACTCCGCTCACCTTAATCCGCCTGACTCCTCCTGTCCTTTTTCTTTCCTACTTCTCCCTCTTCTCTGTCAATCTCCCCTCCTTCATCAATTCCTCCTCCCATCACCACCTTCACAATGCTGTCCACTCTCCGAGTTGCCAGCCGCAAGGCTGTCCGTCCCGCTCAGTTCAACCTCGCTGCCATCCGTGCCGCCTCTAACTGGGCCAACGTCCCTCAGGGTCCTCCCGTATGAAGCTCCCACACTGCCAATGCGCATCTTCCGCTTCCTCTCATGCTAACTTGTCACAGGATGTAAGTTGTTTCTTGTGCTCTTGAGCTTTTTGCAAGCTCCGTTGTTAATCAATCGCTTCTTTCGCACAAAAACAGGCCATTCTGGGTACGTATGATTCATACTCCATACTCCGTTCCTCCGAACAGAGGGGGAATGGTGCTGGAAAAAACACCTCATCACCAAGCGCATTGGTGCTAACCCTATCTCCAGGTATCACCGAAGCCTTCAAGGCCGACAAGTTCGACAAGAAGATCAACCTGGGTACGTCCGACGTCACCCCCACGCCATTACCCTCGCACCGACCGCGGAGGCTCCCCGTTGTGTCCGAGCTTAATCTGACTCGATCCGTTTATAGGTGTCGGTGCCTACCGTGACGATGCTGGCAAGCCCTACGTCCTGCCCTCCGTCCGTGAGGCTGAGAAGAAGGTGGTTGAGGCCAAGCTGAACAAGGAGTACGCCGGCATCACTGGTGTCCCCGAGTTCGCTCCCGCCGCCGCCAAGCTGGCTTACGGCGCCAACAACCCCGCCCTTGAGCGCATCACCATCACCCAGACCATCTCCGGTACTGGTGCCCTCCGAGTTGGTGCTGCTTTCCTGGCCAAGTTCTTCCCCGGCGAGAAGAAGATCTACATCCCCACCCCCTCGTGGGCTAACCACAAGGCTGTCTTCAACCACGCCGGTCTCGAGGTTGAGCAGTACCGCTACTACGACAAGAGCACCATCGGCCTCGACTTTGAGGGTCTGATTGCTGATGTCAAGGCTGCCCCCAACGGCAGCGTCTTCCTCTTCCACGCTTGCGCCCACAACCCCACTGGTGTTGACCCCAGCCAGGAGCAGTGGAAGCAGATCTCTGATGTCGTCAAGGAGAAGGGCCACTTCGCCTTCTTCGACATGGCCTACCAGGGCTTTGCCAGCGGTGACACCGACAAGGATGCCTTCGCTGTCCGTTACTTTGTCGAGCAGGGCCACAACATTGCCCTCTGCCAGTCTTTCGCCAAGAACATGGTGAGTCTCGGACAGGCTCGGATTTTTTTCGGTATCGTACAGAGTGCTAACAAATCGATAGGGTCTCTACGGTGAGCGTATTGGTGCCTTCTCCATCGTCTGCGCCGATGCCGACGAGAAGAAGCGTGTCGACTCTCAGCTCAAGATCCTCATCCGACCTCTGTACTCCAACCCCCCCATCCACGGTGCTCGCATCGCCTCCGAGATCCTCAACAGCCCCACTCTCTACAAGCAGTGGCTCGGTGAGGTCAAGGAGATGGCTGACCGCATCATCACCATGCGTGCTCTCCTCAAGGACAACCTCGAGAAGCTCGGCTCCAAGCACGACTGGTCCCACATCACCAACCAGATCGGCATGTTCGCCTACACTGGTCTGACCGACAAGGAGATGACCCGCCTTGCTGAGGAGTTCTCCGTCTACGCCACCAAGGACGGCCGTATCTCCGTCGCCGGTATCACCTCTGAGAACGTCGGCCGTCTCGCCGAGGCCATCTACAAGGTCAAGGGTTAAATATTGTACTGACAGTAATGAGGAAGGAAGTGGAGGATAATCCAACGGGACATTGGCAGGGCTACCGATAGACTCTTCCCTTGGGTAAAAAAAGCTACGGTCATGAAAGCTGTCGGGATTGGATGGACTGAAAAATACCCCCTAGTCTTGGGTTTAGGTCGGGCTGTCTGGTCTGATGGATAACGACGAGACGAAAACTGAAAATATATGTACGAGTAACCTGAATAAAAGACACGGGCCTCGTGCCTATTTACCTGCTATTCTAAGGGGTATACGCTGTGAAAAGTGAAAGGATATAAACAAAACAGGTGATGCTTCTGGACATCGTAAGAGACTCTTGTCTATCATCTTGATGCCTAGGCATGATGTAAGACATGACAGGAGTTTGTCTCATACATTTAGTCGATCAAGATCTCCCCTGACATCTTCCATCTGTCGTCCCATCTCCCTATATACTCGCGACATCTCTCGCATCATCCTCTCCTTTCCCTCACCGCCCTCAATCCCGACGCCATACTCGCCTAGCTCAGCCGTCAACCCACGGACACGCTCCTCGCCGCGGTTCTTGGCATCGCGCAGATGAGCGCCGTAGTTCTTAAGTGCGGCGATCGCCTCGGGCGAGTATACGGCGCGGCGGACCGAGGATGCAGCAATGGCGGCCTCGGCGTCGTAACGGCGGGCATGTAGCGAAACCTCTGCGGCGCGAATCTCGAGACTGCGTGCGACGACGCCGTGCTTGGCTTCGAGGGCACGGATGAGAATGCTGAGAGCTTGGCTGGCGGCTTGGAGGAGGGAGGTTAGGGTAGCGAGGGAGCGAAGGCGGTGGGTCGAGAGGTCGGCTTCGGCGGCGGTCAGGTCTGAGCGGAGGCTGGAGAGGGTGCTGGGTAGGGAGGCGATGTGGCGGTGGAGGTAAGACGGGTTCGTGGTCGGGTGGGCGATTCGCGCAAGACCTAGGGCCGAAGAGCGTAGATTCGATGCGATGAGAGGCGCGAGACTTGGGAGGAGTGTCTCGAGGTCGGAGAGCGGAGGGTGGGCGAAGAGAAGCTCGAGGGTATCTTGCGGAAGAGGCGGGATGCTGGCGTCTAGTAGGGGAGGCAGAACGAGAAGGAGGTCGAGGAGCGGTTCGGGGAGAGTAGGTGCCTGCTGAGACCTCGTGTCTGGCTGTTGTTGGTTCTGCGGTGCTCGAAGACGGGAGGAAGCTCTTGTCGCGGGCGGTGTGCTTGGTGTTGCTGTCGCTACGGCGCGAGTGAGGATGTGATGTTTGGCAGAGATCAGACGTCGACGATCCAGTTCCTAAAGCCCAAGTCAGAATCAGTCATACATTGTAAGATGTAACGTATTCCTACCTCTCGAACAATCGCCCGCTCCTTGGCCGCGGGGTCCTCCTTTGTAGAGCCATCGGGATTCAGAATGACATTTGTGAGTTTGTTGTAGAGATTTGAAAAATCCGGATTGTTCTGCAAAACTGCATCATCCACGGGCGGAAAAGCCGTCATTGCGAAATCATCACTAGCATAAACAGCCAGGCTTGCATTGAATTTAGGAGTGTTAGTGAAGCTCTCACCAACCCAAGCTCCAAGCTCGAAGTGGGGTCCCCTGATTGGATTACTCCCCCATGTCTCCGGGGCCGGAACATCAAGCACTTCCGAGCCCGCGGGGACCCAAAAATCTCAACACCAAGAAAGTCGAGCACGATAGAGATACGGACGGAACGATCTCTGACGGCGTGCGATTCGGATACCCGCCCGCCCAGACGCCAATTGAGGCCAATGCCTCGTCCTTGAACGAATAATCACGATCAAGGCCCCCCGAACCATGGCATCCTTTGCCCCCGTGCGGCCGGCCCTCAGGGCAGCCCTCCAACCATCGACAACCTGTATCCTCGCCCGCCAATTCAGCACGACCCTCCCTCAGCAGACAAAGACCATCAAGCCTCACCTCCTCCCCTCGCGGCTGATCCCCCCCTACCCCTACGGCGAGCGCCGGGTCTACAAGCAGTCGAACCGGGGCCTGTACGGCAGCGCCCGCATCCGCTTCGGCAACACGGTCGCGGAAAAGTACAACAACAAGGCCCGCCGCTTCTGGAGGCCCAACGTCCACGTCAAGAGCTTCCACCTCCCCGCCGTCGACGCAAATGTCAAGACTCGGCTGACCCTCCGCGTCCTCAAGACCATCCGCCGAGAGGGAGGACTGCAGGAGTACCTCCTCAAGAGCAAGCCGGCGAGGCTAAAGGAGCTGGGACCCGGAGGATGGAACCTGCGCTGGCTGCTCATGCAGTCGAGGGATATTCAAAAGAGGTTCAATGAGGAGAGGGTGGCGTTGGGCATGCAGCCCAAGGAGATTGAGAACAGGGACGACATCATCCAGTACGCCCTAGACTTTGCTACCCCTGGTCCTCTGAGCCTGCGCAGCCGCTCCACGCTGTCCGAGCTCAAGGCCGCCTCGGCCTATGAGTTTGTGCTGGGAGACGAGGATCTGGCGGATCTCGAGGGTGTTGAGGAGCTGACGGACGAGGAGGAGGCGCTGCTACTCAAGGAGCTTGACAAGGCAGAGGCCGATCTCAAGACGACGACGACAAAGGACAACGTTACGGTATAAATGTTTCATGTATTATATGTACCAAAAGCCCCTTGTTTCTCATATCAAACGCCAAAACAACCCTTGTATCACCAACCTCCAGAAGCCCAAGATAGAAAAAGACATTTTTTTCATGTTTTGGTCATGTTCTCATTTCAGGAGCTAACTACACAACATATATACAACCTCTTATTCAACATGGTATCATTTTTTTTTAGAAGCGGAGATCCCATCCAATCTTGGGTCCCAGCTTGGGAAGCTCATCCGCCACGCTCTGCACATCCTTGTCACCACGGCCACTCAGGCAGATGACCAGATCCTCGCCCTTCTTCATCGTCTTGGCCAGCTCGATGGCACCGTAGATGCCGTGTGCCGACTCGAGAGCGGGGATGATACCCTCAAGCTGGCTCATGAGCTTGAAACCGAGGAAAGCCTGGGCGTCAGTGGCGGCAATGAACTTGGCTCGCTCATTATCCTTCCAGGAGCTCAGCTCGGGACCGACACCGGGGTAGTCAAGACCAGCAGACACAGAGTGTGTCTCGGCGATCTGACCGTGCTTGTCCTGGAGGACGTACGTCCTCACACCGTGCAGGACACCCTTGGAACCACCGGTGAGGGTAGCACTGTGTCTTGTTGTCTCAACACCATCACCACCAGCCTCAACGCCCAGAAGCTTAACACTAGGCTCATCCTCGAAGGGGTAGAACATGCCGACAGCGTTACTGCCTCCACCGACACAGGCCACGACGGCGTCGGGCAGCTTTCCTCGCTTCTCGAGCATCTGTTGCTTGGTCTCACGGCCGATGATGGACTGGAACGTTCGCACGATGGTAGGGAAGGGGTGAGGACCGATGGCGGAACCGATGATGTAGTGAGTGGTATCAAGGTCAACAACCCAGGCACGGAGGGCCTCGTTGACGGCGTCTCGAAGGGTCTTGCTTCCAGCCTCAACAGCGACGACCTTGGCGCCGAGCAGTCGCATACGGAAAACGTTGAGAGCCTGTCGTCGGACATCCTCCTATAACATTGTTAGTCACTGTATCATAGAGTCGTCAAAGCGAGTAGACCTACAGCGCCCATATAAACCGTGCACTCCATGCCAAACTTGGCACAGACAGTGGCGGTAGCAACACCGTGCTGACCAGCACCAGTCTCAGCGATAATGCGGGTCTTTCCGAGCCTTCGAGCCAGGAGGAGCTGTCCCAGGGCGTTGTTGATCTTGTGGCTACCAGTGTGGTTCAGATCCTCACGCTTGAGCCAGATGTTGGCGCCGCCAGCATACTCAGTCAGACGATCAGCCAGATGCAGATGGCCGGGTCGTCCCATGTACTCGTAGTAAGACCGGTACTCCTCCCAGAACGCGGGGTCGTCCTTGATGGCGTTGAATCCGTCCTCCAGTTGTGACAGGCAGTCCATCAAGCTCTCAGGAACGTACTGACCACCAAACTCGCCGAATCGCTCAGGAATCTTGCCGTGCAGAGCGGCGAGCTGAGCAACCAGGGCGCTATCCTCCTCAGCACTGATATCGTTATCCGTCACAGTTGCCTCGACAGTGACATTGTCTCCGCTGGGCTCCTTGGCTCCGGCAACAGCCTCAACAAGACCAACCTCTCGGGTGTTCTCCTCCGAGTCGCGGCCCGACAGATAGGCGCAGTACTTCTCAATATCGGCGAGAGCCTGGCCAGGCTCGGCGTTCTTGATAGTTGTGATAATCTGGCTGCCAACGACGACACCGTCGGCAAGGGTAGCGACGCTCAGGAAGTGTTCACGGGTGCTGACACCGAATCCAACAGCGGCGGGCTTGTTGCCGCTGTACTTCTTAACTCGCTCCAGAAGAGCGGGGAGGTTGGCGTTGAGAGTTCCGGTAGCGCCAGTAACACCCATTCTTGAGACGACATAGATGAAAGAATCGGCCAGTTGGCAGAGAATCTTCATTCGAGTATCAGAAGTGGCGGGAGCGATGAGGGGGACGTAAGAAAGGCTTGAATGTTTGAGTCAGCATCAAAGTCTGGGTTTCGCTGTGTGGCTCAACTCACTGGCCCTTGTTGCAGAGCTTTCGGAAGGAGATGGCCTCCTCGGGAGGCAAATCGACCACGATGAAGCCATTGACACCAGAAGTCTTGCAATCCTCGAGGAGTCGCTCCTCACCGTAGCTGAGAAGGGGGTTGTAGTAACCCATGAGCAGGACAGGAGCCTTCAGACCGCGGTCTCGGGCCGCCTTGACCATGCCAAGGGTGGACTCGATCGTTACGCCATTGTCAAGAGCAATCTACACCAAGTCAATTCCCGCCCATTGATCTTTCCAAGTCTCGTACGAACCGTGTTGGCAGTCTGAATGGTCGGGCCGTCGGCAATTGGGTCGGTAAAGGGTGCACCGAGCTCGAGAACATCTTTTTTGTGATCAGCGCAAAAATCGCAACGTCATTCGGACCAGAGGCACTCACCGGCACCACCCTTTTCCAAAGCCAGGAGGATATCGGGAGTATCCTCAGGCTTGGGATAACCAGCAGTGACATATGATACCAGCGCAGACTATATTCAACACAGAAAACCCCATTGTCAGTCCATTACGGCTCCCGGTAAAAAAGTTGTGACTCTTGTCTCTTTACCCCGCGGAGGGGCAACTGGAGTGTGAACTGACCCTGTTCTGCGACTTGCAGCGCTGGAAAGTTTGTCTGATGGCCTCCATGATTCTGATCGAGTGTCTTGTTCGTCGGAGAAGTTGCTTTCTTGACTTGTAAACTCGAAAAAAAAGGTGTCGGCCTTGGGACTCTTTTTAAGAGAAAAGAAAAAAGTCGGAGAAAGCGAATCAACGAGCTGAAGTTTCCTTTGTGACTGGAAGTTTACGCCACCCGATTCCGGAAGAATGCTCTCCGCCACACCTCTGGCTCGATTAGCTCCTGCCGCCGCTGCTCCTTCCTGCACGTCGCCTGCACCTGCATGTTCCGTCCACACTCCGCCCTGCAGCGGGCATTCATGTACCCCACTCCGGCCCCGGACTTGCCTAAAACGGCAGTCATGATGACAACTCCGGGCAGTTTGGAGGACATGGTATTCACCAAAACACGTTACATGGCCGTTTGAATGGCATGGATTAGCGGATCTTACTTACGGTCCGTATGATTCATTGTTGGCAGATGGACGCCATACCCTTGAATCATGCACCCCGGAGGATTATGCATGCGCCAAGTAACTCCGAGCATGGCCGCCGAGGCGCCAACATCACTTACACGCGACATCACCACGACATACAGACTGCATATATGTAGCCATCAGTTGTTATTCTTGTCTCAATCTAGGGCTAGGAACAATCTGGTTTGCCATCGTGACTACAGTATGTGACGTGCAGACCCGCGCGAACCCAGACTCGGGGTCGCCCCTTGTGATACGGAAGTCAACTATTCGATGTTCTCCCTTCGAAATAGCACAAAAAACAAATGAAATGACAAGAAAAGATTTCGAGTTGCCTCCAGTTCCAAAGTATTATCAACGCCGTCCATGCAATGTCATCATGATCCCCCGTCGCTTTCATGCAGTCATACGGTAGGGAGAGTATCTTCCGGCACAAGGTCCAGCCCAGACCGGGAGTAGCGAGAAAAACTGCAACAAAGAAAAGATGGAGAGAATCTTGACGCCTCTCCCCTAATTCCCCTTTAACCGGTCAATGGGCTCCAGACTTCCTAGTACTTGCCGCTTGTCGAGTCGAGGTAGCCGTAGGAGCTGCTTCTTTGGTTGCCCTCGACCTGCATGGGACGACCCCCTGTTGCACCGGACATGAGCTTTTCGTCACCTCCGTTCGGTGCTTGTCTATAGCTGTCTTCCTCGCCTGAGGAGGATCCAAATCGAGGGAAGTGCATCACGCCGCCGGGATTGGTCTCGTCGCGATGTCCGATATGGGGACTGGCGTTGGGTCGGTCGTCTCCGGTGTAACGCATGCCACCTTCAGCACGGCCTTTGTCGGGTGAGGCCATGCCGGCCAGTGTCCATACAACTCCGATGAGTACCACAAGGCAGTAGAGTAGCAGCAGGCCGGTGGAGATGAGGGCATCCTGGATCAGATTGTTGTGGAGCCAGTCGGTGACAGCCTGGACAGCCCCCGTGACCTCATCAGTAGTGACGCTCGACGGGGATGCAAGGAACGTGTTAAGGTCCGAGTCACCATCAATCGAGTCCTTGGCGCCCATGCTGAATGTGTTGTTCTCAAAGAGGGGGAAGTTGACTTGGGAGTGGTCGTGCACCCATGTGAGACCCTTTTGCACACTCTCGATCTTGATGCCGATGACGCAGTGCAGGACAGTCTTGATGGGGTCGAGGAGGATGGTACCCTTGAAGGCAGTGTTGAGGCCATCATCCATGGTTTCAAGGAAGGTGTTGAGAGTGTCGTTGACGGCGTCCGTAGCGTTAGTAACGTAGCCGAGAACGTCATTGTTGATGTCGTCGTTGAGGCCCTTGATGACACCGTTGGCACCATTGGCCCATTCGTCAGAAACGCTCTCCAGGCTCTGCACCACGTCGTCGGCAAAGGCGCCAACCTGGTCAGCCAGAGCAGGGACTTCGTCTCTAACGGCCCTGAGGAGGAGGAACTGGCAGAAGCAAGAGAAGAAACCGGCGATCGCGAGAGACAGGACGAACAGGGCCGGCACAGAGGTGGCGTAGGCAATGCACCAACGCACCAGGATTTGCTTCTTGCCCTTGAAGCGAGAGGCGACCTTTATTCCCCAGGTCGCGGTCATGGGGCGAGAGGCGATGTAGACAACATCCATGGAGTCGAATTGGCCCTTAGCAATGAGACGCGCATGTTGTTGCTGTCGTCGCCAGCGCTTGATCTCGAGCCAGGCCATGGGGACGATGGCGGCCACGGCCAGTAGGACAAGGACGACGATGAAGATGGTCTTGGCCTTGGCGATGAGCTCAAACAGGTTGGTGAAGAATTCGTTGAGAGCGTCATTCTCGGAGCAAAAGGTCAGCTGTTTCTTCTGGGCCAGAGGGAATGCATCCCGATCGAACTTGTAGTTGCTGTAGGTTTCGTTGAGAGCTTGGCGAACAAAGTTGAAAGGCTTGGAGATGGCCTCCTCAGTCATGTTCTGGACCTCTCGGAAATCGGGAAGATCCTCCTCGAGCTGGCGAACGTCCGAGACAAACGTTGTGGAGTTGAGGTCAAAGTTCTTGAGGTCTTGGATAGGCTCCGTGAAGTTGACCTTGGGGATGTCGGGGATCAGATCACCAAAGACGGAGTCCTCGATGCCCTCAGTAACCTTATTAATGCCATCCTCGAGGTTTCCGGCAATATCTTCAATCTCCTTGGCAACCTTGTCGATAATCTTGTTGAACGCCTTGGTGGCATCCTCGGTGACATTAGCAACGACGTCAAGACTACCGTGTACCATGGCTGTGATTAGGCAGACGTAAGTGGCAGTGAGGAAGTTGATATAGAAGATGATGAGGTTCTGGACGCCGACGATGATGAGGTCGAGCATGTACACCATAGCCTCGACGGACTTTTCGATTCCAGAAGCGGCAAGCTCGTTGACACCTCGTGACAGGTAATGAGGCATCGAGGCCATGGCGCTTCCAACATCTTCGACCTTGGTGCAGGCCGAGAGGGCCTTGGTTTTAGCATCCCCGACATTGTCGTTGAGGTCGGCGATGAGGATGATGACTCGAATCAGGACCAGAAGCAGGAGGATCGTCCAGCGATTCATCCAAATCTGAGAGAGCCTTGAACGGAGACTGAGGTACGGAGTAACAGTAGGAGCAGTGTCGGCGCGGGCTTCCTGAACCTTTCGCATCTCGGACATTTCGATCGACTCTGTCCGGAGGGAGTCAGGGACGGCCGGGTAGACCGGCGGGTCGTCGGGTTGTTTCCGCGAGGAGAACATGTTGGATCTATGCGTGTTGGTATCTCTGAAGGATCAAATATGAAAGTAGAGAAGAGAGAATAGAAGTTGAAGGGAAAGGCAGAGGATGATGCCAATATTCGAGTGATCCCTGGATTAAGACGGAGGAAGTGTGACGATTAACTAGACAAAGAGAGAGATGAAAGAAATGGGACAAAGGAAAATTAACGGCCGTGAGCAAAAGATTTCCCGATCTAGCCTCTATGATTCCATGATGAACTTGTTTATTGTTGTGAATGAGGGGAGAAATTGTGTGTGTGAAAGAGGAAGCAAAGCGCAGAATAATAGGACAATAGGAAGGGGAGCAAAGACAATAAGGGAAGTTCTGGCTGCAAGGCGCTGCAACTTACCCCGGGCTAAAAACTCCACTATTGGAACCTCGAGTGAATGAGAATTCCCCAAATAGGAACCGGACTCAGAACCGCCCTCAGATTTCCTTTCTCGCCTTTGAGCGGCTGGCGCTTAGACCTTGCAAAGTGAGGTCGAGCTAAGCGCCCGCCCAACACCGGTGGCCACTCACGACACAGTCAGAGGCCTGAGTAGGAGAGGCTTCAAACTGAGCCGAGAGCACAAAGAATACGGGCCGCTCAAACAGGTCCGAAGCTGACGTCTCCCCGAGCTGACGTTTCTAATAGAATGGGGAGGCTGGAGGCTGGTGAGTCTTTTCTGGCTGGGCTATCGTTGTTTGACTTGTCGCTTGAAGTGGCCCAGCCGCCTCAAGCACGGATTGTGTAATAGGTCGCTCCAAAGAAGAAAAATTGACAGACTTGCACAAATGAGAAAAAGTCACAATATCACGGGCATCAATAGGCAGCCTCCAAGTGAATGGGGTGCGAACTGAAGCGTAGATATATAACAAGTGACTCACGCAGATGGGCAAGGGGGTAAAAACACCACGGAACGACGTCGTGAATGGTGCCCACCAGGAAAAAGTCTCACCATCAGGCACGGCAGCGGAGAGCAGGTCATTTTAACTGATAGGGAAACGACGCATCTTGATTTCGGGCAGAGGGTGACGCCATTGCGAGCAGGTCTCCATCGCCGTGCCCGAGGCCGTGACCGACTACGGCATGCGAGATGGGCGAATAGCACCGAGACCCTATCACGGACTGACTGGCGAGAGCAGGGTCTCGCAAGAAACAGAAGGGCGCCATATTCCAAACGGATAGGATCATCTCCAACGCAACCTGTGGTGGTGAACGTTTTCACGGTGGCGGGCCAGGATGTCGTCTTGAAGAGTGTGGGAGAAGACAGCGCCTCACATCCAATCAAGCCTTTGTTCAGCCCATTTGTCCCTGGTCCCTGGTCCCTGCCACACCGGAAGGGCTGCTAAAAAAGGTCAAAGGGTCCCCCTCCTCCACTGCCAGGGTCTCTTTGGCGACAAGGGTTCACGTGGCCGACAACCGCCGATCTCGTCCAAAGGCCTGCCACTTGGCAAGTCTGGATACGGGTCCGAACAGCGTCGAAACCGGATTTTCTGGAACGAGGTAGCTCGTGTTTCTGATCATCGGCGTGCAGATTCTGAAACGAGAGCGCCTGCGGTTAGGAAGAGTCGTTCTTTAGCCGATAGTGAATCAAGCTTAAATTCTGGTCTTGGGGGGTATGACGTCATTTGGAGGGGAACTGGGATAAGGAACACCATCCCACCTCAAGACGCACCGAGCTATTGATGGCAAGAATAGGTGACGACAATAGAATCAGTCTTTCAGCGTCTCTCGAAAAGTGTTTTCGGGCCGTAATTTTACGAAGCGCCTTGTGTATCGAAAGAGGTCGCCGTTTGGGCCTCTTCGTGTGAAATGATTGGCTGTAATGACAGCGGCTCACGGTTCAGCTGGCGCGTAGTGAAACGAGAACCTGACATTCGAGAAGATGCAGCCCAACCATCACGGCACAAGCTTAAAATAGTCAGACGGCCTAGAACTGTGATATTTGAAAGCTGAGCAGACCTCTATTTCTTTGAGCACCGTGCACTGCTTTCGCCAGTCTGGATGTGTGTGCCAAGGAGTCTGTGGTGACTTGACGACTCCACAACGGTGAAAGGTTCCAGCGCCTCCATAATCGCGAACCGAGCTACGTTCCCTCTCACATCCCAGGCCGATACACGCGGCTGAGGTACGAGTGTTGAGGTCATGGCTTCTCTCGCTCGAGGAATTTTATGTGTCTCGGATGTGTCGGTGGTCTCACCCACTCAGCAGTCACTGTTACACTGCCCTGGATAGCGGGGTACATCAAGATCCCCGACCTGAATGCCCTCAGCACCACCACCATCACATTATTGCCAGTGAATCAGACTCGCCGGATTGTACGCCCTGATTTTTATACAAGCTTTACAGCTACTCACAAATTATGACCACCGCAGTTCCTAACGACCAGGCCACCGACCTGAGCAAGCAATATGACACTCCTCTCGGCCTCGCCCACTCCACCATGCAAGCTCTCAAAGACAGGATCAAGCTCCACTATGACTTGGCCAGTGACTATTACCTGAGTTTGTGGTGCGTTTTCAAGCCTTTGCCTTGATCACAATCAAAAGCATCATCATCCTCCGCACCTTGACTCCCGTGTGCCTTGCTCCCCTAGCCTACTAACTCCTCATGCCAGGGGCGAGCACATCCATCACGGGTACTGGCCAACACTAGAATCCCAGGAAACGCAGACGAAAGAGCAGGCACAGATAAACCTCATTCGACTGCTACTCGACACCTCCAAGCTTTCGTCCAACACGGCTGTTCTCGATGTAGGATGTGGCATCGGCGGGACGTCTCGCTATCTAGCCTCTGAGCATGGCTGCTCTGTCACCGGCATCACCATCTCGCCCAAGCAAGTCGAGATCGCAAACCGGCTCACCAAAGCCGCAAAAGAAGAACATTCACAGGCAGGCTTGAGTAAGACTCCAGATGACGGTGGCTTCACCCAACTGGGTACCGGAAAGGTCCGGTTTCTCGAGCTGGATGCCGAAAAGATGGGCGACTTCTTTGACGACCAACAAGGATCCTTTGACGCTGTCTGGATAAGTGAAGCGCTAAGTCATTTCCCAAACAAAGCCTTGTTCTTTGAGAACGCGAAAAAGGTCCTCAAACCGGGAGGTAAGCTGGTGTTGGCGGACTGGTTCAAAGCCGAGGACCTAAACGAGGCGGCCTTTGTCAACGACATCAAGCCCATTGAAGGTAACAAGTGACGAAACACCAAAACTCTGCCCGAATACTAACGTAAGGACAGATGGCATGCTTCTTCCCCCACTCTGTACCCAGCAAGGCTATATCGATTTTGCGAACCAGGCAGGGCTCGACATCTTCTCTGGTCCAAACGATATCAGCCAAGAGGTCCGAAAGACATGGTATGTACTTCATTCAGCTGGCCATGTTATTAAGCTGACTCTCCTCGACAGGGACATTACCTGGTCACTTGTCCAAAACCCATCGCTTTGGGCATTCGCCTTCACACAGGGCCGCGATGGCATCGCTTTCTTGCAGTCATTTCGCGCCATGAGACGTGGATATGCGAATGGGACTTTTCGGTACGCTGTCATGGCATTTGTCAAAGGGGCAGATATTTAGTACACCAACTTGGCCCATTTGACATGCTACTTGGGGTAGCTAGGTGCTCATCCTGGGTCAACCCTCATAATTGTCTTTTTATTTCTAGTCTAATCGCAATCTTGAAAGGAGATGGGATAATCCAAGGCAAGATGGGACCCGTGCTAATTCTTGAACAAAGATGTGCCATAGCCAGGTTGACAGGATACATGCCAAATATCTGCTACCCTACTACTTCAGCTATGGCAGCCTGTGTGTGCCTTGGCCCATCCCCTGGTTCTCAACTCCTGGCCATCGACATTTTCATGGCCAACATGGAATTCTTCACGGTCAGGTAGGAGGCGAGGCGCAACAGCACCACCACAAAAGGCAGCCACAACGATCATGGCCCAATGGAGGCCGATCATGGCCTTGAAATGGACAGCTTCGGGGTTGGGCATCGGGACGTGGATCAAGTGTCCAGATAATATCGAGAACTCGGGCAATTCATGAATGGAGTCAGGGCTTCCGTCACTATGAAATGACTTGGCACACTCAACCATCTTGTCAAAGTCGTTGTCTTGTCCTTGTAGAGACATCACTTTCTTCGGATCCATCTCTTGTTGTGGCACCCAGTTGAGTTGTAGAATGACAACAGACTCGCCTTGGGTAGTCGGCCTGATGCCCAAACACTTGAGCCCGAACTTGGCGCACCTCCACCAGCCGTAATCCGTGATGTTGAGGCAAAGCATATTCCACACTTTGTCGGAGCTGCCTGGTTGCTGTGGGTTGAGAAGATATGGCCGATATCTGAGGAGCCAGTCTTTACCGAAGAAGGCTTGGATATGCTGGAAGACTTTCTCTGTCTTCTGGATGTTGGCCTGGGCGTCGTTCCATGCGTAAGGGACTATATGGCCGACTCAAGGCTCGAATTTGCCTATGAGAACGCAGACATGCCCGTCTCGCTCGGAGCACTTGCGCTCCCCAGGATGTTCTGGTCTTTTCCAGGGTAGCGGCTGCTGCAAGACTGTGGGGGGGAGAATGAATCATTAGCTCACAAGCTTATATACCAAGCCAAGGATGAACCATCGATACTCAGAATGCTTAACAAGCGCTGGCAGACCCGTTAGACGTTGGTACAGCTCTCCTGACAAGACTCCAGTCGATAGATAGCCGCCAGGTCGAAGGGCGGACAAGGGAACGGACAAGATAGTGGCGACTTGCGCGGTGTTGAGTTTGAAGTTTGCGGTCCTCGGGTTGGCGCGGATTTCTGACTCGATCTTGATGGCAAATTCCCGTCGTATCTCAGCCTCGTGGACAGGCAGGAGAACGTCAGGCTCTTGGAATGCTGGTTCTGCTCCCATCTTCCTCTGTGGCGGAGTGACAATGAATCCGAAACAGTGATGGCGAGACCTGGCTCGGGTGTCTTCTAGACATCTTCTAAGCGGCAAGACTGTCAAGATATTAAAAGATGCTTCAGATGCTTAAGAAGTCGATGAAGTCATGAACAAGCTTGGTTCAGAGTTTGGAATGAAGGTGGGAAGAAGAGACGTTGAGTGAGGAAAGAGGAAGACGTGGCAACAGTCAAGGTTAAAGAGGAGAGAGGAATGAAGGTTCATATGCACGCAGAAAGCATAACGATCAAGTCGTCGTTTACTTACAGAATGTTGAGAGGAGCGGATATTTGACAACAGTGACATGTCTAGCTTAGGTATTCTGCCATAAGGATTAAATCAAGAATTAGAAGAGACAACCTCACATAAGAGTTCTCCTTTTTTCGTTGTCATATTCATTATCTCATGTTCGAAAATGATCATTAAACAAGTTGTCAAGAAACATTTACGAGGATTTGTTGAGGATAGTTAACCCTACCGAAGGTGGTGTACCAAATATATCCCCCCCAAAGAAAGCACAGAAGTAACGGAGAGAGTTTTCGTCTCTATGCACACAATCAGATGGGCGAACAATGGAAAGGAGCAAAATGCTTTCACGGCCAGTGGTTCCTCACTCTTGATGTATGGGTGCAAAGAGTATTCAGCAGTCCTTAGTTGTCCAAGAGATATGAGTCTTGACTACGACTGGAAACTTTCGTTTCTTACCAAGCAAACCAAGGCGCTAATCTAGAATAGCCGTCCAGGCACATGGCGTGCTAGCGCCAGTTCCAGGAGCTAAGGTCATCAGGTGATGAGCACAGCTGCCTGGAAGTAGTCATTGTTCCCATCAAGCTCAGCTCAGCGTGACTGAATCCGGACAGACTCATCAAGGGAAATGACGTTGTCCTGGTGACAAGTGGAATACGGGTCAGCACAATGACGAAAATCAGATCTTCGGGCAGCAGGCTTGATATTGTCTACCAACTTGCAGTCCTCGTTCCACTCGCGCTGTCAGAATAATACCAACAAAGCTGGACGATTTGCGACGAGATGCAGTGCAGTTCGGCCTCTACTGCATCCCGATATCCCGGCTCGAAATCAGAGTACAATAACCAGTACCGTTCAACAAAATAGAATCACCCAATACAACCGAAACGCCTTCATCATTCTCGACGTAGAATTGAGTACCGATCCAATACGACTTGCTCTTACGCGTCACCAAAGGTGTTCTCGCCAGAGTAAGTGATGTAGAGGAAACTAGACACAGACATGTCAGCAACGAGTTCATTTCCAAGCAGGGTGGCGGGAGACATACCCGTCCTCGTCCTTGTGCTCCTCGTAGATGCTGCTCATAAGAGCGGCCGTAGGGGGAAGGACCTCGTCGACGAAGATGAAGATGGCCTTCTCGGGCGACAGCTTGATTCGCTTGCGGATGACGTAGACGAACTGGCCAACAGTCAAATCGGCGGGGACCAGGTACTTCTTCTTGTCGATGGTCGCGATGTCGCTCTTCTCGACCTTTTCGCAAATGACCTATTCAGCGCGTTTGTCAGCACTCGATCCCTCGAAGGCGTCGTCGGCAGCGACAGCGATGTAGCTGACGGGACGACGCAGGGCGGTGACCCCGCGCATGCCCTCGACAGTCTCTCGTCGAGTCGCAGCCGACGTCGAACAAATAAATACAACGAAAGATGACATACCGGAATGCGGTCGGCATACTTCTGTCGGATGCGCTCAGCTTCGGCCTTGCGCTTCTCGAAGGGGTGCTCGTCCTTGAACTTGCTGCGCATGGTGGATGATTGATAAGATCGAAGGCGGTAAGTGTGTTGTTGTTGTTTAGAGTCGAGCTTGGCTTTGCGGGAAAACGCAAAAGGTTGCAGAAATGGGGAAGAGATCGAGATGAAGATGGGATGGAGAGGAAAGAGCTTAGGTTACGATCGGCTTGCGTCAGGTAGAAGAAGAATGAGAAAGCGAGGTCACTGAGCCTTAAAGGTGGCACGGCACAGATAAGCGGTCGGCCAGACTAGAAAGAAGGCAGCAACAGGCAGGAGGCGGAGGCAGCGGTAGCGGTAGGCGGACAGGCAGGCTCACTGGCACTGCGCAAGAGGGCAGGCGGGCAGTGACAGGGAGAGGGCAGGCGCGCGGGGCCGTCGGTCTAGCCCTAAAGAAGCTTAGCGCCATCAGGGTCGGTGAATCACAAGAGGCCCCGCGAGGCGATGATGGCGGGGGAGCAGCAAGTCAGGCGTCGCACTGTCTCGTCACAGGGTCGTGACGTGACGTGAATCGATGCTGAACAAATCACGACTGCTGACAGGGGAGTCAAACATGGAGGAGGCTTTTTTTTTTTTTCACTCAGGTCCTCATTTTCAAGTCCATCACAAGCTTGACGCCAAGGGGCAGACCTGATTATCTTCATTGCCTATCAAGGAAAGGACAGATCGGGAGAGCTTGCGGCTCTCAAACACAAAAAAAAAGAGAAGATTCCACCCATTCATCAGTGACTGTGTTGATGCTTAAACATCTATGTATGTACTCGCAACAACAAAAAAGCATCTGCAGCAACAAAAGGTTTGTTTCTGCAGGTCACTCGGACCCAATCCCTGAAAGCCCCGACTTTGTAAATGTTTGTAGATACTTGTGATTCTTGTCCTTTTTTTCTTCGTGGTTTTGGTTTGTCTGTTCGCCCCCCTTGCTCACTCACACTTGGCGGCTCCCCTGCCCATGCACTGCATTCCCTCCTTGCATTGGATGTGCTGAACCAGCTCTGTCCAAACCCAGTCACCGAGAAAAGGTTGGCCATCACGGTGGGAAAAAAGTAAAAGGCAAACAAGCTTGGCGCACTGTCCCCGCCACCTCGGTGCCTACCAGGGGGGTTGAACAGTTTACATGAAGCCCAGGCCCAAGCTGCAGCAAGGTCACGGGATAGATCACATGCCTCAGGACAAAGCTTCAATATCAGGAAGACGAGATATCCCAAAAGACCGGGAGTCCGGAGAAGCATTTGACAGAATCAAAGGATTCCGGAGGTACAAAGACCAAGTACCTCCGAGTGGTGCGTTGGCTTTACCGCTCTCGGCAGCCCGTCAGCCGATTCCGCCGGCCGGCCCCAGCGTCGCTCCCTGTGGTCGAGAACTACGTCGAGAGAAGCCAATTGCCAAACATTCGATTCTGACCATCACCCGAGTCCCAATCGGCCCAAACCGCGAATTGAATCCTGCCAAACTCTGCCGCTCTCTCTACAACACCCCGGCTTCTGGCGGCAAGGTGGCCTCACATTCAGGCAAAGAAACCACCTGATTTTCGGCACATTTTTCTTTCTTCTCGGCCTTGCTCTGCCGCTCGAAATATATAGGTCATGGCTTCCAGGCGGCCTGTTCAGCGCCTTGCTGCGCATCTTGCATCTCCCTCTACACGCTTCTCCCAGAGTCAATTCGCTTCTACGAGACGCTGGCTGTCTAGCTCTGCCGGTTCTCGAGCTTCCCGAACCGCTTCGTCCTCCAATTACTCCTCGTTGTGGCTGGCCGCTGTCGCCCTTGGTGCCGTCGCCCCCCTCGCCTACAAGATGGTATGTCCTCACGAGGAGCTCCCAGGAGGGCCAATTGCTGATGTAGAGCCTCGCCCAGGCTGAAACTGAATCCCTCCGCCTCGATCCATCCACCCTCGCCGACCGCGATGCTCAGCAGAAGCGCGAGTCGGGCGTTTCCGAGGACTCGCCCATGCGCCTCCGTATGGAAAAGTTCATCAGGGAACAGCAGGCCCAGATCGTCGCCGAGCTCGAGAGAGTCGACGGCAAGAAGTTCCGCAAGGATGAGTGGGAGCGCCCCAACGGTGGAGGTGGTACTACATGTGTCCTCCAGGAGGGCAACGTCTTCGAAAAGGCCGGCCTCGGTGTCAGCGTCGTCTATGGCTCCCTGCCCAAGCCCGCCATTGAGAAGATGCGCGCCAACCACAAGACTCTCGACCCCAATGTCGAGTCCCTCGACTTCTTCGCCGCCGGTCTGAGCATGGTCCTTCACCCTTACAACCCCATGGCCCCTACCGTCCACCTCAACTACCGATACTTTGAGACGGCCAACCCCGACGGCACATCACAGGCTTGGTGGTTCGGCGGCGGCAGCGATCTTACCCCCTCGTACCTCTTTGACGAAGACGCCATCCACTTCCACAAGACGCTCAAGGCGGCCTGCGACGCCCACGACAAGGACTACTACCCACGCTTCAAGAAGTGGTGCGACGAGTACTTCTTCAACAAGCACCGAGGCGAGGGCCGCGGCATCGGCGGCATCTTCTTCGACGACCTCGACGAGAGCGAGCGGGACCAGGAGAACACGTTCGCCTTTATCCAGGACTGCCTCAAGTCCTTCCTCCCCTCGTACGTGCCCATCATCGAGAAGCGCAAGGACATGCCCTTCAACGAGAAGGAGAAGGAGTGGCAGCAGCTGCGCCGGGGCAAGTACGTCGAGTTCAACCTGGTGCACGACCGCGGGACGGCGTTTGGCCTCAACACGCCCGGCTCCCGTGTCGAGAGCATCCTCATGAGCCTGCCGTTGACGGCGAGCTGGAAGTACATGCACGAGCCCGAGCCCAAGAGCAGGGAGCAGCGCCTGGTGGAGGTTCTCCGTGATCCCAAGGAGTGGGTTTAAGCCAATGTTGGATTTATTGAATGAGATATGGAAAGGAAATGGTTACGAGTACGTATGTGAAAGGCGGAGCGATTGGTTTAGTGTATCATACCTTGGACTGTGAGGGTCATAGATGGAAGAGCCCAGGGCTGTATAAACAAAAAAAATATGGATGGATGATCCAAAAGGCAAGAACAGAATAAAAATAATCATTAAATAAATATTTTCAACACTGCTCTACTCGGTCTTGTCAGTATGGGTGGTTGTCCAAGTCGCCAGGCTCACGATTGGTGATGATCAACTCAGTCATCACACCTTCTCTCTGTGGAGCCCAGTCTTTCTCTTCACCCTCACTTCACCATGTGACAAACATCAAGGCAATGGAGCATCTTCCTTCTCATCGCCAACTGGTAACAACTCTCATAACCTCCATCTCCGCCATCACACCGTCAACAAGCGCCAGCGAAACGACATCATCACAGCCGCCTCCGCCCGCTCAACCACCATCCACATCGCCCCTCCAAGCAATCCCACCCTCACAACGCCCTCTCCTGCTCACGCTACATGTTCTCTTTCCAAATCTCCTCCTCCCGGCTCTAGATCTAATTGATCGGGGGCTTGTCACTCGGCTAGTACGGAAGTACTCTGCCGCACAAGATGAACAACCAGGCGGGGATGAACAACCAGTGTCTGGAGGCTTGAACGCTTCAAGTAAACCAAAGGACGACATCTTTATCGTGCGCTCGCTTGCTTCAACGCTGTCCCGTCGCACTCGCGACTTCACCCTGTCTTCAAAACGATCCGTTGTCCATCTCAATGCATGGAACTGCTCCTGCGCAAGCTTCACCTTTGATGCTTTCCCGAGCCATCCAGCACCAGCAACAGAACAGATGGAGTGTCCCTCACAAGATGAGTGGTCGTTTGGTGGACTAGGTCTAAACCCATCCGGCGATGTACCACCTTGTTGCAAGCATCTACTCGCTTGCTTACTTGTAGACAAGTGGCCGGCAATACTGGGTCAATATGTCGAGGACCGAGAGATCTCGAGGGAAGAGATGGCAGGCATAGTTGCAGACCTGTGATACGGGCAATTCTAGCAATGGATGCCAGGAATCTGTTAATACCAGGGCGATGTCCGGCAGATTATCCTTGTTCCGTCCTCTAAACCCCGGTTTGATGTGATCAATGTACAAAAGGCGCTTTACCTTAACCCTTGGCCGATACCGCCGTGGTTCCCTCCTCCAGACGCCAAAGAGCTTCTGCACCCAAATCTATGCCCTTCTACAGTCACTTAGCTTCCTTCTTTATTTCTTCGCCTCCTTCTCCTTGGTCTCCTTGTCCTTGTCGGCGCCCTCCTTGGACTCGCCGCTCGCGCCATTGGTGCCCTCCTTCTTCTCGTCCTTGCCGTTGACCTCCTCCTTCTTGGCCTCCTTGTCCTCCTGCTGTTGCCGGTTCTGGATCTTGTTCTCGATCAGGTCGTGGAATGCCGTAATCGCGCGTATCAAACTGCTCAGGTAAATAGCCATGAGCTGGTCGTTGGTCTTGATGCTCATCGCATATGAAAGCTCGCCAGCGCCCGACTTGCTGTCTCCCTCGGCCGAGGTGAGGTTGGGAAGCAGGTTGAAGACGTCCTGCAGGTTGCCCAGAATGGCGTGGTTGACTGGCAATTGCTTGTCGAGGACCTTCTGGAGATAGGCTCCAATATCTCGCAGGCGGAGGTGTAGACCCTGGAGCGATTGCAGCTGGTTGGTGATTCGTGTGGATAGGGTTCCCGCAGCAACGTCGCGGATGTCTCTTAGCAGATGCTCGACGCCAATCTCTTCTGCCTCCTCGGCCTCGATGATTGAAGGGGTGTGAACAAACGTTCGCGAGGTGGTTGTGCCATCCTAAGTCATGTCAGTCTGGGCAAGTTGGTCGCTAGGCACGGTTCATGACGCACATCCTTGATCTCCTCAACGGCAAAGTAAGCATCTGTGGGAACGCCCGACTCCTTGGGCTGCACGTCGATGATGACGAGGAGGGGGTTAGGTGTGTAGCGCTTGAAGAGCTCGTTGATCTCCAAGTCGGATGCGCGCAGCTTGGGGCCGGTGTGGTACCAGCCTATCAGCTTCTCTCGGGCGTTGACCTTCTTGAACATGTCGTTCATCGACTCGACATAGTTGTGGTCAAGGAACCACACTGAGGGGTCCTTGTCGTCTTCTTCAAAGGGAACTGCAGTCTCATTGTAAGCGCCCATCGCCTGCCATTCCATGACACCAGGGCAACGTACCAGCAAAGCTGTTGGATACTCTCACGTCCTTGCCATCGTTCTGGCCCAGCAGGACACCCACGACACGTCGCTTTGTCTTGGTAGAAGTGGTTCGGTTGTAGTGGTCGACCGCAGAGAGGAGAACGAGGGGCGCAACGGTGACGTTTCGAGTGACGAGGGAGAGTGTTTCTGCTGTTGTGGCAGGCATCGTTGCTATGTCGTCGGGGAGGTATTACAACGGATGCGTGTCTGGGAGAGGAATAGGATTCGGTGCGCGATCTCTGTCGTGCGGCGCGGCGAGTTTGAAGGCAGAGTCGAGATGTTGATGCAGTGATTATTGTGGTCGCACGTACGTAGTCTTGAGGCTGCCTTCCTGGAGAGGGTAGCTTAGCTCCCGATTGGGCCAGGCTGATTGATGGATCAAAGCTCGAGCCTTGCGGTGCCACATCACGTGCAGTTCGATTTTCAGCCCAGGAGCTCTCACAAAGCCCCACAAATATTTTTTTCAATTGAAGCACACCCCTTCCCAAAACTTCGCCCTAACCACATCACTCAACATCCCCACTTCTTCTCAGACATGGCATTCTCCTGGACCAATCCACTGGGTGCTCTGCCACCCATCCCCTCGCATCCAGTAGCTCCATCAGACCTATCATCGACGATTTCTAACTACACCACCTTCGCAGCCGCCGAGGACCAGGCTGACCGGCTTCTCGAATTGTTTGGCAGCCCCGCACATGAGGACGACCAGAAAGTAGTGACGCTATTGCGAACATTCAGGAGGTATCTGCCGAAGGAAGGGCAGAGGGCCTTGAACACCGATATCATTGCAATCAGCCGCGACGATGTCAAGCTTCGAGATCTAGCCAGGCACATTCGGGAGGCTGTGCTCAAGCCCAGTAAGTCACCCACCCCGGCTATCTGCCTTACTGGTCAGCTCTCTAGCTAATGCCCCTCTAGTGAAGGTTGCTGGTGGCCAACAGCCACAATCTCTCATCACACCCCCGACCTATGCCCAAGCTGCTGCCGATATCACCGCCTCTATGTCTAGCCTTCTACCATCTTCCAGACTTGATCAAGCAAACCTGAAGCGCACTTGTCTCCGACGAGATGGGTATCGGTGCGTTTACAGCGGGGCATACGACCGCAAGGCTAAGAAGGAGCTTCCCGACCTGCCCCGTGACGCAGTTCTTACCAAGACAGAGTGCGCCCATATTCTACCTTTCTCTCTTAGCAAGTTTGATAGTAGGAGTGCGCTAGAGACGCAGAACAAGGCTGTTATCTGGTGTGCATTATATCGATATTTCCCTGCCCTCAAGGGTAAGATTGGCACCGAAAGCATCAACCAACCGAGTAATGCCTTTACTCTGGGGTCTACTTTGCATGCAGACTTTGGGGAGTACCACGTTTACTTTAGTCCCAAAAATGACCTGGTATGGATAGCAAACTATTCTTTCTCTAATAATATCTAACACTCTACCAATAGGAAAATACGTATACGATGACTTCAATCGAAGGTTACCAACTTCTCAGCGCCACCCGGGTACCAGGTCTCAATGGCGACGTCATGGAGCTTCAGTCTCATGATCCCACTACGCCCCTGCCCAACCCCGAGTTCTTGAAGGTTCATGCTCGAATTTCACAGATACTTGAAGTAAGTGGCATTGGCCGTGAGGTAGAGCAAGAACTAGATGCAGCTGCATTTGACCCTGATAATATGAATCCTGATGGCTCTACTGATATAACATCTGTTATTCACCGGAAGATGCTGATGGATGTTTAGTGTGTTAAGTACCACTCTTGTCTTTGATCAGGTGGAGGGCTCAGAAGGGATCAAGCGTTTAATGTGAGGGAAGGAACAAGGAGAAAGCTTTAGCAAACAGAAAACTGCAACCTCGCCTCTGTCCGGCGTGGCTTCTTTTGTTGACCCTGCATTGGTCTGACATCATTGCCTCGGTGAGTGATGTTCGGCCGAAGACTCTCCATTGCCGTGTCTTGTATAAGATATGCATTTGCATTTGAGTGCTTCACACTGCTACAGACACCACCCAGGTCGTCGGATATCCAAGCATGGCCATGCTACCATGGCAAGCAACTGGTTGGGGGAATTTCCTTTCTTGAACCGACTTCGCTCATCCCGAATATTCTACTTTGGGTAAGCGGGCGAATGTTGAGAGAAGTGTATCCACCAGCCGGGACGCTCACCTTGACCTCGGCGCCAACCGGAGAGTGCTGGTCTCTGTCGACGAAGGCAATTATCAACAAGCAAGAGCAGAAGCCCTGACGGCAAGCCTCAATCAGGGTCCAGCATTGAACTCTACGTAATGCGCTATCAAGATGTAGGTGCGGCAACTGGCAGGCAATTCGCAGTCTTGGTAGCCTTGGTTCGGGTTATTTCCTTGGGGGAGCGGAAAGATGGAGGCTAACGTCCAAGGGGAACGAATTGGGGTCTTGTTGAAGCCGGCTATGGCCACGCCTACGCGTGTACGCAAAGCAATGGAGGCAACGGCCAACGAGAGAGCGGTAGCAGTAACTACTGGAATAGGTAGTTATTTACACTACACACGGGACGCGGCGGCGGCAACAAGCAGGGCGAAGGCCGGCATATGTTGACTACCGGGTCAGTGGTCCTTGCGCTCCAGCCCGTGGTGAGCAAGCAATTCTGTATTACATGCCGGTCGGAGTGTGGCCGCGCCAGAGGTGTTTGACCGATGAGCGGCGAGTGCGACATTGTAGACGGGACGGCGGTGCTTTGCTCGGATCAAGGGACCGTGGCATCCCAGCCCTTTGAGCCTCGGCCCTGATGACCGAGCAAACTCCGGTCGTCACTACGTACTGTAGGTAGCCCAGCCTCGAGCGATTCGAGCCAGATTCGCGATTGATGCCGCCTCGGCGAAGTTCGATTGGCTACGATTTCAATATGATCCACGACTTCGCACCTGGGGAGCTGATGGAGCCTATCTCGACGACGGACATGTTCCGGGACGAGGAGCTTCCTTTCAGCCTACCCTAGGTATAACAGCTTTGTGTAGTGAAGCAATTCCGAATGGCGAGAGTGACACGGATTTATTTCGCAGATCAAAAAACGCTTGCCCCCATATATGATTGCTTGTATCGCGTGCTACCTAGTTCACCGTATGTCGGATGTGTCGCATAGTCCAGAATGGGTAATTGAAGAAGCCAAGAGTGTGATAGTTGGAGCTTGGTCAGGTCACGAACAGGTGGTGGTGTCTATTGCGCCGGAGCCGTACCGAGTACCGGCGGCAGCGATGGATGGGGGGTCTTGCTTAGGTAGTACGTAGCTGGGGGCGGTACCTGTTGAATGTGCCGAATATTATATGGACATGTGTTGCCTTGAGTTGTCGGCTTGAAGACGGGGATTTTTGATGTTTGTGTTGTCGTCGACACCGACATGGACCCCAATATCCGTCACGCTACAATATCGTGACCTTGACAGCACAATTCAACATCTCGTAGAAGAACAAATATCTCGTCTACAACAATCAAGCACAGACATTTCCCGTCCACTACGTACGGATAAAAAGCCGCTCTCACTCACGCTCAGGCCCGCGAGAGGCGTCTCCCCAGCATATCCATGCCGGAAACAGGGGTGTACCCCCATCCATCGCCTTCCAGCAGAAACCGCGTGCATCGGGCCAATCAACGCCGACCCAAGCTCCCCCCCAAAAACCTCCCATCCTCCGGCTACGCACCAAGATTTCCCTTGTCTCGCCCGTCGTTGACTTTAACCTCGCTTTTTTCCCTCTTCTCGTCTCCCCTCGCCTTAACCTCCCGCCCTCTCGTCTCCAAAACATCCCTCGCCGCCGCCGTCTTCAATCCGCCGTCTTCTCTGAAGCTGCCCCCTCAATTGCCGCCAGAAAACCTCCCAGAGTCCCCCTCATCCTCCTGCAGTCGCAACAATGGGTTTCGTCGAAGATGAGTTGAAGCAGCTCAAGAGCGTCATCAGCTCTCTTGACTCGCGCATCAAGACCCTCGAGGCGCGAGCTACTGGCTCTCCCGTCTCTACCGAGGAGATTCGAATGATTCTCATCGGTCCTCCCGGTGCTGGTAAGTGATTTTTTTTCTTCTTGTCGTTGCGATATCCCCTCCAGTGCCGTGCTGACCAACTCCTCACAGGAAAGGGAACACAGGCCCCCAAGATCAAGGAGAAGTTCTCCTGCTGCCATCTGGTATGTCAATTCCCGTCGCGACACATCCTCAAGCAAGAATTCGCCGTTCTAACGTGCCCCTCTTCGATGCGCAGGCTACCGGTGACATGCTGCGATCGCAGGTCGCCAAGAAGACTCCCCTCGGTGTCGAGGCCAAGAAGATTATGGACCAGGGCGGTCTGGTCAGCGACGAGATCATGATTGGCATGATCCGGGAGGAGCTCAACCACAACCAGGAGTGCCAGGGCGGGTGAGTTAAAATTTCTTCGGGTTCCGTGCTCGGGATCCTGGTATACCTCGGTTTCTCTGTTCAGCTGCTGACAATACCCTCCACGACAGCTTCATCCTCGACGGCTTCCCCCGAACAGTTCCCCAGGCCGAGGGTCTCGATGCCATGCTTCAGGAGCGCAACCAGAAGCTCCAGCACGCCGTCGAGCTCAAGATTGACGACTCTCTCCTCGTCGCCCGCATCACTGGCCGTCTAGTCCACCCCGCCTCCGGCCGCTCATACCACACCACCTTCAACCCCCCCAAGCAGTACATGAAGGATGACATCACCGGCGAGCCTCTGATCCAGCGAAGTGACGACAACGCTGAAGCCCTCAAGAAGCGTCTCGTCACCTACCACAAGCAGACTGAGCCCGTTGTGGGTTACTACAAGAAGACCGGCATCTGGCACGGTGTCGACGCCAGCCAAGAGCCTGGCCAGGTGTGGAAGTCCATGCTCAACATCCTCAACGAGAAGAGGGCTTAGAGCGGAGAGAGTGTGTGTCTGTGTGTCATGAGGGAGTGGTGTAGCCCGGTCGGCTTCACGTCGCTGGCGAGACGCCCCCGCCGAAGTTATTTAAAAAAGAGTAGGCGGGGTGCGTCTTGGATATATGAACGGTATGGATGAAATGCAAACTGGCACGAAACGAGGGAAGGGCGCGAAAAGGGAGAAGGGGAGTCCAGTCCTCCAGGCCAAAGAGGCGTTAACGGTAGAGGGTTTTGCCCGGTGGCCTTGGGGTTCCTGTGTAGATTAAAAGCTACCGAGACGACGCTTTGCCATGTATCACACTTGTCTTTTTTTACTGCTAGTTTCAAACAAACAAAAAGGTTGGGCATTTTGAAGCTCCGAGCTTTTTGATATACTTCACCGTCTCGTCTCCTACTCTTCATCACCACCAACATGACACGTACTAGTAGCCACAATGCACGCCTCTGTACTTGGTTGTCACGAGATGACTTTGAGGTGGGCTCTTAGACGCCTCATATCTATGCCAACGATAATCGACAACGCATCTCCCTCCTTAGTGCAGCTATCCATCCTCTCCCTCTTAACCGTCAGTCTACTATGCAATGACCCTGTCAAAGAAACTCCCCGAGCTCCCTCGCAATGCTTTCAAGGACACACAATTTGAAAAAAAGAAAAGGAACACGGCGACACTAGTGAGTGCCTCTGTTCTCCATATTGAGGTTACGATTATAAAGGGGGTAATGGACCAGAAAAAAAAAAGAACGGTCTCGGATGTTCCACGTCGGCATATCAAAATGAGCTACCGAAACGAATGGCGAGAAAGTAGAGCAAGCCTGGCCTTGACCTAGACTAAGTGCTAAACTGTGCAGCCGAACAATGAGGCGCCCCTCGAGCGGCCTCATGGTCCAGCAGGGGTTCTTCTCACCCCGCGAATTCCTATCGCCGCGGGGTCGCTGACGTGAGGGTCAGTAGAGGTAGAGCGAGTCGCGGAAGCGCAACTGACCATTGACCATCTGCCTCTGCTTGTTAAGCCAGCTCCTGGGGGCGTCGTTCCGCCGTTGTAGAACGACGTGGTTGCTCTGGAGCCGGCTCGTGAGATCATACCATGCTGTCGCGATGAGGGCGTTCTCCCTCTCGAGGTTCCGAATGATTTGGTCGCTCGCCGCCTTGTCACGGTTTGTCAGTCACAGTTCGAGAATGTATTGAGGGTGTGCAAGTAGTAACAACTATGCACTCGGTTGCAAGTTTATGGAACCAGCCATGTTTAGTGTCTATGTAAAGGCAAGCAATACGTACCTTTTGTGCTGCCACTGCTTCTCCGTCGTGAGCAGCCTTAAGCTTGCGTTGGAGCTCAATCTTGTCCGTCTCTGAGCGCTCGAGTTGCTGCGAAAACTTGGTCAGCCAACGGCACTCCAACAAAAGCTAGTGGTAAAACAGAGTATCCTCTCGCTTGAGAGGGGGAGGGATGGCTTGAACTGGCTCAAAACGATCCCGCCATGGGTGTTCTTCTGGATCGCAGACTGTTTCACGAGGGACTATCGGCTTGGGCCAGGAGGGAGAACGTTCCCTTCGAGGACGTCCCTTTTGAGGACGTCCCCTTTGAGTACGGGGCGTCTCCGGCAAGTCGACTTCGACCTTGGGGGCCCCTGGCTGGAGAGGCCATGAGAGACAACGCTTCCATAGAGAAGATGCCGTCGTGCCAGGCGAACTCGCCTCGGAGACCACTGGGTCCTCGGGGTCGCCATGAGCAAGTACATAATAGAGACCACCACTCACCCCGCGTTTTTCGAGGAGTCGAGTGCGCAGTTTCGCGATCAGCTCGCTCTTCTTGTCACCGTCAGGTACGTCACCCTCTCCTGAGTTGGAATCTTGGAGCAGTCCACCCTCTTCGACGGCCTTCCGAAGCTTGTCCTTATCAAGGAGAGCCTGGACGAGTTGCGTCTGTTGTGCATCTCGCTCTGCAACGCAGTAGCTGAGCTCCTCCCGCGCATGGTCGAGTTCCGACTTGAGCGATGAGATGATGACAACGTCGGCGGTCTTGAGCTCCTTAAGAGCGTCAGCACCCTCGTGGCCAAGAGCTGAGAGCTCTGCTCGAGCGGCGAGGAGATCACGGCCTTGATCAGCCACCTGGGCAGTCAGGTCCTTCTCTCGCTTCTTCGCCTGCTCAAGCTCGAATTGGGTCTGCATGAGATCTTGACGGAGATTGATAAACGCTTTGGTTCTGTAAAAGTCACTAGTAAGCACGTGTATCCCGTAAGGAATGTTTGCCTCATTAATCGCCTTGACTAACCCTTCATCGGTCATGTTGTTGATCAAAGCTTCGATATGGTCCTGCGCAACAGCATGCTTCTCGAAGATATCGTTGTAGGATTTCTGCAAGTGAGCTCTCTGCTTTTTCTCCTCGTCCAACTCCCGCCGAAGCGGTGCTGTGTTTTCGGATCCCACGGTGCTGCGCAATAGATCGTTCTCGGCCTTGAGGCGGGACAATTCTAGAGGTATGTTAATCTGGGCACCGTCCTCGGTAGCTGCATCGTTCAGTTCATCCTCAAGACTGGTAGGAGCCCCCCCGGTCATGCTCATGCCAAGTGGTGGGCTCTCAACAGAGGCACCGCTCTGAATCTGATCTTGGAGATCCCTGATAAAGTTCTCGTCGTGGCTCTGTCGAGCCCGTAGGCGAATCACTTCGTCCTCGAGAGCAGCATAGTCCCTCATCAGCTGGGTCTTTTGATTTCGCTCATCCCAGAGATGCTGCTCGGACTGAGTGATCATCTTGGTCAGTTCATCCTCTGCTGTCCTGGCGCGGGAACTCTTGTCCTGCTGGTCCAAGAGTAACCGGACTTGGTCCTGCAACTCCCCCTTCTCGAACCGCAGGTTCTGGACCTCCTTGACAACGTGCTGTAGGGACTCGATCTTCTGCTTATACCGCTCTGCGGTATTGGCTTTCTTCTCAAGTTCCTCAGCCTTGTGCCTCCACTCTGCTGCACTGTCACGAAGCTCGTCGGCTTCTCTGCACCTCTCGGTCAGTTTTTGGACCTCGCTCTCGAGCTGCGCCTTGATGCGCGAGTCTCTCCGTATAGCCTCTTCGTGCCTGGCGATGATTTCCATCTGATCGTGAATTTGGGCCTCGAGTGACTTGATCGCCTCGGCGCTATTAGCGCCATCCTGAGTTGCTTTCCGCAGTACCTCGAGTTCGCGGTCATTCTTCTCCTTCTCATACTTGAGCTCCTCGTGACTTTGCTGAAGATGGTCGAGGCGGGTGATGTAATCTGATAGGGTCTTTTTACAGATGTCGAGTTCTTGTCGTAGGTCTGCATTCTGCTCCTCGACAAGTAGATCGATGTCTCGAGCTTCCATGACGGCGTCAATAGCCTCGTCCAGATCATCATCGCCCCTCGAGTTTTGGATATCTTGCTGTACCGTTCGAATGATCTGCATAATCTCCGCCTGTGTCTGCGTATCAAGGCCGGATTGAAGCCTGGGAACGAACTTTTGGTTGTCTGGGCCCATGGCGGCCGCCGAGAGCATGACAACCAGAAGCTGACAGATGCCCTGGGGCTCGGGGTTCTCGGCGATGGCATGGTAGTCAAACTTCTTTGCCTGGCATCCAAGTTCGGGCGCTTGACGACGAATGAAGCGGAATAGACCCTTGTAGACATTCTGGATATTCCGCTTGTTGGTTAGGTATCGTGATGTGCCGGTATTCGCCTCGAGGTCAGAGGGGTCAAAGTCTGGATCAAGCTCATGCAGGATATAGCCGAGAACAACACCGTCGTTGAGTTCATCGAGAGAGTCGGCGGACCGCTTCGGCTCGAATACTCGGTTGACCTGGGAGAATGCGCGGTCAGCGGGGACTTCGGAGAGGGGGGGAGGGAAGGAAAGAGAAGGGGCTTAAAGATGATACTTACGGCTTTGAGGAGCGCCGCCTGCGCCTTGGGACTGTAGGCAGGCATCGTGCGGGATGATGCGGCCGGAGCCATGTGCGAGTTACTTCAAGTCGTGGATCAGTCTGTCGATAGATTGGAGCGATAGTGAAGGCGCAATTATAGGGAGTCGCGTCGCGTGTCTAAATGCAGGGATGACAGCAGAGGCCCTCGACAGCATAGCGGCAAGAGGTATATAAGGGGTCGTTATAAGGTTGTGCGAAAGCGAGGTTCCATTGTCAAGAAGCGATTGCTCGAGGTGTGTTCACTGTAGGGACAAGGTCGAAGTGAATCTGTTCCTTCAATGTTCAGCGACTCTATGTACCTAAAGCCCTCCACATGGCATGGGGGAGCTTAGGTCGGCTTATCGATTTGCTACAGTGGCAGGGGCTCTGAATCGGGTGCCCCTGGAAGCCCGTCATTTGTGGCGCTGTGGCGCGCATGAAATGACCACGGATCAGCAGCGTCATTTGAGGCATTCAATGTTACGGAAATGCGATCTAGTTCGAGAAGACACTCTGGTTTCGACATGCAGAGATAATAGGTAGTATTTGGCTGTGCCGGAAGGGTGAGGACTGGCAGACGCCTTTGCTAGTATTGTGCCACAAAGGTCCCGTCGTGTTCACCCCCATCGCAAACGTCATTCTTCAGCCTGGACCCTGAACAGATGGCGGTCTACAAGCTTAAGTCCGAGCTCTATTCTCCTAATCGAGATTTGAATAGAGCACTAGACTCTCGGCATTCCAGTTGAATAGGTACCAACTGCTTCGCTCATTGAGGCCCATGGCACCGTCGTCACGTTTGACCTGGCTGGCTGGCTGGCAGGACCCAGGACGGCCCGGAAGAGTGCCTAGAAGTGCAATGCCCAATAAGGTGTAGGCTTGCTGTATGCCTGTGTATTCTGTACTTCCTGTTCTATAGAGCATGGTGTACTCTGCATACATAGACCAAGGCCTGATTTGCCCGTGAGGGCATTACAACGACCGGCTCATGTTGGATCTGAAAGCGAATGTTTCCCCAAGTCCCATGCCAACGCATCCCATCCCGTAACGCCAAAACAAGGATATCAATAATCCTGACTGCTGCCAAGTCGGCAGACGCGAAATCAAAGGCTTGCTATCATCGTGTCTCCAAGTACTCATCAACTCGGCTCATCAACCGGTAGCGCATCCCCTTCTCTAGGATACAGAGACAACCTCGTCCTCCTCGACCTGGATCTGGTGATCGGCGTGCGACGTTCGGACAAGTTCGAGGGCCTTCTCGGGCGCGATGACGGAAAATCCCCTAGAACGCGGTTAGCATTACTGCGCCATTTGGCCGAGTCGCTGCGGGGAGCGTACTTGATGATGGTGTAGATGTGGGTGATCTTGCCGCCAGCCTTGATGAGAGAGTCCTTAACCTCGTTGACGACGGAATCGGGAGTGGACTCGTCGTTGAACCAGACGATGGCCGACTTCTTCTGGTCGACGGCGAGCGCGCCGGGAACCACCGCGAGGGCAGCTGCGATGAAGGGGAGGAATCTCATGGTGATTAAGGGGTCGTTGGGATCGGTATCGTAATGCGAATGTTGCTGATGCAAGCGAATATCGTTGCGACAAATTTGCGGGTGTGTTGGCGATGTAGAATATCTGTGAAGTCGAGCGTCGTTGCGGAGTGCGATGGCTGGAGGCTTTATGGATGTGAAGGCGAAAGTGAGGTGCCTTGCAGACGGCGGGACCGACGGGTTGCATACCAGTCAGAGAGTCACTCCACCGAGTCCGACCCGACGCACGAGCCCGTCGCCAAGGCGTGGCCGGATGAGGCAGGTGGCCTGCCAATCGCTTGCTGGCCTAGGCACCAAGCAAAAACTCTCGCAGCCTTAGCCGAGATACAATATCATTGCGCTTCCAACAAACAAGGCCTGCGGCAACACAAGGACCCTAGAATTTCGGTTGATTGTTTAATTTCTCATCACATATACCTATCCGTGTGGCTTCGTCCCAATTATTTCACACCGGTAACGAGCCGCTGTGGGCATCGGCCCGGCTTCACCTTAAATACAACCGACCAGCAACATCAACAAGACACGGCAGTTGTTCTCGTAAGATGCAGTAAAAAAAATCCGTTCCAGTCTTGTGTCAAGGTTTCCAGCATATTAATGGCTCTCTTCTCGAGTCTGGACAATGATATTGGTTACACCTCGCCCTCAGTGTACCCACATGCCAATGATACCATCCATCGCTAGGTCGTGTAAGTCAAATTCTCCGAGCGGCCTCCAGACAGTTAGCGGAGTAGATCCATGCCTCATGGCATAGTCAAAGTATCAAAAGGGGGTTGCCGCTATTTCCGAGTTGAAAGAATATGCCCCAATCAATCACAGTCTTATATTATGCATTGTCTGAGTTGTATCTCGATCCATGCCAAGATACTCATCCGATGCTACTTGCCTATGCATGCAAAGAATCCCCCAAACGCCGAGCTGGAAATCCAGAAATATTTGTCAATCTGGCGATGCTTATGTTCCCATGACTCCGGGAACACCTTCAGTTTCGTTCCACACTTCCTTGCTTTCTTGCTCAACAGCCCTCATGGCAAGAGCAACATCCTCCAATCGGGTGACAACATCGATAACTCCTTGGTTGACTCGCTGGAAATATCGATCGTTGGCTTCTCTCCTCTTCCGCGCAAGTAGAATATCCACTTCTGTCTCTTCTTCCAGCTTGTCACCAAGCCCCTCAACTCCTGTCCCACTACTATTAGGACGTGGGATGCTGCTGCTTCCAACTGTGCTTTTCCCTCCATCTGTCCCATCGATGCCTGACTTTGAGTTGTCGCCCAGCGTTGCCTTCAAGTTTCGAACTTCTTCGCTGGCCATAGAGGCATGGTCGTGCTGTGCTGTCTCTATCACATCGTCTGCTTCACTCCTCGCCCATGCTTGAGCGAGTGCAATCTGGGCAGCTCTTAGATCGGCCAGCTTGCGGTCATGATCGGGTCCAAACACGTGAGTTCCTCCAGATGCTGAAAGTTCAACGTCCTCGAGAGTTGCTTGCATCTCAGACCACAAGAGATCCGTCCGGTCACCAGTTGCTCGAGTGCTTTCCGCGGGAAAGAGGCCAGGCCGTTGGGGGCTCGGCGTGAGAACGGTGCCGGAACGGACAGAAGGTGCACGCTCAGCATTTGAGCGGTAGCCAGGCGTCAGGTTTGGCTGGCCCAGAAAGGGAACAGTAGGCGGTGGACCATTTGGTGGTAGAGAGGCATTGGAGGCTGAAGGAGAAGGATGGAGGAAAAGAGCGGGAGGTGGATCCCGTTGTCTGCTCTGAGGTCTCGGCGTGTGAGACATGATGATATTGCGAGCTCCTTAAAGCTTCAAGTTGTGTAGGCAATGAGGGAGTGATGCGCTTCACGCTGTCGCTAAGAGGCGGATACTACACCGAGAGTCTAGACCCCTTGTTAGTCGGGATGAGAGATGCTGAGGTGATACAGTGCCAACTGAGCAGGGTGCCACACCGACACGGTACGCCTCCGGGAGCTTGAATCAGTCCACTCGGCTGCAGGTAAGTGGGGTGGTTCGAGTTGAGCAGTCTCACGTGACTCATCAGGTGCTTCCCTCCACAAAGTGCATGGGCCTTAATTCTCTAGGGCCTTCAAACCCTACTCGGAATTTGTTGGCTGGCTCCTCCAACTTTTCGTCGCCTCCGCTAATTCCCATCACCAACCGTCGTCGCGATACACAGACAAGTTCGGTAGGTGCCCCAGCGAAACCCTTCTCATTCCATCAGCTGCCCTCATCACATCCGAGTCCTCGCATCGACATCGACTAACGAAGTGAAGCAAAAATGGCTGGAGGCAAACCCCGTGGTCTTAACGCTGCGCGCAAGCTGCGAACGAACCGAAAGGACCAGAAATGGGCCGATCTCGCCTACAAGAAGCGTGCTCTCGGCACTGCCTTTAAGTCCTCGCCCTTCGGTGGCTCTTCCCACGCCAAGGGCATCGTCCTCGAGAAGGTCGGTGTCGAGGCCAAGCAGCCCAACTCTGCCATTCGAAAGTGTGTCCGTGTCCAGCTCATCAAGAACGGAAAGAAGGTCACTGCCTTCGGTACGACGACCCCAAGACACCGCGAGAGATGAACAATGGTTGAACTAACAATGCTCCAGTCCCCAACGACGGTTGCTTGAACTTCGTGGACGAGAACGACGAGGTGCTCCTGGCCGGTTTCGGTCGCAAGGGCAAGGCCAAGGGTGATATTCCCGGTGTGCGATTCAAGGTCGTCAAGGTCTCTGGTGTTGGTCTGCTCGCTCTGTGGAAGGAGAAGAAGGAGAAGCCCCGTTCTTAAGCGCGATGCCCGGGGAAGGAAACAAAGTCACATTTCGGCAGAGGAGTCTATTCGGCTTGCTTGCATCGGCATTACTGGTTAGGGTTCTGGTCCTGGGAGACGAGGTCTGAAAAGGAAAATAGATCAAAAAGTCTTCGACGAACGAAACTACGTGTGCACGTCGCGTGAGGGAGAACTCGGGATGTATTCCCACCGATTCATGTATGATGACATTATGTTACAATTGGATATTATACATGGTCTCACTGCTCCGTCTTGGTATTGTCTTCAGGCTCTTGGACGTACCTGACTGCGTAGTCTGCAGCCAAGCCGAGACTTATCACGCCTCCTGTGATCCAGCACCCATTGATGAACCACCACCAGCAATCCTTGACACTCTTGAGGTTGACTCGCTTGATCATGACGCCAAGTGTGACCATTGCTCCTCCACAGCTTCCAATGAAGAATGCTGGTCCAGCACCAGCTGCAAAACCAGCCGCGGCGAGCAGAGAAATCTGCGTGGCCGCCAAGCCCGTCAACACTTGCTTGGTCTCAGCGTCGTGCTTCAAGGCAATGCTCTTGATTCCTGCCTTGACATCATCCTTGATGTCCATGTGAGCATAAATCATGTCGTACAGCACCGTCCATGCAATGTTCGAGGCGTAGAGGCAGGCGGCGGCAGTCAATGCGGGGGTGTTTGACAACAGGTCAATTCCAAGGGCTGGGAAACCCATGATGGCGCCCCATGAGAAGGTTAGTCCGAGAACAGCCTGGGGGTAGTATGTCACTCTCTTGGCCAGGGGGTAACTCGCAACCAAGAGCAAGCTGGGGACGCCGTAGAATAGACAGGGGAGAGGGAATTGAAGCAAAATCCCTAGGCCTGCAAAAAGCTGGACTCCGGTATAGACAAGCCCTTTGAACGGAGTGATCGCACCGCGGGCGATTGGTCGAAGTCGAGTCCGTGCAACATGAGGATCGAGGTTTCGGTCCCAGAGGTCATTGATGGTACATCCTGCTCCTCGCATGATGAGAGCTCCTGAGAAGAAAAGGAGTGAGGTGCCGATGACAGATCCTGGTGTTGCCATGGGCGCCATCATTGGAGCGGCCATGAGTGTAGAGAACAGGCATGGGAAGAAGAGATAGTAGGTTCCGGCAGGCTTGTCAAGGCGTATGAGTTCAGCATAGGGAACCCATGAGGCTGGAAGTTTGGAAAGAATTCCATTCTCGGGTGGCCTGTATGGGGCTGGTGTTGGAGGTGGTGATGCCGCACCATCCGCTACCAAAGGTAAGGGTCTCTGCTTCGCTTCGTGGAACTCAACAGCTCGCTGGCTGTTGTGCCATGGCTGACTCAAAACCTTGGATACTTGGGCTAGAGATGGCCGAGAACCCAATTGTCTCGGAATCTTGGTAGTCCGCCTTGAAATGCCCTGGCATTGAGCCCAGGCGGAAGCCCGGGGGAGTGTACTCAATCTCATGGTTCACCGAGACCTAGAGGGACAGTGAGAACTCATGAGTAGCAATTGATGTGCAGTTACATGCACTCACCACCAAACTTAATCCAGAACCAATTGTGACAGCGCAAGGGCCTCAATCCCAACCAAATGGAAGCTCAAGATCCAAGAGTCAAAGTGCCAAAAATCCAAAAGTTAAGCACCAGGATCATGGCGCCAAGCATCGTAGCGAACCGAGCAAGCGCATGAGCCACCTGAGGCGCGAAAAAGAGTACGTCACGTGTGAGGACATAGGCAGGCCGTTACTATCCCCGATTGCATTTGATTGGCTGCGCATTCAATACAACCTGGAACTCTCCAGGTGAGCTTCGGCGCGACTGCTCAGCGCGTTCCGCATCCCGACTCGATAAGATTTGTAACCTCGCCCCCGTCTCTAACAATTCAACTCGTCACAGCAATCACATTCGCCACGTCGAATGGGCTCCTTTTACCAGAAACACGGCTGCGTGGCCTGAGTTGGGCGGCTGTGCAACAGTTGCTTCAGCCTTGACGACAGCTGGGAATCGCAAACCGATCGAGGAAGCTATTGACTTGGTCGACTGAACCCCACCACGCCGATAGTCATACACACGAAGCGCGAACGGGAAATCCGACAAGATGCCGACCTCTCTTCACCCGCAAGCCAAATTCGATCCTATTCCACCGGATCTGGACCTGTACGGCTTGGTCGACAGGACCCCCAACTTTAAATGGGTTCAACGTGTCTCCAGGTCCCAGATTCGTAACCTTGGGCAACAAGAGTTCGAGAAGCTCGTTCTGATCCACGTCATCGTTGGTGGAAAGCCTTTGGTCATCGATGGATGGGACCAAGTTCTCCCAAAGTGGCTCTTTGACGCCGGCTGGTTCGAGAAGACGTATGACAAGAAGCGTAGGTGCCCCTACTTTGGCTCCTGACCACTCTTGCGCTGACACTCCGTTTCCTCAGAGGAAAATGTTCGAGATATCACGGCTGGTAGCGACATTCCTATGACAACTGGACATTATCTACGATCAATGAGACAACTTACAAACCAATGGACACCGAGCAACTTCCGCGACGACCGCCGCCAACGTCTGTACCTCAAAGATATAGACTGCCCTGTTGAATGGCACGATGCGCTACAGAAAGTCATCCACCCGAACCTTTTCTACCTGAACGAGAATTCAAGCGAAGCCGGAGGAGTGCGACAACAGACAGACGACATCTTTCGCGATGACGCAGCCGCATCTCCTGCTGGCGATCTGATGTCCAGCCTGCCCGCGGAGATGCGCGCCCAGAACCTGATGTGCTATGTCGGTCATGAAGGTACCTACACCCCGGCGCATCGTGAAATGTGTGCCTCCCTAGGCCAAAACATCATGGTGGAAGCGTCAGGCGATGAGGGAGGCGAGAAACCCGGCAGCTCGATTTGGTTCATGACCGAAAGCAAGGATCGCGAGGTCGTTCGCGAGTACTTTCTCTCCATGCTGGGACATGATATTGAGATCGAGAAGCATTTTGCTCAGATCAATGCGTGGAAGAAGGCCCCCTTTGATGTTTACGTTGTCGAGCAGAGAGTGGGCGACTTCATCCTCATCCCACCCCTGGCGGCACACCAAGTTTGGAACCGAGGCACAAGAACGATGAAGGTTGCTTGGAATCGAACAACAGCCGAAACCCTGGAGCTTGCTCTGCACGAAGCACTACCCAAGGCACGACTAGTCTGTCGCGACGAGCAGTACAAGAACAAGGCCATAATCTACTTTACTCTAGAGAAATATCACCGACAACTTCAACATCTGGACGAGAATGCAGAGATGACTCAGATGAGCTTCATGGGGCTTGGCCAGGATATTGTCCGAAGCTCGCCTCGAGCAAAGCAGCTCGCCGGTGACTTCAAGAAACTATTTGGCCTCTTCACCGAAATTCTCCTGGACGAAATGTTTGCCTTCAAGGAAAAGGAAGTAGAGCTTATCGAGTTCGACTCCTGTATCACCTGCTCTTATTGTCGATCCAACATCTTCAACCGATTCTTGACATGCAAGCACTGCACTCGCATGCTGATCAATGGCGATGAAGATGCATATGATGTCTGCATGGAGTGCTACGCTATGGGACGATCATGCGCGTGTCTCTCTGGCCTGCAATGGTGCGAGCAATGGTCCTGGTCCGACCTTGTCGACAACTACGAAACCTGGCGATCCATGGTCATCAAGAATGATGGCTATGTCGACTTTGAGTTCTCTCCACAACCCCTTGAGATCGCACGGCAACGCGCTGGCAAGAAAGCTGTGGCACAAATATGTCAGGAGGCTCTTCGACGACGGCCCTGGAAGGATATCACCAAGCCAGAACGTGAAAACACCCCAAGCGAGTCAGAACCAGAGGGCGAAGACAAACCTAAGAAGAAGTACAAGCGAAAGAAGAAGAAGGGCGAGCTTCGCAGGTGCCATGTATGCTGTCACAAGGATTACGTCTACCGAGTGCATCAGTGTACGAACCCAGGGTGCGCTGAAGCATATTGCTACGGCGTACTCTATCGAGCTTTCGATATGATGCCTCAGAAAGTGCTCGAAGATGAACAATGGCAATGTCCCAAGTGCCTAGGTATCTGCAACTGCGGCGCTTGTCGCCGAGGAGGAAACACAGATCCTTACACGCCGAAGAACACCCTGCTGGGACATGACACTCGCCCCATCGCTGATGACCGGAGTGTGGAGGCGCTTGTGGACTTCCGAGTGCACAACCTATCATGGCTCAAGGCCGCGGGGGAGGAGAGTCGCAGCAAGGACAGCAATCGGATGAAGAAGTTGAGAGAGCAGGCAGATAATGCCAAGGCACAAGACATCACCGACCAGGCCATGCAGGATGATACTGCAGGCCTTGATACATCTGGCATGAACGGATACGGGGACCAAAGCCACGTTCTAGGTCAGGGTGACCATGTCATGGTGGATGCACCCGGCGAGGAGCAGTTCCCTCCTTTCCCTGACGGAGCTGCTGGTCCAGCTAACGAGCACATGGCCGCGATGGATGTGCCGCAGGCAGAAGATCCTGATGCATCACTTTATCCTGATCCTTCTGTGGTGGCTCGGCAACGCATCGGCATGGGATATTACGAACAGGATGATACGCCAGACAAGATTCTCTTTGACCCTTTCCAGGCGCCTTCGGAAGAGGCCATGCGACCCTCTGAACCAGATATCCCTGAATTTGTCAAGAAGTCCATTCGCGCCGCCAAGAGGAAGGCCAAACGAGAGAATGAGGATCCAGATTTTGTGGTTGGCAAAAGCCACCACAAGAAGCCTCGACCTACAGCTGAGGCGGATCCTCTAGACAACATGGATCCCGCATTGTTCGGTGGACCAACTGCCCCTGAGGCGGTCACGCATGAGCCAGATCAAACTGACCAGAGCCAAACCGAGCCACAGAGTGAAGGAACGGCAGAACCAGGCCAAGAAGATCAGTCCGAGCCACCACCTAGGAAGGTGACGATGCCTCGGTTCGACGCCAACGAGCCTTTGCTCCGACACGCCAAGCCCAAAGCGTCCTACGTGGAGGAAGAGGTTGATTCTGACGAGTTTGAAGAAGACCACAGCCACCAACCCAAGACTCGATCACCGAAGGGAGCATCGACAAATGGAAAGACTGCCGTGGACCTAGCTGCCGATGCAGTGCGTGCTCTGTTCGGGACGCCCTCCACTAATAATGACAAGCCTGCTCCTTCGATCGAAATGGACGAAACGGAGACTTCCACCATGTCTCCATCTGAGGTCAAGGTCCCCAAGAGACGTGGTCGTCCTCCGAAGAATGCTTCTCCTCACCAGGACTCGCCACCACAAGCAACACCAACTTCTTCGGCGAAGAAGCCAAGAGGCAGACCCAGGGGTTGGCCTAAAGGTCGGCCTAGGAAGTCGCGTCTATCTCAGGTCACTGTTGCGGACGAACCGAGCGAGATCGCTGAAGACGCTGCCCAGGAAACCGTGCAGGAAACTGTTGACGTCGAGGCCAACAGTGACGAGGAGCATGAGAGGATGGTTGGCGAGCTTGAAGCTCAACTTGCTGCTGAGCTCGCTACCGACACTCCTGAGGTCGTGGCAGAACCTCCCCAGCCGCGACGACGAGGAAGACCTAGGAAGTCGGGCGTAACAACTATTGCTGCTGCATCAGCGGCTGTTGAGCTATCTGACGATGGCCATGACGAGTATACACCAAGCAAGGGTGAAGATCGTGCCTCGAGAAGTGCCCGCCGAACACGACGTTCCGAGGTTGCTGAGCCGGAGCCGGAGCCGACACCCACGGTTCCTAGTTCGAGTGGTACGCAATTCTTGTCCATGGCCGAGCGAATGGCGCTCAAGGGGAAGAAGTTCAAGATTGGGAAGCGCAAGGCTCGCCCAAGTTCTGGTGGTACAACCGCCTCCCCGTCTGTTTCCGTAACCCCTGATACACGCTCTAAGGCCACGCCAGACGTTGTAGATGAGGTAATGGAAGACGCGGTGGACGCGGTGGTGGACGAGCCGGAGCAGGCGCAGCAGTCGACAGCGGAATCTGCCCACATCGATACCGGCTCTGGGGATGAATACAGGGGAGGAGGGTCGCCTTCTGTGGCGTCTTCGGTCCACGATAGTCCACGCAGTCCTTCGCCGCCGCTCTCGCTAAAGCCACCTAGCCAACCGACCGTTGTCAGAATTGGTGAATCGGATTCAGAGGAGGAGAACAGTCTAAAGAGCAGTTCAGGCTTCGGCTCAGAGAGCGATGGCGATATCCCAGCTAGAGGCCGGGGTTCTGGTCGTGGAGGTCGTGGGCGCGGACGCGGACGCGGACGCGGTCGTGGTCGAGGTAGGGGAAGAGGACGAAGCAGGGGGCGAGGGTTTTAGATGGCCCATGTGAGCCCTGTTTGCTGTGCTAGGACGATGCATTGCCATTTTGGTTGCTTTTTGGCTTGACGAGCGACATTGATAGCTTGGGGGACTATATCTTGCTTCGGACATTGTAGATTATACCCTGTGATGATATGCTTTTCGCAGATGAGTGTCATACAACTCAATTCTATCGCCGGCTTCTGCCCGGCGTAATATTTCTATGTTTCACGGTGTTATTAGGCTATTTGAGATGCCAGATGTTGTCCTACGAGAGACCAAGCTGCTTCTCCAAATCCGCCCATCTTCCGTTTCGCATAGGGTCTAGTTCTCTGAGCTTTGCTAACCAAGACGCTACGTCGTTTTTATATTCTGATTCCGGCGACTGGCCAGTTAGTTGATTCAGGGCGACTGCGTATTCAATTAGTGCCTCATAGATCCACTTGATGTCGTCGTAGTCCTCTAGTAGATCCTTGATGTCGGTCACTTCACGGTCGATGTACGATTTGCGCTGGTCCACCGTCAGGCTTGGGGCTATCTGACGGCTTCCGGCGGGGTCGGCCAGGTTCAATACTAGGAATTGGTGGTAGTACCAGAGGGATTGGTCTTCGGGTCCTACGTTGAGCGCACCGCGAACAAGATCGAGTTCTGGAGTTACATGAGCATGTAAAAGAGAATAGGGTTCAGGGCAGCATACCTTTATCCAGGAACTCTTTGCGAGTTTCATCGTCTGCTTTGCGCTCATCGAGGAGTCTCGCAATGATCTGGCTGCGGTTATGCCACGCCGAAAAGTTGGAGAGATCCTCGTGTATCTTTTTGGTCGTGTACTCGAACTCGGGCTCAGCCAGACTCTTTCCGCTCAAGACGGAGCTCTCGAGTTGCGCAACAACATGGCGACGGTAGCCCCAGGCGTGAAAGTTGCGTCGGTCCTTGGTCAGCATCTTACTGACGAGGCCGAGCTCCTCCTCCCAGATGCGCCGAGCCACAGGCTTGTCGAACCTCTCTGTTGCCTGGTCCAGAATCCACAGCCTGTAGTTCCATATCCAGTAGCACTTTGGAAACTCCATGAGCAGAGGCACGGTGAAGCCCAGCTCGGCGCGCACAATCTCGGCATCCTTGCCGCCGGCGGCGTCGTCAGGTGTTGTACCACTCCTCCCAGCTGTCTGGGGGCTGGGGGGTTGCGGGGTCTCTGTCGAGGACGAGGGCGACGAATCGGCGGAAGAGGCTGAACGAGTGCCGGTCGCTAAAGAATTCTGCGACGCCTTCAAGGGCGACGATCCAGCCGAGGGTCTGGACAATAAGCCAGAGATTAGACAGCGCCTGCGGGCGTTCCATATCGTGTAGTACTCTGGGTTGAGGCGGAGGAGCTTCGAGGTGAGCTGGAACGTCTCGGGGCCGTAGTTGCCGTCGGCGATCTGCTTCGAGTGTGAGAATTGGCTGGGGATGGTACATGGGTTGAGCTGACCTGCTGGCGGATTTGGTCCTCGAGAGCCCGGTACTTTTGGATCTTTTCTTGATCCTGCTGGCGCTGCTCTTCGGTTCGGGTCCGCGCGGTGCGGGCTACGCCGTGCTGGAAGCCTTTGGTATCAGCATCAGTCAAGGACTCTTTGGTCGAGAGGCATGTGACTAACGCTGGACATTCTGCGAGGCGCCAGAAATATCTGGTTTTCGCAGCGATTTGTATGTTGTGACAGTCGAGGCTTGTGCTTGGAAATGCGGTTGCTGTTGGAGTTGTGAGACGTTGACGTAACCAAAGTCAAGTCCTCCGCGGTTGTGTAGGGTAGCGTGATGTCTTTTTCATGGAGCGACACCATGACCTTTTTCTATGATACTTGTACCATCTCAGCTGAAAAGTTTTTCATTTAATGATAATTATTGGGGACAATAGATATATATATATATATGGAATTCAGAATATATTCTATATCTAGAGAGTTTATGGCATTATTTAAATTTAGATCGGATTCATTCTAAGGCTCTGAAAAAAGTTTCCGCATCCTTCATAGAAAGTAAATTTAGCATTTGTAACCCTCACAACCACTCTCTCATCCAGTGAACCTACTAGATTTTCTATCTCAATTCCCACATCTGCTCAATGTTTTCATTTTAAACAGTATTGATGCCAATGTTGCCCTCTTGTTGGTGACATATTCTAATGCGTTGGCCAAGTTGACAACGGCTTACACCGTCCCCGGTCTAATTCCAACCATGAATTTACTCAACACACCAGGCAGCGATGATGGATCAGTGCGCACATTTATGAATATCGTTCAAACTCGTCGATAGCATCGAAATTCTAAGGCCTGGAGGTCCCGAAACATTCACCTTGCAACCGCATGATCTACCAGATTGACGACAATCTCATCCTCCCCACGGCGCTCGAAGCCCATACCACGTTTCCACGCCGCGGCACATGACACCAAGGGGATAATCGATATCGGCTCACTCCCGATTATACTCCTTTGTTTCAAAACTGCCCCTCCCCTCTTCGGCCCGTGGGATGGATTAGGCACACCCGCAAGCTTGGACTCACATGTCATGACATGGCTCCTTCGCGCGAAACTCGTACCTGAGTGGCGAGCCCCCTTTCGCCATGTTGCGACGGATTGACAGCGGAGGTTATCCCTGTGTAAATCCGCGAAGCTTTTGACCCTCAAGGCTCGGAAACATGCAGGTACGGCACAGTCATGTTTCAAGCGAGCACTCAGTTGGCGCATGTGGAGTCCATGTCAGCCAGATCATCGACTCTCAAGGTCAGACTCTGACATAGAGACTGCCATTTCAGCAGCCCTATGAACCATGGCCAGCCTGAAGATCAAACATACAGGCAGATCATATTCTGAAGTTTTGTTTGCCAAGTGGTTGGACATCGGCTCTTCTCTTACCTCGATGTAACATGTGCAGGGCATAGTGTCCCTCCCGGCATCATCAAACCCCTGAGAAATCGACTTACATGATGTTCGATTCTTCTGATCGCCCTCCTCGATCATGGAGAAGCCATGTTGCGACATCATGCCTTCGCGTTTCTATCGGCGTCCTTGCCTGTGGTTGGTCGACTTACAAAACCTCTGCGATCCTACCAAACGGTGGGATGCCTCCTATACCCCCCAAACTATGCCTAGAAAGTTCAGATGAACAGGGGCTAGAACCACTTTATGGAGGTTCCGAAGGATCTGTGATGATCCTCGACGCTTCAACGAACAGACCAGGTCCGGGATAGTAGCGCCCGGGCCAAGAACCTCGTGCCACTATCACGCCTCTCGACCTCTCCAAGCCCGGCGGCTTCGCCTGTTGGTCCTTTTGCCTCCCAAATAACCGGGAGGGAAGGTCGACAAACAGCCTCAGCCTCAGCCTGGTCCATTTCGTCTCCCCATCTGTGTTTCGATTAGACTTGGCTCGGGGGACCAGACGAATGGGAGGTGTAGTCTGGGTATCCTGATCGTGGCCACTGCCTTGTCAGTCCACGAGGCCATGAAACGGAAAGCATTGAGGGAGAATCGACCTCCCCGAAAGGGACTTGGGGTTGTTTCCCATACGCTCACCGTCGACGAGATGAGCCAGGATAGGGAGAACCGCCCGCAACGTTGCAGACCCTGATCGCCCCAAGGCCGAGCTAAGCCATGCTCAAAGCACTGACATCAGCTGGCTCTAGCCTTGCCTTGCGGGTTGATCCCAAGGATGCTCACGATGGAGCTCAAGCATCGAGCCAACATGATACACTCACTGTTCGGAGGTGGCACGACAAGGTTGACTCCTGTATAGCTCTACGTGCCACACGTAAGCTGATCTAACATGGAGATGTCTATTCATGCCTCCTATAACTCTCTGAATCATATAAAGCCTGCTCATGTTCTCGCCTCGATAAAGATGCCCACCAAGCACACTCACTTCCTTCTCTAGCCATTCTTTTCTGTTGCGGCCTGGCGCTTGCACACCACATTCATTCACTACTTCATTCATTCTTTTTCGTTCTTTTCTATACCTTCCTTCTTTGAACCATGTCGACCATGTTCACTCTTTTGTTCAGATCGCTAGCGATCATTGCTGTGCTTCAAGCCACCCTGGGTTTCGCGAGACCTATTGCTACCTCATCCCGTGCCACTGCTGTTTCCAATGGCTATGCCAACTCCGTCTACTTTGTGAACTGGTTCGTAGGATTCTATAGAAACAAGGTCGCCTTTTCTAACTCTTTTCAGGGGCATCTACCAGCGAAACTTCCAGCCCAAGGACCTCCAGGCTTCCCAGATCTCCCATGTGCTCTACTCCTTTATGAACGTCAAGGCCGACGGAACTGTGTAAGTCGCAATGAGTTCATGCTACAAGTGGTGATACTAACTTGACCCTCAGTTACACCGGAGACAGCTACGCCGACCTTGAGAAGCACTATGAGGGCGACTGTGAGTTCTTTCCTACCTATTTGTGTTCCCATAACTGACTTTTGGATACAGCCTGGGACGAGCAGGGCACTAATGCCTATGGATGTATCAAGCAACTCTACCTCTTGAAGAAGGCCAACCGCCAGCTCAAGGTCATGCTCTCTATTGGTGGATGGTCCTGGTCTACCAACTTCCCTGCTGCCGCTAGCACCCCTGAGGGCCGTACCACATTCGCTCAGTCCGCCGTGACTCTGATGAAGAACTGGGGCTTTGACGGTATCGATGTCGACTGGGAGTACCCTAAGGACGAGACGGAATCTGCCAACTTTGATCTCCTTCTCCAGGCCGTCCGTGACGAACTCGACTCTTATGCTCAGAAGCATGCTCCTGGCCATCACTTCCAGTTGTCCATCGCTGCCCCTGCTGGCGCTACCAACTACGAGAAGCTTCACCTCGACAAGATTGGCCAAGTCGTCGACCACGTTAACCTGATGGCCTACGATTACGCTGGCTCTTGGGACACCACCAGCGGCCACAGCGCCAACCTGTACGCCAACTCTGCAATTGCCAAGGCCACCCCCTTCAACACGGATGATGCTGTCAAGGCTTACATCAAGGGTGGTGTCCCCGCGGAGAAGCTCGTCCTCGGCATGCCCATCTATGGCCGCTCGTTCGAGAGCACCACTGGCATCGGCGAGTCCTACACCGGCATTGGCCAGGGCAGCTGGGAGCAGGGTGTCTGGGACTACAAGGTGCTCCCCAAGTCTGGAGCCGAGCTCAAGTTCGACGAGACTGCCCAAGCCGCTTACAGCTACGACGCCAACACCCAGGAGCTCATCACCTTTGACACGCCCCAGGTTGTCCAGAACAAGGTTTCTTACCTGCAGAAGCTCGGCCTCGGTGGCAGCATGTTCTGGGAGGCTTCCGGCGACAAGACGGGCGACGACTCGCTTATCGGCACCAGCTTCAAGTCTCTGGGATCTCTGGACAAGACGGAGAACTGGCTCCAGTACCCAGATTCCAAGTACGCCAACATTGCCTCTGGGTGCCAGAGCTAGGAAAACCTGCTTTAAGCTTTCTTCAAATGTATATAGTTCTTCCTTTTTTTTTTCCTTCTTTTTTTTTTGTATGCGTGCTCTGAGCCATCTGTTGATGAGATTTATGGACTTTCGAGTCGAGTTTCAGGAAAACTCAGAGTGAGAGCTCATGCTAATGTTCAACGAGTTATGGCTCATGTACATATATCATCCACGTTTATAGATGTTCGTACTTTCGATTTTCGTACTTTAATTGCCCGTGGTTTGTTGTAGCTATATGGAATATTTCCTATTCCTGGTTACCTATGAAGAGAGTGCATTTGCGGATGCATGGAGACCATCGGAGGCAGGCGCAGGAAACAGCATCGCACCTTCCACCTCGCTTTAAAGCTATTAATAAGTTGTGATGCATGGATTCACGTGTCATCCAAATTTCTCAGTGTGACTCCTTCCCCTTACAACATCGCCGTCCTCCTATAACACATTCTCCCTACAAGACTCGCTGACAAGCATCCATACCCCCATCATAGACCAAGGTAGGAAGCTCGCTGCCTGCAAAGGTGCTCTCTGTTGTATCATCATTCGCCAAGGTAATTGCATATCAGTACATTCGTTCTTTTATTCTCTTGACAACAAAGACGTTCATCCTCCGACTGCAAGCTCTGTGACGCCTTGGAGGGAGCATATCTCCACGTGGCTTCGACCATCAACAGCTTCTGGCACATGATTTCGAACATCATGATGCTACGGCTACCTCGTCGTTCAAGGGCATATGGACAAACTTACGACTCACCACCCAAGCCACACAGCCCTGCAGACTCAGGCTACGCCTCGAGAGAGAACTCCCCCGGGACTTCGACACCTCGCAAATCGACATGCTTCCTGAACTTCGATGGGTCGGGCTCCTGGGAAGCTGCAGCAGACTCGGGACTCGAGGACGGGGAGCCCAGAACACCCGCATCGAAGCAGCGGCAGAGTTACTTTCCCTCCCCCAAGACACCACAGCGAGCCCGTCCAGGCGAGAATCTCGACGGTGTTTCCCCATTCATCTATGCTAAAGATGCCAGCACCCTGCCTCTTCAAGACAAACGGTTCGATCCGAATCGGCGGAAATTAGACAGATATGTCCCGAAGCGCGATCATGCATCCCCTGTCGCCGAAAGATATCGAACCAAGAAGGAAAGCCAAGACCTCTCAACCGAGGAGAGGCTAACAAGAAACAAGCAAGCATCCGCAGATCCCTTTGCTCTTCGGCGTAGAGCCTTGACCCCTGATCAACGGTTTCCTTTTCGAGTTGATGAGAGTGTTGTCAATCGAGGTTTGCCAGACGTGGATTTGGCAGAGCGCCCCGAACTGATACATGATGTCCAGGTACAGCTCTGAGTCAACTCCCACAAAACAGGGGAGGAGAAAGACAAGTCAGCGTGGGCGCCATCTAGTCAGTTGGTGGCCTCGTACCCAGCGCAATCGCCGTTGATGACGGGCAAGGGCACCTCCTTCAACGTGGAACGAACGCTCGCATATTTCCCACCCCTTTCCAAGAAAGCTTGGTAAACACATCGGTCGAAAAAGAGAAGCACGAGGGCCGTGTCGCTTCTGCCTTGGACCTTGACCGTATTCGCAAAGTGCTCGACTTCTGCCAGAGCCGGCCAATACCACGAAGTCCAACCGTGGGTCGAGTATTGGACCTGGAAGAAGGCCGAACTATTTGGGATGGGTGCAAATGGTCAAATAAGGAGCAGTTCAATAGTATGCTGTGTATATGGCCCCGATGACCAGATGTAACTGACCAGAGCAGTTCCTCCGAGACCAGCAAAGAAACGTCTTCTCCCTGCTGCTCCATTCAGGTCAGTGAATCATCCTATCCTCTAGCCCCAATAACGATCTGACAGAACCACAGGGTCCTCGACGCGCCAAACCTCAAAGATGACTTCTACTGCTCTCCGTTGGCATATTCACCTACATCACACACTCTCGTGGTCTGCCTAAGCAACTTGCTTTACGCATGGTCCGAGGCCGGGGGTGTACACATGATTCATGGGGCTCAAGCTGGCACTTGGCTAAGCTCAGTGTCATTCTCTTCTGCCCAAGGAACCAAGGCCGTTCTTGGAATCGGCCATTCGGATGGCTCTGTGGTTCTGAAGTCCCTATTTGACGGATTACCTCGTTTCGAGGTTCGGCAGCCATTTCCCATTTCCTGTGTGAGCTGGCGTCCGGTTTGCACACTGCGACCATCCAAAAATCCTCTTAATCCAGGGGTCCCCGTTCAAACCGAGGATCTGGTGGTTGGCGACGAGGTTGGCAACATCTACTATTACATAGTGGAATGGCCAATGAACTGGGAAGTTTCCAGAGACACCTGGCCAGGAGCAGTCACTCTCATGGCCAAGATCAGCAACATCCATTACCAGCAGATATGTGGCCTCGCATGGTCGTGCGACGGGCGACTCTTTGCCACTGGAGGGAACGACAACCTCTGCTGCCTTTTTGAGGTAGACCATGTTCTTGGGCAGCGTCGAACGGAATCTGCTCGGTCAGAAAATGGATATCAAGGGAGATTTGAGGCCCTCAGCCCCTACGGCGGTATTGAAACAAGAGTTACACGGCCATTTCATTCCCCGCAAGACGTTTCAGGGACGGAAGATGCATCTGAATCACCAATTGCGGCTGAGATGCGACCGCTTCCAAACTCGAGCGACACAGTCCGATATCTTGGGCCAGGGGCTGAGAGACACCACTGGGACCACGATGCTGCCGTCAAAGCCATTGCTTTCTGCCCCTGGAGGCGCGGTTTGGTCGCCACAAGTGGTGGCTCCAATAACAAATGCATCCACTTCTACCATACGACATCAGGGGCGGCTCTGGCAACCATTGCCGTGTCAGCTCAAGTGACCTCGCTCATCTGGAGCACAACTCGACGAGAGATTGTAGCCACGTTTGGTTATGCCCAGCCCGATCATCCTTACCGGATCAGCGTCTTCAGCTGGCCAGAGTGTAAGCAGGTGGCAGCGATACCTTGGGAGGGCGAGTTGAGAGCTCTCTACGCCGTTCCGTACCCTCGAGGGCCTGCATCTGACAGTGACGTACAACGAGATGGGGGATTTCAAGAGGGAAGCATTATCGTTGCATCAAGCGACAAGAGCATCAAGTTTCATGAAGTGTGGTCGAGCGAGAAAGGGGCGACGGTGGGCGGCAGTGGCATGCTTGGAGGAAGTGACATACTCGAGGGGCTGGAAGGGATCGACAAGGAAGGGGACGTGATTCGATGAACCGTTGCTGTCTGTTTCTAGGCCTTGAAGGAGGGACCGTCTAGACTGCTAGCCATGTCGAGGATTAAACAGCTTTGAAATTGAGAGAATGATACCACACCATGATGACAATCCCAGCCTAATGCCGAATTCCACTAAGTTGTAGTGAGAGTAAGTTCCACGGACATATATACAAGTCATCTTTAAAGGAGGCTTTGTCTGTCTACTCGTTGCCCTGCCGAATTCTTGCTAGACAAAAACGACGATATCATATACCTTGAACGACGCCCCAAGCCTAAATAACTCCCAAAACGCCAACCGATGCGCGACGCCCGCTGTCTCTTTAGAGAAGGATGAAGAAAAAGAAACTATTTCAAGATGGCAATGAGGAGCACGAGGATGATGATGAGGACCACAATGGTCGTCATCTGCTTATTCTCGCTCGCCCCGCGAGCCACCTTGCCGAGGGTCCGGCTCGCGCGATCCAGACGACTCTGGTGTCGGTCCGTGACGCCTTCGACCTCATCGAGCATGGCAACGTGACTGTCAAGCTCATCTCCAATCTGCATGCTGAGCTCTCGCTGGCGGCCGATAGACTCGCCAAGACGGTCGAGCTGCTCATCCTGCTGCTCGAGGATCTGGTTGTGATACTCGTGGATCTGCTGATTGCTCATCTCCGCCGCCTGGTCCTGGTAACCGGCCGAGTCGGAGGGGTCATCGCGGTAGGGACCAAAGAGCTCGGCGGAGGGGGAGGAGGGCGTGTCGGTGAAGCGGACCGTCTTGGACTTGCGCGAGTTGGGCGACGTCGAGGCCGCGTGGGCAAAGTCATCGGCGAGCTCCTCCGAGTTGGGGTGCGAAACGGTCGCGGCGGCCGTGGACGAGGGTTGGCCTTGGAACTGGGTCGTGAGGTCGTCGAACTGCTTCTGGAGTGTTGAGATGGACTCTGAGAGGTCTGAGGCGCCGCTGTATAAAGTGTCAGTTGGTTTTGAAGTCATACACGCAAGAGATTTGAAAAACGTACGTCGCATCGCCGGCTTCACTCAGCCGCTCCTCCTCCTCGCGGAGAGCGGCCAGGCCGTCGCGGAACTGATCAAGAGAGCGGGAAATATGTCCATCCTGGGAGTCGCCTTCGATGTTGAGACTCTTTGCGCGCTGCCTCTCAAGCAGCGAGAGCTTGACGTGGTCCGAGAGGAGAAAGAGCTGATTTGCGCTCGACATGGTTGGAGAGAGAGGATGGATTGGATTGGATTGGGATGGGTCCCCCTTCTACTGCAGCCGGCAAGATGCGGTTTGTGTCTTGTCTGATGGATGAGGAAAGCGAGTGGACTTGTGTGTGTTTGGCAATGGAATGTATTGAAATCTTGATGGGATGTTGCAAGGAGTACTCCGGTAGAGTAAAGTAGACTCTGTAACCAAGTCGTCGATACGTAACTGAATGACGCCGGCCAAAGGTTCGTTCGTCGTCGGTGTAGATATCGGGCCAGGTATTCCTGCTACCTAGACGATAGGCCTTCTCGCCCAAGGTACTGAAAACCAACGCCGGGAAAGGGGGCTAGCCGAGGTACCATCGGCGTCGCCACCTATCTGCAACTCTGGGGAGGGACACTGCCAGTGAGGAGGTTGGGGGCATGCTTTTTCCCCTGAACCTTTTCCGGATAGGCTTCCAATCGACAAGAGGCAGCAGTTTAAAGGAGCGTTACATAATTTATGTGAATAAATTTATTCAAAGTCTATGCTCAATTGCATTTATACAATATTTCATCTTGAACGTCCTGTCGCTCACAACTCATAGTGCCATTGTGCTAACAGCAGACCAGGACCGTAGCATCCATCTCCATACAAGCTAGCGGCCAGCCAAGGTCCCTTGCATTCATACAAGAGCCAACTATTTGTGACCAGGAACATCAAACCCGGCCCCGGATAATCAGAGAAAGAGACAATCAAAGAGACACGGGTGACAGATCAGTCCTCCGAGTCCGAACTGGGCTTGCTGAATTTCCTTCCGGCGCATGCCCGCCCTGGCAACAGTGACCCACGTCATGAGGCCCAACCAATTATCCGTCACAGAATATTCTCTCAGAAATCCTGCCACTTGCTCTGGTCCCATCAGCCAAATTGGCTCCAGCCCAGACTCTAGACTCTGGGCTAATTCGTCTCGGCCATCTTCCTGTGCCTGGCTCATCACCTTCCATTATTGGGTCATGTTGCTTCCGATGACGCCGCTAAATGGCTGCCAGTGTCGCGTTGAGGCCGCGAATCCCACGCCAATCATCAACGCGTCGAGTGGGGGTTACTCAGCGCGGCTTAATGAATACGAGAGACAGGCTTTTCGCCAACATTATCAATCACATAGGTAGACAGCGTCGCAGACACTTTCGGAATAATTCATTGTTTCAAGTTGTAATGATGTAAGTCGCATTCAATGATACAGAGCCATGACGATCCTTGTCTATGGCTGTCGCTCCCGGTGGCCTTTTCGACCCCGTCGATACCAAGGCACCTTTCCCATTCCTAACCCAGTCCCAAGCATGGCAAACCCACGTAACTCCGAGTAGATTGCAGAGAAAAAAGAAATAAAAATTATCGCAAAATCGAGAGGTTCCCGGGCGAGGTTGCCCTAGTCCATTTTCATGTCCATGTCAGGCTCAGGGCTGGCGCTGACTGGTCGAGGAGATTCAGCTGCTGAAAGAGTCTCCATCCCGTCGAATCGGGGTGGCGAGCACTGAAGATTTTGGAGTGCGCCCTCAGCAGTTTGGCTGACGAGTTGGCCCTGGCGGAGGTTTTCGGCAAAGAGGAAGAAGCCTTCATTGGTCTCCACGAGGTAGGACTGCAGGCCGTTGCTCTCAAGGAGAATGCGAGCGTTGGAGACGGGGAAGTGGTTCTCGATGAAACGCGCCCAACCACGAGCAGCTGCTTGAATGTGCTCGTCGTCGCTGATCCTGCGCCAGCCGATGCCAAGGTGTAGTGTGAAGTTGTCGATGGTGGGTCCCTCGTTGGAAGGAGTCTTGAGGTCGGTCTTGCTGGGGGACTTGGCGCTGGCTGTAGGACCGGCTGGATGGGCACGGGAGACGCGCTGCAACTTGGGGTTTCTGATCAGAGAGCGAGCCTCCTTGATGGCAGCATCTTCAGCAGCCTTCTTCTCCTCAACCCAGGTGCCAGACTGAGTGCCCGCGTCTGTGACGTAGCGGGAGCTAGGCTTGATGAGGGTCATGCCGGGGCCGTAGACCCATTCCTCCTCAGGCTCTTCGACTGGCAGGGACTTAACATCAGGCTCAAGGTTGTCGGAAGCCTCTTCCCGGGAACGCTTTTTGCCGGATCCAGCAGATCGGACTGGCTGATATGCCGCAAATTGGCTGGGAATTGGGGCAAATCGAGGTGGAGTGTGGTGATGGTGTCCGAAGCTTGCCATGCCCAGAGACTGGTGGGCAGGTTGAGGAGACATGGTAAGGACGGGAGAGGAAGAGAATTGGGGACTGAAGTACGCCATTTTTGAAAGCGTTCTGGTAGTAGGGGAACTGAGAGAGGTTGAAAGGTTAGTAGTCACTGCTGTCACAAACCATCTATTGCGTATTCAAGACACGCTGTTGGTGATGGACTCCCGCGGCGCTGGAGCTGGAGCTCTAGGACGAGGGTTGCAATTGGGTTTGAGAAGGTCGTTTGAGATGGAGAACCCGATAGGAGACGTGACGGGATGAAGGGAGTGAAGATGTGGAAGGGTTGGCCAACAAGAGGCACAAGAAGAGGGAGAGTACGCGACGAGTAAGGCGACAAGGATGGTAGCGAAGGGTCGTGATGGAGGTTTGACCAAGAGACAAGGACGAAGAGAACTTGGAGGATGACCTGAGGTGGGTGGAGGTCAGACTGAATGAAGATGGAGGAGGAAGAAAAGTTGGATGGGAGAGGGAGGAATAAGAAGTGCGAGAAGGATGCGAGGGGAGGACGGTAAAAGAACCTCTGAGAGTGAGAGCAAGAGGAAGGGGCGTGAGTGGCTCTTGGGTTCCAGCTGCAGGAGATCGGAGTGAGGCTGCATGGGTGTTAAAGAGCAACCTGGGGTAAAAAAGAGTTGGCACTGTAGAGCGGTTTCGCGAACGGCGAAGTCCGCATAGCGGTACCTTCGGCAGATATCCGCGCCGCATTTTCTCAGGCACCTCACTAACAGGAAAAAGGGGAAGGCTCGGGTCGCCGCAGCTGACTCCGTGCGGACCGTCAGCGCACAGTATGCACGCCATCAGCTTATCGGCGCGCTGGTTCCAAACCTGCCGGCCCTAAAAGAGGTCTAGCACGGAGCTAAGGCAGTTTGCAGCGCGAGGTACGTACCTCTCAATGGAAAGCTCCAATCCGCGCTTGTCCCCTTACGGGTTGCGTAATTGTTAAGGGTCTCAGACCTACCATGTCCGTAAGGGGCATAGCGCCAGAAGCAAGGCGTGAGGAGGCTCGTGGATGCTCCGAACGCCCGTCTGGTTGGATGGTCAACGCCATGGGCACGCTGGGCTTGGCTTTTTGAGTTGCCCCGTGCCACACCCATCACGCCTAGCCCACCACGCCCAGCCCACGCCCGCCAAACCGAGCCGAGAGCCCATTTGGAGTCCAAGTGGAAGTGGGAGCCCGTGAGAGGAGGGAGGAGGCCAGGTCCGTCGTCGGCCATCCACCAATCCAGGAAGCGTCCCATCCAGATCCACACGAATCCGCTCAGTCCGAGTCAGTTTGCTCTGATTGCTTCTCTTGCCGAAGCTCATTGGAAGTTTGTATTTCCGCAGCCGACTCGGACGGGTACGTACTGCTGTGCTCCGCTGCGTTGCCAAGCACATCCCGTCTCGTCTCCCCTCAGTGTCATCACCTCATCAGATCAGTCAGCCAGCCAACCCTCCAACTTGGCTCCCTTGAACTGGAATTTTTCTTGCCGCGGGACGCAGGTTCCCGCTTCTTCTCCGGAGCGCCAACAGCAGATTATCCGAGATGGGGAATGGCGCTCTCCGTTTGCCAGCCCAGATTGCCAGAGCAATGTGCTCACCACCTGACTAACACACAACGATCCCCGGGAAACCGGCAATTCAACAGCACGTTTTTGGTACCTTAGTGATGCGACTGATGCTACAGGAACAGGTCTGGCCACAGATGAGAAATTGTACCTTCCCGGTCTCGTCTCTCGTCCTGCTCTCTCCCCGCCTAACATGATTGGCATCCATATTACTGTTTAATCTGAATTCCAAACTTCTCACGCCCTCATCACAGATCACGATCACGATCCTTCTTCTATGCTGCTTCTCGACCTGACCAAGTCAGTCATCGTCGGCATTCTCGTTTCCTCCGTAGAGCCCTTGGAACCCGGGGATGCTCAGTCCTGTTGGACTGCGATTGTGCCTGGCCCGCGCCCTTCTGCCAGCTGCAGATGGAGTTTGCTGTGCCTCATCTCTTTGACGTCGCCCTCCAGCTGGCGCCGTGTAAACGCCATCAAATCGACTCTGATGGCGGGCTTCTGGTAACTCTCTCGGCGTTTGTGGCTGCTCTCGAGTGGGCAAACGGTCGTTGTACACTGGGAGTTGTCTCCTGGGAGTCGTTGCGTCCAACTCCTCCCCTGCGACAAGTGAGTCTCTCGCGGCGACCTCTGCCCTCATTGGGCCCTGATCCTCCTGCTCGCTGTTCCGTTCCTCGTCTGCGTGGTATCGACCGGGGCTGGGCTAGATTTTGATGTCAGTGAGTTCATTATGCCTTCTGTCCCTGCCTGGCGGTGTGCCTATCCCACGCATTGCGGCTGCAGGCGTTGGCTCACAAGACACTCGCCCCATAGAGTAATATCGCTGGGATATCACTCACATGGGCCGTTGGAGGTCTTAGATGCAGTTGCACATTGTCCTGGCTGTCAGTGTCCTGCTCAGCCCTGCTGTCATCCGTGTCGTGAAGACGCCTGTGCGAGGATATGTGTTCTACTTCCAGCGTGCTTTCGGTTCCTATTAACTGTTAGTCTTGTATCCTTGTGGTTTGAGTGTGGCCGCGTGCTTAGCTGACCGATGGTGGACCTTGGACGAAGTGTCAACGCGCGCAGCTCTGCGTGTAATAGTGCAATCGTATTCGAGTCAAATACTGTCATATGCCCCTCGGGTGTAGTGTATGTGATTTCCAATTCACTATCTTCGTCGAGAGATGGCGCTGGTGACCTTGGCTCATCATCGTTACGAGTGATGTCGCGTGTAATCAAGCTTGTCGGTTGGTTCACCTGAGGCTCGCCACTTGGGACAGCATCTTGTGTGGGCGAACTGGCTCCGTCCAGCCTCTTCCCAACGCGACAGGAGTGTCTGAGGTGTTTCCTGTATCGACTACGGCGCTCGCTGTCATTTAGCTCTCGAGTGGTGATTGTGATTGTTGTGGGGTGAAGTCTTAGCATGGTGAACTGAACGATACGACAGTCATGGGCGTCAACATGGTGGATTAATTGTGCCCTGGGCCAAAGTCCATGACTATCATGGCCACATTCGCGACTTCCTAGGCTAAGCGCCTGGGTTTCAAGTGTCCTCGGAAGGTCAATTGGCACGCAAACAACCGAGTATGACCTGCTGTGTTGAGCCTCGCCGAGGCTGTAGGGTAGTCACGATGGCTCAAGATGAGCCCAGCAACATCGCACAGGTAGGTAAGAAGTATCATCGCCTAAGTTAGATACTCAGATAGAAGCCTTATCCACTGAGGCTCGGGTTCTGCGGGCATCTGCACCGCGTATGACTTCATCCTACTACATTGCGTGGCCTGCAGTCACGAGTGCCTCAAAATACACCCATTTATAGGTGGATGACGCCTGCTGGGGCCGACACGAGAGGCTGCGCCGCGATGGCATAGCCTGGCCACGAATGCGGACCTGGGGGTTTGCATTGGTAGTCAGACTGGAGAGAACGCAGGCGGAAGGCTGAATGCGAACTCGAAGGCCAAAATAAGAATTGCTCGTCGTTCTGTTGACGTCGTCGTATGACACCTTCCTCTCTGTTGATGACTGAAACCGGTTCCCAAAGAGGGAGGCCGAGGTGACTATTGAACAGTCAAACCAGATGACGCTTTTAACTCCCGACGATGCATGGGCACAGGACAAGGTTTCTGGGACATGAATCGATTAGCCTTGTGAAGGAATTCCCGTAGTCCAGATCGTCTCTGGTGAAACCAAGCTGGCGCTCAATTGTCTTGTCATCCATCTATTTTCGGCCGCCCATGGATGCATGCCCGTGTTGAGTTTGTCCAGCGATGCCCCTGATGAGACCGGGTGAGACGGGAATGGAAGCCTCAGTGGGTGATTATGGATTATGGCGGCATGGGGCTGGTGCCAGGCCTTGTCCCTGGATCTGCTGGTCGGGTCGGGTACCTGAGCGATGGATGGATCAATTATTAGGGACATGTTCTGCCTCCACACACTGCTTGTCACCCACGGGCACCAGCTCATTAACCTCAACGGTGATTGCGGTTGCCGTTACGGATCTGTCCCTGGTCCTGGCAAGAGGGCAAATTTGGGCCGTGAATCTACCTATCTGGATGAGCTGTCGATGCTGCACGTAGGTAGGAAGCCGAGCTTCATCAGGATCAGGACAGATATCCATGGATCCATGGGATTGGCCGTGCCTCTGCACCAGGTAAGAAAGGTGCAGTAAGGAAGGTACCTTGCACTGCGTGGGCTGCTGCTGCGGCCACGGTTTACTGCTGCCGGGCGCTCCAGCTGCTGGGCAGTGCCTCGTCGGGTTCTTTGCACGCCAAATATCAGGTACCTTGCCAAGCCTGGGGGGCTCTCCTTTGCATCATCCCAGGCCCCAGGTTCAGGTCCAGGTTGGCAGCGGCCTAAGGCGTCCTCCTCCCTCTGCATTCTCGTAATCTGGGCTGGACCTCGTACCTGAGCAAGTACTGTCACTCTTTTGAAGTTTCGTTTATGGTTTCTATCGCTAACCAGCCATCCCGCTCTCAGCCAGACCAAGCACCACCGGTGATGCTCCACGGTCCACGCCGCCGCCAGTGGCCGATCGTCCCTCGTCCACGACTCGCGTCTCTCCTCCCTGAGCGAGTCGAGTCTGAGCTTGTCCACTTCCCCTGAGCATCTCCCCCCGGGCTCCTCGATCGCCACCATGAACGGGGACCTGAGCCTCTCTCAGGCCCTGGGCGGACTGCGTATCGCCAACCCCGACGATGCCGCTGAGCTTGCCTCTGCTTCTGCCTCTGCATCCGCGTCTGCTCCCGAGCCTACATCTACTGCTCCCATCACCTCCGTCTCCGCTTCGACATCGACGTCCGCCCTCGCCTCTACACCTCAACCGACTGATACATCCACAACACCCTCGTCCTACGATGCCATCCATCTCGATCCTATAGATCCTGGCGTCGAATCTCTACTCACCGATCCTCGATTCGCCCCATCTGCTCAATCCTCCGACCTCATCCCAGAACCCAGTCCTGCCGCTGGCCCATCGCAACCTTCTTCTCGACCCGAGATATCGAGGTCATCCATCTACGGCATGCCCAACATGCCCGATTCAAGACCTGGCCCTTCCTACCCCGTTCGGGAGTCCAGCCAGCGAGACCCCCAACGTTCCTACTCGAATCGACAACCGTCATCTCTGCCCCCCGGTGGCAGTCCACTCCCACCACGTAGGAGCTCGAGGGGAATGGGAGTAGGATATGCATCTGCTCCGGGAGGGTCTCAACCAAACCAGGGCTACGCTGGGGACGCACCGGTCCCCACTAGCAGAGAGGACTGGCAAGAACGCGGCGCTGCTGTGGGAGTTCGCAGGGAGGTTGATGCTAATGGCCGTACCATTGTTCGCCAAGTTAAGAAGGGCGTTAGGGACTTCCAATTTGGTCGAATTCTCGGTGAAGGCTCATACAGCACGGTTTACATGGCCACCGACCGCCAAACACTCAAAGAGTACGCCGTCAAGGTCCTCGAAAAAAGACACATCATCAAGGAGAAGAAGATCAAGTATGTCAACATTGAGAAAAACACCCTCAATCGGCTTACTGAACATCCTGGAATTGTGCGGCTATACTACACTTTCCAGGATGAAACTTCGCTCTACTACGTTCTCGACCTCTGCAATGGGGGAGAGCTACTAGGTGTGCTAAAAAAGACTGGCACGTTCGATGTCGAATGTACCAGATTCTATGGTGCCCAGATTCTCGACGCTATCGACTACATGCACTCTCGAGGCGTCATCCATCGAGATCTGAAGCCCGAGAATGTCCTCCTCGACGACCAGATGCACGTCAAGATCACAGACTTTGGTACGGCCAAGCTGCTCAAAGACCCGCGCGAGGATGCGTCGGCTGCGACCGCCAGTGGCGCACCTGACCCAGGTCGAGGAAAAGGAGACGAAGACGACCGTGCAGCATCCTTCGTCGGGACGGCTGAGTACGTGAGCCCGGAGCTCCTCACACACAAGAACGCCTGCAAGGCTAGTGATTTGTGGGCTTTTGGCTGCATCATCTACCAGCTGCTGGCTGGTAGGCCGCCATTCAAAGGAGGTAGTGAATACCTCACCTTCCAGAAGATTGTCAACCTGGAATACGAATTTCCCGCCGGCTTTCCCCCGGCCGCACGAGACCTTGTCGAGCGCTGTCTGGTGCTCGACCCGGCTCGAAGACTGACTATAGAACACATCAAGAACCACGAATTCTTTGACGGACAGCCGTTTGGCAAGGGACTGTGGAGGTCCAAGGCTCCACGGCTGCGCCCGTATATACCCCCTGCGCAAGAACCCACCGTAATCCAGCTCAATGGCTTTTCTACGACACCCAAACCCATCGCCAACGCGAGGGCACCTCCTCCACCCCAGACCACCCCCTCGAACGGGAGCAGTCGGCCGTCACGGATAATCACTGAGCTACCACCCCCCACACAGCTCGATATCGAATGGTCTCCAGTCCTTACCAAGAACAACGAGCGGATTCTCAAATTGGGGGATCTCATGGTCATTTCTACACCCCTGTCCTCCAGCCCCCATGGAAAAGAATCTGGGGAGGGACACAAGAAGTTGTCACGATTTTTCATCGGAACCACGACAAAGAAGCGTCAACGCCTGGTCATGATCACATCGAGTGGTCGAATTGTGCTTGCACCAGCTGGAGGAGAGGAGAAGCGAGCGAAGCAGGAGCTGTCTCTACTCAGTTCGGATTGCACATGGAGAACCCAGATTGACGCCAAGGGCCAGACTGTCTGGTGTGTTGATACGGTATGTACTTCCATTTCCCTTATTTTATCCCCAGGTCTAATATCGATCCATAGGGTGGTCACCACTATACATTTGAAGAGGCCAAATCCTCCTCACCTCCCCCCGAAGGTGGATCTGCCGCTGCCGACTGGGTCGAGTGCCTTGAGCGAGCCAGGGACATGGCCCTGTCTCAGAGCATGGCAACGAATTATGGAGGCGACAATGGATTTGCCGACATGTCGTCACAGGTATCGAGCCCCTCGAGTACACTTGGAGGCCGAGGGAACTACTCCGACGGCTTTGGCATGGGTGGTCAAGGACGCAATCATTTGAGCAAAAACCAGGCGAGCGGCGAAGATCCAGCGCCGAAACGTAACCGGTTCAGCAAGAGGCAATCAAGAAATGGACTGGGCCCTGCATTCTGATGAGGCACCCGAGCAACGATAGAGTACGGACAGACTTGGCAGGCTTCTGACTGATTGACTTTTGTCATCAATCTCGCTGGACATTCTGCCACCATCTATCACATTCAGTACAGTTCATGGCATTGGCAGCGAGGCGCTTTACTGCGGAGTTTTCTTCTTCTAGGGGGCTGGCGGATGCATTTTCGGTGCATGTTTGTTTTCTAGCGTTGAGGGATGGACGGTATAGGCACAACTACGATATGGTCACCGTTCAATGAATCGCAAAAGCTCAAGCTTCTGGATCTCTGGGGGGGTTCAACTCTGTTCCACCACCAAGGGAGACACGATGGGGCGAAAGCAACGACAAAATTGACCTTGTGTTTGTCCTAGCACAAAGGCGTGGAGCATTTAGGGACAGGAACGGCTTCTGCAAGCTTACATACAGGTTGTACATGGCAAGAAGGTGGTTTAGCATTCTTGGAACCGATTGATAGAGGATAGTAGCAGGCTGGTCTTTGAACCTGGGCAAAGCGGGAGAGCTGGGGAAACAAGGCGTCCACCCCCGACAACTGCCACCGCTCTTGATGCCTGGGTATTTGAGCTAGGAAGGGATAATAACCAACGTAATAGCTATAGATATACAGCTATAGTTGAAAAGATTCGATTGGAGTCATGCACTCAATCTGATGGAATTCGAGGTCCCAACTAGGTTCCGCTGCTGGACTTGCTGGGGATGAAGTGACCAACATTGAACCAGACGACATCGGCACGAAGAGGGTAAAAGAAAACAAGCTGAGTAAATATTCCAGAACACCATAATAATACACTCATTTGCACATACTTACAGAATTTTTCTATCTGGCTCGCTTGGTTGATTGTGTTGCCTGAATCATTCAATGTCAGGTCATGTGACCAGTCGGATTTCTAGCCTGCGTTTTCTCGCGACGCAATGCGATGCGACGCGACACGATCGTCCCCAAGCAACCTCAACTCCACGTGCCGACGACAACCAATTCCGAACCCAAAACCAGGCAACTCCGACAACATGCAGCCTCAATATCGCGCTTATGCGCAGCAGGTTCCGCAGAGATCGCCTCATGCGACGAATCAGCGGCGAGGTGGAATTGGTGCGTTGTGACAAGCTACTTGCGCTTTTGCCTACTAACATTCATCTCTCTTCCTCCAGGCCCCATGATGTCGTCAGGGCCTCACCCTTCGGTTCCCCTGACTCAGGCCCAGATCGCCCAGCAGCAACAGGCTCAGGCGCACGCCAGCGAACTTGCCAAGCGACGGAGCCGCAAGCCTACTGACAAGAACATGCCTGAGGGTGTGGAAGACAGCATTATCGACCCGACCGGAGTCCAGCGGTACAAGGAACTGAGAGATGTTGAGCGCCGACTCGATGCTACGATTACGCGCAAGCGCCTGGATATTGTTGACTACACTAGCCGCGGCTCCAAGGTTGGTTTATCCTGCAACTTCGTTAGGAACTCCAAGCTGAACCGGCATTTAGCGATGCAAGACCCTTCGAGTTTGGATCAGCAACACGGTCGAGGATCAAATCTGGCAGAGCAACGGGCTAAATGTCGATTCTTTCGACTTTACTCCCAACATGGAGGCATCTTACCGGGTCAAGATCGAAGGCCGCCTTCTCGACGATGAAACCACCGAGGACGGCCAGGCTGAGGCCGAGGGCGACACATCTGCAGAGGACAAGACGGAACAGGAAGGTGCTGATTCGGCGGCCCAGAAGGCCAAGTCTCAGCAGAAGCCTCGATTCTCGCACTTCTTCAAGTCCCTGACTGTCGATTTCGACCGTTCCCAGTTCCGAAACGGCGCCGAGCAAACAGTCGAGTGGAAGAAGCCCGATGCTCCACCTCGGAACCAGCCGGCTGCCAGCCTTCCTGCAGCTGCCGACTTTGACGAGCTCACTTTCAAGAGGAACGGGGACGAGAACATGAACATTACCATCAACCTGTTCCGCCAGGAGACACCCGAGAGATACCAGCTCAGCCCCGAGCTTGCGGAAGTTGTCGACATGAAGGAGGCTACCCAGCAAGAAGCTGTGATGGGCCTGTGGGAGTACATCAAGCTTCTTGGACTGCAGGAGGACGAGGAGAAGAGGAACTTCCGGTGTGACGAACCTCTGAAGAAGGTTAGTTGCTCTATTAACATCGAAACTGAAACATTACAATCACTAACACTTGCATCTAGATTGTGAGACAAGGCGATATCGGACATATTCCGATGCTTAATGACTATGTTACACAGCATCTTCGTCCTCTCGAACCTATCCGGCTCCCCTACACCATCCGGGTCGACCAAGATTTCCACAAAGATCCCCAGCCCACCATCTATGATATTCAGGTTCCCGTAGAAGATCCTCTACGAGATTCGCTGCTGCCCCTGCTCAACAACCCTCAGTATGTGACAATGCTGAAGGAGGTGACCGGACTCGACGACCAGCTTGCTCGGGTAGTCCAGGCCGTTGCCGTTTCCAAGGCCAAGCACACCTTCTTCCAGTCCCTCAGCGAAGACCCCGCCAACTTTGTCAAGAACTGGCTCAGCTCACAGAAGAGAGACCTCGAGGTCATCATGGGAGAGGCACCAAGAGGCGGCGGCGAACATGCCTCGGGCGATGAGTGGCGAAAGGGTGGCAAGGACAGTGTCTGGGCTACCCAGAACGCCCGAGAAAGTGTCAACGTCCTGCTCTCCAAGCAGCGCTGAGCGAAAAGCCGACCGGTCTAGAGAGGGGTACAGGGCAGGACATCTGGGACTTGGAGTTGTATCAATTTTAACCTCGCGCAGGCTCAATCGGCGTTGGGAGCGTCATTTTGTATAATAATATCATGAACCAAGATTGGTGGGATATGAGGCATTGTCCCCGATGCAAACGAGGCTTCTGCCATGGGCGTTTGCGTTATTGTACGGTTTTTAAAAAAACAGGCCGCAATGCCATCCATGACCAGACCAGGGTCGCGCTTTCTGGCCCGCATTGACGCTTTTGAAAGAATAAAGATGAGAACGCCTTATGAGTGAGATTGTACAGAGATGAAGAGAAACTGCAAACAGGCAATCGAGACTGGGCAGGGGTGGCTCGATCGACCATTACCGCTGAGGAGCCACAGGCATGGGTGGCATGTTGCGGATCTGCTTGATTAGGAACTCCCTCTCGTCAATGAACTGCTCATCATCGGTTCGGTCCTCGAGGAAGTGCGATAGGAAAGTCAGCAGCTTCTCGCGGTTCATTAGGAGAATCTTCTGAACGGCAATTGACTTGTGTGGATTGGCGACGAACACCTTGAAGACGTGGAAGCCCTCGTACTGAACCATTTTCCTATCGTCTCGGAGCAAATTCATGCAGATCTTGAGGTGCTCGCCGCGATCGACATAGGCTGTCATGACACTGTAGTTGGAGCGATCCAGCAGAATCTCACCGAGCAGCTTGATGGACTGGCGCTTGGTCACATAGCTGTTGGACTGTACAAGGATGTTGTTGTACTTGTCAAAGAAAAGATCGAAGTTTGCCGATAGATATCTTGGTACAAGGTCCTTATGCCGTGTCAAGAGTTCCTGGAAACCCCATGTTAGCGTCAAGTTCCAGGGGTTGGCTGGTCAAGGCAGGGATGATCATGTCTTACCCGGAAAGTGGTGAAGGCATCGGCCGCCACCTCAAAGGAGCTCTTGTCGACCCAATCGAAGAATCGCCAAAACACGCCTCTGCCGCTTTGGGGTCGTTCACGGTCGATGGCGTTGAGGCCCTTGGAACTAGAACCTGGCTCGTCTCCGTCGTCGTATAGGATGATGGCCGCGGCGGCCTCGTTCTTGAGGAGCTCTCGGAGGACGGAGCCCGCAGGAGTAGCACTCTCCTTGTGATCATATCCGCGGCATAACTCGACCAAGACTTGAGGGCGGTTGCAGACGACGTAGGATAATGCGATGGGATCGCTCTTGGGGGCGGCGGTCGCGGGGCGGAAGCGGAATACGTAGGAGAAGATGACTTGGGTGTCTTTGCGGGACTCGAACGGTAGGCGGAACAGGTTGACGGCGAGCAGGTGGAGGAGGTCTTCATCGATGAGGCCGGTCACGAGCTGGTAGATTTGCTCCGGAGAACTGTCGGCTTCTAAATGTCATGTTAGGCACTTGATCATATCAAAGGGGCCGATCGAGAGGTATGGGCGTACCATGGGTGCCCTGAAGGATCACCTTCATCTGGCTCAAAACACGAGCAAGTTCTTCGGCCTGGAAAGGTCAGTGACCCTTCTGGGGTTCGAAGTCAAAGGGCTACCACCTTGGAGGCTCCATTGGGCCCCTCGAGCTTTGAGATGTGCTCGCGGGCTTGCTTGGGGAGGTCGGCGACAGTCCGTGTCCTGGCTCTTCCAAATAGGAACGACATGGCGGGAGGTTGTGTAGCAGCTCCGAATAGCTACTGGTAGGAAGCTAAGCTCTTCTGACAAGACGGTAGACTGGCGACAGTCTGAACGAGACTTGAATAAAGTTGCTGGATGGTGTATCTGACGAGGAGCAGGAGCTTGTGATGGAAGCTAGACTTGTTATCGATAGCGTTTGGCGGCGGGCTTCTGGGTTTACGGGGGGCTGCTCCTGAAACTCTGGAGGTAGGAGCTTAGAGGCGGAAAAAGTCTAGACGAAGAAGACGGAATCAGAGAACGAAAAGGCCAGGCCAGGTCAGGTCATGAGTGGGTTGACAGCAAGCAAGTAATAACAAGCATCCGTCGAGCAAGCCAGCATTGGAGCCCGCTTTGCTTTGTTGTTTGGCAAGGTACGGCTACGGTTACGGCGGGCAGCAACCACGCGCGCACGCGCCACAGCACAGGAGAGCGACCTAACGTTAGCCTGCCCCGGTTGATTTAGCGCAACCTGGAAGAGCATTTGGAGCTTCAGCAGGTGCCTTTTGGAGCCTGACGGACGGGGATTCACTCGTTGTAACGAGACGAGGAAGCCATTTTCTCTTGGAAAAACACCGCCACCATGCCCAATGCAGTAAGATCTGGCATCATTACTCGCATTAGACGCTGAGATGGTATTGTAGATGGGATATAAACCTGCCAAGACAAGTGTATCGAGCCCAGCAGATGGTTCAGCTGAATCGTGCTTGAGCGGTGAGTTGGAATGTTTCAGGGGAAGATGGAGTGGTACGGTCTCGAGGACAAGGACGTTGTACTCGATGATTGCGGAATTCGAGTTGGTTGTTCTTGATAACGTAGGACTAGGTAATGATTTGTAATTTGTACGAAGCACGGCGAATCTTCTGTAAACTCTAAGGATAAATGATTCAATAATCTTGCGCCATCGGCATTGTCTCTATTGTAAATCATTCGAGGTATTGAACTTGAGTAGAACGGCAAGGCGTGTTATCGGGCTGAGGATCGGAGCCATGGAGGGGCGGACAATGGAGGCTGATGAGGGCATCATGTACCCAGTACTTCTGGAAAATAGCAGGCCAGTGAGAAACATACCTACAGCTAATCGCCCCAGTGGTCTTCACTACCGGAACCTACCCGCCAGTCCCTGGCAGCGCGGGGCACACATTTTCCCCCACCTCCGGTCGTCTGGCTTGAGTCACCCACCATCGCGAGGTGCCTTTTTCTGAAATCTGCCCCTCCATCCAACGACTTGTCGCTGGCGAATCTGTTTTTGAGGTCATCTTTGTGCTGACCCGACTGTCAGGCGAGACGTATTGTACGGTGAGTCACTCTACAAGAACGAATATCATAATAATCTGCCTTCTTCGACTTCTCTCTCGTCATTCTCCTTCCTCCATAACTTTGTAGAGAGTCTTGACTGACCCCTCCTTCGTTGCTTCAGCAGCCAAACCGTCAGTCATCATGTCTATTGACTTCCCCAAGGAAGAAGAGGCCATCATCCAAAGATGGCGCGATATCGACGCGTTCCTTCGACAGGTTTGTTCGCCTTTTGTGTCCTCTCGCTCGCTACCCTCACCCCACCATTGCGCGAGGGCGTTTCCTCTCGATTAGCATTTCTAACATCTCTCTCTTTCTCCAGGTTGAACTGTCCGAAGGTCGCCCGCGCTACACTTTCTACGATGGTCCTCCTTTCGCTACCGGTCTTCCTCACTACGGCCACCTTCTCGCCTCCACCATCAAGGATGTCATTCCCCGTTACTGGTCCATGAAGGGTTTCCACGTTGAGCGCCGTTTTGGCTGGGATACCCACGGTCTCCCAATTGAGCATGAGATTGACAAGAAGCTGGGAATCTCTGGCAAGGCTGCCGTAATGGAGCTCGGTATTGCCAAGTACAACGAGGAGTGCCGCTCCATTGTCATGCGGTATGCTACCGAATGGCGACACACCATTGAGCGCCTGGGTCGATGGATCGACTTTGACAATGACTACAAGGTAAATAAGATCAGTTCGAAACTATTACTACTGTGCTGACTGTAAATTACAAAGACCATGGACCCTCGCTTCATGGAATCCGTGTGGTGGGTGTTCAAGCAGCTGTTCGACAAGGACCAGGTCTACCAGGGCTACCGAGTCATGCCCTACTCTACGGTTCTCACCACTGCTCTGAGCAACTTCGAAGCCAACCAGAACTACCAAGATGTTACCGACCCTGCCGTTGTTGTCTCATTCCCCCTCGTTGACAACCCCGAGGTCAGCCTGCTCGCATGGACAACCACCCCTTGGACCCTTCCCTCGCATCTGGGTCTGGCAGCCAACCCCGATTTCGAGTACATCAAGATCCTCGACGAGAAGAGCGGCAAGACCTACATTCTGCTTGAGAAGCTCCTTGGAACCCTCTACAAGGATCCCAAGAAGGCCAAGTTCAAGATCCTCGAAAAAATTCGCGGAAAGGATATGGAGGGGTGGAAGTATCTGCCTCCCTTCGACTACTACTACGAGGACTTCAAGGACATTGCCTTCAAGGTCTTGAACGCTGCCTATGTCACCGACGACAGCGGTGTGGGTATTGTCCACCAGGCTCCCGCCTTTGGTGAGGACGATTACAACGTTGCCCTGGCTGCAGGTATCATCACTGAGAAGCGCCCACCCCCTGACCCCGTCAACGACACTGGTCACTTCACCGACCGCATCACCCACTTCAAGGGCATGCATGTCAAGGAAGCTGACAAGCACATCATCAAGCACCTTAAGAACGCTGGCCGCATTGCCAACGAGTCCCAGATTAGGCACTCGTACCCTATGTGCCCTCGTTCCGATACGCCTCTGATCTACAAGGCTGTTCCTTCGTGGTTCATCCGCATCCCCAGCATCATCCCCGACATGCTCAAGAACATCGAAGGCTCCCACTGGACTCCCTCATTCGTCAAGGAGAAGCGTTTTGCTAGCTGGATCGCCAATGCTCGCGACTGGAACGTCAGCAGAAACCGCTACTGGGGTACCCCTATCCCCCTCTGGGTCAGTGACGATCTGGAGGAGCGAGTGTGCATCGGCAGTGTCGAGGAGCTGCGTGAGCTGAGTGGATATGAGGGCGACCTTACCGATCTGCACCGTGACAAGGTCGACCACATTACTATCCCCAGCAAGATGGGCAAGGGCCAGCTGAAGCGTGTTGAGGAAGTTTTTGACTGCTGGTTCGAATCCGGAAGCATGCCCTATGCCAGCCAGCACTATCCTTTCGAGAATGTTGACAAGTTCAAGGAGTCCTTCCCTGGAGACTTCATTGCCGAAGGTCTCGACCAGACCCGTGGATGGTTCTATACTCTCCTCGTTCTCGGAACCCACTTGTTTGGTTGCTCGCCCTTCCAGAACTGTGTCGTCAACGGTATTGTGCTTGCCGAGGACGGCAAGAAGATGTCGAAGCGACTCAAGAACTACCCCGATCCCTCTATCGTCATGTCCAAGTACGGCTCAGACGCCCTCCGCCTCTACCTCATCAACTCTCCCGTCGTCCGAGCCGAGCCCCTTAGATTCAAGGAGTCTGGTGTCAAGGAGGTTGTCCAAAAGGTTCTCCTGCCGCTGTGGAACAGTTACAAGTTCTTCGAGGGTCAGGTGGCTCTCCTGAAGAAGGTGGAGAATGTCGATTACGCTTGGGATCCCAGCATGGAGTCGAGCAACACCAATGTCATGGATCGATGGATCTTGGCCAGTTGCCAAAGTCTGCTGCAGTTTGTTAACCAGGAGATGAAGGGTAAGGACCCCCTATAACCATCCGACAGGACGTACTAACGAACCCACAATAGGTTACCGACTCTACACTGTCGTCCCGCGACTCCTGGGTCTCATCGACAACACCACAAACTGGTACATTCGATTCAACCGAAAGCGACTCAAGGGTGAGAACGGCTTGAACGACACTCTGCATGCCCTGAACTCCCTCTTCGAAGTCTTGTTCACCCTGTGCCGTGGACTGGCACCCTTCACACCCTTCCTTACCGAAACCATTTATCTCAAGCTCCTCCCTCATATCCCCGAGAACCTCCGTGGCGAGGACTCTCGAAGTGTGCACTTCCTGCCATTCCCTGATGTCCGACAAGAGTTGTTTGACGAGGAGGTTGAGCGACGGGTTGGACGCATGCAGCGTGTCATTGAACTTGCTCGTGTGTCTCGTGAGCGCCGTACCATCGGACTCAAGCAGCCTCTCAAGACCTTGGTGGTGATCCACCCTGACCCCCAGTACCTTGAGGATGTTAAGTCCCTGGAGGGATACATCACTGAGGAGTTGAACGTCCGCGACCTGGTTCTCTCCAACGACGAGGCCAAGTACAACGTCCAGTACAGCGTCACTGCCGACTGGCCTGTCCTCGGAAAGAAGCTCAAGAAGGACATGGCTCGTGTTAAGAAGGGTCTCCCCTCCCTCACCAGCGAGCAAGTGCAAGGCTATGTGCGAGATGGACACGTCTTTGTCGAGGGTATTCGCCTAGAGGCGGGTGACCTGGTTGTGCGCAGAGGAGTCAAGGAGGATGAGGCCTCTAAGAACTTCGAGACCAATACCGACAGCGAGGTGCTCACTATCCTGGATACGGAGATTCACCCCGAGTTGGCCCAGGAAGGTCTTGGCCGTGAAATCATCAACCGTGTGCAACGGCTCCGAAAGAAGGCCGGTCTCGTCCCAACCGATGACATTAGAATGGAGTACCGAGTGCTTTCCGACCCCGAAGCTGTGGGTCTTTCAGATGCTTTCCAGTCGCAGACAGCTGCTTTTGAGAGGGCATTGCGTCGGCCTCTTGACGAGGTGGCAGCCGAGGCGGGGGCTGAAGGTCTCATTGCAGAGGAGGAACAAGAAGTGCAACAGGCAACATTCTTGCTTCGACTACTTAAATTGTAGACTGTCTAGTTTTAGACCATGTAGAGAAGATTAAAATGACAGATGATGACAATGTTGAACTTTCTTTATATTTCCTCTAATTACTTTTTTGATGCCGCCTGGACAAAGGGCGTTAGGACTTGCGTGTGGCATAAGAGAGCGATTTTGCAAGAATGGGAACAAACCAGATAGCAATCCTTGAGCTTCATGAATTCCTTAGCACACTTGTCTTTGTGCACAGAGTTGTAGTCGGCAACGATACACTTGCCGTAAGCTGCGGCCTATGACAACCAGGAAGAGTCAGTCAGTCGGTGGTGGACATGCTTGAGCAGGCCACGCGATTGCGCACCTCAACCGAACATTGAGAAACCGCTTTAGCGAGCTTCTGAATAGGGCGAGTGTTTTTTTGATTCATATCGGCGAGGCTGAGGGCTTGGCGTAGCGTGAGAGGGATGAGCTTTGAAGAGGACCCGTTCAAGACTCTTGCAAAAGTGATGTTCATACAGTGTCGGATGGGACATGAACAACACTGTACTGAGATCGATCTTGGATCTCCACCACAGTTGAGGCTTGCATTGAGCACCAGCCACCCACTTAACGCGCCCAAGCTCTCTGACAACCATCGCGACCGCGCAAGTTCGCGTTTTCTAGAATCTCACATTGCGCTTTGTTTTGCTTCGAGCCCCCCTTTGGATACGACTGTACGATACCTTTGACAACGCCATCATCAGGCCGCTCCTCCGATTCTCTGTATATCCTCTTTTTGCGACTTCCATTCACCGCGCGCTGCGCCCGACGACATTGTACGCCGACTTTCGCCAACTCTTTGTCAAGCTCTCTCGACGTCCATTGTCGCGATCGGCTTGGATAAACATACCCACACTAGACTGTACACCGACTTCTTGACTATGGACCAATGACGGAGGGGGGCAGCTCGCCGACAATTCACTGTCCATGTCTATCGACCGCTCACCCCAAGCCCCAAATGCGACTTCACCAGTGGCACCTATGTCGCCGTCCGCGCAACGAGCGGCATCGCCATCCGACGATGGTCGCTCAAGTAATGCCAGTCGGGCGCCGTCGAGCCAGGATCCCTACTACTCCAACGAAGGTCTGTATCCTTTTGGAAGCGAAGCCTTGATCTTGTATTGACCAATTCAGACATTGCTGCACTGCACTCTGTTGTCGTTGCCGCGCAGGAGTTGCTCGACACGGCCCCCGAACCGAAACCACTCCCCGCTGCTGCGCTCTTCAAGGCCTACGACCAAGTTCTCCCTACCTATGGCATTGACCCCGATACAGATCATCACCTATCGACCTTCGTGTTCCGAGTAGGCGGCGAGAGAGGCGGCGGCACTTTGCTCGACAAGTTTCAGTCTATTCTGGGCCGCATGGGAATTGTTCTCGAGTTCGGCGACAATACCACCGCATCATCTCGTACATCACCATCTGCGTCTCCCGCATACTCATCGACAAGTCGCCAAAGCCACGGTCTTGTGCGGGAGAAAAATGGCAACTCTACATCTGAAGGAGTGGCTGTGTCTCGGCCGTCGGTTGTGCCATTAGTACAATCATCCGCTTCGCCAGAATCACAACCACAGCAAAATCATGTAGACTTTTCCGACACAGACGAGGAGGATGGTGAATACGAGGAGATGCGGAGGGCTGTTCTCTCTTCAGCCATGAATCGCTGGCGTTCTCTGGTCGCGAACCGTCGAACACAACAGGCGCAACGAATTCCCTCTTTTCCGAGCATCCCCGAGGAAGCTTCTGCCGATGTGAGGAACTTTGAGGACCGCCCCTTTCAAGATCGACCAGCCATCACGGTTTCGGAGGCTTCGACCATTCCACGTATCAATGGTGTTAAACCAGACGGCCAGGTATCGGACAAGGGAACAACGGATGTGAATGTGCACCCGATTTCACCACTGTCCCCAGTCAAACCCCGTCCTGCTATTATCGATGCCATCCGGCCATCGACAGCTTCTACGCAACAGAGTCAGAATGATGCGGTTGTTGCGCATCATGAGGACGACGCCCCCTCTTCACCCAAAGAACATCTCACTACGCACCCACAGGAAGTTGAAGAAGAGCCTTCCAAGCATTCTATCGCTCCCTCTGTACCGGAAGTTTATGTTCCACCAGTACCCGAAGTACGCATTGCGCCAACAGTGACCCAGCTTGATGTCATGCAGCGCGATGAGAAGACGAGGAGTCGGCCTTCAACACCTCCGGAGCCCACAGACAATACGACATTAAAGCAGCACTCTGTGCAGGAATCTGAAAGAGGGCCTTCGACGCCACCTGTTCAGCAACCCGATCCAGAAAAGGAGTATCAACGACTTCTAAGACGTGCCAGTCGGGCTCGTGAGATATACCTTGCGAGCAAGGTCTTCAACCATTGGGCTGATCGCACTGCCCGTCGGCTCGAACGAGATGCTGTTGCTAGACGGCATATGATCAGATTTCGTTACTTCCGATCTTGGTGCCAGGCTCCTGTCGTCCGGGAGCCCACAGTTGATCACATGAGGGCAGCTGTTGTGGTAAGGAAGTGGCAGCGGATTGTGACACAAGAGAAAACCCTTGAGGCTATGGCGAAGGCAGCGGCCCGGGCCTATCAATTGAAGAAGATTCACCAAGTCCTGGATCGTTGGTCTTGTCTTCGCTTGGAGCACGTTGGCCGTCAAATCACGGCCTCGCACAGCAGAACAAGAGTCATCTCAAGGTGGATGTTGCAGGCTTCTAATGGTGTGGCCCTGGATGAAGCCATCAAGTCCCAAGTAGGACTGCAACAGCAACTGAACGCCATCCACAAGTGGCAAGGTTATGCTGAAAGGGAAACCATACTTGCCGACAGCGCTAGGCGTATGGGCAATGTCCACCAGTCCTTTACACATCTGAAGGAGTGGTGGGATCAAGCCGAGATTGGTCGACGAGCGACCACGTATCGTCAACATCTGTTGATGAAGAAAGTGGATTTTGCTTTTGATCAGTGGAACCTACAGGCAAGGGCCCAGGCCTTCATATGGAGGCGCGAATATCTCCAAGTTACTCGAGTATTTGACCGATGGTGTCAAAGAGCTGAGCAGGATGGCGACATGTCACGGAGAGCGGAGAGCTACTATGAGACCCAGGCTAAATCAAGAGCTCTGGATTGTTTCCGCCGCTTCGACCAGGAATCATCACACATGACGCGTTTGGAGGACCGCGCACGCCTTTACCTTCGAGCAACCTCTTTGTTGAGAGTGTTTGACAGGACGGTGAAGCGCCGTCAGGATCGGGACAAACAATATGTGAAACGATACCTGATGGCAAGATATACCCAGGTGTCATCGGCAAAGAAGAAACGCAACTTCTTTGCTGCCCTTGACCGATGGAGAGCACTGGCTGCCGAGGATCGAGAGCAAAGAGACATGGCTCTGGAGCTTCACAACCGAAAACAAAACCACCGGCAAATACTGGTCGCTGAAGAATGGGCGAAACAAGCGGCTATCGATCAAAAGCGTCTGCAAGACGCCCGACTAGAGCATGCCCAGGGATGGCTAGACGCATGGAAGGAACATGCTGAGGATCTGGAGCAACGAGACGTGGAAGCCTGGCAGCTTTGGGCGGCAGACAAGCAAAGGCAATCTCTGAAGTCGTGGTCAATCGCGTCACTACAACAGAGCGGACAGGCTCATACGGCACTGGAAGTCCGTAAGAAGCACGAACGGGAGAGACGCAATCGCATCTTGCAATACTGGAGGCAACGTGATGACGGGTTGGAGAATATACCGCCAGGATTCAACTCGCAGCCTAACTCGGTCGTTCGCTCATTGAATTGGTCGCGTGGAAGCTGGAGGGGCTTCTCGGGAAGGAGGTCAACACTTAACCGGAATGATCGAGCATACGATTACTCCAATACGCCGCTCGAGACACCAACACGGTGGACGGGACATCCCCTTTCCATGTCGACTATTTTGCCCCCAGGGTCAATGGCGCCACTGAGGGAAGCGGACGAGAACGACGCCGTATCATCTTTTGCTGGTGATGATGACGACCTCGATCCCACGTCACCGTCTTTGCGGCCTGCCTCACGGGGGCAATTCTCAACTATGCCATCAACAACGCCGATGGCACCAGTGCCATCACATCTGGTGGAACGTGGTCTTCGGGATGAATTTGAAGAGCCGGAACAAAACGGTATCAACAGGAGTACAAAGGCCAGTTCTCGAATACCCAAGTTCGAATCTCCCCGGTCTAGGCCAGAGGATTCACGCCCAGCTGGAATGTCCGAGTCTACAAATACTGATCGAGTCGGACCTCCACAGCGATCGCTGGCTGCAACGAGGTCATTCGGGTTCAGGCAGCCGAACAGACGGACCGTCGGGCCTCGACCTGCCTCACCAGAGGCCACCACGCAGGCAATTGCAAGCAAATCTGTCGGTGCAAGGCCAACTGGATTACGATTTGGCGCGACACAGAATGCGGGGATTACACCATCTGCAAGATCTGTTCGTATCCAGTCACCGAGAACGTTCTCGGTCACAACACCTCGACCTGGAGGAGCGTCAAGGAGAGTCAAGCTACGAAGCGGCACCGCCATGAACCAATAACTTTTATCAATGTGGGCGGGCTCTCCTGAATATGGAGACAGAAATGTGTGGAGGATGTCAATGCATCGGAAGAGTAGGAAATGGATGGTCGGCTTGTATGTGCTTCATGGATGTTGGATGGCTCAGTTCATTAAAGGATACCCCTTTTTGTTTAACGTTAGTATTATATTGGATGTGGGTGCATGACGGCGAGGAGCCGGTGGCGTTGCGGCGGCTGAAAGTCAATGAATGAGTTGCTTCATGAAAGCGAAAACATTTTGCAAATGACGAGATATTCTATTGCAAGCTTGAGTCATTATGAAGAATCTGCTGTAAGAATCTTTGTACGAACTATCTGCCCCTGGGTTGAGAAATGGACAGTAGTGTTCACTAAGTCAAAGTCAAGAGGAGTCTAGGTGGGCACCTACACCTGTTTACGTCTGAATGTAGCTGGATTTGTTTCGGCTCTTACTAGATCATATAGGTATACTAGCGGTATTCTTCTACGCTTTCTCATGCCTTTAAATGATATTATTGAATCAATGCATCAGGGGTTTAAGAATCGTGTCCCGAATCTGTCATGACCTCTCTGATGGAGCTGATGGTGGGGGCTGAAGAGCTGGGGGTCACGTCACCTCCATCAGCTGCCCGGGGTAGGTCCCCGTCCGTATTCCCGTTTATTGCATTGACTCTGATGATCTCAAGCTGCACCAAAGCTACCTAGGCATTAACAACTCTCCTTCGCGCCCAAGACCGCACAGCCAGAGTGCTACCCTCTTCTCCCGGAGATGCGCGCGCCTCGTGCTTTTTAATAGCATGAAGGCCGTCCTGCCGGGTAACCCGCGCTCGAGGCTCCAAGGGTTGGCCTCGGGATATTGGGATTCCCGACACATCAACGTGAGTGCCGATGCTCCTGAGCTCGGGTGACTGCTGACGAGAGGGATTAACTGCAGGTGTACATCACCGGCGGCGCTTTTACTATCCTCGAGGGATCCAGTGGGATTCTACAAACAGTTTACGATGATGGCGAACAGCCCCTCGAGGCCATCGCCTTTGACGAAGCCACAGGCAAGATCGCTACATGCACATCGAGCGAAGTCCGAGTCTACAAGCCATTTGGGTCGCGCGAGGATGCCCTGAAGGTTTCAATCCCCGACAGTTAGATGGATCGCATGGATGGATGAGCTCACAGCTTGGTAGTGGGCCCTAGAGTCGACCTTTGACATTCCGAATCCGAACGCCGATGACGCCCCATGCACTCTGTCCTGGGGCAGCTCTGAGGAGCTCCTGGTGGCTACGAGCTCCCTCTCCCTATACGCCACGAAAAGCGAGCCGAAATGCCTATGGCAGAAGAAGCTACCGAGCCCCGTCAAGTACGCGTTGCTGTCATACGACTCTGCATACATTGCCTCGACCGGCTACCACGATCACTTGGTCAAGATCTGCCGCAGACTGAACTACGGCGCCGACGAAGTACGATTCGACCTTACGTACCTGCGACACCCAAACATTGTAACCTCTGTGAGGTGGCGCAAGCCGTTCCACCTGGAGCAAGCTGTCGACAATGTCCTCTACACTATCTGCCTCGACAAATGCATTCGGATATGGACACCGACCGAGACACCGGATGGGAAACATTGGCAGCTTTGGGGTCAGGTTGACGTTTGCGCGCCGTCGCGAGAGGACCCGTACCCCCTGGACATGCGCTTTGCCATGATTCTTGATGGGCGGGACTTCACGGCGTCGGTTGAGCAAGCTGTGCAGGCTCGCATGTCTGACGACTCGACCACCGATGACCCGGTTGCGCTCGATCACCTGGTCGCGATCGCTAACAAGAACCCCGAGATTTGTATAGCTCTTGATGGAAGAGGGACCATGTCTGCGTGGGCGCTTGAAAACGTTGGCAGTAACACTGCAAACGCCCCGACTCTATTCAAGGTTGCTCAGGTCAAGGACTCAGATTTTGAGCTCTTTGGCAAGTTTCTGCCGTCTCAAGACACGCCCCATACCGAAATACAGACATACTGCGACAAGACGACCGGCAAGGTTCACTTCCTGCTACATGCGTTTGATGGGAGGATCGGCGTCTTTACAGGAAATGTCGCAGACCTGCTGGATCCAACTACCAATGACCGGCGCCTCTCGCTACACTCGATCTGGGCTGGCCACTCAACCTCTATCACCAAGATTGTCCGAAATTTCAGCGGAAGGGCTGTCGTCTCACGGACACGAGAGAGTGAAAGCATAGTGTGGAAGCATCTTCTCAACCGAGACGAGAACCCGGGCCTGAGCTTGACCCGAGGGAGCGTTATCCCAGAAAAGGGGCACATTCACCGGATATGTGTTCTGAGAAAGGGGCGCTTTGTCGTATTCCTCGGCCATCAAACGGTTGCACTCTGGGATTGCAGGGCTAGCCGAGCCATTCCACTTGCGCAATGTCCTTATGAGGTATCTGGAAAGCCACTCTGCCTCATTATCCTTCCTCGGTCAGATGTGAAGCAGTACACTGTTGCGCACATTGCGACAGTGACGTCTGAAGGTCAGGGTATTGTGTGGGAAGTCCATCTCCCGTCATATTTTGAAGACCCAAAAACCAAGGCTGGCGCCAGTATCAAAGAGTTCTGCCGTTTCGAGCTGGGAGATGTGGAAGATTTGTCATACGTCCTCCCAGTAGATCCCGCAGGCTCGTCGCCCGTTGTCTCGGGCTTTCTCGATATCTTCGCTCGGGATGTCGCTATCTCATATACTCGCACCGGTCGGGTTGACTTCTGGACAGCACGGGTCGACCCCGAAAAGCGCAGTGTCGGATGGCTGTCCACTTGCACCACTGAGACCGGGGTATCTGAACCTGCCCTGGTTAGCGGAAGTACCTTAAAGAAGGCATCTCTTGTGAACAAGGCGAGGTCTCAACTAACAATTTGGGATATCGGTAGTTCTCGCCTGGAATATGAAAACAATTTCGAAGAGCATCAGGTCATTCAAGATCTGGACTGGACATCAACACCCGACGCCCAGTCCATCTTGGCCGTTGGGTTCCCCTATCGAGTCATTCTCATGTCCCAGATGCGATTCGACTACCTTAACAAAGGTCCAGCTTGGGCGCAGATCCGGGAGATTAGCATCCGTGAACTCACTCCACACCCGATCGGTGACTCAACTTGGCTGGGCGACGGCTTCTTGGTCATTGGTGCTGGAAACCAGATGTTTGTACAGGATAGGCGTGTTGGTGTCTCTGAGTCTCTCAGGTCTGACCTTCGTTTGCCACCACGCAAGGATGGTACATTGGATCTGTTCCAAGTGGTTCAACGATTCAATGGTCCTCTGCCAGTATTCCACCCCCAGTTCCTCAGTCAATGCATCCTGTCTGGCAAGACCACACTTGTGCGGCGCATCTTGGTGGCCATGCACAAGATTCTGAAGTATTACCTTGACGGAGAGACACTGGATGACTACTTGGGCATGGATTTGAGCGAGTTCTACACACCCGAGGTTTGTAATATGATCGTGAAAAGTGATGATCTGAAGGACACTGACATTGGTAATCAGCAAACTCATACCCAGGCTGTCGATAAGTCTGCAGGCGCGTATCTCAATGGGAATAACGGTGACGAAGACGACGATGGCGATGTCTTCACTGAGCAGACGGCAGTGGCAATCAACGAGAAGCTGGTTAAGATTGGTGTTCCACAACTCTCTGGTCATGAACAAATTCAGCTTGCCGATATCATCGAGTGTGTTGCTCTTGTCGAGAGGCATCGTCGCTCGATGGACGAGAATGGCGCCCGTTTCATGCTCTTCTTCCGTCAGCATGCACTGCGAAAAGGACGGACCAACGAGATGCACCTTTCCTGGCGAGAGATCAACTGGGCTTTCCATTCAAACAGTCAGGATATTCTGGCCGACTTTGTTTCGAGACAGAGTCATGGCAGCATGCTTTGGGAGCATGCTCGTGAGAGCGGTCTCTTCATGTGGCTGTGTGATCCTATCGCCTTGGTACTTGATTTCGCCCGCTTTGGATCAACATTGATTGCTAACTCATAGTAGAAAGCTCAGTTCGAGCTGATTGCTCGGAATGAATACACGAAGAACGAAGTGAAGAACCCGATCGACTGCAGTCTGTACTACCTTGCCCTTCGCAAGAAAACAGTGCTTCAGGGCCTATGGCGAATGGCAAGCTGGAACAAGGAACAGGCGGCGACTCAGAAATTGTTGTCGAACAACTTTGAAGACCCCAAGTGGAGGACGACAGCTCTGAAGAACGCGTATGCGTTGCTCAGTAGACGGCGCTTCGGTAAGTTGGAAAGATGTGTACTGATACAGATGCTAACTATTAGCAGAATATGCTGCAGCATTCTTCCTGCTGGCTGACCACCTTCATGATGCTGTGGAAGTGTGCTTGAATCAGCTCAAAGATATGCAACTGGCTATTGCGATAGCGCGTGTGTATGAGGGCGATGACGGCCCAGTCTTGCGGCGTCTGCTTCAAGATGTTGTGCTTCCCTTGGCAGCTCAGGAGGGCAATCGCTGGCTTGCATCTTGGGCATTCTGGATGCTTGGCCGCAAGGACATGGCCGTGCGAGCACTCATCGTATGTTTTCCCTGAATACTCACATGGCAGAAGTTCCGAAAACTGACATTGCTGATAGACACCTGTCTATACCCTTCTGGAAACACCTTGTTCGCCCGATATCAAATCGAGGTTATTCCTTACCGACGACCCTGCGCTAGTGGTGCTCTACTCGCACTTGCGACACCAGACGTTGCAGACATTGAGGGGAGCCTCCAAGGTCACCCCCAAAGTCGAGTGGGAGTTTGTGTTGCATAGCGCCAAGCTGTATGATCGAATGGGATGTGATCTCCTTGGATTGGATCTAGGTAGGTTTAGCACTGGAAGATTACTTGAATCAAGAATGCTGACTATGATATAGTACGAAACTGGGAGTTCCAACAATCGCCTCCTGCTGCTGGCCTCGGCGGAGAGGTCAACCCGCTCAAGCTGTTGCGCCGGAGGAGTTCGCTTGTTGTTGCCGACCTGCCATCGCCTACTCTTCACTTTGAGGGAAAGAAGGCCGTCAAGCCGCCACCGACAACGTTCGAGGAGCCGGATGTAAACTCTCTGTTGGATAGTTTTGGATTCTGATGCCCGGGGCTGAAGGGCCGTGTAATGAGAGGTAATGGTGGGTTGGTCGCACGACTTTGTTCAGTGAAGAGAGGATATTACTAGCTTTACATGTGGATAGGAGGGCTTGGTTGAATGGAGTTTGGGATGGTGAGACCATTGCTTCGCGCATTCTCGTGGTGTATTCGTAGTTTGCATATATCTTCAGTGCCGTGCACCAGCTGAGCTGTAATATCAAGGATATCGCTGTAGGATTGCTCCCAAAGGTTGTTCCTTTATGGACTTATGGGACCACACATTGCTCTTCAGCCTCAGCTTGGTTGTTTTACCTGATAGTTTGTGTTTATCCCGCTCTTGATGACTCTGATTACCCGGCAGCTCTGAACTTTCGGGCCGGAGGTGGAGGCCGATCTCCCCCAGAAATGACGGAATGTGGGGTGTTGCCTAGTTCGGAAAACAAGCCGGTTGGACAATTTGCTTCGTAATCAACTCCCCATGTCTTATAATCGCGAACTTATCTCCTAAGCGTCACCGACGACATCGGCATCTGCCTTCTACATTCGCCTAGAGCTACCGTAATCATGGCGACGACGCGGACGGTTCCAGGGCGCAGCTTCACGGTGCGAGGCGTCGTCGTCGGGCTCCTCGTCGGCACCGTCATCTGCTTCTCCAACATGTATTTCGGCCTACAGACGGGATGGGTGTCCATCATGTCCATGCCCGCGAGCCTCATGGGGTTCGGCATCTTTAAGCTGCTCGCTCCGCACTTGCGGTTTCCCTTTTCTCCGGTTGAGAATGTCTTGCTGCAGAGTGTCGCGTGCGGTATGGCTATTATGCCTCTTGGATGTGGTCTTGTTGGAGTTGTACGTCACGCAGTTTTGCATTGTCATGAGAACGCGTTTCTAATGTTGGTGACAGGTTCCGGCGTTCAACTATCTTTTGGAAAAGGATGAGCAGGGTCCTATTAACCTAAGCACGTGGCAACTTATCATTTGGTCTCTGGGACTTTGTTACTTTGGTGTGGTTTTCGCTGTTCCTCTGTAAGCCATACCATTGCCATCCTGCTTCTGAATTGCTGACCAAATGTTAGACGCGTCCAAGTCATCATTAGAGAAAAACTCAAGTTCCCTAGCGGCTTCAGTACCGCCGTGTTGATCTCAGTCCTCCACGGTCAGGGCCGCCAATCCAGCAAGGATGAGCTCGAGGCTGCTGCCAAGGGCAACTTTGCTAGTCTTGTACCTCGCGATGAACCGTTCCAACCGGCTGAAATTGGTCCGGCCGCTACAGACCAGGAGCACCAGCATGAGATCGAAGATGAGGATGATAAAGGGGACTGGGCGGCAAACATCCGACTGCTGCTTCTGTGCTTTGGCGCCTCTGGCCTGTTTACGTTGGCCACCTACTTCTTCCCCGTCCTACGGAACCTGCCCATCTTTGGGTCTGTCGCGGCTAACACTTGGTTATGGACGTTCAACCCGAGTCTTGCGTACGTTGGTCAGGGTATCATCATGGGGACAGAGACCACTCTACACATGCTGCTCGGCGCTGTGGTGGGCTGGGGAATTCTCAGCCCCATAGCCAAGTCGCGAGGATGGGCTCCTGGTGATGTCGACGACTGGGAGCACGGTAGCAAGGGCTGGATCATCTGGATCTCCCTGGCTATCATGCTGGTGGATGCCATTGTCAGTCTCGCCTACGTTACCCTTCGTGCCGTCTGGACAAACGACCAAACCGCGAGCCTCATAACCTCCCTGCGACATCGAGTTCAGGAGCATGGTGTTTCTGGCTTGTGGAAGCCACAGTCCCATGACTACTCGTTGCTCAACAATGAAGATGCCGAGCCTAACCCCCATCACGACGAAGCTGCCGGAGACGAGACTGAAGTTGACGAAGAGGAAGAGGACGCCCCTCCGCACCAGCGAATTGGTGGCCGGCTTGTCTCGGTTGGACTTCTCGCCTCGATTGCACTCTGCGTTTTGACGATCCACCTGGTCTTTGGTGACCTCGTTCCACTCTATGCTACCATCATCGCGGTCCTGATGGCCTTGGTCCTTAGTATCATGGGTGTGAGGGCGCTGGGCGAGACTGACTTGAACCCTGTGTCTGGCATTAGCAAGCTTGCTCAGCTGTTCTTTGCCCTGATAATTCCCCAGTCTCACAAGTCTAGTGTGCTCATCAACCTGATTGCAGGTGCTGTTGTATGTACCCTCAACTTCACCCCCTTAATTATGACAACTGCTAACGAGATTTTTACTATAGTCTGAAGCTGTAAGTCCTAGACCGTACTCCCGGACCTCAGCCTGAACCGATACTGACATTACAATCAGGGTGCTTTGCAAGCCGGCGATCTCATGCAGGACCTTAAAACTGGTCACCTACTGGGAGCTGCTCCCAAGGCTCAGTTTTGGGGCCAGGTCATTGGAGCTACTGCCGGTGCTATCCTCAGTGCCTTTATCTATCGCATCTATACCACGTACGTACTGTTGGGATTGGTCATGAGTTGTGAGGAGGTTTGTTAACATGGCTTGACTTGCAGGGTCTACGAAATCCCTGGCGATCTCTTCCAGGTACCCACTGCCTATGTTTGGATCTTCACAGCAAGACTTGTCACAGGCTCTGGGTTGCCCTACAGGGCAAAGGAATGGGCCATCGGAGCTGCCGTTCTGTTCGTAGGCACAACCATCACCAGAACCCTGGCTGTCGGGAAGAGATGGCGGCCTCTCATCCCAGGCGGCATCGCTGTTGCCGTCGGTGAGTCAACAGTGTGCAACGAGGGAGAAAGGAGAATTGCAGCTGACAGAAAACAAGGCATGTATAACGTCCCATCGTTCACCCTCGCCCGAGCCGTGGGAGGCTTGTTCGCATGGTATTGGGTCCATCTCGCTCAACGAGCGCAGACACCCCTCATTATCCTCGCATCTGTATGTATCCGTCCCAGTACCCCTACAAGGCTATTCTAACCTTGACCCAGGGCTTCATTCTCGGCGAGGGCTTCCTGAGCATCGTGAATCTCTTCCTGCAGGGTCTCGGAGTACCCCATCTCTGATTCCACTGTCAATCATAGCTCGCTGTAAGCCCCCCTCTTGGATAACCATGCGATGGACGTTCACAGGCTGACTAGAACATGTCTACTTCAGCTGCCACGAATGCTGCCTTGATTCGCTTTCAGCATCCGTCCATGAGGTCTTCAAGGTCAACGCTCTGGCATTATCTTCGGCCGCCAGGAAGGTGATTTCACCAGACAGACTGGTGGGGGACTTTGTAGAGGGCTTCTCCTCTGGGGGAGTGAGCAGAAGTCCTTGCTTCCAGTGGGTGACGGTGCCGGAGGGGCCAGTTGTGAAAGCGACACCACCCTGCTTCGTCTTGTCCCAGGTCTCGGGTGTGGTCTCTGGTGGAGGGACTGGGTCGTTTCGTGCAGTGGTGAAGAAGTTGTCGAACCAGATCAGGAAGCCATCCACACGCTCAACCTCGCGGGTAAGCTTCGACGACCATTTGGCCGTGAATTGGAGATCCTCGGCCTTGACGGTGTGGAGGTCGAGCACCTTGAATGGGTAGGGCTCGCCGCAAACAGCGCTCTGCGGCATGGCCTCAACCCTGGCCTCTTCATAGATACCCTCTTGCATTGTCTTCATATCAAATCCATAGACGTCTCTCCAGAAGGAAATGTTGTCAGAGATATACTCTGGGTCGGCGACAGGAGCAATCCACATGGTCGCTGAGCTGGGGGCAAGGATACCATCTGGCTTGAGGTACTTGTCTCGGGCATAGAGGACGCTGGGGAGCATGGCCTCGTACAGAAGGAAGTAGCCCATCCACTCGCTGACAATGATGTCGACCTGGTCCACGGGCAGCTTGACATCCTCGATAGCGCCCTTCAGGCATGTAATAACGTTGGCTAAGCCGTTGTGGAAGATGTTTTCCCTAGCCTTGACGATGATGTCTGACTTGTCAACGGCAATGACTTGCTTGGCACCAGCCTTTGCACAGAACATGCTGAGGATGCCTAGTTGAATGTGATCAATGCTTGACTCTGGGCCCAACATAGTGACTTTGTTGCTTACCAGTGCCACATCCAATGTCCAGAACGACCTTATCCTTGAAGATGTGCTTGTTCCCGTAGATGAAGTCACGGTAGGCGTCTGTTCGCACCGCATCCTTCAGCATAGTCTCGTGAATTTCTAGTCCATCGTTAGCGAGGTACCGAAACCCTTTTGAGAAGAAACAGCGCACCGTGAGCTGCATATGACTCGAAGTAGTAGGCAGAATCGTCCTTCTTGTCCTCAGTCTTGGCTGGCTCAGTGTCGTCGCCCCATCGACGGTCCAGCGTCTCCTCAACAGTCAGACGATAACTGGCGAACTGGCTCTTGACTCTCTCAAGCTCCTCCTCAAGCTCCTTGTTGCGGGCCACCAAGTTACTGTCCTTGGCTCCCTCTGAACTCTCACTGGTGATGTTCTCCAGCACCTCGTCAAGCGAGAAGATGAGAGCGTCGTTCTCCAGCACTGGCCGGAGGTACTTCTCATCCTCGAGGTCCTTTTCAGAAATCTCCTTGGGGACTGGCGATCCATTCTTGACGTGGTCACGGACAAAGTTGACGAGCTTGACGGCGCCGTGGAAGTCGAGCTTCAGCTTCTGCACATGAGCGGCAAAATCGAATGCATGGTTCTGCTTGCTATCCTCGAGCATGGCGGCGACATTGGGAAAAGTCTTGGGGCCAAAGAAAGACGTGATAGAGATGGCCTCCTCATCGGACTCGAGGTCGAGCCACTCGCCCTCATCGGAAGCGGAGTCGTTGATTGACATTTTCACCAAAGTCGAAAAATACGGGGCGCAGCTGACAGAGAGAAAAGTAAATCAAGTATGGGAAGGGAAAAATAAAAACCAATACCCAGAGAACAAACAAAACGAACCCGACTTGCCAAAGAAAGGTTGTTGAATGTGTTTTGTGGGATCACAGTATCTGGAGGAGGCTATGCCCTCTTGGGCTTTTTTTTCGGGGTCAAGCTTTTCAGCCAAATGCAATCTGGCGAGGCACCTGCTATAATATTTTTGTAAGGGGTATATATCGCACATCGTCGTGATTGAGACTGCGTCACTTGGCCTTTTTAACGTCTTTTTCATCCTCTTCGTCATCCTCCTCATCTTCATCGTCGTCATCGTCGTCGTCTTCATCGTCTTCATCATCGTCGTCGTCGTCGTCATCATCCTCACCCTCTGAGACGGGTTCATTGAGTTCGACAAGACGAGCCTGGCGGTTTAGTTAGTATTTGATACAGACAGTATCCGTGGAGGGAACCTTGATGGGCTCTACGCACCTTGTATTTGGCGACCTTCTCCTCAAGATCGCCAAAGACCATAAGAAGATCATCGAGCTCCGATTGGGTTGTTTCCCTGGCCTTCTTTGACTCCGATAATTCCGATTCAGCCTGTTAGAGGGATTAGCAACATGATTGAGTCGACTAATAAGGGGACAGGGGTTCACCTTTTTGATCTTGGCTTGCAAGTCCTTGGCTTTGCTGCCACCCTCGCTGAGCTGCTTCTCCAAGGTCTGGTATTTAGCCGTTGCTTCATGAGCCTCCTTCAGAGCAGCATCGCGCTCCTCCCCAAGCTTCTTCAAGGCCGCCTCGTTGCTTTCGCGCTGAGACCGCAATTCGCTTTCGTATTTGTCCTTCTGCTCTGTCAGACTGGCCGCATTTCGTGCTTGGAGTTCCTTGAACTCCTGTGTCTTTGCCTTTTGTGCCTGCATTGATCACCACATTAGCCATTCGCGTCCTTTAGATGATGCAGCCAGGAAGCTAAGAGTCAATACCTTCATAATGTCAACCTCGAGATGGCTGATGGTTGCTTTCAGGTCTGCGATCTCAGCATCCGTGCGACGCTGAATCCTTTCCGCATCTGCCTCAGCCGCTTTGCGAGCTTGCGCGAGCTGCTTCTGATGTTCGTTCTCCAGGGCTGTTTGCTGCGCCTTCAATTGGGCGAGTTGCTTCTGGTTATCGCCATCTCGAGCTGCTTGTTGAGTTTGCACTTGGGCAAGTTGTTTTCGGTGATCGTTCTCCTTGGCCGCCATCTGGCCTTGAAGTTTGCGAAGTTCTTCGCCATGGTGCTTTTGTAGACCTTCATTGACCGTTTTCACCCGCGACATCTCGAGAGCAGCCGTTTCCTTAGTGCGTCGATGGTCCGCTTGTTCTTGGCCAAGCTGTCCCTCTAGAGTTGTCAATGCTGCTTGAGCTTCTTTCAGCGCACGCTCCTTCTCCTCGACCTGACCCCTGAGTGAATCCACCAGCTCCCTGGAGATGCCCTTTTGAACGCCGTTGGCGACCACAGATATCTCCATTCCAGGTTCCCTGTCGATAGCGCGTGCTATGCGACTGTAGTTATCCTTGAAGAACTCGATGAAAATGCGGTCAAAGAAGACGTCAGGGAGGCGGCCGAGGGACGAAGCGTCAAGCTTTTGGGGGGTGACCTCGAAATCGCGTACAAATGGGTGACTGCGAAGCTTCACTAACCGATCTAGATACTGATCACGGTCGATTCGCGACGTCAAGATAGAGTGTAATGTCGCGCGCGGAACCGGCGAATCCTTCGTTGAGAACTCGTAAGCGACGCCTAGCAGCATGGCGCACAAGCCCTGAACAAGTTCACCGCCGCTCACGGCGGGTGGTTGTGATACAGCCTGAATCAAGCTCTGTACGTTGCTTCCTTCGGCGAGGAAGTCGTTGACCGCATCAAGATCCTCAAAAAGCCAGCCAAGAAGTAGCATTAGGTACCCAACCAGGACGCGTCCATCATCCCCACGTCGTAGGCCCGACGTGACATGGGCTGTGATAGTTTGGATGCCTGTGACAACCTCTTCACCATCAGAGGAATCGCCTTCTGTGAGGCTCATGGCCTTTGCCTTGGCCGCAGGGTTCTCAAACAAGAGATGGAACGTAATAACGGCAGCGAACCACTGACGGTATGGATCGGATACGTCGGTTGGGGGTTGAAGCAAAACGGTCAGGACATTGGAAGACTCGTCGACACCAGCCTGGTGTCCCTCGATAGCTCGTCCCAAGAAGTGAAGCCTAACTTCAGCATGGTTCGCAAAGTAAGCCTGCAAACATTCGCACGCCGCAAACCGAAGATCGAATTCTTGCGGATCTTGTAGACATAACGTCAGATCCAACAGCCCGTCGATAACATAGACCTTGACACGCCCATTGGCTTGTTCTGCAGTCGGATCGGCTCCAGCCAAGGGTGATGGGACCATTAGTTGAGCAAAACTCTCCTGCAGAGGGGCATTCTGTCGTATCACATCGCCGCATGTGGTCAAAGCCTAGACAACCTGTCAACGACGAACTTGCACAATCACGATTACTTGGTCGCACCTCGGCCTTGATTTGAGTCTGCGCCTCGTGGCTGAAGGCGAGCTGAAGAACATGATATGCAAGGCCATGCCTCCAGATCGCTGTCTGATTCAATGATGTCCCTGCTGACCCTCTAACAATAAACAGCCGGATCACAGCCAAGAAGGCGTAGATATTCCGGTTCTTCTGTGCTTGTGCCCATGTCGCAATTTCGGGACCCTCGCTCTGGGGCTTCAGGACTCGACCGAGCAAATCTGCAAGGCGATTAATACAACCCGACTCGCGGAAGAGGGACTGATTTGATGTGTTCGACCGAAGCAGATTGGCAAGAAGAATTAAACAATCCTCAACAGTCCTTCCGCCCTCAGACAAGGCACCATCTGCTTCGATGATGTTGAACAACCTCTCGAAAGCGTTCTCGAATGCCACCAATTTTTGTATCTCGATCGAGGTTGGAGTAAGGTAGGTCAGGAGGGTGATGCCTTCGTTTCGTATAGCATCCCGCTGGTCGTCAAGGACAGAAACAAGACGAGAGATGCCTAGGGGAGCGGTAAAAATGCATTCCTCAGTCCTTTCGGTGCGTGCAGACAAGATGGCAGCGAGCAACTGAAGAGAGTAGAGGCGGGAGTAAAAGTCGTTCGTATCGAGGAAGTCGAGAAGCAAGGTGATATTTTCCTGACGTTGCGTGAACTCGTCGGCCAGCCATAGCGCAATCTCTTCTGAAGCTTCGGGACTATCTTCATTTGGACTGAAGAGCATCAACAAGGTTTCGAGAACCACCTTAACTGTGTCCACATCTTCGCCATCTTTGCTGAGGCTGCCTATTAGACTTCGAAGGGCACCAGAGGCTACAGAGGCCGGGTAATCTTTCGAAAAGCTTCGAAGACCTAGGATGGCAGCTCGTCGATCCTCGAGGAGAGTTGCTGAACTGAGGCGGCCGCTGAGCACGGTGATGGTCTCGCTAACTGATTGTTTCGCGGGCGCACTGGAAAGGGAAAACATGGTCGCGGCGCCTCAATGCCATTGGGCTCGGGAAGGTTCAAAGGTTCTCATGGAGCCGTTGCCGGCGATCTTATAGACTATTCGCCTCGTCGGTGAAGACCACAGGCAGGGGATGCTATCCTCGTTAATTCATAACCAGCTCTCATGATATTCTGGACAGCTTGTCAGGACATGGCGACCCGATAGCTGCATAACAGTTGGAGCCGCAGGACCCACCCCTGCGCCACACCAAGGCGATAAGCCCTGCGATAAGCTTGGGCAGGGTCTGAAGGGGCTGATTCTCAAAGGATCTTCGCGACAGGCAGCATCACATTCTCTCTCCTGCATAACCTTTGTCGTTAGAAACGCGATTCACTGCAATCGCTTTCATCTCCCTTGATCGCGCCGCCTTCGTTCCGAGAACGCCCATGCGACCGATTCGATAAACCGTATCACTTCCTTTACCTGCAGGCTTTTGCGCCTGCCTTCTTGTCCGTCCCTCGATTCGCGCGAGTAGCCTACGACTGGCTTTCAGCCAGACAACAAACGCGCAACCGGCAAGATGGGTATTCCGGCGGCTTTCCGATGGCTTTCCAACAAGTACCCCAAGATCATCTCGCCAGTCATTGAGGATCAGCCCATCACGCTCGAAGATGGATCTACGATTCCCGTCGATACAACTCGACCAAACCCAAATGGCGAAGAGCTTGATAACCTTTACCTCGACATGAACGGTATCGTTCATCCTTGCTCTCATCCCGAGGACAGACCCGCCCCCAAGGATGAGGAGGAGATGATGCTCGAGGTATTCCGGTACACTGATCGCGTTGTCAACATGGTGCGACCGCGAAAGATCCTGATGATTGCCGTTGGTACGTTCTTTTTCCCATTGACTTTTGAGTGTGCTACGTGACATTTCAGGTCCGAATACTAACATGTAATCCTCCGCAGATGGTGTTGCGCCCCGAGCCAAGATGAACCAACAGCGATCCAGACGTTTCCGCTCTGCCCAGGACGCCAAGGAAAAGGAGGAGGACAAACAAGAGCTCATCAAGCTCTTGAAGCAGCAGAATGGGGGTAGCCTATCGGCCGAGAGCTTGGAGAGTGTGACCAAGAAAGCATTCGACTCGAACTCCATCACGCCTGGAACTCCGTTCATGGACATCCTCGCGCTCAGCTTGAGATACTGGTGCCAATACAAGCTTAATACGGATCCTGGCTGGGCTAAGCTTAAAGTCATCATTTCTGATGCCACTGTTCCTGGAGAAGGAGAGCACAAGATTATGTCCTTCGTCCGATCTCAACGCGCCTCTCCTGACCACGACCCAAACACTCGCCATGTCATCTACGGTCTTGACGCAGATCTTATCATGCTGGGCCTCGCCACTCATGAACCCCATTTCCGAGTTCTACGTGAAGATGTTTTCTTTCAGGAGCAGAAGGCCCGTCTCTGCAAGTTGTGTGGACAAAAGGGACACGATGCTCAGAACTGTCGCGGCGAGGAGAAGAAGAAGGACGGTGAACACGACGAGAAGGACAAGGGTGTCACCCTGAAGCCCTTCATCTGGCTTCACGTTTCCGTGCTACGGGAGTATTTGGAGGTCGAGCTGAGTGTATCGAATTTGCCCTTCCGGTTTGACTTGGAGCGTGCCATTGATGACTGGATCTTCATGTGTTGTTTCGTCGGTAACGACTTTTTGCCTCATCTTCCGGCCTTGGAGATCCGAGAGCATGGCATCGACACGCTGACAAAGCTCTGGAAGGACAACCTGCCTGTCATGGGCGGTTATGTCACGAAGGATGGACATATTGACTTGGAAAGAGCGCAGGTTATTTTGGACGGGCTTGCGAAGTTAGAAGATGGCATCTTCAAGCGAAGAAAGGAGCAGGAGGATCGGCGAGAAGCCAACAACAAGAGACGGAGACTCCAGAACGAGAACAATGGTCGAGGTGGGCGTCAGAGTGGACAGTCGACTCCTCGAATCAACGGCCACATGAACCCATCTCAAGGTATGGCGCTGCACCCCATCGCGTCCTACCCGAAACCCGAGAAGCCCTTGACCCATGACATGATTGTCAACCGAAGCACCGCCCCGGACGCGAATGTGGCGAACAAGAGCGCTGCCAGTGTTCTCAAAGCCCAGCTGCAGTTGCAGAAGTCACTGTCTACTGCAAAGCCGGAGGACGCTACTCAGGAGTCCCCGTCGGCGCTTGGAAAGCGGAAAGCTTCTGAACTTGAAGAGGACGGCAGCTCGACTACCGGAACCCCGGGGACCACGACGCCAGCACCAGCTACCGAAGAAGGCCCAGTTGATGAAGTTCGCCTTTGGGAAGATGGCTATGCCGACCGCTACTACGAGAAGAAGTTCCACAAGGACCCTAAAGACATTGAGTTCCGTCATTCGGTCGCGCGGGCCTATGTGGAGGGACTCGCTTGGGTTTTGCTGTACTATTTCCAGGGATGTCCTTCCTGGGAATGGTACTACCCCTATCACTATGCCCCGTTCGCAGCTGACTTCAAGGACTTGGCCAAGATGAACATCAACTTCGAAAAGGGCAGGACATCGAAGCCCTTCGAACAGCTGATGAGCGTCTTGCCTGCTGCGTCCCGTCATGCATTGCCTGAGGTGTTCCACGATCTCATGCTCAACCCAGAGAGCCCCATCATTGACTTTTACCCTGAAGATTTCAAGGTTGATCTCAACGGAAAGAAGATGGCTTGGCAAGGAATTGCCCTGCTTCCTTTCATTGAGATGCCCCGACTTCTGGCAGCGGTGCAGGGCAAGTATCCGGAGCTGAGTCCTGAGGATTCGGCCAGGAACGAAATGGGCCGAGATGTGCTCATTTTCTCCGAAGGCCATGAGAGCCTGTATGATGAGGTGTTGACCAAGTTCTACTCGAAACGTCAGGGAGACTCCAAGTTCAAGTTGGACCCTAAGAAGAGTGATGGGCTATCTGGCAAGGTCGAGAAGAAAGATGGCTATGTTCCTCACGGCGAGCTTAAGTATCCCCTCGAGCGGAAAGCAATGCCGGACCTTGACTACGACCGTTCTGTGACGTGAGTTCCCCTCCTCACTAGGTTCCGTTGAATATATTTGGCTAACAATCATCCAGGGTCTATTACGACTTCCCACAGACATCCCACACCCACAAGTCGATGCTTTTGCGTGGGGTCAAGATGCCTAAGCCTGCACTCACGCCTAGCGACGTTGAGATCATTCGAAGCAAGGCCAGCAGGGGGGGCCGGGGCGGCTATGGGCGAGGAGGCTATGATCGAGGTGGTTACAATGGGCCTGGAATGTCGCGAGGAAACCAGTATGGACGACCGCAAAACGGATATGGCAGATCGGATGGGCACTATCAATCACGCGGGCCTCCGCCGATGCCTCCACCACCGGGGGCGCCCGGATTCGGCATTGGAGTCCCGCCGCCACCTCCTCCGCCAAATTACTACAACAATCGGCCCCACGACAACTACCGTGGTGGTGGTTATTCAGGCTACAATCAGCCTAGAGGTCCTCCACCCATCCAAACACCTCCCGGGTATCAAGGGTATGGTGGCCAGGGTGGACATGGTGGACATGGTGGCCAGTCTTATGGCAGAGGTAGGGGTTCCGGAGGTTATAGGGATGGACGGTCTTATAGGTAGTGGGGGAATCTAAAAGCACAGGCGGAAACAAGCAAAATGGGAATCACCGGGTATCTTGATCAAGTCCGTATCTCTAAGCAATAGTTGCGATGGTAACGCTCCTTCGTTGAACTGACGAGCTTGCTGATTCACATGTCGGCTACTCTTAAGGACCACCGAAGCGACAGCTACCTACTACGTAATGGATGGATTTTGCAAGCCTTTGTCGAGCTGGGAAAAGTGGCGTGGTGTCTGGAATGTGTACAAATGTCTGTGTGTTTCTGCAAGATGTCTCCTGCTTCCTTTGCTCGCGTAGGCTACCCCCTAGTCAATGATGAAGTCTACTGGTTAAGCTGCGAAGAGGCAACAAATGAAGATTTACTCCCGTTTCTCCAATTCTGGCATTGGTCTCTGGGCAATTATCAAGGAGGTGAGCTCCCCCACGCGTGCGACCCTGTGGGGACCGTTCGCGGGGTTTGGGACAACACCAGCGACCCTGGCTGGCTCGCAATGAATGGACGTCCGACTCCCACTCCCAACTTGATCCCTCCTTCAACGTGCGCTCCATGCTGTTGCGACCATGAACGGCGACGCAAGCCTGGTCGGCTGTCTGGTCGACAGGCTCGCTACTAGAGTAAGCTGAGCGCTGCCATCCGCTGGCTAGCTGTACTGGATCCCTTGAGCATAGGTAGACTGACATTGGGCACCCAACAGCTCCCCCATCGAGCTGGCACCAGCGGCCAGAGCCTGCAACAAGACGACATCGTTCACGTTACGAGAGCCACCTTGGTCGAGCTCGGAAACACGTCTATATCCATCGTCGTCGAAGCTCTCCTAGCCCTCCTCGAAGACCTTGCGCGCCCATACAGTGGTGTCGCTGAGCACCCTAGCCATGTCCTGGCCTCCGAGCTTTACATTGTCGCCGTGATCGCGGATTGCTGCTCCGCGCATTGGGCCTCGCTGGTCCAAGATACAGATTCCAACGCGAGCCCGACTCCGCCCCCTCTGGACAAGGTCATCGTGAGCCGCCTGCTGGACGCGTTCAAGCATCTCCTCGAACCCATCCCCGAGAACTACGTCCTCCCCGCGCAGACCCTATTGGACCGAGTTTCGATACAAAATGTCGCGATTCCTCGCCCCGAAAGCTCCTCTATCCTGTCCGATGTCGAGAGTATTGCCCCCCCAAGTGACGAGAAGTTCGGGGCCCATCTGGCCGAGATGGATGCCCACGTCAAGACGGTAACCGAATACGTCACGGCCTCCAGCTGGACTGCTGCCTTTGAGTACTTCAGAAGTGTTATTTACACCATTCGAACTACTGCCGTTTCTCAGCCGGGCACCACTACCGCAGGATCCTTCCAGGATGCCGAGAGGGCAGCTCTTGTAGTTCTGCGACTGCTCTCTTTCTTCTGGGTTGATGGTAGCAAGCTTGGTCTAATCATACAGGAACTCTGTTCTAGTTTCCTCCATTTCCGAAAGCCCTACCAAAATACCATCGCAGTAGTCACTCCTCTTCTGGTTATGAGATGGCTGGACCGATTCCCGCGCGAGTTCGTTCAGCTGCACCAGCTTCACAAGCGCCTCGATGGCGGCGCCGACACTCTTTTCGACATGGCGCAAGCCGCGACTGAGAATGGTAGACGCAAGGGCTTCTTTTACCCACTGCAGACGTCGCTGCTGTTCCTCTTGCCGGACGTCTTCGAGGTTGCGAGCAATCTGCGGGAAGCAAAGAGCAGCAGCATGGTGAAGAAGGTATCGTTCCTCGATGGACTACGGAAGGCGTTGAGAAATCGCAATGAGCAGGCGGGTTACTGTCTCGTGTCCTTGCTCCGCGCTGCTCGGCACTTTGACGTTGAGACCGACTCGGCCCTCGTGAGCTATGCTCTGGATGTTCAGGATGAAGTTCGAGACGCTGTATTTCGCCGCCTCGCATCGCCCGTTGACTCTGCGCTCTTTGAACAAGACATGATGACGGCGGCCTTTGTGAGTCTGACTCACCTTAATCTTGATACTAGTGTTAGTGGTTTTGTCGAATCCTGTATAGCACCCAATGCGCCCAACAGCTTCAAGCTCGCAGCGGTCCAAGGCTGCTCGTATTTTGCGCAACAACCGTACGCTCTGAGGTACCACGAGTTATTTGACACGGCAGTTCCCTTTATGAGAACACAGCTTGAGGTGAGATGCAGTCGACCCGTGTGGCGGGGATTGGAGCTGATGAAATAGGCTGAAAACGCCAAGGCGACCAGCATATCGAGCCAGAGGAGCGGCGAAGGGATTGAGATGGTGTGCAGCATCCTCCAGTTCCTGGATGCATCTCCCGCTCGCCTACTGGATGACCTATCTGCGGATGGATCCGACAGTGGTTTCTTCAAATCATTCCTGCTTTGCGTCTTGTCCGAGGAGCCATCTGTGCGGCGGCTTGCGACCGGTGTCGCAGATCGACTCTTCAAGGGTCATCTGGAGGCGTATCGCAAGTTCGACACCGGTCGCCACTTTGGAACAAAAGAGCTCCGAGGCGAACTTTGGAGTCGAAGGTTAGTTGCGCGATTTGTTTTCTCTACCCCATCATTGACAAGACATGCAGCTCCAAGGTTTTGCTCAATTTGTGCGAGTCAATCACGTTCCAGAAGGATGAGCAGGGCCTGCTCGAGCTTCAAGAATATCTGGAAGCACGCCTTCTCCTGCTCAAGCACATTCCGGTACGTCGCATCGCAATGCTATCGACTGCTTTGCCGTCACAAATCAGCGCTGACATGAAGTAGGAATTGGCTGAGGTTCCCGCAGACGCGTCGGATGTTGTCAGCGCCTCGTCAAAGCTCGAGACCACCCTCCTCATTTCCCTCTGCTCCGCCAGTATCACGACTTGCCAACTCGTCACCTCCTGTATAGGGTTGTTCCTTCAAGAGTGCACAATCGTCGATAAGCATGCAGCATCGGCCAAATCCTCTGCCTCCGTCCTGCGAAATGGCGAGGTCTTTAGCGAGATCTCGTCACGCGCATTCCGGTTCACTGGACTTGTTGCATTTCAAAAGAGAGTTCGGGGCTTGTTACGTCGCATGGTGTTTCCGACAACTGGAATTCTGAATGCCTGGGAGACCGCCTTTGACCGTTGGATTCACCTCGCGAAGGATGTGTCGACATCAGCCATAGAGGCCGTGGACGAAAAGGCTCTGGCCGAGTGGCGCAACTACTCAGGTTTCCTGGCATCTCTTGGTGGTATCTGCACAGCTGACCAAGCCATCATCCTGGAAGAACCTGCTCTTGGCGGTCTAAGGTGGATTGATCGTGTGTCCTCAGAGCACTACGAAGAGCCTCTTCTCACACGATACCTGAGGTTGAGTATCCAACTCTTGGCTTGTGCCAATGTGAGAGTGCGCGAGGCAATGCGTGACGTGCTCGCAAGCGAGGTATCCCCCGCCCTCTACCATCCTCTGTTCAGAGCCTTGGAGTCAGAGCTGGAGGTCCTATTCACTGGCGCTCTCGCTCCCGTCGACAAAGCTCAAGACAGTGAGGTAGTGTTTGCTGAGCAAGCTGCATCTCTGTTACGGGCTTTGGTGGAGCGACTTGAGAGTCCCTCGGACTTGGGTGCCGCTTCCTCAGTTCACCTGGGCGCCCTCACGCTGAACTTTGCAAAGTTTCTGGATGGCGTTTCTGATACGCCAAACACCCTGAGGGTCAAGATCCGCGTCTGTCACTTGTGCGAGGTTGTCACCAAACGAAAGGAACACCTGAATCTGCGAGATGACGTTCGGATACGAAACCAGCTACTCGAATACATCTTTGGTTGGATAGCGCGCCCTCGCTCGCCACAGCATGGGCCTGGTTCCAGACAAGATGACATGGCCCGGGTTCAGAAGGACCTAGACAAGGCATGCCTCAAGTCGCTGGCCGACTTGACGTTCCGACTGCCATTGCAGCCATCTGACAGCCATACTGATGCCGGGATGAGTGAGATGAAGTCCCAGATGTTCCACACATATTTCAATCGCTTCCTTTCCTTGTTGAATCACGAGCCATCCGAACTCACCAGATCCGACACTGGTATGAGCGTCGCGGTCCGCGAAGAGGCCGCATCCAACTCCGAGTTGGCTATCACAATTCTTTCGAATCTGCTCAGTGCCAACATCGATGTCGGACTGAAGCATTCCCTGAACATTGGCTATCACGACAATGTTGAGATCCGCACAGCATTCGTGAAAGTTCTCTACAACATTCTTATTCAGGGCACTGAATTTAGCAACCTAACGGACTCTGCAGTGAGCGAAAAGTATGAAGAGCTTCTCGAGGTAGGGCGACCTTTAGTGTTCCCGATCCTTCACTCTGTTGCTAATTAAGACAGTTGTTGACAAGTGATATGTCACTTGCTATCTCTATGGCCGTCGCTTGCCCGAGCACTGATGTCGATGAGCTCTCAATCTGCTTGCTGACCGTGTTCGAGCAACGTGGACTTATCTTTGAGTTGCTTGAGGCCCTCATCAAGCAAGAAATTGAGGACACTGGTATGAGATACTTGCCAATTCCCGAATAAAAGCTTCAGTTCGGGTGACTGATAACTGTTATAGAAAATGAGGCCGAAATCCTGCGACGAGGTTGTGTAGCAACTAAAATGCTCTCTGTTTACGCCAAATGGAAAGGAGCTTCCTACATTCGAGCCACCCTCCAAAAGGTTTTGGAGCGTCTCATGCTCACCTCAAAGGACCTTGATCTGGAACTAGACCCTGCAAGAGTGAGCACAACAGACGAACTGCAGAAGAACGCCTTGCAGCTGCGAATTGTAGCCAAGGTCTTCATCGATGACATCTGTGCTTCATCGTCAAACATCCCACCAGCATTCCGAAAGATTTGCCATATTGTAGGTTCTATCTAAGCCCCCTGAAAAGTCATTCCTGACCATTTTAGATATCCAACGCTGTTGTTCCAAGGTTCCCTGACGCCAAGTATACTGCTGTTGGTGCTTTCATCTTTCTCCGTTTCTTTTGCCCTGCCATCGTTGCCCCGGAGGCCGAGGGCCTTGTATCCACTGCACCTTCAAAGGAGATGCGACGTGGACTGCTCCTTATTGCCAAGGTTATTCAAAACCTCGCCAACAATGTTCTCTTTGGAGCCAAAGAGCCATATATGTTTCCCCTTAACGACTTTTTGACTCAAAACATCTACCACGTCACGACCTTTCTCCGGGAAATCTCGGTGCCTCCTCACCAATTGGAGGTCCAAGGCAGCACAGAGTCCTTTGATTTCGGATCCTGTGTGGCCCTTCATCGGTTCCTCTACGACCACTGGGATCATGTTCGGCAGACACTTCTTGCGCGGGAACGGAAGGAGTTCGTGAGGGCATCTGGAGATGTTGCTCGGGGCCGCTCCCCAGTCTTGGAGCCGCTGAGAAATCTCATTGCAAATCTTGGACCACCACCTCTGGCTGTTTCGTGGAACAGACCCCAAGTTTCCTCGAACAGCCCGCCGCTGTACTCACGGTTTCAGAACTTCATGCTTCGAAACGCCTTTCGAAGTACTGAGTCCTTCCTCACGGCCCGGGCTGTGTATGATGGAGGTGAGAGCAAAGACGGTTTGTCCATCATCTGCATCATCCTTCGTCACATCGAAACCGAGAGTATCGACTATGACACCCTGCTTTACTGTTACCTCAAGATCGCCAGTAGGTTATGGCATCGCCCATTCGGCCTTCTCATTGACGCAACATGTTATAATGGCCGAAACGAGCCCCAAGATGACTTGTTCAAGAAACTGGAGCTTCTCACGCCTACGGAGCTTTCGCAGAACTTGACCCGAATTTACGTCTACAACATGAATAGTGCATTCAAAAGGTGCTTCCGGCGGCTGCTGAGAGTGTGCACCAAAAACGAGAATGGTGTTTTCAATCCGAAGAACGTCGAATATCACTTGATTGGCAGTCTCCAAGACCTGCAAGCACACTTCCACCTCAGCCAGCTCCACCTACCGAAAGAGACGATAAGCGTTGTTACGGATACGCGATACGTCTTTCAACCCATCACTCGCCTGTCCAAGTCAAAGGGCAAGATCGAAGTTATCATCAAGGTCGGAAGTCAATTTGTGCAAGTGACAACGACCAAGAAGCAAGAGATCTTTGCTGGGTTCCGCTTAGGTACCACTGTGAATGATATTTTCCGCCTTGGTGAGGTTGACGAGGCCCCGACATCAATCCAGACTGAAGACGACTCTGCGTTCGGACTGCGAGCAGACAACGGAAAGATCGTGATGTACTTCACGAGCCCTAAAAAGGCGGATGTTCTGCAGACTATCCGGGGCGCCAAGGCGAAGTATGGAAAAGACAACAGGACACACAAGTCGGTTGAACGTCTTATCCGACCACAGGACGTACCAGGAACACTCCTGAATCTCTCGCTTGCTAATTTGTCAAGCCACGATCACATCTTGAGGTTGTCATCATACAACTTGCTTGGGGCGCTCTGCAGGGCCTTCAAGTTCAGCTCTTCTTCCAGGATAGTTTGCACCAAAGGTTAGCCCCTGCCCTCATCGATCTTTTGGATACAGATTCTCACCATGGCTGTTTAGATGTTTCTGTTCCCCTTGACCCGACTCGCTTTGTTGTAGATATCAGCAAGGAATTAGCACTGACTGAACCCCAACTAACGTCAGATTTCTTGACTGAATTTTTCGTGGGCTGGGAGAGTTTCCCTGATGAGCAAAAACCCTTGAGCCTTGCTTACATGGCCCCTTGGCTGCCCGGCCTACGGACAAACATACTGGCCAATGAGTTAGATGGGGATAAGGGAAGGGAGAAGGTCGCCATTCTGTTCCGCAAACTGATCGACGTCACTGTCCAAGATCATGCTCTCATCTACGCACTCGAGCAGTCAGTGTGGCCAAGGATTACTCAAGATGAGATCTTACTCGAGATATTCCTCGATGAACTCTTGAAGACCGCTATGAGCTATGGCTCGCATGACGACCCCTTGGAAATTATCTCTTCTATCGTGGTTGGTATCGGCACGGTGACATTGCGTGGCAAGATTCTTTCAAGACTTCGCAAAGCGCTGAATCGATCGTCGCTGCGGCCGACGAAGTATCTCCCGGACAACGCAGTCTGGGCCGAGATCTGCATCCTGCTGCGGTTTTGCTTGGCCCTGTCATTCGACAATGGTGTGCAGTCCCAGCTCTTCCTGCCGGAAATTTTCCACATTGTGACGATGCTCGCCAACACTGGTACCCAAGACATTCGACTCCTTGTTTATCGATTGTTGGTGAACTCGGTTCATGCGGTGTGCACATCGTTCAACTTGGAAGACCCCAAGGCCAGCAAGCTTCGGGCATGCCTGGATTTCCTCTGCGACCCTCGCAGTGACATCTTCACAGCCCCTCCGGCTTGGCCCCGCGATGGTGCGTCGGTTTCCACATCCCAGGAAGCCGGCCCGGCACTTTCAGCAACCGAGAACCTTGCGTCAGCCCTGTTTGAAATCTGCTCTGTCGCTGCACCCACTGTGGACTTGGCAAATACTTGGCGGTCAAGGTGGATGAGTCTTGTGGCAAGTACGGCATTCCAGAACAATCCTGCCATCCAGCCTCGGGCCTTTGCTGTGATGGGTTGCTTGGCTCGAGAAGAGGTGGACGATGATCTACTTTACCAAGTTCTTGTGGCTCTGCGCAACAGCATCAGCCGGTTTGGCGAGGACCACAACAGCGAAATGCTGGTCTCCATTGTGACCTCCTTGTCGAAAATGATGGCGAAGCTTCCATCTGCTTCACGCTACGGCCTGCAACTCTTTTGGTTGGCCATGTCACTCGTGCGGCTTGTGCCTGCAACCCTGTTCAACTGTACTGCCCAGTTCCTTGAGGCGGTCCTCGCGAACATTAGCACTGGAGAAGATTTTCGTGGCAGCAACATGGCGCCCCTCCTACTGCAAGGACGAAATCCGCTTGATGAAGCGGCCTTGCCACTTGAAGAGGTGTATGGCATTCACTTCGACTTGGAGAACTTCCACTTTGCTGTTTGTGCTTGCCTGGCGAGGGGCCTCACTGATACGATGACGCGTCAAACAACGATGCGCGTTCTTTCATCCTTCTTGGAGATGACGTCTGCAGGAGACGATGACGAGGAAGATGCTGCAGAACTTGCGCAGGAATCTCCATACCTCAACCTCTTGTTGGCGCGTGCCGTGGGACATGAGGAACTGAAGGATAGCATGTGGGCTGCCGGTATCAATGCTGACGAGATTGGCCGAACAGTGGGCTCGCGCGGCCTGCATGATATTGGCACCATGCCTGACGACAAGCTGTTGCTCATCACAGCCATCGAGCTTGTCGACTTTCAGTACCTGGAGGACACTGTTCAGTCAAGAAGTCTCAGTTGGCTCAATGAGCTGGCCACTGCCCGGCCTGGTGTGATTGTGAACCTGTAAGTTACTCCCAGATGCATGTTTTCTGAAACATGATGCTAAAGCAACGAATAGGTGCGGAGCTATAAGGTCCTTGCTAGACGACACTTTGCTGCATAGCCAGAACTCAACAACCCTTGGAAATGCGCACACTTTGCTACGGACCCTCTCGTCCAACCCAAAGTTCTCACGGGCCTCTCGCACAATGTCAGTTCTGACCGAGACATTGGATAAAATGGGCTTTGGCGGCTTGTGGCGATCTTGTTCGCTTGGGTCAATGGAAGAGATCAATCGTGATTATCTTGACTTAACCGAAAAGCTTATAGAGGTATGCGAGTCTGATTGATGACCTAGGCATCTCTGCTAACCAATACCGCAGTTGATCATTATCTAGAGCACTTGGCATGCCGAGTTGATGACTTTTTCTGCGTTTTACATTTCTCCATATCCTATATCGGGAAGGGCAGTTCTCATACCTGGCGTTTAGATGGAGGGGGAGGGAGAGAAAGGAGGCTCTGGTGTTCAATACAAAACATTCGCTGACTAGACATGTTGCTTTCCTAGAGTATCTTCAAGACAAGATTCAAAAGCGGAGGCTCCTACAGCACGGATGCACTCCCCGCAATAAGCCTGAATAGCCTAGCGACGTTGGATAAACTTCGTGGTGTGACTATGACATGGGGTAACCACCTGTTTTGAAACGAGCATCGGTCACACGATTTTGTGGCAAAGAAACCCACGGCGAAGCCGTCCGTGCCTGGCTTTTGCTGACCGAAAGAGGAATCGGTACTTGATGGTCTCGGTAATACAAGGCCGGGGCACCGTCCCGGGGAATCCGCGGCTACAGCGCACAGTTCTTCTGTCGGCGAGGCAGGGTCAAAACGGCGCATGGGCTCAATATTAGGTCTTGTATGAGGCTTTTCTGACTGAGTCTTCTGATAAGCTCTGTTGACAAGGTGGAAAATAGCGCATCACCCGACTGGCTTTGACCTGCCAGCTGTGACGTCGCTGTCGAGACCTACCGAAGTCCGGGGCGGCGGCAAATGACGTGAACGGGGTCTATCCTGGGGAATGAAGCACTTGCGCCTGCCGTGTTGGCCCTGAGCCACAACAGATTCTCAGCGCTTGCCGGCGATATCATATCCGACGACACGCTGCTGCAACAGCCTCGAATACGCGACAAGTGGTGGCGGGAACTTGACACTCTTTCAACCTTGGCTGAGAGGGCAAAGACGGGGCTGGCATCGAGTACGTACATTCTTGTGTCTGGGCATTTCTCGGTCTTTCCTGGCGCCAAGTCCGGTACGCCCTGAAAGCCCGTAAGCTGGCAGGATACGGCGCTACAACAGGTCACTCGACGAGTCTTGGGCTTCTTGGGAGGACCTCTTGGCCGCACGACGGATCCACATGCCCAGAGGCCGAGCATCTTGGCTGGCTGACGAATAGCGCCACCCCACGCCTGAAGCACCTGTAAATTTAAGCATAATAAGACAACCGCGTAGACGCCAAGTAGCGCCAAGCGCCAAGCGCCAAGCACTACGCTTCCTCAACCTCCAGCCAAGAAATTCCGCCCCTAATGCCATTTCCTGGCGGCGACTTGGCCGTCATGCCACTGTGGTTATTGGATATGGCGGTTCCACGGCCCAGAGTTGCTGTAACTGGCCAAGAAGTCTTGGTCACTTGGCTTCTCTTGGGCGTTGGAAAATCAGTGGGCTATACGGACGGGCAGAGATTGCGAAAGGCTGGCGACCTGTGGTCTTTTCCCCCGGGTAACCCGTCGTCTGTACGCTTCATTCTGTCTCCTGACGATCACTCTGTGTTCCTTACTTGGCTGGTTTCTCTTCAATCTCCTACGTTGTGAGCTTCACGAACCGCGGTGATACTGCAAGGGGCTATGGAAAGACTCGGGCTTCTTCATCCCGTTGGAGGTAACAAAGCCTTCTTTGAAACCGGGAAGAGTCTCGCGTGAATGGAGAAAGGATTCGGGTGAGTAGGAGCCGGGAGCAAGTGTCCGAATTGCCAGTACCTTCTACGAGGTGTCGAGAAAGACAGCAGCTTCCTCCTTGGGCTGTCTTTGTCGCCGAGGACCTCCAGTTTGATGCCAGCGTGGTGTGCATATTCCTCTACGGGGCTTACAGATGTGCAGTCTCTCCACATGGACATATGTTTGTTGTCTTGGCCGACATGCTTGCGCGGGCGGGCTCGGCTCACCACCCGCTGCTATTCCTGTTTCCGCCAAAGCCACGGCTTGCGCAACTGCTTGAATCATCCATGTAGATCTTCTGTCTTGGGAGTGTCTCTCGTCATCTCCCCTGCCCTGGTCGCTCGCTGTGAACACGCTACCTGGGCTTGGCTCACCATTCAAGGCAGCCAAAGGCTCCATCCCTGAACCACCGCCTTTGAGACCCTTTCTGCCGCATCCCACGGCCTTTTGAGACTGAGCATTTCATTCTTCTCCTCTCCCTTTCACCCGCCTATCACTTCGGCATCCTCTTTTTACCCCTCACGCTGTACAAAAACCCCCAAGCGCCCAAGCCATTTATGGGTTTTGGAAAAAGAGATATTTAGTAGCCCTGACTCACGACGCCTCTTTGAGCCTTCATTCCACACTCACCGTCCTCTGCTACTCTACTCTCTTCTCCCCTCTCGTACTATCATAGTATCGTCGCTGAGCCCCAAGACTATTGTCATTGACTCCACTCATGTCCCAGGCGTGAGAAGGGAAGGCCTGCCTGTGAGAAGATCCTTGCGTCAACACTACGTCTCAAGACCTTCTTGCTCTTGCCCTACCGCGCCTGCTTCTTTGCTCTGTCAAGCCACACAGATTTAAGAGCACACCGTCTCCATACCCTTAGCCACCCTCAAGTGACTCGCTATTCTTTCTCCTTGGCCGATATTTTTCAAGGATAGCCACAATGCCGACCCTCAACCTGAGCGAATTGAACATTGTGCTGGGAGTTCTAGGTTCGTCATGATCCCTTCCGTGCATTTCTTGGAAGCTTCGTGCCCAGTCTTGCCCAGTCTTGGCGTGTAACCTTGGCATGCTGACACGACACAGGTGCTTTCATGGTCCTTTATGGTGTGATATCTGTAAAGATCAAGCAAGCATGGTACCTAGGTGAAGCATGTAAGTTGCAACACATCTGGTCCTGCCCTCCTACTGGATGACTGTGGCTAACCTTGGTCGCTACCAGTGCCCGCCATGGTCATTGGCATCATACTGGGACCAATATCAGCAAAGTTCCTGGACAGCGAAAGATGGGGCACGGCGCAGGAGGGACAGTCGGAGGCCATCGCTCTGGTAGGCTTCTCTTGTCAGGCTGCTCGGACTGTGTGACTAACCAAGTCACATTACAGGGTCTCATGCGTGTCGTGATCGGAATTCAGCTTGTAATTGCTGGCTATCAACTTCCAGCAAAGTACAACGTGATCCGCTGGAAGGAGTTGACTATGTGTCTGATCCCTGTCATGACTCTTATGTGGCTTTGCACCACGGGCTGCATTCTGGCCACTGTTCCTAAAGTCAGCCTGCTCGCCGCAATGGTGCTCGCTTCATGCGTGACCTGCACCGACCCAGTCCTCTCACAGGCTGTTGCCAAGGGACCCTTTGCAGACAAGTTTGTCCCCCGATACCTCCGAGAAATCATTTCTTCCGAGGCTGGAGCAAATGATGGTTTTGGGTTTCCTTTCCTCATGCTGGCTACCTACCTTATGCGCCACGCATTCGGTAAGGCTGACCACGGCGAGAGCACTGCCGATGTCACGCACATGCTTTTCGCTCGAGCCGGCGATGTCGGTCGTCTGAGTGGCGGTGTGGGTGAAGCTTTCAAGAACTGGTTCTTGGAGACTTGGCTTTACTACGTCATCATGGGCATTGCCTATGGCGCTGTGGTGGGGTACTCATCTTGCCGAGCGGTCAAGTTTGCCCTCAGAAGGTAAGGATATAGCGAAACCCTGACACCCTGGAAAAGGCCGAAGCTAACTAAACGCCTATAGGGGATGGATTGATGAAGAGTCTTACTTGCTCTTCCCGACTGCCCTTGGCCTCTTCCTCATTGGCACCTGTGGTGCCATTGGAACCAACGATCTTATCGCTTGCACCGTTGCTGGAAACACCCTGAACTGGGACGGAGACTTCCTCGATGAAACCAACCGCCGACACGATGAAGTCAACTCGTGTGTGGATGTGCTTCTCAACTTTGGCGGGTTCATGTACATCGGCATCGTTATTCCTTGGGCGGACTTTAACGACCCCGACGGTACCGGCGTGACCTACCCACGACTGATTGCGCTCGGTGTCATGGTCCTCCTCTTCCGACGCATTCCGGCAATCCTTGCGCTGTATAAACTTATGCCTGCGGTCGTCAAAAACTACAAAGACGCTCTATTCATGGGCTACTTTGGCCCCATTGGAGTCGGCGCGGTCTTCTACCTGGAGCACGTTCGTCACCTGTTCCCACATGCGGGAGAAGGCGACGAGGAAGAGACGAACCTTATCAACGCTCTGGGACCCGTCATTTACTGGCTGGTGTTCTTTTCAATAGTTGTCCACGGCCTGTCTATTCCTGCACTCAATCTCATCTACAAACGTCTCGGTGTCAAGCCGATCCAGGAAGATGCTGTCGAGATCCGACGAAAGTCGCTGTTGGTCGCTACGCCTGCCAACGCTATCACCGGCGATTCGGACACCTTCATTGCCTACAACCGCTTCAGCCGACCGGTGTTTGACCTTCCTGTCCTGCCTGGGATCCAGGACACGCAGCCGGCAAACGTCAATGCGGGAGGCGAATATCCCGACTGCTCTGACGATGAGCTGGAGAAGGAAAAGAAGAAGAAGCCTCATCGACGAACTATTCGTTATATGGTATAGGAATAACATTATCATGGAATAGGGGAGTTCGTTCAAGGAGTTAGCATTCACGCTGAGGGCTGGCCCCTCGCCTTTGGGTTGGGTTTGGGTCTGGGTTTGGGACAGGGTTACAATCATTACCTCAAGCGTTTCGATTTTTCTGTCATAGTCATAGATGACCATAGAATCTCGACTGATATTTCATATGCACTCTTTTTCACATGTTGAGTTGGCTCAAGCTCTGATGCCATTTCTACGTGCACTGGCCCTACCAGCGACGTTGTAGTTTGGGCCTGGACTCACTTTACTCGTTAGAACTTGATCTCGTGTACTCAGACAAGAAGGAAAATCTGTTGATGATAATTTGCCGTGTACAAGTCTGGTGGGTGGTGGGATCAAGCCGACTTGACCATGCTGGGTACTCTAGGGTGGAAGCATCATTGCAAGGAAGAGCCCAGACATGGCCATGTTAGACATGTGACTCACACATCCCCATTAAAAGCCATGCCCAAGTCACATGCCAAGAAACTCGTGGCATGTGAAGCGATATGCCGTGTCTCAGCGCAAGTCAGCTTCGGAAAAGGTAGCAATTGAGTGAAGCCCAGCATTAGGGGTGGAGTAACTCGTCTTGGAAGCAACAAAGTGTTGAAGGATAACCGAGTCCAAGTCAGGCATGAGTTCAGGATGAGTTCTAAAGAGTAGCTAGTGAATGTACATACTGCTACACTAGAGTCTGAGCTCGGAGTGAGGGGCCCTGATAAGGGCAACACATCAAAGGACATTCGCAGTTTCGTGTGCTGCCTCCATGGGCAAAAGGACTGGGATATCAACACGATCAATGTTTGTTATTGTTAGACTTTTACAAACTGTTCACAAATTTGAGTCCTTCTCTTCGTCAAAACCAGCCGCATGATGAAACGAGGGGCCCTCGTAATGCGTTGTAGCATAAGTAAACCACCAAAGCGATGTGATAAACATGACACCGCAAAGGATCACAGAATTGTAGTTCATCGTTGTAGCATCAAATGGCAGAGCAGCAGCTACGAAATTGTTAGCAACTGACATGTCTCAAGGGAAGGGATACTGACGGAAGCAAAAGAACACATCGAACAGTGTGATAAAGAGAACAGCAAGTCCATTAACCGCATATCCCAGTCCTTTGAGATGGAATGGCCCTGGATTAAATCGCTTACGACGGCTGAACAGATTTGAAGCAATCGGGATGGCATAAGAAACAGTGCTGATGATGATGAAGGATCCTGTGAGGTTGTTGAAGCCTACTGGACTACCCAGTGGAATGGCGCCGATTCCAGAAGCAATCACGGCGACAAACAGAGTTGCCTGGACCGGAGCGCTTAAGCTCTCATTGACTCTGCCAAAGTACTTGGAGAATGGTACGGCGTTGTCTCGAGCCAAGGCCCAATAGGTCCTAGAATTGGTCAAGACAGTCCCAATTACACAGCATAGAGAAGACATGAGGATGATGAACAAGAGAGCAAACGTGGCAGCGGGACTTCCAGTGGCCTGATGATAGATCCCGGCCAGGGGGAATGTGTTGAACCCGCTCTGCAAGACGGAAAGGTCGGAGATTGCGTAACCGAGTACGATCGCAAAGGCAAAGGCATACAGCCCACCAATGGCAATCTGGAGAAAGATTGCTCTGGGAAGATCCCTCTTTGGATTGGTGACTTCCTCGGCCATGTGTGTGATGGCATCTGGTGTACCAATGGTGAAGGCGCCGTTGAGGACGCCAATCATGAAAGCGATGCCATCATCCCAACCTGTCAGGTTGTTCTGGTGAAAAGAGTTCCAAACAAAGCGATTTGAAGCGTGTCGGGCTGGCATCGCTGCAACAACAATGATGGTAACCAGGCCGCCGACAATGACCAAGAAGAGACCGATCTTTTGGGTATAGGGAACCAGACGGTTTGCGAAGATGACGGTCAAGGTACTGACCCATAGCACAAGCATGTAAGAAACATACACGTGCCATGCAGCAGAGGTATAGTTGGATGCAAGTGTAGCATAAAGTGCCACGCCGGCGTTGGCGGCAACCTGGACGAGTGATGCCAGGCCAAACATCCAGCCGTAGAAGTTGATCCATCCAGCGAAGAAGCCAGTAATTCGTCCCCATTTCGGTCCGGCTGCGAGTGTCGCCCAATGATACACACCAGCTGAGGTTGGAAAGGAAGATGCGAGCTACCAAACCGTCAACGTTAGCATGTTCCCGCAACCCCCGGGTCAAACGTACCTCTGCCAGACTTAGACCGATGAATGTGTAGTAAAACACTGCTACTATAAGACCATAGAGTACACCAGAAGGCCCACCATTTACTAGTGCGCCCAGATTTGTTAGTTGTGTTTGCTTAATGACGTTTTGAAATCTAAGGGAAGAAAACATACGTAGTGACACAGAGATCGATGACCCAAGAACCACCCATGCATTGTTGACCGTAACAGCAATGCCTGTGAGGCCAACAAGCCCATATTGACGAGTGAGCTGATCAATGTGACCCGACGCATTGACGGTAATGCGGTGCTCAGCAATGGTGGCGGCATCGTCGTCTTTGATCACTCCTTTCTCAAGCACACCATCTCCAACCTTTTCGTTTCCAACGTCAAACCCCATGATGCCGTTGGCTTGTAAGAGGTGTAATGAATTGGTGCTATTCCAGTATAGGAGACTGGCTGAGAAAAGCAAGCGCCACGAAGGCTAATCATACAAGAGGAATTGCTTCAAATCTGATACTGAGAACTGCTTGACCAGTTCCAGCCATCATAGCAGGATTAGAGGTAAGGTTATATATACATATTTCAGAGTAAGTGAATGGTATTGTTCCATGTTTAAGAAAGCTGAAAGATAACGCTTGTTCAGGGAGTCTACATGGCCTCTCATCAGCCGAAGGGTGCCCTGACCGATTGCGGCTAGAGCCATGGTCTGGGGGTAGCCAACGCGCGACGTACTGTCCTTGCCACTTTTCTTATCTCTATCACCGGATTGGCCGGGTAGTTCATCCCGCGAGGGCTCAGCGGTGGCCCCTGTCCGCATTATCTATCACAAACTACTTTGCGCCCCCAGCTTATCTCAACGTGGGAATGGTTGCATTGACGATGATGTCTGGCCACAACCAGCCCTCCATAATTTGTTCTTGCGAATAAAGGAGAAAACTCAGTTTTAGAGGCAACCTTGAGGAAAATAGCGCAAATTCAAGATGTGAAAGGAGGCATCTCCTCCCATCACTTAGATAACAACTGTGGGAGGCGAGATGCCAAAAAAAAAATGTGCAGAATTCAACGTAAAGGTTAGTTGGTATTCTACGCTGTGACTTACACGCCTTCATCGGTAGAATCGTCCGCCATATCATCACCTTCTAACCTATCTGATGTCTTCTGAACCTCGGCCTCCCAGTTGCTTACACCAATGATCATCCACTCTAGAATACCGACGAGAAATAGTGCTACGCATTGCCCAATCCACAAACCAGAGAGTCCCCATCCATGGAAAGCAAGATAGATTCCTGCTGGCAACGCACCACCGTAGTAGCTGATGCAGTTGACGAGGGCCCCAACCCATTGTCGTCCCATGCCTCTGAGAGCTCCGCCACAACTTCCGTTCAAGCCGTCCGCGATCTGAAATAATGCTACATAGGGCATGATATGAGCGACGAGGTCAATGACGCGCTCGTCGTCATTGAATAGGCGGCCAATGCTATTTCTACATGCCATGAGAACAGTGAGAACCAAGGCACCAAAGATCATGGACAGTATAGCTGCAGCGTGTGCTGAGCGTCGGGCGTGCACAGCATCTCCAAGCCCCAGCAAGTTGCCGAGACGAGTTGACTCTGCTACTCCCAGTCCGAATGGAATAGTGTTGATGATCTGGTCTGCGGTCATGACAACCGACTGCGCAGCAAGAGGGATGGTGCCAAGGCGGCCTGCAGCCAGAGCCACAATCTCAAAAGCCCACCACTCTGTGCCAACATGGATAACACCTAGGAAGGCAAGTTTGGCAAAGGGTCTGAGGTTGGTCAGGGCTCGGCCAGGGTCGAAACCACTCCAGCACTCACTCCCTTTGACAAAGGCTGTGTAAGCAACCAAAATGAAGAAGGAGAGCCAGTAGGATATGCCTGTTGCCAGAGGTGCACCATATAGACCAAAGCCAAGAGGGTAAATGAAGAGATAGTTGAGCAGTGCGTTGAGGGGAGAAGTGACGAGGAGAGCATAGGTGCCTGGGCGATATATTCCTTGCGCCTGCAAGAACTTTTTCATCGCCTCGAACCAGACATACCCAAGCCCTCCAGGGATCAAGAGTTGAAGAAACTTGGGGCTTTGGACACAGATGAACTCTTTTTGGCCGAGTGCGCGAAACAGGCTTCCAGAGAAGCACCAAATGATAGCAACTGCTACGTAGAAGGCTGTCAAGACAAAGAGTCCCCTCTGGAGCAGGATGCCTAGGCTTCCCTTGTCCTTTGATCTTGTATAACTACTCGAAGCGAGCGTATCGAGAGCGGTGGTTCCGCCGAGGGCGATGAGCCAGGCCGTTGCCATCGCAAACATGTAAGAGAAGGCAGCAGTGGCCAACGCTTCAGGTGAAAGGCGACCGACGACGAGGATCGAGACGGTTTGTAGACTGTTTTGCAGCATATAGGCAAGGATAATTGGAATAGAGGCTTTGACGAGGAACCAGGTCTCTGCGAGCCATTTGAATCGATCGTCATGTAGGGTAGGAGGTTTTCGTGGAGGGCTCGTAGGACGAGGAATTAGGAAAGTTGTCTCATCTGGAAACGACTCCATTGTGAAACGGTATGGCTGAAAAAAGAGTTGAATTGGTTCGTAATTCTCAAAGATGTTTGATTGTGTGTACAACGTGTTTCGAGCTGGGAAGGGCTGATGAACAGAAATGTACGTAGTTTGAACTACTAGCGAGTCTGGTGATGCAATCAACCAGGATGCACATTCAGTAGCTGATTCTTCAAAATTCCCTGTGTGACTAATGCGATATCTAAATTTGATCTTTATCAGAAGAGTTTTCGTCAATGGCCGAAGTGCCGATATCGTGATCGGACGAATGGTGCAGCCGACTTGCTGCAAGCTGTTCCGAGTCTGTGACACCTTCCCCAGATACCAACCAACTTGGAGGCAATACTTCGATCAACCGTGGCTCATGCAACTACAGAACCGGAAGCCTTTGATTCGCTTATCGAAACGAAAGGTATAGAAGGAAAGTTGCGCCCTTTGCCAACGTCTTATCAGTCAACTCAAGTCTCAGTGCTCCTACATTGCCTATTTGGGCAACTTAGCCACGATAAGATAACGAGACTGATATCGCTTGAAGATCCACCTGAGCCCCGCTCGCTTCTAACCGTTTTGCATCGATTGCCCACGCTAACCCATTCTGGCAACTTACGCGCCTCCACAATCTGGGGAGGCATCGAGTGACAGATTCATGAACAGTATTGTGGGAGATGCTACGATGATAATGAGGGGAAGTGGGAAATGGCTCATGGCTGGTTTGGGTTACGTACGAGCTCTGTGAGCAGTCGGAGATGGTCTTGCCATGTGGATGAAGCACATAAATACTTGCGTCAGGGGCCTCACCATTCATGGACAGAACATCCTCAGCCATTAAGTCTATTGAACATTGACTTGCCTCCTCAAAAATATGTTTATCAACGCTCTGCTCTCCCTGGGCTACGCCTCCGTGGTCTTGGCCCACGCGAGGCATGAACAGGAGCCCATCTCTGGACCTCATCAGTCTCTGTGGTACAGTACTTTGCCTGGAGATGGCGGCACCCAGGTTGGTATCCGGACGACCAGAGATTCAACGGGAAAGTTGCTAACTAGTTACAGGCGGATTCTGTATTTTCTGGTATCACAACTTTTGGACGCTTGCCGTATCAGCCATGCTTGAGCCACAGCAGTATCAAATATGACATTGCATTCATTGGTGAGTGACGGTAGCGGATGCCACAGAGTACAAAATCTCATTATCTTGCAGGTGCCCCCTTTGACACCGGAACATCTTACCGCCCTGGCGCCCGATTCGGACCTTCGGGCATTCGACAGGGATCTCGACGCCTGAACCTCTAGTATGATTCCTTTCCCAATATGCACGACTCTCCCTAACTCAGGTTTAGTGGCGGCTACAACGTCCCACTAGCCACCAATCCCTTCAACAGCTGGGCAACAGTCTTTGATTGTGGCGATATCCCCGTTACTTCGTAAGACCTCTGCAGCTACCTACAGGCAGGGGTATTAACAGACACATAGGTATGACAACACGTTTGCTCTTCAGCAAATTGAAGAGGGACATTACAGCATCCTCTCTCGCCCCCCAGTGACTGATGCAGACAAGTCTGGGCCGGCAAAGAAAGGAAGGACCTTGCCCCGGGTCATCACCCTTGGAGGAGACCATACCATTACTCTTCCCCTGCTTCGATCTATCAACCGTGCTTATGGCCCCGTTTCCGTGATCCATTTCGACAGCCACCTGGACACTTGTAAGACCACCGCCATCTGGATTGCACGAGCAGTACTGACATCAAACAACAGGGAAGCCGAAGGTGTTTGGTGGTTCTCCATCCGATGTCGCCAGCATTAACCACGGAACCTACTTCTACCACGCGGCGATGGAAGGCTTGCTCGCCAACGACACTAACATCCATGCCGGTATCCGGACCACCCTTAGTGGGCCCAGTGACTATGACAACGACGGCTACTGCGGCTTTGAGATTGTGGAGGCACGGGAAATCGACACCATCGGCACTGATGGAATCATTGAGCGTATTCTCAAGCGTGTGGGCACAGAACGACCGGTCTATCTCTCTATCGACATCGACACGCTGGATCCCGCCTTTGCGCCTGCAACTGGAACGCCTGAGACTGGTGGATGGTCAACTAGGGAGCTGAGGACGATCCTCCGGGGACTGGAGAGCCTTAATCTCATTGCTGCAGATATCGTTGAAGTTGCTGTGAGTATTATTTCCATCCGCATCAGTGTCAGTCGGACTAACTTGACATAAAAAGCCTGCATACGACACAAACGCAGAACACACTACCATGGCAGCAGCGGACGTGCTCTACGAGGTTATGAGCATCATGGTCAAGAAGGGACCTCTGAGCAGAATGATTCAGGGGAAGGAACAGAGTGACCTGTGAAATTGATGGGAGTGAGAAAGGGCTACCTAGACCTCGAATGTCCATAACCTAGCTATCGTATAGACTGGGTTGAATTATGTCTCGTCTTACCCATGCTTCACCATCACCATATTGACTTCATGAGCCTTGCCTTGAGTGGTATGCAAGCAACACCTGGCTCCTGAATTTGATTAGTAGTTTTTGATACACAAAAGTCATTGGGATAGTATGGTTTTATCGACTTGGATACCTTAGATAGAGTGCTTGCTTGAGTACCTAGGGTCAGGAGAGGAGGATCCAACTTATCAACAAAGCCATTTACTTGTGAATTTAATTTACATGCCATGCCAACCATTCCAGGTCTCAGCTTCATAAACGAATTGCTCGGATACTTCTCGAGGAGCCTAGGTGTAAACACTTAAAAGACTCTAGAATAAGATTATGTTATACTGTAACTTTTCTGCCATTCATGTATATTAGCATCGAAACTTGGACAGAGCATGCGCTCAACGAATAGCCTTACCAAGAAGCTGACTTGCACATATGCTTCCCTCAAAGTCTTGATGATCCGTCCTGATTTTCCAAACGTCTTTGAGTGCACGTTTAATCGTGTGGACGTGAAGTGAACCAATGCAAACCTCTAGCTTCTGAACCTTATCTAGGATGAAGTCCTTCTGATCGTCATCGAAGGCCTCGCAGCCAACGGTAAACAGGGGCATTGCCATTGCGACCCAAGTGTTGCAAGGCTGGCCTTGTGTCATGTTTTGTATCATTCCATTAATGGCCTGAACAGCAGACTGTATGGGCTGTGAAGCCGAAGGCATCATGTAGAGTTGTCGATATAGTTGAATCAGCGTGGCTTGTTGAAAAATCTGGTGACAGAGCAAAAAGTCACGGCTATATTGAGGCGAAAGTGTTGATGATATTGAGACCTCGGGCGGGGTTTTGGCATCTCGACTGATCATACCGTTGATTTTTCCCAGAAGGAGATCGGCTTCCGCATTCAGACTAACTTGATGGCCGGAATTAGTTCTAGTCGCGGAGTTGATATGCTGTAAAAGGTCGAGAAGTTCTTCGCTATAGCCCAAGAATCCATCTATCTTCGGGCTTCTTGTTAGGCCTGAGCTGGAGTCGAAGAAGAGGGTCTGGCCCAAGTCCACGGAAGGACCGGAAGGCTCAATAGTCTGTAAGTAAGGCAGTGTTTGAAGAGAGCGATATAGAAGAAAGAGATGCCTCATGGCTGACTCCATGGCAGTATCACCGGTACCAAGCTGGTCATCTGGTTGGTGACCATCCAGCAAGGCTTTGATGCCTTGAAGGTGAATGCGCCACGACGGCACTCCTTGTATCCCAGCAAAGACGTCTGCTAGACACCAGATCAGACAAGTTGCCACCATGACCTCGTCCTTTCGCTGCTCTGTCAGAGCTTTCCGCAATAGTGACAAGCCGGACGATTGCAAGTGCTCTAATACGTAGGAAATACTGGTGCCTTCAACCTCTGATAAACCCCTGGATAAAAGGCCGGCAGCAGAGAGGGCAAGGCTTGCAGAAAGAAGATGGGGCGAGTAGAGCATCTTGGGGATGAGACCCCGACAAAGATCTTGATGGATAGACGGATGGCTCGACAAAGATGCTAAGACGCCCCAAGAGAAGTACTCCAGGAGCTTCTTGTATCTCCTTGGAAGGACCACCCCATTTGGAAGACTGTCAGGTATCGGGGCTGGAGATTGTCCAACCGAGTCGAGAGGTGGCGGTTGAACCAGTCTACGGTGAGTCGTGCCTGATATGGGAAGTCAGCGATGGTAATCTACAAATTCAAGGCTGAATCGAATATTATCAAGGCCTAGTGGAGATCAATACGTACGAAGCCCTCGGTGTTGGATCTTTCGGTCGCTCCAAACCAGCCTCAATTCATACCTGCAACTTCGATTTGCGGCATTGCAATGGCCACATGTGGGCTTTAATTCATCACACTTCCGCCGTCTTCTGCGACACTCCTCACAGCCTCTTCGTGACCGATGGTTTGTCATAAGCTACGGGGTAAAAAGGCAAAGACAGGTATAATATATAAGAGGAAGGAAGAAGAGAAGAATAAGGGACTAAAGAGAGCGAGATAAGACGAGAGATAAGAGAGAGATAAGAGTGCGGGGCAATTAGAGATATATATTAGTTTACTTTAGATATAATTTACTAAGAAAGCTATTAATAATACTATATAATTAAAGACTTATAAAGGGAATTAAAGAGCTAAAATATATATTTAAGAAATTAATAATTTTAAATAAGTTTTATTAATTAAATACTTTAAAACATATTAAAAAGTATTAATAATAAGTATTTAATTTAAAATTATATATATATATATAAATATATTAAATTTACTATAAATATACTTTTATTTTAAAGAAAAAATAAAATTAATAAAACAAAAAGAAAGTATATAAAAAATCTATAATATATATAATAAATAAGTAATATAATTAATATACTTTTTTTACTCTTAAGATTAAATATTATAATAAAAATACTATAACTTATTTAATTAATTAAAATTATTTATTATATTCTTTCTTAGATATTTTAATAATTATTTAATAAATCTTTATATTATACCTAGGCTTATTATAAATATTATAATATTAAATACTTAATTTAATTAATTCTTTTTAATTGTTATTATTTTATAATTTTATTATTATTTATATATTAATATTTATTTAATTAATTACTTATTTTCTTTTTTTTATTATTATAATCTCTTTTTTTTAAAACTTAATTCTTTTTACTTTTTAATATTAATTAAGTATTTTATATATTTCTTAAAGATTTTTAATCTTAATTATTAATAAAATAATTTTATATATAATAGCTTTTATTTTTTTTATAAAAGATTATAAAGCTTTAAGAATTAACTTTAAAAAGCTATTTTAATACCTTTTAATTTATTTTTTTAAGTAATTAAATTAAGATCTAGCCTTAAGTATAATCTTTAAGATACTTAAGGCCTAATAAGTAAAGGGTTTAGTTTTTTTCTTAATTAATATAAATATCTATAATAATATATTAAGATTTAAGATTATAATTTTTAAATTAAGAAAAATAAAATTAATTTTATTAAAAGCTTTTTTAATATTTCTTTTTATTATAATTATTATTATTTAACTTTATATTACTTAAAATAAGGATTAAAGTATTATAATTAATATCTTAGTAATTTTAATAATAAAGGCTTTATATCTAAAGCTAGAGGTCTTAATAAGCTTAAATAAATAAGGTGTATTTCTATAATTATTAATAGCTTTAATAATACGCTAAAGCTAGCTCTAGTTATAATAAATAGCTATATTTTAATTAATTAAAGAGATTAAAATCTTTATAAAAGGGTTAAATCTTAGCTTTTAAGTTTATAAATTAAATAAGGTAGTATATACTAATCCCTTTATATAATAGCTCTCCCTTTTAATATTGACTTTTTAATTACCCTTATAATTCTTAATTACTTAGAAAGGTTAAAATCTTAAAGAATTATATTTTTATTATTTTTATAAGAAAAAATATAATTATAACTAATAATAACTATAATTAATTAATTAATTAATAAATTAATTAATTTATAGCTAACTAAATAATTAATAATATATTTATAATTATAATAATTTTTTATAAAGATTTTTAATTAAGTAATTAAAATAATATAATTAATACTTATTAATATATTATTTAATATATACTTAAAATAACCTTAATAAAGAAATTTATAAGCTTTATAAAAATATAAAAAAATATTTATAATAAGCTATAAGAAATAATATTAAATAAATACCTTTAAAATATTATATTAAATAAAGACCTTAATAATTTAAAATATAATAAGTTTATAAGTTTTAATTATAAAGAAACTTTTTATTTAGCCTTTTTTTATTAAATAATAATATTAATAAAAAAATTAATATTATTAAAAAAAAGCCTTTTTTATTAAAAGCTTTTAAAAAAAAACTAAAAAAAAAGTTATTTTTTATTAATAAAAAAAATAATTCCTTAAGGATATAAAATATAATTAATATAAAATATAGCTTATAACTCTTATTATAAATATTAATACCTTTTAGTATATTAAATAAAAAAATTAAAAAGTCCTATAGCTAAGATCTAGCTATATAGCTATAAGTATAATTATATTAAGAAATAAGGGTTATTAATATTATAGGTTTTAGAGGGATTAATTCTAAGAGTTAGTATTAGAGTTTAAACTTAAAAAGAGTTAATGCTAAGACTTAGTATTAAATTAAAACTTAAAAGTAAATAGAGGTTTATTAGTTTAATTAATTAAACTTATCTAAATAAAGATATAAGATATATATCTTAGCTTATATAAATATATAAATAATAGTAATTTTAATAATAATTTTAATAATAAATTATAAATATATAATAATCTTTTAGGTATAGTTAAATAAAATTAGCCTTATAGCTTAATTAAAGCTTTTAAAAAGACTTAAATAAATTCTAAGTCTTTTAAAATAGCTTAATCTAAGTTATTAAAAGTAATAACTTTTAATTCTTTATAAAAATCTATTTTAATAATATAATAAATAGGCTCTTTTAAAATAAGAGCTATTTATATTATATTATAAGTAAAATTCTAATAGGGTATATTATTTATATAATTAATTACTATATAATATTTTCTTTTAGAAAAAAGGGAATAAAAAGAAATAAAAATACCTAAAGAAATAAATTAAATATTATAATTATAAGATAAAGCTTTATATATTTTTTTTATTCTTTCTAATAATAACTTTTTTATATTATTATTATAGTTTATAATAGTAATAATATAGTATAATTAGGCTATTGAGGCTATATATAAAGTAATAGAATATAATAAAAAATTACTTTAATTTATATTTATTATTATAACCAGGGGGGATAGACTTTTTTTAAATTATTTTCTTTTATAGATAAATTATCTATTTTATTAGATAAAGTATAAAGATTAGTATTTAAATATTCTTTAAGACTATCTTATATAATATAGTAAATATTAAATTTAAAATCCCTTTTATAGCTATTTTTAGTTATATTCTAAAAGGTAACTAAAAAATAATTATTATTTACTATATTATAACATATAATACTATAAATAAGTATTAGTTATATGTTTTTATATAATAAAGGGTTTTTTTAAGTTATTTATATCTTAATAAGTATAAAGGTTATAAATACGTAGCTTTAAATATATAATAAAATAACAATGCTTACTTAAATATATTTTATATAGAAATAGTAAGAAATTCCTTTAAAGCGGAAAGGAATTTATTATAAATATATTACCTAGTATAAGATTTCTTTAGCTTATTAAAGCCTATTTATATATTAATATATAGTTAGGGTTAGGGTTAAGGTTATAATTACTAATACCCTTATATTTAAGATTGAAATTAGATAAAGTATAAGATAAGATATTTCTTAAATAAGAATTTTACTTACTAAAAGACTAAATATTAAATATAATAAAAAAAGAACCTAAATTAGCTATATTTATATCTAATTATAAATTTAGATATAATAAAGCTAGATTAAAAGTCTCTTCTAAAAAGCATTTATAATTCCACTTACTAATAATAGGTAATTAGCTATAAGGTAAGTAATATATTTTGTAAAATTAAATAATAAAAAAATAATAAAAATACCTATTATAATAATATAATAGCTCTTAGAATGATTTATTATTAATAACCTGAAAAGATAGGTTATTTTAGGTACTAAAATATAATATCTTCTTTAGATAGCCTTACTAAGAAAATAAGGGCTTTTAGTAATTTGTTTTTATAATTAGACTATAAAAATCTAATTTAGGGTTAGGGTTATTATCTATTATAATTATAATCTATTAGTATTTTATTTATAAAAAAGGGGATATATTTATTTCTTTTTTAGGTTTATTCTAATTTTTAAGTATAAGTAATTTTAGGGTATTTTTATTTATAATATCTTATAAAATTAGAGGCTTAAAAGCTAGCTACTTTTATAATCTTTTTTTTATTATATCTACAAATAATTAATAAAGACCTTAATGAAAACCCTAATAATTACTTATATAATATAAGTTAAAAGTACTTATTATAGGTTATTTTAATATATAGGTAATAGGGTTTATATAAAAAGCTAATTTCTTATAATATATATTTTAGAATTATTATAAAGAGGAAATAAAAAACAATTATAATTTTATTTATTATCTTTAAAGGAAATAATAGAGGAAAAAATAAAAGATTAAATAGCATTAGAATTAGATAATTAGGATTAGCTTTAGTCTTCTAACCTAATGTAGCTTAAAATAGCTATTTTAGGGTAACGGTTAAGATAAGGCTTAAAATATATAATAGATAAGTAATTAATATTATAGATAGATAGAAAAAAAAGGTCTAAAAAGAGGAAATAGCTTATAATTATAATTAAAATTATTTAGAAGTAAAATAGATTTATAATAGATTAGAAATTAAAAAGATAGCTTTATATTTATAAAGAAAGCTATTAGTAATTAAAAGGAACCTTTCTAGCTAATAATAGCTCTAAGTTATATAAAATCGGCCTAATAACCCTCTGTAATAATTAAATATTTAGTTATAAGTTAGTATATAAAAGAGGAGTAAAAATAAGCTATTCTAATATAGGGTAAGGTAACATTCTGTCTAGTTATATAGTCTAGAAAATAGTTTCTAGGAGTATATCTTAAGTTACTATATATATAGCTAGCTTAAAACTAGAAAAAAAGATATTAAAGCTAAAATAAGGGGTAAAGAGGGGTAAACTTAATACTATAAAAAACCTGATTTTTATTATATAATTTTAAAAATTAATTTAGGGTTAAGGTTATTATATAATATTTATTATTTATAATTTAAATTATATTATACTTTTTTTTATATATAAAAAGGGTTTTCTTAGCCTGATTATAGTATTTTTTATCTAAGTGCTCTTCTAAGAGTCAAATTAGAGCTTTTAAGAGATATAAGTTTTAAATAAATTATATATAAATGTAAAAAGTGAATTAGCGTTAAGATTATTACTTAATATATATATATTATATTTTAATTTATACTATAGTCTTTTTATTTAAGAAATAAGAGTCCTTTTAGCTTGGTTATAGTATTTTTTAATTTAGTATTCTTCTAAGAGCTAAATTAGAGCTGTTAAGATATAAAGGTTATAATTAAATTATATAGCGCTAAGTAAATTATGTAAAATTAAGAAAAAGTGTTTACTATAATATTAAATATATATATCTTATAAGAATATTATTAATATAAGGTTAATGAGCTTATTTAATTAATTATATATAATCTAAGTAATTTTTCCCCTTAATTAAAGATATAACTTTTTAATCTAATTAAAAAATCCTTAGTCTTAGTCTTAGTTAAACTAAAATAGCCTAAATAAAATTAGCCCTTAGCTAAGCCTAAGGTAACTAAAGTCAGCCCTTGACTAAGACTAAAGTAACTAAATCATAACCCTTATTATGAAACACCAAGTTATTAATAAAATATAAGAAAAATAAATTCTATGCCTTAGAAGTAGAATTCCTTAGATATATTATCTTAGATAATAAGATATATATAATCCGTAAGAAGATCTTAGTAATTAAAGATTAAAAAAAACTACTAAATATTAAAGAAATATAAGCCTTCCTTAGGTTTATTAATTATTATTATAAATTCCTTAAGTAACTTAAAAAGATTAGTATATTAATAATTAATCTTATAATAAAAAATATATTATTAATACTAAAAGATATAATATAAAAAGCCTTTAATAGAATTAAGAAATTTATTTTAAGTAAATTAATACTTAAGATATTTAACTTATCTTAGTAAATTAAACTTAGAATAAATACCTTAGATTTTATATTAAGCGCTTAGATTAAATAATAAGATAATAAAAGATATTTATATTTAGTTATATTTTATTTTTATAAGTTATATTAAGCTAAATTTAATTATTTTATTTATAATAAAAAGTTCTTTATAATTAGTAATACCTTTAAAGGATTCTAATATTACCTCTTTAGAGATAAGTATTAAATTAAGGTTTATTTAGATTATAAAAACATTACTTATTTTATTAATATATAAAAACCTTATAGATAATAATTATAATATCATAAATACTTCTTAGAATTTAATTATATTATTATTTATATTAAGGCTTTAAAAACAAATAAGATTAATATTATTAATAAATAACCTAACTTAGGTATAAAGAAGCTTAGAGTAAAACGATAGCTATTATATAATATACTAAAAGGATACCTTAAATAAAAAATTACTATATAGATATAATAATCAATACCTTTACCTTAATACCTTATATTTATTAAGAAATATAAGTAATAAGTTATATATTTTATTAATTATATATAAAGATATTAATAAAGAAGAAATATACTCTAGACTTATTAAGGGAAATCCTTAGTCCCTAATAATATATTTTAAAGTATTTTCAACTATTATTACTACTAGGTTATATAATATAAGAATCTAAATACAATAACCTAAGTTATATACTAATAATATAATAACTACAGATTTTTATATTAAGTATAAGGGTATATATTCTATGATAAAGGATATAATAAAATAGCTAGATAAGTAGCTAAGAAATAAATCTATTTCTTAGAAGAAGAATATAAGGAATAATTACTTTCTTTTATAAGAATAATTATAAAAACCCTAAGAAGCTAGGTATATATATAAATAAGTTCTATAGACGTAACTTTAGAAAAGAATACTATAGATAGATAAGGGATTATATTATTTCTTAATATATTTAGAAATGATGAAGGAATCTTAGAATAACTTATATAATAAAATAAAATAACCTGCTCTTAAAATAAATCTTAGAATAGCGTAAATAATTCTTAAATACTAAGAAAATAGAGAAATAAGAAGTCTTAAATAAATAATAAAATAACCTAATACGCGAGCTTTATAGCTACTTATTATATTAATACTAAGGAATTAATAAAACCTTAGAATAAGTTAAAATAATATTTATTTTTCCTTATATAAAGAAAATTATTTCTATAATTATTAATTAATTTAATCTTTAAGTAAAAGCTAAGATATAATACGATAAGCTATATAAGAAACTATAATTACTTCTAGTTATAAAATACCTATAAGGCTTAATTATCAGAGATTTTATTATTAAATTATGGTTATTAAAAAAACTAGTTCTTAGAAAGTTCTATAATAATATTCTTATTACTATAAATAGACTTATAAACTTTTCTTATTTTATATCTTATAGAGAATTCATAATAGCTAAAGAATTTATTTATTTATTTTATTTTTATATTATTAAAATATATAATATATTATATAAAATTATTTTAAGTTAAAGATTATTATTTACCTTATAATTCTAATAAAGTCTTACGAGATATTTAAGAATTAATAATAAGCTCTTTATATTATATTATATGGAGATAACTAAATAAATTCAGTATATCTATTAAATACTAGAATATTACTTTTAATATTATATTGATTATAAATTAATTAATTAAGTGAAGAAGCTCTTAGTTACCTAATTAATATATAATATAGCTATAGATAAAAGTATAAAGATTATATTTATTTATATTAACTTTAGATTTACCTTACATATATATAAATAAATATAAGATATTAATAGTAACCATAAAGTAATTCTTATTAGTAATTAAATATATAAGTTATATAAAGAAATATATAAGTATTAAATTTATTAGAAATTTAAATAATAAAGTATATAAATGAAAAAAGAATTCAAATATTAATTTTCTTAGAGGGAGATATAATTTATCTTGTTATAAAAAATATTATAATAAAGTAATAAAATAAATAATATCATAATAAAATAATACAATAAAAAACCTTAAAATATAATTATAAATTGGACTTATTACTCAAGGTTAAGCTTGATTTAATCTTTTATATTTTATTACTTAAATTAATATAAGGCATTATCTAAGTTAAGACTACTAATAAACCAAAGATAGAAATTAGTAGGCTAAAAGGATATATTATAAAAGCTATATTTAATATAAAAAAAATCAGTAATAAAATGATATATCTAACTAAATAGAAAGACTACTTTAAAATAAAAAATATATAAAAACCCTTAGAATATCTTATTAATGTATAAAACCTTTTAGAGAACTTCTATTAATTGCTTTTAGTAAAGGCATATTAAGGCTAATAATATCCTAATTAATTAGGTTAATAATCCTAAAAAGGTATATCTCTATTATAATAAATAACTCCTCATAGAGCTTACTTAATTCCTCTAAGCTATAAAGACTATACTTAAAAGCCTTATTACCCCGTGCCTTTAATAAGTATTTCTATTATTAAATATAGGCTAACTTAGCTGTTACCGCTTTAAGCGCGGCCTTTACCTTATAGGTACTTTCTTTATCTTAAGATATTCTAATAAATAATATAGTTCTAAGGTTATCTAATATTATTATTATTTAACTTTATGCTACTTAAAATAGGGATTAAAGTATTATAATTAATATCTTAGTAATTTTAATAATAAAAGCTTTATACTTAAAGCTAAAAGACTTAATAGGCGTAAATTAATAAGGTTTATCTATATAATTATCAATAGCTTTAATAATACCCTAAAATTAGCTCTATTTATAATAAATAGCTTAACTAATTAAAGAGATTAAAATCTAACCCTTTTGTAAAGTAATTCTCTCTTTTAATATTAACCTTTTAATTACTCTTATAATTCTTAATTACTTAAAGAAATTAAAATTAGTTTTATTACCCTTATAAAAAGAGGTTTAATTATAATTAATAATAATTATAATTAATTAATTAATAATATATTAATAATTATAATAACTTTTTATAAAAACTTTTAATTAAGTAATTAAAGTAATATAGTTAATATTTATTAACATATTTTTTAATATAATTAAAATAATATTAATAAAAAAATTTATAAGCTTTATAAAGATATAAAAAATATTTATAATAAGTTATAAGAAATAATATTAAATAAATATCTTTAAAGTGTTATATTAAATAAAAACCTTAATAATTTAAAATATATTAAATTTATAATTTTTATTATAATATTTTTTTTTATTTAATTTTTTTTATTTAATAATATTATTAATCAAAAAATAATTTCATTAAAAAAAAGCTTTTTTTATTAAAGGTTTTTAAAAAAAACCTTAAAAAAAATAAATTCTTATTAATAAAAAAAATTAATTCCTTAAAGACTTAAAATATAATTAATATATGATATAGCTTATAACCCTTATTATAAATATTAATATCTTTTATTACCTTAAATAAGAGGATTAAAGAATTTAGCTAAGATCTAGCTATATAGCTATAAGTATAATATTAGGAAATAGGGGTTATTAGTATTATAGGTTTTAGAGGGATTAGTTCTTAGAGGTAAATAGAGGTTTATAGGTTTAATTAATTAAACTTATCTAGTTAAATATATAATATATATATCTTAGCTTATATAAATATATATATAATAATAGTTTTAATAGTCATTTTAATAATAAAGGTAATTTAATATATTTATTTAAAAAGTCTCTTTTTTAAAATTTATATATATATTGTATTTATATCTAAAAGTCTTTAATAGTTTTATTATAAAATTCAGTTCTTATGTATTTTTTATATATTTATTATAAGGAAAACCTTTAGTTTTATTATTTTATATTTACTAAATATTTCTTATTTTAATAGACTTATTATTATATTTTTATTTTATAAAAGTAATTATTCTAATTTTTTTTTATTATTTATATTATTACTTAGAGGTTCGTATAAGATATAACTTATTTCTAATAATAATTAAAAATATCTTATATAATTTTATAATTATTAATAATTTCCTTTTATAAATGTATAATATATATTATTTATTAATATATTAATATATAATTAATAAAATCTATTATTTATTATTTATATCTTTTAATAACTTTAAGGTATTTTAATAATAATATTTATATATATATTTATTAATTTATTTTCTTTTTCTAATAGCTAAGTTATATTAGTATAAATTATATTAGTTTTTTGATTTTTTATATCCTTAATATAAATTATAATGTTATTAAACTATAAGAAGTATTTTATATATTAAAGCTAGTATTTATAAAGCTATTATATTTATATAAATTTTATAATATTTTTATAATTAATATATATTATAGTTTAGTATTTATCTTTAAAAAAACTAATAATATTCCTTAAAAATATTTGTAATATTTAGAAACACTTTATTATATATATATATATAGTAATTAGGCCTTATTCTATATAGCTTATAAATATAAAAAGTAATTAAATATAAGAGATTCTTCCTATCTTTTTAAATACTCTAAGCGCCTATAATATCATCTGGGTATATTTATTTTAAGTTTAATTTAATTTAATAAAATAAATATCTTATGTCTGAGTTGACTTTAAATAAATTCTTTAATTTATTAAAAGGCCTTTTTAGCCTCAATTATAAAAATTTTATTTTTCTTATAAACTTAATAAGTATATTATGATTTTATTAAAGGCTTTTAGGAATACATAATAATAATTAATAAGTCTAAGAAAAGCTTACTATTTTTAATATTAAGTAATTCTTTTTAATTTTAATTACTAAGGCTATTTTAATATTTATATATATATTACTATAACATATAAGATATATAAAAATTATAACTTATAAGGTATAAAACTGCCTTTTCTTAGGTTTTCTAAATAACTTAATATTATATAGTATTTATAATATCCTATAAATATATCATATATATTTTTTTTAAAATAAAAAAAATAAAGAAATTATATTAATAATTTCTAATAAATATCTTAAGATAGATTTATAAAATATTATTAAGTATTTATTAAATAAAATAAATATGTTAATAGGCAGGGTTGTGATTTAGTTACTATAGTCTTAGTCAAGGGCTAACTTTAGTTATTTAGTCTTAGTTAAGGCTATAATTAAATCACTTTACTTTAGTTAGCTATATAATTAGGCTGGGCTATTTTAGTACTAGTTAAACTAAGACTAAGACTAAGACTTTTTAGTTAGACTAAAAATTTAAGCTTCTAGTTACTTATATACTAAGAAAAATTACTTCAAATAGCTATAAAAGGATGTTAAGAGGATAGCATATAATATAAAAATTATTATAAATATTCCTATATTAGCCTTTAGTTATTATATATTTTAATTAAATTTAATTAATAATTATACTATATAATTAATTAAATTACTTTATTATTCTTAAAGAGCTCTAAATAAACTTCTTAAAACTATATATTTTTAAAATCATTATAATAACCTTAATGAAATAAATAAAACTATAAGATGAATTTTAATATAATATAGATAAAATAGAAATCATATATAGCTTATTTATATAGTTAAAAAATCAAGGTTCTTTATTTCTTATATGGTTAAGTAACTAAAACTATGACTTTTTAGTTACTCTTAGTTAGACTAAAAAGTATTAGGTAAAAAGGCACTTTAAATTAATTAGACTAATTTTCTTTAGTTAAAATTTAGAAGTAAATTAATTAGACTAAGACTAAAAAGGTAGTATGTTTTTAGATATGACTAAGATTAGGTATTTAGTTAGTGAATTAATTACTAACTAAATCACAACCCTGTTAACAGGACTAAGGGATAGTTTAGTAATTTATATTTAATATAAAACATAACTCTCGATTTATATTTTTATATATCTTAAAATACACTTATCTGCTTTTTTTGAATTAATTATAATAAAATATTATATTTGAGATATTAATTTTTTAAAGTATTAATAAAAGATAATAAAATATAACCTTTAATTAAAGTAATAATTAGTATTTCATAATAAATATAAGACTTAAACCTTATTATCTTTCTTAGAAATAAACATACTAAGGTATTTAATAAATACTACATTTTTATACAATATTTTTTTATACTAAATACTTAATAAATATCTCTCAAATATTAATAATAATTATTAGATAACCTTATATTTCCTAAAATAAAAGTTAAAATATTATAATTATTATCTTAATAATCTTAATAATTAAGGCTATATATCTAAAGCTAGAAGTCTTAATATACTTAAATTAATAAGGTTTATTTATATTATTATTAATAACTTTAGTAATATAGTATAGCTAGCTGTCCTTATAATAAATAGCTTATAGATTAATTAATTAAAGAGGTTAAAATCTAACCCCTTTATATAATAATTCTCTCCTCTAATATAAATTCTTTAATTACCCTTATAATTCTTAATTATTTAAAGAAATTAAAATTATTTATATTATTTTTATAAAAAAAGATTAAACTGTAATTAATAATAGCTATAATTAATTAGTTAATTAATAATATATTAATAATTATTTATTATTAAAATTATTATTGAAATTAGTATTATTTATATATTTATATAAGCTAAGATATATATATTATATGTTTAACTAAATACATTTAATTAATTAAACCTATAGACCTCTATCTACCTCTAGGTTTTAGCCTAGCGCTAAGCCCTAGTATTAACTCTTTTTAGGTTTAATAATAAAACTCTAATATTAATTTTAAAAACTAATCCCTCTAAAACCTATAATACTAATAACCCTTATTTCCTAGTATTATACCTATAGCTATATAGCTAGATCCTAGCTAATTATAAGACTTTTTTAATTCTTTTATTTAATATAATAAAAAGTATTAATATTTATAATAAGTGTTATAAGCTATATGATATATTAATTATATTTTAAGTCCCTTAGGAGTTAATATTTCTTATTAATAAAAACTTATTTTTTTTTAGCTTTTTTTTAATAAAATTAATTTTTTTATTAATATTATTATTAAGTAAAAAAAGGCTAAATAAAAAAAAATATTATAATTAAAATTATAAGTTAAATATATTTTAAATTATTAAGGTCTTTATTTAAGATAATACTTTAAAAATATCTATTTAATATTATTTTTTATAGCTTATTATAAGTATTTTTTATATTTTTATAAAACTTATAAATTTTCTTATTAAAGTTATTTTAATTAAATTAAAAGATATATTAATATATATTAACTATATTACTTTAATTACTTAATTAAAGGTCTCTATAAAAAATTACTATAATTATTAATATATTATTAATTAGTTAATTAGTTAATTAGTTAATTAATTAATTCGTTATAGTTAATATTAATTATAATTAAACCTTTTCTTATAAGGATAATAGAAGTAATTTTAACCTCTTTGAGTAGTTAAGAATTATAAAGGTAATTGGAAGGTTAGTATTAGAGGGGAAAGCTATTACAAAAAGGCTTAGTTAAGATATAAGCGATTTGTTACAAGTAAAGCTAGATTTAGGGCGTTATTAAAGCAATTAATAATTACATAGAGAAACCTTATTAAGTCAAGCCTATTAAGACCCCTACCTTTAGGTATACAGCCTTTATTCTTAAAGTTATTAAGATATTAATTATAATACTTTAATTCTTATTTTAGGTAATATAAAGTTAAATACTATTATTAATAATTGTAATAGCTTAATATAGAGATTTTTAATTAACTAATTAAAATTATATAAGTAATACCTATTAGTATATCTTTTAATATAATTAAAATAACCCTAGCTAAGAAATTTATAAGCTTTATAATAATATAATAAATATTTATAATAAGCTATAAAAATAATCTTAAATAAATACCTTTAAAGTATTATATTAAATAAAAACCTTAGGAATCTAAAATATACTAAACTTCTAATTTTTAGTTAAAATATTACTAAAAAGATTAATTTTATAAAAAAAAACAGCTATTTATATTAAAGACTTTTCAAAACAAATTAAAAATATAATAAGGTTTTATTAATAAATAAAAGTAATTGAATATAAATTGAAAATATAATTAATATATAATATAGCTTATATTCTTTATTATATATATAAATCTTTTTAATTATACTAAATATAAGCATTAAAAAAATCTTATAGCTTAGTAAGATCTAATTATATAGCTATAAATATAATTATATAAGAAAATAAAGGTTATTAATATTATAAGTTTTAGAGGGATTAGTTCTTATAGTTAATATTAGAATTTTATAAACCTAAAAAGAGTTAGTGCTAATACTTAATATTAATCTTAGTAATAAATAAAAAGCTATAAGTTTGATTAATTAAGTTTATTTAATTAAATATATATTTTGATTTTTTTAGTTTATATAAATATATAAATAATAATAACTTTAATAATATAAGAAATAATATATATAAATAAAGTATAATAGATAAATAATATTATTATAATATAAAAAATAAAATAATATATATTAAGTATTAAATACTATTTATTTAATAAATATTAATAAATTAGAATAATAATAAACCTTTATTAAAATTAATAATATTAAAGAATTACTAAAATATTTTACTTATATTATATTAAAAAAGAAATATACATTAATATTAACTCTTTAAGGTAATAAAATATAAAGCATTTATTAATATAAGATTATATATTTATTAAGATATAAACTTATTCTATTAATCTATATTAAGAAAAAAATACTAAGCATAACCTAAGTAATAATATATAAATTATATTTAATACTATACTTAAGCGCATTGAATATAACTAAGTTAGATTAATAGTTAAAGTAATTATTATATATAGAAATATAGCTAAGTATATTTTATATATTTATAGTATAACTTAACTTCATACTACCTAAAATAGGGATTAAAATATATTAATTGATATTTTAGTAGTTTTAATACAAAAGGCTCTATATTTAAAGCTAAAGGTCTTAATAAGCTTAAATTAATAAGGTTTATTTCTATAATTATTAATAGCTTTAATAATATACTAAAGCTAGCTATATTTATAATAAATAGCTTATATCTTAATTAATTAAAGAGGTTAAGATTTAGCCCCTTTATATAATAGCTCTCCCCTTTAATATTAACCTTTTAATTATAATTCTTAATTACTTAAAGAGATTAAAATTACTTTTATTATCCTTATAGGAGAAAACTTAATTATAATTAATAACTAATTAATGTATAAAATAGTATATTAAGGAGATTATAATAATATTCTATAAAGACTTATAATAAAATAATTAACATGATATAATTAATACAAATGAATATACCCTTGAATATAATTAAAATAGTATTAGTAAGGAAGTTTATAAGCTTTATAAGAATATATAAAATACTTTTAATAAGCTATAAGTAATAATATAAAATAAAGGCCTTAAGAGTATTAATATAAATATATAATATAATAATTTATTATTAATTAAACTTATAATCTTTAATTATGTTTTTTTTTTTTACTTAGCTTTTTTTTACTTATTTATAATATTAATAAGGGGTTTAGTTTCTTTAGAAAAATACTTTTTTTATAAAGGCTTTTAAAAAAAAGCTATAAAAAAGAAAATACTTTTTTAATAAAGATATTAAATTCCTTAAGGACTTAAAAGATAATACTTAATATAAGGTATAAGTTATAATACTTATAATAATTGATATTATTTAACTTTATACTACTTAAAATGGGGATTAAATTATTATAATTAATGTCTTAGTAATTTTAATAATAAAAGCTTTATACCTAAAGCTATAGGTCTTAATAAGTTTAAATGAATAAAGTTTATCTATATAATTATTAATAGCATTAATAATATATTAAAGCTAGTTCTATTTATAATAAATAGCTTATATCTTAATTAACTAAACAAATTAAAATCTAACCTCTTTATGAAATAACTCTTTTTTATAATATTAACCTTTTAATTACTCTTATAACTCTTAATTACTTAAAGAAATTAAAATTACTTATATTTTCCTTATAAGAAAAGGGTTAATTATAATTAATAATAATTATAATTAATTAGTAATATATTAATAAATATAATAACTTTTTATAAAGATTTTTAATTAAATAATTAAAACGATATAATTAATATTTATTAATATACCTTTTAATATAACTAAGATAATTTTAATATAAAATTTATAAGCTCTATAAAAATATAAAAAGTATTTAAAATAAATAATAAAAAAAATATTAAATAAATACTATTAAAGTACTATATTAAATAAAGACTTTAATAATTTAAAATCTATTAAATTTATAATCTTTAATTATAATATATTTTTTTTTATTTAGTTTTTTTCTATTTATTCATAATATTAATAAAAAGATTAATTTTATTAAAAAAAGCGTTTTTTATTAAATACTTTTAAAAAAAGATTAAAAGAAAAATAAGTTCTTATTAATAAAAAAAAATATTTCCTTAGGGACTTAAAATATAATTAATATATAATATAGCTTATAATTCTTATTATGAATATTAATACTTTTTATTATATTAAATAAAAGAATTAAAGAAATTAGCTAAGATCTAGCTTTATAGCTATAAGTATAATTATATTAGGAAATACAGGTTATTAATATTATCGGTTTTAGAGAGATTAGTTCTTAGAGTTAATATTAGAGTTTAAACCTAAAAAGAGTTAGTGCTAAGGCTTAGCGCTAGACTTAGAGGTAGATAGAAGTCTATAGGTTTAATTAATTAAATTTATCTAATTAAATATATAATATATATATCTTAGCTTATATAAATATATAAATAATAGTAATTTTAATAGTAATTTTAATGATAATTATATATTTATATAATTCTTGAAATTAATATTTCTTAGCTTTAATCTAATATAATACTAAAATTCTCATATTTTAGTATCATATCTAAGAGGAATAAAATGTAATCCCCGCAGTTTTTACTTAGTTAACCTATTTTACGAATACTCCCTGCCTAGCCTATATTATAGCAACAATATAGGGCTTCCTCTTTATAAGGCTTATCCTTAAGCCTTATTTATTATACATAACTAATTAAGTAAGCTTCATAAGCAAAAATAAGTATAACTATAAAATAGCCTTACTTTTTAATTATATATAAAAAGCTATAAGCCTAGGGTTATAAAACTTATTTAGTGCTATATATTTAAACCATATATCTCTTAATAGCTCTAATTTAACTCTTAAACAAGCCTTAAGATAGAAAGTACTATAACTAAGCTAAAGAAACCCTATTTTATTTATAAAAAAGCCTATACTATAAATTCAAATATAAAGAGTATATATTACATAATAATTCTAACCCTAACTGGCTTTTTAAATTTATATGCTAAAAAACAAGTTTTTCACTAAGATAAGTATTATTATAGTATAGTTATAATACTAGGGAAAATTACTTTTTTAGATTTTAATAATTTTTAGAAGCTTAATAAGTAAAAATAATCATAGGTTTAAAATAATCTTACTTTCTTTTAGTATATGAAATTATGAGCCTAGGGTTATAGGACTTAATTAGGGCTATATAATTTATTTATAACTAATATATCTTAAAAGCTCTAATTTAACTTTTAGAAGAGCCTAGGATAAAAAAACCTATAATTAAGTTAAAAAAATAGGTATAGTAATAAAAAAGAGATATCTATATACTATTAATATAAATAAATATATATTATATAAGTACTATAGGGTAGCCTTCCCTTTTTCTATTAAATCTAAATATTTATTCTTACTAATATTATCTTTAACCTTAATAGGCTCCTCTTTAGCAATATTAGCCCTTTCCTTCCCTTTTAGCTCCTTCCATAGTAATAGTATTTTCTATCTAAAGGCTCTTCTAAGACTCGAATTAAAGCTTTAAGAGATATTACTTTTAATTAAATTATACAGCGCTAATTAAGCCTTATAACCCTAGGGTTATAGCTTTTATATATTAAGAAAAAGTCAAGCTATCTTATACTAGTAACCCTTTTTGTTTATCAAGCCTTTAAAAATTATTAAAAGATAAAAGAGAATTTTTCCCTAGTATTATAACTATAATAATACATATTTAATAAAAATCTCTTCTTTTTATTATATAAATTTAAAAACCTAATTTGGGTTAGGGTTATTATATTATGTATATATTTTAGAACTTAAATTATATTATAATTGATTTTATTTATATAAATAGGTTTTTTTAGCTTAATTATAGAAATCTTTATCTTAAATATCTTCTAAGAGTTAAATTAGAGCTTTTTAGAGATATAAGTCTTAATTAAGTTGCATAGCGCTAATTAAGCTATATAGAATTAAGAAAATATTGTTATTATAATATCTTTATTATATAATGTATAAATATACTATTCATCTTAGCTTAATAAGCTTATTAAATTAATTATATATAATATAAGTAATTTTTCTTTTTAACTAAAGAAATAACTTTTTAGTCTAATTAAAAAATCTTGGTCTTAGTCTTAGTCCAACTAATCATAATTAGTCTTAGTCAAGGGCTGACTTTAGTTATTCAGTCTTATTTAAGGGCCGACTTTAGTCAGACTAAAAAAGCCTAACTAAGACTAAGACTGACTAATGTAACTAAATCACAAGCTTGAATAGCGCTAATATAGCTTTATTTTATTAATCTTTTATATTTTTTTCCCTCTTTATTGATATTTCTAGCTAGTATTAGATAATTATAAAAAATATCTATAAGTAAAAATATCTAGAGAGTAAGGAGGCTACGAAATATATGTAGTAAAATTAGGTAATTTATTTCTTAAATAATTCTAAAAGTATAATATATAACTTTAAAATAATAAATTAAATATAAGTAATAGATATTAAATATATTATAATGAAGCTCTATATAGGGTTATGATTTAGTTAGTAATTAAGTTACTAACTAATTAACTAATATAAATTATAGCTAAAAGAGCACTAATTTATTAGTTATTAGCTAAGTAAATTTAGTTTATAATTTTAACTAAAGATTTTAGTTAGATTATGGTTAATAGCTATTTATAACTTAGAAGTCTAAGTTGGATTAAACAGTAACTAAGACTAAGACTAAGGTTTTTTAGTTAGATTAACAATTTTATTTTTAGTTACTATATAAAGTATGTATATATAAAAGAACCCTATATTTAAGTTATAATTACTTATTTAAGCTTATTATTCTTATATAAGTAATCTTTCTATTTAGATTATATTTAGTATATAATATAAAATAATCTATTATAATTTTATATAGCCTAGTATGCTTTATAATAAATATATTAAAAGTTTATATTTTAAATGCTTTTATTTAACTCTGAAAAGAGCATTAAGATAGAAAATATACCAACTACCCTAAAAGAGCCCCTCTTTAGATATAAAATAAGATATAAGATAACTTAGGGTAAAAAGAAAATATATAATAGAATAATTCTAACCCAGCTTATTAGTAAGATAAAATATAACATAATAAGATTTTTTTATTATAATAAGGGCTAGAATAATATTATTATTATAGAAAATAACTCTTTAGAATTTTAATTAAATATATAGCCTTAGTAAGTAGTAACAGAGATTAGTATTAGATAGTCCTCTTTATTCTAAACATATAAAGATTATATATTCTTAGGCTTACTATACTTAATAAGCGCTATGCATATAGATTATTCAAAAATCATATCCCTTAAAAGCTTTAATTTTCCTCTTAGAAAAACACTAAGATAAGAAACATTATAACTAAGCTAAGAAAAAACCCTGTATTTTAATTAATAACACTATAACATAATATAAACTATAAATAGTATATGTAATATAGTAAGCCTAACTTTAACTTGTTCTTTTTGAGTTATATAATTAAAACAAGATTTTTATTATTATTTAATTTACCTTTTTTTACCCCTTATTTTAACTTAAGTGTTTTTATTTTTAGGTCTAAGCTAACTATATATAAAACAACCTAATATAAATACCTAGAAACTATTTTTTGGTTAATATGACTACCTTTTATATAAACTTACCTTTTATTAATATAGCTTATTTTTATTAGTTTTTTAGATATTAATCAATAATTAATAATTATATAATTAGAGAGGGTTATTAGGCCGATTTTGTCTAACTTAGAGTTATTATTAACTAAGTGTGTTCTTTTAAATTTCTAATAGCTTTATTTAATCTTTTATAGCTATTCTTTTAATTTCTAACTTATGATAAATTTATTTTAAATTTTAAGTAAATTTTAGGCATAATACTAAGTTATTTCCTCCCTTTTTAATCCTATTTTTTCTTATCTATCTATAATATTAATAACCTAGTTATTATATTAGCTCTTTATTACCTTAATCCTTACCCTAAGATAGCTACTTTAAGCTTTAGTAGCTTAAAAGATTAAAGTTAATCTCAACTATCTAATTTTAATACTATTTAATTTTTTTTCTTTCTTTCTTATTTCTTTTAATAGTAATAAGGAAGACTACCTTTATTTTTTACTTTGTATTATAGAAACTCTAAAATATATATAAAAAAATAACTTATTATATATACTCTCTTACCTATATATTAAAATACGCCTTAGTCAATGCTTTCTATATATACTATATGAATAATTATTTGGGTTTATTTTAGCGTTTTGATTAAATATTTTCTATATATGATTAAAAAAAGATAATAGAAATACCTAGCCTCTTAGCCTATCATTTTATAAGATATTATAAATAAAAATACTATAAAATGACTTATAGTATGAAATTAATATAAATATTTAAAGGAAGTAAAGAATTTACTTACCTTATATTTAACAATAAATATATAAATTATAATCACAAATAGGAATAACCCTTACCCTAAGATAGATGTTCTTAATCTAATTATAGGGGAAAAATACTGAAAGCCTTATTTTCCTAATAAAGCTACCATAAGATAATATTATGTTGTATTATTTAAAATAACCTATCTTTTTATATTATTAAAAACAAATTCTCTAAGAGCTATTATATTATTATGAGCCGTTTTTATATTTTATAAATATATATATTTCTTATTTAACTTTATGCTACCTAAACTAGGGATTAAAGTATTATAATTAATATCTTAGTAATTTTAATAATAAAGGCTCTATACCTAAAGCTAGAGGTCTTAATAGGCATAAATTAATAAGGTTTATCTATGTAATTATTAATAGCTATAATAATATACTTAAGTTAGCTCTATTTATAATAAATAGCTTATATCTTAATTAACTAAAGAGGTTAAAGTCTAACCCCTTTATATAATAACTCTCCCCTCTAATACTAACCTTTTAATTACCTTTATAATTCTTAATTACTTAAAGAGGTTAAAATTACTTTTATTATCCTTATAAGAAAAAATATAATTATAATTAATAGGAATTATAATTAATAATATATTAATAATTATAATAGCTTTTTATAAAGATTTTCAACTAAGTAATTAAAGTATTATAACTAATACTTATTTATATACCTTTTAATATAGTTAAGATAGCCTTAATAAAGAAATTTATAAGCTTTATAAAAATATAAAAAATACTTATAATAAGTTATAAGAAATAATATTAAATAAATACCTTTAGAATATTATATTAAGTAAATACCTTAATAATCTAAAATATATTAAACTTATAATTTTTAATTATAATATTTTTATTTTTTTCTTTAGCCTTTTTTTATTTAATAATAATATTAATAAAACATTAATTTTATTAAAAAAAGATTAATTTTATTAAAAAAAGCTATTTTTATTAAAGGGTCATACAAAAAAACTAAAAGAAAAATAAGTATATATTAATAAGAAAAACTAATTCCTTAGTAACTTTAAATATAACTAATATATTTTATAATTTATAACCCTTATTATAAATATAAATACTTTTTTTTACCCTAAATAAGAGGATTAAAAAAGTCTTATAGCTAAGATCTAGCTACATAGCTATAGGTATAATTATATTAGGAAATAAGAGTTATTAGTATTATAGGTTTTAGATAGATTAGTTCTTAGGGTTAGTATTAGAGTTTTATTAATAGGGCTATAATTTAGTTACTTTAGGCTTAGTTAAGGGCCAAAGTTAGTTATTTATTCTTAGTTAAGGCTACAACTAAATTACTTTTATCTTAGTTAGCTGTATAATTTAGCTAGGCTATTTTAGTCTTAATTAGACTAAGACTAAGACTAAGATATTTTAGTTAGATTAAAAAGTTAAGCATTTATTTACTTATATATTAAGAAAAATTACTAAAAATAGCTATAAAAGGCTACTAAGAGAGTATTATATAATATAAATATCATTATAAGTATACTTATATAAGAATTTTAGCTATAATATATTTTATCTTAATTTTAATTAATTTATATAAGGCATAATAAAATAAATAACTTTATTATGCTTAAAGAGCTCTAAATAAGCTTCTTTAAATACTTTCTTTTAAGATTAATATAATATTATTAATAAATTAAATAAAAGTATAAGGTAAATTTTAATAAAATATAAATAAAATAGAAATATTATATACCCTTTCTTTACAATTAAAAATTAAGGTTATTTATTTATTTTATTTTATTAATAAGTAATTAAAATTATAACTTTTAAATTACTTTTAATTTAACTAAAGATTCTTAATTATATAAAGCCCTTAACTTTAGTCTAACTAAAACCTTAGTTAGAAAAATAAGGTAACTTTAGTTAGATTAAGACTAAAAAATCACGGACTTTTTAATTATACTAAATCTTATTTATTAGTCAGAATATTAATCACTGACTAAATTATACCCCTGCCTATGAGCCTAAAAAGAATTAGCGCTAAGGCTTAGGGATAGACTTAGAGGTAAATAAAGCTCTATAAGTTTAATTAATTAAACCTACCTAGTTAAAGATACAATATATATATCTTAGCTTATATAAATATAAGAATAATAGTAATTTTAAGAGTAAATTTAATAATAAATAATATTTATTATAAGGCTAATTGTAATATTAAAATGAAAAAGCAAGAAGTAAGAAATTTAAGAAACAATATAAGAAATGATTTTAAGTCATTAATTAATAATATTTTTCCATATAATATATTAATCAAATAAATGTTTTTATAATACTTAATAATTTATAATTTTTATAATAGTTTATATATTCTTTGATAATTATACAGCTTAATTATTATATACTATATTATATAATTATAATTATTTTAAATATTAATTATTAAAAACTTTTATAATATATTTTTTGTAATTATAAATATATTTATAAAATTTCTTTATTTAATATCTAACAAAAAATTAATAATACTTAAATATTTTTTATTTATTTATTTATATATTATTTAAAATTATTATAACTTATTATAAGTTAAATATTATTCTTATTTAACTTTATATTACTTAAAATAGGGATTTAAGTATTAAAAATAATATTTTAGTAAGTATAATACTAAATGCTATATCTATAAAGCTAAAAGTATTAATAGGTTTAAATAAATAAGATTTATTTATATAATTATTAATAGCTTTAGTAATATATTAAAGTTAGCTCTATTTATAATAAAGAGCTTTTTTATTAATTAATTAAAGAAATTAAAACTTAATTACTTTATATAATAGCTTTCCTCTCTAATATTAAGCTTTTAATTACTTTTATAATTCTTAATTACTTATATAGGTTAAAATTACTCTTATTAGTCTTAAAAGAAAAGATTTAATTATAATTAATAATATCTAGTATTAAAATTATTATTAAAATTACTATTTTTTATATATTCATATAAGCCAAGATGTATATATTATGCATTTAACTAGATAGGTTTAATTAATTAAACCTATAGACCTCTATCTGCCTCTAAGTTTTAGTCTAGCACTAAGCCCCGGCGCTAACTCTTTTTCGGTTTATAGAATACTAATGCTGACTCTAAGAACTAATCCCTCTAAAACCTATAACGCTAATAACCTCTATTTCCTAATATAATTACGCTTATAACTATATAGCTAGATCCTAGCTAGTTATAAGACTTTATTAATCTTCTTATTTAATATAATAGAAGGTATTAATATTTATAATAAGGGTTATAAGCTATGCCGCGTATTAGTTATATTTTAAGTCCCTAAGGAATTAGTTTTCCTCGCTAATAAGAATTTACCTTTTCTTTAGTCTCCTTTTAAGAGCCTTTAATAAAAAAAGCTTTTTTTTAATAAAATTAATCTTTTTATTAGTATTATTACTAGGTAAAAAGAGGCTAAATAAAAAAAATAAAATATTATAATTTAATATTATGAGTTATTGAAATATATTTTAGAATATTAAGGTCCTTACTTAATATAATATATTAAAGATATTTATTTAATATTATTTCTAATAGCTTATTATAAGTATTTTTTATATCTTTATAAAGCTTATAAACTTCCTCGCTAAGGTTTTCTTAGTTATATTAAAAGGTATATTAATAAATATTAGCTATATTATTTTAATTACTTAGTTAAAGGTTTTTATAAAAAGCTATTATAATTATTTATATATTATTAATTAATTAGTTAGTTATCAATTAATTAGTTATAAGTGAATTAATTATAATTCTTATTAATTATAATTAAATTTCCTCTTATAAAGATAATAAAAGTAATTTTAACCTCTTTAAATAATTAAGAATTATAAAAGTAATTAAAAGGTTAATATTAAAGGGGAGAGTTATTATATAAAGGGGTTAAATTTTAATCTCCTTAATTAATTAAGATATAAGCTATTTATTATAAATAAAGCTAGCTTTAGCGTATCATTAAAGCTATTAATAATTCTATAAATAAACCTTATTTATTTAATCCCATTAAGACTTTTACCTTTAGGTATAGAGCCTTTATTATTAAAATTACTAAGATATTAATTATAATCCTTTAGTCCTTATTCTAGGTGGTATAAAGTTAAATAATAATATTTAATAATAAAAATATTTAAAAAAGATAAAATATTAATTAAAAGTTTAATTAATCTCTATTTAATATAATATTTATTTTATATTTATTGTTTTATTAAGCTATATAAATATATTAACTTATATTTTATTTTTAAGAGTAAAAAATAAAGTTTATTAAAGTAAATATTATATAACACATAAATGTAATTTAAGTAAAAATGAATCCTATAGAAATACATATATATTACTTATAGTAAATAATAATTATTTTCTTTTTTAAGCTAATATTCAAATATAAATATTATTTCTCTGCTAAATAAATCATACTATAAGATCTTTCATAGAAATATTATTAAAGAGTATATAAATTCAAGGCTATAAATAACAATATAATATTAATTATAAGATTATTATTATATAAATAATAAATTAGAAATTATTTTATATTTTTAATATTATAGCTATAAAATAACTAAGGTAGCGACGCCTAATAAAAGAGATTAACTAAATAAAATACTAAAAGGATTAAAGTTTATATTTATTAGTCTTAAAACTAAAAAATAGAAATACTAGTCTTATTTTATATTAACCTTAAGAATAATTAGCTCGATATACATATATAAATATTCAATATGTAAAATATCATAATTAATATATAACTAAATATAAGTTGTTTTAGATATTAATATAACTTATGTACCTTTAATAGTTTTTAATATATTCTTAAATATAATTTCTATATTTATTACTGATAGTATATTTAGTAGTATATAGGATTATATGCTAATTTAAATTAATTGATTTTTAAAAATGATATAATATATATAATAAGCAAGTATTATAATTATATAAGTCTTATAAAAATCCCTAAACTTATATCTTTTTCATTTATTTAATTTTCTTTAATTACATAATATATTATAAGCTTTAATTAAGTTTAGGATACTTCTTACCTTTTAAGCTACATAAAATAACCTTAAGTTCAATACCTAATAAGCTATAACTATCTATAAGGTTTATATTATACTATATATTATTAATAATATAGTATTTAATCTTAATATAATATTACCTAGAAATTATATTAGCTATCTAATTTAAAGAAAGAGATTTTTATTTATTTTAATCTTAACTTAGAATTATAAGGATTTCCCCTTTAGCTTTATAATATAAAAGAAATAACTACTTAATTACTTATTAATTATTATATATTGTTAATTAATACATACTAAGCTTTAAACATTATTAAGTAATACTTAGAGCTTAAAATATTTTTTTTTAAAAAATATAATTACTAAGGAGCTAAATATAAAAACCTAATTATTATTTATAATCATTTTTGGCTTATAAAATATATAAGTATAAAATATAATGTTTAATTAAATAACTTATATAACTTTAATAAGATTAGCTTTCTTATAGATATTATTATAAATAAAATAATTATTATAAGTGTATTAAGGTATTAAAAACTAAAATTAATATAGCCTAGAAACTAAAATAAATTATTATTATGTAAGTAATTAATATAAAAAACTAAGTAATCTAATTATTTATTATTAATATAAGCTAATAATACTTTATTAATTAATACTAAGAAAATAACCTCTTAAGTAATTAAAGTATTTTAAAATTATTTATATTTTGTTTCTAAATAGAAATTAAATTATAATTAATAATCTATTAATAATTATAATTATTTTTTATAAAGACCTTTAATTAAGTATCTAAAGTAATATAACTAAAATTTATAAATATACTTTTTTATAAAACTAAGATAAGCTTAGAATAGAAATTTATTAGCTTTAAAAAGAGAAAAAAAATACTTATAATAAGCTACAAGAAATAATATTAAATAAATACCTTTAAAGTATAAAACTAAATATTAATTATAATTATTTCCTTAGGGACTTAAAATATAATTAATACATATTATAGCTTATAACTCTTATTATAAATATCAAGACCTTTTATTATATTAAATAAAAGAATTAAAGATATCTAAAAGTTAATTAGAATTTAGCTATATATCTATAAATATGATTATATTAGAATATAAGGGTTATTAATATTATAGGTTTTAGAAAGATTAGTTCTTATAGTTAATATTTAAATTTAAACCTAAAAAGCATTAACGCTAGGGCTTAGTGCTAGACTTCGTAGTAAATAAAAGTCTACGAGTTTAATTAATTAAATATATATAATTAAATATATAATATATATATCTTAGTATATATAAAAATAAAAATAATAATAATTTTAATAATAATACCTTAAAGTAAAAAGTAATAAGTAATATTAACTTATTTAAGTATTAATAATATTACTTAAGATAGGGTTTAAATAGAATTAATATCCTTCGTAAATATTAAAACCTATAAATATATTTAGATTTAAAAATTAATAAATAAAATAATATATTTATAAAATATTATATAACTTTATACTTAAATAATATAAAAATATAATAAGCCTTATATATACTTTATTAAAACTACTAAGACATATCTTAAAAGAAAATCAAAGTCTTAAATTACTTAAAATACTTAAATATAAAATAACTAAGATTTAAGTTATTAGATAAATATAAATAGGGTTATAATTTAGTCACTTTGGTCTTACTTAAGGGCTAACTTTAGTTATTTAGTTCTTAGTTAAAACTATAATTAAATCGCTTTAGTATTAGTTAGCTATATAATTTAGTTAAGCTATTTTAGTCTTAGTTAGACTAAGACTAAGACTATGACTTTTTAATTAAACTAAAAAGTTAAGCTTTTAATTATTTATACTCTAAGGAAAGTTGTTAAAAATAGCTATAAAAAGCTATTAAGAGAATATGATATAATATAAAAATATTATAAATATTATTATATTAACGTTTAGTTATTATATATTTTATCTAAAATTTAACTTATATATATAAGGCATAATTAATTAAATTACTTTATTATTCCTAAAGAGCTCTAAATAACCTTCTTAAAAATACCTATTTTTACAATTATTATAATAAGCTTAATAAAATAGATAAAAATATAAGGTAAATTTCATTATAATATAGATAAAATCGATATATTATATAGCCTCATTATATAATTAAGAATTAAGGTTATATATTTATTATATAATTAAGTAACTAAAATTATAGTTACTTTTTCTAAACTAAAAAGTCTTAGTTAAAAAGGCACTTTAAATTAATGAAACTAATTTTCTTTAGTTAAAACTTTAAACTCAATTAATTAGACTAAGACTAAAAAGCTAGTTACTTTCTAGTTATAACTAAAACTAGTTATTTAGTCAGTGAATTAATCACTAACTAAATCACGACCCTGAATATAAATAAAGGCTAAAAGGCTAGGCGAGAAGCCTAAAGAAAAAGTAATAAAATCCTAGACCTTAAGAGAGGTTAAGGTAAATGAATCATCCTTCGGGGAAAAAAAAACTCTATATTTAAATCCTAAGAATTAATACTAAAATTATGCTTAACCTATATTTATTTCTTAAATAAATGAAAGTAAAATTAAGAGTTAGAAACCATAAATTAAATAAATATAATTTAACTAAGGTTATTAAAAAAGTTATTAGTAAAATTATTTTTATTTAGCTTATTATTAGAGCTAATTAAAATAATATAAAATAAAGATATTAAAGAGACTATAAGAAGATATTATAAGGCCTAAAGAAAAAAAGGGGGGAGCCTTATAGCTTTAATCATAAGAGAGAATAAATCTTTATTGTTTAAAAACTAAATATATATCCCGAGAGACCTTTTAAAATAAAAAAGTATCTTTTATTTATATTATAAAGACCTCTTAGTAAACTAGTTTAATACTTAGAGGACTATTAAGCTCTTAAAATATAACCTATATTGAGAGGCTATAAATATAAATATTAAAGAATATAAATAAATATATATAATTTACTAAGGGGGAATTATAAATAGGTATTACTTATATACTACTTTAAAAAACTTATTTTATATTAATTTATAATAAAACTCTTTATAGATTTTATTATAAGATTACTATTTACTAGATATAAAAACTAAGGGGCTAATATAATTCTAATTATTATAAATAAATATATAAAATATAATATTTTTATTAGTAATATTATAATAATAATTATTATTATTATTTAACTTTATGCCACCTAAAATAGGGATTAAAGTATTATAATTAATATCTTAGTAATTTTAATAATAAAAGCTCTATACCTAAAGGTAGAGGTCTTAATAAGCTTAAATTAATAAGGTTTATCTATATAATTATTAATAGCTTTAATAATATACTAAAGCTAGCCCTATTTATAATAAATAGCTTATATCTTAACTAACTAAAGAGGTTAAAATTTACCCCCTTTATAGAGTAGCTCTCCTCTCTAATACTAACCTTTTAATCGCCCTTATAATTCTTAACTACTTAAAGAGGTTAAAATCTTAAGGGATTATGCTTTTATTATCCTCTTAAGAGGAGGTTTAATTATAACTAATTAATTAACTAATTAATTAATTAATTAATAATATATTAATAATTATAATAGCTTTCCGCAAAGATTTTTACTAAATAATTAAAGTAATATAATTAATATCTATTAATATACCTTCTAATATAACTAAGATAACCTTAGCGAGGAAATTTATAAGCTTTATAAGAGTATAAAAAGCACTTATAATAAGCTATAAGAAATAATATTAAATAAATACCTTTAAAGTATTATATAAAGTAAGGACCTTAATAATCTAAAGTATATTAAACTCGTGATCTTTAATTATAATATTTTTCTTTTTTTACTTAGTCTTTTTTTACCTAGTAATAATATTAATAAAAGAATTAATTTTATTAAAAAAAAAGCTTTCTTTATTAAAGGCTCTTAAAAGGAGGCTAGAGAAAGGGTAAGTTCCTATTAGTAAAGAAAACTAATTCCTTAGGGACTTAAAATATAACTAATACGTAGCATAGCTTATAACCCTCGTTATAAATATTAATACCTTCCGCTACACTAAATAAGAGGATTAAAGAAATCTTATAGCTAGGATCTAGCCATATAGCTATAGGCGTAACTATATTAGGAAATAGGGATTATTAGCGTTATAGGTTTTAGAGGGATTAATTCCTAGAGTTAGCATTAGAGTTCTATAAACCTAAAAAGAGTTAGCACTAGGGCTTAGCGCTAGACTTAGAGGTAAATAAAGGTCTATAGGTTTAATTAATTAAACCTATTTAGTTAAATATATAATATATAGATCTTAGCTTATATAAATATATAAATAATAGTAATTTTAATAGTAATTTTAATAATAGATTATAATAATAATAATAAACCTTATAAAGCTCTTTTATATAAAGCTGTATTATAAAGTAATTTAAAGAGTTATCTTAGACTAAGTACTTATTATTATAAGTAAATTCTAGTTAAAGCTATATTATATATTATAAATAAACTAAATAGTTATTATAAAATTTTATGCTTAAATTAATAGCTAAATAAAATATATATATTAGATAATTAAATATTATTTATAATTATTTATAATAAATTATAAAAAAAAATTATACTAAGTTCTTATTAATAATATAATTTATATATAATTTAATATATAATAAAATAATAAATAGTTCTCTAAATAATATACTTATAGGCTATAATCTAGAGTTTTAATTAGCCCTTAATAATAATATATAAAAATATTAATTACTAAAAGTAAGACTATAATTAATATACTTATAAAAGGTTAAAAAGGACCTTAAATAGTTTAGTAAAGAATATTATAACTCTTATTATAAGTATAAATCCCTTAAATAAAGAGATTGTATAATACTATTTACTTAAAACCTTAAATTAAAAAAAGATTATTACTTAAATATATTAACTTATTTAGAGTCCTTAAGAAAATTAATAGATAAGCTTATTACCTTATATTCTTATATAAATATACCTGACCTTATAATATCCTTAATAAAGATCCTTATTAATACTTAACCTTTATACAAATACAAGAGAATAGAAAATTAAAAAAATTTAATATAAAAAAAAATTAAAAGATATGCTTATTACTTAATTGAATAAAAGAGACAATTAATAGAATATAACTAATGGGTTAATATAAATAATATAAAGTATATATAAAAGGCTATAATTAAATAGTATTAGATTATAATAAAAATAGAGTAAAAAAAGAATAAAAATATAAAGTAAATATAATAAAAAGTATACTAAGAAAATTAATAATATATATAATTAATAAGTATTATAAGTACCTATAACCATAATTAACATAATAAGCATAAAATTAAATTGATTAAATTAAACCTTTAAAATATAAGAAGACTATATTATATAGTAAATAATTAAGAACTATAGGGGTTAAGAAGGCCTTATTCTTTCTTCGGGAATATAATTAATAATATTATATATAGCTTAATATTATTATTAAGATAACTAATAGCATTTATCTTATAATAAAGAATAATTTACGTAATTATCTAAGCGTTATACTTAATATTAGAAAGGTAAAAAAAAAATCTAGGTATACTATTAGTAAATCTAAATAAAGTCTCCTTGGTAAAACTTTAGTAAAGGTATAAGAAATCCTAAGTAAAAGATAAGATTAATAATAAAAATCTTAAGAGTTATAAATATAAGAGGCTATAATAATAGTTTTATGTATAATAATAACTTACTATAATTTTATAAAAAGATTTATATATTATAATAAAAGACTAAAGAAATTATAACTTATATATAGATTTCTTTATTTAAATACTATTATACTTAAAAGAATACGTAATCCTAAGCGAATTAAAAGCCTAATAAAGATAACCTAAAGTTATTATAAAATAAGAATAAATAATATTATTATTAATTAAATTAAAATACGCTAGCTTAATATATACTTTAGTAATAGATATAGATATTTAATACAGCTTATAAGTATTATCCACGAGGAGTATAATATTACTTTACTATAAATTAATTAAGGTTTTACTAATAAAAATATATTAAAATATAAGACTAAAATAAATATTTACTTAATATAGCTATTATTATATTTATTATACTTAATATATTAAGAAGAAATAATCTTAAAGTAATTATACTTAATAATTACCTTTTTAAAAGGGTATATAATAAGGTTCCTAGAGTTAATAAGCTTAGTCTTAGCTTCTATACTTAAATAGAACTACTTTATATATTAAGTACTTATACTAATAAGTTTAGCGCCAGCTATATATTAAGTCTTTTTATTAATACCTAGTATATTAATAAATAATTAATAAGGAATTAAAAGGGAATTATTAAGGAAATACTTATAATGAAAAATGTAATAAACATAATTTAAAGAAAGAATATAATAAAAAGCTTTTTTATTTATTATGATTTGAATAATAATGTTAAATGCCTTAGAGGTAATAATAAAGCATAATTTTATAATTATAAGGTATAAAATAAAATTAGGCTATATTATTATAAAGAAATATAATTATTTTTATTAATAGGTATTACCTATTTAATACTATAAGTAAAACTCTATACTATAGACTAACTTGTAGCTAGGATAGGTAATATAAAGGGAGAGATAATTATTATATAGCTTTATATAAGCCCACGATATAATAGGTTTATATATACTAGCTGTTTTAGCTAAGTAATATAAAGGAATCTTATATATTTCGCTACTAATAATACTATTATCTTAATTCTAATAAGCTTTAGTATAATATAACTATTTAGCCTGCCTAGCTTTATATAACCTAAGATATTATAACTATAATACTTAGTATTAAAATTACTAAGATATATATTAAGATAGTTTAATCCCTATTTTAAGGAATATAAAATTAAGTTATAATAGTTAGTATTATAACTTAACTTTATACTACCTAAAATAGGGATTAAACTATCTTAATATATATCTTAGTAATTTTAATAATAAAAGCTTTATACCTAGAGCTAGAGGTCTTAATAGGCTTAAATTAATAAGGTTTATCTATATAATTCTTAATAGCTTTAATAATACGCTAAAGCTGGCTCTATTTATAATAAATAGCTTATATCTTAATTAATTATAAAAATTAAAATCCCCTTTATATAATAATTTTCTTCTTCAATATTAACCTTTTAATTATAATTCTTAATTACTTAAAGAAATTAAAATTATATTTATTATTCTTATAAAAAGAGAGTTAAATATAATTAAGTAATTAAATAATTAATTAATTAATAAATAATATATTAAGAAAATTATAATTAATTTTTATAAAAATAATTAATTAAATAATTAAAATAATATCATTAATATTTACTAATATATTCTTTAATATAATTAAAATAATAATAAAAAAAAATTTATAAGCTTTATAAAGATATAAAAAATATTTATAATAAATTATAAATAATAATATTAAATAAAGGCCTTAAGAATATTAATAGAAATATATAATATAATAATTTATTATTAATTAAACTTATAATCTTTAAGTATATTATTTTTTTTTATTTAGCTTTTTTGTATTTAATTATAATATTAGGAAATATGCGTTATTAGTATTACAGGTTTTAGAGGGATTAGTTCTTAGAGTTAATATTAGAGTTTTATACGCTTAAAAAGAGTTAGCGCTAGGGCTTATTGCTAAATTAAAACTTAGAGGTAGGTAGAGGTTTATAGGTTTAATTAATTAAATTTATTAAGTTAAATATATGATATATAGATCTTAGCTTATATGAATATATAAATAATAATAATTTTAATAATAATTTTAATAATAATTTTAAGAATAATTTTAATAATAATTTTAATAATAATTTTAATAATAATTTTAATAATAATTTTAATGATAAATTATTAGTAATATATAATATACTTTACAGTTGTTATTATTAATATTCATATTTTTTATTATATTAATTAAAAAAAAATATAAAAGTCTTATTATAATTAGCTAACATCTAGCTATATAGCTTTAGATATAATTATATTAAGAAATAATAGTTATTAATACTATAAGTTTTTAAGTAATTAGTTTGTAAACTTAGTATTAGAGTTTTATTATTAAATTTAAAAAGAATTAATATTAAGGCTTAGTAATAGAGTTAAAGGCAAATAAAAATCTATAAATTAAATTAATTAAACCTATTTAATTATATATATGCTATATATATATCTTAGCTTATATAAATATATAAATAATAATACTTCGTAATTTATTTAAGTAAATTATTATATTTATATATTATATTTTTTATTTTTAAATTTTAAACCCTTATTTAAAAATATATTAATAAACTTTTTATTAAATCTTAATTTTAGTTTATTTTTATCTTATAAATTATTTATAAAAGAGCTTATCAGTTTTTTTAATTTATTTTTATTATTTAGATTTACTTAAAATAATAAAAAAGTTTATGTAATTTTATTTCTTTTTATTATAATTAATTAAGAAATATTATATCTTAGGCTTATAATTTATTATATTTAATATATATTATTAAGGACTTAAGTTTTTCCTTTTATATTTTAATAAATATTATTAAGATTACTATTAAAATAATTATTATCTATATATTTGTATAAACTAAGATATATATATTATATATTTAATTAGATAAATTTAATTAATTATCTATAAACTTCCATTTACCTTTAAGTCTAATATTAAGCCCTAATATTAATTTTTTCTTAAGTTTAAACTCTAGTCCTAACTCTTAGAATTAATCCCTCTAAAACCTATAATATTAATAACCCTTATTTCTTAATATTTTACTTATAGCTATATAGCTAGATCTTAGCTATAAGACTTTTTTAATCTTTTTATTTAATATAATAAAAACTATTAATATTTATAATAATAAGGGTTATAAGCTATATTATATATTAATTATATTTTAAGTCCCTAAGAAATTAATTTTTTTTATTAGTAAGAATTTATTTTTTCTAAAAATCTGTTTTAAAAGCTTTTAATAAATAAAGCGTTTTTTTAATATAACTAACTTTTTTATTAATATTATTATTAAATAAAAAAAAATATTATAATTAAAAATTATAAGTTTAATAGATTTGAAATTATTAAGGTTTTTACTTAATATACTATTTTAAAGGTATTTATTTATTATTATTTCTTATAGCTTATTATAAATATTTTTTATATCTTTATAAAGCTTATAAATCTTTTTATTTAAATTATTATTATTATATTAAAAGGTATATTAATAAGTATTAATTATATTACTTTAATTACTTAATTAAAGATTAGACTTTATAAAATTAAGTAAAAAATCTTAAACTATAAGTATTCATTAGATTTATTATTATAAGTTTAGCTTTATTTAATTTTTTATTTCTTTATTTAGATTAATATAAAATATTATTTAAATTAAAACTAATATTAAAATTAAAATAAAAATTAATAAATTAACAAAATATAATATATAAATTATTATTAATAGAAATAAAATTAATAATAAAATAATATATTTTATTAAGTAAAAAAACTACTTAAATTTAAATAATACCTAAGTGTTATAGCCTAAGAAACCTCTAGCCTATATAATAAGAAGGACTTACCTTTTATTACTTATTATAAAGGATTAAGGCAGATTATGCCCTATAGGCTATAATCCCCTTTAATCTATTAAAAAGAATTATAATAGCTTGGGCTCTATAAGTTATAATTTATTATAATCTATCTTATTATATTAAAGTATCTAAAATATATTTATTATACTTTCTTATATAATAGCTACCTTAGCTATTAATATAACTTAGTTATACCTAATACCTTTAAGTATATTACTAGATATAATATATTATTATTTAAGTATAATAAGCCTAATCTATTTATTAATATAAACCTAATATAACTAATTTATCCCTTAGGAATATATATAATTATTATATATTAATAGCTCTCATTTAAAGGATTACTTATATTACCTTAAATATTATTAAATATACTAGCTACCTAGGCTATTCACGCTAATAATTACTAATAGGTCTTACTTATTAACTACCTACCTATACTTACCTACGCTACTCTAACTAATAAGGAAATAAAGAAAAAATCATAATAAAGAACTTAAATAATTTTATATATAAATTATTATTATAAGCTCTAAAATAAATAATATATATAAACGTATTAAAAGGATAAGTAAAACCTAATATATTTAGAATATAAAATACCTAAATAATATCTAGATTATTAGTAATATAATAGCTATTACTATAAATAAAAGGGATATAAGGGAAATCTTAAAGCTAAACCCCCTAGAACTTTTTAATAGAATTACCTGTAAGCTACTTATATTTCTTATTTAGCGAAAGGTATTTATAATATATTACCTAATATAATTTACCTTAGCCTTTAGTAAGGTCTAATATATTACAGCGTAATTAATTAAATACGCGGCTATATAGTTTAAACCTATTATAAGGGAATACCTTATAGTTTTAGCTAGCTAATACTTACCTTATATTTATTATTTTATTTAAGTTTTAAAGCTTTTAAGGCTATATTTTAATAAGTATTTAAAATAATTAACAAAAAAGTATAGGCTAAAAGAGAAATTAAGGCACTTTAATAGGTCTAATTTACCTTAAAGTATAAAATAAAATACCTCTAGCTTATATTAAAGCTTAACTAAAATTAAAAACCTCTAATATCTTTTTTCTTTAATAAACTTAAGAAGAAAGTATAGGCTAAACTCCATAAAGAAGAATAACCTAATAACCTAGTTAATTATATTAATAGGGCTATTAAGATTAATAAATAATAGTTTTCTTAAAAGAAGCTTTAAAACCCTAAGTCTAATAGTAATAAAGCTAATAGCCCCTACTTTAATAATAATTAAGGTAAGAAAAAATAAAATAATACCTTATATAATATAAACCCTAGACTTATAAAAAACTTAGAGTAACTTAGAGAGATAATAACAATATTAAATATTACTATTATTATAAGAAGGGCTATAAGGCTAATAAATACTATAAGAAATAATAAGATATTAAGAAGGGATATTATTAACTAAAGCTATAATTAAACCTTCTAGAAGGTAAGAAATACCTAAATATAACTAACTAAGATAATAACCCCTAGATACCTATTTATATTACTAAGATACTTAGAATAGTATAATAAGGATATAATAAAATAAGATTTTAACCTAGAGAAATTACTATGCCATACTAAGCCACCTACCTAATAGAGGAATAAGCTATTAGTAATTATATAATTAATAATATTATAAAGGAGCGACTCTATAAACTAATTAAACCCCTAAGGGTTTATTAGTCGCACCTTATTAACCTAGATACCTAGAACCCTCTATTAGAACCTAGCTAGGACGATAAGGAATTAATCTAAGGTATATAATAAACTATTGCTATACTTAGACAGGTAAAACCTAATAAAGAAATATCTAAGGTATTAGCCTAGCTATTACCTTTAATAAGCTAGGAATAAGTTAACCTTAAGGAGGCTATAGTAGAAAGATTTAAGTATAAAAAATAGATCGTGGGATATAATAAATAGTTATAAATGCCCTCTATAGTCTACTAAAGGGACTATAGATAGAATAATCTTATATAATATAACTATACTCTATGCCCCTAATATTAAGTCAAGGCATTATAGGAATATAATAAGATCTATAAATAATAGAAGGTAGATTAAGAAGGTAAACTATTATGTAATATTTAGATCGCTGAGATAAATAGTAGCGATATTAATTAAACTAGGTTTAAATAAGATGCCTAGAAAGTATAAAAGGAATTATATAAAGAATGCTCCCGCTAATAATAAAAAAATAGGAGGAGTAATAAAGAACTATAAAAAGAAGAAAATTACCCTAAATTATATAATAAAAATAATAATTAGTATTAGAATAACCTGAGGGAAAGGTATATCTAGACTATATATAAATATATAAATATAGTAAATAAATAAAAAAGATAATACTAAGACTAGCTATATAGCTAGGATAATATATATAACTACTAAGTATATAATAATAATGATTATAAATATAATTATACTATATACCTTCTTAATAAAGAAAAAAAATTAACTTAGGGATTTAATAATTATATTACTAGGGAACTAGTATTGTTAAAGAAAAAAGGAAAATACTAAGCCTAATATTTAAAAAACTAAGAAGCCTACTTGCTATAGGGCCGCGGGTAAAAGAATATAAGTAATTACTATACAAAGCCTTATACTCTATAAATAGAATATATAGGTAATAATACCTAGAATTAAAAGTATAAGTTAAGGGAAAATAATTAAATCCTTTAGTAAATAATAGAGCTAAGTAGAATTACTTTTACTTAATAATAATAAATAAACTTAAGCTATTATAAAGGCATAAGTAAATGTCTTATTTAGTTATTAACCTAGAAAGAACCTCTTTTAATTATAATAATAAAGTTATTAATTATAAAATTAATTACCTTAAGGTTTTTATTAAAAAAAAACTAAGGGATATTATTTAATATTATACCTAATAAGTATTATAAATTTATACTTAGGTACTTATAGTTATAATAATTTGACTTATATTTTAATTAAAGAATTAGCTAGGTATTTTTATTTAATAATAAAATACTTTTTATAATAAATAAGAACTTAGAATATAATATAAGATCTTAAGTTTTTATTAAAAATACTAGAGAAATTAAATAAAAGTAAATATAAGATATTTTTTTACTTAAAGGGATATAATATAAATATTATAATAAATAAAATTAATAAAATTAATAAATAATTATATATATTATATAATAATTTTAGTAATTAAAAGAAAATCTTAAATAGATTAAAAAGCTATTAAAAGAAAAATAGCTTAAGAATATTTTATTATAATATTATATTTATAAAAAATTCTTTATAAAAGAACTTAAAATAAATCTATTAAAATATATATATTATAACCTAAAAATTAAGTTTTTTAATAAAAAATAACTTAGCTTTAATAAACTTTATTTACTTACTAAAATATAACTATTAATATTAAAGAATATATAAAAGATATATTATAAAACGAATATATTAGGGAAAATAAATTATTTATTAAAGAATTTATTATATTTATTTTAAAAAGAAATATAAAGCTTTAATTTTATATTAACTTCTAAATACTTAATATTATGATAATTAAGAATTAAATATTATTGCCTCTTATTAATAAGTTAAAGGATTAATTTTTTAAAATAAAATATTTTATAGCTCTTAATCTTAAAAGAGCTTATAACCTAATCTAAATTAAAAAAAAATATAAATACAAAACTACTTTTTATATTAAATATAGTTATATAAATACCGTATTATACCTTTTAGACTTATTAATATACTTATTATATATTAATAAATAAACAATAATATATTATAAGAATATCTAGATATATTTATAATATATTATTTAGATAATAGTTTTATTTTCTCTAAAATTAAAAAAAAATATATAAAATATATCTATAAAGTATTATAAATATTATAAGATATTAAGTTATTAATAAAACCTAAAAAAAATAAGCTTTATATCTTAGAAGTAGAATTTCTTAGATATATTATCTCTTATAATAAGATATATATAAGCCTTAAAAAGGCCTTAGTAATTAAGAAATAAAAGGAATTAATAAATATTAAGGAAATATAAGCCTTTCTTAATTTTATTAATTATTATTATAAGTTTTTTAAGAAATTTAGAAAAAGTATTATATTATTAATTAACTTTATTAAAAACAATAAAGTATTTATATTTAAGGATAAAATAAAACATGCCTTTAATATAATTAAAGAATTTATCTTAAGTAAACTAATACTTAAGATATTTAATTTATCTTAATAAATTAAACTTAAAATAAATACCTTAGACTTTATATTAAATACTTAAATTAAATAATAAGATACTAAAGGACTTTTATACCTTATTATATATTATTTTTATACGCTATATAAAGTAGAGCTTAATTACCTTATTTATGATAAAAGATTCCTTATAATAATTAATAAGTTTAAGGAGTTTTAATATTACCTTAGAAATAAATATTAGGTCAAGGTATATATAGATTATAAGAATATTACTTACTTCGCGAAAACCTAAAAATTTAATAAATAATAATTATAATATATTAAATACCTTTTAGAATTTAATTATATTATTATTTATATTAAAAAAATAAAAAATAATAAGGCTAATATTATTAGCTAATAACCTAACCTAAATATTAATAAGCTTAAAATAAAAAATTAATTATTATATTATATATTAATGAGATATTTAAAATAAAAAGTTATTATATAAACTTAATAATTAATACCTTTATTAAAATACCTCGCGCTTATTAGAAAATATAAATAATAAGTTATAGACTTTATTAATTATATATAAGAATATTAATAAAAGAAAAATAAATTATAAACCTATAAAAGAAATCTCTTTATCTCTAATAAAGCTTTTTAAATTTTTTTTAATTATTATTATTATTAAATTATATATTATAAAAACCTAGAAGAAATAACCTAAGCTATATAATAATATTATAATAACTATAAACTCTTATACTAGGTATAAAAAAGGATATTTTATTATATAAAATATTATAAAGTAGCTAACTAAGTATCCTAGGAATAAACTTACCTCTTAGAAAAAAAATATAAAAAATAAATTATTAATTAATTTTATAATAAAAACTATAAGAACCCTAACAAGCTAATAAAGTATATTAATAAGTATTTCTAAGGAAACTTCTTAGAAAAATATTATAAACAAACCTAAGATTATATTATTTATTAATATATTTAAAAATAATACAAAAACCTTAAAAGTACTTATATAATAAAATAAAGTAATCTACTCTTATAATATATCTAAAAATATAATAAGTAACTCTTAGATAATAAAAAAATAAATAAATAATAAGTCTTAAATAAGTTATATTATAAACTTATATATAAAATATATAATTATTAATTATATAGATATTAGGAAATTAATAAAATCCTAAAATAAATTAATATAATATTTATTTTTCTTAATATTAAAAAACTTACTTTTATAAGTATTAAATACTATAACCTTTATATAAACACTAAGGCATAATATTATAAACCCTATAGATAACTATAATTACTCTTAATTATAAAATAATTATAAAACTTAATTATTATAAACTTTATTATAAAATTATTCTTATTAAAAAAACTAGCTATTAGAAACTTTTATAATAATATTTTTATTATTATTAATAAACTTATAAAACTTTTTTATTTTATATTATATAGAGACTTAATACTAACTAAAAAATATACTTATTTTTTTAATTATTATCTTATTAAAATATATAATATATTACTTAAAATTATTATAAATTAAAAATTATTTTTTATTTTTAAATTTTAATAAAATCTTATAAAATACTTAAGAATTAGTTATAAACTCTTTATTATATACTAATATACTTAATAAGTAAGCTATATAGATAAGTAAGCTATATACTTTTCCTTACCCCCCTAAATAGAAATTATTATAAAAAGACTATAAACTATTTAATTAATTAAATCTACTTACTATACTCTTCCCTAGATATCTTAATTACTACCTAATAGGTCCTTATATTATGCCCGGGCTTACTATAGATACTATATCGCCGAATACTTAGCCTAATTAACCTTCCTTAACTACTACTCCTCAACGATTTAGCCACTACCTATGCATCTATATCTATCTAATTAATTACTTACCTTCCTTTCTCTATTATTATTACTCCTCTTTTTTATAATTTAGTCCTTTTTGCCCTTTAGCGCTAGCTTAATATCTTATTTACCTATTAAAGGTCTTAGACCTTTGCCCTTATAAGTATTATCTTATATATAATTACCTTTATTCCCTTTATAAGAGACTTTAATATTTTAAGAATTAACTCTAGAGAGCTACTTTAATACCTTTTAATCTATTTTTTAAGGTATTTAAACTAAGATTAAGCCTTAAGTATAATCTTTAGGGTCTTTAAAGCCTAAGGGGTTAATAATTTAATTATTTCCTTAATTAATATTAATATCTATAGCTAAATATTAAGCTTTAAGACTATAATTTCTAGGTTAAAAGGAATAAAGCTAGCTTTTTTAAAAGCCCCCTTAATATTTCTTTTTATTATAATAGCCTTATATATAATATAAAAGGCTAAAAAGAACTTAGTCTTTAAAATATAAGTTATAAAGTATTTAATTAATTACTTTATTTCTTAATTAGAAGCTTATTTTAATATATTAAAATATTTAATATTAAGAGGCTAGAATAAATAAGATAAATAAGGTAATATATAAAGCTAGATAATTTTCTTTTCCTTATAATATCTCTTAAATTTAATAAAATAATAATTTTTATAGCTATTAAGAATTAAGAAATAATAAAAATTAATTAATTAATTAATTATATATTAATTAAAGTATTTAAGTTACTTAAGATTAATCTTATTATTAATCTAATTATTTTAAGTTATTATAATAGCCTAATTACCTAAGAGGTTACTTTTTTAGTATTAATTAGTAAGGTAATATTAGCTTATATTAATAATAAATAATTAGATTACTTAGCCTTTTATATTAATTACTTAAATAATTATAATTTATTATTAGTTTTTAAGCTATATTAATTTTAGCTTTAAATACCTTTTTATACTTATAATACTTATTTTACTTATAATTATACCTATAAGAAAACTAATCTTATTAAAGTTATAGATATTATTTAATTAAATATTATACTTTATAATTATATTTACTATAAGCTAAAACTAATTATAGATAATAATTAAATCTTTATACTTAGCTCTTTAATAATTATATTTATAAAAGAAATATATCTTAAGGTCTAAGTACTACTTAATAAAGTTATAAGCCTAATATATACTAATTAGTAGCGCATCGTAATTAATAAGTAATTAATTAGCTATTTCTTTTATATTATAAAGCTAAGGGGGAAATCCTCGCGAATCTAGATCAAGAATAAAGTAAATAAGAATCTCTTTTTCTAGTTTAGATAGCTTGCGTGATTTAGGGATAATATTAGCTTAGGCTTAGATGCTATTCTACTAGGCGCAGAGGGTATTATAATTAACTTAATAGATTAATATAGCGCGTCAGAGACTAAGTTTTAGGTTATTTTAATAGGCTTAAAGGGTAAGAAAGACCCTAGCCTTTCTATTAGATTATAATATACTAAGTAGTAAGGAATTAATTAATTAAATAGAGAAGATATAGGATAAGGGATTTTTATATAGCTTACTTATCTATATAGCTTACTTATTAAGTACGTTATAAGGAAATAAATAAATAAACTAAATACTAAAATAATACCTTTAATTTTATATTAATTATAAATAGATTAATTAAGTTAAAAAACTATTAATAATATTATTATTTAACATTATACTACCTAAAATAGGGATTAAAGCATTATAATTAATATCTTACTAATTTTAATAATAAAGGCTTTATACCTAAAGCTAAAGGTCTTAATAGGCTTAAATTAATAAGGTTTATCTATATAATTATTAATAGCTTTAATAACGCGCTAAAGCTAGCTTTATTTATAATAAATAGCTTATATCTTAACTAACTAAAGAGGTTAAAATCCCCTTTATATAAGAGCTCTCTCCTTTAATATTAACCTTTTAATCGCCCTTATAATTCTTAATTACTTAAAGAGATTAAAATTATTTTTATTATCTTTTAAAAAGAAATTTAATTATAATTAATAATAATTATAAATTAATTAATTAATTAGTTAATTAATAAATTATAATTATTATTAATTAACTTATAATTAATTAATTAATAATATATTAATAATTATAATAATTTTTTATAGAGACCTTTAATTAAGTAATTAAAGTAATATAATTAATACCTATTAATATGCTTTTTAATATAATTAAAATAACCTTAGTAAAGAAGTTTATAAGCTTTATAAAGGTATAAAAAATACTTATAATAAGTTATAATAAATAATATTAAATAAATACCTTTAAAATATTATATTAAGTAAAAACCTTAATACTTTAAAATATATTAAACTTATAATTTTTAATTATAATATTTTTCTTTTTTTACTTAGCTTTTTTTTACCTAATAATAATATTAATAAAAGGATTAATTTTATTAAACTAAAGCTTTTTTTATTAAAAGCTTTTAAAAGAAAGCTAAAAGAAAGGTAAGTTTTTATTAGCGAGGAAGACTAATTCCTTAGGGACTTAGTATAAGATAGTAGGCCTTAATAGCTAGATTAGGGTAAAATCATAGATTAAAAATAAGTCTCTATTATATATAAGACTTTAACTTACTAAGCCTTTTATAATAGCTTAGCTATAAAGCTTTTAAGAGGTCTCTATATATATAATAATTAGCTAGGGTTACCTTAATTAATTAGCAAATTTAATAGCTACCTTATATCCTTATAATTACCTCTCTTTTAGAGGTCTTAGTCCCTAAGATCTTTAAGTAAATAAAAAAGCTTTAAATAACTATTTTAAATTCCTTAGTCTATAAATAAAGCCTTAATATAAGCTTTTTATTATATTACCTTAAATATTTAAGATTAATTTTTATTTCTCTTTTATTATAATATAAGTAATTAAAATATTTTATTAATCCTTTAATATTATTAGCTTTATTAAAGCCTTATCCTTATTTTAACTTATTAATATTTATTAAATAAATAATATTTATTACTTAATATATTTTATTTTAATTTTTTTTATTATAATAATATTTTATTTTTTTACTAAGATTTCTCTATATATTTTATTTCCCTTTAATAATATATTAATTTCTTTTTTATAATATTTACTCTTAATATTATTACTTATATTTTTAGGCCTTATTATACCTTTAATAATAATATTAATTTTATTAATTAATAAGCTAATAATTACTTATATTTTAGTTATTTTCCTTATATTTATAAAAATATTTACTTAATATATATTATTAATATTAATAATATTATTTATATTTCTTATAATTATTATACTTAGAGATATAATATTATAAATTTTCTTAGCTAATTTATTAGCTTTATATTAGTAACCTCTAGCTTAGATTCCTAATAAGCTCCTTAGCATTACTTAATAATATTAAAACTTTTATATTACCCTCTAAGAGTATAACTTAAATAATATTAACCCTCTAGCAAATATTAACTTAATAACCTCTTATATTATTATTTAGTATTATATTATTACTTTTAATAATTATAATATTACTTAAAATAATATTAAGGATTAATATATTAACTTAGCTAAGAATACTAATAATTAGATAATAATTAGCTATTAGATTACTAAGCTTACCTTTATTTATAAGCTTTAATTTATTTATATTCTTATAAATATAAATTTCTTCTTCTTTTACCTTATATTCTTTATTAACTTAGTATATAAGCCTAAGTCTATATTAATAAGACTAAGATTTATAATCTTCTTAATATTACTTAGCCTACTTATACTTATAATAATATTAAGCCTTATTCCCTTTATTACGCGCTAATTAGTCTTTAATTTATTAAGATTATAGCTATCCTTAATAAGGGGAGAACTTATTTTTTTATTATAATTTACCTTAGCTACTTATTATATATACCTTTATTAATATTTTAATTAATCTTCTTATTATTACTTATATTATAATATATATTAGTATTTTTTATATTTCTTATAATATAAAGCGCCTTATTAATAATAATAATAATAATAATAATAATAATAGCTTTAGTAATAACTTGCTATTTATTCCCTTTATTCCTAAGAAAACTTATATTACTTATACTTTTACTTATAGTAAGGCTAAGGCTAAGAGTAAAGACCTAATAAATCCTAGGCCTATTAATAATAATAGGTTTAATATTAGTCCTTTTAACCCTTAAGTAATTATTTATAATTATAATTTTTATTTTTTATAGTTTATACTTTATAGTTTTTAACTTATACTTAATAATATCTTAGTAATAATAATTTTCTTATAGTCTTATTAAATTATAATTTTTATTATTTATTTTTTTTATTTAAGTCTTTTTTATAATTAATATTTTTATTTTTTTATAAATATTTTAGCTAAGTATTAATTAGCTATTATTTTATTTTTTATAATTTCTTTTTATAATCTTATAATACTTCTTAATTATTACTTTTATATTTCTAAGTAATAATTAGGCTCCTAAGTATTATACTTTATTAGCTAGCCCTTTTATTTAATAAGATAAAATAATACTTTATTAATAAGCTTATAATTTATTTTTCTTTTTATTTCTTATTTATTAGGCTTAGCTTTAAGCTTTAATAAAGCTTTTAATATTATAATATTATTTAATTAATTATTTTATAATTTAAAGAGTAATATATAAAATATATTATATATATATTAATAGATTTTTAATAGCTTTATAATATAGGCTTATTTATTATATTTTATAAGGATTTTTATCTTAATAAATCTTAGGGCTAATTTAAAATACTTAAACTTTTAATTTTTTATAAATACTTTAATATATTATCCCTAATAATATACTTATAGCTTATACCTTATATTATAATACTTAAATTAAAATTCTAAAATATAATACTAATAGTCCCTTATTAGCTTATATATTTAGCTAAATATCTCAAAGTACTTAATAATAACTTAAATATTTATTTTTATCTTTAAGGAAATATACTTAATATACCTTAGGTAATACTTATATAATACCTTATTAAAAGAAACCCTAATTATTAAATATTAGCTATTATTATATATAAAAATAGCCTCTAAGAGTTATATGACCTAATAAATAGGCTTATTTCTTATATATACTTTTAGGTATTTCTCTAAGGTTTAATATATTTATTTATTTATTTATTTATTTATAAGTAATAAGTAATTAATAATTAATAAAATATTATTTTTTTTTATTAAATTTACTTAGAATTTATTAATAATAAGTTTATTTTTATTACTTATAATACCTTTAGGTATATTAAAATAGCTTTTTATATATTTATATAATAATATTATTAAGCCTATAACCTTAAGCTTTTTTATAATTAAAATAAATATTATATATTTTATTATATAATATATAATAATTATTATATTATTATAGCTCTTATTATTATTATATATATTTTTTAATAAGCTAATTATAAAATTAAAGCTAAATTTTTAAAATAAATATAATAAAAATAATAATAATTAAAATTTATTATATAATTTATACCTTAATATATAAATATATTAATATATTAAATAGCTTTTAATATACTTATAGATATTATTTATTATACTTAGCTAATAAAATTTCTTTTTTATTAAGTCTAAGGTCTTTTAAGTACTTATATATCTTACCTTTAGATTATTATAATATTAATAAAATATCTTTAATTTTAAGGCTCTTTACTTTAAAATAACTAATTAATCTTTATATTATAGTAATCTAAGTCTATTAATAATATAGCCCTTATATTTATTAGTAATTTTATATATCTTATTTTTTAGCTTTTTATATTATTAATCTTAGCTTTATAATTCTTTAAATAATACTTACTTTAAGCTTCTTAAAAAATAATAAAAAAAGTATTATTTTACTTTTTATAAATTATTTTATAATAAGGCATAAAATATATTACTTTAAAATAATAACCTTAGCTATAAATAATTCCTTAGAGACTTAGCTAAAGGTCTTTATCTCTTAAGTAATTTATAATATAATAATCTCTTTTTACTTAGCCTTTTAGCGCCTAATAATAATTATAGATATAATATAATAAGTATTACTTTTTAATATATATTTACTATAAGAGATAAGGCCCCTTAATATAGCTTTAATAATCTATATATATATAATTATAACTTAGGTTTTACCCTTAAGGCTAATAAGAAGATATTAAAGCTTTAATAATAACTTATATATAAGAATTAATTTCTTAATTAATATAAAAAGTATATTTTTATATAATACTTCTCTTTTTATATAATTACCTTAATAAGCTATTAATAAGGTTTTTATTCCTAAGCTAATATTAAATATTAAAATTAAAAGTAAAGAATTTATAAACTTATCTTATTAATTTATCTCTTAACTTCTTTAGTAATATTTTTATAATACCTATAAGGACTTAATAATTAATAAAGATTAAAAACTTCTCTAAGAGGCCTTATAGGTAATAACTCTAGTATTTAAGGCTATTAATTATAATTAATAACTCTTATTACCTTATAGCTTAATATTATTTTATATTTTAAAGCTTTTATAATTAATAAATAATAAGTTATTATTAAGAGTTTATTAATTAAGTAAAAATACCTAAAATTACTTTAATTAATCTTAATAAGTCTTAATAATAAAAAATAATTATAAAATAAAAGGTATATTTTAAGCTTTTAAAGATATTATTAGCCTCCTTAGATTAATTAAAGTTTTTAATTTTTTTTTTATTTTTATTATTTTTTAATTATTTTATTAAAAGACTTATTATTACTAAGTAATATATAATAAATTTCTAATAAAAATTATAAAATCTAAAAAAGATTTATATATCTCTAAAAGAGGTTAATATTAATTATTTTTTAATTAAATTAATATATAAAGGTTTTATTTAAATATTTTTTTTTATAATAATATACTTAAAAAACTTAATATTTTATTAATAAAAATTATATTTAAATAGCTTTTTATAAAGTTATATTTTAATAAGCTATTATAAACCCTTTTATAAGTAATAAATATATTTTTTCTTAGTTTAGAAATTTATAAAAATATTATTTATATATAAAATATAATATATATTAAATTAATAAATAATTAATAAATATATATTTAAAAAGTAATTAATATATATATTAATTTAAATAATATAATAATATATTTAAAGTAATTATATTTTATATAAAAAGTAATCTTTTAATACTTTTTTTATTAACCTTAATCTTATAATAAGTATTATAAATATTAATCTTAGATATATATTTAGCTCTATAGAGCCTATCTAATAGGTTATTAATAAATAAAAAAATATAATAATTCTTAATTATTACTTTATTTAACCCTCTATAATTTATATAAAGCCTTAGCTCTTTATTTTTCTTAAGGATAAAAAATATTAAGATTCTTATTTTATATATAAAATATTATATATATTTATTTACTAAGTTCTCTATAATATATTCCCTAAGGGCTTAATATTATATCTTATTTATAAGATATAATAAATTATATAAAGGTTTTTTATTTTTAATTAAATTAATTTTATATATAGCTTTTATAAGTATTAATATATTTTTTATTACTTATTTATTAAAAAACCCTTTTAATTCTTTAAGTTTTAAAAAAAGCTTTTTAAATATTTCTATAAATATACTTATTTTATTTTTAAATATATATTTTTTTTATTTTTAATAATTTCTTAAAGAAAAAATATTAAATTAATAATAATAATTATAATATTATTTATTAATAATATAATTAATTATTATATTTTTTTATTTTATTAATAATAATCATAAAATAATATTATATAAATTATTTTTAAACTTTAACTTAGGTAATATTTATTATATTTTCTATAGTTTATTATATAAATTAAGAAGGAAAAAAGTTAATTAATAGGTATTTCTTAGATATATTTTTTCTCCCTTAAAGGACTTAAGCCTAGGGGCTATATAATCTCTTATTAGCTTAAAGCTAAGCTTTTATATAAGTTTTATATTAATAATATTAATTTTTATATTAATATCTATAAGGACTTTAATCTCTTTTTTAGTTATACCTTAGAGAATTAATATAAAGGCTATAATTACTTTTTTAATTAATACCTATTTTTATATAAATATAAATAAAAATTTAAGTTTAAGCTTTATTCTCTTTAATCTTTTAATAAATTAAGCTCTTAGGCTCTAATTTTATTAACCTTTATTAATAGCCTATTTTTATTTCTAAGAGGGGTTTAATTTATAAATAGGTTATTATTATTAATATATATCCTAGTATAATATACTTAGGTCTAATAGCCTAAATAGCTATATTTATTATACCTTAGTAGTAGCTTATTTCCTTTTTATTCTTAATATAGTGCTAATATAGGTATACTTAAATTACTTATATTATAACAACTTTATTTTAATATAAGGCATAAGAGATATTTATTAAAAAAACTTTTTTTAAAGCTTCTTTTATAGCTTAAGCTACTAAGAAAATAATACCTTTTACCTAATTATTTAATATTATCTTAAAATTATTTCTTTTTAAAATAATTATTTTAATTAATAATTTAAATCTAAAGGTATTTAGCTTTTTATATAATATAATAAGCCTTTTATAAGAAATATTTTTACCTCTTAAGCTTTTTTTTAATTTATTATATAAATTATAAAAGAAATAATAAGCTATAGCCTTATTATCTTTTTATTTTTTTAATAAATTCTTATAGAATATATATTAATAAGTAAAGTATTATATTAATACCTTATTAGGCTTTTAGCCTATAGTTATAAATTAATCTCTTATTTATTTTTCTTAAAGCTCTAAGTTAATATATTATTTTTATATAAATACCTTAAATTCTTTTTATATAAGATTTTTTATTAATCTTATAATATAATTATATTAATTAATTTATAATAAGTAAATAAATTTATATATTATTTATTTAATTTATTATTTTATTATTATTTTTATATAAAATTAATTACTTATATTAATTACCTTAAGCTAATTATTAATATTAATAATAATAGTCTCTTAGGTTAAGATCTTATAGTTACATCTAAGTAGCTTTTTATAATTTCTTAGCTAATTATTAGCTAATTAATCTATAAGGTATTTTAAAATCTTTAATAAAAGGTTTTTTTATTTTTTTATTTTTTTTTATTTATTTCTTTTATTTTTATTTCTTATATTTATAGCTTTTTTTTAACTTATTTAATAAGATTAAAGCTAAAAATAAAAATAAAAATAAGGTTATTAAGATTAATTTTTATTTTTTTTTAATAAAATATCTCTCTTTATATAAGATCTTATTAATTATAATAATTCTAATATTTATTATTAGCATATATTAAAGAAATTTATAATATTTATCTTATTTATTAAAGATAAGTTACTATAAGGTTAACTTATTAATAATAATAAATTATAATATTTTTTAATCTCTTAGATTAGCTCTTTAAGGTCTTTTAAGTTAAGAAGGTTTAATAAGATATTTCTTAGATTACTCTTAGTAATAACCCGCGGAGTAAATAACTATCTTAAGAAGTAATAAGATTCTCTTAACTTTTTTATCTTAATTTTATATTAATTATTTATTAAGAAGAAATTAAAAATTTTTAAAATAATAAGCCTTAATAGCTAAATTATAATAAAATTATAAATTAAAGATAAGTCTCTATTATATATAAGACTTTAATTTACTAAGCCTTTTATAATAGCTTAGCTATAAAGCTTTTATAAGGTCTCTATATATATAATAATTAGCTAGGGTTACCTTAATTAATTAGCGGATTTAATAGCCGCCCTATATCCTTATACTTAGAATATAATTAATACGCGGTATAACTTATAACTCTTATTATAAGTATTAATACCTTTTGCTATATTAAATAAAAGGATTAATAAAGTCCTATTATAGCTAGGATCTAGCTATATAGCTATAGGTGTAATTATATTAAGAAATAGGGGTTATTAGTATTTTAGGTTTTAGAGGGATTAGTTCTTAGAGTTAGTATTAAAGTTTAAACCTAAAAAGAGTTAGCGCTAGGGCTTAGCGCTAGACTTAGAGGTAGATAGAAGTTTATAGGTTTAATTAATTAAACCTATTTAATTAAATATATAATATATATATCTTAGTTTATATAAATATATAAATAATAGTAATTTTAATAGTAATTTTAATAATAATTATTAATAATATAATTAGCTTATAATATAGTAATAAATAAAAATATAAAAATTATATTAGCTTATATTAATTTTAGATTTATTTTAAATATTTATTAATAAACTAGAGATATAATTATTAATCTTAAAATAATCCTTATTAATAATTAATTAAAAAGACTTCTATAAAAAAATCAAAATAAAACTTAAATTTATTAAAAATAAAATAATAAATTATATTTATAAAAAAAAAATTAAGGGGTTAACCTTTTTAAAAAAAAATATAATCTTATTTATAATAGAAAATATTAAAATTAAATAATAAAATAAAAAGCTTAATTATAAATATATTAAACCCTATAAAATTAAATAAAAAATCTTAAAATATAATTATATATTAGATTTATATCCTAAGATTAAGCTTTATTTAATTTTTTATATTTTATTACTTAAATTAATATATATAATTATTATTAAAACTAATAATAAATTAAAAGCTAAAATTAATAAATTAAAAAAATATATTATAAAAATTATTCTTTATATAGATAAAATTAATAATAAAAGAATATTTTTTATTAAATAAAAAGACTATTTAGATATAAAAAATACCTAGGAACCCTTAAAATACCTTATTAATATATAATACCTTTTAAAGAATTTCTATTAAGAATAAATAAACTTAAGGCTAATAACACTCTATATAATAATATTTATAATACCTATAGACTATGCAGTAATTATAGCCTCTAACTCTGCCTTCTTAGTTACCTTTAGCTTATTTAAAGAATAAAGCCTATAGATAATTATCTTAATACCTTTAATATATAATTAGTATTTCTAGTAATAAAGTTAGGTTAAATAAGTTAAAACCTTATTTACCCTTATTTAAGCTTTTTATATTTCCTGCTATAGATATAAAAAATCCTTTTTAATATACTTTTTCTTAAAATCTAAATCATTAAACTCTTAATAAATATAATTTATTAAAACATTATTAATACTAAAAAACCTTATAAGTAAGAATATATAAATAAGTATTAAAGATATTTATTAATCTATTATATAAAAAATTATAGTAAATATATTCTTTATAGTAATTTAATTTCTTAAGTAAGGCTATATAATAAAGGCTATAAAAATAATAAAATAAATAAGGTATAATTTTAAATCTAAAATAATTAATAATATTACTTAGTTTAATAATAGCTAATTACTTCTTAGAAAGGGTAAAATAACTAGATATATTAATAAAAGATATTTATCGATTAAAGATTAATATATATATATAAAATAACTAAGGTTATAGATATAGCCTTAAGGATAAGACTAATAAAGGGGAGATATTATATTATAGCCTAAGAAACCTCTAGGCTATATAATAAGAAGGACTTACCTTTTAGTACTAATTATAGAGGATTAAGGCAGATTATGCCCTATAAGCTATAATCTCCTTTACTCTATTAAGAAGGATTATAATAGCTTAGGCTCTATAAGTTATAATCTATTATAATTTATTATATTATATTAAAGTATATAAAATATATTTATTATATTTTCTTATATAATAGCTACCTTAGTTATTAATATAACTTAGTTATATTTAATACCTTTAAGTATATTATTAGATATAATATATTATTATTTAAGTATAGTATACTTAATCTATTTATTAATATAAACCTAGTATAACTAGTTTATCCCTTAAGAATATATATACTTATTATATTAAGAACTCTTAAAATACCTTATAAATACCTAGTAATTATTAAAAAACTTTTACTTATAATAAAAGAATTTAAGAATTTATTTTAATTAATACTATTTATAGCTCTTATTAATTATATCTCTATAGTAATAAAAAACTTTAGATTTTTTATTAATGTTAATTTATTTAATATCTTAATATTATAATTATATATTTTTTTATTATATTTAATTAGTTATTTTTTTTAATAATAAAAATATATTAAATAGCTTAATTACTTATTTATTTATTATTATAAAGTAATAATCTCTAATTTTATAACCTTTTTATTTATTTTAAATAATATTTCTCTTAAGTAAATTAATTAATTATTAAATATAAAGTAATATATTATTATTTTATTATAAAAATTACTTATTTTTAAAAAATAAAATATTATAATTATTATATTATTAATTATATTAAATATACTAAGTATAATACTTATAGCCCTTTTTAACTTAATATTTTTATTACTTTAATTTACAAAAATTATAAGATATAATTAAATAACTAATATTCTTAATAAAAATAGCTTATACCTTATAATTATAAATAGCTTTTCATTTTAATACTATATTAATAATTAAAAAAGATTTTAAGAAATATATTATATATTTAAAAAAAATACTTATAAGAAATAATTTTAAAAATAAAAATTAATAAAAAAAAATATTATATTATAATATAAATTAAGATTATATAATTATTATAATTATTATAATTATTATTATTTATATATTTATATAAGCTAAGATATATATATTATAAATTTAACTAAATAAATTTAATTAATTAAACTTAAACTTTTATTTATTATTAAGTCTAATATTAAGCCTTAGTACTAATTCTTTTTAGCTTTATAAAACTCTAATATTAATTTTAAGAATTAATCCCTTTAAAACTTATAATATTAATAACTTTTATTTCTTAATATAATTATACTTATAGGTATATAATTAAATCTTAGTTAGCTATAATAAGATTTTTTTAATTTTTTTATTTAATAATATAAAAAGTCTTTATAATTATTATAAATATTATAATTTATATTTTATATTATTTATTATTTTATAAGTTTTATAAGAATTTAATATTTTTATTAATTAAAAAAAACTTTTTTAACTTTTTTTTAAAAGTTTTTAATAAAAAAAGCTTTTTTTTAATAAGATTAAAGTTTTTATTAATATTATAACTAAACTTTATATTACTTAAAATAAAAATTAAAATATTTTAATTTATATCTTAGTAACTTTAATAATAAAAGCTTTATACTTAAAACTAGAAGCCTTAATAAGCTTAAATTAATAAGGCTTATTTATATAATTATTAATAGCTTTAATAATATATTAAAGCTAGCTCTATTTATAATAAATAACTTATATCTTAATTAATTAAAGAAATTAAAATCTAACTCTTTTATATAATAGCTCTTACCTTTAATATTAACCTTTTAATTATAATTCTTAATTATTTAAAGAAATTAAATTACTTTTATTATTCTTATAAAAAAAATTTAATTATAATTAATAACTAATTAATTAATAAATAATATATTAAGGAAATTATATTAATATTCTATAAAGACTTATAATTAAATAATTAAAATAATATAATTAATACTTATTAATATATTTTTTAATATAATTAAGATAACCTTAATAAGAAAGGTTATAAGCTTTTTAAAAATATAAAAAATACTTATAATAAGCTCTAAGTAATAATATTAAATAAAGGCCTTAAAAATATTAATATAAATATATAATATAATAATTTATTATTAATTAAACTTATAATCTTTAAGTATATTATTTTTTTTTTATTTAATCTTTTTTATTTAATTATAATATTAATAAAAAATTTAATTTTCTTAAAAAAAAGCTTTTTTTATTAAAGGCTTTTAAAAAAAAGCTATAAAAAAATATTTTATTAATAAAAATATTAAATTCCTTAAAGATTTAAAAAATAATATTTAATATAAAATATAAATTATAATATTTATAATAATTATAAAGATTTTTTATATTATTAAATAAAAAAATTAAAAAAGTCTTATTATAGCTAGCTAAGATCTAGCTATATAGCTATAAGTATAATATTAAGAAATAAGGGTTATTAATATTATAAGTTTTAAAGAGATTAGTTCTTAGAGTTAATATTAGAGTTTTATAAAGTTAAAAAGAGTTAATATTAGGGCTTAGTATTAAATTAAAACTTAGAGGTAAATAAAGGTCTATAAGTTTAATTAATTAAACCTATATAGTTAAATATATAATATATATATCTTAGTTTATATAAATATATAAATAATAATAATTTTAATAGTAATTTTAATAATAATTTTATTAATATTATAATTAAATAAAAAGAAATTAAATAAAAAAAATTATTAAAATATTAAAATTATAAGGTTAATTAATATTAATTTATTATATTATATATTTATTTTAATATTCTTAAGGCTATTATTTAATATTATTATTTATAGCTTATTATATATATTTTTTATACCTTTATAAAACTTATAAACCTCTTTAATAAAGTTATCTTAATTATATTAAAAAATATATTAATAAGTATTAGCTATATTATTTTAATTATTTATTTAAAGGTTTTTATAAAAAGCTATTATAATTTCTTTAATATATTATTAATTAATTAATTAATAATAATAATTATTATTAGTTATAATTAAATCTCTTTTTATAAAATAATAAAAGTATAGTTCTTTAAGGTTTTAATATTTTTAAGTAATTAAGAATTATAATTAAAGGTTAATATTAAAGGTAAGAGCTATTATATAAAAGGGATTTTAACCTCTTTAATTAATTAAGATATAAGCTATTTATTATAAATAGAGCTAGCTTTAGTATATTATTAAAGCTATTAATAATTATATAAATAAACCTTATTAATTTTAGCCTATTAAGACCTCTAGCTTTAGGTATAAAGCTTTTATTATTAAAACTACTAAGATATTAATTAAAATACTTTAATTCCTATTTTAAGTAATATAATCTAATATAATAATTATTATTATAAACTTAATTAATTAATAATAATAACTTCTAATATATTAATATATATTATAAGCTAATACTATAGGCTTATAAGTAAAGCTTATAGCTTATAGTAAGCTATAACTTATAATTATAAGCTATTAATAAGTATATAAGATATATTTATTTATACTTTTTTATATAAAAGCTATCTTAGTTATTAATATAACTTAGTTATACTTAATACCTTAAAGTATATTATTAAATATAATTATACCTTATTACTTAGACTATGCCTAGTACTTCTTACTAATATAAAACTAGTATAATTAGTTTATCCCTTAGGAAATATATAATTATTATACCTCTAGAGGTTTAATAAGAGCTAAGAGACTATTAAGAGCCTTTTTAGGCTTTATAGTCTAAATAAGCTAATATCTTTAAGGCCTTATAATCTTTATTAAAGATTTAACTATAATAGGGTTAATAAATTATAAGAGTATTATATTATATTATAATATTATTACGACCATGACATGGGCCAGGCGGGGAAGCATGGCAGAAACACTCTGACTAAGCAAGGGACCGAAGGGACCAAACGTCGCTTACATCGGTCCTAGGACCAAACGTTGAATGCATCGGTCCTACCCTGGACCAAACCCATAGAACGTCGGTCCAAAGAAGCAACCACAAGTATATAAAACGCACTCATTGCACTTTCTTATGTAGAAGCTACCTCAGCTATCAATATAACTTAGTTACACTCAATACCCTTGAGCACATTACCAGACGTGACTTACACCCACCTTTGCTCAGACTACGCCCAGCACTCTCTGCTAATATAAACCTAGTACGACTAGTTTATCCCTTAGGAAACACATAATCGTCACAAATATAATAGTACTAATATAATAATATTATTAAGTAAGAAAATATATCTTATAATTAGTATACTTAGTTAATATTATTTATATTAATTTTAGCTAGAAAATAAGTTATTTTTATTAATAAATAATAAAAAATATAAGGATATGGGGCGGCCGTTAAATCCGCCGACTAATCGGGGTAACCCCGGCTAGTCGTCACGTGCGCAGAGACCTCCTGAAAGCTCTGCAGCCGAGCCACCGTGGAAGGCTCGGCAAGTTGAAGTCTTATACATAATAAGCCCCACCCCCTAGAAACCGCGCGCCCCCAGAAACCGCGCACCTTTTTCCCCACTAACACATCAATCTTTAATTATCTTCAGACCGCGATTTCTCATATAATATTAAAGCTATCGCGATAATTCTTATATTTTTAGAATCCCTATGCCGAATTACACTAAAATCGATATTTAAAACACTCTTCAGGAAGTCCGCGAAGGCATAGCCATACAGACTACTACCGGGCGACATAGCGTACTAGAGTTAACCCTCCGTGGCCATATTTCTAGCTCTCAAAGTCACACCATAAGTCATAAACACCTCTAAAAGCTCTCAGCAGAGCAAGAATAGCACCTCGCTACTTAGATTATAGCCTAAGACAACCTTAGCTTCGCCCTAAGCTACGCCTAAGTTATTAACTTCGCGGGCTATATTACTAGACTCAACGGCAATAAGGAACCTATTAGGATTTACTAAATAAAGGGTTTTTTATATTATAATAAAGGTATAAAGATATTATAAGGTTAAAGACTTAATTTAATATAATTTAATAAAATAATTATTAAGAATATTAAGGGTTTTTTTTTTATCTTATTATATTAATTATTAAGGATATTAAGTTAAAAAATTATTATAATATAAATAAAATAAGTATTATAGAGGGACTTAGATATAATAGTCTTATATTAAGAAAAGTAAAAAAGAATTATATAATTATTTAAAACGCTAGCTTAATAAATTAGATTATAATTATTAAATATATCTTAGCTATAAAGAAAATATTAATATTATTAATTATCTATAAAAGATAAATAATTTAATAGTCTTAGTTTCCTAAAGACCTTTATTTCTTTAATTTCCTAAAGGATTAGGATTTTATATATAATTAAAAGAGCTAAATTAATAACTATATTATAACTCTATAGCTTAAAAAGATCTTTATCCCTTAAATAAAACTAATAAAAGAGAGAAATAAAAGATTACTTATTATTAATAGCTATAATAATTATATTATTAATAAATTTATATTTAAATACTTCTAGAATAATATATATATTTTATATCTTATTTTATATTCTTCTTATATTTTTTAGCTTCTTAACCTTATTATCTTTAATCCTCTTAAGTAATATTATTATTATCTTATATCCTTATTTTCCTTAATCTAAGTATATATACTTATTAATAAATATATATTCTTATAATATTATTATAAGGTAAAAAAAATAGGGATAATATCTAAAAATATCCTTATAAGTTAAAAAGCTTTTAGATTTTAGCTAGTATTAATTATAAAGCCCCTAATAAACCCTATAATAACCTTATTACTAGAGACTCTAAAAATACTATAAAAAAAGGCCTATTTACTATTCTCTTATCTTTTTAGGACCCTTATATTATTATAAGAGCTTTAAGCTTTACTTAAATATATCCCTTTAGCATTAAAGCTTAATAGCATAATATAACTCTTTATAGGGAAAATTAATAAAGATATAAACCGCAAAAATATTATATTAGTGAGTTAAGAAAAAAAATTATTACTCTTTAAGTATAAAAGGGAGGAAATAAAGCCTAAAAGAAAAAAAAAGCTTCCCTTTAATCCTAATATATGCTTTATAAAGGTTCCTAATATTAATAAGGCCTATTAAGAGATATTAAAGCTTCTAAAGCCAAGGGAGATATTAGAAAAAGTTAAGAAGTAAAAAAAAATAAATCTATTTTATAAGTAGTAATTAGAAATTATAGGGATACTAGATTTAGTCTTCTTATAATATTATTATATTATTAAAATTAAGGTTATTTATAATGCTTAAAATAAGCGATATTCATAATAATGCGTGGTTTCTAGGGGCGCGCGGTTTCTAGGGGGTAGGGCTTAGAGACCTACCTTTAATCTATGATTTCACCCTAATCCAGCCATTAAGGCCTACTATCTTATAAAAAATTTATTAAGGTAAAATATTAAATATAAAAGTATTAATAAAGCTTATTTAATATTAATTTTTATATTATAAGCTATTAAGTATAATAGCTTAATTTTATATAAAACTATATTTCTTTTATTAAGTTAGCTTAATTTATTATTAAGTATATTATAAGGTTAAATTACTTTTTAATATAAGTACTAATAATTTTAATAGTAATTTTAATAATATTATTTTAATTTATATATATTATTAATTATTATTTTTATAATATATTTTTTCTAAAATTATAATATAGCCTTCTTAATCTAGCCTAGTCTCTCTAATAAGCTAGAGATCACGCCGCTAGATATTGACAACACGTGACCACCCTCAGAGCTACTATACAGGGTCCAATCTGACACTTACATATACCATCGGGGCAGGTCATAATAAGAGCACCCGACTTGCTATCCAGTCCATACTCAGAGTGGCAAGTGCCATCACCGTCAATAAAGAATCTTCCCAGGGGAGGCCCACCCGATATCTCCCACCCACTGCCGGCGGTTCCAATCATCCGTGTAACAAGTCGGATCATCCCGTCGTGACGCCCAGCAAACATGGGCAGGGTCTCTGGAGAGGGCTGGGAAATCGGCGGATGTGAAGGCTGGGTTCCCGGCGAATACAACAATGCTCCAACAGCCTCCACGCCCGTCTCGCAACAGGGCGTCATGAAGACGCAACAGAACTTTGCTTCCAAGTGCACATACAAGTGCGTCAGGGCTGCGGACGCCGCATGGGAGAGTGGTCATGAGAGGGCTTTGGTTAATGACATTTTTGGCCGATGTGACTCCCAGTCTGACGTTAAAGCCAATGTTCTCGCCAAAGATCTTCCACAAAATCTCATCTGCAGTTCTCCCGAGTCCCCGGTATTGCGCAGGGATTTCTCCAGATATGACAGCCGCGGCGTGCTTGTCAATTCCAATTCGTTTCTTTGCTGCCGCGTGCCGTTCCGAGGCATATGTCTCGAGAACCGAAGGCTTATACCACCCCTTGATGGTTCCCGCAAGCTTCCAGACGAGATTTGTAGCGCCGTGGATGCCCGTGTTCATGCCCTGAGCAAAACCAGAGGAATAAGTATGGGCGGCATCACCTCCGATGAGAACAAATTGGTCCTTTTGCAAAACCTGTGCGACGCTCTGGTTGATCTTGGTAACATCCAAGTTAGTGATATGTCCGACTCTGAAATTCTTAATGACTGGGATTCCTCTACATACTTGTAGTGAGTCCACCAGTCTAGTCTGTCGAATTCCAACTTGAACGGCTTCATTCCCTCGGCAGCCTCCTTCGAAGCCTCATCTTGGGTGATGCCGTTTGGGTATTTTGCGAGGAGAGCAGGCGTAAGAGCAAACCCAACACGGTAGGTATCCCGGTCGAGCTTCACCCACAGGATATTTCCGTGATGCTCTGTCTCGATCGAAGCAAACCCGATGTTTGAATCAGGCATATCAGTTGTCATTTTGCCCTCAATTCGAATCCATTCGTGGGTGGTTGGATCCAGGTCAAGATCGATGCCAGTCAATTGCCGAACCGACGAGGAGCCACCATCGGATCCAACAAGATATTTGCTGTTTCAATGAGCGATTAGTATCCTCGAGTTCGAGTTCAGAAGGACGAGGGCCATACCAGCGGACAGGCGCCTTCCCCATCGCCTTGTGTTCAAGAGTAGCTGTAACATTGTACCCGTCACCGAGTGAAGTGTCGATGGCATAAGTTGTGAGCTTCCAGGAAAACCAAACCGACTTGCCGTAGCTTTCGAAGTGGTTTCGAAAGACATCCTCCGAATACCGCTGACGAATGTTTAGAGCATAGTCATGGTAACTTGGCTTGAAGTGATCGAACATGAGGTTCCACCCTCTTTCATTCACCCTTTTCCCATCTTTGAAGTTGATACTGCTTCGAGATACGAAGCCCTCTTGAATCAAGTCATCAGCCACATCCAGCTGCTCGAGAAGCTCCAAGGACCTTGGGTAAAGCGTTGTCGCACGGCCAAAGGTGGCCTGGACACCGCGCTCTCGTTTTTCTATATCGTCAGCCTCATCCAACTCCCTAGCAGTTCTTTGGAGAATTCGAGGTTCCGCGATTCTCGGGGGCAGACTGTTTCAAGATCTCTCATGGTTCACATACCGACAAGAACACAATAAACGCCTTGTTGGGTAAGGCCAATCCCGGTAAGAAGGCCAACCGGGCCAGCGCCAACAATGAGTACGTCGGTAGTGGGTGGAAGAGACATGTTGATGACGTCGAATAATCTTCAAGTGATGCACAAGATGAGAACAAAAGAATAACAGCCAGCGCAGCTTTGGGATGTTGTGGGCAACGTCGAAGCTTTAGCGATGTAATTCATTGAAGAGAAAAGGAATCGAGGACTTCAAGATGAGTCTTTCATGGCCTTTTATACACAAGTGTGTTCATGGAACTTGCTACGATGGCGTGGACTCTCGGAACCGGGACTAATCTTGCCATCCGAAGCTCCGAAGATTGCAGATGTGATTTCTCCTGGAAGTCCCCTTGGGTGGAACTCCTCGTCCATCGTGAAACAGCATATCAGCAGAAAACTTGACTGGCAACCGCGCTTTCCATGGAGGAAAACAGATTACCAACATGATGCTCCAGATGCGGATCCGGAAGTGGATATATCTCGATATCGCCTCCATCCACAAAGAGCATGGATCATCCATTTCATCGGTGCAGGACAAGCCGCGGATGAGAATCATCGGCCGCTAACCACTCACAAATAGCTCATAATAGCGTGCGGATAATTTCTCCGAAGCTTGACACCGCCTTGAAAGGCTAGCATCAGAACGATATACTTAAGCGCCAAGGAATCAACCTTCCTTAACCCCCGATTACGACAATTCTATCTGGAAAGGGCCGAGAGCTTGTGATTGCAAGATCGTGAGATGCCGAGAGCGCCCACCTCGCTTTGAGATCCTCCCGCCATCACGAGAGCGAGCCGGGCTGGCTAGCAGACCGCGTTTTCACCGCGTGTGAGTCTTGTCGGAAGAGAAAGCGCAAGGTTAGTTTCCATCCACGCCTGACCTTCTCGGTTTTGCCCATCAATGTAGGTTTAAACGCCGTCTTATTGAATCATTGCTGACATGTACTCTTCAAGACCTAGCATCCGGTCTCTCCATGCGACTCAAGTTAGACGAAGTATCAAGCCCATTCTCCTCGGCAGCGAACGAACCAAGCCTGGATTACACTGACAGCGCGAGGACATTCTGGTCACTGTTCCTGGTAGAAAGGTAACAACAAACTGGAACTTACTGTAGTGCCCTTTCTTTGTCCTCCGTTAGCTGACATTCGTTTTGTTGATCACCCTAGAACGTCAACCCTCAGTCTGGGGGTTCCTCTTGCTATTCCTTGGGATATCATTCAGCCACCAGTCACCGTGGGTGTGTTGCCAGGTTCCGACGATTCCATCGTCTCGTTTGAGCACCACTGCTCTTTATTGCAATTGAATTACCTCTACGTGGAGACAATGTAGGTTGATTAATCCATCACCGGGTCTCACAACGACTTCTGCTGTCTAACATCGGAATGTCCATATCTATATGCCTGCTTTCAAGTTACTTTCAGCGGTTGATCAGGAGGTCCATTTACAGAAGGCCACAGATGCTCTCGCATTCTTCCTACAACGTCTCAGCGCCTACGTTGTCACCGGAACAGGCAGCACACTGTCAACCGACAAAGTTGTTGTGTGAATCTCTTACCACGCCGCTGTTCTCAACCTGCATAGGCCGTTCCTCCACGTCTCCAGCGAGTATAGAGCCAGTGATCCAAATACTTCGATGAATGTGGTGACAACCGCAGCCGAGGCAATATCGGCGTTGCTGAACCGCCTAGAAACAACCAATGCCACTGGGACGCTGCCTCCACTCGCCATCTATCACATTTTCCGCGCCGCTCTTGCGCACTGCCTCAACATGACGTCGTCTGATGTTGAGCTAGAAAGCAGAGCTAGGGAGAATTGGCAGATTTGCTTGAGAGCCCTCTGGGCAATGAGGAAGACATGGGAGGCCTCCGTAGATGTCTACGTCAACGTTTTGCACTTTGTTGCCCAAGGCTGGGGAGTCGCTGACGTCAAGTAAAACTCGGGGATAGATCTTGAGCTGCTGCTGAGTAACATCTAAGCCAGTGTGGGCTAAAAGGTCTTAAGCTGGGTTATATCCTATGCTGGCAAGAATGGGAATAGATAGATATATGTATATAGATGTCTTGATTAATTATAAACAGTGAAATGATACTGGTTTATGAAATCTCTTGAATGTTTTAGTTGAAAAATCTTGTTATCTTATAGCTATCTCCTGCCTTTCCCTTCTTTACTTCTCGACCCTTATTCTGAGTTGCACTTATCTTGCCCACTTCGCGACGTTTCGCCGTCCCCTCGTCATCATTCATAACTCCCAATGCCTTCCGTTTACCATGAGATGACTTCTCAGAACCAAACAAACTGGTGGTCGCTTTTCTGTCATCGCGCGACTGGTCTTCTTCCTCTTCAACCTTGACCTCTGAACGTTGGTCTGGGTCCTGGTGTCCTGATCCCTTCTTCTGCTTGGCATTGGCGAAGAAGTTGGCGATATTCGACTTGTTGTCCTTGCTATCCAGGGGTATAACAAAAGAAGGCGAGTTGTTCCCAACCTTACCAACCTCTTTAGTGACTGGGTAGACCTCCAACTCTCCTTCAAAGGGCTTGAGCAAAGATTGTAGGTCGCGAGACCACTGATTCCGAGAAGGATCCAGCCATGTCTTGATGGCTGATGAGTGGGGGTTGAAGATGACCGGCATTCGGTTGTGGAGGAACTTCAACTGCTTGTTTGAGTCTGTGGTGATGACAGTGTAGGTGTAGATCTTGTCTGCGGATCCTGTGGCACGTCAGCCTGAATCGCTTCGTTTCATCTCGGTGGTCTCTGTTACCTTCGTACTGCACACAGTCCCAAAGCCCTGCGAAGCACATGAGATGGCCATCCTTTCGCTTCACGTAATGAGGTTGTTTATCTTTGCCGATCTTGAGCCACTCGTAAAATCCTTGGGCAACGACAATGCACCGCTTGCGAGCCTTCATGCTGGCCCACATGCCTCCCGGTGAGCTCAGTGAATCATCACGGCAGTTGATGGTTTTCAGCATCGACCCGTAATCTGGGTTTCGCTTCGTCCACGACGGAATCAAGCCCCATTTCATGGACTGTAGCTTGTACTTGACTTGTTCAGAGCTTGCCGCATGGTCAGTTGCATCGTTGATCTCAGCGTGCTGTTGTTTCTCATTGTCCGTTCCCTGGTGGCCGGCACCTCCATCGGACGTATTCGCGCGATAAACAATACCGTGATTGCCAGGCGCAAAGTTGTAAGTGTTGCGGGGGGTGCCATCTCCTTCATCTTCTGGTGCGTCATCAACGTCTAGGCCATCCTCCTCGAGCATCTGACGGATTTGCGACGGGCGCTATCGCTTATCGTTAGAGTCACTACCTAGCCAAACGTTGGCACTCACCAGAGCCAAAGCATAACGACCGCACATTTTCGCGATGTCTGACTATTGAGTGAGCCGATTTGTGTTGAGCGTGCAAGTTCGAGGTGAATACTGGTGGTGGCGTTCACGATGAACTCGTCAGACGGTATCACGTGGGGCCTATGACGGTTGGTGCACAGTCGCCGTCGCAAACAAAGACTCAAGGATGACCGAGCCAGAGCTCGCCAGGCAAGAAAGGCAAGTCGATTTAAAGAAAAGAACCTTACAATTCCCCTATGGTATCGCTATTTTGGCATGAATACATCAATCCATCCTACTTTTATACTCCAGAACAAGCGGGCCTCCTCCAACCGACTAAACCTTGCGGCGTGCCTTTCGCTTCAGCGCCGTCTCGGCAGCCCAAGCATCTTCAAACGTTGTTGGCTTCTGTTTGAGATCTCCTCCCTGAATACCCAGACGACGAACCACCTGGAAGGCACCGGTTCCAACTCTCATCGTTTGACCCATGATGATGCATTCACTGACACCTTCGATCTGGTCCGTCTTCATGCCGGCCGCAGCCTCGAAGAGATGATCCGGAGTTTTCTCGAACGAGGCCAGTTGCAGCACGCTGTCTCTCATCTTGGACAAACCAAAACGCGTAATACCCAGTACCTCGCCCTTGTAGGTCATCACATCAGCCAGGAGCTGCATGTGTCGCGGATCAATACCCATGTCACCCATGACCTCGCCGATTTCGTCTGCGATAGTGGTTCTTGCAGCCTCAATACCCAAAACATCTCGGCATTCCATTACATTGTTTGAGCGCGCCTTGATACCGATGACACCTTCCGTCGTCATACATTCTCGAAGCCCATAACCCTCAACCAAGACGGTGTGAGTGTTTTGTTCCGAGGTCTGGATGATGGCACGAGTTGCTTCGGGATAACCAGAAATCGGTACTGTGGGAAGCACACGACGCAGGAAATTGGCCCGTAGCAGCATGTCCCCGGTGTCATCAGCAGCGGCTTTGCTTCGGGCAGTCGTCCTCTTTGTAGAGTCGCTGACATCGCGCACACGAACAATAATTCTCTCGCCGTCAATTGACAGATCATCGCGTTGCACCTTCAACTTGCGCTGCTTGCAGATTGCCTCAGCGATGTCGTAAGGCCCAATACCCAGGTGCATGTCTGAGAGAGCGGTTGAATCGATTTGGAGAACGACATTGCCCTCGTTGGTACGCCACTCATCCTCGACGAAACGCAAGACATCAGAAATGTACGTCTTTTCGATGCGTCCCTTGACCACTCGCGCCGCCTCGATCTGTTCATTGTTTTCCAGCGGGCAAGTGATAACTGGAGTACTGATGGTCTTCGAAGCATTGATGATTTCCTTGATTCGAGGAACACCCTGAGTGATACTCATACCAGCAACACCGGCGAAATGGAACGTCTTCAGTGTCATCTGAGTACCAGGTTCACCGATAGAATGGGCGCCGACAGCACCGACAGCATGCCCAGGTTCGACGTGCGCCTTCTTGTACTTGTCAAGACACATCTTGATGAAGAGGCGGAGTGTGGACAAGGTAACCTTGGCCGTCCGGTCGGCGTGGTCCTGAGCTGTTGCCCTCACCATCACATCGCCCTCAAATCCAGCAAGCTTCCTGACCCGCTCCAGCTTCGATGCCAGACCTTCGACGTGGGTCTCAATCGCTTTAAGAAATCCTCTGGCACCTTCGTGTTCGTCGATACCATAGTCGCTCGTGTCCCCATAATCCAGGACTTCATTATGCAGGAGGCCACGTCGGACATAACGTCTTCGTTCGGTCTCCAATACGGAGTCGCAGAACGACCTGATCTCTTCTGGGGTCATGGATGCCTCGCTATTGTCCCTGGTCAAGCTCTCTGCGTGAGTCCAGGTTCGCAGGAAATGCACCGGCTCTGCAGAACCTTCCATATCGACGGGGTCGAGTTTGTCCGCGCCAAACTGGAACTGCACAATGCCACCACCCGAGGTTCGCACTGTATCATCGTACTGCGTGGACAAATCTTCAAGTGACTTCATGAGTCGTCGAGACATGTAGCCAGTTTCAGCAGTCTTGACAGCTGTATCGACCAGACCTTCACGGCCCGACATGGCGTGAAAGATGAACTCGGTGGGGAAAAGGCCGGTGTAAAAGCTGTTCTTGACGAAACCCTTTGATGGAGGCTGCCGAGCATTTTTGTGAAAGTGCGGAAGAGTTCGATCCTGAAACCCGTCCGCCACACGTGAACCGCCGATAATCTGCTGTCCGACGAGTGCAACCATCTGCGCCACGTTGATGTCCGAACCTTTGGAGCCAGACTTGGCCATAATAAGAGGGGCGTTGTTGCGGCTCAGGGTGTCAACGCAGTATGAACCCGCCTGCTGTCGGACTTTGCTCAGAATACCAGACATGGAGTTTTCCAGGGTTTGCTCCTGGTTGCAGCCAGCTGCCTTCTCAAGTTTGCCGGCTTTGAAGGTCTCGATGAGGTCATCGCACTGTTTGTAGGCGACGGCTACCAGCTTTTCTTTCTCTTCGTTGAGCGACTGGGTTGGGAAGACATCTCCCACGCCAATGGAGAAGCCTCGGTTTGTCAATTGACGCGCACACAGCTTGGCAAGTCTGTTCATGGCGACGACAGCTTCGTCTGGGCCAAAATCACGAAGAATGACATAGAAAATTGAATCCTTCTTGCCTGATCCCACTGTAGACTTGTCCATGCGACCACACATGACCTCGGAGTTGCGTACAACAAGCCAGCCGTCGTTGGGGTCCATGTCGGGGCATTGGCCGGGTCGGGCCTTGTACGCTCGGCACTTGGCATCAAGGTTGACCTTGACCCGTGAATCCTTGTTGGGTCGCATGAGCATACTGAAGAGCTGCTTTCCGGTCCAAAGAGCCTGTGGTGCAATAATGGCTGGCGGAGGCATATCAAGGTGGGTTTTACCATCCATCATGTGCATGCACAGATAGGTGAAGGTCTTGCGGTCAAAGAATCGATCCTTACTGCTGAGCAAGAAAGCCGCCGTGATGAAATCCTGGGTCGCAGCAATGACAGGTTCGCCGTTCTTGGGTGTCGCCAAGTTGTGCTTGATTCCCATCAGATTGATGGCTTCAGCACGAGCTTCCTCTGTCTGCGGAACATGGAGGTTCATCTCATCACCATCAAAATCGGCGTTGTACGGCCCACAAACACACTCGTTGAGCCTGAATGTCCTCCAAGGACGAACTTTTGCAAGATGGCTCATGATACTCAGTTTATGCAGAGACGGCTGACGGTTGAAGAGCACAATATCGTTGTCCTCAAGATGGCGCTCAACGACATCTCCATATTTGAGATCTCGGGCTGTATTATCCCTGTTGGCAAATTTCAAGTTGATCGAGTAGCCACCGTCATCCTGCTTGACGACTCGCTGCGCCCCTGGCCAGACATCGACTCCATTCTTGATACACTGGCGGAGCTTCTCGATATTGTGTCGCTGTACCCTTTCGGGGTAGGTAAGGTTCTTGGCAACAAGTTGAGGGACAGCCACTTGATCGATACCGAGGTTAGGGTCAGGGGAGATGACGGTTCTTCCAGAGAAGTCGACACGCTTTCCAGAGAGGTTTCCTCGGAAGCGGCCTTGCTTGCCCTTCAGGCGTTGGCAGAAGCCCCTCGTGGCTTTACCGAATCCAGGCTGCTGGAGGCCGGGAACATCACTATTGACGTACATGGCGATCTGGGTCTGCAAGTATTCCCACTGTTCCATGATCGTCTGAACCGGAGAGCCTTTTTGCAGGGCAGATCGGATCATGCCGCTGACCCAGACGATATCGGCGAGCTTGGTTGTGATGTCGTCTTCATTGCTTGCATTGTCTTGGGCAACAGAGGGTCTGATGCAAACTGGAGGGGCAGGCAGGAATTGCCAGATAAACATTTCCGGGCGACCTTCGGCAGGGTCGAGGCCAAGGAGCTCGCAGTCGGTAGGGCTTATCATCTTGAAGAGGTTGAGAACCCTCAGCGGATTCAGATCCTCCATGGCCTTGCGAAGATGCTTATCGAGCTCAGGGTTCTCGCGCTTCGCCTCGGTGAAGGAGTTGTCGAACTTGATCTTGCTCTCGGGGGGGACCTTCTTCACCGAGGTGGACTTGTTGTAAAAGGAGAACTTGTCGTGGGCAAGTTTGAGGACACCAATCTTTCGAATCTGGCCGTTGATGGAGCCACAGTATGGGCAAGTCTTGATCTTTCGGCATTCTGCATTGATCTTTTTGCATATTTGAGTTCGGCGTAGGTTATCGAGGAACGGTCGCCGCAACTCCTTCAGAAACTGCCGTCGTTCAGGTTCTTCCAGTAACACTCGGCCACAATCCTAGCACAACATTAGCAAGCCCTCGCCTCCCTGTGTAGCGATCAACTTTACCTTGCAAATTTCTTGCAGGATAGACATGATGAAGCGCAGGTAGCCGACGTGGAAGGCCGGCAACGGAAGGCGGACATGACCAAAGTGTCCATTACACTCCGACAGCGATAGCTCGCAGGTTGCGCATTTTCCTGCCTTGCTCGAGGTTCCCTAGCAAGATATTTGTATTAGATAAGTTCGACATGAGCGGAGGTCGGGAGCTCACCAGTCGGGAGTCGAGAGGACCATGGCGATATGGGGCGCGATTATTCTCGATGTCATAAAGCAAGCGGTCAGAGACCTCGAGGACAGCCTGATTGGCAATGTCTTGGTTGGATCTAGTAACGAAAGAAGACAAGTCAGCGCTGTCCAACACAAAGAGATCACTGCGGCGAAGCAAACTCACTGAATGCCAAATTTGATGCCCTTGAATCGCTTAGGCAGCTTATCCACAAGCTGCTCCTTTACGGCACGCTTTGTGGACGCGTCGGTAGCCATACTGGACGCGATTGTAAACTTCGAGGCGGAGATTGGGCGGGCGAAATTGGACTGTTTCGAGGCAGCTGAAAGTGCTGGAGTTGGTATGATCGAGAGGTCGATCGCAGGTATGCGGGGATCCGGCAAGTGCGGATTAGGGTTGTGATCACAACAAGCTCGAATCGGAAGCTGCTTGAAGTGCTGGGGATTCGCATGCGATGTACATGACCAGAGGCGAGGAGTCGCGACGCTGCGAGAGGCGACAAGTCGAAGGTTGGATGAGAGGGACGGCGTGGGAGTTGAGTCGCAAAATTTCCGTCGCCAGGTAAAGAGGGACCCAGACTCTTTAGCATCAGTCGTGCCCCACCATCCTACCAGCCTGCGGGGGACCAGCCGCCCCCAAGGGATGAATCATCGCCGAAGGCGCACAATTGAAAGGTAACTTTGCGACAACGTCCTGCGTACTTGATGGTACAGACACTTTTCATTGGTTACTTGAGCGCGCATTCAAGACAAGGCTCTTACACAAGTAGTCGTTTATGAGCAGATATCACAATTCCAGGCGTGGATGTCACTAGGCCAAATGCCCAGCAGACGAGGTGACTGTTAGCCTTCCACAACATGCATCTTAAAGCCGGTAATCTGATCCCAAACATCTCTCAATAGGCCCCCAGCCAGCTCGAGTCCCTGACCATCTATTGTGATATCAAAGTACCCCCTACCAAGTGGCAGGGCTTATATACAGCTGCCAGAATGTCGTCTTAGGATTCAGACTTCCGCCTCGATCGATTCGACAGCATCTGGGAGAGGACGAAATGGTTCACATCCTCGTCAGCCCAATAGCCCATGTGTGAGGCGATTGTATTGATTGGGTTGAAGTCCAGGACGCTCCTTAATGCATGATTAGTCTTGATCCATTCGTTGCAACTAAGGGTTCTCTCCGGCATGGACACTCACTCTTGGATGCTGTAGTCGACTCGACCATTGCGATTGAGCGCTCGAACTTTCCCTTCTTCCTTGCGCAGCTTGCGCGCCTTCTTATCTTCGTCCGACGTAGTAGTCGTCTCCCCTTCTTTCGACATTTGAGTGCGGCTTTGCTGGAATCTGGAATACAAGGTCTCCAGCTCGTCATCGATCAACGTCGGGCTGTGGTCGCTCAGGCCAGACCCAAAGTCCAAAGCATTGGTCGTGGAGTCAGCGAGCTTCTTCATGCGCGCATCTGTAGCCACTCGCTTCTCAGCGTCTGGAGTATCACCACTCGCCAGAGTCTTCGATCCCGCGCCTTCAAGGGTCTGTGATTCTCCGCGCGACGCGCTGGCTGTTATCCTCGCCACCTCTTCGCTATTTATACCGAGACTTCGGTTGAGCAGGTTACTAGCAATGCCGGCACTCAGACTCGACCACAATCCGCTGACGCTTTGTCCAACCATAGTTCCGATCCCGGTCAGCCCTTGTGGTGTAACATTGCTAAATATTCCCCTCTTCGTGTACGGTAACAATTGAGGCTTCAATATTGACATGGACGGTGATATCAGAGGCTCAAGGCGATAACTAATGGGGTCTGATGGGTGGAATATGTTAAAGAGCTGTTGAAGCTTGGGCGACGCGACGGTTCCGGGCAGACCGGTCACTAGGGATATTTGCTCTGTCCCCGACCCAAGGGGGGTTGTGCGGAGCACATCTTCATCACAATCCATGCTCTGGGGGTCCTTGGCTTTCACGGATTGGGAGCGCGGTCTCGCGGCTATAGTTCTAATCAAAGCTGTCAGTACAAACAAGGGCATCTGCCAGGTCAAAGGTGTTTCTAATCGTACCGTCCCTTAAGCATCTGGAAAAGACCAACCGGCGAGCCCAAGCAGAATAGGTCCTCAACATTGAAGTCGAGCTCCAGTTCTGTATTCTTGCTTGGCGATTCTGTTCGATCCTGCATCGGCCACAGACGCAACAAAGACTTATGCTCAGTAGGGCGATCTTGCTTCTGTTGGCAAAGAACATCGAAAAGGATCGCAGAGCCCAAGGAATGACCCATCAGATGCACTTTTCCCTTGAAGTCTGGGTTCCGTTCCTTGAATAGCTTGAAAATGCGGTTGCACTCATTGAGCACAATCCTCATAATTTGGTCACGGTAAGAGCTCTGATAGAGCAACACATCCAAAGCAAGGTCAGATATGAGGGAACGAGCAAAGGCCACCCCTTCAATAGTGATGTCGTCCAGAGATGGATCTACAGTTATAAGAGTCAGTGATCTGCCTTCAGAGTATCAAGTTTAGGGCCACTCACATTCATCCTCGTCGCCATCAATGTCCCCTAAGTCGCGCTCGCCCTTCTTCTGGCGTTTTCTTGGGAAATCTAGAAGATGCCTCCAGCATACCGGGAGCACTTGTACGCGACTGTTTCCTGGTCCGGGGCCAAGCTCCGAGTTCAAGGCCTTCAGGTCTGCCGAGTTGGCATACACGGATTTGATGGTTTTGCGGAGGATATTAACATCGTGGACAAAGTTAACGCTTTCCATACTAGAGAGGGTTAGCACTAAGCAAGCAACACAATATCATCCGGTTAATAACATACCGAAGACTGAGAAGTTGGCCGATTCCATGGGTCACCAGCACCAGGTGTTCTATCTCCCGTCCTTGAGTCTCGCCGGCCTGCCCAGTGTAGTCGTCTTGTATCTCCTGTTCTTCGCGCCGGCGAATCTCTTCTTCAGTTTCAGCCTTGGTCCTCCCCTCACTCTCAATGAGCGATGATAGCTGGCGCTGCAGCCTGATTTCTCGAGGGTCCCTCTCCTTCTTGATCTGCTCGTCATCGTGGGTGGGTTCATCATGGGAGGCACGGGTCGACGGAGGCGCCGATCTCCGCTTCAACATCTTCTGCTGCTTCTGATCCAGCGAGAGGGCTTCATCGGCAGTGACTGATCGGCTTTCATCGCCCTTGTCTTTATCCTTGTCCTTGTCCTTGTCCTTGGTTTTACTGGGCTCAGAATACCCACGAACGAGCTTCACCCCGCTCATGTAGCTCCCGCCGCCGAATCGCTGATACACAGATGAAGTGACCCATGAAAGCATGCCGTCCGAGGTCAACCAAGCTGTATTGGCGTCCTGGTAAGTGGCCACGCTATTCATATAGGTCCCAAAGAGCCGGTAGCTTTGGGGTTGCGATTGGCCTTGGGAGTCAGCGTTGGCAGCGGGGGCATTATGCTCCTTCAAGCGAGTCGCGCTCGCTGACCGGGATGAGCTTGTTGACTTGAGATTTTCCCGCGATGCTTTTGGGGTAATGTTTTTCCTCGCACCCGATGGGCTACGATCTCTGCCTGGTCAGTCGTTAGTGTCGATACGATTGCAAATGCAAGGGCAACGGCTTCATATACCAGCATATTGCCATGGCTTCGTCTTAAGGTAACCCTAGGAATATGTTAGACTACTCTTTAGCATAAGACATGATAATGCGCACCTCTTCAAGTTGTGCAGCAAGGTTCTCCTCGCAAGGACGTAATGTCGAGCTATCTTGATAGAACCAAGTTCCTCGCCGTACTAACACCAGTTAGTTGACGATACTGGTAGGCCGTGTCGCAGCGAACCTTCATAAACTGGGCCCAGCCAGTAAACAGGAGCCAGCTCTCGAGCTTCGATGTCGACCTCAAAGAGAAAATCTTCATTCACGGGAACACGAACGGCACTGGAATGAGAATCCTCATGGTCAAGGGCCTTCTCCGACATCTCGCCAGTCGCATCTGCTTTTCTCTTTCTCGAGGGTAGACGGGCACCAGGAGCCTGACTCCGAGCGTCCTCCATCGCTTCCAACAGCTTCTGATACTCTCCCTCCAAGGCCTTGGAATCGGAGGTAGAAAAGGCGGAATACTTCTTTGGCGGCGTTGCAGGCTTTTCGGGTTGCGCTGGACGGCTAGGGGAGGTCAACTGAGGCTTCCGCTTAGGAACCTACCCACGTGGTCAGCCAAGAGCCAGCAATGTCGGAGGAGTCCTTACGTCGACGGCGTGAAACCACTGGACTCTCAAAGGAGGGCATCCTGCAGGGTATGATTTGAAGCTTTGGCCGTAGAGATGCGTCGTGCTGTGATCGTCAGGATTCGCAGGAACAGGAGTTGGTCGAGCTTCCTCCGGCTTGGCCTTCTGAGTAGGAGTTGTACTGCGGCTACTGGCCCAGGGATTAATGGAGTCGACAGCGGAGCTCAAGTAAGACTTTTCGGTCTTCTTTTCGGCTGCCCCTGAGGCCATGGTAGCACGATATGATCGTGACCATATACAGCGTGAAAACCTGTTGGTGAGCAGGACAACAGACCGTTGCGAGGCCGAAGTCAGGGTGAGTGAACGTCCTGGGAAACACGAGATAGCCAACGCGGATTTCCTTCTAAGGGATCCCGAAGTAAAGTCGGATTTCCGGCGTGATAGATTGAACGATGAAGCCTAGCTCGCCTTGGTATCGGTCAGCCTGAGCTGTTAACCAGCGACGATTGTAGTCGCAGCAGTGATAGTGATGGTTATATGAGTTTTGCTCAAATTGAACACATTGCCATCAGAGATATAGCAACGCACAAATAGAGTCAAAGAAGGCAAAGGCCAAGGCGTTAACAGAAGATAGGCCAAATGTGTTCTGGGGAATTGCGATAAGGCGGAGGATTCATGTGAAGATGACGTCCCTTGCCGAGGGTGGAGGTGACGACACGAATCGCAAACGTGTGCCTGAACTAAGGCAGCCTGGTAACATTAGTGGGGGGCTTGAACAGCTTCACCCAGGGATGCTCAGCTGACGGGCACTATATCACAGTCAATGAGGAAGCTTCAACTTTTCTGATACAAGAGTTAATTTTTTTTTTTTTTTTTCCTTAGAGAAAAGACTGGTGCATTCCCATTGTGAAGGTTTAACCACGGCTTTTAACTGGATGCCTAAATACATCCGAAATACCTGCGGACCCTGACACCGTTCCAAGCCACCACGTGTATTAGGCAGTTCAATACTCCGTAAGTACCCCGTCCAGAGATGTCTATGGATTTCCCTGCCGGCGATGAACAACGTGCCCCTGTCAGATAGACTTTGTTAAATCGATGCACCTCATTCTTGGCCACCTCTTTCCCCAGGCACGCAAGGCAGGCAGGCATGCTTTCCTCGCATTCCAATCCATCCACCTGGCACAAGTTGCTTATCTCTCTCGAATGAGATGAGAGCAAGAGTTAGGCGGAGCATGACGGCGTCGCTTTCGGCGTTCAACCAGTAGTACTGATGTCTCATATACCCAGCCCTGAGTAGCCCTGAGTATATTCATGACTCAATACTTTTATAGCTCCGGTTTGTTACAGAGACAGTAGTCCCGTTTGAAGGATCGAAGCCCATTGAGCTTGCTTCTGTTGAGCTAGATCCGCGGCCGTTTGGCCATGGCTGTCTCGCAGGCCACGAATATCTCCCTCTGCCGGGACGGAGAGGCGTCCGACGCCCAGAGCTTGAGCCACCGAGCGAGCAGTTTCGGGGAAAGCCGCATCCGGGATGATAGAGCACAGCCAGAGAAGAAGCCAAAGTGTCTCTTCCCGGTTGTGTTCAATGGCAAGATGCAACCCGCTCTTCATGTCGGCGAGGGGATCTTGGTACCTGACGAAGGACGCCAGATCTTCAATCTCGTCACTCGCATCCCGGAGCAACTCAACAATTCCGCCAACATCGCCCTCGGCGGACATGACATGCAGCGCACGAGCCGGACGGGCCTCAGGGTGGCTCTCGAGGTATGCCTCCTCAGTAATCGATGGTAGGATGTCTAGGTTTTCCTGAACGCCACCCTCGTTGACATATCTCGTGAGAATTGCAGCGCCCGGGGGCGCAGAGAGGAACTGGTTGGTGGCCGAGGGCCCTGCGTCGTTCGCTGGCAAATAAGTACTGCAACTTGGGCATTTGAGAGAGACTGCTATATCGGAAGACTGGTCCAACAAGCACTGCCTATTGACGTTTTAGCCGAGATTATAGCACCACAGGCCATCGTCTCAAGAACATCCAACATACCAATGAAAGTGACATCCACAGGGCAATTCGAGGTCATCGGGAACTGATTCCGAGACTGTGCTAGGGCCAGCACTGGACGCCCCAGCCTCATCATTCACGTCCTCGTCCGGATCCAAACGCAACACCAACGACTCCTCACAGACCTTGCAAAGGGACATCCTGGTACTCCGTACTGAATGGCTGTTCAGGATGTTTCGGCTCACCAAGGATTAGACAGGGTGCTGTAAAAGTCTTGCTGGCTGTCTGTCACAAACAAATTGTGAAAGGCTTGGAAGCGCGTTTTGGGTCTCTTCCCTTCCGTCCTATCGCGTTTTTTCCTGCTGGTTCAGGCCCAACTTTTTTTTTTTTTCTTCTTCTGCAATGCGAAGGAAACGAAAACCCAAGTGGGTGAGTAGACCTTACGCAACCGAGTGGGGCTTGGTTCATGATTTGCGAAAGCGAGTTGGTTTACGAATCACTTCCAGGCGGCAACATTTTGATAGGTTTAGCTTACACTCTAATACCCTGCCTAGGGAGGCAGATGAAGGAAGAATTGGAACGAAACAGGGTGCCTAGATCTCTGTCGTCAGCATCCGTACCTTGTTCATGGCCGCCTGGTAAACGCGTATCCGCTGCACTGCCATCCCAATGGTGGCCATTACATCACCGCTCTCAAGCCCCGAAGGTCCTCCCACCAGGGACAGCTCCCCGCAGTGACCAAACAAACAAGTACCTGCCATCAGCCAATCAGGTATAGCGGCTATGAGTTTACCGCCATTCAATACCCAGCGTAAAAGGAGGGGTACCTTGTCAGCTTCCTTGAGAAAGTACCAGCGCCGGACTCTCTGCTTGGACACCTCCCCACCCATGCTATGCCACCTAAAGACGGTCCCTCTCCCTTTCAGGTGCCCAATTCTCGCATCATCCTTTCCAGCTTCAACTCCGTCACTGGAATCAAGACCACAACTTCTCAAACTTCCCCTGCCAGCAAGTATCGCACAAATATTGCAGGCCTCCCTTCGAGTGCTGGCCTCTCCTTAACAACTTGGCCCCTCTCCATCTCTCCTCGCGCCCTCTCTGCGCGACCCCCTCCCCCACCATGAACGTTTTGAAGCTTCAGAGGTCGGTTGCGCCGGATCTCGCGGGCTGCCTCGTAATACTGACAGCGTCCCAATAGGAAGTTTCCTCAGTTCCAGCAGAACGAGATCTTCTCCTTGTCCGATGCCTTCCAGCGACTCGATGTCGACGACAAGGGATACCTGGATGAGGCCACTGCCATCAAGGCCACGCAACAGAGCGAAAATCAACCTTATGATGTTGTGCGCCAAGCGCTGAAGGAAGTCGAGCTTGACTCGTCACGGCGCGTTGAACTTGAGGACTATGTCAGCGTAGGTCTCCCTGCTCAAGTTTCCACGACTGTCGCTAACCTTTCTGCCACAAGCTCATCTCCAAACTCCGCGAATCCTCCCCTGCCCAGAAGCGCATGTCCACGGGCCCATCCGCCTCTTCCGCGCCCGGCGTTGTCGCGCAGCGCACTGGAGGGCATGCTTCCAAGAGCAGCGTGAGCGGCAAGATTCATGTCCAGGGGTCCAATGCCAACATCACCCACACCATCAACGAGGACGAGCGAACCGAGTTCACCCGCCACATCAATGCCGTGCTCGCTGGCGATCCCGACATCGACAGCCGTCTACCATTCCCTACCGACACTTTTGAGATGTTCGACGAGTGCAAGGATGGTCTGGTTCTCGCCAAGCTCATCAACGACAGTGTACCTGACACCATCGATGAGCGTGTCCTCAACATTCCCGGCAGGAAGACGAAAAATCTCAATGCCTTCCAGATGAGTGAGAACAACAACATCGTTATCGAGTCCGCCAAGGGTATCGGCTGCTCGGTTGTGAACATTGGTGCCGGCGACATCATCGAGGTCAGGGAGCATCTGATCCTGGGTCTGATCTGGCAAATTATTCGCCGTGGACTGTTGGGCAAGATTGATATCAAGCTGCACCCCGAGCTCTACCGATTGCTTGAGGAGGACGAGACCCTCGAGCAGTTCCTCAGACTACCCCCCGAGCAAATCTTGCTCCGGTGGTTCAACTATCATCTGAAGGCTGCCAATTGGGGCCGCAAGTACGTCAATTCGAACCACGCAAGGTCAGCCTTTACTAATATCTTGCAACAGGGTTAACAACTTCTCCTCAGATGTCAAGGACGGCGAGAACTACGCCGTTTTGCTTGCACAGATTGGCCCCGAATATGGAGTCACACGTGCACCATTGCAGAAGCAGGATCTTCACGACCGAGCCGAGGCCGTTCTTCAGGAGGCCGATAAGCTTGGTTGCCGCAAGTTCTTGACACCAAAATCTCTTGTCGCCGGAAACCCAAAGCTGAACCTGGCATTTGTTGCCAACTTGTTCAACAATCACCCTGCTCTCGATCCTATTACCGAGGAGGAGAAGCTTGAGGTCGAGGACTTCGATGCGGAGGGTGAGCGTGAGGCAAGAGTGTTTACTCTTTGGCTCAACAGTCTGGATGTGCAACCAGCTGTCGTATCCTTCTTCGATGATCTTCGAGACGGCAGCATTCTCCTCCAAGCCTACGACAAGGTGATCCCCGGTTCCGTCAACCCCCGCCACGTCAACAAGCGACCAGCCCATGGTGGAGAGATGTCGAGGTTCAAGGCTGTGGAGAACACCAACTATGCGATCGAGCTGGGCAAGCAAAACCGCTTTTCGCTGGTGGGCATTCAGGGTGCCGACATCACCGACGGACAGCGAACTTTGACTCTTGGCCTCGTGTGGCAGCTTATGCGCAAGGATATCACTGTGACTCTTTCATCCCTGGCTCAGAAGCTTGGCAAGAGGGAGATTACGGACTCTGAGATGGTGCGATGGGCCAACGACATGTCCCGCAAGGGTGGCAGAAACTCGGCCATTCGCTCTTTCAAGGACCCTGCCATCGGTTCTGGTATCTTCCTTCTGGATGTCTTGAACGGAATGAAGAGCAGCTATGTCGACTACGATCTCGTGACCCCCGGACAGACGGATGAAGATGCCTACATGAACGCTAAGCTAAGCATCAGCATTGCCCGCAAGCTTGGTGCCACCATTTGGCTGGTTCCAGAGGATATCTGCCAAGTCCGCAGCCGTCTTGTTACTACATTTATTGGTGAGTCCCCTCGCAGAGTCTTGACTATTCACATTGTTCTAATCATCTTGGCCAGGTTCTCTCATGGCGACTCACGAGAAGATGTAAATTTAGTTTGGAATTCGGCGACGGCGTGGTCTGGAGGGGTTGTCATTCAGGGGCCAAAATATCGAATCCTTTCCCAAAACCATCGTCCCCTCAAGGACATCCTGTTGTTTCCAACCAGTGCGTGTGCAAAGTGACAAGTGATAGGCTCCAGTTGCAGTAAGGATCCCCGGATAGTGATATTCTGAGTGCCGCCAATGAGCAGACAAAATTGGTGAGCATGCGTACTATCCGCTGATGCAGCGGTTCCCCGTGGAGAGGCAGTGATATCCAGGCCTTTATCCATCATTCCAAGAGTACTTTCTTTTTTAAGTATCATTGCTCTATATAAACTCAAATTGCTGTGATCACTCTATTGTCTTTCCAACGCCATGCTGAAAGGGTTGCTACTGTTATTCAAACTATATGCAGCCCTCGATCACAAGATCAAGTACAGGCTGCATAGACAACTTGGCCCCGTAAAGATACCCAACCAAAATATGAGATTTCCCAATGTCTTTCGTCCCCGTAGCCACTTAGTGCGGCTCAGTCTCACCAGCTATGGGACAAGGGTCAGCAAGTGTACTAGTTAGCATCCTTAGAACAGGACGAGGCAGACTCACTGGCAGTTGACACATCTGGAGGAACAAGAGGTAGCCTCTCAACTTCTTGAACAAGCACCACATGACCAGTTCATGAACACATGCTGACAAAAAGAATGTGATAAGAGTGGCAGTGTGCTTGTTGACCTTCAAAGAAGATATGGAGCTGTGATAGACGTGTCTGAGAAGGAAGATGTGGACTGGTCGATTCCAGTCACGGGCGAACTGGTCCCATGATACTATTTCCATGTTAGGACTTGCGCTCTTGATCAATATGGTCTCTGGGTGGCCTACCGCTGTTCCACCAGGCATCGTAGAAGCTTCGGTCGGCAAAGTAGGTCAACTCGGCCAGAATATTCAGGATAGTCTCCCAAATGAGGTACCAAGCAAGCTATTACAATTAGTCGCTTTCCAGAATCTGATATGCTTTTGCAACTAACCAGATACTCCATCATAAATGGGAATACCAGTTCACTGAGGAGCCAGGGAAACTGCTGAAATCTTTCCCAGAGGGGCACGCCGTTCTCCTTCATTTCTACTGTCTTCATGACGACAGGATCTGTAATTTTTTGTCAGTACATGTTACATCGAGCCACTAGGATACAAGACTTACACATGGAATGCTGAGAGACTTGGATCATGACAAAAAGAACGCCAATCATCGCTGCAACCTTCTCAAACACATAGGTCCAGCTGATGGAGTCTGACCGCGGGTACTCGAGCTCGTACACCAATGTCGGAAGCGGGATCCATTTGTAATGATCAATAAAGGAGATATTGTGCGGGTATGCTTTATCGACTGTGCTGGCGGTGCCCTTGAGCTCATCGGACAAGGCATCAATCTCCCATTTCATGATGCGCTCAAACAGGACAATTTGTTCATCATCCAGGGGCTCGCCTGACGCGATAGCCCGTGATATCTTATCAATGTCACTTTCCTCTGTATTTTGGTGTCCCGAGATGGACTTTCGGCGTTGTTCGGCAGATGGGGGAGCATTCAAATGTTGTGTTGAAATGGCGGATGCGGGGGGCTCGGTCTGTGAAGGAGTTGTCGCTGGGTGTACAAGGTCGAGTTGTTTAAGCTTCTTCGAAAGAGCCATACGGCTCTTGTAGACTGTAGATAGATGGCCGTTATAGAAAGAGTAAGAGTGCTGCTTCATCAACATGACAATGCCGTGCAGGACGAAGAAGACGGTATGAGTCCATGGCCAATCGCGCCACAGTGTCAACCCAACTACACCAGCGATGAAGAGAGTTTGCCATATCTATGAGACTCAGTAACGATGTTTCGGTATGTGATATGCCAACACTTACGTGTTGAATGACCCATCCAGCTCCGTCCCAGTTCAGGTAGTTAGCAAACACGCATCGTTGGATGAGCCAAGTGACCGCTGTGAGTGCACACATGATGCCATCAGAAATCAGAAGCAGAATCACTGGTATGAAAGTTAGCAAAGTCGTGAATCAAGGAGAAAAGCAACAGCTCCTCACCATCTCGATGGAACATGGTCTCCACGATGTCACTGGTCCCCAAAATGTTTCCATAGACCTGCCAGTTTTCTACCGAGATCTTCAAGACGTAGAGTGTGACAGCAAGCCAGAAAAGCGTGTAAAAGCCATGGAATGGGCTGTTGACTGAGGATGGATTTTGACGGTCAAACGCCGAGAACTGGCGAGTAAAGACGAGATCGGCAAACTTGCGCGGGCGACGCTTTGGGCTGGCATCTTGTGTCCATTGAGAGCTCGCCTTCAACAACTGCTGCAGGCTCTTATCGTCATCTGGGACGATATGAATACCAGAGTCACGGCGAGAGAATCGCAAACTCGCATCTTTATTGATGCCTTTGAAATCAACGGCTGAGAAACTTGGTGTTTCTGCTCGTTGCCGACCGCGACGGGTGTAACGTTGTCGGACAACGTGTGGCTCTGCCAGGGTTGGTCGAATATTCTCTTCGTAATCTTCTTCGCTTGGGGTTTCTGAACCGGGCCCTGTACTGGGTCCATCAATGGTCATTCCAGCAGCCCGCAGCGCATCCCCAAGCGACCTCGGCGGTGGTCGTTGAATGGTCGGCGACGGTGTTCTGGGGCTTTTGCCGGCAGCCCCGGCTCCCCGGCCGGAGAGCGGGGCATCCCCGGGAGTGAGAGGGGAGGCCATGTCTCTTGAATAGAAACGTGCCGTAGATGAAATTGTAATCCTTGTGATAAGTAGAACAAGAGGCAAAAATGAAGACAATGTGACTCGAAAGAAGTTCTATGATGAAGCAACGGAGGCGAGGTGTATTGTGAGAGTAAGAATCGGATGTTATGATGATATGAATCCCAGCAAGGAGAAATGGAAGTGATGCGAGGGGCAATGAGGCTCCTGAAATAACTACCGAAGATGGCCGGCTTCTGAATCTCTCCGGATGCAACGGCTGGCGATCAAGCATGTGGTCGGTCTTAGGCTTTGACGCGGGCACCGGTAACCTGGTTGAGAACCCTGGTCTCGTGCATTTCCAATCCGAGGATGCCGTATGAGAATAGCATTGATATGCTTACTTTCTACCTCTGTCAGGCATATCACCCAATGTTATGTGACTAACCTCCACACCACGTCATTTTGCTTGAAGTATTGGATCCTCACCTTGCCTGGATCAGGCTTGCAGATGGCCGGGACGCTCGGAGGGCGAGCGATGGATCCCGGCGGTACGAAGCGCGCGGGCGCCGAGCGATAATAGCCACTGCCTCGGTCTTCTTTGTAGAGACTCCAAAAGGCGAGGCTGCTTCACCTCACATGCAATTGCACTAAATTCACTGCACCTCATCACTTCACCTGCTGATCAACCCTTGGTGTAAGGTGACGCGACATGACGAAGGAAGGACCCTGTTCAGATTCCCGATTCGCCGTGTATTGAGGAACCTATGACCTCATACCAAGATGCAGCGTGTCCCGTCAAATCTCTATCAGATTCCATTCCATGATCATCTAGATGACCGTCGGAGTCCGGACTTCATATCAGGTCCGCGGTCGCCCGGCGACATCAGCTCCGCATTCCGGCGTTTAAGATCGGGGGCAACCGCCGAGGTAGATAGGCATTGGGTTTGTGTGCCACTGGCCTCCATATATGTCAGACACCTCAATGTCATCAGCCCGATATATCCCTTGTCTCCCATTTTCGCCGTTTTCGCTCAAGGAGTTGGAGGCTGCGCAAGGCTGAAGAGTACTGTAGTACGGATGGTCGGTTGACCTGACCAGGGCAGTGAGCCACAGGAGCTAAGAAGCACCTAACCACCTCTGCGCCCGTTCATAGCTATATCGGGAAGTCAACGAGAGTCTGACAATAAGGCTTTGCCATCATTCTTTCCCGTGTCCAGATTCTCTGCTTTCTCTTTGTAATTAGGTAGTTGTCGCGTTTAACTTTTTTTTACAAAGTGACTTCCCTTCCAGCCTCATGGACTGTCCGAGAGTTGGTCCAGGCAAAAACGTATTATGTCAGCATCCGGCTTGCGGATCAAAACTTTCCCTGCCTTACCAACACCTCGTGACCACACGTTCAACTTTGATACAACATCACCAACAAGCACACTCTCCATCAATCATCTCCTCCCCAAGACTTTTCGGAACTGCTTCATCGGTTCCCCTTCCCCAGTCGCTCAGTAGCGTCATCTTAACACCTTCATCATGTCTCGCGGTGGCACCACTCTCTACGTGACCGGCTTTAGCCACGGCACCCGCGCTCGCGACCTTGCCTACGAGTTCGAACGGTATGTCAACCTCGTCCACGCCCACGCTCACGCCCTCGTCCACGCCCACGTCCTCTCGTTTTCGCGCGAACCCACGTCCGCATCCACGTCCTAGGCTAGAGAGCTTGTAAAGCTGTCTCTGCCTGGGAAATGATGCCTCGCCGTCCATCGTCGTCCTCGCGCCCGCCCTCGCCCTCTCGTTTCCGCACGCGCCCACGTCCCCAGCCTTGCATCCTCCCCTCTCTTGTCACGTTCTGTCGATGCGTCCGCTCGTCCACTGCGCAGTCGCTTTTCGTTCGAGTCGACGCCGAGTCTTTCAAACATCGGCGCGAGAATACACATGGCATTCCATGTTCAAAAGGGGGCCCCAAGGCGTTATGTTGGATTACGCTGTGCTTCTGGCATATACTGACATACTTATTTGCAGCTATGGTCGCCTTGTGCGTTGCGACATTCCAGCTCCTAGGTCGACGTCTAGCCGTCTGTGGGTGTTCTCACTCCCTTCGCTCTCTGCCTCACTAACTGTATCCGCCATTAGCTTCGCATTTGTCGAGTACGAGGATCGTCGCGATGCCGATGATGCTTACCACGAGATGCACAACAAGCGCATTGGCCGTGACGACATCCTGAAGATCGAGGTGCGTTTTCTCGGAACACTTGCAGCCTTCCCGCTCCTGGACAACTTTGCTGACATCTACATAGTGGGCCCGCACTCCTCCTTCCGCATCCTGGCGTTTCGAGTCCGGTCGCGACCGGGACCGTCGTGGTGGTGGCCGCTCTCCCCGACGGGGACGTTCGCCCTCCCCTCGTCGCAGCACCCGCGAATACTCGCCTCGCAAAGACGAGCGACGTGACCGAGACCGCGACTACGACCGAGACAGCCGCCGCGATCGGGACCGCTCCCGCAGCCCCGACCACCGGTAAGCCTACACTTGACTACTGCATCCATTTCTGTTGGAGATTTGCTAACACAAGTTCTAGGGACCGTGAGCGTGATTCCAAGGATGAGCGCGATGACCGTGACCGAAGGGAGAACGGTGTTAACGGCGACGAGCGAAAGCGTACGTATTCTGTCACATCAAGTAAATACCATGCTGACCCCAGACATAGCCCTGGACAGCCCCCCTCCTGCCCATGACGATCTCGATGTCGCCGAGTAATCTTGTCGCTTGCAGCATTGGGAAGGCCCGCCGGGTATTGGCCGGGCTCTTCACGCAAAAGTTTCTGCTTTCTGACTGGGCCTCGGCTACTTCCCTCACTTGACAGGTTCAAGATGTTTTAATATTGATTGAATACCCCGACCGGGTGCATGGTAGCGTACAAGCAGCGACGTCAGCCACAAGGTCGGGTAGGGTAACCTTGTTTTCCAAGACTGGTGGTTTTCGCCACGGCGCGTTTCATTTGGAAGTAGTACTCATTCGTAGGTAGTTTAGACTGTTTATACTGTAACATGTTTCAGCGCAACGGGTCACGAATTTGTATTGCCCAACTCCTCGATTGACTCAGCTTTCTTTAATACAAACCGCCGTGATGACGTTGGATGCGACCTCAGAATATGACTGGTTCCATTGTCGCGCCTTGCTCTCCGTCCAGTCACATTGCAGGCCTGTCATGTTCCCCTTGTCCCTGTGTCTAGCCAAAAACAGTGTGGTTGATGGCTGTGGGCTTGGCGACATCCGGCGTCAGGTTGACGCCTCTCTGAGTCGATAGAGTAGGCAGACAGGTACACAGTACTAAGATCGCCTCAGGCTGTCCGTCCACGGGAGTAATATACTGTCGCCAGAATTCCGATGTGATTTCAGCTTGGTAGCATGCTGATGCAGGTCGCTGCATGACTCAAGATCGTCTGCGTCGTGCGCGTGTCGGGTTGCAGTCATTCAACCTCATCTGCTGTCAACCTCGGGTCTCACCCCAGCCCGATCAGCCTCCTTCAGCCAGCCCCAGGATGTATACAGTACAGGATTGGCTACCCTACACGAGCCAAAGTGCCTGATCTGGCTGCGAGGTTTTCCCCTCCCCCACTATTAAGCGTTCCAGGTCCTTTCTTGCTTCCCCCGAGCGGAAACCGGGGGGACCACGCGCGCGCCCCGAAGTCATCCGCATCGCCGGTTCACGCGCCCCATCCGCCTCCTCACTGACGGCACCGAACACCCTCTCCGTCCGACTACATCCCCTCCCGCACCCTCCAGCGAGTCCATTAAAAGGCGACAGCTGCCGTGCAATCTGCGATTCGGCCCGCCCATCACCCGCCCGCACGCCCCGTCGCGTGTCGGTCCCGGCGCAGACGTATCCCGGTTCTCCACCGATGGTTGCCGACAGGCTCTTACCTCTCCTTCCCAGCATGCAATCGTCGTCCTTCGAACCACAGTAACACCTGGGGATATTATCGCTCGATTGGATCTTGCTGAGGAGCAAACCCTCGACACTCGCGGCCCTCACCCGAGCCTTGAGGCTCGCCCAATCTCGCTCGACATTGGAATCCTACCAGCAACTGCGAACGCCATATTCATCCAACCAAGACGGGAGACTCGTCTCGACCCAATTGCAACCGAGCCCTAATATACGACGCCTTAGGGCCAATCGCCGCCATGTCTGCCGTATGTCAATGCCTACTAGTCGACCAGAGCTCTGTCCTCCTGCTCGCCAGGGGTAACTTTTTGCTTCAGCGAAGCCATGCTAACTTTGGAACTCTCAGCCAGGGTCAGAAGTGGTCAATTCGGAGCCTGTGGCCTCTGACCGTCTCCTACAGGTCCGAGATACTCTCTCACGACCAGTCGTCGCCGCATTCTGCGCAGGCGGTGTCGCCGGTGCCGTTTCCCGAACCGTCGTCTCCCCCCTAGAACGGCTCAAGATCCTCATGCAAGTCCAGAGCGTCGGTCGAGATGCGTATAAGCTTTCAGTAGGAAAGGCGCTGGCCAAGATGTGGAGGGAAGAGGGTTGGAGAGGTTTTATGCGCGGAAATGGCACAAACTGCATTCGAATTGTGCCATACTCGGCTGTCCAATTCAGCAGCTACAACTTCTACAAGCGAGTACGTATAATGGCAGGGTCCAGCGAGAAGTCGTTGTCAGTAGCTGACAACAACCTAGAACATCTTTGAACACTATCCAGGCGCTGACCTGTCACCACTCTCGCGCCTCATCTGTGGTGGTGTGGCCGGCATCACCTCGGTCGTCTTCACATATCCCCTCGATATTGTACGAACTCGACTATCGATCCAGTCTGCAAGTTTTGCCGAGCTAGGAGAGAGACCGGATAAATTGCCTGGCATGTGGACGACCTTGGTTTCCATGTACAAGACTGAGGGAGGAATGTCGGCCTTGTATCGGGGTATTATTCCCACTGTTGCTGGTGTCGCACCATATGTGAGTCCTATGTTTCAGCCATTCGATCTCCTAAGCCAACGCTAATTGCTTCAGGTCGGTCTCAACTTTATGGTGTATGAATCAGCTCGAAAATACTTGACGCCGGAAGGAGAGCAACACCCGAATGCGACCCGGAAGCTGCTGGCCGGTGCTATATCTGGAGCCGTAGCACAAACCTGCACCTATCCCTTGTAAGTTTCGGCAAAGAAACGATATCAACTATTATTGACTCTGCATGCAGTGATGTCCTGCGCCGTCGGTTCCAGATCAACACCATGTCGGGCATGGGTTACCAATACAAGGGTATCACAGATGCTATCCGAGTCATCGTGATGCAAGAAGGACTGAAAGGTCTTTATAAAGGAATTGCCCCCAACCTTCTCAAGGTGGCCCCCAGTATGGCGTCGAGTTGGCTGAGTTTCGAGATGACACGCGACTTCCTGGTCAACCTCGGCCCCGATGCTGAACCACACTCCCTGTGATTTGGGTGTATAAGTGTGTGAGCATAGTCTGTAGGACAGGGAGTTTTTCCAAATTTGCTTGGGTTTGACGGCCGGTACGGGGGATGAACAAAAAGGAACAAGGAATGGCGCGACCACGGGAGACACGAGGTAGACGTGAACAGTCATGGGACAGCATTTGGGATGAGGGCAGCCCGATTTATATAGTGGGTGCTGTGTTACTAGACGTTATGGAGGTTGATTGCCACATGAGGATGGATACCAAGGCATTTGACAATAGATGAGAGCCGCCACCAGTTATTTTGAACATTCAATCGGTTGCGGAGATAAAAATGAAGGATTTTGCTATCAATCTTGATATCTTCACATGTGCTGCTTGTCAATGAGTTTGCATCATGCATGGTCTCCTGATCAGGATGGGGCGAGGATCGGTGAGCTCGGTGTGAAACCCAGGGGAAGGTGAAGGGATGGGGCTAGCTCCCGCTCTTGGTGACGCTAACCTCGATGGGGCGAATGCTCACAGCGCTGCACGAGTCACGAGACACGCAATAGTGCCCTAACTGCCACACCTGACCGCCCCAAAATTGCTCGCTCCTGCTGTGGGCTAGGCCCCACCAACCCAAAGCCCTTGAATTTTTCGAAAGGTGAAGGAAGGGTTGTCTGTCGCATCCAACTCCACGCCCAACATCGCCAAATTTCGCAGCGACAACCGCCGCCATGGGTACGTGAAGCTTTTCAACATCAGCCTCTGTATGCGAGTAGAGAGAGTGCATTCGTGCACTCTCTCTGCGACCAAGGCACCATCTTGTTCGCGAAAGCGCAAGACAGCGTTGCCCGTTTTTGAGCATGCTTGAACCAATTGGCTGACGATGGCTTCACCTCACAGGTATCGATCTGAACAGCCACCACGTGAAGGGCACTCACCGCAGTGCCCCCAAGAGCGATAACGTCTACCTCAAGCTCTTGGTGAAGCTCTACCGCTTCCTGGCTCGTACGTCCACCCTTTCCGCACCATCCCACACAACCGAAGAGCACGGGAGCTAACCACAGAAAAAATCACCAGGCCGAACTGACGCCTCCTTCAACAAGGTTGTTCTCCGACGTCTCTTTACGTCCAAGATCAACCGCCCTCCCGTTTCCCTGTCCCGAATTGTCGCCAACATCAACAAGGAGGGTGAGAAGCGAACCGTCGTTATCGTCGGCACCGTCACCGATGACAACAGACTCCTCGAGTTCCCCAAGGTGTCCGTCGCTGCCCTGCGATTCACCTCCACCGCCCGCGCCCGCATTACTGCTGCCGGTGGTGAGGCCATCACCCTGGATCAGCTTGCTCTCCGTGCCCCTACCGGTGGCAACACCCTGATCCTCCGTGGCCCCAAGAACGCCCGTGAGGCCGTCAAGCACTTCGGCTTCGGCCCCCACAAGCACAAGGTACGAGCGTACGGTAGCTATGCACTGGTGACAGTCTCTAACAACCATTACAGAAGCCCAAGATCCAGTCCAAGGGCCGCAAGTTCGAGCGTGCTCGTGGCCGAAGACGTTCGCGCGGTTTCAAGGTCTAAGCGTGAAGTGGGAGAAAATCATTGGCCTTGGGTGGAGTTTGGGCCAGCTTATGAGGCAATTGATGTCGTCTTTCGGCTTGCAACTGGGTCTTACATGGAATTGGCGTGCCTAGGTATCACAAAATTCATCAATGAAATTCTCGCGGATTGCTGCCGCCTTGATCGTACCATTGTCCCAGTGAATGAAGTCTAACAACCGTATGCCATTATCTTACAGCGATACATATATCTTACAAGGGCCATAAACATCCTACTCGTCCATGTGGGAGGGCGGCTCTATCACAACACCTGGTTTCCTCCGTAGCCCAACAAAGTATGATTCCCGACTCTCCTATTGTGATTGTCAACATGGTTCGCGGCTGTTGTAACACTTATGAATTGCACATACCTTTCTTGAAGACTCTGGCTTCTCTCGAAAGACCTTAGCAAACAGAGTCTTCAGTTTCTTCTCGAATTCTTTATCCTCTGGTCCCTGGTAAAACTTGCAGACAAAGTGCCCGCCAGACTTCAGGGTGTCGCTAGCAAACTGGAGGGCGGCGGCACACAGATCCTGTAGACCAAGGGTCAACAATGTATCCTTTATCGTTGTTGGGAAGCTTGAATGTTGCTCACCATGCTGCCGGCATGATCTCGAAAGGCGTTGCCGCTCGTGTTCATCAACCTATGATAGGGATTACTCAAGCTGTTCACGTAGAAGCCGGAAGTTTGGTCCCAGGGTGCTGACATGTCACTTAGAACAACCTGTATAGGCGGTTAGTAAGGATTGTACAGAGGCCAAGATAACCGCAAGGGAGGTGCCAACAAACATCTACAAGACGTTGACTCGATGTGCCTGACTCTGAGGCTTCTGATGATCCAGATTCAGAGCTTGCGTGCCGTTCCATGTCGATGTAGCTGGGACGATCAATTTCCGACGCCTCAACCTCGTCAGAGGCACTCGGCCCGGCCTCGTGCTGCAGTGGCGGAGGGCGTTTATGAGTGTCGAGGATGAAGTTCTTGACCATTTCTTGGACATTTGGAGAGAGGAAGTCGCCTTGGAAGGTGGCAACACCTTGCGGCGGCTGAGCTGGGATGAGATCGATACCAATTACTCGACCATGAGGTCTTGTCCTATCCACGGCGACCTAGGAGAATCCAGTAAGTCTGAAGTCCCAAAAACAACAGCAAGAGAAAGTCTAACCTGTGACCAACTTCCGGGGGCATATCCCTATCGTGACATGAGCTCGAGTTCGCCCTAAAACGACAAACTGCTCTAATCAACAAACTCACCAGGTCAACAACTGTCTGCCCATTGTTCTTGAACAACCTGTACTTGGCATCCATCTGTTTTTCTAATCAGAACCATGTTCCGGGACTATTGCCAAAGACAGGGTACACACCTCTAAAAGTTTGAACGCTGCTCGACTCTTGAGGCCTTGGACTTTGGCATTCTTGGCGTACGCATCGCGGCCTTGACGTTGCTTCCAGCGGGACCCCGATGAGGACCAGCGAGCAGGGCATCCAGTAGCTCGCGCAAGTGAGAATTGGAGGTTAGCCAGGCCTCCAACACCTACGACGCATGGCGTGAGCCGACTGTTCATTGCATCTGTCTGCGTTGATGAGCAAGGTTGTTGGTTTTGAGTCTGTTAAGAGAGACAGAACAGGCCACTAGGAGAAATATGGCCTAGATGCTTCTCTACAAAAAGAAAAGAAAAGAAAGACTAGAGCGTCTTTTCGAGTAGCGATCCAGTGTCATTGATGAATGATGGTGGTGGGAAGCGAGTAAACAACAGAAGTTTTTCAACGTCAAAGTCTGACTAACCTAGACCAATCAATCGATCACGAAGTTGACACAACCTAGTTGTATCCACGACGAACTGTACATACCTAGACGGCTGATCACATACAAAGGATGTATACAGAGCTTTCACTGCATATAATCATAAATAAGGGACGAAGTGAAGGAAAACATGCTCAGTGAGCTCCAGTTAAATCAGCTACCAGACGCCTTTCCGTGAAACCAAACCCTATTCCCAATACCTAGCCAAAGACCTTCTAACGCCAGTCATGCAATGCTTATCCACAGGACAATGTCATGTCGTCCGTTCCCATCAACTACTACTGCAAGAAGCTCGCACCCACTCCACGTCTATCCCGCTTCAACGGCGAGAATGTCGCACCACCAAATGCGCTTGACGCACCCCCCAAGGGCGCCTTGAGTCTGCGGCCAGGTGCCAGCTGAATCTTTGCAGGTCGTGGCACCGTCGTCTCTCCATCCTCCTCGTCAAAAAGCGTCTTATTGGATCCACCAAGGATCTTGCGCTTCTTCTTTCGCCCATCGGCATCGAGGCCAGCCGCATTGCTAGGCTTGAAGAGGCTCTCAGCCACCTTCGACTTCAGCTCTGGCACCTTCTTCGGCATCTGCACAATCTTGTTCTCCTGTTCTCCAGCCTCCGCCTCCTCCATTACCATCTCTAGCTTGCTGGCAGGCTTCGCTGCCTTGTTCTTTCCTCTTGCTGTGACCGGCATGTTCTTCTTGGTCGTGGGTGCGTCGTCCAGAGCCTTCCTTGGCCTGCCCCTGGGCTTTCGTCCCTTGGCGGCCGAGGCGTCCTCCGCATCACTAGCAACACTAGCATGGCCTCCCAGGTCCATCACATCTTCGGCAGGCTCTACCTGAGCAGGCTTGACAACCTCGTCGGCATCCTCCTCAGGGTCAACGATGGGCTCGAAAGCCTGAGGAGCATTACCCGTGGGTGATTGGATCTCGCTGAGCTCATCTGAAAAGTTCTTGGTGCGGTTCAAAAATGGTGTGATCGAGAATGTCGACTTTTCTCCAACCAGGGCATGCTCGGCTCCGCGCTTGTTAAACGGTCGCTTCAGTGTTGCTTCGTCCGGACCAGGCGTTCCGATGCTGATATCCTCGAGGCTCATGTCTTGGGCACGTCGCTTACGGCCTGGTTCCTTCATGGTAACCGTCTTCTTGGCTGGCTTGTTGCTCTGTGCGGCCTTGCGAGCAGCCTCCAGCTCAGTGCGACAGGCCTCGAGTTCGGCTCGTGTATTCTTGAGGTCTGTTTGAGCATGCTTTCGCTTGCTTCGTGTCTCCTCAAGGAGGCCCTCAAGTCTTTCGACTTCACCTCGAACCTCCCTCAATTCCCGGTTGTGTTCCTTCTTGGTCTTCTCCAGCTCTCTCTTGGCTTCTTCCAATTGGTCCTTCCATTGATCGTCATCGCGGCTCTTCGACTGCAGGCGGCTCTTCGATCGCTTCTCGTTTTCCAGTTCGACCTCCAGCGTGCTAACCTGGCGCTCAAGGTCCTGCTTCTGGGCGATAACGGCGCGATGGGTTTCGAGCTGTTGCTTGAGGTGGTTGAGTTCGGGCTGAAGTTGATCCAACTTGTGGCTGAGGGCGAATTTCTCTTGCAAAATCTTGTTCGATTCTTGTCTGAAGTCGTTAAGCGAAGCAATCTCCATCTATGTCGCTATTAGTAAAGTCCAGGTATTCTATACCCACGCGTCTTACCTGGAGAGCTGCCAGCTCCTTATCCTGCTTCATCAGTCGCACATCCCGGTCCTCGATCTTCTTCTTGCTCTCACATCGCTCGGCATGTGAGTCTTCCTTTTGCTTGCTGAGCTGCTTGACCATAGCATCTCGCTGGATCAGTCGATCCTTGAGCAATGCATTCTCGTCACGCAAGGTCAACAGGCGAAGCTTCAGAAGGCGAGCCTGCTCGTCGCGGTTGGTCAAGTCCATCTGGTGACTCTTGCCCTGATGCTTTAGTTCAAGCTCGTTGATCCGAGCAATGCGCTACCATGTCGCCGTCAGCACTGGGTCTAGGTTGACTGCGTGATAGCTTGTGAGACCGCCATACCTCGCTGGACCTGGCCTTCATCTTGTTGATGTTTTGCTTGGGTTAAGCAGCCTCTGACAGTGCCTAAGATGAATAGCAAAGATTATCGATGATAGCGAATGTTGAGGCCTCAAAATATGTGAAAGATATCTCGAGGCGAGCGTCATGGACGGGACGTTGGCAGAAGTTAAGGTGGGATGGATGCAACGACAGTTCCGGTCGTGTTTTGGCCCAAGTAAACATGGTGCTAAATTGGGCTAGCCTACGGGCGCTTAGCTTTAGTCACGTGAAGCTGTCTCATCCAATCGACACCGCCCCCCACCTATTCATGGTGCGCGTTGGAGACAGCTTAGGTAAGGTGCTCGGCCATTTCCAGAATGAGAGGCCACCTCAGCTTCACCTCATAGCTCCGCGACCTATCCTAGCGTCAAGGTGGTAGCTTGTAGAGTCTACGACTTTGACATAACCTATCTCGAGGCCAATTGGCCCTTTTTCTTCTATTTCTTTCAAACGCCGCCGGATCTATTCAACCTGCAGTCGCCATGCGTTTTCTTTCGTCACTCCTTTCGCTCGCCCTCCTCGCGACGGGTGCTGTCGCAGCTAAGAAGTCGACGACCGAGCGATTCAACGAGTTCCACGTCAAGCAGACCTCGAACCCGATCAAGCTTCGAGATTCTTCATACAAGTCCCTGACTGCTACACCTCGCGACTACAGTGTTGCTGTTCTCCTGACGGCTGCTGATGCACGATTTGCTTGCCAACTCTGCCGCGAGTTTCAACCCGAGTGGGATCTAGTTGGCAGGAGCTGGGCCAAGGGCGACAAGGCCGGAGAGTCACGTCTGGTTTTCGGCACGCTGGATTTCACCGATGGCAGAGATGTCTTCATGCAGGTTGGTATACCGGCAACAAGCTACATTGCCTTCAACGGTCATTAGGGGTTTGATCTGACTTCGAGCAGCTTGGCCTCCAAACCGCCCCTGTCCTCCTGCTCTTCCAGCCTACCCAGGGCCCTCATGCCGTCGCAAAGCAGGACCCTTTGCGATACGACTTCACCAACGGGTGAGAAACATTAGCCTTTCGCCTTCTGTGAGCATGTAATAACCTAGGATCATCAGACCCGCGACTGCCGAGCAAGTCCAGATTTGGCTCGCCCGTCATCTCCCAGGCCGACCTCATCCTCCCGTGAAGCGACCCATTAACTGGATGCGATGGATTTCTGGCATCACCATCGTTCTCGGAGGTTCAACTGCACTCTACGTTGCGTACCCTTACGTGCTGCCCATCTTTCAGAGCCGAAACCTCTGGGCTTCCATCAGCCTCATCTCGATCCTGCTCTTCACCAGCGGACACATGTTCAACCACATCCGCAAGGTTCCTTACGTCGCTGGCGACGGACGAGGTGGAATTAGTTACGTTGCGCCCGGTTTCCAGCAGCAGTTTGGCCTGGAGACCCAGATTGTGGCCGCGTTGTGTAAGTCCATGCTTCGAACTCATGATGGTACTAGGTGCTAACTCGTTCGACTAGACGGTGTCCTGTCGTTCTGCGCTATTTCCCTGGCGATCAAGGTCCCCCGCATCGCTGATGCCAAGACTCAACAGGTCGCGGTCATCGCTTGGGGTGGTGTCCTGTTCCTCGTCTACAGCTTCCTTCTCAGCGTGTTCCGCGTCAAGAATGGAGGTTACCCCTTTTCCCTGCCGCCTTTCATGTAAAGGGGTGATTAGAGATAGACCAGGGCCTATCTACTAGTCACTCGAATTAGGTCGGGGTGTTGATATGGATGAAGTGCGAGGAGCAAGGTCGACACTTGATCAAAAAGTGCTGGCTCTGCTCAATCCCCCATGCCGTGGTAAGAAGGGGATGAGTAAATCAAAACATGCATGGTGTACAATATTGCCAGTTAGGCGTTTCCCTTAGACGGTTCAAATGTAGCATGACAATAAGGATGTTTTTTTGGTATCTTGATAAACGTTTGTCGTAAGCCCTGGGGCAATCTGGTGACCTTGCTAGAGCAGGTGATGGGGGACGGGCTGACATCGCAAGAGACAGTGCGGAGGATGCACACAACTTCACACCTTGCTGGCAAGCTTCGCCGCACACATCTTGATGAGAATCACTTGGGCACCATGTCATGTTTTAAACTCGAGTTCTTTATTGGAGAACAAAAGGATGAATCCCGGTACTTTCAGGGGCTGCTTATAACCAGCAAATGCGTGATGCCCTCGTCAGATTTGAGTCGCCCCCCCTTCCTTTGCATCAATAAAGACCAAACGAGGAAGCCAACCATTTGACGCCCCACCAATGATCTACCTTCTTCCGCTCGCCTCCGGCCTCGTCACCACGCTCCTTTTTTAGGGTAGAGCAAATTTATGCCCTCGACATGACACCCCAGGCACGGATGATGTTGTCAGTGTAACCAGCGAACAGAGTCTGGCCATCAGCAGACCAGGCCAAGCTGACACACTCGGGCTCCCGGCTCTTCTTGCCAGTGTCGGGGAACTCGGGCTTGAGCTCATCAACCTTGCTCTTCTTCTCAAGATCGAAGATGATGATGCTGCTGGCAGTGGCAGCGCAGAGCCAGTATCGGTTGGGGGAGAAGACGAGAGCGTGGATCTCGTCGTTGGCGTTGAGGGAGTAGAGGTGCTTGGACTCGTTAAGGTCCCAGAGCATGGTGGTGCCGTCCTTGCCACCGGAGGCGCAGAGGGAACCGTCGGGAGAGATGGTGACGGTGTTGATGTAGCCAGTGTGGCCGATGTGGTCGGTCTGGAGCTTGCAGGTGGAGAGCTCCCAAACCTATAAGCCTGTTAGAATCATGAAATGATACGGGATGCATCAGGTGGTGAAAACAGGGCTGTGTATAAACCGGATCAGGGCAATGGTGAAATAGTTGTCTCATGGCCTGTGGAAGCAGGCTCTGAAGTAGCAAATACTTGGGTTGCAAACATCATGTCGATTGGGAGTGTGTAGAGTGCTTCAGCAGCACATTCGGAGCTGTTACTGACCTTGACGAGCTTGTCCCAGCCGCTGGAGACAATGACGGGGTTCTGGGGGTTGGGGCTGAAGCGGACGCAAGAAACCCACTCGGTGTGGCCCTTCTCGGAGATGGTGTACTTGCAGTCACCGAGAGTGTTCCAGAGCTTGATGGTTCGGTCGCGAGAGCCGGAGACGATCTGGCGGTTGTCGGCAGAGAAGCTGACGGAGAGGACGTCGTTGGTGTGGCCAACGAATCGTCGGGTGGTGGTGCCGGTGGCGAGCTCCCACAGACGCAGGGTCTTGTCCCAAGAGGCAGACAGAGCGTAGGCGCCATCGGAGGAGATGACCTAGATCCAACAAATATCAGCCCGAGTTCTCGCTTCGTCCTCCTCACCAAGGTGCAGATAGGCGTGGCGGGGCACAAGATGAACGTACACAGTCGGAGACGATGTGAGAGTGGCCGTGAAGAGATCGCTTGGGGTAACCGTATTGGGTCTCATCGCGGGTGAGGTTCCAGATGATCAGAGTCTTGTCTCGGGAGCCAGACAGGAGCATGTTGGGGCTGGAGCGCGATCAGTCAGTTGATGGCCTCGAAATGGGTCAAGACGAGTAGAGCTCTATATCGAACGTACTTCTCCATGGAGGTAGCCAAGCTGGTGACCCAGCCATTCTGTAAAAGTCAGCTTCCTCTTCTTGATCCCAAAAACTCATCGCCTTCCGCGAGGCCGACCAGAAGCATGTTGACGGGGAGCATCGTGGCCAACCACAGTCGCGATGCAGCAGTCGGCAGCGGCAGGAGGGAGTTGAAGAGGTTCGACGTACGTGGCCCTCGAGAGTGCCCTTGAGGATCAATTGTTCGGCCATTGTTGCGGTGACGAGGCGATGCAGAGGATCAGGGTGCGTGAGGGAGAAGAAAGAGAGAAGTCAAGGGCTGCTCTGCAAATCCTAGGCCTGGTCGGATCTTGGAAGGCTTCGCCGGCAGAAATTGGGATTTTTTGTGTGGGTTAAAAATTAGGGCCGCACGTTCGGGCTCCGCTTTGATTGAAGCGTGCCCGGTGTGCAAACAGCGGGTACGTACCACTGTGTGTGCGGGGCTCAAAAACTGAGCCACATCTCAAGCGAAAGCCACAGGCTCCAGCCTCACTGCAGCCGCAACGCCTAAGAAGCAGCAGAAGCTCAGAGGTCTTGTTACATCAGCCCAGTTGACGGTTCTCGTACAGCTCATCCTCAATGAGAGTTTTACTATTACTTTCGTTAGCCTTTCGGTCTTCAAGATGGGGAGGGAAGCACGTACTGTGAACTCCATTTAACCTCCACACACGATCACAGTTCATCCATCATCCAGAGACGCCGGGACCTATGTTCAGGTTGCTGTGATTGTAAGAGGCTCACTCGCTGCCACATGGCATCTACTTTCATATTAGGTCTATCCCTCACTCGAGCTCAAATAGCAAGGCCATGAACGCCAAACGCCATCCATCCCAAACCACTTATTCATGGGGTATCATGTGAGCCATCGTTTCCAATGGATGCTTGATCGACATCTTACAACGCCTTCTTGCTTGCCAAGGTAGCCGACCGTTTCCCTGCTCTGGGAACTTCTTTGCGAGAGAAAAGGGCCTCGCCATTGACAATCATGCTGTGGTCCGCAATCTCCATCTGATCAGTATGCTCCCCCTGGCCTTCCGCGGCCATGAACCGTTTCATTGTCGATTCCCATAGACGGAACCGCTCCTTCCCATGAACATCGCGCTCAACCAGCAGCTTGACTTCTTTTTGTTTTCGCATTTTGGATGCTCGTACCAGGCGGCGAAGTGCATCTTCGCCCTGCTGAGCTGTCCTTGCGGCGTCTTCCCGGATTCTCTTAGGGTCGCGAATGTTGGAATCCTCCTGTGGCGTAAACTTGTATGTGTGTTTGCTGGGGAAGTCTGGGAACGATGATGGAACGTAATCTTTCTCGTCTTTGTCCGGCTGTCCGCTCAATTCTTCGCCCAGGAGCGGTAGTGTGGTGTAGGCGTCTTGGTCTTCGGGGAGCACATCGGCGAAGCTGGGAACGATTTGTTTTTGGGGGATCGGTGGTCTCAGGTGAGGCTTCAATGATGAAATACTGATATTGTGCCGTCGTAGCGCGTGTTCAAAGTCGGTTGCGATGGGGTGTTCGCGACGTGCAGCCAGGGCTAGACTTTTGGCAGCATCGATCATACCCTCGAGATCTGGTAAAAGCGCGTGAGCGACGAGTCAAATGTTAGCTATGAGCATATACTGACACGTCTCCACCATTGCGGTAAAGCTCTCCAGCGCCTCAGGGCTTGCCGAGTCAAAGCCGTCATGCTTGAGAACCATGGCGATCGAGCGTTGGAGACCAGCTCGGGCCTGGTAGTGCGGGTTCGGTATCACGGATCCGATTGCTCTTGGCCCCGTCTCATCGGGATTTGTGTCTTCGGGATGTTCATCGTGAATTCGGGGCCGCTTTGGATCGGGTTGCTGCTCGTCGGCTGGGGAGAGGCTTCGCTTTGGCGTCATCGCGAAGGTCTTGAAGGTGCTCGGGACGTGACAATTTCGACGACGCGCTACTTAGGGCGTTTATGTGGTTATTTTATGTGCGGCGAGAGCATCTCATTGGTCTTTGGCCCAGCCCTGACGAGTATTCTAGGTAGCGAGTGATAGGCGCAAAGTTGTTGACGATGGAATATGTTTTGGCGATGTCGGGAGGAAGGTTGGAGCTGCAGCTCCTCCACCAAGGATTCAAGCTGGAGAAACTTCGGCTCATTGGTCGACGGCCCTACATGTCAAGTCCGAGGCTAGGACTTTGTATCACCTCTGGTTCTCGTTTGATTCATCACAATTGTTCCTCTTTGAGGTTCTAATGTAATTCAGGAATGAATATTGCGACCTGTGCATGAATTTGGGCGTAAACCTTACCACTGGTTTTGGTTTCTGAGGAGTCATTTGAACGTGGAATTCAATATCGACTAACTTGTGGTGTGGCTCGTAACGCCCATCACAATGTCTGTGCAATCATCCTCCCAACTGAGACAGGATGATGGTGTCAATATCAAGACATGAATGCGAAATCACGGGCGAGAGCAAAATACGTCATCGTCGCTACGTGTAGTCCGAACAGAGTGACCCTGGCGCGATCACCCATCATGATCGCCTGGTCGAGACATGCAGGGAGGGCCATATAACTTCCAGAAAAGAATGAATCTCTCCAGGGTAAACTGCCAAGGCGTGCGTTGCAAGGGCTCACCAACACTTTGGCACCTGAGCAAACGAGTCTAGACCGAGTGATCGACGCCGGAGATGTCCCGCAGAGAGGATCCGAAATTCAGAATGTGACCCAACCCACGGTGTCTGATTGCCGCCCTCCTGCAGGTCGCCGGGATTGTGATCATCTCAATATGATATTGCTGTGCGAGAGCGGTGTTTTCCGTTCGGTTGCTTTGACCGACACTTGAGACAACCACCGGTGGATGGACTGAACCCTGCATCTTGGGCTTGACATTGGACGTTGGCTGAACTAGCATGTCAGGCTGCATGTCCTATGATGTGACAAGCGAGTCAAAGCATCAATCACCTTGAGACTTAAGAATCGCTCATTTACTCTGTCTAACCGCCTGCGTGTGTGACATTCTGAGAACCCCCGCGTCTACACCCTCTTCTTGGCTTTTGGCTTTGTCTTCAGGTCCCGCAATCGGACTGGCCCCTCTGGTTCTTGATTCTAGGGCAGGCAAATTCCATCCAATTCTCCCCATCCAGGATATAAGTGTGTGTGGTTGATCACGTTCCGAGCCGCATATCACCACCGAACATTGAAACAGCTCCCCCACCAGATATATGAGCCGGAGGCATTGTTGCACCAACCAGCCAACACCGACGGTTGCGTTCCTCAACAGTCCCAACGCGATAACCTGAAACTCTTCTGCACCCGCCTACCCTGCACTCCCAGAGACACTTTTTGGGTTTGCATCACGAAGCATTTTTGCTCCAACACGACTCTGTATCCCCTGCCCTAAAGCCCTCAACATTGCGGCCGCAACTTCCACTAGGTACAGTAGATTGCGGGCATGTCCCTCTGACAAAGTCCAACATATCTTGTTCTTGGCTTTCCTCTTCTTCCTGTCTTTCAGATACCCATCAGATATACATTTTTTATTATTATCCCAACCTCTCCCCCCTACACCATGTTTCCTTTTGACCACTCCGCCCTTCCGCAGCTCACAACCCGCAAGGCCCTTATCGGTGTTGATTTTCAACACGATTTCATAGCCCAGGATGGTGCACTGCCAGTCCCGGAGCCAGAGGGCCTTGTGGATAGAACTGTCAAGCTCGCCAAAGTGTTTCGGGATGTAGGAGATGTCGTTTGGATCCAATCGCAGTTTGAGGAGACCCGGCCTGTTTTCGAGGACCAAATTATCGTCACAGACAATAAGCCCCTATTGCGTCCCTCTTCGAGGGGTCGAGCGAAGCTGCTCCCAGTCGAGGATCTCGACGTGGCTGGACCGCCGGATGCAGAGGCTTTCCTCAGCCACGAAGAACCTGTGTGTGTCAAGGCGGACACACCGGGCTGCCGCATAGCTGCGGCCATTGAAGAGGCATCGCAGAAGACGGACATCAAATTAACAAAGTCGCACTATTCGGCGTTCCAGACGACACAACTGTTGCGTATATTGCGCGCCAAGATGGTTATGGAGCTTTTCATCTGTGGTTCCTTGACCAATATTGGCGTCCATGCAACGGCACTCGATGCTGCGGGTCACGGCATGGCCATTACGATTGTTGATGATTGCTGTGGCTATCGAACAGAGGCTAGAAAGGCATCGGCGATTGCATCCTTGATCGAACTCACTGGCTGTGAGGTTGCCTCGTACGAGGAGGTCCTGGAGAGCCTGCAGCCTAAACCAAAGACACCCAAGGCGTCGCGCAGCAAGGCATCCTCACAACAGTCGAAGCGCATGGAACCATCACGAAGTGTCAAGTCCGGCGGAGACAAGGACGTGCGCGACAAGAGTCTCTCACCATCAATCGTCAAGAACATGACAGGCCTGCGATTAGCTTCAGATTCGCCAAGCCCCGCACCGACTGGGACTCAGCCTCAGAAAAAGGCGTCGACTACAAGCGCAGCTGAACGCCATGACTCAGAGGTCAAACCACCTTCGAAGACCGACGAATCGAATGACGTTTCTCAGACAAAAACATCAGAGACAAAGGACACAAAAGAGATACAGGATGTTGGTGAGGCGGCTGCTATTAAAGGAGAAGCCGGGAAGGCGGTTGAGACCAAAGAAGAAGAGACACCATCTAAGAACACCAATAAAGACGAACAACAATCCAAAACATCAACAACAACACCACCCCAAGTAGATCCGGACATGGCCCAGACCAAGACTCCGATGGAAAACGAAGAAGGCCATCTCCTGCAGAAGGGTCTCTGCGAGGGAGACACTGATATCATCGAGAATGTCCTTCCAGACACTCTTGTCGATGGCATCTTTGAGAAGCTACGTGACGAGGTCCAGTGGCAGCGCATGTCGCACCAAGGCGGAGAGGTCCCACGACTGGTGGCCGTCCAAGGCGAGGTTGGTGAAGACGGCACCATCCCAGTGTACCGTCATCCATCCGACGAGTCTCCCCCACTGCTGCCGTTCTCTCCAACCGTTCTGGCCATCAAGGCCGAGACGGAGAAGCATCTTGGCCACCCCCTGAACCACGTCCTGATCCAGTACTACCGTGACGGAACCGACTACATCTCTGAGCATAGCGACAAGACCTTGGATATTGTCCAGGATTCTTATATCGCAAATGTCAGCCTGGGTGCCGAGCGAACCATGGTCTTCAGAACAAAGAGACGGGATAAGGACCCATCTCGAGACGAAGCCTCGCCAGCCGATCTAAAGAGGAAAATCCAGCGCGCCAGACTTCCACACAACTCTTTGTGTCGATTGGGCCTGAAGAGCAACATGAAGTGGCTTCACGCCATCCGCCAGGATAAACGACCAAAGAGCCAAAAGACTCCAGCCGAGCTGGCCTACGATGGCGGCCGAATCTCTCTGACATTCCGCCAGATCGGAACGTTCCTGAACCGTGAAGAGACTCTCATCTGGGGTCAGGGCGCCAAGGCCAAGACGCAAGAGGAGGCTCATGCTGTCATCAATGGCCAGACTGACGAGGCCATCGAGATGCTCAAGGCCTTTGGGACGGAGAACCACGCCACAGAGTTCGACTGGGATGCCCACTATGGCAAGGGGTTCGACGTGCTGCATATGAGCAACGCACCGCGACTCTTTACCTGCGGGGATTCAGTGGCCAACATGCGTGCCGCCCTCATGCTGGCAGAATACGGGGTGAACTACGCAAAGGGAAGCATCACGGCAGGCCCCGACTCTGGCCCATCCAATACTGAGAGCGGCGCCATCAAGTTCACAGACAAGGACAAGTCAGCTGTTCAAGGTGACTTGGCTGTCATGCTGTATCTCGATGCTCGCTATGGTCTCGGCAAGCCTGGAAGCACCGCCCGAAGCCCAAAGGAGCTGGCTACCCAGTTCACCCGCTTCCAACGTGCAATGTCAGTCCTGGATGCCTGGCGCAGCTTGCCCAAGGACACCGCCAGCGGGAAGCGTGACCTCAAGTCCCTCAAGCACGAGCTCGAAGTCTGGGATAGTTTCGTCGCCGAGACTGAGGGAGCTTTCCTTGCCGGCTCGGAGCTGTCTCTGCCTGACTTCGCCCTCTGGCCTGTCTTGCATTCTATTGTGGAGGAGTCAGGGCTGGAAGCTCTAGAAGGATTGGATAAACTGAAGGATTACTATGAGAGAGTGGCGGCAAGATCTAGCGCGAAGAAGGTTCTGGGCAAGGGGTCGACTGCTCCTCCTCCTCAGGCTGAAGAGCCATCTACCAGCACTTAGTTATGTCACGATCTTATCACTCTAGCCGTGTTTCGTCTTTATTTGGAGGACTTTGGGTCATTGGGCATAGTTGTTGAGATCACCTAGCTACTTCATGTTTGATATCCTACATTTTTGCTCGAATTGAGAGTTGACTCAAGTCACATTGCACTGGGTTTTGCGAATTTCTGTGAGAGGGGTGTAACGGTTGAGTGAGGTGAAGCCATAAACTACATCCGTGGAGTAGTGGTCTCGTCTCATCTCACATACCTATGTTCAATTCAAGTCCCAGCAGAGGCTCGGACGAAGCAAGGGTCCAGCGGTACACTTCTATGTGGTCATAACCAAATTAGTTTCAACGGGACTAATGATCCGGCTTGCGGGCCCGTCGTTTTCATGCATATTGATGTTTGTCGTGGACCATCATCAAGATGAATCCCACGGCAGGGGGTATGTGCCGACCCAGTCTGCAACCTCGCTCCGTAGCTGCACAATCTCGGACTGCGTCTCGCCGTTGCCGAGATACTCCATGAAGTTCTTTAGCTTGCCTGGGTTCTTCTCACCCTTCTCCTCCGCTGCCTTTCGGGCCGCCTTATCAATCCGAGAAGTGATGGCGACGGCACGATCCACGACATCCGCAACACGGACAAAGTCATCCTCGTTGAAGCCGCGAGTGGTCATGGCTGGCGTGCCCATGCGGAGGCCACCGGGGACCAACGCTGACCGATCTCCCGGGACAGTGTTTTTGTTGGCAGCAACACCGACCAACTCTAGCACACGCTCAACTCGACTGCCATCAATGCCCTGGGGCTTAAGGTCGGCCAAGACCAAGTGGTTATCAGTGCCTCCGCTGACAAGAGTGTAGCCTAGACCACCATTGCCCTTGGGCTCGCTCAATCGCCGGGCAAAAGCCTTTGCGTTCTTTAGTACCTGAGTCTGATACACCTGGAATTCGGGGGTTTGCGCCTGCTTCAAAGCCACGGCGAGGGCTGTGATAGTGTGGTTGTGAGGGCCACCTTGGTGACCGGGAAATACGGAGTTGTTGATGGGGCCCTCGAGGTCGTAAAGAATATCTTCCTTGGTCTTGGGGTTTTGTTTCCGAACGCCTTTCCGGTAGAAGATCAGTGCTCCTCGAGGACCTCGTAAGCTCTTGTGGCTGGTGGTTGTGACAATGTCTGCGTAAGAGAAGGGGCCTGGGACAGCCTTGGCTGCTATTAGGCCGGAGATATGGGCGACATCGGCGAGTAGGTAAGCGTTGACCTTGTCGCAGATTTCTCGCATGCGCTGATAATCGATCAGTCGGCTATAGGCACTTGCGCCGGCCACGATAATCTTGGGTCGGTAGATGGTTGCTAGTTCTTCGAGCTTGTTGTAGTCGATGTATCCAGTTGACTCGTCCAATCGGTAGGGCACCGTTTCGAAATATTTTGAAACAGCCGAAATCTTCTTGGTTGGTGTCTGATAGCCATGTGACAGATGGCCACCATGAGGTAGGTCAAGGCCCATCAATCGATCGTGCGTGTTCAACAAGGCGGAGTAGACGTAGAGGTTTGCGGGAGCACCGGAGAGAGCTTGAAGATCGGAGTCAGCAAGAACTATCCAAAACAAAGACTAGCATGTACAAGACACCAGTCATGGACGAAAGGGAGAAGTTGCGAACCTTGGACATTCACACCCCATGATTTGGGATCAAGGCTGAACGTTTCGAGAGCGCGCTGTTGACATAGACGTTCGGATTGGTCAATGAACTCGTTGCCGCCATAGTATCGAGCACCCGGATAGCCTTCCGAATATTTGTCTGGAGAGGGTATAAGTTAGACTCTGTAATATGAAGACTGACACTGATTGAGAGCCGTACTTTGCATCACACTGCCAAGAGCATCGAGAACAGCTTGCGAAGTGAAGTTCTCGGAGGGGATAAGGTTAATGAAGTGCTTCTGGCGTTTCTTCTCCTACTCCAGGGATTAGTAAAAGAGCGAGGGCAGCGGGCTCGAGGCGGCATCATGGTGAACCTTTTCGATGATGTCGAAGACGGTGGGGTCAGCCTTGCCAAGGTGGGCTGAGAGTAGCTGTGTAAGGGCACAAGAGCGTCAGACCTCCAAGTCACGGTAATACAATGGCTTTTAATCAATTGGACATGAACAAACCTGCTGCTGGCTCTCGAGACTCAAGGAGGACGACGCTCGCGTGCACGTTGTGGTAACTGCAACAGGCCTCGCGATGCCGCGCAGGACACGCGAGGTACCTCTCACGCCAGCAAGAGACATGGCGTGGTTGCGATCGGCGGATGACGGGAGAGAGGGTGAGAGAGCAAGAGGGAATGGAGCGCAATTGAGAGACAAAAAGGGGGTATCTTTTCGCACAAGAGGAGAGCCGCTTTGCGAGGCGACAAGACGGTGATTGTCTAGCGGCGCGCTCGCTCAGGACGTCATTGACTGTGACGATGGATGTCAGGACGGGACCTAGAAGGACGAAGGCGGAGGCGGAGGTGGGAGGTGGAGGAGGAGCCGACACCACCACTGGTGAGGGCCGCTTTGGAAGGAGGCTGCCAGAATGGCTCGAGTTCAGCCAACGACAGCTACATGCAGAACAAGTACCTAGCGTACTTGCCTAACCTGAGCCCCTGTCACGGCCTCTGCAGGACAATATTTTGTGGTTAATGGGCTGAGAGGTCGCCTGGGACATAGCTGCTCCAGCAAAACAGCCAGCCTTTAAACGCTACAAATACCCAAGTCAAAGGTACTCTTTTAGCAGCTCACACTCGCCTGTGCCACAGTGCTCCATCCCTGTGGCGGTGAGCCAAGACGCCATTACGTATAAAATTCTCGGCTCTGGTGGGCTATGGGGTTTCTTCTTTTTCTTCTTTTTTCCTTATCAACTAAACTTGGGCGTGATGTGACCGCCAAGATAGCATATTGGTTCCTCCGCTTCGTGCGGGAGCATGCTGAAATGCCCTGGCACAAACTCACCACTCTTGAGAGGGCAATTTGAATGAACTGATCCAAGCCTTTGGTTGATCTTCTTGCATACTCTTTTCACGATAGCTTCATTGTTGTTCAATGCGTTTACGTAGTTAGTAGAAAGTTAGCTTGTTCTTGCGGAGGTGTCCTATTGTTCTTGCCTAGCTGGGTTGTAAATGCTTGGCGTTGCTGTCCATTTTGTCCGATCACGTTCTAAGTTATCCAGGCTGTGCGGCCTAGGTTTGAAAGGAGTGCCCTCGCGTTGATGCAAGCCCCGACCAACTTGATGCTATTCTGCCATCTATCAAGCATCGGCAGAAATTCAGGGCAAGACAGCGACATGCATGAGCAACGGCACTTTTGTGGAGTGAGAAAGGCACAACCCGCTTGTGAAAATGAAGCCAACCCGCACAACATTATTTTGAACACCTGTGGTACCGAGGACATATTGAGCAACAGCCGTGCTCACGAGAAGATGGGCATTGTGGAAAAACATCCAAGCATCCGAGCATCATCGATTCCATTTTTCAATGCTACATGCCAGAACCCCCGCCGGTACGACTGTAGAAACCAGAAGGGCGTAAAAAGAGACCCAACCCGTAGACTCCGAATGCAGCCTCCTCTCAAGACCGAAATGTTGTCGTTGTCCACACGGTTTACTCCTCGGCAAGGAGAGCATTTCGCTTGGCCGCCGCACGCTCCTGCTTGCGCTCGCGGGCAGCCTTGTTCTTCGCACGCTTGGCATCCATCTCCTCCTGGAGAGCCTTCTCACGCTGCTTCTCGGCCTTGGCACGGTGGATCTATTATCTCCATGTCAGCAATCATCCCTCGTCGTAGCCACTATGGCCGGGTATCATGGGTAACACGTACGTGCTCAACCAGGGCACGCTTGTGCTTGAAGGTGTTACCCTTGCTGCTGTGGTACAGCTCGTGGTAGAGGTGCTTGTCGATCTTGCCGCTGGCACGGTACTTGACCAGAAGACGGCGGAGGACTCGGAGGCGGCGCATCCAGAGGACCTGGCTGGGCATACGGGCATCGGCAGTACCCTTGCGCTTACCGTAGCCACGGTGTCGGCCCTCTCGTCGGGCGAGGTTCAGCTCGCGGGCGCGCGATCGCGAGTGCTGGGTGACGGGCTTTCGGATGATGAGGCCATCGGCGATGAGCTTTCGGATGGTCTGGCGAGAGTTGGCGTTGGAAATCTCGCTCTGCTCGTTGGGGTCGAGCCAGATCTTGCGCTGACCGCAGCCGATGACCGACGAGGCCAGGCGCTTCTGAGTTCGCAGATTGACCCTGCAGTGGAGGAAGAAACACGAGTTAGCCACCAACTCCCTCTGATATCGATGATGAATCTTTGGCTTCGAGATCGCGGCGACGGCATCAGAAGCATCCGCTCCCAGCACGGCCCTGCTTCCAGCTCCCCCAATATCGCATCCTCGTTGCGCTGATCGATTCGGACAACTTACATCTTGATTGTCGTTAGTGGTGGCCGGTCCTCGATGGATGTTGGATGAAGACTGAGAGGGGTTTGCGAGGCCAGAATTTCTCCTTGGGTTTGTGGGTTCACTTGCGCTAGACCCTTTCAGTTGCACTAAGCGAGGGCTGTTCTGGGTCATGAGTCACCGCCGAGCGATTCACGTGACCATTTTACTGCCACAGGGCACTCTGGGAAGGTGGGGTGGGAAATGCGATATCCCCTGCCCCAATCAGAATTATTCATGAGCTCAAATTGACTTCATTGTCATGAGGCGAGCTTTTGCTCGGAGTATTGTATCCGAAGGTTGACGTTGTTGTGCTATTTCCTAGGCCATTGAATTAGTTCATTGAGCTATCACGAAATGCGAACCACTGTATTTTTCTCTATATTTCTGCCAATCCATATATCTATGTGTGTGTTACAACAAGCATGTGAGTGCAGCATGGCCTTGACGTGGACGACAAGAGCTCGAAATTCAGCGTGGTGAAATTCGAGGAGATGGCGGTGGGGCAGGTTCGAAGGACACACACAACTGGGCGATTATGAAGATCATGAACAACGGCGATACCCACATGGGGCTTATGTTCGTGCATGGATTAGCATTATTCCCAGCACTATTCCTCAAGGTAGAGCAACAGATGCTCGATAACAGCTTACATGAAGCCAAATCCAAATACCTGGATGTGACAGTGCTGCATTGATTCATAGCTTTTCATCATGGTATAACATAGGTAAGATGCCAGAACATTTGTTCATGGCACACTTGCCCCCGGAGATGTTTACGAGAACGTCTCGCTTCCCACATCGACCTTTCCAACACTCCAAATCTCCTTTTCGTCCTCTGCCTCGTCGTTTGATAGGCCAAGTCCTCCCTGTCCACCTTCCGCCTCACGTCTCTCGCGAGCTTGTGAGCCTAGTCTCATGGCAACACGCTTGAAGTAGTCTCCCATGCTCCTCTTGGTGTTGGCAGGCAGCTCCGCTCCGGACCCAGCCATGAACTTGTCAAAGATGCGGCTCTCCTCATCTGCCACGCTGAACAGCTCCACAAATGCCGCCTCCGCCGCCAACTTGACGGGGATAACAGGGTCTCTAACACTTGCAAAGATGGGCTGTGCCAGGAGGGCCACGTGAGGTCGGACCATTTCCATGTCGTTGCGGCTCACCGTGCGAACAACCACCAGCGCAAGTCGACGAGAGTCGGTTGCATTGCCTGGCTGGATGATGGACGCAAGGGCCTCAAAGATTCCCTTGGTAGTCTCATAGGTCTTGGGCGCATCTGAGAGTAGATACTTGCCTGTAGCTAGGATGCAGTTGTCTGCCACAAAAACCTATTCATGAATGTCAGCTAACAGTCTACTTCGAACTCGTTCGTCTTCACTTACGTTCTTGTTTGCGATGCCCTGGCACAAGAGTTCGGGCAGTTCGTCGATCAACGAGTTTTGGAGCAGAGCCTCTGGGGATTCAACCAGGACGGCATTCAGAGCAAGCACAGACGAGGGGCTGAAGTGTGAGGTAACCACACGGTTCTTGAGCAGACCTGAGGCGGCTTCTTCAGGAACGTTCTTGATGAGGGCACCCAACAGCTTGGCATTGGTGATAGTCATGGTGTCGTCTCTCTCGTCTGTATCCATGTCGATCAGGGACAGCACAGCCGCTCGGGACGCCTCTCCCATGTTGGCACCGGCCTTGCTGATGACCTCGTACAAGGCCTTGAGCATTGCGGTCTTGACACCAGGATCGGCAGTCTTCGATCCAGTGACAAGTTCGGCAATCAGAGGATCAATACGGGGAGTGTACTTGATCAGGGTACCCAATGCCTTGGCAGCCCTTGTCCTCAGTGTCTCGCTCGACGTATCGGCGAGGGACTTGGCAAATGTACGCTGAAGTTGGGGCAAGAAAGGCTTGAGTGCCATTGGCATCTTCTCGAGGAGATTGTTGAGAGTGAGAAGAATGGCTGACTTGACTTCGGTGGCACGTTCTGAAACCACTCGGATGAGAGGACCAGTAATCTGGGTCACGAACGGCTTCAGCGAGGCCTCGCTGGTTCTGTCGACAATATCGGCGATACCCAAAGCAGCCTGGACTCGTTGTTCTGCAGTACCGTTCATCAAGCCCTGCAAGAAGATGGGAAGAACAGCGTTGATACCCTTAGGCAGCTCGAAACCACGCAGGTTCGCTCCCGCGACACCCACGCGCTGGAGAGTTTGGCGAGTGGAGATGACAAGCGACTCCATCTCCTCCTTCCGCAGCTTCTTGGTAAATCCGCTGAGTGCTGCCCAAGAGGACTTGACGACATCTTGGTCTCCATCATCGAAAGAGTTGAGTAGTGACCGGATAATGTCCTGGTTGTACCGGGAGTAATCCACGCTGGCGGCAGAGAAGAAGTTGCCCAGATGGCGGGCCGTAGCTGCTCTCCGACGGTGATCCTCGTGCTTGAGGAGTTGTAGAAGGACGTTCATGACCGTATTAAGGCCATCGTACTCATCAATGGACTGAATAACCGTGTCGAAGGAAGTTGCCAGCTCTTCACGAAGATCATCCTCCTTGCAGTTGATCTCGTTGTCCATAAGCGAGTTGATGATGTTAGGCAGGCGCCTGTTCATCGCAGGACCAGCAACCTTGGATAGAGAGGCCAGGGCCTTGGCATCGAATGCCGAGATGGGAGGTGTTGTGAGCGTAGGGATAAGGTTGGGCAAGATGATGTTTGATCGTGTTGTCTCGGTGAGTAGCGTGAGGAGAGCTGACAGAGCATTGTCTGCCTCGTCTTCCGACCGAAGGAGGTTAAGCAAGAAGGGAAGCACTTGGTCGACAGCTCGCTTGCCAAAGATCTGCTGGAGAGAGTCGAATGCTTCGGCAGCAGCCTCTCGGACGTCCTCATCAGAGTCCGTAAGTGCTGTGCGAACGACGGAGATAAGTGTCTTCTCATGATCTTCGAGAGCTTCAGGGGAAGCAGATGAGATCAACTCTCTCAGAGCAAGGCAGATACCTTGCTTAGCATCGACATCGGTCGATGTCTGAAGACCTTCCTCCAAAGTGGGAAGGAGACTTGCCAAAACACCATCTCCTGCTTTGCGGATAAGCTCTCCAAGGGCGTTGCTGGCAATGACCTTGTGTTCCATGTTGGAGCTTCCCAGGCGCCTGATGAGAAGTTGTGTGAGAGTAGGCACAAGCTCCTTGAGAGTTCTCGGGCTGTGCACAAGGACCTTCCAGACCGAAATGGCGGCTGACCGGACAGCTCCAGCAGTGTCACATCGGCAGACATACAGGGCAGAGAGAATCTTGTTACGCTTCTCTTCTCCGAGGGATTCCTTGAGAGAAGCACCCGCTTCCTTGGCGTTCTCGTCAATTTCATCGTCAGCCTCTGTCCCAGCCTTGATACCTGTGAGGTTGAACAAAAGATCACCCACGAGCTCAACCGAGCTCAGTCGGATTCTGTAGCTGTCATCTGCAAGACCTCGCTCGAGCTCTGGGAGCAGGAGATCAACGGCACGCACCGCAAAGTTCTTCACCAGCAGGCGACCAGCACGGAGAGCAGTCTCGCGGATGGACTCAACGTCGTCGGCAAGACCCGCGAGAATAGGCGGGACAATACGGCCGAGGTAGGACGAGAAACTGTTGCCAAAGCAGACAGGAAGGAAGATGAAGAGAGACATGAAACCTTCGCGAACGGCAGGCTTCGAGGACTCGACATTTTGAAGAATAGTTGGCAGAGTCTCCTCCAACCTTGATGTTCCCAATCCAGCGAGGACCTCGCTGAGAGCTTGGGCTGATCCCAGTCGGTCGCCGGCGCCAGTGTCGGACTTCAGGGTTTGCATCAGGCCGGGGATAAGATCGGGTAGGGTATCCTCGCCAAGCTTCTCAACCAACGAACCGAGTGCTCTGGACGCTGTAGCTCGGGTGGTGGGAACCGGGTCGACAACAGCAACCTTGAGGCCAGCCACCAGCACAGGTAGGTGCATAACGACGTCCTTCTTCTCGGTCAAATGAGCCAGACTGCCAATGACCTGGGCTGCCTTGCGCTTGGTGTTGGAACGGTCGCCCAGACCACGCTGCAGGATACGAGTGACCAGTGCAAGAGATGGTGCATCAAGGTAGTGGACGAACTGGACCTTGATGAGGGAATCAAGAGCCTCGTCGGTGTACTTGGTAGGGTCGCTGAGGGCCTTGAGGATGATGTCGACCAAGCTCTTGATTTCAGGGTTGTTGATGACTTCACCGAATCTCTTCAAGCTTCGGTTTGCCGCGGCCCTGACCTCCTTGTGACTGTCGTTCAGTACACCAGTAAGAGGAGGAATAATATCGGGCAGACTGTTAGCGAGCTGCTGAGGATCAAGGTACGCCATGGCACCAAGTAGATCACAGGCGCCCTTCTTACTCCTCCACTGCTGTTCCTCAAGTCCTTCCAGGAGAGTCGGCATGATCTGCTTGACACCGTAAGAACTCAACTTTCCAAAGCATGCCTTTGCTGCTGCCAAACAAGCATCTCTGACATTGGCATTGCTGTCACCAAAGCCTGTCAGCAGCTGGGGCACAACCTGGATGACGTATGGCTCAAATAGACGCCCAAGTAGTGTTGAGAGAAGCTCGTATGCCAGCAGTGCAGCTTCGCGCTGGTTTGCCTCCTTCTTGTTCTCCATCGCATCAGTGAGGGTCGAAAGAATGCGGTATTCACGGAGGGATGATATTCCCCTGCCCATGACAAGGCCAGCCAAACCATACGCAGAACCACGCTGAACGGCGTACTTCTTGGAGCTGAGTAGTTGCTCCATGATTTGCCCAAAGTACTTGGATGACTGGTCAGGGCAGGCCCGGATGAGAGGAGGTAGACATTCAGCAATAGCATATTGCACAGTCTCGGAAGGCGTACTCAAAGTTGCCACGAGCCGGTCAATGACAGTTGGGATCTTGGGGTCGCCAGGAGTCAGATGGCGAGCCAATGCACCGTACATGATGATGACGGCCTCGTTGACGCGATCGGCGGCCTCGCTGTTCTTGTCTGGCTGCTCCAGGGTTTGCTCAAACTTGGCCATGAGATGATCGAGAATTCCTTTGCCGTGGATTTCGATGGCACGGATCGAGGCATCCAGCATCTCACTTCGAACTGAGCTGTGTATGTCTCCCAGGGGGCCATTGTCAATCAGGAAATCAAAGAAGGCATCCAACTGATCAGTCTTGATGACTGGAGCAAGCTCCTTGAATGCAGTCGCGATACCATGTCTGCCCTCCCAAGGGTCAGACAAGTCCATCTTCTTGGGCATTCCGAACTCGTCGAGTTGCTGAACTCGAGGCTTTGCAAGTTCCTTGTAGGTGGATTCCAATTGTGCGATCACAGCCTCCAGGGACTCGTTGTGCAGACCCGCGGCTTCAGACATGGCTCGGGCAGCAGCACGACGTAGCTGAGCATCCTTGCTTTCAACGAAGGGCAACATCTTTAGTGGGACCTCAGCTGTGACCTCGAAACCACTCTCTTCCCAGATCTCACGGCCCAAATCTTGGTTTTCGTCCTCGTCATCGTGGCAGGCGAGCCAAATCTCATCAGAGTACCCAAGCTCGCTCATATCAACTTCGGCACTGATGGATTGTAAGACGGTTGATCGGACGCGAGTTTCGGGCACCAATGCGCCCTTGGCTAGGACGATCATCTCCTCGCGGTTCATGTTCGGTGCGATGCATCGACACATGTCAGCAAAACAGTCCTTGATGAGCTTGTAATGTTGCGTGTATGCTTGCATGGAGCTGATGAGAACTGACAGAAGCTCGGCTCGTGGGACGGCTTCATCAACACAAATGTCTGTGTGGAATGACAGGAATTCAATAGCCAAAACAAGCTGGGCATCTGCATCATCGGCTGTGCTGCCAACTCCTCCTTTGCGAAGGACATCCAAGACCAGCGGCAAGGCATAGATGAGCGATACGGAGTCGAATGGTCGTTGCTCACCGGCAAATCGCAAACGATACAGCACTCTTGTAATCAAGTCCTCGAGAGGTTCTTCCTGGTAGTTTTCTTCCAGTGACACATCTCGAAGTCTCAAGGCTGCCACTCCGATAAAGGGTCTCATTGAGCCAAGTCGCTCAGAGACCTTCTCAGAGCAAGTGATGTATGCCAGGGGGGCTGCATCACCAGTGATCATGTTGGCACCTGCATCCATGACGCCAATGAGCAGTGAAACTGCAGTACCAAGCCATTGGGTCGCATCCGTCGGAGGGCCGGTTGCTAGGCTCTTGATGATACCAATACCACGCAGAAGCCGTGCCTCGACTTCGCGGAGCGATTGTCTAATTTGGCTCTCCTTCTTGAGCTGTGCATTGACCTTGGCGGTTTCATCAGCGGTGAGCTTCTTCTGCTGACCCTTCTTCTTCTCAAGTTGGCTTCGGAGTTCTTCTTCCCATTTGAGGATATCGTAATCCTTGTTGTTCTTGTTTACAACTTGCTGGGCCTTCTTGGCAAGCACGTCGACAAAGCAGGTGCCCTCGGGTGTTCTGAAGATAGCCGCTTCGACAGGGCCGACATCATGGAGCTGTTCGGCAGCAAGATCTCGACTAATGACCTCCAACAGACGTGGAATGATCGTGTCAGGTGCAACGAAGGCTAGGTCGGCTGCCGCGTTGTATGCAGCTTTCTTGACAACGTCCGACTATAAGTTTTAGTTAGACTTTCAACAGCAAGTTGGGGATGGGGCAATCAAACCTTTTGGTCAAAAGAGGTCCTTCTGTCAATCTCCTCCAAGAGCTCATTCTGGTACTTTCGAACAAGGTCTCCGGGGTCCAGTTCCATGCGGAGACACAGGTCAATCCAGTTCGCTCTTGGAATCAACTCTGAGCGTGCCAGCACCAGAAGACTGTTTGCCTGAGACTCAAGGTCTTCTTTGGCAATGCTTTGACCAGACTTTTCCAAGTCCTTCGGGGTCAAGCAGATGGCCTTCACAACATGGACCAAGTTGTGAGGATCGATCGAATGATCCCTGTCACGAGACCCAGAATGCTCCAGATGATCCCAAAGGCCGTTGATGATAAGCGTCGAGACCCGCTTCGGGTTTCGAGTGTAGAGGCCGGAAAGGGCCTTGGAGGTCTCCTGTTGGATCGACGGAGGAACATTGTGGGCGGCGGTTTGATGAATGATGGCCTCGGACCATGCAAGTGCGACTTGGTTGTCGGCATCCTGTTCGAGGCTCCCAAAGGCCGAGGTCAAAGCACGCGCAAACCATCTAAGGTCCTCTTCGGCCGTGACTTTAGAGTAGATTCGATGATTGAGCAGGAATGAAGGCTTCGGGTCCAGGGAGAGAGAATGCTTAACCACGGAAGCTTTAACCAAAGCCGAGTCGGCAGGCGAATCAGGGAACAAGCGCCGGACATGAGGAGTTACGGCTGTTAGAATGTAAGCACCGACAATGAGGCCATTCTGCGCAGCTGTAGCTGCATTTGTAGTGACCTCGTTGAAGGTTGTGATTATCTTTGGTATCACAGCCTCAACAAAGGCGGACATTCCAGGAGATGTAGTTTGAGCCTCAGCGAGGGTCTGCAAGATATAGCCCACACGGAGAAGCCAGCACTTTCGAGAAGGAGCCTTCTTATCCGCCAGGCCTTTCGCAATGGGGTCCAGGACAGCCTTGGGTATCTCGCCCTCGTTATCGAGAATGAAAGCCACGGCTCTTGCCAGAGCCAAGGTCTCTGCTGCCAATGCACCCTCATTTCCTTCTTTGCCAGCAACAACGGACACAGCATTGACAATTTTATCGGCGCTTGACTTCGATAGCGGGACAAACTCAAGCATTTGCGCATGCAGTATGCGTTGATCCGGGGATGCGAGCTTCCCCAACTTCAGGGGGGTCGCAATCTCGTTGGTGATCTTCTCTAAGGATGCGTCGTCATTGCACCTATTCACGAGGGCCCGGAAAGCATCCAAAGCACCAGCGCGAATCGCTGCATTGGTTGACTTGACGTTCGATAAGATGGGCTTCAGCAGTTTTTGCTCAAGCACCTTGGAGAGGTCAAAGCTCTCGGGCAGACTGCGAACGAGCGGTGTAAGAACTCCGCCAAGGATGACTTCGGGGGCTCGCAGAAGGCCTTTTTCGAGGGCCGGGATAAGTTCTTTTGAAACCTCGTCGAGTGTTGCAAAGGAAGTGAAGAAGTCGGCAAATCCTAGAATCAAGTGCTCCGAGACGGCAGTCCGAGAGCCAATGAGCTCTCTGGAGAAGAACTCATAATACTTGGGCTTGAGAGAATCGAGAACAGGGCGAAGGTGCTCCTTCCGAGCAGAGACCCCAGCAATAATACCCAGCAAGATGGCATTCCTTGGGGTAGACTGAGCTCCCTTCGTAGCAAGAACGCTGACAGCATCGGATAGCCGTTTCTCACTGGAATCAGGGTTAGACAAAAGCTTCCTCAAGCCTCTTCTTGTGACGATGACCGCAGAGTGAACAACGGATTTCCTGGAAACTAGCTGGTGACACCTGTCCAAGGCATCGGCATCGGTCAGGAGGATATCTGTGGCGAATTGATCCCACAGTGAGGCATCGAGGTGCTGCATGAACAGACTGCACCATTCTACCAAGACGAAGGCGCTTGTAGGAGCAATGCCATGCTTCTGGCTTTCCTTGCGGATGACGGCGATGAGTGGGGAGATTGTCTTGGGGTCAACACCGGCCGAAACCAGGGCAACAAGGCATCGCTGAACAGAAATACGAGACTCTCTATCGGCATAGAAGGCGTATGTTCCAAAGAATAGCTGGAGAAGACGGGAAATGGAGGAGGGGTCGAGGGCTACAGAAGAAGGGTTAGTTGGCTGATCGGAGCTCGTCACACGACAGGACCGGGCTTGCGCACATTTCTGGGTAAGCTTTTCTTCGATTGTGCGCAGTTGAGCTATTCGGATCGCGGTCGAGGACGAAGCCAGCGCCTTCTTGACGGCGGCAATGTCCAGGTCGGACGAGGCGCCAGAGTCGGAGGAGTCAACTTTAGACATGCTGGAGATCGGAGACGAAAGTGGGCGTCTGCAGTGATGAACTCATCTGGGGCTACCAGAGCTCGCAAACGCCGGACTTGAGGCGTAGGTCCTCGATCGAGGGAGGAGGAAGGGGGGTGTCGTGGAAATTCGGCGATGGTATTATTGGTGGTGGTTTTGGAATTTTCGGGCACCAAATTGGTCGGAGTGAAGATGGAAATATCGAGATGGACTGACCCCACGTTGACCAGAGTGTCCAGCAGCGCAGCTCACTCACATCCGTACCTTACCTAACAGGGCTCGCCGGGAGGATAGAGCTCGAGGGTTGCTTGGTTGTAGTGGGGTTCGGAGCCCTGAGGGTGCCCACGTCTGACGAGGCAGGCCCGGGCCAGTCGCTGTCAGCTCCCCGCCATTCGATACATCAGAGAGGGCACAGGGGTGAGCTCATCCTCGCTCAAGGGTAGCTTTAGGGATGGAAGAACAATGATGATAATGTAGGGAAAAAAAGAGCTCTGTAGATGTATCTTGTTAACGAATATGAACACTTTGGTTTTTATATACAAATCACCACCTATATTAAACCAGCAGTATTCGAGGGCTGTCTGTTCTGTTTCCCCCTATGGCGTATGATTTATTCCTCGAACCGTGTGGCGGCAGAGCCTATGCTTTGGGCCGGGCTATCGCAGACTTGAACCCACTCAACTCCCGCCTCCAACCCGAGCAGTTTACTCACACACTGGCACAAGAAACGGTCTTGCTGCAGCTGTGCATTGGACTCTGGAGATCAAACCGATGAGAACCGCTTGCCAAAACTTTAAGCTCACACTGTTGTTCTAATATCTTTCCCCCCTACACCTTGTTTTGAGCGCTTGAGCAGCACCTGAGCAGCACCTCAAGGTCCACCGATCAAAAGCCCTTGCGTCACATCCTCTCCACCAACTGACCTTACTCTCGCACCCTTTCTTCAGCCTGATCTAAACTTGAAACCCCAGATCTTTGATCCTGCACGCCGCAAGGCAAAAGACCCCTTTGATCCTGATCGTCCCTACATTTCCCCTGCAACCTGTCATAAGATATTCGCACCAGAACATCCGTCCCAATTTTCCCTTGACTGGAACCTCCCACTCGCCACTCTTCCTCTTCTCCTTGGGCACCACCCATCATGGCTGGCGCAAAGAAGAAGAAGAAGCCCGCCGCTAACCCTGCCCGTGGCTTCGCGACCACCTCTATCGCTTCCAAGCCCAGGCCTGAACTCTCCGAGCCTGATTCGAAGCCCGCGAGCGCTGTTGCCAAGGGCCCAGGTGCCCCTCCATCGACGCAGAAAGATGCCCCACCATCATCGACTGCGACTCCTGGTGACGCGACTGCCAGCGCTGCTACTCAGGAAAAGCCGCTGAGCCCTGAAGAGTTTGAGAGGCAATTGGAGGAGTCCGAGCTTCAGCTTCTTGTTGAAAAACATGCTAGCAAAACAAAGAGGGATGCTCAGCGCCAGAGATCTCGACTGGATACGGACCGTCGCCTTCTCCGTGGCCAAGCGGACTCGGTGAATAGCTTCAAGTGGTTGCCCCAGGAGCTAATGGATCACATACTCGACTTGATTCAGGCTGAAAGTCGCTTTTCATCCTCGAGCCTAACCTCGTCTGAGAATGGCGGCGCTGGAAAGATGCCTCCCGAGGAAGACATGATCACTCGACTCTGGACATTGCAGCAAACGCTCTCCGCCGCCGAATTTCCCACTGAGCGTGTTCCGGCCGTGATACGTTACATACTGGACATCTCGCCAAATGTATCACCCACAAACAGAGACTCGATCTGGGGTCTTGAGGAAGCTCTGGATTGGCTGGCTCGGGAATGCCCCCTTGACGAGTTGCCCTCGTACGAGCCCAAGTCGAAACCCATCCCTAGAAGTACTACTGGTTTGTTTCTCGGCCCCTGAACCACCTGCCATATTCTGACTGAATCTGGCATAGATACTCCTCAGGAAAGCCCAGTTCCTACTCGATCAAGCACTCCTCGCCATTTTGAGCCAAAGAACGGCCGCAAGGGTAAAACTGCCGGTAAAGGTCGACCGGCTAAGGCCTCATCAGCGGCCAAGAAAATAGTTGTTACTTGCGATAGTGATATCGAACCTGACGAGCTTGTTCCGAAGTATCTGGAGACTAAAGCCAAGCTTCTAGAGTTCGAGCGTGGCTACCATCGGTCGGACAAATCGCAAGCTGGCGATGTTGACGAAGAGCTTGCTGTCGCAAAGCTTGAAGCAAAAATCAGAAAGATTGAGTCTGATGTGCTGTTTGACAAGTACGAAGCTGAGCAATTGTGGAAAGTTCAGAAAATCAACTTGGAGAAACAGCTTGCAGCCGCAAAGAAGGAGGCCGAGGCACAGGCTGAAACACAGACTGAAGATGCTTCAACACCGGAAGAACCAGCACCAGAAAAGTCGGATGAGGACGAAATCAACGACGAGGCGAACCGGATTGCTGCCGAGATCCTGGCTGAGGCGAACGAAGATGACGACGACATAGGAGGATTATTTGCCTCCTTACCCCAGAACGAAGTCGACGCCAGCACTGGAGAGAGCCGCACGGTTGTAAATTCAGCCGACGGATCCAAGATCGTGATCCGTGACTTTGGAAAGTGGACGGGAGTCAGTCCCAGGAGGACTTTGGAGGAGACCTGTCGCTCAAGGTAAAACCTCGCAAGATTTTTAATTTGAAGGCGAATACTTTGCTAATTGGGAAACACAGAGATGCGGCGGCGAAAGTCTCGTACACAATTGTATCGGATGCATCTTTTGCGAACCGTCACTCGTTGGATGTTTTCTGGACGAAAGCACAAGAACTGCCGTTCCCAGCTACCTCGTCCGACGTTGAGATCATTGCTGATCCCTTTCACTTCACCTTCACCATGACCGGCATTGCTACACCGGACTCGAAACAGTCTGAAGCTTACATCTCCGCGGCAGCCCTGTTCTATACTTTCAGTGGGAACCCCAAAGAAGAGAAAGTCGGCCTTAGGCTCCCACATGTGTGGAAAGATTTCTGGACTGAGCTTGCTGAAGCCAGGAAAGCTCAAGTCGATGAGCAAGACAGAGTCGTGGTAAAAGACTTGAGAGCATTGGTTCGCCAACGACACGATCAAGAGCTTGAAGACGGCGTTATAATCCAAGGAGCATTCAGGGGCAGGGGTAGCAAAACCCTCAACGACTCTGGTGATGATGCTGGACAAGATCGTTCAAGACAGAACGCTACTAACGGAGAGTACTACCAAAGAATCTGGACTGACAAGTCCAGTACCCGCAAATTCCAAATGATGCTGGTGAGTAAGGTGGCGAGCTTCTAATTCTAGCAGAAACTGACGGGCGTATAGCAATCCCGAATGCAGCTTCCCATGTGGCACTTCAGACAGCAAGTGCTGGATGCTGTCGATGGAAACCAGGTCGTGATTGTTTGTGGCGAGACTGGATGGTATGATACCCTTCCCTCATGGCTCTTAACTGGCATGGACTAACCATCATATAGTGGAAAGAGTACTCAGGTCCCATCTTTCTTGTTGGAGCATCAGCTGTCGCAGGGAAAGCCCTGTAAGGTGTACTGCACAGAGCCTCGACGTATTTCTGCAATCTCCCTTGCTCGCCGAGTGAGCGAAGAGCTTGGTGAAAACAGAAATGACCTTGGCACTAACCGGTCACTGGTTGGCTACTCGATTCGACTGGAGGCCAAAGCCTCGAAAGAAACGAGACTGGTGTATGCGACCACCGGTATCGTGATGCGAATGCTCGAAGGCTCAAATGACCTCCAAGAGGTAACGCATCTGGTGCTTGATGAAGTTCACGAGCGATCTATCGACAGCGACTTCCTCCTGATTGTTTTGAAAAAGCTTCTCAAGCGCCGGAAGGACTTGAAGGTTGTCCTGATGTCAGCCACGGTCGATGCTGAGCGTTTCTCGGCGTACCTAGACGGGGCGCCTGTTCTCAACGTTCCTGGACGAACGTTTCCAGTCCAGGTCCACTATCTCGAGGATGCTGTCGAACTTACTGGATATACGCCAGCAGACTCTCAACCGGACAAGATGGTCGATATTGACGACGATCTGGTTGAGAGCGAAGGCGAAAACCCAAAGAGTGATGTCTCGAAGAGCTTGACGGGATATTCGTCGAGAACACGATCGAGCTTGGCCCAACTCGACGAGTATCGCATCGAGTTTGACTTGATCGTTCAGCTGATAGCCCACATTGCAGTCGACGATGATCTCCAAAACTATAGCAAGGCTATCTTGGTATTCTTGCCAGGTATTGCAGAGATCCGTACGCTCAATGACATGCTTCTTGGAGATCCACGGTTCGCCAAAGACTGGCTCGTCTATCCCCTTCACTCCAGCATCGCTACAGAGGATCAAGAATCGGCATTCTTGATCCCACCTCCCGGCATACGTAAGATTGTTCTTGCCACCAACATTGCTGAGACAGGTATCACCATTCCCGATGTCACCTGCGTGATAGACACTGGCAAACATCGCGAGATGCGATTCGATGAGAGACGGCAACTGTCACGCCTTATCGATACATTCATCTCGCGGGCCAACGCCAAGCAAAGGCGTGGACGAGCCGGCCGAGTACAAGAGGGACTTTGCTTCCACATGTTTACCAAGTATCGCCATGACAACTTGATGAGCGATCAGCAGACCCCTGAAATGCTCCGCCTCTCTTTGCAAGACCTGGCGATTCGTGTTAAGATCTGTAAGATAGGAGGAATTGAGGAGACCCTAGGTGATGCCTTGGATCCTCCATCTGCCAAAAACATACGCCGCGCCATTGACGCTCTCGTGGACGTTCGTGCTTTGACGCAAGCTGAAGAACTGACACCGCTTGGACATCAACTAGCCAGGCTACCTTTGGATGTTTTCTTGGGAAAACTCATTCTACTCGGAGTCATCTTCAAGTGTCTGGATATGGCCATCACCGTTGCTGCTATACTCTCCTCCAAGTCGCCCTTCTCTGCACCGTTTGGCCAGAGAACACAGGCAGACAACGCACGCATGGCTTTCAGAAGAGGGGACTCGGATCTTCTCACCATTTACAACGCATATCTAGCGTGGAAGCGAGTGTGCCAGTCTGCTGGTGGCGGTGGAAAGGAGTTTCAATTCTGTCGAAAGAACTTTTTGAGCCAGCAGACTCTGGCCAATATAGAGGATCTCAAAGGACAGCTTCTCACATCTCTTGCAGACTCTGGGTTCCTCTTGCTCACGGAGGAAGAGAGGCGAACTCTTTCACGGGCTAGATTCTCTGGTGGCCGTGGACGGCGACACCAGCACTTTTTCGAGATCCCACGCAGAGTCAACCTCAACAGCGACAATGACGTGGTCTCGGCTTCTGTTATTGCATGGAGCTTCTATCCCAAAATTCTCGTGAGAGAAGCACCGGGGTCTAAGGGGTTGAGGAACATTGGTACGAACCAATCCATCAGCCTCCACCCGTCGTCTGTCAACCGAGGCCGCCTTGATCTCAGATGGTTGTCCTACTATCACATTATGCAGTCCAAGACGTAAGCTTTCAAATATGCATCTACTTGAGTGACGAGCTGACATTGAATCACAGGGTGTATCACGCCCACGAGGCTACTGCCGTGGAACCCTTCGCAATCGCCCTCTTGTGCGGCGATGTACGATGCGATGTAAGTCCCACTATTTCAGCTGATGCCCATGATCTAGTCCTAATGCCTCTGCTAGATGTATTCTGGAGTAATTGTCTTGGACGGAAATCGAGGTCGCTTCGTTGTCCCAGACTGGAAGACGATGCTCGTTATCAAAGTTCTCCGAACTCGCCTGCGCGAGGTTCTGACCCGGTCTTTCAAGCAGCCGGGCAAGCTGCCCACTGCCCAGCAGGAGAAGTGGCTCGACGTTTGGCAGAGAATCTTCACGCAGGATTTCGGGCAGGATAGATCGGCCGCAACTGGGTTGGCAGTCAAGGCGTGATTTTGAGTGGCTAGGTAGTATTTTGATGGATTTGACCACTTGTTTGTTGCATGCACGGGGTCAGACATAGAGGATATCACAGGTTTTCAAGGGAAAGGAAAGGAAAGGCTTGCTAAAATAGATACAATGCATTAGACGTTTTTGAAAGTATAATACTAGATAAAAGCGGTGCGCATATCGACCAATCTACCTGGTGTAACCTGAAATGGGCTTCATGTCTCGGCTTGCAGATGGATGGCGACGAAGCAATAACGCAACGATGTGATTAGAAGGCCCTCTCTTGGCCCTAGAGCTAGGTTGAGCGCCGGTACTTGCATTCAACAGCTGTACAGTGTACAATCCTCCCCCAATCCTTTGTCTTCCCCGAATCTCCTGGATATCTCATCTCATCGTAGTACAATACAATATGCTACATGATGTGGTGTCGAAAGCAGTTTTCGCCATACTGCTCAGGACTTGTTCTCGGTTTCCTTCTTCTCTGTCTCCTTTTCTTCCTTGCCACTCGCCAGGAACATGGCCTTGAAATCCGCATTGCTCTTCTTGGCACCCACCCCAGATTCCCCGTTGGTCTCCGCCCCGTTCTGGGCTGCCTTGGGGGCTGAGGGCTTGAAGCCAAGGCCACGGCGTGGGCCAGGCTTGCCTAGCACGGGTCGCCGCAAGGTAGTTGGCGGTGGCATGAAACCTGTAGACGTAGTGGCCTTGGGCTTTTGATCCTTGTTACCACTTCCATACACAATACGGTCTTGAACGTGCTCTGCCTTGGCTTGCCGGAGCTCCTCCACGGTGCCAGTTCGAAGTGGACGGCCCTCAAACTCCATGCTATTGAGTTGGAGGCTTGCTTTGCCAGCGGTGGCAACATCGGCAAACTCGATCTTGGCACCTCCGTTGGCGGGCAGGACGATCAACTTAACAATGGCTCCTAGAGGTTCGACAAGAGCCCGGATCCTCGCATCGTTGACAGTATCAGGGAGACCCATCAGAGCAACCGTCCGGGCCGAGATGTCAGCAGCAGTTGGCTTAACTCGAGCATCACTTCCTGCGTCTTCCATGGCAGCGTCTCCCTCCGCATCGCGAGATGAAGGTGCTGGTGAGCTTCTGGCGTTTTCAGCGACCATGGTCTTAGCTGCTGGCTTTACCTTTGACTCCTTGGAAAGCGAAACCTCAAGTATCTGGCTTCGGAACTTGGTATTGTTCATCTCGGCCACGGCCTTCTCTGCCTCCTCTTTTGTCTCAAAGTCGATAAAGGCGAATCCCTTGTTTTTACCTAATAGAGTCTGCGGAACCTTGACTCTCGTAACTTTGCCGTACTTGGAAAAGACCCCCTTGAGGTCTGCTTCGCTCGCGGTTCTATCCAGATTGCCAATGTAGACTTCTCGGCCTTCCGAGAGGGCGCCTTCGCGAGCCTTCTTGTGGTTGGGGTCGGAATACTTGGCAAGAAGCTTGTAACGGCCCTCGAGCAGCTTGCCCTCCTTTTTGACGGCGTTTGCAGATGCCTCTTGATCCCGGAACGAGATGTAGCAGAACCGACGATGGGAGTTGACCTTGAGGCTTGGCCATCGAATGCTTAGTATTTCTCCACAATCCTTGAACAGGTTGCGGATATACGCCTCATCGGCAACAGGAGGAAAGTTGGCAACGTAAACAGTCAGATCGTGTCCAGACTTAACAGTGAGTTGTGACTGGCCAAAGTATTTGCCATCTCGAAGCAGTGCAGATTGTGCCTCCTCAGGCGAGCTGAACTCGATGAGGGCCGTGGAGGAGTTGGTCTTCTCCTCGCGCACAAGAGCGGTGATGTTGTTGATGTGTCCATATTCCTTGAAGTACTGACGAACCTTGGTTTGGGTGACATCGCCAGGGAGGTTTGTTACGATAATGGTCGAATTCTCCCTGTCTCTCTTGGGCGCCTGTGATTGCTGTGTAGTCGCATCCTGTTCAGGCTGCTCTCTATCGGCATCGCTTTTTTGTCTTTTGCTGGCACTCTCAGGCTCCTCTGTGGCATCCGTATCGGTCTCCCGCTTTCGCTTTGAACCGCCTGGCGATTTAGCCTCCTGAGTCTCCTCTTCTGCCGCCGGGGCGTTGTAGTATGCAGCGTAGGCAGCTGTCTTCTCCTGCTCCTCACGTTCGCGACGCCTCTTCACCTCCTTTCCAGTCTTGTGCACCCGATCGGCCGCTTTTCGCAAAGAAAGAGGTTGTTCGTAGTCGTTACAATGCTGCATGTAAACCTCCAAGACCTTTTCAGGCCAGTCAATCGTCCTACGAGCAACAGCCCGAGCCAGAACTGCGGTTGCCAAAGTGGGTATTCGGAAACTGGCGCCGGCGGAGGAGGGGGTGGGACTCCGATTGTCCTGAGCACCAGAAGAGAAGATCAGCATCTCCCACATATAATACCTGAACCAAAAGTCGTGATTGTCGGCATGAATCTGCAATGCTGCAAGCTTGTTCCACTGTGCTCTGGCCTCGTCCACGGCACCCTTCTTCTCTGTGAGATACTGGATATAGATGCGTTCGAGTCGAAATTTGGGATCGCCTTGAAAGTCCTTGCCGTAGAGTCGCTGGCCAACAACCGAAACATCCTCGAGAGCAGCGCCGAGACCGACATCGGCAACGTCAACGGACTCGTCTGTAGCGGTAGCATCCATAGCAGTACGCTTAAGAAAGCCGCACCAAGCGACATACATCTCAATCATGCCCTCCATGCCATCTTTGAGTAGTTGATCCTCGCTCGTAGCGGCATGTTTGATGGATTCAACCTCACCAAACGGCAATCTTGCTTCCTCAGCACATAGAATGTAACGGTTCCAAAGAAGACCCGACCAGGGGCAATGCTGAACAGCCCTGCGGAGGACATCGAGGAGGTTTCCAGGGGATTGAAGGTCAGAGTTTGAAGACGAAAGGAACACGATGTACTCGTACCAGGTACTCTGGTCTGTGGCGAGAACACTGGTCAACGCACGGGCGTAGAGTCCACGGCAGAGGTCAATGCCAATTTCGGGGTTGTCGTTGCTGCGCTTGCTTTGGATCATTTCCCAGTCAAGATAAGTCGTCAACGCCTCCTTCTGAGCATCTACATCGCCAGCATTCACCGCGCGCTTCAGCTTGCTCTCGAAAGGATCGCGTGCAGAAATCAAGCGCTTCGTCTCCTGGGCATTGGTCGTAATGTCCTTCATGGAATCCTCCCAAGCGGAACGGTTGTACTCGGACAAAAAGGTCGAGAAATTCTGAGAGGTCTCGTCCCAGGTGAGGTGCGGGGTGAGCAGACGGTCGCGATACAGGTGGGTGATGCGCTTGATGCCCTCGGGGGTTCTCGTCTTAGCAAGAAGCTCCATCTCGAGTGATATCCAGCGGTCCCAGAGTAGGTGGCTGTCGCCGAGCCGGTATCGGATGGCCTCATATCCTTGCTGCCAAAGATCAAGAGCAGCTCCGAAGGAGAAGAGCTCGCGACCAAGAAGGCGCTCCTCGTCGGACCAGCCGGCGCCTGAAAGGGCCTGCGTCTCCTCCCACAGCGACCAGAAATAGTTACAGTAGGCTAGCCAGATGCGCAGGCTGCCAGGCTCAGCGCCGACGGCGCGCTTGTACAGTTCGACGACATTGACTCGCTGCTCGAGGTCGGAGGCGTTGCGTACGATCTCTTCGAGGTAGGCGAGCCAGTTATCTTCGCCTATCGGGTTGGCCATGTTTGTCGCGAGCGCAAGGCTGGGGGGCAGAGCGCATCACACGATGCTCAAGGCCTCTGATTGCGTATCGACGGTGCCTCAATAGCAACACATAGAATGTCAGCTAGGTAATGGGCGCGCAGACAGGGTGCAGTTGGTTTGCGGGCGCGAGTCGCGAGGCAAGGTAGAGCTGGCAGATAATGCGGTCGAAAACGTGACGTGTCGAGGCTATCGCGGAAAGAAAAGCGACTCCGATCTCAGGGTCTGAAGGAAGTCGAAGGTATAAAAAAAAAAGGTGGGGTATAGAATGAGAGGCTGAAATGAAAGGCTTGGGGGCTCCTTCTCTGATGGTGGCCTACCTACTCCCTTGACTCGATGGGAATGGAAGGTTTGAGGTTGGGAAAGAGGGCATGCACCAAGATTGATCAGCAGGCAACTGCGTGAACCTGAGAGCCAGTGTGTGCGTGCGCGCGTGGAGGTGGAAAAAAAGGTCACTCCCAATAATTCAGCACCTTCCACTGGGAACAAGGACAGGGATGCTCCTTCCCAGAAAGACGGGAAGCGAGGGTCATATGATGTAATGCCGAGCGACCACTTCAAAAGCTCAATGTCGTGGTACTTTTGCATCAATATTGGTTGGTTTGGAGGTGGTCACAGAGGATTGCTGTAATCTCAGGAGAATGGCATTTTTTGTGAAAATTTGGCCATTTCTGCTTCCATGACACCGCCCCCATCTGATAGGTCTTGACACAATACCTAGAGCCTTAGGTCTTACTCTTGTCTGGCCCGAAAACTACAATGTCTCTGTTCATCTCTTAACAGCTCCGGCTCCCCGGCCTGTGATGCTGTAGTACCGGTACATTTGCACGAGGGCCCGTTGGCTGGAAGCCGATCTTATCCCAGAAGACGCGGGTGGTTCAAGGGTCTAGACCTCAATTCGACTCAGACTCGCCCCGTCGAGCGTCCTGGACTCCTTTCAGGCTCGCTCCGATTGACTGCTTCTTCCGGTGACCCAGCCCACCGTTAATTCCGCGCCGTTATTCCCAGTGCACGGGCGACTCGGGGTCCCGGCCATGAGAATCTCCGTCGAGAGCCAGGAGGAGCACGCAACAAAACACCTGACGGCCTTGTTTCTGGCTCTGTTATCAAGGGCTGCTGGCTCTTGAAGAAGCAACCTTGGGGCATGGGGAAGTCCTCCCGATTGGATCCCGCATTGCTCAGCATCCAGACCGCACATCACCAATGCCAAGATGCCTGGGTGGTTGATCCCGCCCATCCGCGTATCAGCTCATGAGGGGCAGCCAACTAACTGTCTGGCAAATGTAGGCGCTGGACACACAAGCCAGATAAAAGCAATAACACATGGATGGCTCCTTCACTGATCTTGCCGAGGCGATCAGCCGTCTCAGTTTGAAGATTGGGCCTCAGTCGCCAACCCCCGCAGATACGGGCGGGAGGCTGGAGGGGGCAGAGAGATCTGGGGACGCAAGCGAGGGTTGTCGACAGCCACTCTCACGGCGTCGCATCGTCTCGGACTGTAGGTGGGCGTTTGTGAGGCGTCCAGTGAGAAGCGTTATCGGAAGAGGCGCGCCTACAATGAGGTCATTTCGTCGTCAAGGCGTCGAATAGCAAACGGCTACCCAGGGTCCATGGAAATTCTAGATTCTCTCCCTCTCCCGCTCAGAAATGTGTCGCAGCCTGCCATACTGATGGCGTTGTATACGAGCAAAACGAGGTCCGACTGGATGGGCTGTCAACTCTACATTTGATCGCAGGACCGGTGGTGATAACTGGAGGTCACTACTTAACTCGGGCCACTCTAATCCCGAAGCCCCGATTGGTGGCTACTGGAGCCGTGCAACTCAAAGCAACGACATGGAAGTTTTCTTAGAATAATTTGGCTCTTGACCTGGACGATCTATTAAACATGTCCTTGGCCGGTTTATCTGAACAGATGGATCTACTAGCTCAGGACTCGTTAAATGATGACAACAGCCCTGCGTAGCTCGCTCTTTGCAGCTTAAAAGCTTCGGCTAGGTAAGTACGCCAAGATCCGTAGCCTAGATTTACCAACAACCTGGCTTTCCACACCTTATTCGCAATAGCTGACCACGAGTGATAACAGACCAATCCTACCTCTTCCCGACAACCTGTGAAGGATAAAGCAGACTTCCATGTGCATCATTCCATCGTGATGGGACCTCGGATCGGCACCTCGTGTTCGAAATTCCCTTGCTGTAACCCAGGCTTCCGTAAAAGTCGCCCGTGAGTGAAAAGAGAATGACGAAAGCTTGGCAGCTTCGTATCTCTGCAGTCTCGACTACAGTACTCGAACTGGAGGTTCTTTGTTCTAACAAAGCAACTGTGTCGTATGCTTTAGCATCCGGTGATGGGTTGTATGGCGTCCGCCGATGTTCCCCTCAGAATGCCATTGGGAGCACGGACGGCCGTATTCACGATCGATGAACGGCACGAGGTAGCACTGTAAAAGCTTGGGTCGTAATCTCCTGTTCGCTGACCGCTTCTAGATGCGATGCGATATACGGATATTCGTCACGTACTTCTATTTAAAAAACGAAAGGATTATGGAGCGGTGCCGACTGACAACTGCTGATGCTGATGTTGACCGGCAGTGCCAAGGCTCCACGTCGTTTCAAGCCGGAAGCAGTTGCCAAGAGAGCAGATCTCCCAGCAGACGACTTTGAGTTGGCCACTTTCCACGACCACGAATTACTGCAGCGTGGAAACAAACATCACCAGGTTGAGGCCCACCAGGCCAGAAGGTTCGTCTAGCCGCGGCCTCACGAGGCCTCTTATTATTGATCAAGCCGCAAAGGTTGAAGCCGTTCAACGGCCAGGCTGGGCGCGAAGCCAGGGGGGAGGCCAACAGGCGCCGGGAACTGCATCCCATTCCTCCACCAGCATGCTATTGTTTCACGCTAAGGCAGGACAGTTCAGCGGCTGGCCTGGGCGTGAGTTCTGCAAAGATGAAACGAAGATGCAGAAGGGAATCGTCTTTGCTCATCCCAGCAGTTCGCACAGCTATTCTCTATAGCTTCAACAACGCTCCTCGTCTCACCCAAGTCTCGGCCTAGGTTTGGCATGGTCACATCGCCAAAGACTCGTAACGAGCTTCAACAATAGCCGTGGCGAGTCCGGGCGACAACGGGTGATGGATCCCTGATGCCGATCCGGATCCCTCCACATGCAAGCCATTGTCCCACAGTCGACAGGACCATTCAGATGGCGCAGTGGTGGTTTGGACGGCGCAAGGAGAGAAGGCACAAAGAAAAATTAGAACATCTGACCCCTGGCCGCTGCAAACATGACACACGCAGCGCGGCGTCTTGTCTCTCCGAGACGTGATTTGGCCTGACCGCCTGCGTCGCCATGGCCGTCCTTTGTCTGGTCTCCCCTGTGAGCTTCTGCGGCTGTATGCGATCCGTCAGACGACGTTCGTCAGAGAGCTGAATGAAGGAGATTGGGTGAGAGCTGCATTGAGATTTGACGCTCCACCGCGCGGCGACAAAGGAGTGCGGCTGTCGCCAAGGGCTGCCTCTCTGCCCGGCACGACACGACACCCCCAGCTCTGCCGGGTCTGGACAGGCTGCCGCTGCACACTGTCAGTATGCGCCATATTCCAGGTCTCCTCACAGTGCTTCTCCAGACGAGCGTTTGATGAGCGCGGCAGTGCAGAGGACCACTGGCTCCAAGCCAAGGCGATAGATCCTGGGCGGCTACGCTGGGGTTGATATTACCACTCTGGCTAGCCAGGGACTGGCATGCCCATCGTAATAATACCAGTCAGACTGGGCCTGTGTGGATTGCATAAATGGCGTCTTGCTGGAGCGTTTCGCCTGTGCAGCACGGTGGTCTCTGCTTGCTGCGCTACTGCTGCTGTCAGAGGGCATTGCCCTGGGTCCGATCCGTTCGTCTCACATGCACCGCTCGAGGAGCAAGCATCATGGTCAATGCAAGAGAGAGCATGAGTGGGTTCATAGTGCGCTGTTCGAGTTAATGGCACAAGACTAAAGCTTATCGCCATCTCCTAGGAGGCATTGTCGTTGCATGCGGCGAAGCACAAGAGAAAGATCTGGGAAACATCCGCTCCCATCCATCGGGAGCCAGATGAAACAAATGAGACCACCTGCTCCGGGAGACGGTGTTGGGCGGTAAACCCGACCTTTTTCGCTATTGTCCCTGTGCCTGGCTTAGCGGCCGCCGCCAGGGGAACTGTCCCATTGAACCCCGCCGCTAGCAGCGTCGTGCAGCTCTGAATGGAAGTTTTCTGTCGTGATGGTGGGCGCTGGTTGGCCCCCTTTTCCTCGTGTCGATGGATGTCAACGGCGCCAGCTGCTTTCGTGACGTCGGGGTCTGTTCTCTGACGGTTGCAGCAGGCCAGGGCCGTTATCCATGTCCATGGATGGAGGCCAGGGGAGGGAGGGGAGCCACAAGGCGCATTCACAAAACGCCTTTCATGGACGGAGATGGGCTGGGCCTCGTGTGCAGGCGCTTGAGCGATCAAATGTGCAATGCAAATGGATGTTTCTCTCCCCTGGAGCGGGACTTGAACAAGCTGGGCATCCATCCATCCATCGATGCATCGCCCATCATCCACATCCACATCCATTCAGCTGGGTCGCCCTTGTCTGGACGACGAGGTCCTGGCCCTTCCTTCGTTCATTCTTCAATCCTCTAGCTCCCACCCCACGACGACGACGCTTGCATTCTTGTTTACCTCAGTGTAATTTACCTGTTACACCCGCCTGACCCCCCGTTCTTTGCTTTCCGGGGCTCTAGCTCGTTTTTTCCCCATTCCATTCCTCGGGCACTTCATCTCATCTCTCTTTCTTCTCCCCCTCCCTTGGCCGTTGTCGTCACTCCCAAGACAAGTTCCCGTTGGAGCCCACCTTCTCTTCTTCTTCCGTTCTACAACAATCGAACGGTCTTCTTCTGCTTCCGCCCTCGTCTACTCTTTTCACGATCGCGTCTTCTTTCGGGGCTCTTTCACTCCTTCAAGTGTTCCACATCACTTCGTCTTTTCTCACCTTCCAGTCATTCATTCCATTCGACTCTTTACCGACCTATTCTTTCGCAGCTTTCCTCGTCTTTCCTTCGCTTCGTTCGACTTCTTTTTTGACTTTCTCGTGTGCTCGGCCGATTACACCACTGCGGCCGTATTCCTTCACACCAGCTGCAACCTCAGCTTCGTATTCAACCTCGGCATCCTGCATCTGATCCTCCATTGCTGCATCGGGTGCCACGTTAGACCACGTCCCCTTGTTACACTGTCGAGCTCTCGTTATCCCCTTCTACTTCAAGGACCTTGCTTCCGACGCACCTCCGCGAACCTACTGGGATCTGGCTGCGACCTCTACCGCCACTTTCCTCTTCTACTTGGAGTCGACATTACCGCTTCGTCGTGGTTGTAGTACCCATCACCACCTTCGTTGACGACATCTCGACCCGGACCTATCCACCGCTTCAGCGTCCGGCTTTGGTTGCGGTCCTTCCGACATTGTTCGCTCGCGACATTCCCAAGTAATGAGATATAGCCCTCATTACATACCGTCGAGATGCGCTTTTCTCTTTCAACCCTAGTGGCGCTGGGCGCCCTTCAGACACTCGGCGTTAACGCTCAGGATTCTACAGCCTGTATTGTGAGTTCTCAAAGCGCTACTGGTTATACACGACCAGCCTCTTGACCCGACCAAATCACGCATACTAATCATTTGGCGCAGACGAATTGTGTTGACACTCTGAAAGTACCAAATGCTGCTTATAACTGCCCAGATAACACGGCAACATGCATTTGCGCATCCACTGAATTTGCCAAAGGCATGGCTGAGTGCGCCAGACCATGTGGTGTCCAAGACACCGACATTACTGGCAACTTGGCCAGTGGATTCTGTGCGGGTAAGCTCATGTATTATCAGCTATTGCCTAGCAACAACTGACATGTCCAAGGCCTACCGCTAGTCAACCTCCCTGCGGCTACCGGTGCTAGCAGTGAAGCCTCTTCCGCCCCAGCGACTACATCTGAGGCTGCTGCTTCGACTAGTGAAGCAGTTGCTACCACTACTGAGGCTGCTTCATCCTCGGCCGCGCCAACCTCATCAGCCGCACCTGAAGAGACGACCTCTTCTGCCGCTGAGTCTGCCCCTGCTTCGACTTCCGCTGAAGCCGAGTCTACCGTAAGGAGCCGAGTTTGCTATGATAACAGGATCAAACTAATATGGTTGATAGACTACTGAGGCTGCTTCTGCCACGGACTCTGCTTCTGCTTCCGCTTCTACTTCCGCCTCCGCCTCAGCTACCGACAAGGCCTCGACAACCGAGGGAGCTGCCGGTGCCGGTGCTACTTCTGATTCTTCCGATGAAGACGACAAGGATGAAGAGTCGTCTGGATCTGGTGGATTGTCCAAGTCGGCGCAAATTGGCATTGGGGTTGGAGTTACTGCTGGCGTCCTTGCACTCCTCGGTATCGCGTTGTGCTTCCTCTGGCGACGACGAAACCAGCGAAACAACCTGCCACGTGGAAACACGGCAATCTCCCACCCAATGCCTGCCGGTGGTGCCAACTACAACTCGGCCGATCAAGGATCCATCGTTGAGAAGAATGGCTATGACCTTGAGATGATGTCCCACCGCTACGAGGACATGCTTCCTCGACAAAAGCCGCGAACCATGGTGTGAGAATAGGAGGTTCAGAAATTTGGTCTGAAATCGCGGAAACCACTTAGCACTCATGACACTTTGATGCGTTATTTTTGATACCCAGCAAGGGACTGGTCATGATACGGAAACCAACGAGTCCTGATCGTGAGACTACAACCTTGGTCTGATCAGCGCAACCGTATAAAATTCTTGTTTGGCAAGTTTTCTCAGGGGATACTTGCTTCCTGACTATCTTCTTCAAATTAAATGGCGTTGAACCGGGTTGTTCAAGGATCGGATACCATCACTTTATCTTTGGGAGCGGGAATTGAAGAAAAATGCTATCCAAATGTTTAAACTTTGAGCCATTTGAGCCTGCTCGGATGCAGTTTGATATCAACAAGTGTACATCCCATTCATTGTACATATCTATCGTATCTTACACGTTTTTATGAGAGACTGCATGAAAGGCTCGGTAGCCGAGACCTCGGTTTTCCATGGATCTCCTTAGCATCCAGCTACTGAGCGTAGTCTGTCTACCAGGCATAGTATGGCCGTTGTCCGTATACTGGTCGTGATGGCAGATGTACCCAAGGCCCCTTGCGCTGCTCCTTGGCAGTGCGCTCCTCATGTTGTCGTATCCTCGTCTTCTCCTCCTTGAGCAAAACCGTGAAGCCTAGAGAGTCAGTCAGCATAAATTTGAGATGGTATTTTCGGAATTGGGCAATGTACTTGTGCTCGGGTGTCTGATAATTCCCATTCGTCCTCGACCCTTGTAGTCAATTCGCTTTCCTCGCCAAGGACCCCGGCCAACCCACGACTGAGCAATGTAGATGCTCGTGGGGTCCTCAACCTCGAGCCACTTGCCCTTCTGCGTCTGAATCTTGCACGGCTTGGCAAGGGTCTCGCCGTTGACCTTGCCGAGTCCCATGCCGCGCTGGGCAATGGCCAGGTCGCGAGCCTCCTCGAGGTAGTACCGGACCTCGGCCGCAAACTTCTTCTTGGACCACTTCATCTGCAGGATTGCCTCGTCGATGGGCTTGCCGGCGATCTGGCGGGCCAGCATGGTGAGTTTCTTGACGCTGGTGGCCATGAACTCGCTCTTGTGCAGGAGCTCCCGCTCGTTCATCCTGATTCGCTCCTCCTTTGACAGCCGGCCGTTGTTCTGCACCATCTTGATCACCTTCTTGCGCTGCCAGCGGATACGGCTCCTCGGGTCAGGGTCCACGATCAAGGCCATGTTCTCCTTCGTCTTTTGCTCGACCTCGGCGCCTCCCGGGGCGGCCTCGGGGCGGCCCTTGGAGGGAGCCTCAATCTCGTCTTGGAAGATGTTGTCCTCGACGCCGCTGTACATGCTTTTCTCGAGGAACTGTTCACGGCTCTTGGGGTCGTCGAGCTGCGAGGTCACGGGGTCCGCGGTGGAGGAGGAAGCGGCGTCCTTGTTCTTGGGCTTACCCCATCCCTTGAAGATGTTGGCGGCCCATTTGTGTCGTCGCTGCACCGAAGGTCCGACGCCGACTGACCAGAGGGGGGTAGGTGTGCTTGATACAGGGTTCGCGGACCTGGCTATATAGATTGAAGCTTGTGGTTAGCTGGATTATCAAGGCCAATTGACCCCATTGAGGGCAAGATAAGTAAGATCCGTACCTGAAACCGCCAGCCGCCGGGTGGCTAGTCGGAGACTCATGGTCGCAGAAGCTGTCGATATCTGCAAACCAACAAGTCCCTTGGTCGCTCTCACGGGTTTTGTCGAGTCGAGCGGCGTTTGATGGGCGAGATTCTTTTCCGCAAACGCCATTGGCCGGGGTTCAGCCGAAGAGAAACGAAGAGGCATTCCCGGGTGCTTGCTTTGGTAGGTTCACGTGACTCGGGTGCTTAGCGCGATTAACATCAGCCCATCCTCGGAATCAACTTGCAACCTCTCGACCACATCGAAACTCCCGCCAATCCGCCCCAAACTCTCCCCTCCGCCGCCCGAACAGCTTCGCAAATCCACCTCAGTCACAATGGCCGTCCGACCCATCACCGGTGTACGTTTTCCTCGACCCAATGGCTGGGTATCGCGCGCCGCGGCGCTACCCGGGCCAGAGGAGCCGAATCGACCCCCCCGGTTGGTAGAGCTTTTCGTGGACTGACTGTCATAGATGCTCCGACGAAACCTCGTCCTGGACCTCAGCATCGCCCTCGGTACGTCGAATTACCCCGCCCCTCGGTCGAATTGGATCAATTGCGAATTGTTTTTGGGAAAGAGGAGGAACGATCGGAGGGCGCTGACAATTCGCGTGATGTGGTTGGTGGGGAGCAACTGGGCTGACTAGCATCGTCACAGGCACTGGCTTCGTCATGGCCAACTTCTTCTGGTAAGAACACCACGAACGACGGACGATTGACACGGACGGGACTGACCACGACGACGCAGGTACGGCTTCCACGTGCCCCGAACCAACGCCCGCGACAACTTCTACATCAAGCGCGAGGAGGAGCGGGCCGCTCAGAAGGACAACTAGAGAAAAGCGAACTAGGGCATCTGAAGGGGGCAATAAGTATGGTGTGCACTTAGACCGAGGAGGAAACAGCCTCGTCAACGTTTTCCGTTTGTCGTGTAGCTGGGTAGAGAGCAGCAGCAGAATACCAAGGCTTCATCTTAAACGGTCGCCGGACAATCTGTAGCTATAGGCAAGGGCAACCGAGTCGACATGTGCTTTGATTTATTTGATGTGCCATTGACGTGTGAGGGGGGATGTTTGTTACACTGCGTAGACTGGGCATGCTCTCATGCATCTCGACGAACCTCAGGCCATACAAGGTCCCTCCATCCTCGGCTCATCCAAAATTGTTCAGCGATCCAACCCTTGAGTAACCAAAAGCCTGGCTAGCTGAACGGTGATCAATCCATAGCTTCCTATATGTACCAGGAGCTTGTCCATAGAGTGGTAATGTTCGAGGGTGACCAGGTCGTCCCGGCAATGCGTCATTCAATGGGTTACCCATGACTCAATACTTGCGGTTTATGCGACAACTCGCATGATACCAAGACTTATCCGTAGATAAATCACCTCTCTCCCTCTGCTCAATTGCAAGCGTGTCGGGAACCATGGTTGTATCGTATCGTCCTGGAGGTTGGTGAGATGTCGTGACGGAGCCTACCGGTTCGCACGACATACCACCAGACTCGCCAATGAAACAGCGGCTGATGAGCTCAATGATAATAAATACCCATAGATGAAATTCACTACCGAGCTGAGTCGGGCGAATGCCAACTCGACGACCATTGGTAATGTTGTGGAGGCGTCTTGTCCTTGCCGTCCTTCTTGTCGTCATTTTTCTGACTGGCGCTGCCGGCGTCTGGATAATCTCTCCCCTCCCACGCCGTCGTCTCAACCATGAATGCTCCCTTTCGATCCTTGCATCTATCGCAATCAACAAGTCAGAAAACCCCGGCATCACTCAAAAGCACGAGCTCGACACCACAGCACGTGAAGCCAGTCAGCAGCAGCGGGGCAAAAGACTCACTTCCGGAATAGTCGATCGACGGCATAGCACTGCACAGGGCTATCCCACTTGACGGGCTCCTTGATCTCGCACTTGTACTGCAGCATCTCGAGGAGCTCGCATCCGGTGAGGTCGACGTTGCGCACGCCGCTCTCCAGCTTGCGCTTGCGGCCCTTGAGGTCGGTCTGGACACGCTCGGGCAGCTCAGAGGCGTGGAAGACCTGGCAAGGGTAGCCCATCTTGAGACGAGCTCTAGCCGGCAGTTGATAATCAGACGATCGTCCTCTCTTACGAGGTATCTTTGGCCTCTCTTAAGATGGAGGCAGTAACCGGGGCGCGGCTGTTGGGTGAGGTTGAAGAGGCGAGTCTGGAAGAGGTGAGTTAAAGAACTTGAAGGTTGGCGGGCCTGAGCTCTTTGCCCTTTTTGGATATCCACGTCCAACCCCAACATATCATCAACACGCTTCACAATCATTCATCTAGTATCATGCTCAAATATTTTCTTTCTTTCGTTCATTTCATACCTACACCATTTCTCTCATTCAATCTATACTAGCCAGGAAGGCACCTTGGAGCCACGCATGTACACAAGTTGCCTCAAGAGTTTGCTTTATCACATCCAGCTTGAGTACACGCAAGACTGATGGCCGACATACATTTGCGCTGATGCTTTTACTTCCAACATTTACTCTCGCACCATGAATACAAGATGCTAAAATACCTGCTAGATACTCCATGCCCTGCGTTCAACACTTGCCGTGGACCCAGCACTACCAGGCACTCGGCCTCGGACTCAACCTCAATCTCATGTTCAAAAACTCACGCATATACAACCACTTGACGAAATCGCCGCCCGTCACTTCCAAGCCACAAAAGCTGCTGGTATTAGTATCTCTGGCCGCCATCTGCCGCTCCTCTACAAACTGATATCCACCCTAATCGGCCCTCCTCACTCCTACGCCGTCCTTGTCATCGATCTTGAGGGTCGCTTTGATGCCACTCGCCTCACCGGCTCCCCGTCTCACGCACGACATGTTTACGTACAACGGCTGACTCGAGGTACCCAAGAACAGCTGCGAGCTCTGGTAGCCGAAGCCGAGGGCGTCCTACTGTACAGCGACACAGCGCAGGCCAGCGCCGGGCGCGAGTGGTGGGGTACCGTGGTCGTGGGAGGACATGGCGCCGGAGACGTCACTGCGAGCTGGAAAGGCTGGCTACGGGTCGATCGCGAGAATGTCCGCGGCTTTACACTTGGCATCAGCGCCGAGGAGGCCCTGGAGCAGAGGGGCCAGAGGCAAGGTGTCGTCGAGGCGGCTGGCTGGGCGGCAACTTCGCAGTGGGGAGGCTTCACTTTCAAAGAGGAGGGCGGTGATGTGAGCGCAAGCCAGGGCGCAGAGACGGCTGAGGGCGGCGGGGAGTGAGTCTATACAATGTGCAATTACATACGAGTAAGCTGCCACAGCCTGCCTGCTCCTCCTCCAGGGCTGACGTAGGGGTTCATGCTGTACTGGGTAAGCCGCCGAAGTTACCAGGTGGATAATGTCGAGGCAGCCCGTACAGATAAGGACTCCTTGTAGTGGAGACGGGGTGGTCAACTGGGGAGCATGAAGGAGGGAGAACCCATCACCTCTCGAAGTTGCAGGTATATCCTTGGCCTTGCATACAGCTTCACATCCCCGGACGCCAGCTTGTACTACCTTTTGAAGCACAATTGTGGATTTCGATCTGCATGGATTGTGTCAGGGATAAATGCGGTATTATGAGGACAGTGTCAAGAGGCCAGTATGAGTAAATGATCGAGTTGACATGGCAAGTATTGGCGTTTCCAGGTGAGGGACTTTTGGGACGGTGTTTGATGAGCTGTGTGGGCTTTTTAGATAATATGACAAGTAATGAGAATGAGAAAGGGAGGATTAGGTCGCACAGATCAACTCATACGCTGTCGACTTGATCGTCGATAGATCTTGTTCAACTTCTCGAGTCTGCTCTGGAACTGGGAGCATTCGAGGGCAACGTTAGAGGAAACTGCATGAGACTTGGCGACTTGAAAAAAATTCACAATCATGAACCAGTAATTGAAGTAAGAAGCTTCTGCTTTTTTTGTTCTATCTTTTTTGCTGTATTCTATCTGATTGATGTGATGCTCATCAGGGTATAAGAGGGTGGGTTGTGCATCATGAGAAGCTAGCTTAAAAAGGCCCAAAAGGAAAAGCCTCACAAATCTAGAAAAACATAGCAATCTATCTCGGACGATGTGTCTATGCTTCTTCTGTTCAAAAAGTCTTTGCAAAGACTTGATAGTGAATTTGCGCGCGTCGCTGATGCCTCTGCAGAGTGTCGTGAATGCAGATGGCTGTGCGGATCAAAAAAAGAAAGCGTCATTTCGCACGGCTTTGACAAAGGAAAATTTCCGAACCCCAAAAACGCAACTGTAAAGATGTCCCAAACTGTGGAAAGATGTTGAAGAAGATATGCTCTTGAAAAGCAGCGGCGGCTTAGATGGTGATGCCGTCCATGTCCACGGCGATCTCAGTGGCGCCAGTGGCCTCAGCCAGGAGGTTGGACTTGATAGAAGCGCCCATAGCCTTCTTCTTCTCCATCTCACGCTTGATACCGTGGTTCACGGCGTCAAGGACGTTGTCGACGGTGACGCGAGGCTTGTAGGCAGGCTCGGTACCCTCCTCGTAGACACCAGTTTTGACGAGGATGCTGTACCAGTCGTTGTCGGCCTTCTCGTTGACAGCGTTGGTGCCGCGGATGTCACTCTCGGGGGTGTCACCGACAAAGTAGACAGTCTCGGGAGGAGCAACGAGGCCGTGCTCGTTGTTTCGCCACTGGCCCATCAGGCGGGAAGCAAACTCAAAGGTCGAAACCTGGGGCTTGCCAAAGGCGTGGGTGTGCAGGAGGCCGTTGCCGCCAGTGAGGTCCTTGAAGGTGACCTCGAACATGCGGCGGAGGGCGCCCATGCCGAGACGGACGTGCTCGTGAGCGGCGGACCAGACAACGTCATTGTGGGAGAAGTAGAAGGGGGGGCCCTCGTCGAAGGTCTCGCTGCGGGTTCCGAGACGGCCACCCTTGGACATGGCGAGATCAAGCATGATCTGGATATCGCCAGCCCAGTCGCGAGAGTCGGCAAAGACAAAGACGGCGTCGATGACAACATCGTCAAAGTCACGCTCACGGGAGTTGGCATGCTCCTCAGGGGTGAGCTTGCGGAAGGGGGTGGTAGCAGAGTTGTGCTTGATGATGTCGCCAGGGGTGACAACGTCCTTGAAGCCGTAGCCCTCGGCAACATGACGGCACTTCTCGCCCTCACCACCGACGACGAGGACAGTGCCGTACTTCTCAGCCATCTCCCGCATGGGGGTGTGGCCGCAGATGAACTGGCCGGGCTTGATATCGCACTTGAGCTGGCCAGAGAGGTCGCCGCATCGCTCCTCTTCAGTCTTGCCACCACCGTTGGTGAGGAAGATGTGAGGTCTGTCAAGAGTACATTAGTGTCTAGTTCAACACCCAGGAAAAAAGTCACGATCTTGTTTATGTGGACCACCGACCCAGAAAAAATCCGGGGTTGGTGGATCGTGGCTTTGGCAGGGGCAGGGGAATGGCGACTTACACTTGAATACCGTACTCGTTCTCGCCGTTCAGGACCTTCATGGCCTGAATAGCCTCGGGGATAGCTCGTCCGCCACGAACGAGGACGCCATCAATGTCAAAGGCGAACACGAAGGAGTCGGCCACGGGCTTGTCGACAGGAGGGGAAAGGGGAGAGGCGAGAGTTCCGAGGCTCGCGATGCTGTCGCTGGAGCTGGAGGAGGCAAGCTCGGGAGAGCTGGGGATGGAATCGGGAGACTCGAGGGGAGAGTCGATCTCCTGCTTTGCAGCGAGGACCTCTTGAGCCGCGAGGGACTCCTTGAAGAACTGAGTCTGTTGTGAAGACATTTTGGGTGTAAAGGTGATGTTGGTAAGTCCTGCTCAGGCACGCGCTCAGAAGAACGCAGAGAGATTGTGAGTTATATGTGTAAACAGAGAAAGATCAAGCAATGACTCGGCGGTCGAGCTATTGTGTCTGATGGCGGATATGGAATCTGGGGATGAGATGGAGAATGATGGATTCTACCGTCAAGAACGGTGGGAGAAATCTGGGGTTTTATAGATTTAACTTCGACCACAAGAGTTGCTGATGAGACTCCTGAGGGTACATCAAGAAGGGACAGATAATGTGGATATCCAATCCGTCATGTCATCTTGATTGCCTGCTTGGCCTCGGTTCTGTTGACATCTCGGCGATGGGCCGCGGATACGTACATGCCTTGGTCGCTAAGGTTTTGGGCATCATCTCCAATCCGAGTCATTGATGGAACCGTGGCGAGCCATATTTTTCTCCCCTTATCCACAATTCGGGTTCCACTGAAAAGATTGTGAATGTACTGTACTGTAGTAAAACTCTCGGGGTATGAGGTAAGGGATGGGTTATTGTGGATAGTGCTCCATGGAGTGGATGGACGGTTCCAATGTGCGTGCGTCAATCCATGGTTGAAGCCTTTCCTTCCTTCCTTCCTTCCTCCCACTAGCCGTGATGGCGGTGTCGTTTGCGGGCTGGGCGATTAAGGTACCTGCCACATGGTCATGCCCCAGTAGTTGGTACTCGCCATCCACACGTTGCATCACCAATGACTCTCGTACCGGCTACCTCGCTCTCTCAAAACATTCCGTCCCTCTCGGCGGCACGGGCGGCCCATTATTTTCACAAACGCCGTCGCCGCACTAGCCAACCTCATCAGCAACCCTCAGAAACGTACCCCCTGGACGTCATGGCCAGGAACCCAGGTGTTTGGAACGCCCGTTTTCGACGGCTTACTGGGTGTAAATGGCGCAGCCTGACTGTGATGCGAGCAGAGCTGGGCGAGAAGCGAGTTGAGGCCGCACGGCAGGACAACAAAGCACAGGTCAGAGGTTTGCGACACGATACGTACTCACAGACAGGGGATTACTGATGGGATCATCGCCCATGCTGACTCTCGGGTTCCTTGAATCGCATCTCGAGAGATACGGAACGGTACTGTACCGTCTTCTAAGGGCAACGATATTCAAAGACTAGGTGTGGACCCTGAGGCTCTCGAGCTGACGAACTCTCCAATCAGTGCGGCTGTTTCAGCCATCTCTCAGTCTAGGACGCACAGTCCAGGGCAATCCTTCAGGGGACCTAGGGGACCTCACACAAGGGGGCTTGCAGGAGGCTTGCTGCCGTGGCTTTCTCAAGGGACCTCAGGTTTGCTGGGCGCGAACCACAGGGACGGACTGCAAGACGACATTCCGCGCTGGGCCAGATGCCCCCCTATGCGCCAACCGCGGAGACGAAAGCAAGGATTTGCTATCGCACAGTATCCACCGTCAAGCACCCAGTGACGACTACATACAGTATACGGTCACCGTCAGAGACGAGACGCCCTCCCCTCCATTGACGGTGGAAACGGCCAAGCCACGCATGCAGCTGCCGCTGCCCCCCCAACCAACTGGGCACGACAGACGGGGAATCTTGAATTGGTTCGTTACTTTCTCCGTCTGCCTGCAAATCTCTGTCCCCTTTCCACCGCCATGCGCGCCCAGCTTCGGTCCGGAGCCCACAGTGACGTCAAACGGGCTCCGCCCAGGGACCCGCCGACCGGGCTCCGAGCCCTATCAGCCGCGCCGTGCGGCCCCACCATCGGGGGCCCTTGTGTGCTCCTAGCCCGGGAACATTCGGCTGGGTCATCAGCAAAGGGGACCAATATCCATGCTGGGTGTCACTGCGAGACGTCGCTGTCCAGAGCCACCGGTGTTACAGAAGTGCACGCCGAGAACAAACAGCATATTGAATGATCCTGAATGATAGACACCCGGAAGCAGACACGGCATCGGAATGACTCTGACATTGTACAGCAGAATTGCGCGCAAACGGCTACACGACGTGTAAGACGTCGTCAATCTTGACCCTGAAAAGCATGTGAGAGTGAGACGCGGTGAATAGATAGCGATTCTCACGTTGCCCTTTATCCCGGCAGATCTTGAGCAGGGCAGGGTCCTCTAGGCAGGGTTCGTCGATCGAGGCAGCCTGGTCTTCGCTGCCATCTGCGGAGCTGCTAATTCAGTCGAACCGAGCTCAAGTCAGCTCTCATCATGTCATCTTCATCATTCCTCACATCTTTGCTGGGCTATTGACAGGCTAGATATGCAGTTGCTGTACTGCCTCTCTGCTCGTTTATTCACGGCAAGATAGGCTCTACATCTAATTGGATCCCGTCTGGCCTCTCTCGGCGGCCTCTTGGCAAACTGTTTGAGTCGGTAACTAGGATTATGGATGAGGGGCGTGTCGTTCAACTCGTTCTCGATCAACGTTCGCGCGTTGGCGCGGGGCCGGGGAGCATTGATAAAGACGCTGTTCCCTGTACCATCCCTGTAGCTGATGGAGTACAGCGCCGAGGAGAAGAGAGAGAATTGCGGTGGAGGAAGAGAGACGAGTAACGACGGATGCAGGCTGGATTATTACGGTGCTGCGCCGAGACGGTGAAGAAGGGGAGGAGGGGCGGGCGTATGAGATGGTGCTTTTTTGGTGGTTGTCTTCTTCTGACCGCGCTTAAGGCGGGCCGTGATATCACAGTTTTCTCCGCGAAGTTCTGGAATCTAGGCCACCAGATTGGTGCAGCTTGCAGTAAATGGGGGGAGGATTTCATTATGAGAGAACCAACATACAACAATAGTACCTATGGAGGATAGACAGGAGGAGGCAGCTTTGGCCAGATGTACAAGTACCTTGGCCTCGGTCGACTCCCGTCCCAAGATACCCGCCACCCCTCTCCTGCTCATCAATCAATGCCTCCTGCTTATCCTCAAGCAAAAAAAAAAAACAACCCTGCCCTGAATCAGACGGGATATTTCTCACGTTTTCCTTGGCCTGCAATGGAGGGTAAGAGTGAAAAGGTGTGACGGGAAAGGCATGGTGACGGAGCTGGCGCAGAAGATCTGCCACACGCTGCCCTGAAATACCTCGTGCTGGCCCGCGTCAGATCTTTTGCGAATTCGAGAAAAAGAGAAAAGAAACCCTCCTGTCACTTTCTTTCCCGACCCAACGTGCCCCCCGGCGTTGCTGCATCGGGAAGGCGATCGGCACCCGACTTTGTTTTCCTTTGTTGCGTCCTTTTTTTCACATGGCAGGACAAGAGGCAAAACAGCCGGCGCCGTCGAAAACCCAACCCCCGTTGTTGCGCACGGCGGTCGGTCAAGCCCGAATTGCCAATCGCCGTCTCTCCGGCTCCCCGTTCCTCCGCATACACGGACTGTGTACGGGAGACTTTTTGTCCTTGATCATCTCCACGAGTCAAACCGTCGCTAAGAAATTAAGGGGAAAAAGGATCTTCTCCACGGCAGTTGAATGATGATGATGATGGCCTGGGGAAACTCCAGACGAGAAGTGGAAAACCCGCTTCCTCCACTTTCTTTCTCCGCTTCTCCAGATCCTCCCCCAAACTTCTCCCCACGAGCTAAATCTTGTCTCCTTCACTGAAGGTTGACAAACAGCCCTCCGTCGACCAGCAGCTGCGCGCCCGTCACGTAGCCGCTCAGCTCCGGGCAGGCCAGGAAGACGGCAGGCCCGGCCATGTCGGATGGGGAACCTGTCCGCCCGAGGGGGATGCGGCCCTCCATGTACGCCCGCTTGTTGTCGTCTGCCAGGTCGGCGTCGTTGAGCTGCGTGCGGATCGTGCCCGGGAGGAGGGCGTTGCACCGGATGTTGTGCTCACCCAGCGCGCATGCTGTGCTCTGCATCAGGCTCAGCACGCCCGCCTTGGTGGGAGTGTAGTGCGTCTGCTGTCCGCCGCCAACGAGAGCCGAGATGGATGATACTCCGATGATGCTTCCGCCCTTGGGTGTCTGGTTGAGGGCCATCTGCCGTGCTGCAGCCTGAGTCACGTAGAAAGCGCCATCAAGATTTGTCCGCACCGTCTTGTAAAGGAGATCCGACTCGAGCGTCAAAAAGTCGGCAAAAGTGCAGATACCAGCGTTGGAGACGCACACATCGAGGCGCTTACTGGGGCCCGAGTGCTCAACCGCCATCTTGACCAGATTGGTGGCCGTGTCCGGGTTGCGGACGTCGCCCTCTTGGTGAGCGAGGCGGCCAGCGGTGGGGGTCGCTTTCCGGATGGCCTCGGCCTCGGCAATGAGCGAGTCGAGATGCTTCTTGTCCTTTTCAAGGCCGAGGTGGTTGACGACGACATTGGCACCCTGGCGGAGGAACTCGAGGCAGATGGCTCGGCCAATGCCTGTTGTGCCGCCCGTGATGATGGCGCTCTTGTTGGCGAGGAGACCCGCTGGCATCAACATGATGACTTGTGTATGTGGGTTGTGAATTATGTGTTGGTGTTTCGTAGGTTGTCGTGATGGTCAATGAGGCCGGATTATCACCAAAGCTCCGCAGCTCGTTGGAGATGTTGCTATCGGTCGAGGATAAGCTGGGTACTAGTTCAATTGTCGTGATAGAGGTTGTGAGGTATGTATGAAAAGTTGGATGTCAACGTAAAAGATGTTTTCGCTTGCACAAAAGATTCTGGACAAGAAAGAGGCTCAGGACGACTCCCACTTTCAACCCTCCTCTTCCCCTCACTTCCGGGAAACGGCTCTTAAAAGCACCGAAAACGCCCAACCTCGGATCCTTCTCCTCCATCAGCATCCATCGTGACCCGCGAACTTTGGTGGGACAGGCAAAAGACACGGCAGCCCCAAAAAAAAAGCACATTCTTTAGCCAAAATTGGTCTCGGGCAGCTCCAGCAACCCGTCGACTGCTGTCAGTTGTCGTGTTTCTGAGTGTCCCTCGGTGCACCAACGAGCGAGGGGCGAACGTGGCAAATCAGATTCTTCGAGATGATGGATCTCCCTTCGGAGGCTCGGTATGCTTTATAGCGAGATGCCGGCGGGGCGAATTGCGAAGAAAGAGGGTCATTTGACTCTATGAATACGCGGAATAGACCCAGGCTTCTTGGCAGCAAAAGGGAACCTTTCAAAGAGAAACATATGATCAAGGTGAAAAAGCACACCAAACATGAGGCGATCGTGAGTTTGTCCTACCCAAGATCGTGAACCCCCTTGACATGCCATCTCGCATCCTTCACTCCCCCTGCTGCAGCTCACACACACGTACCCAGACGTACGGTTCCCACAAAAACCGACAAGCCTACCGGCCGCTCGAGCCAACGGCTCGTGCTGGGGTTGGAAGCATCGTGAAGTGTGGCCACGAGAGTGGTAACGAAACGGCCACCGTCTGTGAGTGGCGCACTCTGACGGTCACCGTTTCTGACCCCCAGAAAAAAAATCTCACGATGCTCACGTCGCGTCTATTCTTGAGTGAGGGGTGTGCACGCACAAAGCGCCATCCAGGGGTGGGCCACAACCATGATCGTGGGTTTTTCTCTTGTTTCGTGGGTCTGCGTTTCTGACAGCCTGATGTCTTGGGTATATTTCAACGACATGTCTTTGGTGGCGTTTGATGACTTGGTGATGATAATCAGCAACTGAAGTCAGCTTGTGAGATGGACGCTCAACAACACCAACAAATCAACAAAATCGGGTTTCTTAACTTGACTTTATGTCCAATAATCCATCTCACTATAGTTAAACAAAATCACATCTTTTTAACTTGCTTTTCAATTCACTCTATGGAAATGCTTCGTGTCTTTGAAATCGTCCCAAAACTATAAAATGCAATGCAAATCTCATGCCTAGATAATTCGAAATCCTTTTGCAGGTCAGGCAAAACACTGTAACGTGTGTATGCAACGGTTTATATCCAAGTCTTTCTTTCCCCAACCGGAGCCTCATCATGCGATCGCATTGAAACATTGGCTGCGATCACAAATCCTGGTGAGTACTAAAAGTGTATGCTGGATTCATACCAAGGTATGATATCCTCTAGCGATCCAGCCATTTAAGCGGCCGTTGAGGTGGTGAGGCCCTCGACCTTGGCCGCAAGCTGCTCAACAACACCGTTGGGCTTGGACTCTTCCTTAGTTTCTGGCTTCTCCTCCTCCTTCTCGTTGGGAGGGCTGGGGGGCGCCAGGGTAGGGACCGCGGGCATCTTGAGAAGGTAGTCGCTGGGGATCAACTTGGATCGGGCAGCCGGGTTGAGGGTCAGACCGAAACCGGGCTTGTCCAGGTCCGCCGTTGTCAGGAAGCCCTTGGTGGGGATGGGCTCATCGATGAAGAGATCACCAAACACGGGCAGCACGCTCTTGCCATCGGGCGAGTTGGCAAGGTACTCCTGGAAGGGGGTGTTGGGCTGAGAGATCTGGAAGTGGTAGCTGTAAGGGCCACTGGCGTGAGGGACGATGGGAATGTCATAGGCCGCAGCATGGGCAGCGACCTTGAGGAGTTCAGTCAGACCACCAAGCCACATGACATCGGGCTGGATGATGTCGAGGTTTCGGTCCTCGATGAGCTTGCGGAAACCAAATCGCGAATACTCATGCTCACCAGTGGTGAACTTGACCTGGGGGTGAGCTCGCTTGATCAGAGCGAAGCCGTCAGTGTCATCGGGAGACAGGCACTCCTCCCACCAGTTGATGTTGAGATCCAGAGTCGCCTTGACGATCTCGATTGTGTAAGAGACGTTGAGACTCATGTAGCAGTCGACCATGATGGGGAAGTCGGGACCGACGGCCTCACGGTGCTTGCGGAGGAACTCGACGTTCTTGCGAAGACCCTCGTGACCATCATCGGGGCAGAAGGGCAGGGGGACCTTGGCTCCCCAGAATCCCATGGCCTTGGCGGCTGTGGGCTCGGGGCCGGTGCAGTAGAAGTCGAGGCGCTCCTTTGTAGCTCCACCAATGAGACGGTAGACGGGCTCGTTGCGCAGCTTGCCCAGAAGATCCCAGAGGGCAAGGTCGATGACGGAAATGACAGCGATTGGCAGACCCTTGCGGCCATAGAACATGGATGCACGGTACATCTGCTCGAAGAGAAGGTTTGTGTTGCGGGGGTCGGCACCGATGAGGAAACGCTCGAAGTGCTGGTGGACGAGCCAGCAAGCAGGGGGGCCTGAGAATAGACTGTCAGTCGCTTGTTGTTCATGGAGCCTTCATTGGATGGTTTTCAAGCCCATAGTCAGGCTGAATGTCGAGAATTGAACTCACCTCCAAAGCCAGTTGCAAAGCCAACAGTGCCATCCGTAGCCTCAATCTCGACCAGGAACGAGCCCAGCACGTTGATGCCCCAGCTGGTTCGAGACTTCTTGTACTGCTCCCATCTCGAGCAAGGTGTTGAAATGTCGCTGTCAATGAGCCTGTTTGGTAGATGTGAGTCAAAGTTGCCGTTTGAGAGGAATTGAGTCGTACCAGTGGCCACCCTTGACGTTGTGATAATCACCGCCTAGCTCGCGAGTTAGCAATTGTCATACTCAACCATCTAGGCGGTCATGGATGCGCCCAGATGGCTTGAGGAGTTACCCCTCTTCTCAATTGAGAGCCGGGCAACGCGGAAGAGGGGTTCTTACCTGATCCAACACCGCCAATGATGAATGACCTTATGGCCTTGATGGTCGGGAAATCTCTAACAGTAGCCATCTTGTTGTCGTTTTCGTTCAATGTCACTATCAAGAGAAGGGCGATGGAAAAGAGTTGATTGCGACGAGTCGAGGGTGAGGAGGAAGAGAGAAAGAAGGATGAGAATGAGTTGGGAAGAAGATGACCGTAACACGCTGGGGCTTGGCTGCTTTACAAAGGAAGCGCCGGTGGCACTGCAGGTGGGTTAAAGATAATTCCAGCCGATCACGTATCATTCAATTGTAGCCGAGTCGCGCGCCTCTAGGCAGCTCACGATGGATTACCGGTCTTGTGATGCCCGCTGAAGCGGGCAGGAGCCGGCAGAGACGCCTCCGGATAAGTGGTGGGGGTTTGAATTCCGCCGGATTCCCGACATGGCGATGCAATCGTCGGGCAGAGATGCACCGAGCGATGGCGTCGCGAATGGATCCATCTCCAACTGTGTGGACAGCTCCACCTTTTCTCGGTGGTCGTCGGGGTTTTGAGACTTTTTGCTCGGGTAGCTTAGCGGCGGCTCATGCTTGCCCATGGGATGGGGCCCAATTTTCTCCTGGTTTCGTAGCGACTGGTCGAGAACGTTATTGTGCGCCGGCTGTGTACGCAGGAGGATCCATGGATGATGGATTGTGTGCGGTGCGCATGCGAAGGCTTGTGCCTCGTGGGGGTTTCTGCTTGCGGCAGTTGATGAAGAAACCAGTGAGGTGTGCATCTGCTGTCCCAGTTGTCAAAACGCTGTTGAACCCGAGATCGTTTTTTTGGCGGCTCGGCTTTTTCTGGTGGCGGGTTTGTGGAAGATTGCGGGGTGGACGGGGGTTGTGAAGAACGGGGGCTGAGATTTTGGGGGAAGTGGAGGGTGAAGATCCGGGAAAGTTCCTGGGCAGTGGACGGTCAAAAAGTCATATAATCTAGCGGTGTCTCCTTTCATGATATCCCAGCAGAAATCTTTCAATAAACAACGTGTTCCAGACACTTCACCAGCTCACAAAAGAGTGACCGCTTGTTCTTGGTAAACAAACCCTTTCGCACGAGAGCATCATGGGAGGAGATGACCCCTTGCCGGTCCGGGGCAAGTGACTTGCCATGCCGGCCCACTTGCCGAGCCATCCACCAATCATTGTACAACAGAGTGTTCCCCGCTAAAGGAAAGAGCTTGGTCGCGCGCGAGGTGAAGGGAAGGTTTGGGCAGGTACGAACGAGGGTGCTCGGTTCTTTCCTCTCCGCATCACCAGAGATCGAATTCACTTCACAAGCCTCCGAGGAAGAGCGCTATGGCCCTCCCCCTTCCGCCCCTTGTTCCCCCCTGAAGCCGTGCTATTCTGCTGGCTGAATCTCAATAGCTTCAAGATTGCAAAAAAAAAGGATTACAGAAAATCTCTTCTTCTCCTGTCGCATAATTTTATTTGCGGCTCCCGGTCAACGGAAGTACACCGAAGAGCTGGAGCTCTGACAGCTCGCCCTTAGCCCGTAGCCCACCTCGGCCCACCTCTGACCAGGCCCGGTCTGAGGCGCCACTCACTCCCCGTCCGCCCGAGGCCCAAAGCCAGCAAAAAGCGACAAAGGAGAAACAAGAGACAGGTGACTTTGACAAAGGGGAATGGGCAGCTCATAAGTTTTATCCTACCAAAAGAGACGTGTCGGCAATCCGCGGTATTGCCTAAATACCTACCTGGGCTACCAGGTTGTGCAGCCGCCTCCGTATCCATATGGAAAAGTTAGGTACCTGACCTGGGGTATGGTAGCGTAACCGCATGCCTCTTCTCCTCTTACTTCTCCATTCTCCCCTTGGGCCCTCGGGAGATCTTTCTCCTTCTCGCGCGAACCATTGTCCCGGATCGCGAGCTTCCTCTGCAGAGACTCCAAACTCCCTGCACCGCACTTTTGCCCGTTCCCGCGTATTCAGCCCTTTGTCGCATACCACTCGCATCGCTCACTCACACGACCGTTGCTGAGCTCGCACTTTCATCGCACCGACACGCGAGGTCTCTGACAAGGGCATCCCGATTCTTCTCTCACCCTCGAGGCCATGCACAACGGGGTGGGCAAGAACTCGGGCGATGTCTCGGTAGAGAATCGCCCGCCCACGACCGAGATCGATAGCGACGAGGCCAACCAGCTCCTCAGCGAGGACGATGATCATGGCGACCAGGAGACCCTATGTCGCAACGGGAAAAGGAAACGGCCCATCTCGGTCTCGTAAGTCGCGACGCTGGCTGCTAGCTCTCATGCCCAGTCATGCTCCCCTCTTTTTTTGTTTGTCTGTCTGTTCTGTACACTCAAGTCATTGTCGCGATCGCGGATTCCCTACCTTGCTCGGGCTTCATCTTGGGTCAGATTACCACCAGTTGAATTGTTGGATCCAGTTTTAAGATCTGCGTCGGATCTTATCTACACTTTTATACTATTTCTGTTCTAAACACCATGTCACCGCACACGGCCGCATCTTCACCCCAATCTTCACCCTCGCCATTAGATCCACCCATCACCGAGCCCACCCCCAACCCCAACCCCAATACTGCGACCTTCTTCCAGCCCTCCTTGCCTTTCGAGATAACGAACACCGCCAATGCTCAAGCTAACTCCGTCATCCCCAGGTGTGAGCTGTGCAAGCAAAGAAAGGTATGTTCTTTACTGACACTTGCTCTCCTCCCAGTTCTCCGCTGGTCCTTGGCAGTACCGTCAACAACAAATACTAATATGCGCTTCGCCTTTACAGGTCAAATGTGATCGTGGTCAACCCTCTTGTGGTTGGTGTAGCCGAAATGGCGCCGTCTGCGAGTACAAGGAGCGCAAGAAGCCTGGCTTGAGAGCTGGCTACGGTCGCGAACTCGAACAGCGTCTCGACAAGCTCGAAGAGATCTTGCGCTCTCATGCCGAGATCCTTCAAGCCACTCTAGCTGCCAACACTAATCCTGCCCTTGCTGCCAGCGTCCGACATAGCAACCCAAGTCTTCCCAGCGACCAGGGAACTCCACGAGATGCTCCTCACGTCTTTCGACCTTCCGAGCCCGTCCGTACCCCTCAGACCGACTCTGCTTTGTTTGGGCAGAAAGCTCCCAGCTCTGGTTTTGCGCCCAGCACCCAAAGCGTTGACTTTGGCGTCGCTCGTACGCCTGGTGTGAGCGATGGCTTTCAGAATGGGAACCATGTGCAGCTGCCTCCCATGACGGCGGCTTCTCAGATCTCGCCCATGCAGCCCAGCGCGGCTGCGCAAGACTACTACAACTCTGTACAACCCAATATTCATTCTCCCACAGCAGCAATGTCAGCAGCACCTGGAACTACCACTCCCGACCGGGATATGCCACCCTACGACCTTCTCTACGCCCTTGTCGACCTCTACTTTAAGCACATCAACACCTGGTGCCCAATCCTTCACCGCAAAACAACCCTAGATACCCTATTCGGTCCGTCTACACTCGACGAGACTGATCGAATCCTCCTCCACGCGATTGTGGCAACGACAATGCGCTACTCGACAGATGCGAGATTGACCGACGAACGACGAGAGCACTATCACAGGGTTTCCAAAGAACGGGTTCTCCTTTACGGCATGGGAAACTCATCAGTCAAGTCCCTGCAAGCTCTCGTCATCCTCGCCCTCGATCTCGTCGGTAGCGGCAATGGGCCTCCGGGATGGAACATCATGGCGCTCATCACCCGCTCCGTGGTACAACTTGGCCTGGCTGTAGAAATCACGTCGTCGACAGTGTCCCCTCATTACCTCTCAATTTATACCTTGCGTGCCATGACTCTTTCAGAGCCTAAAGACTTTATTGAAGAAGAGGCGCGGCGTCGACTCTTTTGGATGATTTACCTGCTGGACCGATACGCAACGATCGCAACAGCCTTCGAGTTCGCCCTCGACGACCGGGAAATAGACAGGACGTTGCCCTGCCGCGACGATCTGTGGATCAAGAATCAAAAGGTGGACACCAGGTGGTTCCGCACTGATGTGAACCACTCGGGCTCCCCAGACCACGACATCGACCAGCCCGAGAATCTTGGCGCTTTTGCGTACTACATTGAGATTCTTGGCATTCTTTCCAAGATACACAAGTTCTTGAAGCAGCCAGTTGATATCAGTGCCTTGAGCGACGTGGAGCAATGGCAGATGCGGTACAAGGAGTTGGACAACATGCTGACGTCGTGGAAGTTTGGCCTCCCTGGCGAGTTTGGCAACATGGCCAAGCTCTTCCATCCGGGCAGCAAGAACATCAATTGTGCCTGGGTCATGCTTCACGCCACGTACCACACAGCTGTCATCCGCCTTCATTCGTCTGCCGCCTATCCCACGACAAGGTCCCCCATCTTCACCCCGTCTTACAGTGCATCTCAACGGTGCCACAGCGCCGTGGAGAATGTGGCTGCGCTGGGAGAATTTGTAGTGAACAATGGGATGTTGGCCAAGCTGGGTCCACCATTTGCATTTACTCTTTGGGTGTCAGCACGGCTACTCCTTGTTCACGGCTCGACAGTTGAGCACAAGTTGTCGCCTCAGATTTCATTCTTTGTCGACAGCCTCCGCGATATGGGTCGGTTCTGGCCTGTTGCCGCTCGATACTGTCAGTTACTGCAAAGGGTCCTGGACGAGCACCGCGATAGTGAGCGACAGGGCGATGGCATAACCCCCAGTTCTGTCAAGATACTGTCTGACATGCGACGCACGGCATTCGATCTGGACTTTCTCATCTCTCGGCAGCCGAACCAGGGTGGATCAGCGCTGAGTCGATTGCCCAGTGTCACACCAGCGAGGACGCCAGCGCCAAACGAACTTGAATATCTCGATGTCTTTGACTTTTTCAACGTTCCTCGCCTGCCGTTCGGAGGCGAGAATATTGCTGGTGTGAATGGAACTCCAGCGCCAGCAGACAACAGCATGGATACATCCAATGACAATGGTCCTTCTGGCCTGGGGGCCTCGAACGAGTTTAATATCACCAACTTCATGGTCGATGCCAACAGCGATTGGCTATTTAAGCAGGAAGGGGGGTCGAAATTCTTGGCGACAACATGAAGCATGGTTAAAAGCCAACATGTTTCTTGCTGTTCTTTTACGTCTAATGTCGGTCGGTCGGTTGTGTAAGGCGAGGTTTTGGACAAACCTTCTTGTTAGGATACCCTCATCTTTTCACATTGGTCTGCGTTGTGGCGCTGGCGGGTTGGTAGAGTTGTGCTTTGACACAACTTACACTTGTATGGTAGGGCTAGAGGGGACGATGTACCTTACGGTGATGGCAGGTTCAAGGTGGTGTTTGGGGCAAAGAGTTCAGGGGTTACAAAAGGTTATGAGATATGGGTTAACGGCAAGGGTCAAAATGCATGAACACTTGGGCGTGCTCCAGGCACGCCAAGGAAGATATATACTTAATCAATCAACGACCGAAAAGCTCACACATATTCATTGGAACTTTTACCTCTGATGAATTGCGTTGAAGCAGTGATATCTCAATTACTTCGAACTCGATGTGCAACAAGCAAAGCTGCTCCGTGAAGTTGTATTCGATTCTAACAAGTACCCAGCAATACCCATCGCTATGCAATTATAAAGACGCCAGAAATAGAAGTCTATCAATGCCCAACCCCGCCAATCAATCCTCCGTCGCAGTTGTGTATGTATCGTTGGGACAATACATGACCCAACCATCAAGATTCATCTTCTTGATGACCTTGCTAAAGTCCTTGGACCCCTTTGCCTTGCCCGACTGCGAGCAAATCCTCTGTCGATCAGCATCCTTGACCTTGGGCGCGCCCTTGGGATACTCGATGTTGAAGACGGGCTTCTTGGCCTTGATGAAGGCGGCAAAGGTCTCGCACTCGCTGTACTGGATGCACTGCTCGTTGACGGAGAAGGCGACGTAGGGCAGGACTGATTTAATGATGTCTCCGGCGTTTTTGAGGCCGGTCGACATGTTGTATTTGGCTGCTTCCTTAGAGAGGAACTTTATGTATGAGATCGAGTCTTCTTCGGTGAGTTTGAGGCCGTTGTCGTTTTGCTATTGCCGTGTTAGTTGGTTCGCGCTGAGAGGGTGAGAGACTTACATAGCCGTCCACATTATCAGGGTCGATAGCATCACAACCCTTTTGCGCAGCAAGCTTAATACGCTTCTTCATGATATTGCGTACATTCTGGCTCCTCAAGTTGAGCCACTTCTCATCGGGCCATCCGTCAAGCGTCTTGCCCAGGTCCGACTTCTTAAACTGGTTCTTGTCGTCGCGCCAGTTCTCCCACGAGCCGGCACTAAAGTAGCAGATGATCTTCTTACCAGCTTTGCGAAGTGCCGCAAAGGTTTCTGCGTCGTTGTCATAGAGGTCAAGGTCGTAGATACCCACGTTGGGCTTCAGGTCGTCGGCGGTCCCGTCGTCGTTGAGCTTGATGGGCTTGAGGAGGACGATCTGCCATGGGGAGCCGACCTTGGGCTGCCATGTTTTCCCACGGGCCTTGAGGGCAGAGTCGTCGTCGTCGCTGGTGTCCGAATCTGAGTTGCTGTTGTTGTCGTCGTCACCCCCTTTCCCCCGTGTGAGGCCAACACCGAGTCCAACTGCCAGCGCCGTGATGATGACGAGGGCTGCGCCGATGAGAGTCAGCTTCTTCCACAACGGCCAGGACTTCTTGGTGTTAGTCTTTGCCGCCAAACCCTTCTTCTCGGGTGTTTCCACATCTGCTGGTTTCGTCGCCATGGTGCCGGTCTAAGTGATCTGCTCGCCAAGCTGCTCGGGCTGCGATCGGCAACCGTGGCGAGCCATGGAGTTTAATAGCAACTCGACGAACATACCAAACACAACCTCACACCTAGTTCCGGATCCGGCTCGCAACGCGATTTCAAAGCTGGGGAGGATGGCACGGGGCGCAGCATTGTGGAGAGTCCGCGTAGCCCTACTGGGCGAAGCTGGCGTTGGGATGGACGCTAGTTGAAGTCTAGAACAAGCTGACAGCCCAAGGGTGTTCCATCCAGACACTGGTATTACGAAAGCTTGGACTGAGACCTAGAGACTTCTGTGGCGGCTCGGGATGGACCGACTGGGCATTGTGGTCCTGATGCAAGATCGCCGCGACTCAGACTTGGCACGACAATAAACACACACATAGCATATTCGAATCTTTGTACTCGAGGAATTGCATACATGCCATCTCACAGCCCTGCCGCCATTTCAGACTTTCTGTAGTGGAGCTGTGCAATGCAGAACGTGTGTTGGTTCAGGGGCTCAGACTATTAGAATCCTCCGGTTAACTCGGCATCACAATGGCTGAGGCGATCAGGCGCAGCAGAGTTTAGAGATTGGGAGGCCTGTTTGGCCCCGAACCTCTTGCCATTAAACATGTTTCAGCCCGTAAAACATAGCCTTGCACTGCATGGTTAATCTCTAGTGTTACGCAAGGCAATGAAGCGCAGTTACCCTTTGTGGTGTTACATGGTGCTGCGATACGAACCCTCCAATGGCTGCTGTGGAGTTGATCATCTGAACTACGCGTCCTTAATATTATAAGACATAAGCAAGGCCGGTGACTCACTTGCCGATTCATTGCGCGGGTTTTAATTCTTTTGAAAACCCGGCATGCGTAGGTGAGATTGAGTGTGTAAGTAGCCGAGCGACAGTTACAGCGCAGGTCAAACCTCAACTCATGGCGACCAGGATGAGATCTGTCAATATGCCAGATTCGATCTATGGATCAATGCAATTAAAATATATTCTTCACATGATCACTATTTTGTAGCCAATACCTTCACTCATCACTTTAGCCGGAGGTGATAATATTCGGAATTGCCCCCGCCTGAGAAACATGAGCCGATATAAATACCCTGAAAGGGAAACTCGGGCCCAAGACTCCGAAGAGGACAACGATGCAATTCTGTTCGAATCATAAGAGCGTCAAGTTTATAAGTCATGATGATTCCAGTGAAATAGCGAGATTAATGTTCTTTGGTTATCGAGATCCATTGCCTGGCAATTGTCACCGAGAGCTTCACTAGCAACATCGCCAAAACACCATAACCATGAAGGGCTCCAGAATCACCGGATCTCTAGCCTCCGTCTTGCTGGCCGGGGCTACACAAGCCTTCCAGATGCGCCAACCGCCACCTGTCGACTTGGTCCAAGGTTTCGACTGGAAGAACCCCTTCGCGCTGGAAGCCATGTCTGCATTCCAACCTGCCTGCGAGGTCGAGACCAGCTTCAGCGCGCTCGAGTACACCCTCCATGAGTTGATGGACCCTCCTCCAAATGGACTCAAGCCTTGGGCCAAGGGCCTGAAGGAAGTGTTTGACGGAAAGGAATACCCTGGTGGATGGTCTGGTCTGGATTATCACCTCCACGGCCGTAGCCTACTGTTGATGGACTATGACAAGCTGCCTCTCACTGTTCGTGAGTGGGTCGAAGAACAAGAACGATCCGACGGCAAAGGAAAGGCGCTCTTTGCTATTCTTGAAAAGCCCAAGACCGAAGAAGATGAGCTGGAACATGTTGTCGAGTTCCCAGCCGCCGACAAGATCGACCGCTCCGGCGACGAACAAAAGGTTGCCATCTTTGCGCCTGGTGCTCTTTACGGAGTCCTCCCTCTCTGGGCAGCTGAGGCAAGCAAGTGCAAGGGTAAGTCATCAAAGTTTTCAGTGTGACAGGAATGTCTGGTTTTGCTGTGGCAGTAACTTACACAAAGTCATATAGACCAACTTGTCGATCTAACCAAGTACAACACGACACCCGTTGACGGCGGAGTTGTCGCATGGATCGAGCACTCCCAGCCAGAAGATCACAGCATGAAGTTTGATATTAAGGCCCAGGTACTCAAGGCCAGCAATACCAAGGCCTCGGCAAAGGAGGAGCTGTGATGAGATTGGGCCAGGCGGTGTCGCCTCAAGAGTCGCAAATAACATAGACTTTCCAACTGTAGAAGTGTAACATCAAGTCGATTGTCATTTTTAAACTCCCTGTATCGATCCGAACCCCAGCAAATGTAATCAACAAGTGCCCTCTTTTGGATCATACAGTCACCCGTGAATGGATCCATTTCCAGGAACCATGCATGAAGGGTCCCAAGTTACTACCCTGGGGCTGGTTAACATGCATTTACAAGGTGTGCAAAAAAAGCAAGAGCGGGAGCAAGGACCAGTCTCGTGCCTGCCCTGACATTGGATGAACGAATGTCATGATTTCTACGTTGGCAGATGCTCAACATGCGCACATACGCGCGCACACACACACATCTGTGACCGCTCAAACTCCAAGGCGTATTCGTATATCCCTCTACCGCTCCTTCAAGAAAACATATCATGTGCACGATATTTCTTTACTCAACACGTTCCTGAGACCGCCTGTTTCATACGTACTTCCAACTCGAATCTTTTTTAGCTGCAGCGTCGAATGATTCCGGTGATTTCTGCATATACGCGCACACCGCCTCCCCACCAAAGAGACACTTCAGCTCCTGACCCTTGCTCCGGATCCTCGCCGGCTGCTTGATCGACGGGCTGGTTTCAACATGTGCGGCAGAGGAGTGAGCCCTAATTCTATGAAACGATGCAAAACATTTCGACAGGAAAGGTCACTGGCTAATACGGACGTGGCCGCGTGGTGCCATGACGGGCAGGACAAAAGCAAAGGCATGCACAGGCAAAGCAACTTGACGCAGTATTGGGCTATCACGAGGATGCAGGTCATCCATATGATTCAGACGAGCCGACGCGGGAAACAATAAATTTAGCTTGGCGAGGCCGTTGACAAGATGCGTGTCGGACCCCATTTCACCGACCACCTCAGAGACAAAAAGGTCCGGTTGTTGTCCGTATGGAGCTCCGGCTTCCCCAGGACCAGCCAGCCATGGCGAGGTCTAGCCCAGGCACTCGTGCGATGCTACCCTACCAAGCTACCCCAGCATCGCGTCCATCTATTTCCTACCTCAGGTAGGAAAGGTAAGTGTAGCTTGGACAAGATGGAGCTAGTAGCATGATGCTCCGACTAGCTAGCTAGGTAGGTTTGAATATCTACATTTAAACGACAGCCTCGGAGTTGAGTCGACACAAACTGCTACCAATACCAGCCACTCTCACCAAACCATCCATGCCACGAAAGGATGGGATGGCGGACTGCAAGCCCCGGATGCGGTTGGCGGGCAGACAAGAAGGTCTCACTCAACCGAACGACGCCATGAAATTGCCCATGTCGTCAGAGACAAGGTGTCGCGTCTCCACTTGTGGGCAGTCGAGAGGAACCGCAGCTGCGTGCCCACCCTGCAAGAATGCGTTTTTGCAGAGCTTTTTGCTGCAGAGAGTGCGGCGCTTGCTGTGTTGTTCATGGATCTTCCCAGCTCCCGGCGCTTGTTGACCTGCCTATGGCGGTCCAGCATGACTACAATGATGGTTGCAATGAGGACATTAGGCAAGGAAGAAGGTGCCCAAGCAAGCCCGTATGTTGGCATCCATACATTCATAGCTGGAGGCGCACATCAGTAATGGATGGATCTTTGGATCCATGGATGGTTGCGCAACCTGCAACAGGACGGTTCAGGGTATCATCATCGTCGATGTGTCGTCACTACTATTGTGATTCACCGAGCTCCGTGCAAGCTCTGTTCGGAGCTCCAAGGAGGAAACCTCGAAGCTTTCCAGGTTTTGACCTCTTCTTCATTCTCCTACCAATTTTTCATCAATTCCTGATACTTGCCGCCCTCGTGCATAACATCATTGACTGAAATCCAAAACTTGCCCCCACGTGCAGTGTCTTTCATCATCAACTTCCGCTTTCGCACACTGCTTCCGCCCACAGGCCCTCTTATCTCTACATCCTCACCTACCTTTGCTCCCTCACCGCACCGTATCAACGTCGCACCTACAAAGCCCTCTCCTTTTTCTCGTACCTATCGCCTCGCCCATTTCGCCATTTCCACTGGATTCGGCAAAACCAACTCTTCCGAATCGCTTAATAATATCCCTGCGTCGGTACCGGTGGTGGTTGCGGTGGTGTACTTTTTTTTTTCCCTTTCTACTGAAGCTCCCCCCGTTACCGCCGACAATCTTTAATTTCGGTCCCCCCAGCCTGACCGACGCCAGACCAGACCCGTCCTGGTGCCTCCCGCCCGTGGTTCTCCTCCCAACCATTTCCATCCTCTTCTATTCTCTCCCACAACCACAACAAAACATCCATCCGTCATTACCTACCAACCTACCTCCCTATCTACGCTACCTTCGCCGCCGGCTTCGCTGCCTCACTCCTTCGCTCCCCGTTCCGCCTGCGCAGACTCAAACGTCGCATCTGATATCTACGAATCGCAGCCATGGGCAGCTTCACTTTCAAGTGGTATGTAACAATCTGTCTTTTGATGACGGCGACGATCGCGACGACAGCTTCAAGCAAGCTTCGCCCTTGGGCTTCACCCCTGGAGCTGCAAACGTCGCGTGCCTACGGCACAGCACTTCTCGTTGAGCTTCGTCTGGAGCTTTACCCACGTCACCATTGTTGCTCCATGTCGCACTCTGGAACTAGGACAATGTCTGAGACACCTGGACTAACCCCGAGCTTTCTCGTAGGGAGCATCCCGCCGACGAAGTCTACGTGACCGGTACCTTCGACGACTGGACCAAGAGCGTCAAGCTCGAAAAGACGGGCGATGTCTTCTCCAAGACGGTCGACCTCAAGGATGCCTCGAGCAAGATCTACTACAAGGTGCGTCTGCGACTGGTGCCTCGATCGGCGATACCACCAGCTCCCTCTACTCGGTGTTTCCCCATGCACGCGATCCCGGATTGAACCATCAATTATCCATCCCCCCTTTCTCGTCACCATGGAGAAGCTTCTCGTGCCCATCCTACCATCGTACCAAACCCTGCAGAGATGGATCATGGCAAAGCGCCATCCCTACCGAGCAGTTGCGCCGCCGCCGCCTCTTGTTCGTACTGGTCTGGGTCTGGCGGATTGCGACCGTGTGTCCGTGCCGCTATGGAATCCGTGCCCTCCGCGCATCGCCATCTCTCAATCTGCAGGGTCATGATGAGCCTAAAAGGCTCTTAGGCACAAGAGCGGTGTCTGGTCTGGTCTGCTACCGTAATCCCAACCACCCCTGCTCGTCAATTTTTGCGGTCGCTGCTAGGATCGGGGATTGGGATTGCGCCAGGCCTTGCCTTTTCCCTGCCTGTCATGTCATGGGTTCTCTACGACCCATACCCGCGCCCACACCATCCCCAACCAACCCCCCGCGGTTCGGTATGACGCAACCCAACTACGCTCGAGACAGTTCTGGAATGCGTTAGTGAGCGGGGAGCGGTGAGAACCTGCTCGTCCTCAGCCCATGGCCCAGGACCTTTTTGCAGGTCATTTGCAGGTCATGCCAGTCTGCCTAGATGTTGGCGCCAGGCGGCGACGTTGGACAAAGTCGATTCGCGCTGCCCTGTCCGCCAAGGCGTCTTTTAAGTCAGCGCTTGCTTGCGCTGCGCGCTAGTGTGCCTGCATCCAGACCCGCACCTGCCCTGCCTGCCCGCCTTCCTCAGCTCTCCCGCCATTGACCTTTTCGTCATCGTACCAGATGATTGAAACCCCCCCTCCTCCCCTCCTCTGAACCCAATTGCTCTTCCTCCTCACCCTCACCTTTTGCGCATTCACTGTAGAGGCTGTCGCTCACCCATCATCTAGTTCGTTGTCGACGGTAACTGGGTAATCAACCAATCAGCACCCAACGAACCTGACACTCAGGGCAACGTGAACAACTTCCTCACCCCCGACCAAATCACACAAGATACCGCCGCCGCCGCCATTCTTAACACCGTCACCCCCACATCTACCACCGCTGCGATGGCTTCCGAGCAACCTATCGAAGTAAAGCCTGTTGAGGAGAAGGCGCTTAACGAGAAGGTGCTTGACGAGAAGGTGGCTGAGGACAAGGCTGTCGCCGCGCTCACTTCTGAGGAGACACTCACCGAGAACGAGAAGGCGCACCCCCTCGAGACCCCTTCTGACATCCCAGGCGGATTCCCCGTCACACCCGCGAATGATCTGGATAAGCCCGTGACTGTTGCGCCTCTTGCGAACGAGCTCGAGAAGCCCATCAGCGTCAACCCCCTCCCCGCTTCTGAGGGCGTTGGTAACCCCATTACCCTGGCTCCCGGCGAGAAGATTCCCGAGTCTATCACCGCTCAGAGCACCGACAAATACGTCAAGCTCGACAAGGAGTCGTACGAAAAGAGCGACGCTATCCCTGGTATCGAGACTGAGCTCCCTCCTGTTTCTTCCAACACTATCCCCGAGTCCAGCCTCCCCATTATCGGTGCTCAGGATGTCGCCATTAACACTGTGACCCCTGTTTCCACCACCGCGGCCCTCGCCGCCGAGGTTCCCCTTGAGCCCAAGCCTACTGTCCCCGAGGTTGTCAAGGAGAGCCAGGAGAAGGCCGACGCGGCCCCTGAAGCTAGCGCTGAAGCCGAGGGCGTCGAGGAGAAGGCCAAGGTTGAGGAGGAGTTGAAGGAGAAGGTTCCTGAGGCCCCTGCTACCTCTGAGGGCACCGCTGGCCAGGGTACCGAGAAGTCTGAGAAGGCCCAGGACGCTGGGCTGGCTGCTCTCGCTGCCACCGCTGGTGGTGCCGTCATCGCTGCCGGCCTCACCGCCAAGGAGACCATTGAGGAGAAGGCTGCTCCTGTGGTAAACAACGCGACCGAGGCCATTACCGATGCCGCCAACAATAACCTCCCTGATGCTGTCAAGGAGAAGCTTCCTGTAGCCGCCCAGGAGGCTCTGGACGCTAAGAACAAGGAGCAGATCCGAGAGGAGGTGTCTCCTGAGGTCCCTGCCGAGGTCAAGGAGTCTCTCGTTGAGGCAGGCAAGTCTCCCGAGGCCGCTGCCAACACCGAAGCCGTTGAGGAGAAGAAGGTTGTTGAGGCTGAGCTTCTCAAGGAGGTCAAGCCTGTCACTGGTACTTATGACGCCGTGGTGGAGCCTACCGGCGAGGAGACGAAGCAGGTTTCCCCCGAGGTTCCTGCTGAGGTTAAGGAGTCCATCATCGAGGCTGACAAGAGCCCCGAGGCTGCTGCCAACACCGAGGCTGTTGAGAACAAGAAGGAGGTCGAGGCCGAGCTCCTGAAGGAGGTCGCCCCCGCTGCCCCTGTTGAGGAGACCAAGACTGAGGCTGTTGCCCCTGAGGTGCCCGCTGAGGTTAAGGAGTCCATCATCGAGGCTGACAAGAGCCCCGAGGCTGCTGCCAACACCGAGGCTGTTGAGAACAAGAAGGAGGTCGAGGCCGAGCTCCTGAAGGAGACCGAGCCTGTCCCTGCCGTGGAGGAGACCAAGGTGGAAGAGGCCAAGCCCGCTACTGAGCCCGCAGCTGTTGTTGCTCCTGTGGTTCAGCCCGAGGAGGCCAAGCCCGAGACCAAGGTGGAAGAGACCAAGACTGAGGAGGCCAAGCCCGCCGTTGAGCCTGTAACGAAACCTGAAGAGGCCAAGGCTGAGGCTAAGCCTGAGCCCCAGGCGGAAACTCCCGCTGTCGGTAACGGCACCTCAGCTGCCGAGAACGGCAGCAAGGCCACCGAGACCAAGCCTGCTGAGCCCGCCGCCAACGGTAGCTCTTCGACCACTGCCCAAAAGAAGAAGCACAACCGACTGAGCTCGATCTTCAGCAAGATCAAGCACAAGCTGTCCGACCACAAGTAGACAAGACAAGACGAGGGTGGGGGTGAGATGAGCTAATGTCATGATGCTGTGGTGTCAGAAACGTCTTATGGGTTTTCTTTTTCTTTCGTTTTCTTGGGATTGGTGTCTTCGTTTATCAATGATTCCCCTGGATCCATGAGGAAGAGGAGAGTGGTTGAGATCACTGAGGGCCTGGATCTCCGTCATATACCTAGTTGATAGTCAGTTTTTACGCGTATGCTTTTGATTGATACCGGAATTCATGTATGATAGTATCCCTCATGTCAAAAGAAGTGATGCTTGAAGTTTGGATACAACTTGACAATGAGTTTTTTCTTTATCAGTCCAACGTGAGAATACCTCAGGTTCTGGTGTCTCTGAGGCATATTCAGAGGTCACGCCTCTGGTCATGTGATAGCATCAAGTGGCATCCGTTGATGACTAACGTCCAAGTTGCAGGCAGGTAACGCCATTCCCCTGCGCCGCCGAGCCCGCCAACTCCGTCACGATTTGCCCCGCCAGTGAGTGACTCGCTCGATCCACCTCCATCCATCCACGGGGTCCGTCCCAGCTGGACCCCTTCGTGAACCTACTTTCCTCCAACCACTGTTTCAACAATCCTATCTACTTTACCAAGACCTGCTAGAACCGCCACTCTGTTTCTCTCTCCTTGGGACCTTGAGCGTTGACTCTCCCCTGGCGAGAGGCAAGAGATCTCAAGCTGGTGTCATCCCGCCACAAGGGACACAGCCAAAGAAACCAACCGATTGAAGCGGCTGCCTGCCTCATCGGATCCAAGGTTGAAACGCCTTCGAACCGACCGTACCGAATATGAGTTCGTCGACCTCGAGTGTGGGAAAATCCGCCCCTACGCCATCAAACCCCCCAGCCATCCAAGCCGGACCATCGACGTCGAGCTTTGAATCATCACGTCGGCCATCGCAGGCCGGCTCCTCGTCAGCGCAATCCATGCCTCGAAAGGCTCAAGGCTCTCGAAAGCAGCACCGGAATCAACGTCGACCCGGCCTAGGAGATAGGTCTAATACCGGCCCTGACGACGAAGATGCGATGGCGGAATTAAGAGCATTCAGAAACCCGAACAGTCGGCGTGGCCAGACTTCGATCACCCATCTCCTTAATTATTCGATGCCACGACCGGTACAAGACCATCATACGCATGCCAGACATCCTAGACGGAATCCAACATGGGGACTGGGGTCTGGGTACCACGCAGTCGACAAGGCGAGATATGTCCATGCCAACTACCGCTTTGTCCTATCTCCAGAAGGAACCTATAGCAAGCAGGCATCGGATGCCGACACGCATCTGGACTGGTCTTTGGTGATGCAAATTATTGCTTCGAGCGAGTCGCAGACTTCATCATGCCCAATTTGTCTTTCGGAGCCAGTGGCTCCTCGCATGGCGAAATGCGGGCACATCTTTTGTTTACCTTGTCTGATTCGATTTATGAACTCAAGCTCAAGTGAGGAGGAAGGAAAACCAAACCGTGGTCCAAAATGGAAGAAATGTCCTATCTGCGAGGACTCGATATACATGCAAGACGTTCGACCTGTCCGGTTTTATGCAGGTCAGGAAAGCCCGCTACCTAGAGTTGGTGACGACGTCGTGCTACGGCTGATGGCACGAGGCGCACACTCAACGATGGCTCTTCCGCGGGAGGGTGCCGCGGAGGCACGCACTTTCGGGGACGACATTCCCTGGCATTTCGCTGCCAACGTTCTGGACTACGCCCGCATGATGAAGGGTACCACGGATTATATGGCCGCTCAATTCGACGAGGAAATCGCTTCGCTAGAGAAACAGGCGAAGGAGGATGAGACTCTGTTTGGCCAAGATGGTGAATGGTCTCAGAAGGCCATCCGAGCTGTCACAGCCTCCAAGGAGAAACTGGCGGATCTCCAAGTCGCAGAGGAGCCAACGGCCGGTCCAGGATCAAGTTCCGGGAAACAATCAGCAGATCCCGACTTTTACTTCTACAGCTCACCACCTCACCTCTACCTTTCACCACTTGACATTCGCATCCTGAAAACCAAGTATGGATCCTTCTCGTCATTCCCTTCTACGCTCCTCCCTCGTGTCGAGCACATCTCAACCGGCCATGTGGTCGATGACGCACTACGCAGGAGAGCTAAATACCTCGGGCATCTTCCTCGAGGGTGTGTCATTAGCTTCCTGGAATGTGACTGGACAGACATTGTGCCAGCAGAGACGTTGGCGTCTTTCTCGGGAGAAATCGAGCGGCGACGGAAACGGAACCGCGAGAAGGAAACGCAGGAGGAGCGGGAGCGCCTCCAAGCAGAGCGACTCGAAGCAGCTGCCCTACGCAAGTCGACGGGGTACCAGCGGCTACCCCAGCCACTTGAGGAGGAGGATGTCCCTCGGATGGACATGTCCGAGTTTCAGCCACTGAGCGGCCATTCTGGTGCCACACCCCCGGATCCTCGACCAGGATTCGAGACGTTGGCGGAAATGTCAACCAGCCCATCGACTCAGAGAACAGTCTGGGGCACGCGGGCGATCAATGGATCTCCTGACATGGCGCCAGTTCGAAGTTCGAATGTTGACGACGGCTGGCTCAAAGATGAGGACCTGTTTGATTCAGCTGATCTCGCGATGCAGATCCAGGCCATCGAGTCGGCGACGGATAACAGCAACGCACGCCCGAATAATGGTGGTGGTGGAGGCGGCGGCGGCGGCGGTGGTGGAAAGAAGAAGAAGAAACAGAAAATCACACTCATGAGCACTGGCGGTCGCAGAGGCAATTGAGGGTCTATCCTTAGTTCTAGACTGCGGAAGAGGAATTGACATGTTCCTTGGGACACAATACAGCAAGCAAGGAGTAGTAACTTGACTGACTGGTAGATGGCGATGCCTCGGAGTTGACACGGGACTTTGCGCTTCGCCCGGATTGGAATTGGGACTGATATTGGTGCTGGTACTGGGATGGGATTGATTGATTTGGAATTGCGTTCGGTCACTCAAGTGGTTGTCCTAACTAGATGCTAATCCTTACTTGCGCTCAAGGCTTGCTTGCTATTTGTACAACCATCATCTGATGGATGAAGCATGTTGTTCGCCTTGAGGTTGACAGGGAGGTAGTTGAGTTGGATACTAACTCGCCAATTGTCTATATGCAGCTACATTCTTGATTAAGAAGAGATGTACAGCATCCGAATATTATCAGAAACCATAGCAAAGCTACCTAGCGAGCCGTTCTATGATGGTTTTCTTTGAACCTTTTTCTTTCAAGCATCGCATACTGTATCACGGCTTTGGGTGATAAGTGTCTTATCTCTTATCAGCGATGGACTGATGGCAGATTGGCCAATCATATCAGGCGGTTGCAGCTGTCTGAAGAAAACTGCGGGGCGAGGCCGCAACGTCCCAAATTTTTTTCCCTGGTATGGATCGTGTGAACCGCGACTTTTCTCAACTCCAAGCCTTTGCGGCTCATCATCACAACCTGGATCCTGGATACACAAACGCCATTCGGAAGAACAACAACAGCTTGGAGGAGTTGGTAGCAGCGCAAGATAGCTCTGCTAGCCAGTCACATCAGAGCATGGCCGTCCAGACGTCGCCATCACTCACTTCAACGTCGCACACCTTGACGGCCGCGCCTCTCGCCATGGCCGCCCCAGAGTCACTCGCCAACAGCCATGTCCTGGCGCTCCTCGAAAGCCTGGCCGACGGCAAGCGTCACGCCTTTCTCCAACCCACCGCCGCGATCCCGACCGACTCTCTAAACCTCGTCAAGCACACCCTCGAGAGCTTTGCCGGGCGGGTCGGTGATGAACAGCAGGAGAGGCTCAAGGAGAGTCGGAAGCGCAAGAGGGGCGTCGGCGGAAAGGATGATGTTCTCAAGATGCGCAAGGTCTACATCGATGGGTTTGAGACAGGTCAGGTGTGGCAACAGGCCAAGAGGATTATTGGTGGTGTTCTGAAGTACTCGGAGGAAGCCCTTGCTGAGCTCCAGGAGCGTGACGAGGTCACAGTCAATGGAGCCAGCGCGGATGACTCCAAGCTACTCGAGTTTGGGGAGGATGGATTTGAGGTGGGCTCTGATGATGAGGATGAGAGCGAAGATGGGTCTGGAGACGACGACCAAGAACAAATATCAGACGAGGAAGCGTTGGAAGACGGTCAAGAAGATGACCAAGAAGATGACGACGAGTCGGAGTTTGACGAAACAAGAGACGACTACGAGGATGAGGATGATGAGGTCGATGGACCTGCTGAGGAGTATGTTGAGGATCCTGATGGTCTCAACGATGGCTTCTTCTCTCTCGATGACTTCAACCGACAAACACAATGGTTTGAGGAGCAAGACGCAAAGGGAGATCCCTACACCGACCAAGTGAGCGACGAGGAGGAGATCAACTGGGATGTCGACCCTATGGCGCCTCCCAAGGCGGGTTCAAAGTCAAAGAAGGCGGCCGAGCCGCAATCAGATGATGAAGAGGATGACGATGAGGACGATGGCCCCACATTCGGAGACATGGCCCTCGATGCGCCCGAGGGTGACAGCGAGGATGAGGCCATGGACATGGATGCCGATGTGGATGATGAGGGAATGGACTTCAACGCCAACGAAGTCTACTACAAGGACTTCTTTGCGCCGCCCCCCAAGAAGTCCAAGGGTGGCAAGCCCAAAAAGACAGTCAAGTTCGAGCCCAAGCAGCCAGACGATGCCGATGTCGAGCGGGCCATGGCCGATGTTCGGAGAGATCTATTCGACGACGAGTCAGAGAATGAGGACTCTGATGATGCTCTATCTGACGTCTCGGCTGGAGACCCCAAGTCGCGACGCTCAGCTCACGAGCGAAGACAAGCCAAGCTCGCCGAGGAGATCCGCAAGCTCGAGGCTGCTTCCGTGGCTAAACGAGAATGGACTCTTTCTGGTGAGGCCGCTGCTGTGGATCGTCCCATGAACTCGCTGCTCGAGGAAGACCTCGACTTTGAGCATGTTGGCAAACCGGTGCCCGTCATCACACCCGACGTCACCGAGGGCATTGAGGATCTCATCAAGAGGCGTATTCTCGCCCAGGAATTCGACGAGGTCATCAAACGCCGACCCGACACTGAGGGTCTCCCCGCTGGCACACGCCGTGGCCTCGTTGAGCTCGACGACAGCAAGGCTACCAAGGGTCTGGCTGAGATCTACGAGGAGGAGCACGTCAAGAATACCGACCCTGACAACTACGTCAGCCAGTCGGACGAGAAGCTCCAGCGTGAGGAGAAGGAGGTCGAGGCCCTCTGGAAGGATGTCAGCGCGCGCCTCGACGCCCTCAGCTCCTGGCACTACAAGCCCAAGCCTACCGCGCCGTCCCTCTCCGTCGTCGCCGACGTGGCTACGGTCGCCATGGAGGATGCCCAACCCACAACAGCCCAGGGCGTCGCGGGTGAGAGCAGCCGCATGGCACCTCAGGAGGTCTACAAGGCCGGCACCACCGAGACAGCCGCCCAGGGTGAGGTCGTCACCAAGGCCGGTCTGCCCGTGGCACGCCAGGAGATGACACGCGAGGACAAGACCCGTCGTCGCCGCCGCGAGAAGGAGCGTGTCCGCAAGGCGGGTGGTGTCGATGGCAAGAAGGTGGTTAGCAAGAGGGCCAAGATGCAGCGTGACACCATCGCGGAGCTGAGGAAGGGCGGTGTCAAGGTCATCAACCGCAAGGGAGAGATTACGGATGTGGATGGCAAGAAGGCCAAGGCCCCCAAGGTGGTCTCGAGCGGCAACTTTAAGCTGTAGAGAGCGATGCATGTCTAGACTGGGATTTGTAGGAAAAGGAGAAAAGGGAGAAAGAGTTTCGGGTTGGTTGCATGCCTTGCGAGCGATTCATAATAGAACGCGGTTTATGTTTGGTTGGTGTATATCGAAATGTGCGTCACATACTGGTTGCTTTGATCATGTCACTTGCTATGTTATGCTTCACCTGTATCGTCTGAATCAAGATAAACTTCATCAAGTCCAAAATGGACAAGCATTATCGTACAACTTCTTGCGTTCCCATCCATACCCGGGCATAAACACAAATCCTTTCTCGTCAGGCACCAAATGGTTGTTGGTAATTGTACACCTTCACGCGCGCCTGTATCAACCACGGCAGCGTCGCAGCCCCGTCCCGTCCGTCCCATGCCATTACATATCTTGCCGTCCTTGATAACCCAAACTCCATCCGTGATTTCACCCCTTGTAGAGCCCTACCGAAAGAAAAGCAGTAGATGTTGGCCGTTTTAAGCTTCCACCTTGGCCTTCTTGGCCTCGGACTCCTCAGCGGGCTCTTCGGCCTTTCGCTTGCCGTTAGACTCAGCTTCAGGCGCAGCAGCCGGGGCGGGAGCCTCCTTGTTCTTCTTGCGGACGAGGCCACTAAGATCGGTGGCAGTCTTCTTGGCCTCCTCGACACGAGCCTTGGTCTCGGCGGCAGACTCGCCAAGAGCAGCCCCAAGGATGCCGCCAAGGGGAGTAGCATCAGCACCCAGCAAGCCCGCGGCGTCAATAGGGTCGTTGCGGAGGTCAACGAGCTACAAAGGGTCAGTATAATGAATACACAGGACACACAGGGAACGAAAAGGTAAGGACTTACTCGCTGCTCCATGTCGCCGATCACTTCCTTCATTTCCTGAATCGATTTCCGCGCCAGCTCGTTGTCCTCGGGAGAGGCCATGGTAGCAAGCTCAACCTCCTTGTTCTGGAGCTTGAGCTTAGAGCTCTTGATGGCCAGCTCCATCTCCTTGACGGCCTCATCACGCAGGCTTTGGTCCATCTCCTCGCGCTTAGCGCCAGTGCCGTCGTCATCGGCGACAGTCACGGAAGCAAACTCCAGAGCCAGGGAGAGCTTGAAGTGAGCCTCAGCGATGATCTCGGATTCCTCGGGATAGAGTTCCAGCTTGTACTTGAGCGAAGTTCGGCCGTCCTCGATGGCATTCGGGTAGCTGTAAGCGCAATGGTTAGGGCGGGGACGGACGTATTCTCAGGGCCTACACATACCGTCCATTCTCGAGAGAAATCTCGGAGAGGGCATCGTGAGTGTCAGCCAGACGCTCCTTGACGTGCCGCACGGTAGGTGAGTCGCCCTCTGCAACCTCCTTGCCCTTGCCAGTCTCCGTCTCTTCGGTGTCCGGGTTTTCCAGTCTCTTCAGGTAGCACACTCGAGCGAGATCAAGAATCTCAAAGGCAGTGGCCAGGTCGTCCTCATCCTCCTCCTCTTCGCCTTCGGCAGCTTCCTGGAAAGGAGGTCAGCTTACAGTCCGCTTTTCCAGCTACAGGCTGGGCTACGTACCTCTTCTTCATCAGAGTCATCAAAATTCTCGTCGCCAGTAAATTGGAACAGAGGCTTCTTCGCATCAGCATCGACCTTGGAGGATTCGTCCTTCTTCGCTTCGTCCTTCTGCTCCGCGATGATGGCAATGCCTTCTTGCGTCACCTTCTGCGCCTCGGTCTGTGCGGGCTTCTTGGTCTTGGTTCCGGCCCCCTTTCGCTTTTCGGCCGCGGCGGGCCCTCCAAGAACATCGCTCTTGCTCTGTCCGACCTTGAACAAGCTGCGACCATAATGGAAGAGGATTTCAGCGTTCTCGGGAGCAGTCTCGCCATTGAGCTCGGCCTGCAGAATGCTGGCCCTGGAGAAGACTTCGGCAGCCTCCTCATAGTTTCTGTGGGCATACAAGGCGGTTCCCTTGGCGCACAGGTCGGCGAGGGTGACCTTCTTGGAGTTGGGGTCTTGGTCGTTTGCGATGAGGAAGTCGGTGTTGGGTGTGTCGACATTGGGGGTGCCAACGGCAGGAGTTATGGTGGCGGACTCGGCCTGGTCGTCAGGCTTTGCAGAATCATCGGGCTTCGCAGAATCGCTGGCAGGAGCCTCGGCTGGGGCGCTAGCAGGCTCCTCGGCCGGCTTCTGGGGTTCGTCGATGATCTTGGGTGTCTCGTCGGCCACGGGCGCCGCCGTCTGCTCTGTAGCGTCGGCCATTGTAATGCGCACTTGCAGGAGATAGGGCAGTAGCTAGGCCAATTGATGAAGGGTATAAAGATGCAGGGTCTGATGAAGCCGATAAACTCGAGATGCTTGATGCGCGTCGTCGTTGATGCAGATGAGAGATTCGAAAAATGGCGACGGCGAGTGGAGGGTTTGCGACAAAGCTCAAAGACGACCCAGCAACGGCGACGCAGGTGGTATGACGCGCGTGGTTCGGGGGGAAAGAACGAGATTTAGCGCGTTTCATTGGTCAGAGACAGCGTTGGTGGGGCGAGAGCTCCTTCCTTTGATCGAGCTCCCTTGTCTCGCCTGCACTTGCCTTGCATAACGTATGAACCCATTGATCAGAGAAAAATGGACCAAGTTCATGATATTAATATTAGCACAACAGATAGGGCAAGAAATGGCTGATAAAGCCAACAACTAGACACCCACGTTAGAGAGGGAGTACCTATCTACTAATAAGTACGTTCCCATGTACTGTTTTCAGTCCTTCTGAAAGGTCCAGTGTAAATCCATGGGCTCACGTTGGAGAAATTGAGTCCTACCCTACAGGTTACAGATGACATCTGAAGTTTGAGTTGTCATGTTCCTTCAGCAACATATGAAGCCGAATTGAGCTTATCGATGCCAAGGATGAGACTTGGTAAGGTTTCTTGTGAGTACCAGTGTAGTTTCCCCTCGATATCAGTCATTCCTAGGCTGTTGACGAATGCATTTGCGCACGCTCCTCCACCTTTCTTTACCCACTCATCGTGATAACAGTCATGACAAGGATGCGAACGTCGCAGCTCAACAAAACAAGGGGCTGGAAGTTGTTTCACCCAAAGGCTTGTTTGCACTTCAATGTATCGAGCCGTCTTACGGCACCATGGCGTCGATCGCTAAAGCCCAGACCTGTAGCCCCCCGCAGCGGCGCCGGGAGTTCACTAATCATCGCGGCGTGGCGCGTTCCATCTCAGGCTTCGTGCGCGACCGGCACGCGAAGTCATGTGCCCCTGGCTCAGTCGCGCACAGCACCATTGGCTCAATTGCAAGCCATACCCAGGCAGCAACGCCTCAAACCGGGGCCTGGTCAATCCGTTGAGCAACGGGCTGTGATCAGAGTTGATATTTGAACACAGGGCGGAGGCGTTAATAGCGTGAACTGTCGACTATAAATCGGCGGGGTAAGTCATTGCTTGAGATGAGAGAGTTGCCATCGCTCAAGACGCCATAGTCAAATCATCAAGAACAAACAGACTCCTCTCTTTGAACAATTGCACTAACATCAACCATGGATGAGAGCCGTGTCCAGGTGCCGTATCTTCAAATTACCCCTCAAGGGTCTATACTAAGGCCACTCTAGGAAGCCCTCGGCCAGATTTGCTGGCTTGAAGTACCCGTCCGAGACTTTGCCCGTGCCAAGAAGTTCTACACCGAAATTTTTGGCTGGGAGGTCATGGATGAGCCCGCAAAGGCCGTTGGTGATTGCGTCAAGAGCATGCACTTCTTCAACAAGGGCAAGACTCTGCACGGGGCTTTTCTCGAGCTTGACGAACCCTACCATGTCGTCAACAACATCGCTGAACGCCCGGCCGCCTTGCCTCTGATGCCAACCCTCTGCGTCGTGGACTGCGAAGAGACACTGAAGAAGGTCGCCTCAGCCGGCGGCAAGACGGCCCTGTAAGTATCCTGTCCTGTTGGCGCCGGAGTCCAAGCCCGAGAGATACCCCGACTGATATGCCTTAAGTCCCAAGACGGCCATCGGCGGAGAGATGGGATATTTCGCCCGGCTCATTGACACGGAAGAAAACATGATTGGCATCTGGTCTCAGAAATGAGCCAAGTCTCGAGTTGGCCAAGTTGGATAGTAGCTGCGGGACCGCGTGTTGGTTGACTGATACCATCCGGTCCTTCCCACGAGTTGAATATGGAAGTAAAACCGGCTCCTTCACCCATCGTGATCAACATTCATGATGATGATACGAAGTGATATGCGTGAAAGTTCCTAAAGGTGGAAAAACTCCAAGAGTCAAACTGTTACTTTGGCGAAACCATGCTGCTGACCAACCTGTCGGTACCTCAACGCCCTGGATAGGATCAGTCTCGATTGCGACTGCGGCCTTGGTTGTTCTCTATTGGATGGAATAGCGCCGTTCGGGTTGATGGCGAGATTGTGTGAGAAGGTCAAGACGAAGTAACGGAGCCTAACTCGTTAACGAAAGCTTATGCAAAACCTGCGCCTTGAGTTCTCGATCCACTGGATCGTTTTTAGAGCCAAGGCCGTTGTCAGGACGAGACCTCATTTGTGGGATAACTGAGCCGCGGCCCGTGAAGCTAGGGAGCGGCGCCGCAATCCCGGTGCCAGCTGGGATGAAGTCCGGGGTCGGAGACCTTGCCGAATGATGAAACGCATTCTATTCGTTGGTGCCTCGTAATAAATCTGTAACTTATGGCCGGAACACTGAGAATCCGATGGGTGCATGCTTCAGAGATAGAGTGTGGCATGTGTTTATATGAAAACACCGCGGAACTAATTGTATGCACCAGCCACTTCGGGGTCAGAGCTTGGGTCAATATCTCGGTAAGAGAATGACCATTGATTGAAGGTAATGGAGAAAGAAATAGCATGGTATGATATGACAAGAGGGCGCCGTGACTGGACCAGAACAGCAAATGTGCCTGTCCATCGCCATAATCCAGGCTCTTGCCTCAGGTTGAGTGAAACATGGTTATCGCGATAGTAGCAACGGATGGCAAGGCAGAGTCGGTGGGTGGTCAACACGTAACATGGAGATCAAACAAACTTTGAGGATGTGACAGGTTGCGGAGATTGCGTGCGTGCGTGCACACATACGTAACGTCTCTCTCGCCATGGTTGATGCCGCGATGCTCCCTAGAGGCATCAAGGCCCTGCTGGACCCTCCGTAGTCATGAACAATGGCAGAGAGTAGCACCGGAATCCACTGCAATTTTGATCCGGCCGTCTGTTGCCGGCCGTCTGCTACCGAAACATTGGCAAGCCGAGTATGCTCCCAACTCGAGTCCAATGAATGAGGTGCGAGTTAGTCGAACGAAGTACGAGATGGGTCCATCGATAGTCACGCCAGTTTGTGTCGAGTGGACTCCTGTTGTGTCATTTGGTAGCTTTGTAATTCGGGCTCCTTGAATAGAAACCTGGCCAAATCTCGTCAAAAGCAAGGCCTGAGAGTTGACCCCTGAGATAGCAAATGCATCTCGAAATGGATGCAACCTGTCCTTCCTCTTCCTGGACGATGGCGATGTCGTCCTGTAGCTGTGATGTCGCATGGCCTTGAAACAAGTACAAGGGTCCCCCAATTGTCCAAGGGACAAGGGGTACTCGAAACAACCGCGAACCGAATTTAAAGCATTGAAAGAATCTGCGGGGACTGTCGGCTGCGATTGGTGGATAATCGGCAACCCCCAAAGTCCAGCTATCAAGGGCCATGGAGAATCTCAAGTCCATCGCCCTCACAACCCCCCCCACCCTCGTCAAACCTGCCATCCCGTGGCGTTTTCCCTCCACTCTGTGTGGAGTGAATGAAATGGCCGAGGGGAAGGTTGTTCATCGTCTGGACTGTAGGTACTGTATGTATTACCAGAACAGAAGGAGCCTTTCTCATGCTGTCCCTTGACTTGGACCCAAGAAAGTCCGTCCACTGCAGATGAATCGTTAGTGTTGCCTTTTAGGTCATGGGTCGGCCGCTCTGGGGTCGGTTACAAGTGCGACGTTGCGGGAGTAGGTGTAGGTGTTCCATGACCTGGGCTGGGCTGGGCTGGGGAGGCGAAATGGCAGATTCTGGATGCATTCCACGCTTCACGATGGGGTCTCAAGACGACGGGACGGCCAGCTTTTCCGATGGCTTATCGGCAATAGATGAACTGAGAGGGATCATCACCTTACGCAACCCCCAATTCCGACCAGAACCAATACCCCCACAGAGATAGTCTCGGTGGTTCCTTCCATACCCGATGCGTACGTATGTACGGAGGAGCTCAACCGGCCACTCTTTCCTGCAGCAACGGATTGGATGGTTGATCAGCTTTCGGTACTTACTTGCCTTGCCCTTGCCGTCCATTAATGCTTGCACACGCACTCATGGAAGGAATGGATGGCAACAGGGACTGACCCAACCTTTTCCACGCACAGATCAGAGATCAACAGTGACAACCTCCATTTGAGTTTGGTTCAGCAATTCTGACTTTGTTCATCTAAACGCGCTCCATACAGTACATGCGACCTTCTCCGCGGCATACACGCACGGGTATCCATCTCGGCCTCTATCCCTCTCTGGAGATCGTGATATATGTCTCATATCCTCAAGGTCCAAGTCAAGTCCCAAGTCTGTGGTTGATGCCGTCGGGGTCTGCATCGTTCGCCTCAGCGTAAATCGCCCTGTGGTGGAACAATTACTACGCCCCCGCCGCCTGTCTTGGTCGTCTCCCTTCCACCAACAGCAGGGCTCGAGTTTCACCCACATCCCGGTCGCAACCACTCTCGTTGATCCTGTCAAGGTCGCCCCGGGTCCCAGCTCGTCAGCTCCATCAGCTCCATCAGTCTCTGTCAGGGATCCTGTCCCTTGTTTCGCCCCGGCCGTGCCCTATCTGAGCCGGCTCAAACATCCCATCGGTCAAATATTCCTCGCTTGGCACTTTAGCGACCCAAGTCTCGCCGCAGGACATCTCGTCTTCTGCATTGCCTCGCCTGCTCTTCCGTACAGTACCCACGACTCGCCCACTTCAGCTCGACTCTTTTACTTGCTGTGCCGTCCGTCTTGCGAATTCATAGCCCAAAAGGTACCGACCTAACCAGGCGCCCTCTTATCCATACTATACCCCCTTTCCTCCGTTTTCGAGAGACTACTCAATCTCCTTCGCTCTCTTAAACTGGTCGTTCGTCTACTTCCCTCAAACCTCACCTTACCCCATATTCCGACATCGTCCCCACTGGGTCCGCCTTCAACCTGCGAACGCATACTGCATCCACTGCACGAGATCTCGTCACCTTGATTCGACTACCATTCTAACTCTAGCCCGCGCTTCAGAAACCTTTGCGGCTCTTCTCCTGCGACTCCGTCTTTCGAACCCTCTCGTACTTTGCCGACCCGAAACCGCTGCACGCCTCGAGCCGAACTCGACTTTTTGCGCCGGATATCGAAAAAGCGATATTGCATTTCGCCATACACGAACGAACCGTACTTAACCTGACGAGTTTCCGGGAATTTCTACTGCGCATTGGAAGCGCTTGCGATTGGTGGTGATGCGACTTGGTTTGGTGAAGGATATTGGGAATCTTCGGACCCCATTTGGATAAGCCACGGCGATTTATAGCTGAAGAGGTGGAACTAGTCTGTCGCACTGGGAAGGAACGACAAAAATGGCCGCCGTCCAACCGTTGATGCCTGAGCCGCCCCTCGGGCCGACACCATCTGTCACATTGAATGGCTCAGAGCCCGTCACCATGGACCTCGACCGACCGAGTCAAAGCCCAGTCATGATCAGCGAGAGTACATTTGGGAGTACGCCGGCAAGAGGAGACAACAGGATTGTCGTTATCGTCTTTGGGCCCGGACAGGATCACATTGTGTCGGTTTTCGCAGAAGTCTTGGGAACGCCTTGCAGGATAAGAGATGGGTTCGGGCGCGTTTCAGCAGAGGATCGTGGGTTTGTTGTTGGCGTTGCGGCAGGCGAGGCGAAAGGAGATGTCGCTGTGCGCAATCAGGAGCTTGTCGTTGCCATCAACGCTCACTGTGTGAACCTAGGGATGCCGCCGGACCTCCATCTTTCCGCCAGTTGCGACTATGAGTTTCTCTATACCGAATCGCCCTTCTTCCGCCGCGACCTTGCGAGGTTCATTTCTTTTACGCTCGGCCAGATCAATCATCACGAAGCGCTTATGGCGAAGCCGAGGACTTACTTCATCTCCACCACATTCCCAGACGTTCATGCTGCTCTGCCAAACATCGACATCCTCACTGTCGGCGCAGATGCCGTCGAGATCCGGGTTGATCTACTAAGAGAACCAACCGGAGATGGCAGTTTCTCGGAAGTGCCCAGTCTCAGCTATGTTGGCGAGCAGGTAATGCTTCTTCGCCAGCGGACAGAGCTCCCTATCATTTTCACGACCCGATGCACAAGGGAGAATGGGAGATTTCCGATGGACAAGCCCGAGATTTACTACGAATACCTCTATCGTGCTATCCAATGGGGCGTGGAATACATCGATGTAGAGCTGTGGTTGCCCGAGGAAATTCGAAAGAAGCTATATGAGCGCCGGGGCAACTCGCGCATCATGTCGGCCTTTCATGACTTTTCCGGGACCTTTCGATGGCCGTCCAAGTATGCCCAGGAGGTGTTTGAGAGGTCAAGGCAGTACGCGGATATTATCAAGATGATTGCCATTATTAACGAGCATAACGAGAACTTTGAGTTGGAGTATTTCCGTTCCAAGATGCGCGCAGAGTACCCCGACGCTCCCCCCTTTTCTGCGGTCAACATGGGCGAGACTGGACAGTTCTCGAGAACATTGAACCCCGTCTTTACACCCATCACACACCCGCTTCTCCCCATAATAGCCGCTCCTGGTCAGTTGAGTGCGGCTGAGATCAACGCTGCTCTGTCTCTGTTGGGCCAGCTACCAAGAAAACACATCTATGGAATCAACAGCACAACTTCTCGATGCGCCACTCCCCAGGCGCCATTCTACGAAAAATGTATCAACGAACTAGGCCTTCCTCACCATTTCGCAGTTGTCGAGAGGCACCCCAATAACCCTGGAAGCATGGAAGCTTGGTGCAATCAGAAGCATTTCGGGGGCGCATACCTCAACCCTGGGCTACCACATCACACATTGATAAAGAACAGTCCCTTTTTCGCAGCGCTAAATGGGGGTAACGGTCCAATCCTGACCGAGGCTGCTCGCGCTATTGGCGTGGTTGACACTATTGTTGTTCAATCTGGCTCCTCGTCAAGGTCGTCGTCACCCGGATCAATGCCTTCCAGTCCTCGTCAACGGCAGACCGACTCATTCGACTCCAGCAGCCAGTCAGGCTTGGCACCGACGGCCTCTCTTGTCTTTGACAACGCGGGATGGAAAGGAATACTAAGTACACTTACACGAGACTTGGCTCCCTCTGCCTACTTTGGGCGCTCGGCTGTGGTGATGGCCTCGTCGTCCGATGACGCTGCCCCGGTATTCTTTGCCATGAGGGCCCTCAGGATTTCCAAGATTTATACGATAGGCTTCCGCACGCCTACTTCTCTCGCTCGAAATGCGCCTCCGATCGAACCGTTTATCAGCCTCGAGAGCCTTCAGCGTGCCCGGTCAGTGGGTGATGACAGCGCTCCGTTTGTTATTGTGTCGGCACTTGGCTGGGAGAAGAGCCATCTGGTTGGCATGTTGCTACGAGCGTTTGGAGCACCCGGATCGAGAGGGACGACGAACACGAAGAAGGTTTTCCTCGACTTGGCCGACGGAGCAGCACGGAGGAGTTCGGATCCAAGTCTGATCGCCGAGAAGAATGGATTTGCTGCCTATGGGGCAGATGACGTTGCTGCTTTCACGACAGTAGAAAGCTTACGGTTACTAGTTGGACAGAACGTGCCGTACAGTTTCGTGCGGCTGGCTAGCGGAGGCCACCGATACTGAGTCTGGAGCAGTCGACTCGGATAGACCGTCAACTCTAACGGCAACAACATGCTATCGCACATGATACTCCAGAAAGGAGATCAGATATCAGTTCGACTCGAAAGAACGACTTTCCTGATTCGACGTCGGTCCTTTCTTGGGGAAAAGGACCGACGACTGAATAGGCTGGAGGTCCGATGAAAGCCGGGTTTAGGGGAAAAACCTAGATATCCGCCAGGACTACCGGCCAGGCCGGTGAACGGGAGAACAGGGAAGCAGCACGCCCTGTACAACCGCACCAACTGTGCCGCTTGCCAAGCAAGCGCCCACGTCAATCGAGGCCGCTCGGCGTCTCCTTGCACAGTCTGCCCCTGGACAAAGACTCGAAGCTTTTAGATATTTTGGGCCTGTGGCGGGTCCAGCTCAACCCCCGAAATGAACAAGCCAGCAAACCAAACTCTGTGTGAAGAAAACAAGAGAGGTCTTGCCTGCTGGGGACAGATCCGGTAGACAAAAGACCCATGGGCCCTGGGCCACTCGAGTGGGTTTACTACATCCTGACAAGACAAGGGCAACGCGGGATGACTTAGCGCTACCCAGACTGCACTGCCTGTACCACTATGGTCAAGAGCATGTAGGACTCGGTCCCGCGGGGATCTACGGCTCTGTGCTCTTGCTCCGGAGTGTGTACGTATGTACCTGCCTTTGTATAGGCCGGCCCTTGCAGGGCTGGCGATGAATATGAAGATCATGGGTGTATACGAGATCCGGTGGGCTGGGAATGGGACATATATGTCAGTTGAATATTATAGGCACTTAGTTACTGCTAGCAAGCATCGTGCAGACGCAGCGTATGATAGAATTTGAAGACATCTAGAGCCTCACACCGCCCGCTTGAATCTCGTCACATGTCGTCGCGCCTAGCCGATGTGGTGGACGCCTTTGCCTTGGCCAGATATGCGTGCCTGTCTCTTGGTGTTTTGCATGCCGTCACTTACTCACCAAAAAGCAAGATATCAGCGTCAGTAGACAACGCCATAAGGCCTCATCCATACAGACAGGTAGCCAATGCCTCCTGTGCTCTGGCTGGGTACGGTGTGAGAAGGGTTTAGAGGCTGTGTGAGGTTCAGGGCGCTTGGGGTGTGTACGTGTGTGTGCCTCTGCTCACCCTTGCTGTGGCTCCTTGGCCACTCACCTCCTCACAGGCATCGTGTGGGGTGAATGATGTGGATGTGAGATGCATAACGGTCGAGCAAGGTATCCAGACTGGGTAGGTAGTTCTGGTCAGATTGCCCAAAGCATGAGACACATGTGGTTTCCATGTTGGCTGATGACGAGTCCGAGAGAATAGATAGCATTGAGAATAACACACTTTGAGACAAGACATCGTGAGATGATAACACGGGGGTCACATGTCTAGACATGAGGCACCCAGTGTCGCTGTTCATAGATGAAGGACGTTGAATGGGGCACAAAGCATGCATCTCTGGGCAAAATTTCTTGTCCAAGGCAAGGCCACAAGACTGGATCCGCATGGCAGCCACACCTGCTCAAGACGCTGCTGCGGAGATTGCTCGACTGAGAGCGTCAAGCGAGAGCCAAGAAGACATGGCCCGCGAGAATGCCGACAACTCGCAAGTGGCGCACGAGAAGGGTCGCACACCACGCTCCCGGTAGAAAGCAAGTGAGGGGGGGGATTGACCCGCCCATGGAGGGGATCTCCAGGTGTCTGGATGGACCTCCAGACGTGGCAACCTCTCGAGGGCCAAGTCGTCGATGATTCGATCCCGAGGCAGGGAATAGGGGGTGCGGGTAAAGTCCTGGTGGCGGTATGCAGAGGAGATGAGAAGACGGGACGAACAAGACAACACCATGCTCTCCAAGGATTAGCAAGTTGGGATGATGAGAGGACCTTTGCACTCGCCTCGACAGGGGCACCAGCCCAGCCCAGCCCAGCCGTAACACCTACCGCGTGTGCAGGACTGGTCTGTTTGCCGCAGGAGGTCGCGGCAATGGGTTATCTCCACTGCCCACTGTATAGCCCTGCTGTTTAGCCACAACTCAGTCCCCCTTGAGGCCAGAAGCGTGCTAATCTGCACCGCGGGAGGGCCGGTCTGCAGGCTCACACATGGGAAACTTGCAGAGACGCATCATCTCCATCACGGAGGCTCGGCGAAACGTCTAGGGGGAAACAAACACACCCATAAGATGCTTGATTGCGTGTTCAGCTGCACAAGAAACGACCAGTGGTGATCATGTTTGACGAGTTGATACTCACGGTGTATCAGGTCGAGGCTATCCAGACCCGTTTTTCCAAGCAAACTTTGAGTAGTCAGTACCTGCGACCTCACCAAGGACCGACTGCAAAATGAAGGAGATCCAAGGGGCAGCCGAGTGGGTATGTGATAGCAAGGAGACCGTACATACCGAGTAGAAGGCATAGAGTCTACACAAGCGCCCGAGCAATGGGCAACCCGAGGCACGCAACCGCAATCGATCTGTTAGCGGGTATCAAGTCGGAGCGGTAAGCAAGGGACTCGGAGAGGTCGATGTGAGTGAACCACTGCTAGGTTATGGGTAAGCCAGGGGCTTCTCCGCTGGCTGACCATCCATCCTTTGCACTTGAGCCAGTTGGCCCCGAGGGCCATGGATGAACCCACAGCTCCATGCCCTCACGGGAGCCACCACCTCAGGTCTTGCTTGAGCTGCCGGGGCACAGGGATGCCTAAGCCCTACAGGCCATGCAAGTCCATGATCGGCCTGAAACCCTTCGATCGCGGTTGGCGAGCGTACCTGGGCGATCAGTTGGATCTTCGGCTCGAGGGCCTGGAATCAGGCAGGGACAAACCATGTGGTCGAGGGAGAGAAGAACCGCCAGTTACTTGTTCTGTCGGAGCTTGTAGCTACCGGAGGAAGCTAGAAGTAAAAAGAGGCAAAGGCCCGACCAAGAAACCGATCGACTGGGTTTGAATATATTTTGACACGACTCATTTCTATGCTTTCGAACGCTGGAAAGCTATACCTTGCGAGCTAGGAATCGTTCACCTGTAGCGACAGGAATACCGGAGATAGTAATCCTACCTCAAGTGCCGCTTTGGATACATGATCCTGACAGCGGCACCTGGGTCTTGAACTGGGAACCTCCACCTCGGGGTGGAGCATGAGGCCACTCTGTACGAACCGAGACAGCTTTGGAGTCGGTTTGCTCTCTAGGGCAAGCTTGGTGTGCCAGTTGCCAAGTGACATACTGACGATGGAGTCGATAGAGCCCTAGAAGGCAGTTTGCCTGGGACCCATGGTAGGAACCCATATCGGCAAGACCGATCATATTTGTTAATATCATGGCCGTGATAAATAGTAGACCTCTCAAGCTACCTGTGATCCATGAATCCGGCTCTCAACTCTAAACTGAAGAAAGCCTGGATCCGAGCACGGTATCCGAGTCCAACCAGCAACCTTGTCGGAGGATGAGCCCCGGGCGATCGCCGAGTGAGCCGCAGAGTGCGAGATGAAGGCTTTAGGCGTCGTCGATCAGCGGCGCCTATCGTGTCGTATTGGCGCTTCATGGTGATGAGAGTTGCATTGCACAGAGAGACGAGAGACCAAGTGTGTGCTTCTGGCAGGCACTTAGGCGCTTGTCCGGACTCGCTTCTCAACACGTCCTTCAAAACATCAAAGAAAGCGCAGAGTTGAGGGCGCAGACACCTCGGCCACCATCGGAGCTGGTTCCCCTAGTTGAGACTTCAGCCTGCTCAAACACTACGACCCATAACCTAGTGTGAACAGGTCAAATCCGCGGGGAGTAAGCTTCTCGTCATAACCAAGTGATGGCGGGCGTTGTGTGAATGATCTCAGATCTTGAGCCATATACGACGACGCGGCTGGTTTCAGCTTTAGGTGAGCCAGTCATGGTGCTTGCGAGCATCGGCTCGCTCACAGTGAGAAAAAAAAAAGACAGGTTCTGGAGGCTTCAGGCTCACCAGGTCACAGCGTGAGAATGGTTCGACGGCCAAGCCCATCCAAGCCGGGTACGGATTGGGCACCTGGGGTAAAGTGGAGGAAGGCACCCGGACAGGGAGTCGAAAAGGGCAGGGTGCCCGGCATTCCAAGGCTCGCACATAGCAACTGATCCGCTTCTAGAAACCATGACGCCAGGCAAGGGCTTCATTGGGCTGATAGCCGTCTGTCTCTGGTTGTGTTGGGTCGGTCGACCAAGGGAACTTGTGCGGTCCTCGTTGATTTTGTAACGCATTAAACTGCAGCCTTTGTCCATCTGAATCTAATGCGAAATGCCTCGCCTCGGCATTGATGGAACTGCACACATGATGCGCTGGCTCGTCCCCATCGTGTATAATATTGATTAGTCTACCTCATACGGCACCTCGATCGGACGCCGAGGCGAGTCTTAGTGCCGTGGGTAGCAGAGCAACTTGGACCTGGGCGGCATGGCATACAGGGGGGCATTCGGAAAGGCGTGGATGTCCGGCCGGACTCAAGATCCAAATCGGGGGAGCAAGCCGTCCACGGCGTGCAGATGAGCACACACCACCTGGCGACACTAGCCATGCTGTTAGCCTCATCAAGAATCCAAGGACCGCCTGCTGTAAGAGAGCGCCAACACAGCGGAGAACTGGTCTGGCCGTCAAGAAGGATGCGAGTTTCTCCAGGGGTTGCTGCTGATTGACAGGAAATCCAGCACAGCGACTCGCCACTGGTTCGCCCCAATGCAAGCCTTATGACTGCAAGAGATGCTGGATACCTCCCCACATATGCAGGTACAACGTCCGTCTGTCTCACCTCTTGAGCATGGCATGGCATGGCATGGCATGGCTGTTGCGCGAGTACGCGGACCCCGAACCACGGCGCTGACCGCATGGCAGGCGGTGATGATATCTCCCGAGGCCGGTAGAGCTCAAGATTGGGAGCCCGCCATCTCCAGCACCCCGGGAATTAGACGAGTCTGCCACGTTCTGATATCTCTGAAAAGGGGTCGCTCCTATCAAAAGTGGCTGTCTTGTTGAAGGGTTGTCGTCGATGGACCCTCTCTCTGAACTTCGCTGGACCTCACCTGAGGATATCTGGGCCAGGGTGGGACACTGGCGGAGTTGTCACGTCATTCCTCATCTATTTCCCCTGTCAGCAACACCCGGGAGCCTCTCTCTTGGTAATGTGAATGACGGCTGGGCGCCAGGGGAGTGACAACTTTGATATGAGACGGCTGCAGCCGCTTGGCCCCATGTGGTTTTGACAAGACGTGCCAGTGGCGCTTAGCTGTGTCAATTGAGATTATGACCCTGCTGGCCACACATAGACTGACTCTTGCGCAGAGGCAAGGATCTCGACAGAGCCGCCTGCAGACGTTGGCTTTGTGAGATGTCGGGCCCCTGTCTCTGGTCGATGCGAGGGCGAGTACCGCTTTGTAATCATAGGCTCAATGTCGAGTTCAAGGGGGAGAAAAGAGGCATTTCAGTGACGGGTCTGGGTCCTGGCTTGTGATAGATTACCCACGACCAGGGAGTCAGGGAGATCTCGTCCCCATCGACGGGAGCTGGGAGGGGCCAAAGACCACGAGATTGACATGAACCCTGTGTACGCAATCGATCCGTTAGTGGTATGCCGGTGGAAGGAGTCTAGAATGCGGCAGGCTAGGCAAGGGCCCAGAGCGTCGAGGTAGCAGCCCGTACGGGAGCGAAAGCACCGTCTGCCTGTACCTTATGAGCGCGTGGTATCGGTAGGGGAGACCAGGATAGCCCATGGGACTGATGGACCCAAGCGTCAGGCTGCAAAAGTTCAGATGGAAGCCGGCCAGGATCTCGGGGGCCGTTGGCAGACCAAAAATGGCGTCGAGTGCTAATCTTAGTTCACGGTTGACGTTGCCAAACTCGGTCTGGTATCGATCGTGTTGTAGAATTAAGCGCAAATCGCTTGCGGTGACATTTGGTTCGTCCTCGTGGCTCTTGAGTGCGGAATTCCAATAGTGTGATGCACGAGTGTTCCTCAGACATGGCAGATGAAGTGGTGATGAAATGGATTGTGAGTTTCGTGACAACAGTCTTTAGATCCTGCCTCTAGAGTTTCAGGCTGGCCAAAAAAGCAGCCACCACCCTATCGCGACTGCCCGGCGTGTCGTCCGTTTCGCCCACGATGCCCCAGCCATCGACGGCCCCTAGTCACGCCCCAAACAACGCTGTTCCCGCTATGCTTAAGCGAAGTGCCCGCTAAGGTACAGTAGGTTCCGGCCCCCACCTCGCATTTTGGCTGCTGGGTACCTGCCTGTGGTACCTTCCTAGGAGTCCACAAAGGACCTAGGGCCTAGGGTGCGAGGAAGGTAAGCTGGAAGGATGGAAGGGAAGGTGCGAATCTGACGGGAGAGCTTTGACGTCGGTGCCACTTTTCCCAGGTTCTCACCTCCAGACCTAGCTCACTATGGAACACTCCCGAAGCCTTCTTCTGAACCACATCCTAGCTTCCTATCCATCCATCCTATCCTGTCCTGTCCTATCCCATCCTATCCCGTTCGTTCGTGCCTCGTGCACTCGTGGCTCCCGGGCGCGGCATTGACCTTGACCTTGACCTTGGCCTTGCCCCTGTCTGGCCTCAACTTGTCGTCCAAGCCAACAGCAGCGAACATGCTCGACTCGATGCCCCTGTCCCGCCCTACCGTTTGCCTCGTTCGCTGAACTACGGGGCACGAGCTAGCAACGGGGACGACGTAAGGTAAGGTAAGGACTGACAACCTCATCCTTCCATCCATTTCGAGCGGTACCTTACCGCTCCGGCGGTTACGGCACTAGACAAGCCAACGTTCATCATGGCCGTCGTCAGACCCGTCGCTCTACAGCACCGAGATGCTGCCAACCTTGCCCCTGCCACTTTCGCTAAGAGCCCGACTTTCTGGTCTTGGAACTTGGGACCCGCGTGGTGGCCCAGTGTCCCTTGCACAATGCGTTGCGTATATTCCTTGTCAACCTGGGGCGATGTGTGGCCTAATCTGGCACAGGGAGTCGGCTGCTCAGGGTGAATTACGGAGAGCACGAAAGTGTAAACAAGAGCTGGCTGGGAGGGTTAGCTTGGGGCCGAGTCCGAGTGTGCCTCCTAGCTCGCTCGATGCTCGACCGAACAAAGGGTCCATGCCAAACATCGAATCGGCAGAGGTGCACCAGGAAAGCAGACAGGATCGACAGATGTGTCGGGAAATGCTACGCTTAATAGAAGACAAGGACGGACGGCTTCAGGCCTTGCACTTCCCCGGTTTGGTGCTTTGGGGGCCTGGCATGTTCACCTTGTTGGGGGTACCGCCGGTTTGGGGGTGACCATCCCCTCCTCCTCACATAGTTCGTCCTCTTTGCGCGCTCCAATGACATGGCTGGTCCAGACGCCAGCGAGATGCAATCACCACGCCCAAAAGAGATTGTGCTAGTGGCCCTGGTGCATCTTCGCAAGAGCCAGCCTGCCATGGGAACCAGCATTAGAGGGACAGCGTTGGAGCGGACCATCAAGGGATGGACTTGCATCTTGAGCTCCGTTTCCCCACCATGATCCATCCCAACATCGACACCATCATCATTCATGCTCGCCCCCCGGTCCTGTCACTAGCCACCTCCACATTGGCAACGACCAAAATGAGACCGCCGACTGGGGTCCGGGTCAGTCGTACAATTCTGGGCCTCCGAGGCTAGTCGACCGGTCGACCTTCTTTTGCCATCCCGTCCCATCTTTTACGAAGCCTCACCCTACTTTTGGAGCTTCAACTCCTTCTCCATTTCCGTTCCCTATTCAAACTTGAGTCGCCGAGCGTTTTGGCAGTATCTCGTCTCTGCCCCCAAAAGACGGCCTCGCCCAGCCAGTCTCCATTGCCGTCGACAACACGCCAATACTACGAACATCCATCGTACATCGACTGCGCTTCTGAGGGATCTCGGGATCGATACCGCCAGGACCGCTGCATACTATCCAACATCGCCATCTTTATCTCTACCCAGCCCTTTGAGTCGCCACTTCGCCTTGTCCACCAACGATTCAGCTTCTGGACGTCCACCTCCACCTGATTCCAGGGAGAGTCAGCCGTGCCGTCGTGTATACCGACGGCCCTCAATTGTTCCCACGATTCTAGACATGACCGCATCCGTATACGATCCAATGAACGTTCCTCATATACCCGGAGTCCACCCTGTGGCTATTCCACGGCCGCAGGTCGGCATTGAACGCCTTCCCACCCGTCGCATGAGCAATGAGCCTCGAGAGTCCATGAACTGCAAGTCGTGTCGGAAGAGAAAGGTGAGTATCTTTCCCGCGCTTGTAAGTCATCTGGATGGAGCCTAATCGGAACTGCTATAGATCAAGTGCAACCGCCTTCGACCATCATGCGAAGCTTGCCAGGTCTTCCAGTGCCCCTGTATTTATGGTGAGTCTCGACTTGTTTCTCAGCCATGGTGCGCTTGGTGGGCGCTCTGATAGCTGTGAATTTAGTGGTGATGCTGACTCGTGCTAACCCGACCAACAGATGCTGTACCAAAGAAGCGTGGCCCAAAGACAGACGTTCTGGAAGCACTTTTGAAAAGAGTCGATGGACTTGAGGCCAAGCTGAGGGAAAAGGGAGAAGATGATTCTTCGCCAACAAGCTCAAATATGCCCGGCGCTGGAAAAGGAGAGGCGTCTGGTTCCGTCTCACTGGGCGCTGAAGCAGGCGAGCCGGTAGCCAAGCGCCTCGCTATTGAAGCCCGCGCCTCTCCCGGTGACACAGCATCCCTTTCTCCTCATACGCCTTTGCCGAGGTTCGTCATTTGTCTGCTTCACACCTGAGAGCTGTCAACTGACACTTCTACAGAGATCTGTCGCCTCCCCCAGCCCAGGCCGAGGCCCTCCTCGACACCTATTTCGCCCGGTTCCACGGCAAGCCTTATTATATCGTTGATGAGTCCTCCATTCGGCAACGACTTCAGTTGAACCAGCTCCCCAAGTTCCTCTCGTATGCAATTTCAGCAGTCGCAGCCCGGTATGTCCCCCCGCCCCCAAGGCCATCTTGGTGATAGGCTAATCGGCTTGTAGACACACAACGGATCCGAGTGGGTATCAAGCAGCTGCTAACCTCAGTGAGGATTTTGCGGCTCGTGCGAGACGGGAAATCAACACTGATGAACCATCGATCGATGCTCTCCAGGCGCTACTGCTACTGGTGAGCGCATTTACTGCGACTGGGAAGGGAAAGAGGGCATACATGCTCATGGGTAAGATCTATCCCATGCCGGAGTCTCATGATTGTTGACTAACATGACCCAGCAAGCGCTACTGGCATGGCTGTGGCTCTTGAGATCCACAGAGAGACAGACGCCCAGGCCAGAATGACTCCAGTTGAGCGTGAGATGCGACGACGACTCTTCTGGACTTGCTACCTGCTGGATCGGTTCCAGACTACCGGATCGAAGCGACCGAGTCTCATTAGCGACAGCACCATTCTCCTACGCCTTCCTTCTTGGTCACCTAACTCTTCTTCACTTCCAGTGGAAGGGGAGTTCTTTCAAACAGGATCAAACCTTCAATATTTCCAAGGTAGTGATAAGAAACCACAGGGAAGCATGGGCATGCTCATCGACATTACTCGAGTTCTTGGAAAGACAAACCGATATCTGGCTGCAGGTGGTGTTAAGGGTGACTCTCATTTCCCCTGGCACACCCTTTCAACATTGTCCAAGATCCGACAAGACCTTGACGTCTGGTCTTCTGGAACTGAGGATGTCTTCTCCAACCTCAACGCCCTATTTGGACAGGCAGACTCGACTGTTCTCGTGCTCAGCAAGGTCATCTACCATCTCATCCACTGCTTGATCTATCGCCCATTCCTCCCCATCGATCTAGCGGAACTTGCAGAGACAGGGCAGCATCAGTCGTGGCAGATCGAGGCAACCAACATGTGTTTTCTCCATGCCAATGCCATAATGGAGTTGGTTCAGCTTGGCAAGCAGGCTGGTATCGTTGACTGGCCTGCATTTGTGGGATTCTGCATATGCACGGCGGGTACGGTCCACGTCCACGGAGCCCACTACAGCAAGCAAAGCAGCCAGGGCGAGGTCAACGTTTTTGGTTCATCCTCAGACTTTCTCTCTCGTGAGATGCAGTTTTTGGGCGAGCTTCGGTATGCTTGGGCAAGTGTGCAGCATCAACGGGAAACACTGCAAGACATCATTCACGCTCATGGGGAGCTAGTGAAAGCACTGGCACGCAACTCGATGCGGTACACACCAGGCTTCCACAGCGAGGACTTTTTTGACCGCTATTCCAACATTGGAGGACCAGGTGGTCAATCTTTTAGCTTTGACGCGGCTAACCTTCGCCTTTCGGACGTTGCTATTGACTTTGGTTCTGGATCCCTCCCGGCCCAGGAAACTCCTCGAAGCACCGATGGGCCTCAGCGCCCAAGCCTGAAGCGCAAGAACACGGCACCAAGCGCACCGACAAACCGACGACGACCGGATGTGAAGGTCATCTCCAGCCTCCAGCCTCCGGCTACAGGGCTGCCCACCCCGGGAAGCGCCCGTCGGTCGTTCTCATACACGGCAGGCATGATGCCCCATTCATCGCCTAGCCTCCTCACGACACCAACTTCTCTGCCGCCCCACCATGAGAGCCAAGAAATGTACGCTCTGCATGAGCAGATGGACGAAACATCGGCAAACAATGCGGCGGTCGCAGCTGCAGCTGCAGCAGGATTCACTCTTTCGCCAGGAACACACCCAGTCTCAGCTCATGGGATGCACCCCATGGCTGGCGCACCCTTCAGCCCCCCATACAGCTATGGGTCGGGGTCGAGTGTCACGAATGCCGGACCTGGAATGATTAACGAGGCAAACGGAGGGTACGACGCCATGTTTGGAACGGTCCCCACGAACGCGTTTGGCAGCCCTGCTGCATGGCAAGGCGAGGATAACCACAACAAGCTCAACCTTCATCAGGCCACGGCGGCGGCGCCGAGTCCCGGAGCCCGAAGCAACAACGGCAGCATCGGAACAGGACAGGGAGAGGAAAAGGACCCATTTCTTGCTCTTCTAGAGCAACTGGCCGAAAATGAGCACCGATCCCAGAACGGCCACGGAGGAGAACTTGACTTTTTCCTCGGCGGCCCCGTGGCTAGCTCTTGAAGAGGGTTGCGTTTCGAATCGATCTATTACTATATCTGTCGGATTATGGCTATTGTTTCATGGCACTTGGGCTCATGCCGTTTTGAAACAAGGGGATCTTCAGGAACGAAAGAAGATCAGGCAGGACAAGTTTTGAAATTTATGACGTGTTTGCTGTATAGAGGGGTTTCAAGGGACGCACGGGTTTCTTGGAATGGGGGGGAGGTATTGTCTGCGCTTGGATGATTTTGGGCGCATTTGGACTTTGCAGCATTTACAAGGAGTCAAAAGGCATGATGGGGGGGGGCAACATGGGAATTCATGAGGGCGGGATACCCTCTGAAGAAACAATGAAGGATCGATCAATGGCATGGCCGAAATTCTATTTAGGCGAGCGGAGCGGAGAAGTACATAATGTGGCGAACAAGCATGCGCAGCGCAATGCGCACCTGTACAATAGGCAAGCAACTTGGTAGATTCAAGATGCGGAATACGAAGATATGGTCCAGCAACCCAGGGTCGGCTCGATTTAGTGCGACGTCCATCTTCTCACAAGACCCTGGCATATGTCTATGCTTGTAAACTCTAAATGGAGGGAGGCTTGTGGTGAAGATTGGAGCGCTTCTTGGCTGGCGATCACCGAGAGGAAGCAACTGTTAGGCGAGAGATGATCGACCAGCTAATTGCCTTGTGTGCAACCTCGTCCGGAGAAGGGCCTACTCAATGCTCCGTAGGAGGTGTACTACGACGGTGTAGTCGGCAGGCAGCGAGGCCCCGGCCGAGAGGACAGAGACCCCGAGCGTCCAGGCCGACGACAGGGACCCTGCTAGCGTAAGGAAGGACAAAGATCTAACGGCGTCCAGGATGCAGGGCTGAGAGGTATTCCCCGGCGACGCGAGTGACGTGGGACAAGGGGTGTTGATGGCAAGTCAGGTCAGCACAAGGGGTGTGCGGATTCTGACATGCGGCGGGTGCCAAAGCGCCAAGGATAGTCGGAGCTGCGGCCCGCAGAACCACAAGCGAGGGTGTCTCCCAAAACGAGAATGCCGTTGGCGAGATTGGCAGGGGAGCCCTTGGGGCTGCCGAGCTTGGGAGAATTGGGCAAGCATTTCGTTGGAGCGAAGCACGGAGCAGCGTCAGAGTTGCTGTGATTGGCCGCTATGCGCTTTATGCCAAACACCACACGCACCGCTATGAAGGATTGTACGGCAAGTGCCGTTGTTGACTCGCATGGGTTCCTACACACAGCACGGGTTCCATTCGAAAGGGGAACTCGCGCGGGTGGGTAGGGATACCCTGGTTGACTTGTCGGGGCGACAGCCAGACACAGTTCGTCAGTGTCATATCGGCCTGTATTATTGAAAAGTATATGCCAAAAGGTCCCTCCTAGGCCGTCAACTCAATTCTTCAGCTTCATGCACGTTAATTGTAAGCAACACGCCATATAGGATAGTTTCGAGACCAGACCATATCTAAAAGTATAAATCGACAGACGGATAGTTTCGAGCTTTGAGAGTTGAGTTGATACATTCGTATTCAGAGCCACGCTTCACCGACATGCTCGTTTTCGGAATCCATGCCCCTTGCTGACGTCTCCTCCTCCTCGCTCGGTGATGTCCATCCCGTGGCCGCTTGAATCGCAACCACCACGAGACCCAGCACAGCCGCAGCTTGCCAGACTCCCCGTGAAGCACCGGCATAGCCTTGTATCGCGATTTCTCGTTCTGCGATGCTCAGGTCACCTCCATGGACCAGCCCGGGTGAGCTTAAAAGGTTGGAAACTAGCCTTTGCTGGTCATGGCTCAGCTCATCTCCACCGTCGAGCTGCAGGAACCCGGAGACTAGGTCACTCCGTAAAAGGCGGTAGAAGATGCCCCCGCCTATCGCCGTGCCAAAGCTACCCCCGAACCCTCTAAATGTGGCTATGAGGCTCGTGGCGATGTACTGAGTGTCGTCGTGGCTTAGATGCAACGTATGCGCCAGAGTGTAGTTCAACACGCCCCCCGTCGCCATGCCGTTGACAAAGACGACCAGGATGAAGACGACAACCGGCAGCTCGGCAGTGCCCGCAAGCGAGAGGGCACACAGGCTGAGGCTGAACAGGGCCAGGGACGCCATCGACGGGAGCCAGAATGCACCGCTGCGGCGTACGTGAAGCCAGCCAACGAGGACGCCGCCAAGGCCGAACCCTATGTTGGTCGGGATCAGGATCGACCCTGCAGCTGCGGGAGCGGCGCCGCGGACGGCGAGCATGAAGATTGGCGCATAGAAGAGCACGCTCCAGCGGGCCGACATGAAGCCCGTCTGCGCGAGGCACGAGAGGAGGATGCCCCGGGAGGAGAGCACCTTGATAGGTATCACCGGGTCTGTTGCGAGATAGTACTCCACTATCAGGAAGAAGATGAGAGTGATGAGAGAGAGAATGAGAGGGAGGATTTGAATCTTGTCTGCGAGACCGTAGAGGAAGAGGACAATGGTTGTGGTCTTGAGTTGACATGTGTTAGTCTGAGAGCGACTCGTGATAGCTTCAATGAGGAACTCACCAGTAGTATCGCCCCAAGGTAGTCAATTCGCGCAAGCTTTTCTCTAATAGAACCCTTGGGAGTTTCCCTCGAGTCTAAAGAGCAAGGAAGACTGTTGTAGACTCCTAGGCCTGCAACAAAAGCGAAAGGGACTTGAGCCCAGAACAAGGGTCGCTGTGGTGTATCAGCAATTGGTCAAGCATCTTGTCTCTCGGATTCGCATCTTCACTTACCCATCCCACCAGAGGCATTAATCCACCATAAACTACAGCGCCGAAGGAAACCCCCAGAGTGAAGCCGGCATTGATCAAGCCCATGACTATCCCTCTAGTCTTGTCGCTCGGCAGCTCCAACGTTAGAACCACAGCCAAGGTCATGACCCCAGCGGCGCCCACGCCCGCCACTATTCTTCCCGCGACAAACTCGGCAAAGGAATTTGCAGAGGCGCATAGTAGACTACCGGCTGCCATGAGTGTCGCCACGGGCAGGACGAGTGTCCTGGTGGGGAAGATGGTGGCCAGTCGGCCGCCGATGGGGGTGAGTGAAGACATGGGGATCATGTAGGCGCTACTGAACCACATGGCCGACGCCTCGTAGGCGCCTAGCTCGGCGGCAACGGTGCCCTGGATGAGGGTCATGCCGGACATGTTGGAGGCTGGTGAGTGTTAGCGAGACCTGCCATGGGCACCTCGAGGGGGGTGAGCTAGCGCCATGGCGGTGAGACTTTTCGTACCTTGCAGGAAGATGAGAAGCCCAAGACTACAAGTGATGGCGAGGGCCCTTGCCGGCCGAATCGGCGGTCTGGGTTGTGTCGTGTCTGCATCTTCGACATGACCGGCTGTGGTGGTAGTCTTGGGCGAGTACAATGAGTATGTCCGGGAGCTGATGCTGGAGGCGGAGCTCATGAGGAGCGGTGTCTCTTCGGAGGCTGCAGCATCATGATCACGGAGGTCGTGAACGCCGTACGCCGCCGAGGACGGACCCGGCGCGGCGCCGGAGGACGGAGGTTGCGGGACGGAAGTCATGATGCGGGAGTGAAGAGGCGTGGACACCGGAGTTGCCAGCAACGTGACTAAGGTAGGGTCAAAACAGCGCGGGCTTGACCGCTGCACTTAGGTGACCTAATAATTCATGCCGGAGTATAGGCGGTCAAGATGAGAAAATTCGACCAGGCTGACGCCGGCCCTCATGATCATGGGAAATGTCGCCATGAGCGGGTTGGAATGTGATTGGTAATTACCCGCTCATGAGCCGGAGTCCGGAGGTCAGAGGCCGGAGCTTCGAAATTCCGGAGCTAGCCGCTTCCAGCTCCGTCCGAAGTTGGGAGTTCGGGGCCGGGGAGCCTCGGTATTCACAACGGAATATCACAATTGAAATTCAGCAAATTCAAATATCGGTTGGGAAAGGGCCATTGTTGGGGCAGGGCTCATTTTTTTTTTGCCACCTCGTGCCTTTTTCTACTTTGTTGTCAATGGATAGCTTAATGCAAGTATACGTGGTGGCAGCATCACCACCACCAAGACAACTCTTCACGCCTGCATGGTTGGCACTGCGTTTGTCTCGGCTACGGGGACGATCTAGACAATCGGAGACAGAACTAGCGTGACAGGTGTCTTGAGGGGACGCCCGATGACAGAGAGGCGTAACATGACTTGATGAAGTGTGTGTGAGGTGACTTGCTCACCGTTCGTCAGAACAGAACAGGCAGCGGGATAAAAGACAGCGAAGGGGAGGAGGGGTTCAAGACTCGTGACCTAGTTGCAGATTGGGGGGCGGCGGCCGCTGGCGTTGGGCGGCTGCAGGCGGGGACGTTTGTTTTATTTGCTAAGTAAGTTTTCCTTTTGTAGTTGCGGTGAGAGACGGACGGGATGGGGAGGCGAAAAATGGCGGAAAAAGAGGGACGGATATCTCAGCTGGGCTGAAGGAGTAAATTCCGCTCTCGCGTGGCAGTGCGCGTAGTTGAGTTTTGGCAAGCCGTTTGAACGTTCACTGATGGAGGGCGATGATCAGGGTTTGGCAAAAGCTTGGTGCATCCCGTTCGAGATAGCCGAAGACAAAATGACGTATGGCTGATACAACTCTCTGAGGTACAATTGAAGGATAAGACAATCTGGAGGAAGAAGACGGGCGCGGGGGGACACACAAGTGAGCGGCAACGGCAGCAGTAGCGGGAAATGAATGGGAAAGGCGCGTGGCTTGCCATGTCAGTCAGCCACTGTCAGCTAGAGCCCTCCATCATGAATCAACCCGCGCGGAGCCGCAGGTCAATTGTAGGGACCGAGACTCTGGGGAGACAAATAAAGGTTGTGTGATGTGTGAACGTGTGTGTCGATCGGCAGATGTTGGCTGCAACAAAGGACCGAAAGCGAAAGCGAACCATCACCAGTTTGCTGACGGGCGGCGGCTTTAAAGGCTGAAGACAGCGGAAAAAAGAGGGTGGCAGCGATGATGATGACGACCAACAAGACGACGAGGACGAGATCTGACCCCCGAAAAAGCCACCATCAGCCAAAAGCCAAGAGCCACCAACTCCCAAGCTATCGGAGCCACCATCCGTCATCGCCGGCACCCTCTTTTTTTAGAGAGTTCTGTTTTGGTGCGAGGCATTTTTAGGGGCCTTGATGATGGGATGTTTATCGTTTCCCCCTCTTTACACTAAGCGACCGATGGCATCAGAATTGTACGTAAGTGAGGGTCGATGCCCTTGCTGAAGAGATACTGTAGAGTAGAAACAAGGTTGCATGTAACGACAGCATCACCCGCATTTTCGTATCCGTTTCTTGTCCCGTCTTGGGGGGCTAGCATCTGTCACTAGCATGTCTCTAGTGACCTCTCTGCATACAACTTGACTCTCCAAGAGGTTGTCATTGTGGCCTTGGCAGGACTCGGGTACCTGGAGCGTTCGAGTCAATTCAAACGAGATGTGGATTGATCGTCCCTGTCCCTGTCCCTATTACAAAATTGAAAAGCAAGATCTTCATTCTCTCACCGTTTGATTTACCGTTCAAAGTTGAATTGCCCCCACCATTAGCTGGCGAGCTGGGCCCTTTTTAGCCTCATTGCTTGACTGTCGGTGGCTGAACTCCCCCGGTTTTTCACACTCAAAGATCCACACTCCCGCGCTGTTACGTTGCTGCTGCTGCCGCCGCCATTCAAACGTCGACCCCCCCCGACCCTCAATTCTTTTTCTCACTCTGCCCAACCTGACAAACCCTTTTTTGGCTCCCCTTCGCGATCCAGAACCTCGGAGAGGATCGGCCTTGCTTTTTGCTGGGCTCATATTTACAAAACTTGAGCAATTGCTACTTCCTTCATCTCCTTTGCTCATCCTTCCGCTGTCATCCGATATATCCATCCCACGATTCTCCGGCCCACGCGACTCAAGCTTAAACCCAAACATCAACCGATTAACTTGATATACTCCAACATCGACCCGACCATCTTGACCGGTTCCTCGATTCAAAGCCCTCGCATATACCCAAATCCCTGTTCTCGAGCTACCCACTCTTCCCGAAGAAATGGCACGCCCGTCTGTTTGCGACTCGAGCTTCTCAAGCTAACATCCTCCTTCAACCCTTCTCCGAATCCCGACGACTCTCTATGAGTCCCATGTCGCCTAACCCGACCTCGACATGTCCGACTCGGCCTCCTCCACCGACAATGGAGGCTTCCCCGATCGCGGGCCGGCCGTCTTCGCCGTCACCACCGCGACCCTCGTCCTCGCCACCGTCTTTGTCGCTGCCCGCATGGTCTCGCGCACCTTTATCGTCCGCAACATTACCTGGGATGACCGCGTCATGATGCTCGCATGGCTCTTTGCCTTTTTCTTGTCCTTCACCATCTGCTTTGGAGTTCACAATGGCCTCGGAAGGCACGACGTCAACATCGACGAGAGCCGGAGGCCCGCTCTCCGCCGCTGCGAATACGTCTTTTCCATCCTGTACAATCCCGCCTTGATGGCCACCAAGACGTCCATCCTGATATTCTACCTGCGGCTGGCCAAGCACACCCAGAGGGTCCTGCGCTTCGCGTCCTGGCTTACCCTCGCCATTGTTAATCTTGCCGGTATAATCCTCACCTTGATGAACGTCTTCCAATGCCGTCCAACTGCCGCCGCTTGGGATCCCGCCTATGACGACCGCTCCAAGTGCATACCGCTGCTCACCGAATTCATCTGCTCCTCCCCGGTTAATATAGTAACCGACCTGGCTATCCTCGCCCTGCCTATACCCGTTCTCACCGGCATGCGCTTGCCCTCGCGCCAGAAGACGATTCTCGTTCTCACTTTCACCGTTGGTATCTTCGTCACGGTTGTCGATGTGATACGAATCTACTACCTCCAGCAAGCCATCACCAAGGTCCCCACCGGCGCCAGCGGTGATCCTCAGTCAAGATTCGGCGGTCAGACCGATTTTGCCTGGAATGCTTCACTATCACTCATGTGGAGTGCTGTCGAGGTCAATGTTGGAATGACTTGCGCCTGTGTCCCGACATTGAAGCCTCTTGTTCTCAAGCTGCTCCCCTCTATGCTGTACGATCCCAATGGAAGCAGGAGCAGTCTATCCAAGGGCCCCAATGATTCGGACACGCCTTCAACGGGCCATCGCGTCAGCGTGCAGCCTCCGCCGCCAGTGGCGCGTCCCGGCGTCCAATCCCCCCTACCGGCAGACGCCCCCATGAGCGCCATGGAGTTCTTGACGACGCCATTCGATGAACCAACGGTGACTGCTCCTCCACTAGCCAATTCTGGCCAGCAAGGGACGACTACATTTCAGACTTCGACCACCTTGACTTCTTCGACTGGAACTGGAGAAGGCGTCTACTTTGGCTTTGTCAACATGGCTAGACCTAAGAGCATGCTCAAGTGCAACAAGAAGGAGTCTTTCAAGTACTGCACCATTGTCTCCATCCTATTTTTACTCTGGGGCATCTCATATGGCCTCTTGAACACGCTGAACAATGTCATTGCGTCCGTCAACAATATGACCACCGCTGAGACGCTAGGTATGACCTCGGTATACTTTGGGGGTGGTTACTTCTTTGGCCCTCTACTCGTGGGTGAATGGATTCTTCGGAGAGACGAGCATAACCGATCGAGGCGTCACAAGCGCAACGGCCATGACAGCGTTGGCGGGTTCAAGGTGACCTTTATTGTTGGCCTCTGCTTCTATGGCATTGGAACCATCATCTTCTGGCCCTCTGCTGTCACTCAATCTTACGGAGGCTTCATGCTTAGCAACTTTGTTGTTGGCTTTGGGCTTTCCGTCTTGGAGGTTGGAGCAAACGCCTTTTTGATACTCTGTGGTCCCCCTGAATATGGCGAGACGCGCGTGCTTCTTGCTCAAGGAATTCAAGGCATTGGCAGCGTTCTTAGCGGCCTACTTGCCCAGAAGGTCTTTTTCAAGGGGATTGCTGAGCAGGACAACACGACTAGCATGTCTCTCATCAACGTCCAGTGGACTTATCTTGGCATCACATTGCTCTGCGTTGCCCTGGGGCTGTTCTTCTACTACATGCCTCTGCCAGAAGTCAGCGACCGCGAACTGGAAGAGTCAGCCAAGCACCTCCCTACGGACCCTCAGAGGAAGACGTGCGGCTTTCAGCTGCGCACATGGAGCGTCATTTTGGCCTTCATCGCTCAGTACACGTACGTCGCTGCTCAGGAGTGCAACAGCATCTACTTCAAGAGCCTCATGATATCCATCCTCCCCGACCACGCCGACACGGGTGAGGAGGCCACCAATGGCGCCAGCGAGACAGCCAACCCCGATAAGCCTCACGGCATCGCTCTTTCTATACCCGACTACCTCCTCATTGCTCATACCGCCTTTGCCGTCTCGAGATTCATGGCGGCCGGCTTCACTTACCTCTCCGTCTTCCACGCTCGACTCCCTCAACCTCGCACAGTCCTCACCACGTGCATCGCCATGTGTTTCCTCTTCGCCCTCCTCCCCGTGGTTGTCCGTCCTCCCAACCCGAACCTCCTCGTCATCCCCATCGTCCTCTTCTTCTTCTTCGAGGGCCCCATCTATCCCCTCATCTTTGCCGTTGGCCTTCGTGGCCAAGGTAGACGCACAAAGCGCGCTGCTGCCTTCATCACCATGGGCGGATCTGGTCCTGCCTTCTTCCCCTTTGTCATGTACGGCATCATCAAGCACGGTGGCACTGTCAAGATTGCCTTTTCCGTCGTCATCGCTTTGCAAGCTGTCATGATGGCTTACCCGATCTTTCTCGAGTTCGCCTCTGATGCCAAGAAGCTGGTCGACCCGTGTCCAGCCGTCCGCGATGCCCTTAGCCGACCAGACGAAGAGGCACCGTCTCCCTGGGAGACGATCATTGTCGAGAGGATGCGCCGGCAGACCTCGATGAAAGAGAAGTCTCAGGGCTTTCTCGACATGGTGTCCAAAGGCACCAGGGGTATCGGCGCCAAGTTCCTCGGATCACGGCGTCGCTCATCACAGCCCTCTGTGCAGCATAATGAGGACAATAATGGTGTTATATCACGACCAAACTAATGTTCATGACCTTTTCCCTTTTCCTCTTCTATACCTCATGTTTCTCATTCTTTTCTCTTGGATAAATAAACAGCGAAAAAAGGGGGGTAGGGGGCGTCGTTTGGATCAATGACGGATGAATTTTTTTCTATATACCCAGGATATCTCTTATTGGAGGGATATCGGTACATATACCTCGCTTTACACGAACATATATATGGACGACGATATGAATCGGTCTATATGGTACAGGATGCCCTACGTGGCAGAATCACAATATTTCAAGAATTCGCGGCAAAAGATCGCCATCATGAGAACCACGTTTCATTGTTCAATCATCATCAGTCGTGTTTTTCATTTACTTCATGTGTAATCGAATAACGAAGGCCTTATCAGGCACCAATAGATCATTCCGTCATGAGCTTGCATCGACATCATCCTCTACTTGATCAACCACCAACCACATTCTGATTTGATCAAGGATCCTTTACCAGTCAAACTGCTCACAATGCAGTTCCACGCCTGGTCCATCAGACGTGATACACTCGGCCGTCACGTTGCGGACCGTAGAAATGAGTGACCGCGGCCCACAGCCCATGACCAGCACACGCTTGTCCGAGGACACGCCGTCAACCGCGCCGTGGATGAGAGAAGCGACATCAGGTCGACCATACATGACAGGAATTTCGCTAGGAAATTCGATGGTGGAGTCGTCACTAGGTGAGGCAGGGGACTCGGTAGGCGACGAGAAGCCATCCTTCTCAATGTCGGCCGACAGCCTCGGGATCGTGAGCCGTGGAAGATCCTCCTTCTCCGGGTCCGAGTCTACAAAGGTGCAGTTCGACGACGAGCTGGACGTCGAGGGCGGCTTCTCGGTGTCAATTTCGGTTGCCGAGACGCGTGTCACGTAGACCTTGACAGAGATCCGGCGGTCGCTTCGAAGAGTCTCTAGGTGATCGGAGAACCAAGTGAGATATGCTATTTCCATCAGTCAGATGTGGTGATTCTTCAGACTTCAAGGGGCACGACCTACTTTGATTCTTAATCATCCAAACAAACTCAACTTCCTTCTCGTCTTCCTCGCGAAGTTTCTCGAGCATGTTGAGCGCCGCGCCGACAGTGAAGCTCGCTCCGCTGCCCCCTGCCACGAGGACAACCTTGTCATACTCGCTCGCGTCGGGAAAGGCGCCGTAAGGGCCCTCGACCGACGCTTTGAGCTTGATCCCTGGGCTCTGGAGAGCGTACTTGTGCAGCGTCTGGGTAAACCCATCGTGCGCGGCGACGACGAACTCGAGGGGGTTCGTGGCCACAATGGTGAAGGGGTGAGTCTCGGCGGCACGGACGGCGGGGATCCAAAGGAAGCCGTGCTTGCCCGGGGCAGATCTAAAGGGCGCCTTTGCAAGGGTCACTCGAGTGCCGCCATTGGGGAGAGGCATAAGAGTGACGGCGTTGTTGGTGCTGTTGATAACGATACGAACGAAACGAATAATACGTTCCAAGAACCAGATCCCACCAGCGACGGCCGCAGCGTAAAGGACCTTCTTGCTCGGCTCCGGCTGATGAATACCAGTTGCGATGATGGCGACGATCCAGAAAGTCACATGGATGTAGTAGAAAAGTTCGTACCACCAAGAGCGAATGACCGCGCCGGCGATGGAGAGAACTAGGAATGAGCCCGTAGCAACCATTCCAAAGATCTCGTCCCGCTCAGTGAGGCGCTTGATAAGGCCCTGCTGGCCGAACATGGCAACATAGGCGCATGAGTGAACAATAACAAAGATGAGGGTTGTGTAGCCAGCTACACGATGGAGAATGTTGAGACGCTCATAGGATGAGGCTGTCAAGATGGCCAAGGGAGTGTTTTTGAGAGACAGGAAGATGGCAATGAGGAGGTTGGCGATACCCATCCTGCGCCTGTCAGTAAGTGAACGCAGAAAAATGACCAAGACACTCACCATCCAGTTCGAGATGCTACGTTAGAGAGGAGCGACATGTTTTGGTTGTCAAGGTTGGTGAAAGTGACAATGACGTTGATAGCCAGGTAAGCAGTGATGAGGATCAGATGTGCCCCTGAGGGAACCCAGGGCAACTCTTGGAGACAGGCACCTCTGATCTTTCTACCACATCGTTAGCTACATCGTCTTACCCCAAGAGAAGAAAGTCTCATACCTAAAGAACCGAGTAACGGCATTCGGCTTTCTCGAAGCACCGAGTCCAGCTCCGATCCGTCTTAGAAGATGAGGGAATGCAAAGAGGCAGAAGAGTCCAGCCATGGCCCCTGCAAAGATGGCCATCGACTCAAAGTTCATCTGCTTGCGCCGGGCGAGCTTGGCGATGAATGCCGGATCAGCGTGTCCACCCGCCATGATAGCTATGTAGGAAGCAAAGGATTTCAACGAGAGGGCGAGTAAAAAGGCCTTCCAGAGGCAGCAGGGAGAGAAAGTGTGGTTTAAAAGAAGGCAAAGAGGTAGGAGTCTCAGTCAAGCTTTCTAACGAGTGAGACTGTGACCTGTGTGCGCAGTATGACAGGACACAACGAACGTGAAGAGAGTGATCAAGGAGTGTATCAGAGACTCAATCTCCGAAGTGGCACGGTGGTGGAAAGCGAGAGTAAGTAAGTGATGCGCCGAAAACTTCGAAATTGAGGGCCGCTTGCTCGTCTTTATCTACTGAATCCCTCACCTCTTGACTCGTCGAGCTAGGCGGTCATGCCGTGTCCCACATGGCCAACAACCAGACTGAACAGGTGCTATACAGTCGAGAGAGTATGTGTGGAGAGGCATCGGGAAAACTTGAAACAAGAGGGTCTCCACGGAGCGTCGAGTGTGGTGATATCGGGCGTAGGGCTCATGGCTGCAGACAAAGCCGTGAAGGATCTGCCGGGTCGATGCACTACCCGTGATTCGGGAAGCCGACACGTAGAAGTTCAGTCAAACTGATGACAGCCAACTGACAGCTGTGTGGTCAGTTATCTTGAACGCTCGGCAACTGGCATGAATCATGGCGGCTAGGGGCGAGTCAGTCTTGTCGGTTAACAACCTGTGGATCTAGACAAACCACATGGCCAGATGGATAGCCTCCATCTAGGCAAACTAGACAAATAACCTCTCAGGTACCCGAAGAAATCACGCACCCGTGTCTCGTTGTCATCGGACCAGTTGCTCAACCTTGGTGCTGCCCTGGGGCGCTCAAGGTTGAGACAGTCTGTCACCTTCAACCAAACGGCTTAACCTGCAAAACTGCTCCCGCAACAAACGACTCAAGGTAGATGATACATATGAGCTCGGAATAAATTGTAGAGTCGGCGAGCTCAGTGTGCCCGTGTTCAAGCCGGCGTTGATCATCGGGGCGGTTCCTCGGTGGAAAGAACCCGACTCGCAACATCTGTTAAGCCAAGAGGCTAGAAGAGATTGACAGACAACCGTCTCTCGGGATGTGGGTCACCTTCAAACTCTGTTCCTGGTTCCTGGTTCCTGTCAAGGAGAGTTTGAACCGTCAAGAGGGCAAGGGTTGCATTTGATCGTGAGAACTAACCAAGCCGAGGAGATCGATACTCTCCTAATTATCAGCATGGGTACGGTGAGATCAAACCAGCCATGAAGCACATCCCCAGCCCTCTTGCTGTCGAATTTTGCTCTTTAACAATATCCCTCCTGTCTTGTGGGAACTAGGGATGGCGAAACATCCGCCCTCCCCACAGTGTCCACGCGGTGACATTTCGCCACACAGCCAATGACTTGAGTGCAAAACGTTTGCGCAAGCTTGGCTGGAGGAAAAATCCAAGGCACTCAGATGTAGTGTCTGCTGTTCCACCAACTCTGTGCGCCAACCAGCCACTCAACCTGATCTTCCAGGCCAACAAGTGTGCTGGTCTGAAGAGTTGCCATGGAAGGGAATAGTTCAAGATATCGCAGTCTCCGGTCCCGAGTTCGTATCAAATCCAATATTCGCCCCAGACAATCTCGGTCAAGTTCGAGAAAAGACACGGAATGTCTCACTCCTGGGCCGATATTGCCACCTCTTGCATCTCAGATTGTCTTGTCGCTTTGCCAGCGAATCAGAACAACATGAAGGCCTGGGACTCGATCTTGTAGGACCATCCTGTGTATCTTCGGTTTCTTCCCCAGATGTGACGGATGACAGAGAATCCAGGCCTGCTTTGTCAAGCTGACAGAGTTATCGAGTCTGCTAACCATGTTTCGTGGCATCGCACATAGGGTCCAGATCCCTGAAATCATGGCTACACTCATCATCTTTCGGAGAATGCTTCGTTTCAAGATCTTCGGCATGATACATATTCCGTTTAATATCATGGTCAGCCACTGAAGCAACCTTCAGCAAACGCCACCGTGTCAATGATGCCGCAACCCGCCCAAGGCATGAATCTGAGAATAGAACACAGAAGGGCTGGAGAACTGAAACCCCATTGCATCCTTCTTTCTGCTCTGTTTGTGTTGGCTGTTCCACCGCATTGAGAAGCACAACGGTCCTGCCCCGTCCTCTGGGCACACGGCAGGATGACGGGAGGGGCCTCCATTTCAGCGACTACCCGACGGGCCAGGCTGAGTTGGGTTTCAAGATGGACAGTTCCTCCGTGGACCTCCTCGTGTGTGGTTACCTGTGAGGATAGTGAATTCGCCATGCAAAAGAGCGCTTCCGTATCACACATACAGGCTTGTTCGATCAACGACTATGGCAACCCTCATGCACGAAAGTCGAGCCGAAATGGTCTCACGTGGGGTTTCACTGGGAGAAGCTCGAGTCCTTTTGTACTGGGCAAATCATCTTTCGCCGTGGGCAAGATTCCAATGTTTGTTTTCCGCCTGTTGAAGCAGGAAGCCGTCTCGGATGTTACCATTGTAATGGGAATCTTGGGCCTATCGACCCGTCGATATCGTCCCTTTGCACATGGGACAGAATCGGAAGACTCTTGCCAAACAACGTGGGCAACATGCTAAGCGATAGACATCTTCATGCCGCCGTTGGCACAGATAACGCTGCCCGTAGTCCACCCACTCTCTGCAGAGCACAGCATATCGATGGTGCCTGCAATCTCACTTGTGAATCCTGGCCGTCGGCCACCCATCGATTCGCGTACGATATGGTCGAAGCGCTCGGCGTCCGGCCCTGCCATGGCAAGGACATCAGCCTCACCGTCATATTGCGCCAGAGGCGCTGCGTCGACATAGGGCTGGTTGATATCCCAAAACGTCTTTCCGGCGGCCGCATACATGTCTCCCCATGCAGGCCCAGGGTTGACAGCATTGACTGTGGCGCGAGAGCCCAGCTCACGGCTCCAGGTCCGTGTCATGGCTTCGAGGGCCGCTTTGCTCCCCGCGTAGACGGACTGTCCCTGATAGCCGATGGACGACGATACGCTCGAAACATTCACGATGCGGCCAGCTCGGTTTGCGGGGAGATGCGGGGCGACGGCTTGTGTGAGGAGAAGCGGAGCCAGGACATTGACAGAGTATACACGTTGAAACTCGGTTTCTTGAATAGGACCCTGCTTAGGGTCATTCATGTGCTGGTTCGAAGCAACGCCGGCATTGTTGATGAGTATATCAATTTGGAACGGCTTGTTCGGGCTGTATGAGCCAAAGAAAGATCGTGCTGCCTCAACAATCTTTGCTGCAGCCTCAGCCGGGCTGCTCAAGTCGGCCTGCACAGCAGAGCATTGAACCTTGTGGGAAGACGACAGCTCACTGCAGAACTTCTTGGTAGGTTCAGTCGATGAATCGGACGTGTATACGAGGAGTAGATTGCACCCTTTGGCGGCCAATCTGGCAGCAACAGCAGCACCAATTCCTTTGTGACGAGTCAACTCAAAAAGGACGCGAGACGGTGACAAGATGGGGTGCTTGACAGACCTCGTGAGCCTCCAGTCACGATCCCTAGCTTCGAGTCGTATGGTCGAGCAGTCCCTGGAGAGGACGCAATCTCTGCCTTGGCCTCTGACATGTTGGATGGTGATGGATTGCTTTCGCGGGCGGCTGTGACGACCCCTGCTCGTGTGGTCTGTCTCTTAACCTGGTAACAAACCTTGACCGTGATTAAGACGGTGATTGACAAGCGTAAGACTATCAACGGCGTCACAAATTATGGCATGATTCATGCAAGAGATTTTGCACGTGGGGAGTTAGCCGCCGGATCCCGTGGCAAGAAAATATCTGCGTCCCGCGTCTGCTCCTTGCGTCTGGGGATGGGAAGGAGTGTCGGTGTCCAATATCCGGGACCTCGATGGTTCCTACCCTAGCATTAGCATTTACAGAAGGTGAGGACGGCACGGGAGGAAGGAGGAACCCCCACTATCTACAAGTACCATGTACTTCCCAAGGTCCCAAGGTGCCTCGAGCTATGGTGGGGTAACCCCACCAGTGACGTCGGGTTCTTTTTGGTCTTGGATCCATGAGATGATGGAACTGATTGCTTGCCTCTTCCTTGTCGATATGCTCACTTCTCACTCGCGCGGGGCAAGGCTCAAAAACCCAGCTGACGGAATGGAAGGCGTTTCCAAGCGCCATTGCATTGCAGAGCGTTGCAGCGGCCCTTATAGCCAGCGACGGTCAGGGATCTAGGTCCCCTATGAACCCAACACAGCAAGCAAGGGACGCCTCTCTCGACGCACGATTACACCTCCAAGGTGAGGCCCTCAAGGTCCAGGGGGGCAGTTCCGGAAGCAGGGGTGCCGACCAATCGGCGACCCTCAGATCAGGGCTCCAAACGTCGGTCTCCAGCCGACCGGCGTCGTACATGCTCTAGCAGATGTTCACCTCTGTCGACCGCTCATCCGCCGCGTTTCCCCGGTGCTTTCTGGCGCACCACTCGACGTCCGACACATGCCAGTTCGCGCCAGGTATCAGCCAAACCGCTGTACTCCGGAAGCCTAGAAGCGGGGCGCCCCCTCGCCAAGATGCGGTGATGTCTAGGGCCGTTGCGTCAGGCTCTGCTCCCGGGACTTCCTATCTGGGACGCCGCATCACCCATTGTTGGATCGTAGTGCCATGCGTGGACCGTTGCTTCAGGGATTTGTAAACGACTAGTCCGATGCCATTGTCCGAAATACGGGGGAGAAGTCGGGAGAATGGCAAGGAGATACGGGGGCGGATCCGATCCAACGAGTGTTGAATTAATGAGGGTCCGTTTCTTGGTGTAGGAGCTCATGATCTGAGCTAGGAGCACTCCGGTCTGCCGTTATTCATAACCTCCGCGTCCTCCTCCTCCTTCTCTCCCCTCTATCCATCCTTCTTCCACAACACCCTTGACAACTCCACACAACTATCACCATGTCTGATCTTCACCCACTCAACGGAGGCAACTTTGTCCACAACGACAAGCGTTGGATCGATGGCGGCTCCATCATGAAGCGCTTCTCCCTCGAGGGAAAGACTGCCATCATCACCGGTGCTGCCGCCGGTATCGGCTGGGCCGTTGCTCAGGCCTACGCCGAGATGGGTGCCAACATTGCTCTCTGGTACTTTAGCAACACCAAGGGACCTGAGCGTGCCGAGGAGCTCGCTAAGCAGTACAACATTCAGTGTAAGCTCACATTGGTTGACGGCCATGAGGTTATCTCCAAAGCTATGACCTTCCGCTGACCCGATGACAGGCAAAGCCTACCAGGTTGATGTTAGGGATGCCGAGGCAGTTGAGAAGGCTGTCGACCAGTCTGTCCAGGACCTCAATGGCCGTCTGGACATCTTTGTCGCCAACGCCGGTATCCCCTGGACCAAGGGCGCCATGGTTGACGGCCCTGTCGACCACTACCGTGATGTCGTCCAGACTGATCTTGACGGCACTTACTACTCGGCCAGAGCCGCTGCTAAGCACTGGCGTCGCCAGAAGAACGAGGGTACCACCCTTACTGGTGAGCCCTTGACTAACTACACCTCGGGCAGCTTCGTTGCCACTGCTTCCATGAGCGGCGGCATCGTCAACATCCCCCAGCTTCAGGCTGCCTACAACGCTGCCAAGGCTGGTGTCATTCACCTTGTCAAGAGTTTGGCTGTTGAATGGGCTCAGTATGCTCGCGCCAACGCCATTTCTCCCGGCTACATCATGACCGAGATCTCCAACTTTGTGCCCCAGGAGACCAAACAGATGTGGCACGACAAGATTCCCCAGGGGTAAGTTTATCTTGATGACATGGAGATACTCAGATGCTAACTAGAAACAGACGCGAGGGTGAGCCTCATGAGCTTCAGGGCGCGTATCTTTACCTTGCGTCTGACGCTTCCACCTACGCCACCGGTGCCAACTTTGTCATCGATGGCGGTTACAGCGCCCCTTGAAGAGAGTTATGAATCACGACATTAAAAGGACACGCTTCGTTATTACAAGCGGATTTGGAACGGTATGGAAAGGCAGCATCACGTGTTTGGGCTTATTAGAATACCGTAGACGACATGGGTTATGACATTGGAAAGGACTGAGATCCTATGAGACATGTTTGGTACGACATAAAGAAAGAAAGAAAGAAAGATATACATGCAAAATTTGCAAAGACTCCAGCTCCGTTAAACATTGAATGACAGAAAACGCCCCTGAACTCATTTACCGTATTCTGAACCTCGTCCTCGGGACACGGCTTCATCGTCGCCGAGATCTTCCTCGAGACAAACATCATCATCCCACCTCTCTGGGGTCAAGGGAGAATGAAGGCCGGTACGACGCAAAACACTGGCCTTCAGGTTTGGATCATTTCTCAATCCACTCTGAAGCTTGGCCCGTCTCCTAACGACAAACTCCATGTTCTTCCTCCAAGACACCTTGTCAGCCTGCAGACCTCGACGCATCTCGGGATTGCCATGCGAGATGTTGAGTCTATCCAGCCATTCGACCAAGCTGCCCGCGAGATCAATGAGTTGGCCAAATGTGGCCCGGTCAGCGTCTTCCCTGGTGAGTAGCTTCTGCCCGTACTTGAACTCCCGTGCCCCCTTGTTGATCTCGTTCATGTCCTTGGCGACCATGACCCTCTTGAGCCCATTGAGGACGTACATGGATGCTCGGACCTGGTTGTTGACACTGGGGTTCATTTTGGAGAGATCCTCTCTACACTGCTCGGCCCATTTGTTTGCGTCGTGGATGAGCATGTTTGCCAGCCTGTTGCACCCTTCGCGGAGGGCGAGCTCGACGTAGTTGCGTGTCCGCAGGAAGACGGACAGGTTGAGGTAATTGATCCGGTCCATGAGCGACATCTCGCCTCCTCCCAGGGTAGGAGTTTGGTCGTCGTCGGGCCTGCCGGCCGTTCTAACTGCCCTGGCGGCGGCCCTAATGAGCGCGTCGGCGGACAGCCAGTTGGACTCCCCTTGCTGGCGGAGCTCTTCCACTTCCTGTTCCTTGGCGTCATGGCTTTTTTGTAGGTTGTCAATATTCCTCTGGAGTCGCTGCTTTTGCTCCTTGCAGTCGACCTGCATCTGCTTCTTCTCCTGCCAAAGACACTTTGCCTCCTCAAGTTTCTTTTCAAGACTCTGCTTGAGATCGTCCCTCTCCTTGGTCAGACCTCTGTTATCGGCTCTGGCCTTCTCCAAATTGCCTTGATCGGTTGCATGCTGCGATTCCAGCTGTGCCACTTCCTTTCGAAGGTCGTCAAGCTTCTTGGCGTCGACTTGGAGGTTCCCCGTCTTCTTCTGTTCTGCTTCTATACACTCATTGAGTCTCTGGGGGTCGTCTTGTCGGAGCTTCTCCAGCTTATCCTTTTCGTTTTGGAGCCTCTTAAGCTCAGTTTGGTTAGTCGCCCGTTCCGACTCGAGTTGCTTCTTCTCCTTCTCCAGCTCCTCCTTCTCGCCCCCGACCTTCTTGATGTCGGCTCTGAGGTCATCCCGCTCCCTCCTTAACCCAGTATTTTCTTCTATAAGGTGTATTCTCTCAGTCTGGAGCTTCTTGATCTCGTTCTGGTTCTCCTTGTGTTGTTTTTCCAGTTCCTCCTTTCTCCTCTCAAGCTCCTTCACCTGGCCCGTCAGCGCCTCATTTGCATTCTGGAGGAGAATATTTTCATCATGGCTCTCCACCAGCCAGTCCTTGTGGTTGTTTAGGTCTTCCCTTAGTTTCTTCAAATCTTCTGGCGGGGATGACGCAGGGCGGCCCGCGTTTGCCTTGGCCCTAAGGCTTTGAAGTTGCTCTTCTGCCTCCTCAAGTTTTTTGATCGACTTGTTGAGTTCTTGGGTTTTCTCCTCTTTTTCTTTTATCAGCCGATTAACATCCTCGAGCCTCTCCATCAATTCAGTTTCCTGTCGTGCTAGTTTTCGAATATCTTGTTGGTTCTCTTCATACTCTGAAATCTATATTAGCGGCACGTTGGAAAAGTCTTGTTTCTGGTTGTCAACTTACTCTCTTTCAGTCCTTTGCTGGATCTTTCCAGGGCATCTTTGGTGACGCTGTCTTGTTGTATCTGACCACTGTTGAATGCTTCGTAAGCCGGTGGCCAGCCTTTCTGAAACTCGAGAACCATCCCATCCAAATCGCGGGCCACCTCGTGAAGAAGTCGCACTGCGTCACTCGACATTGCCCCATATTGATTCGATTCGTCGTCAGCGGTGGTAGCCTTGGCTTCCCAGGACTTCACTTTCTCCTTCATGACCTCGTAGAACTCTTGGTGAAAGTGGTTGCCGGCTTGACGATCCCGGTCTGCTGTTTTAGCACGGTCTTCGGCCGCAATCAGGTCGGCCGTGTGCTCGTCAGACACCCTGAATTCATCTAAAGCAAAGATCACCCAAGTCAGCAAAGCAACCAAACAGTTTCGGGCTCTTCTTACCTCCAGCAACGCTCTCCACCTCCTTACGGGTTTTGCCAGCCTCGTACATGACAATCTTGGATTGGAGCATAGCCTTTTCCTTGAGGAGACGGGCTACCTTGTCCTCTGACTGAGAATGTCCGTTGGCCTGCTTTGTAGAATCCATGCCGCCTTGCTGTTGAATCTTGTCCAATTCACTCTGTTTGGACTCCAGCTTGTCTTTGGCTTCGGCGAGCTTAGTCTCTGACTCACTGAACTTCTCTTCAAGCATCTCCACCTGCTCTCCTTTGGACTTTTTGTAATTGTCAAAGTTGTCGCTCAGATCCTGGAGCTGTCTGCTTGATTTGGCCATCTCCTCAGCGAAGAGGGCTTTTAGGCGGTCCACCATCTTGAGCAGCTCGTTGGCGTGGGCGTTGGGGACATCATCTCCGTTCCTGCAGTACTCCTGCAGAGCAGCAATGAGGCCGCTGTCCCGAGTGAGTTTCTCGTAAATCTCATCTCTCAGTGCCGCAGTGACCTCGCAGCCTTGCTCAACTAGGCCCTCCACCTGCTTCTTGGCCCGCTCCATGGGAGGGGTAGTCGGCCTCATGGAGACGCCAAGGGTGTTGAATTCCTCTGTGCCTTGGTTCGTAGCGACTTTGTTGTATGCTGTAACGGCATCATCAACCTCTTCATCAGAGATGGGAACGTTCCGTGCATAGATAAACTCTCGATCGGGATCTCCAATATCTGGGTACGGGTGCCTTGTCCCCCACCAGTCGGGGTTGTGCCTCTGGCGATTCTCCTGGTTTGCGCGGTACTCCGCAATGTCCTGATCAAGTTGATCCCCGTCAGTGTCAGTGGCCTGTTGAAACGAGTCCTCATTGTCGTCGTCAGACTGTTGCCAGTTGTTGCCGTTCATTGCGAATTCGCAATGTTTCGTGTTTTGAGGTGAAAATGCGTTGCCAAAGTGATGTTCTGAGTTTGTTCAAGGAGAACAACAACGAGGGAGCTCGAGGTTATAAATTTGTCTGGGTGAATGGGACCTGGGGAAGGCTCAAAGGTCATGAACAACAAAGAGCACTTGCTTCTCAAAGATATCGGGCTGAATGACACTCAGATCTCATAGGCGAAGGCGTTTTATGGCACAACCCTTGCCTCGTTTCTTGTGGTTGCACACAGAAGACGCTGCTAGAACTACAATGGACGCTCATACTGGGGGGTTTACTTCTTGGATACTTTCAGCTACCATGATGCCTGCATAATGCCTAGGAATATCTTCACTCATGGCAGAAACATGAGCCACCTTCTAGATCAATTGTGATTGTAACCTTTCTCGGGTCTGCTCCAACTGAAGGGTGTTGGTCTGTGAGTTGATCACGACTGGACTTGACCTGTCACGTCCTTTGTTCATGTCTCCCTGGGCCAACCAAATGACAACACCCAAAAACAAAACTGATCTGTGTGCCACACCCCGTTTAGCTTCTTATCAAATGAGTTGACAATAGCTTACTGTATGGCCCCAATCCCAGCTTTCCAAATCCAGTGTGCCACGACTTGCATTCTTTGTTCTGCTAGATAAAGACATGGGTCGGTTAGGCGTTGCCAACGTGGTGTCTACAAGACCACGCTGCCTGGTCAGCCGTCCAATGAATGGCATAGCCTCTCGGTGATGCCGACAGCTTAACCATAGTTAACTCATCTAGACTCGGCCTTTCTTTATCCTGGGCACCGCCATGGCTCATCTTGGAAAGGGGCTCTGTAAGACAGCCTTTTGGACGCACAAATCTCAATACGGAGCTCAGAATTAAACAAGGTTGAGAAAGATGGTCTTTATCTATGGTCATGGTGAGGAACTGTAACATTCCTGGGTATCGTGGCGCCGAATATCGAGATGAATCGCCAACATCGACGCATACAGAGAGTAAAAAGAAACGCCATAAACCAAACCCCCAAAACTCGCTCGCCATAAGCAAAAATGTCTAATGCTGTTTCAAACCGCATTCCATGCCCTTGTTCTCATCTCAACCCGATCCCTTGGATAACCCCTATCTTCAACTTTCACCAACACATCTGTCGTCAACCTAATGCCCTTGTTGGGCTCTCTAAGCCCCACCATGCCCGTCGTCGAGCCAGCATCAGATGCCGCTCCTCTCGTTCCTCGGCTGTAATTCCCCAAGTGAGGATTGCCGAAGCTGGCGTCGTTATGCCAGTCGCCATCAAGAGTGCTGGAGCCGCTGCCACGGGAGAACTTGAGAAACCCGCTCTCGAAGCGGCTTCGGAGCTTGAGCTTGGTAGACATGAGGCGAAGAAGAGGCTGTAGCGCAGGGAAGCAGCCACACCAGAGACCAATGTGAATCTCCAGTGCCGTCCATGGGCACACCCTGGCCATGTTGTAGGTTCTACAAGTTCAGTGTTAGCACGGCCTCTATGAGCAAACCAAAGGTATACCAACGGATCCGAGGCAAAGTCTGTCGTGATAAGCATGCCAGTCTTAATAAATGCCGTGACGGCGGTGAAGAAGCCAACGGAAAAGATGAGGGTCAGTTTGATGATTTTGGGACGAGTCATCATGTTGCTAAAGACCACCCAGAGGGGAAGCGCAAGGAGCACAACGTCGAGGCATGAGCCGACGATGGAGTGTGCCCACAAAACATGGGCCTCCTTTTCTCTGCTGACACATTTCCTATCGGGTTTTCCGGTGTTGAAAAGATCTCTGTCACTCACTGTTAGAGCGGGAAATGACAATCGGCACATACTATACTCACATGATAGGGTTGCACTCGAAAAGGAAGAAGAAGAAGCCGACCAGAGAAATGGCGATGTTGATGAAGGCGGTTATCCAGACGCATACCATGAAATGTGCTGAGATTCAGTCAGTTATCAACTCCCAGAAGGAATATCAAGACACGCTTACGCTCTCTATTCAGACGAGGGAAGAAGGCCAGGATGGATAGTCGAACAAATCCGATTGCCCAGAAGAATATCAGTTGATTAATTGGCAGTAACTATCAAGATATCCGTGTCAGTAATGGTGAACCTTCAGCCCAGACTTGCTCAGACATACCGAGAAGAAGGCATTCAACTGTTCTGGAGTGAGCGAACTTATGTGAGATCCAGCTCCATATCCAACAGCGACGATTTCTCGAGAAGAGTAGGTGACCGCGAGGACCTATATTCACTTCATTAGCAGCCAGCTCGAGCAACAGAAGCAACTAAACACCAACCCACCCAGGCGATAAAGGCCAACAGATCGTCCCACCAAAGAGCTTGTATCATGACACCCCTCACATACAACCTCAAGCTCATAATGACCGACGTGATGACGATGAGGGCAATATTCAGATTCAGCATGACGTATCCATGCGAGTCTTCCGCCTGCGGCTCGACTCTTGGTCCGACCGCCATCTCTTCTCGTTGGTGACGGTGATTGTCGTCGTGATGGAGATGGCCCGCGGGTTCTCCCAGGTGCTCGCCGGGCTCAGGAGTCGTCGGTCTCGGCCGAGTTTTCGAAACAGAATGTCTGATAACCGCGAGAACAAGTGGCAAGACATTGAGTAATGAATCCAAAGTTCAAGGGCGAGCTCGCTCGTTGCTGGAAAAGTCGAGCCCAAGGGGGCGAACTCAAGCCTATTATGGGGGATATATCCCGACTACGCCATACTTGGACGAGGATCTCAAGCCACGGTTCAAGCTTACAGACGACCTAGGCCAAGCGTCGTGCGGAGGATGCAGGGGTATGTAGACATATAGTTCAGCCAAGGTAAGATAGCAGCGCCACCGAGACCCAGAAACAGAGACTCGAGGGGAGGATCCGAACGGATGGAGATTTTGGGCTGGGGCGCGCCTCAATGGGCTCTTGATCGCCGGAGTGGGCAAGGTGTGATTTGTAACCGAGGGCGTCTTCAGTGAAAGGCTGTGGTCGGGGACAGCTGATGAAGGTAAGGAGGCCATATCTGAGACAAGCCCGAGACCTCATGAAAGGAGAAGTGCCAGGCTGAAGCCATAATTGACTTGGGATGTCACTTCGAGGCTTACAGGCTGGATGACATACAATCTGCTGGCATAATTACAGGTCGTGGCGACACATAAGTAAGCCCATCGCAATGATCGAAGAGTCTCGCCAAGGAGACCCCTACGCCGCACAAATCCGAGCTACAGGAGCTTGATCTAGAAAGTTGGGCTCCAAGCATCTACACATCGCAGGACTAAATCACAGAAGTTCCCATTTCAAGACTCTGTTTGTGCTGAGAAACATCATCAACGGGCCGCTTCCCCAGTCATCAATAGGCCGAGGAGGCTTTCCCCCTGTTTCACAGCCAGAGTTTGTTTCGTCTCTTCAACAAAAGACAGCCTGTCGAAGCTCAACTTCCCCCAGATGGCAGTTTGACCAAGGCACAGCTTGCCGCCATGACAATGTCTCGGTGTCAAAAGACGATGGCGTTCGTTGGCGTCCAAGCTAGGCCGATAGCTCTCATCGGCGGGCGGCGGGACACCCGATTCGGTTGCCCTGCGGTTCGGCGCGCCGGGACTTCAGTCCCGTTCCTGGCTAGAAAGAGGCTCGAGCGTGACGGGCGCAATGGACGAGACCCTGTCTCTCTCCTGACAAGTTGGCTCGTTGATTTTTTTTGAGTTGTTGCAGAGCCCACGACGGTTGAGATTTGGGGGACGAGGCCATGTGTCTTTTGCCTTTCGCCAAGCGTCTAGAAGAGTCTGTAAGCGCCTTGCTTCCATGACTGGAATGCTCAACTCGGCTTTTGTGGAATAGTCAACAGGTGTCCGCGATGAGCTAGAACAGACTCTAATGGAGAAACAATCGCTGGCCCAACAAGCTTGACCATCATTATGCCCGAGGCCGTTGTTAGTGCAAGCCAAATGGAGCTGCAAGGGGAAGCAGAGAACATCCAACAGTGAGTACGCTTCAAGGGTTTCTACTGTTTAAACTACAGGCTAGCCTCTAGTCCTGTTTGCTCTGCCGGGTCAAGAACCATCGCAAGTAAATACTTAACCGCCAGCAACCCTCGACTCCGACAGATATTGCACGATAAACCTCTACCTCTATGGTCTGATCAATGCCTCGAGTTGATCACATGGTGCTTCGATAATCAATTCACCGCCGGAGCCGAGGAGATGACTCAAGGCGAGAGCGGTTTTTTTCTCATGTGCCAACCAACGAGCCAGTCATTCTCCCAGACTGAGAGGTTGTTGGTGCGCCTTGTTTCATCTTGATCACAGTGTGGCAATCTCGGATGTAACCTCTTGTTGTGGAGCTGTGTTGGGGGAGAGGGGGAGCTGCAAGTGATTAATCACAGCTCTTTTGGTTAGGATGAGACATCCATGATGGTAACCTCTCCCTTTGTCAAATCACATATCGCTGCGCCTCACAAACATACGAGGTTTTATTGGATCCTAGTACTTCTTGATATGAAACTCGGGCATTACCATCTTCAGGAAAGGAAGCGCTTGTTTCTATCTCATCAATCGCCAACACCAGGCGGGTGATCATGAACAATGCCTCCCTCAGCTCCTTCAAAAACTCTCATAAATATTGACAAAACTAAAATGGTAATGTTAGAGAGGAGAAAGTCTTTCAAAGTAAATAGAGTTCCTAAAGTCCCTTTAAACTCGCTATCTTGTGGGTAAAATATGCGCCAAATATCTACCCCTGAGATCAATCGCTCGCTGAATCAATGCCTCCAACACACATTTCAATCCTATCTATGAGGACCACACTACTCCAAGCACTACCTGGTATCCACAGTCAAGCCTTGAAATTGTACGGTATCCAGTACCCTCCAAGCCCCAATACACAGTACTCCATCCGACCAACAGTGAAGCATCCCAGTCAATGTGATTCCACTGTATGCGAAACGTGAGCCAGCCAGCCAGCGGCAGTTCGCAAGCCCGTCCAAAGCATCACGGGTGCTCCTAAGCCGTATCCTCGTCCATCTGATCCTTTGCCGCCCCGGATCATTACCACAGCTCCTCACTGTGCACCATGTCCTTCGCCACCCGGCCTCCAGAATCTTGTCGGTAGCTTTGTCGCGAAGCAGCAACGTTGGCAAGGTTCAACGGTTCAGGCGGCCCCTTGCGTGATGTCACATCATTCTTCGGGCTCGATGGGTGTAAAGTAGCCTTGGGATGCGAAGGGAGGCCGAGGGAGCCTGGTGGCAACTCGGGAGAGCCCACAGAATCTCTTGCGAGTTTCGAAGAAGTGGGAGAGAGCTGCTTTCGAATATCGGGTTCGTATAGATGGTGGACGGGATGACCGCTTGGAGTCGGAGACTGGATCGGATCTGGTCGTCTGTGACGCTTAGTTCCTCGGGGTGATGTCGAGTCCCAGGCACCAAGGAACGCAGTTCCGGGATGGAACGAGGTCAGGAGGCCGCCAGCAAAGAATGGCAATACTCCTCCAAGCACCATAAAAGCAGACTCATTCTGGAAGAGGCTCCCCGACACTTCATCCGCAAACTCAACGAGGCGATAGATCGAGTAGACGATAAGGAGAGTCGACGCTATTTCCATTGCTAAGCCCTAGAGTTAGCGAGGGCCACAGTCGTTACAGAGTAGGACCAATTACCCATGAGGAACTTCTTGAAATGGGAGGACGAGTAGATCTGGACATGTCTAGCATCAAGGCTTCCTCGTTTGGTGCTGAGGCCCAGGGTAAACCAGAAATGCAGTCCAGTGCATGCCACCAATGCGGCGGCTTGGATGGCCAAGCCAGCGGCTGTGACAATTGCGCCTTGCTTTCGCTACTCCAATGTCAGCTTATCACAGCCTTGTTATCACCATGCTCAGGAGTACATACAGTAACTCCGCTAGACTCGTATGCTGTAAAGATGATGCCGATTAGCTGCAATAGCATACTGCCAGCGCTGAGTCCCCAAAAGCCGAGACCAGCCAGGAGTGGCTTGAACGGGCAGATGGGCTCCCCATAGATGCCTAGGATATGAGGGAGGATGATAAAGATGGCGAGGCTGAGAAACGACGGGCCGAGAACTGTCCCAAACAAGAAGAGGAAGAAGTGGCCTTGGTGGTCTCGGTTTGAGTGTAACAGGAGCCGGCCGATGAATCCCAACACTTCGAAAAAGAGACCAGTTGTGAGCACCGCAGAGAATAGATATGTTCGCGATCGAAAGCCGAGATAGGGGGCCGCCAGAGCGAGAAGGAGAAAGGCGACCAGTAGGACAGCATTGCCGCCTACGCTTGGGTTGTACGCGTAGAAGCCACCAAAGGCTGGACAGGTTGAACCACAGTCTCCTGCCATCGTCGATTGTCGACCAGCGATGGCTGGCAAGTTATCATGACAGGCTTGGCAACCGAGGCAAAAACAGAAAGGAACCAAGAGCAAGACACAAGAGGCTTGGCCCACTACATATACACATACTGCCTACGGGGTGCCAGGCCAGGCCATCACAGTTACGTGCCGGTCTGAGCAGAGACATGCATGTGAGGCTCTGCAGCTACGGGGCGCTGTAGAAGAATGGTCACAATTGGAGGGGCCATGGCTGCAGTGCAACAATCCGGACCGTGACCCATGGAGGCAGTTGGACGCCTTCCAGAGATGTCCTTCTCAGTGGCCAATGAAGTGTAGGGCTGAGAGCGGGAACTTGCGAGACGTAAAGCCCGATGGGCGGAGAGAGCCAACCAGCTTTGGGCACGATCGACATGGAAGAGCACAAGGGTGCACGTATCGTGCAAAGTGCAAGTACCTCGCCATGGCAACCAGTCATCGGCTGAGGAGGCAATGCGCGGGAATTCGAGGTGAGCCACGAAAGACGAGCTGACGATTTGACCCGATACCCTTGTATGCCACCGGGGTGAAGAGTGCTTGCGAGAACAAGAGCGTTACGCAGGCAGCGTGTATGTGACGACTTGACATGGCCATGCCAACTGCAGAACCTTTTGCGACTGAAATCATGGCAATGGGAGAGTATATCCCGGGCCAAGCCAGGATCGATTTTACCAGGGCGGAAGGTCAATCTCTTGCCTGCAGGACACAATCTCTGGTCAAGGTGTTGGCGGAGTTGGGGGCCAAGCCTGCCAATCACAGCCAGATCAAGCGGGGAACAGCGGCAGCCTGCACCGCGCGGAGAGCGATGCAGGGCCACGAAGTCGGTGAGATATCACTCTGGTTGGTGGACGAGCGCCAGAGGAGGCATCCATCTTTGGCGGCAAGCGGGCCGCATCGTTCCATTCCGCGAGCTGGGGGCGCTGAAGACGACTGCGACTGGTCGTCGGGAGTTTTGTTTGCAAGCATGTTCCGGCTGTGACAGATGGATCATGGCATGATTTAAGATTCGTGTTGGTGCGGAAGCGCGCAGTAGGCCTGGGACTGGGCTCGTACTATGCATGAGAGTGCTTCGGGAACAGGGCTATTGCTTGAAAGGAAGTTTAGTCGACCTCGGAGCATTTCGATCGACTCAAAGTGGACAATTTGGGGGCTGGTCCTGGGGTCCTGGGGGACCCTTGATATGCAGTTGGTTCGACGTGCAGTGCCAAGTGGGCGACGAAACGGCTCGGAGGCGGGCCCGGGAGCTGTCGATCTCGGCCCTGGTGCCCTGACAGACACTTACTGCCGATATGGTGTGGTCGTGTTTGTTGGCTCAGGCCTGTGGCCTGTATCCACTCTGCCGGCATGATGAAGCCATCCAGTCCATGGAATGTGATGGCATTTCCACTCAATGCTGTTGGTTGATCTCCCATCGGCCGGCAAGTGGAGGCGAAGACCTGTTTGACTGCTGGATCGAGCAGGTGCCTATCATGAACTGGCTGTCACCAACATCTCGAGTCTGCATCTGCAACGTTCGCGGTGGCAACGCGGCACGCGGCACCTCGAGACCCGCTGATGAAGGCCGCCTGTCTGAGACCTCTTCCGGGGAGTCCTAGAGACTTCTCCACAGGAACTTTGGGCTTGGTTGGGAGTCATCGCGGCACAGTCGGGAGGGGATATTTTATCAAGAGTTGGTCGCGTGAATTCCGGTGATGGAACAAGTCCCGCTGAGGAGAACTATCCCTGCCCGGAGGGACTTTTGCGATGTTGAAAGATTGAGGATGAATGGAGCGGTTGCTTTTAAAAGGACCTCCCATGGACCTGGCAGTTTGGCGCGGCAGTGTCTTGTCGGTCACAAGTGACTCCGGCCGCCGTGAAAACCAGATGAAAGGCACCAGCCACGAGGAACTTAGCCACATGACATAATGCCTGAGCCACTCCCAGCTAAGGTGCTGACCGCCCGCCACATGGGGGCTTGGCTGGGAGGCTGAGCATTGGTGACGAAGCTCCATCCGAAGCTTCCCCAGACCAACGCTTTATGAACCGCTTCTCATGCAAACATCGGTATCCATGAGAAATTGCCAACTCCTGGCGCCTTTCAGAAGGATAATCCAGGTCTGAATTGCTGCATACTACACATACGGCCACCCTTTTTGGTCATCAAAGGGCACATCACTCTCCGCTCACCCCATTTGCTATCACACCTCATTGGGCCATTAGGCCCAAATCGTCTCATTCCTCCATCACCTCACGTCGCACATCAGCCTCTGTTTCGTGTCCAGCTCGGAGCTTCTATTCGCCCATCATGTCCATCCGCATAGCTTTGGACCAGCAGCCTGAGTTCTACACCAATCTTGACTTCATCCGCGGCCGCATCATCTTGGGTCTCAACCGCCCAGAACAAATTGGCAGTATCGTTGTCAAGCTTGAAGGCGAGTCGGGTACGGCTCTACAAGCTCCCAACGCCTTTGACGCAGATTACGCTCCTAGGCCACCAGGAGCTCCCCAGCGTCCCCCTGGTAGCCTTGCAACTGAGAACCACAAGATCCTCTACAAGCTCCAGCAGGTCTTTCCAGATGACTACTACGCCAGCTCTTCAAGTCCATATGGCTCTTATCCGCTCCAGGCAGGCGAGCATGAGTTCCCATTCAATTTCAAGCTTCCCATCAACAATGCCTGCAGCGACCCTGAGGCCATGTCAAAGATTGGTGGCGTGGCAAATGTAGGCGGCTTTGGGGGTGGTGGCCTTTTTGGTATTGGAGGTGTGAGAGTCATGGACGGAAGCAAGCAACTCTACCTTCGCCATGTCACCCGCACACTGCCACCCTCACTGACTGGATATCCTATGGAGGCCGAGATCCGTTACTACATCAAGGTCACAATCCAGCGTCCAGGGCTGCTCAAAGAGAACTGGCGCTATCAGATTGGTCTCAAGTTCCTACCAATCGAGCCACCACGGCCCAAGCACACGGCCCAGGAGGCCTTTGCTCGTAGGCCGTTTACGTTCCGGCCAAGGTCCCCGGCGCCGGACAAGAAGCGCAGTACACTCTTCAGCTTCAAGGGTAGTGAAGACTCCAAGGCCGCCTCCACCCCGGAGCCGTCCCCCGACACCGCTCCGGCTCCGGCTATCGAGATTTCGGCCCGTCTGCCCCACCCCAGTATACTGACTTGCAATAAGCCCATTCCGCTAAGGCTTATTGCAAAGAAGTTGAACAACAACCCGGAACAGGTCTTCCTGGTTTCGTTTCAGATGGATCTGATTGGCCGTACAGATGTTCGGGCTCAAGAGCTTCACAACCAGAAACTTAACCGATGGGTTGTCGCCGCCAACTCCAACCTCAACATCCCCTTGACTTCCTCACCGGAGGATGAGGTTGGAAAGGAGCTAGTGATCCCCGACGATGTGTGGAAGAATATGCCTCTTCCCAACACCGTCGCACCATCATTTGTCACCTGCAACCTCTCCCGAAGGTATGAGCTTGAGGTCAAGCTTGGGTTGTCTTGGGGCAAACCCAAAAAGGGCATTGCATCCAGAGACCCATCCAAGAACCCCCAGGTCATCCATCTACCATTGCACTTTGCTCAGTTGGAGGTATTCTCTGGTATCACTCCACCACCCGAGCTGGTCGAGGCGGCGAGGTCTAGTCGGCCGGGACGAGCGACCTTTACTGGGAATCCACCCGCCAACGGCTTACCTCCTCGTCTGCCGCCCCGAACAAACACGGCGAGTGCCTCGATGGCACCACCTCAACAGCAGCAACATCGACCACCTCAGGCTGCTCACCAAGTACCTCCTCAACCAGCTCATGATCCGCTATACCCGCCGCAGCTGGCACCAGGTCAGGATGTACCACCATATGACGATGCGCCGCCTAGCTACGATGAGGCTATGGCAGAGAACCTATCAGGCCCCTTTGATGGAATGCAGTCACGACCGGCTTACAGTGGCGTCACCAACGAAAACGCACCAAGCCAGCTGCCCCCTGAAAAGAACTAAAGTGTTGCAAAGCACGGGTTGAATGTTTAAATTCTAATGCACTTAACTGTAATGACGACAGCGGGCGTTGTGGATGGATGGGTAGGATGGGATGGAATGGGGGGCTTGGGGAGTTGGGAGAGCAATGCAGTTAGATGCCCGTTGGATCATACCCAGTAGCATGCGCTTTGCCCATGATCGGTCAGGAGTTTCGGAGACGAGCTTTATTGAGAGGGATTAATAACATACTCGCATGAGGGATCCATGCATCAAGCCTTGTTGCCAAATCTGAGCATCTATGATTCAGCTTGACCGTTTGCCCACCTGACTCTTACATAAACCGAAAGCATTAGGTGCCTGAGTTGCTTGCTTGCCTCCATCATTTGAGCTTCCTCTCACCCCACCCTGTACCCAAGATGAGATATAAAAGGATGCAGAAAGGGATCATCCAAACGTGTCATTCATTGATAATCTGAGGCTCAACTCCGCACTTCCAACATGGTGTGCTACACTGAGACTTGATGACGTTCAAGGAGTGCGAGCCTAGATATAAGATGCTATGTCGACGAAGGAGGCGCTGAGTTTTTCCATATACGATACAGTTTTGCTACCGATCCTAACCCGCTCGATTCTCCCGGTAAAAACATTCCAGTCTCATCGTAAACCCGCCTTAGTACTCCAAACAACAGGTCCATAGCGATGCCTTTCCAAGCATGGCCTTATCCATCCACCCAGCCATCTCGTAGCAGACAAACAAAAGCGGGACAAGGATGCCATGCTTGACCTGTCTCTGCATGAACTAGCATCTCGCTCTGGCATCCATTGAGCTGAGTGTTTAACCCCGGCGGTTTAATTTAAATGCAGCGCGGCGCCAACACAATAGAACCACACAACAGACAACATGTGTTTCTCAAATAAATTAGACACAGACCATAGTAAGAGGAAATTGATGGCCTGATACGTTCAAATCGTCCCCAAACTGCTCAAAGTTAGTCGGTCGAATGGCTTGTTTGTTCTGAGTCTACAATCCGTGTAGGGTGAGGACGAGCCGAACATCTAATATGTCAGTGAGAACACAGGACCACTGATCATTATAAATGTTGTTATACGCCTTTCTTGACTGGTTAGTTATAAATTCTTGGAGTCTTTGGTCCAAGTGTTACTGAGACAACAGTTTGTAGTTCGTACTTCCAAGCCAATGATCGAGTCCCTTCAGTTGAGACCAAACTCCAAAGCTTCTCGACCAGTAAAATCACCAGCGCAAAAATTCCATCCGTGACGTCACCTCCACCTGCCCCCAACGCCGAGCCGTCCGAGGCACTTTGCAGACGATTACATCCCCAAGCTCATGCGACTCCAGATCCATGAGCAGATCAGCACTCTTGCGCAGGGCGCTCATTTTGGCATCGCCAAGACCATCACCAAGCATACAATGGCTTCCAATTATTAGCCGAGGCTTCTCGTCCGGCCGGTATCTGTGGCGTTCTGAGGACCCTCGGATAAAGGCTTTGGGAAGGGAGATATCAGATGACTATGCCACGATCCGAGAAAAGTACAGTATGTTGATACTCCTCTGGAAGAGCTAAGAGGGTGAGTAGAGACGTCAAGACTTCTGCTAACATTTTGGTAGAGACTCCAAAATACCCCATCGTCCTTGCTCATGGCCTCTTCGGCTTTGCTGAGCTTCGCCTCGCATCCTACCTCCCAGCCGTCGAGTACTGGCATGGCATCCGAGATGCCCTCACCGCACAGGGGGCGACAGTCCTGACACCTACCGTGCCTCCGTCCTCCTCCATCGCCGATCGCGCCGCCGCCCTTCGCTCTGCCCTCGAAGCCCATGCGCCTGCCCCCGAGGCCGTCACCATCATCGCACATAGCATGGGTGGCCTCGACGCTCGATACATGCTCGCCCACCTCAAGCCCCTCCCCGTCCGAGTCGCTGCCCTCGTAACCGTCGCCACGCCGCATCGCGGAAGTGCCTTTGCCGACTACCTCCTCGACGAGCAGATCTCGCCGTTACACCTCCCCCGGCTATACTGGATGCTCGAACGGGCGGGCCTCGGCACTGCGGCCTTTGCGCAACTGACAAGGCGATACATGGCTGAGGAGTTCAACCCGAGCACCCCCGACTGCCCCGATGTACACTACTTCTCATACGGAGCAGCCGTCGAGCGACCGGCGCTGCTGAGCCCGTTCCGGCACCCACATGCCGTGATGACCAAGGCCGAGGGACCCAACGATGGGCTCGTCAGCGTCGAGAGTAGCCACTGGGGCACATACAAGGGGACTCTCCTCGGGGTGAGCCACTTGGATCTGATCAACTGGTCGAACCGGGTGGGATGGACGGTGCGCGAGTGGATGGGCATAAGACGAACCTTTAACGCGATTGCGTTTTATCTGGACATTGCCGACATGTTGGCAAAGGAAGGATACTGAGTTCTCTCTCACCTCTGCGATTGAAAGCAGGGCTGTGTACTTGTATGCATGAGTGGTTAGACTTAGACTTTTTGTAAGATACAGGCGGGTTTGCAGCGCGGTGTCGTTTTTCGCAGCCGGAACATGCACCCCAGATCAATGGTCTGCAGTCTGTGGGGGCCTCATAGAGGCGATGAAGCTTAAAGGGGAGTATGCAGACTGATGCGAGAGCATTGGTGAGTGTTGAAGGAATGAAGGGCGTCTTTGTAGAATTCTGAGATCAGCAAGGCTGTTATCATGGTTGCGTCTTTTGTTGATCTGTCAAGCGGGTGAGAAGAAGCGTTGCCTAGAGTCATGTCCATATGTGCAAACGATTGTGTCGTGATCAATTCGCTATTAACTTGGCTCGGGCCGAAAACTCACGATACTGTCAACTCATTCATCATCACCCATGCTTAAACATGGTCATCATCGGTAAGGAGAAACAATCAATTGCATTGCTTCAAACAGGTAGGTATCAGTAGCATTAGAATATAGAATACAGCCACCTTGCCGCGAACACTCGACAAGAACCCGTCCTCCAGCACATTTGTCCCACTCGATCCGGTGGTATGAGGGTATGTACAGAGTGTCGCACACCGCTCTCGTCGGCCGATAGCGTAGCGTAGCGACCGGGCCGACCAGGGCGGCGGGCGAGGAATTGATGGGGGACGTAACCGATATTTGACTGGGATACGGGGTCACAGTCGGTCACCCGGTGTGTCGCAGAAAGGCACCTTGTCGTAACACCACTTGAGGGCCCCCGAGGCATATAATCCAAAAGACGCTCATGACTACGCCTCGGGCCACCCTCCTCTCCCCTCGACCCCTGGCATCTTAACGTCGTCTAGACCACAACGGCCTTGTTGGCCTTGCGAGCGGCCAGCTTCTTGTGGATGAAGAGGCCGAGGAGACCGATGGCGACTGTGCTATTTAGAATTTGCGCTCTTGCTAGAATGAGAAAGTGAAGCAACTTACCGACACCGACAATGCAGAAGACGACCATGACACCAGGCTCCCGGGCAGCCCAGTTCTTCTCGCGCTTGACGAGCTGGTTGACGACCTCGTCGCGGGTGATGAGAGACTTGATGGCGGCCATTGTGTCGAGAGTGGAGATTGCTACTCAATGTTAGTTATCATGTTTTGATCCAGACTGAGTGACAGGATTAAAAAAATGATAATGCTGAGGTTTCCAGATGCCCTGAGCCGAGATCATTGACCGTCCAATCTACACCAATTTCAAAATCATGACCAAGCCGTCCATCAATTGAGCCACGAGCGAGCGAGTTGAGGGCGAGCAAAACCGTATCGGCGCATTTGCTTGGCAAGCGTCATTGGCAGCCATCATCCCAGGCGCAGAGGCCGGCAGAGGAGCCGGGATCTTGAGAGCACAGAGGCGGCGTCGGCGTCGGGCGACATGGAGGGCAGATGATGGTTGGTCATGGACTTGGTCTTGACTTGGAATTGGTGATGATCGGGTCGAACAATGGGCTTGAGTCGGGGGTAGGAAAACGCGCAGCAACGGCAGCAAAAGGACAAGATGTGTGGCATACCTTTTGAAGCTTGGAGGGTGATGAAGAAGCAGCAAGTGAATCTGGTCGCGAAGGCGGGCTTTGCTGTGGTTTTGTTGATCAGCTCTCGGCACCAAGAGACACCAAAGGTCGCAAAAAGTGGAGACGACAGCGTCACGCCCCGAAAAAAAGCTTGGGCCAGACAAAGTGGATTCGACTGGACGAGAAAGTACAGGACAGGACAGGCCAAGGGCGAGCCAAGTCAAGCAGAACAAAAAGCTTGCAAGGCGACGCCGAGCAGAGCCAGAGCCAGGGTCCCGTCCGTCTCTCTTCTCGCTGTTAGTGTTAGTGGTAAGGGGGGGAGGGGCGTGGGCGTCTAGGGTGGTAGGCAGAGGGTGGCGGGATAAACAGGCATTTGGGGATTGTGGTGCGCTCTTTTCACGGCACGCACTGTGCGGCGAACCTGACGCGGAAAAAGGGCCCTGGGATGAGTGGATTTCTGGGTGATGATGATGTTCCAGCTGCGTAGCGGATCTCCATATGGCACGGATGAGACGGGGGGAGTGACGGTAGAAGCTAGCAAGTGGGACTTACAAGATGGCGCTGGGTCTGCGAACCTGCAAAACAAAAACACGCTGGTTGTCACTTGGGATGGTCAATTGGAATCTGCTTGGCGTGTCTGAGTCTCCAAGGGAGGTTTTTAAGCAAGAGTCAGGACTCAATGGGACGGTTAGGACGGGTTCGAAGAGAGTGCAAGGCGAGTCGAGAGAAAAGGAAAAGGCTGGAGGAAAGCTCCGCCAAAAGGTAACAGGATCAGCAATTTGGCGAGGCATATTCCACTCAGCCCGGGCCAGACCAAACAACAACAATGGATTGACCGAGGATGATGGACGACAATTCCCAACAACCAAACCATCCGTCCATCCATCCATTCATGAGGCGACGCCGAGAGGCACCCGAGATTCGCGAGAATTATGCCTGCCTACCTCTAACGAACGAATTGGAGGCCCTGGAAAGAAGAGAGGTCGAGTCCCGACTCGCCAGTGTCCTGTAATCATCGCTCACTCCCCCGTCGTTAGGGACTCCCGTCTCTTGATGATGGCGAAACCCATCCCATCAGCATACCTCGACGAGAGGTAGCTCCCATGTCACCAGCTACCTCGACTCTGCAGGCCCATACCGCTTCCAGCCTCCAGACCAGGCCAGCGTTTCGCCAATTGCTCCCTCCACGAACGGGCCGCTTGTACAGCAGCGCGAGCCCCGGTCCCTGGTACTAGCTTCGATACGCTCAGGTCCCGTACTGGCGCTAGACCCTGGGTAGCAAGGCAAGCAGAGCGGCCTACCCAGCCATCAATATCCGACGTGAGAGAGAAAAAAAAAAAAGGACAGGACTCAGAGGGTCATCTCTGGTGCAACTCGGAACACGGCAGTCAAGGGCGGTGCGGTGAGATGACCCATGTGGGGAAGCCTTGCCGATTTCAAGCTCCATCCCACTCGTGGTCCCACGGCCCACGAGGGCCATGAAATGCATGCGTGCAGTGCAGTCCATGCAGCGAAGCAAGCAGATTGCAGCGTGCAGAAGCTCTGCATCAAGTACAGTGCTAGTACAGTGCAATCTCAGCGAGCGCCTCTACTCTGCCTGCCCTGCGACAAGGTGAGCTGCGCGAATTTCTGGTCATCAACATCCATTCAACGATAGAGGGCGGTCCTGTCCTGTCCTGTCGGTCATGATAACCCGTCGCTAGAACGATGCGAGAGAGATTGCGAAAGGGGTCCAAGATGAGGGCGACTCCATTCTCGTGCCGTTTCGCCAGAACCGGATCGAGGGTTCTAGCCTCACCTATCCCACGTCTCTCTGCTCCAGCTCCATTGCGGTCATTGTTGTTGTTGTTTTTGTTGTTTGATTACATTCGTGATGGGAGATGAGACTGGACCTCGACTGGCATTGTCCGTTGATGAGCCAATTGACGGCCTACCCCGTCCCTCGGCACATTGCTCTGCTCTACCAGGCTCAATGGATTGTCAATGGACTCGTACTCCCGAAAAGCCCTGCTCCTTCAGCTGTTTCATCACTGGAAAGCATCGCATCAAAGCCATCTGAGCTGTATCAGAGAGCGACGGCCTCTCCAAGTTCCTCGGGCGAGCCCCATCTCAAAAGCCACGTCCCCACCGGCTTCTCCACAGTCACACACGACACTGTGCAGGCTAGAAGGACCTGACACCAGTATCAACAGACACACCAACGCCAGAGGCCGGCACCAAAGCAAGCCCCAGTGCCGGGAAGAAGCGCGCATCCTCTGTTTCCGGAGGTTGCATCTGCGCTGCGGGACCAATTTCTGTCTATCAATGGCCAATTGCCCGCTCCGGCCTGCCCGAGGCAACCGAGCAGAAAGAGACTCACTCCTGTTTGATACGGTAGCTCTTCCGGACGAGGGAGGGCTTTTGCGATTTCGCGAGTCAAACAAGCGAGGGCCGAGAGCGACTGTGTCGTCATGATCCGGACAAAGGCCTCATCTTGACACTTGCGTTGTGCATGGCATGGGGGCTCCCATGGTACGACATGGATCTTGTCTGTCACTCACTATCTCGCTGCTGGCCCTGGGACTGGAACTGGGTGCATGATGCGCGCAGAAGGCTTCACAAGTGGAGAGGACGATATTCGTGGCTGACCACTGAAAGCACCTGCATTGGCTCATCCACAAGTCTCCTCTCCTCCACTCGAACACTATCAAGTAGTGTACGGAGTACAGTGCCTAGCATAAATATCAAGACGACATCAGTGCAGGTCCCCGAATAAGATCACCCACTCAGAGTTTGTCCGACGGACTCGCTCGCTGTTCGGCGGCTGTTACTTACAGGCCATGCCCGCCCCCGGTGTCATCGCGGTCCAAAGTCTGGACCGGGGGCCAGCAGCTGGAACAAGCCAGGAGCCCTGCCCGGGCCATCCATCCTTCGTGCAAATCCCGCCTGGAAGTCCCGGGAGACGAGGGATAAACGACGACGCCTGCAAGGGTTTTCTCACCCCAGATGCCGACTTGTCCCCGGGAGGCGCCCGCCTCGCTACCGTCGCCCACGCCTCTCTGCCACCGGCGCTGGGCCCCGGCTACCAGCCTCCTCCGCGACAACCGCCGCCGATGACCTCATAGCCTTGCCCCGAGGAGATTTGAGAGACATCCAGAGTCTCATCTTTTACGAAATAGCATTCTGGGTTAGGTGTTGTGTCTAGACCACTGCCGGGAACATGCGCCGGCTATTGCCACGGGAGAGACCCTAGGTGTCACTTTTCCTCACTTGCTCATGATGTGCGCGATAAGAACTGTACTGTACGGGTGCAGATGTCAAGTCGAAACACCGTAACACGTCAAACTGCACTCTCCAGCGGCCGGCGCCGCGGCTGGATGCTTGCTTGCTTTGTGGCTGACCCAAGGAAAGACACGCGCTTCGACAAGGACCTCGGATTATCCTAGGCGTCAACCGCTCTACAATCTGTACCTAGGGATCCCATCCCGCCGCCATTGGCTTCCAGAACCGATCCCAGCCAGTGTCACCAAAGCCCGGGATAGGGCCAAGACAGGAACGAAGCCGCGAAAGTATGGGGTACGTGGTTAGTGGTATCGGCCGTCGCCAATGAGGTCAAGGTCTCTGTAAGACCTCAAGCCTAGAAGCGGCCCAAGGATACCTCCACGTTGCTGCTGGATGTGTGCATGCGCAGCATAGTTACCGTCTCCCCTCCAGACGGATCTCGAGCGGTTTCCCCATTGACGCGGGTTCCAATAACTCTGAATGGAAGCATGAATGTCACGAGTCCAATGACCTGCCTAAGTCACTCCAGCCGGGCGCCCCACGTATCCATGGATCTCCAGGTCCTGCATGGCATCTCCGCTGCCTGGATGCTGTTTGCCAGCAAGCCGCAGCTGATCAAAGATCCAGTTGTTTCTTGGGGTTCGGCTTGGCCCTTGGCGACAAGCCTGAATCGGCGAACGTGCCTCTTGGTTTTCTAGGCGGCACTTGGCTTGGGACAGTGGCAACTGCAGTCACCGTCTTTCAACCTTGTGCCAAGAGGCATTTTCGCCTGTCAGCCAGCAGCCTGGATGAGGCTGGCGGATGACCTTGAACCCTGGGCGGATATATGCTCGACTTATACACGTGAATGCACAGGACAGATGAGACATGGGCACGAAGCGAATCAAGGACCGATCCCGTGGCCCTGGTTGGGATGGGCATATAGCACCGTGCATTGAGGCTTTTTCTTGCATCTCGAATTCCGCTCCATGATACAGTAGCCGCGGCGAACTTCTTGCTTCTGTAGGCATCGTCACCGACGTTCCCAGCGGATGCACCTGCTTGAGTCGCGTCATTTGTCATACAGGCCTTCTCGTTGGAGTTCCCACCCAACGTAACGCCTCTTCTCTCCTCCAAGGCCGCCAACCTTACCCTTTCTGTCTGCGCCCAAAACCGCGCACTTCTGCCGAGGTTCCGGAACTCGATGCCCTTGCTGATACTGTTCTTGTCTCTGAGTTGAGCGCCAACAGCATACGCAACACCGGGCGGATCGACAGGGATAGCACCGACGCCGCTGTCAACAGCTGCGACGTCGCCGTTGGTGGCTGCAGCGGTTATACAGGTTGTGAGAGTCTAGCTTGTCCCGTGCTGGGCCGGCCTCTCACATACTTGACGTCTTCAATAATCAACACATCCTAGCAAGCCGCTCGCAGCCTTTGCCCCCTTCCAAGCCATGGCGCCCTCATGGCTCAGTGACTTGCGCCGCCTGAACCGCAACAACCTCGCAACTGTTCGCGCGGCGCCATGGGCCGAGATCTCGGGGTCTCTTGGCGATCTGGGCACTCTGCTGCCGCTCATGATCGCCCTCGCCGCCCAAGGGTCCATCCATCTCGGTACCACCCTCGTGTTTACGGGGTTGTTTAACATCCTCACCGGTGTCTTTTATGGCATCCCACTCCCAGTTCAGCCGATGAAGGTCAGTAGTATTTGTAGCCTACGAGCATCTCTCCCGGATCACCCGGACTCTTGAGGTTAAGCAGGCTGACTTATATTGATCCCTTTCTAGGCTATTGCCTCGGCAGCCATCTCGAATGGCTCTGCCATGAGTACAGTAACCGCTGCTGGACGGTGGGTTGGCGCAGCCGTCTTCATCATGAGCGTCACCGGCCTCTTGCGATGGGTCGTGCGTGTCGTTCCTATCCCTGTGGTCAAGGGCATCCAGCTGGGAGCTGGTCTCTCGTTGATTCTCGGTGCTGGTTCGTCGCTGCTTCAACCTCTTCACTGGGTTCATCCGGCTCTTGACAACCGCATCTGGGCCTTGGTTGCTTTTCTTGCTCTCGTCGGTACCCAGAAGCTATCTCGCTTCCCCTATGCGTTGCTGTTCTTCGTTATCGCCCTGCTGTTGGCCTTTGTCCAGGTTTTCATGTCTCAACAGAGTCTGCCGTGGTTCCATGTATGGCATCCTGAGTTTGTCATGCCTGGGAAGGATGATTCACCTGCATTGTGGATGGCCATCGGTCAGCTACCCCTGACGACGCTTAACTCTATCATCGCTGTCAGCGCACTATCCCAGGATCTTCTACCCGATATCCCTACGCCTTCGGTGGGCTCTATCGGAATCAGCGTGGCCTTGATGAATCTCACAAGCACATGGTTCGGAGGCATGCCCGTCTGTCATGGTGCCGGGGGCTTGGCCGCGCAGTACCGATTTGGGGCTCGAAGCGGAGCCAGTATCATCATCCTCGGCCTTTTCAAGCTGATCATGGGCCTTGTTTTTGGTGAAACTCTGGTCGATCTCTTGCGGTACTATCCCAAGAGCCTCCTCGGCGTCATGGTTATAGCGGCCGGCCTCGAACTGGCCAAGGTTGGCCAGAGCCTCAATCAAGGGGCTTCCGATTTGTGGCAGACTGCTGCGCAACAAGATGTTCGCCGACACCGTGACCTTTCAGACGAGGAGCGCACCGAGAGATGGAACGTCATGCTCATGACGACTGCTGGAATCCTGGCCTTCCGGAACGATGGTGTCGGGTTCCTGGCGGGCATGCTCTGTCATGGGGCGTACCGGCTCTCTGAACGATTGGCAAAGTGGCACTCACGTCGAGGAATCTTTCCAACTGAGCGCGACCCCCTTCTTCATTGATCTTGACATGGGTTGTTTGTCAAGGCACAAGGCACAAGGCACAAGGCATTGGCTGATGACTGTTCGCATTCTTACGGCGTTTGACTTTTTGGTTGTTTCTTTCCCTCGTAGACATTTGGCATTGGTATTGACATTAACACGTGTTATGGTCAACAGGTTCTTTGCGCGACACTCATTATCGTTGACTCAGAATAAGAGCACGAGGCTTGGAGCTTATCTTACCACGTTGGCGTTGGGCTCTAGGTTGCATTTCGTTGAGCATGAGAAGGCGTGAATACATCATGAGATAGAACCTTCAGATATACGAAATTTCTCTGCGGCTAGTAGGTAGGAGTACCAAGTTGATGTTCAAGCCTAAGGCTTCATCGAAGTTGAACATGCTCTAGCAAGGATCCCATCGTCATCCATCAAATCGTGAATAAAGGGGTTTATGTACCAAGTCTACCGCATCAAGCCACGATGCAGACTGAAATACAGGGTTTGGGTACCTGGAGGAATGTTTATTTGTTTGGTTGAGGGTGTCTCTGGAGACGGCCTCATCTGAGCTACTGACGCACGGGTATCCCTGGCTATCAGGAAGATGTCATGAGTGAAGTGACGAACGGTCACATTCAACAGCATTTACAAAACGAACAGAAATATGAGGGTAGATCGAATGAAAGTGAGTCTGTGCTTGCATTACCATTGATCTTTATCATCTGATACAATAATGAGAGCACGTTTGGGTAGTTCTTGCCATTGTGAATCATCGAAGCTGGAACTGGCAGGGGAGGCAAGTAGCACCCGTTTCCTTAGGCCCCCGGATTGTTTTCTTTCCTTAATAACAAGGAATGAACGGCCAATGGCGCGCCGTGAAACCAAGACGCAAGCCAAATCACCACCTGCACTCCAAGAGACAATTGTGTCGCCCATCATCGACGTCTTGTCAGCAAAGCTCTCCAACATTCTCTCTGATTGAAGTGTAAAATAGGCTCCCATCTACGCTCCAATATCTCATTCCAACGAATCCATAGGGAAGGAGGCTTTCAACGGTCCAGTGCCCATCGTCACGGTCGTCCCTTCCTTGTCCCCCTATGGGTACTAGCGGCAGGAGCCATCACCAGTCAGGCTAGCAAGTGAGAGGAGACTCGGAGCCCGTGAGGGAAGGAGCCCCCCATCAGACCAATCACGGCGCGCAGCCTTCCCCCCTCTGACCCTCCCAGACATCGCGGCTCAAAGGACCCAGGCGAAAGCCTCGTTCCCTTGTCTCGAACCTTTTATTTTCCCCGTCCCTTGTCCCCAAAACGGTCATTCTCGACAAAATCACGGCCCCGGCGCCCAAGTCGAGTCCCGTCGTCGTCAGTCACAACCCCCGTGAGGGCGAAGCGACGAAGGAGCTGCTCCTGCGAACAGCGATGACTTCGTCCATGACCGGCCGCAATGGCCTGCCCGACGCCCTGGGGAACCGCCCGGAACCCCAGGTCGCGGTCGCGACGACTCCGGCACCGATATCGACAGCGACGGCGACACTGGCCGCCACCGCCCATGCCAGCGACGCCGACAGTCGCGACTCCAAGGGGGCCACTTCGGCGCCCCCTTCTGCTTCACTTTCGGCAAATGCACCTTCCTCAACGGCCGCAGGGCCTGTCGCCGAGTCCTCATCAGCAACATCCGCCGCGCCTCCACCTCCTCCGCCAACTGCCGCTGCTCCATCGGCACCCACACCCACTCCAGCTCCAGCTCCAGCAGTCCCGTCAACAACATCGCCAACAGCACCCTCGACCGCTCCTGTACCGAGACCCTCGACTCCGAATCGAGAAACTTCAACTTCTGCTTCGGCGACAGCGCCGGCGTCGCAGCCTCCACCTTCGACGCCGCCGCCTCGATCCGCTCTAAACACTCTCGCAACCTCTGCTCTCAACGCCGACGCCGCGCTCGGAACACGACCACAAGCGGCGGCTTCTAGTGCACAGGCTTCGGCTCCTGTCGATGCAAACTCCAACGACCACCCGATGCCCGATGCTCCTGCCCCCGTTGACGCGAGTGCGCCATCAAACAGTGCTGTCGAGCTCCAACAAACTACTCCGATGCAGCTGGATCTCCCCGCAAACAACATGAATGAGACATTCGCGCCTTCAACGCCGTATAACTCGGTGTCCTTACCCACGCTTAACCAGCATGCGTACATGATGATGGCACTGGCTTCAATGGCGGCACCGCCGACTACAATCACCCCCTCACAGGTCACATTACCTAACCCCATGGACGAAGCTTTTAATGGTCTTGCTCCAGCAAACTCGATCCGCCAGGCGAACGCTGATAAGACCCTCGAATCGTTTGCCCGCATCGAGTTTGCCGACAGTGTCTTCCAGATGACTACGTACGCCGTCATTATTGGGCGAGATCAGCGCGCACTGGAGCAGGCACGTCGCGACGAGAAGCGTGACGAAGCTTACCGTCGCCGTGTTGAACAGCATGCAGAGAATGGCCTTCCACCCCCATCTCCTCCAAGGGGACCTGACCGCAGCAAATTTAGTAAATCCTACGTGAGCGAGGAGGGAGGAATGTTGGGTCCCGAATCGGACAACGGAGAGAATGGCCGGCCAGCAAAGCGACGAAAGACTAGCACTCAAGGTTCATCGCAGCACGACAACGATGAGGCGGCGGCGCAGGCGCAAGAAAACATGATCTCTAATCGACAATATGTTTCTCATACCCCTGGCGCTGCGGCAGTAGACTTGACATCATTACGACCATCACCCTGGCACGTCCCCTTTATCGGTATCCACTCACCAGGTCCCAACATCGCGTCCAAGACCAAGGCCATCTCGCGAGAGCATCTCAAGATTGCGTATAATGAGAAGGAGGGCGTCTTTGAGGCCATCCCGCTTCATAAGAATGGCTTCTTTTGCGAAGATGTTCACTACAAGAGTGAAAAGGTGGTACTGAAATGTGGTGATCGTCTCCAGATCAAGGACATCGACTTTCGATTCCTAATCAACGGAGTTGAGCGAGGCCGGACAGGTGCTGAAGAGGACGTGGAAGAGGAAACTGCGGTTCAGAAACGACATGCCCATGGCGGCAAGGAGATGAGTTTCGACTTTGAATCCTCACACGTCAATGGGCAAGTCCAGGACACGAGCGATGAGCTCTCCGAGGTGGCAAGCCCGCCTGAGTTGTCAGACTTTGGAGAAGAAGATGAGGCTGAAGCTGAAGCTGAAGCCGAAGAAGCTGAAGAAGCTGAACCGATGGAGACAGTGGAGGCTGAACCAGAGCCAGAGCCAAAGCAAGAGCCAGAACCGGAGAGGCCGGCTCCGGTACAGGAGCCCTTTGTCAAACCTGAATCGGTGCCCGAGCCTGAACTACAACCGCACGCTCTGATGCCTCAGATCCCCAAGAAGCGAGGCCCGGGCAGACCACCAAAGAACGGCATCATGTCGAAACGGGAACAGCGATTGCTAAAGAAGCAGCAGCAAGAGATGGCCAAGAAGACTTTGCCACAAGCTCCCCCGGTTGAACCACCCATCAAACGCAAGGTGGGAAGGCCTAGGAAACATCCTCTGCCTGATGATGCTAGTGAGCGACCTGAGAAGCGCAAATACAAGCCTCGCAAGCCCAAGGAAGATGGCGCTGAAGGTTCCGACGCTGAGAGGCGTGCCCGAGAAAAGAAGGAGAAGAAGGCCCGCCCCAAGTCACCACCTCTTAACCTCAATGTCAATGACTACACTAAAGAAGAGCTTCAGAAGCCCAACAAGAACTATGGCGTGCTCATCGACGAGACGCTCACGGCAGCAGGACCGGACGGCCTCACTCTTAAGCAGATCTACAAGCGAATCTGCGAACGATACCCATACTTCTTCTTCCGCACTGAGACCAAGGGGTGGGAGAGCAGTGTGCGGCACAATCTCATTGGGAACGAGGCTTTCAGAAAGGATGAGACTACCAATCTCTGGTCTCGTGTCCCTGGCGTTGAACTTGACGCAGGGAAGAAGAGAAAGGCATCTTCTCCCGACCGCAATAACCTGGCAGCCAGTCAAGCCTACAACCAGCAGTACTCGTATCAATACAATGCTGCACAGCACGTGGCACCCGGGGCTCCTGGATACCCCCCTGGTCAAGCACCTCCGGCATATCAAATGCCGGCCTACAACGCACAGCAGGGTCAAGCAGCGCGGCCAGTGCAGCCTTACGCAGCGTCGGCTTCTCCTCCTGCCCCCGGCCAGCCAGCTTCCGGCCAGCCAGCCGCGGGCCAGCCGGCCCAGACAGCGCCGACACAACCGCCGGCGCCCGCACAGCTGCCGGCAGGCTATGGACCTCCGCCAGCTCCAGCTCGGCCTCAGCTCGGCGGTCCTCAACCAGGCGCCTACAGCTCACCGTATGCGCCGAGGCCGCCGCCGCCAGCAAACCCTCCGGTCAAGAGCGAAGATGGGCATGCAGCACCCGCAGCACCCGCAGCAGCAGCGTCTGCTCAACCACCTCCGCCACTGGCAGCAGCCAAGACGGTCCCTGGACCTGCGCCAGCTTCCCAGCCTGTTGCTGCTGCTACTGCTGCTACTCCGGCAACTCGTCCACCTGCTACGGCACCTGCAGCTGCTACCCCAGCCCGCCCAGTTATCGATCCCCGTCTTCTTGCGGCTGTCGTCAACCTCAAGAACGGCCTGGTGTTGAACCTGAACAGGGCTCGTAACCCGAGATCAGAAGGCATAGTAATGTCGGCTCTCAATCGATGCCTTGGTCTCAAAAAGCAGGCAACAGAGAATGACAAGATGGAAAGCATCTGTATGAAGGGCATCCGTCAGGTTATGGAAGGCTTCACCAAGAATAGCCCTACCCCTGGGCCAGCAGCTTCCGCTTCTCCGCCTGCCAGTGACCTACCACCCGTTCTCGAACCCAGGGTTCTTGCATCTCTCACGGGCTTCAAGGACGTCTCGGTCAAGGCGCTGAGGGCGAAGCTGGGTGAGGCCAAGGCGGAGGCGGTCACGCTGTCTGCCATTGACCGCGTCCTGGGCTTCGCAGACGCCAGCATCGTGCCCCCGCCTGGGGAGGGTGAAACAGTCGGCAACTTTGAGGGCGTCGAGCAGCATTTAATGAAATCTATCAGACAGTTGTTGGAAGGCATGAACCAAACAGTGCAAGGTTCATGACCCTAGAATACTGGCTCTGGATTAGGACGTGTGTTTTCTCTTGTTGTACCACTACGGCGGACGGCGCAAGAGAGGGCAGGGAAAGGAAGGGGTGAAATCGGGTATACGTGCATTCGAGGCGTTTTGGACGGTCTAATGACGAATACGAAGGAAGAAAGGGCGTGCTGGATATGTTATGTCGACGTTGTTACGTACGAGAGCAAGAGGGCCAGGCAAGGTGTTGTGTTGGTTGGCTGGCCTCTGCCATTCCGACGGACGACAGGACAACCTCGGGCTTGAAGCTTTGCTCGACACAAGGACGTGGAGTTTTTCATGGGGGGGTTCCCATTTGCTGATATCCCCCGATATACCTCTAGAGCAAGCGACTGACTAACTGACTATGCTATTAAATTAAATCAAGATGCAATATGAAATGAATCAAGCCTTGAACTCGTCTCGTGTGATATCACTTGTGCTTGCTAACTATCTGTCTGTCTGCCTTCGCAACACTTCCACTCCCCCCTGAGATTCTGGTCAACAGAGATCTCTCAAACCCGCACATATAATAGCAAAGCTCCATCTCGTCACCAAGAAAATGGTTCTTCTCAGATTACAAACAAAGAGGAAGAAAAAGAGGTTAAAGTCGCTAATATGTACCCATCCACAGAACCCCTTCCCAAATCCGGCAAATCATCCATCCCATCCATCGCTCCATATCTTTTTTTGAAAGGACTGACAAGAAGCCGTCTTCGTCATTGTCATCTCTTACGTGTCATTCTGCTCGTTCGTGTTTCTGCGTCCGTAGCACCCGCGTGTGCGTAGATTAACATGTAAACAGCTCCCTCCTCCTCCCTCCCTCCCTCCATCTGCTTCTGGCTCACCCATTCTTGATAGACTTTTGGTGTCCTCTCCTGACTGAGCCCAAGGTATCAACAAAGACAAACTTCTATATGAGAAGAGGAGATAAGTTGCGAAAGAAAGGGGAATATTCTCAAGGAAAGAACCGAAACGCCTCACACCATTCCAAAGCAAAGACTCCCTCCGTTGACGCCGGTGGCCCGGCACGTCGCCTCAAATATTCATCGTCCTATGCGTGTCTGCACCTACACGACAGAGGAAATCTCGTGGACCTCAAGAGGCATGTGGCGCGTCCTTCTCTTCTGCCTCGACACTGGTCTTGGCATCCTCAGCCTTTTGCCCAGCCAATTTATCCACGCCAGAAACGCCACTGTCAGCTTCATCGTATGAGATGCCCAGGCCATTGGCATCCTTCTTATCCGCCGCCGCCGCTGCCGCAGCAGCAGCAGCGGCAGCACTCTCCTCAGTGCCCTCATCGAGATTCATCAACGCCGGCGGGCGGTGCCGCATCTGCCTGGCCTTGGCAAGGGAAATCGTCTTCTGTTGATAGCTCGTTGTGATGGGCTTGGTGTCGTCACGGTCGATCGTTGCCTTCATCAGGGCTGCCATCCACAATCGCCCCTGCTTCAAGTTGGGGAGAGCAAAGTAGTGAACGGTTGGCTTGGTGAAGTTCACTGCTCTCGAAAGGCCCGCGCGAGGAGGGACAAGCTTGAAGATGAAAATGGAATCGTCACCCTTCTCCAGTTGCGCGTCAGCAGGGTCCGCAGGAATTGCCTGACCTCCGACAACGCTTGTAAGAGTGGCGTGGAGGCCTGTTAGCTTTTCGTTATCGGCAGGGAGAACTCGATGGAACGAAATGTCGATAAGGCCCTTCTCTTGTTCATCATCCTCCGAGTAGTAGTATGCCAGCCGACGCCCCTTGAGAACAAACAAACGCGGCTTCCAGGTTGTCATGAGGTTTGAGCTCTTCTTCCTCATCCAGCCACTATAATCGGCATCCTTCATCGCCTCCTTGGGCGAAATCTTGAGCAAGCCGCGCGTGTAGGCGCTCGTTTCCTTTTTGCCCTTCTTTCCGCCCTTCTTGTTCGATTGCGTTGTTGTCGTGCTGGGGCTCTTTGCGGTATCAGGAGACTCAAGATCAAAGCTGGCTCCGCCCGAGGGTGTCGTCGACCCGGTTCGTGACGGTGATTCCACCATAATTTCCTTAGTTGTTGAGTCTGTGGGTGTTGCAGCCTTGGATCGGTCAAGGCCAAGGTTGTCGGATATCGCGCGCATACCCTTGCCTCCAGCCAAAGCAATAGGCTTGTTGACCACCGAAGCGAGCCAATCCGAGTTGAATCCTTGATGCTTAGCCGTGCTGGGCGACGCCGTTGAACGAGCTGATCCAACTGAAGTGTCCAGTTTGGTGACAGTAGGCGATGGAGCTTCACCAGCTGGAGGCAAATTCCTAATCGAGTCCGAAGTTGTTGACGCAGTTCGCCGGTGAGGGCCTGACTGGATACCGTAATACTTCTGAGCCGCTGAAGACATGCCGCCCTCTGCCATGGATCCTACACTTCCGAACCTTGACTGCCTTGAGATGGCCGTGGCGCTTCGAACTCTTTGCTCTTCTGCATAACTTGACTTTCTCGACTCTGCCCCACTGTCGCGTTTTCGTAGTAGGTTCCGGCGTCTGCTACCTTCAACGTCTGTGCCAGAGAAATAACCCCGATCCATCTCTACCGAAGAAGTGTCGTGCGCGTCCGGTCCAGGGGGACTCAGAAGATCCTGGAGGCCGGTTGACGATAGTGGTCGTGGCGAGGTCTGAGAATAAGCGCTCCCCAAAGTCCAGTTCCGATCGAACGATGGCTGTTTCTTGTGCGTGACATCCACTCCTGGATAGGTGCCAGTGTTGGTAATCTTAGGAGTAGGAGTCAGTCCGGGGGCGACAGGTGTTCCAGCATTGCGGAAGTCGGTCGATGAAGAATGGCGACGTGAGTGATGCAATTCCCTAACTGATGCCGCGGATGGTCTCTTGATGTGGCTGGCGCGATTTGTGCTGTCTTGCGCGTGATGTGTGGCAAGCGTCGGTGAGGCCTTGGGGGTTTGCGAAAGAGAAAGCCGTCTCGTCTGAATAGATGTTGGCCGGTTGGTGATAGTGTTTGTTCGACTCCTTGTGCGTCTCACTTCCTCGACGCCGTCGTTTCCATACGTCTGTGTCGACCGCCGCGTCTCTAGGCCGTGAGTATTCACCTCATCTTGCAGTGCCTTAATCTTGTGCCAAGTTTTCAACCGCCGGCCAACCGAGCCGAGATCAAACGCCTTGATAAATAGCGAGCTTTGGTCCATGCCTAGAAGCACCTCACCCGAAATCTCCTGGTCTCTGAAGACCTCGCAGTGGTGCTTCTCAACACCTGAAGTGAAGAGATATTCAGCCACATCATCGGGAGACCAAGCTTCAACTTCGGCGCGCGAGTGAAGGTCCTCCTCTTCCTCGTCAGTCTCCTCGCCATGGATATAAGACGCTCGGTGGTCGAGAGGTGTGCTGCTATACTCGCTTCCGGAATCGGTCGCTGTTGCTCGGAGTCCACCGTTGCTCGCCGGCGATCGCAAATCCGTGATATGCTCGTTGATAACGTTGAGGGTTTCGTGCAGAACAGGGCTATCCTGGCTTGGTGAGGTGAGATGGTTCAAGGTCGGCAGAAGGGGGGGTTCGCTCGAAGCCAGGACGGGTTCGGATTTCATATTGTTCAAAGGGAGAGTCACCGGCTGTTGGGGAATCGCCACGGATTGCCGGTTTGGAATCGGCTCCTCCCTTGAGATAGCATCCGCACTGCCTACAACCCTCGAGTCTTGCGCTGCATCATGGTGAGAAGTTGGGGCTTTTGCGGCGCTAAAGGCGCTCGTAGGAACGATCTTGGGGGCTGGTCTAGTGTAGACTATGGATGGTCAATTATTTCTCGCGCAGGAGTGGTGATAGCGTCGGGATGCAGACCTTCGGGGAAAAGTCCATTGTTGTTGTTTACCATGTGGCGGCCGAGAAACCAGCCGTCGCCGAACTCGTCATCTCGTTCTATGAGTTCGACTCGGTCGCCTTTCGCAAGACTCAATTCATCGGAGCTTCGAGCTTGGAAATCGTCTGCATGTCGAAGATATTCGTCAGCATCACCAGTTTGGCGAAGAAAGAACGAGGGGCTAGGAGGCAAGCTTACGTATCACGATCAGGGTGTCGCCAACCTCAGGCCGTAGAGGGCCTTCGTTAGGGCCCCTCGAGGCCATGATGTGACGGAGCGATGCGCTGGTGATGGTTGAGTCAAGATTGTTGATGGTGAACTGGTCGAGGCCGGAGAGACCGAGAAACGGAGTGGTGGTTCAAGGGCGGCTTAAACTCTGCCCGAACGGTGGCGCGGTTCCGAGGGGGAGGCCTAAGGAGTCTATCCTTGGGTGGAGGGAGAAACAAGTTGGTAAAGACGCTCAACAGACGCCATCCGTCGAGCCTGTATTGCCAGGACGGGTTGTCTGCCTGGTTGACGCTCTACGGCGGGATGGCTGGAGATGATAGAGTTGCGCTGTCGGGTTCTGGAGGTGCTCTGAGCTTCGCTGTGGCTGTGGTGGTGCGCTGTGGTGGTGCTCTCGAATGGTACGCTAAGGTATGCTTTGCTGTAGGTAGTGGAGCGGCGGTTGAGGAGGCGGGAGAGGACCGTGGTCCCTGGACAGGGTGAGAGAGGGCCTAGCGTGGAGGGCTGCGATTGGTGCGACCCGAGTTGTTCATGACTTTTTACCAAGGTGGGCTGGACGTGGTCAAGCAAGCAGATGGGATATTGAAAAGGGCGTGAAGGGTGAAGACGAGGGAGGAGACAACTGTGATAGTTAGGATCCTGTCTGGATTCGAAAATGTTTGTCAGAAGCGTGAAATTATTGAAAGGCCAGAATTCCTCGGCAATTGCAAGGTTCTGGAAGAGGTTTTGTTGCTTCAGAGGTGCATTGGGCTCCTCCACTCCAGGGGGGTATCCGGGATTGGGTGATGCGGCCAACCTTTGCAAATTCTATTTTGGGGTGTAATGCCAACACAGTGGGCTTGTGGTGAAATCAGGACAGAGTAAAGCGTTGTCGATGAGCCGAGCCGTGGTTCTCTGTGATTTGGCAGAGCTGAGATGGACGCGCACGGGACGAGATAGGTTGATTCGAGAACGAGAGACACGAATGGCGACGAGGGGTTGTTGAACGGGAGATTGGGAAAGGAGACGTGGTACAGTTAGCGAATGAGGGTGACGCAACGAGCCGCTGATGATGGCAAAGGCCACCGCGCAGTGTTGTACAGAAGACGGGCCGGGACTGAAGCTGAAAAGCTCGTATTGTGAATGTGCACTTCTAGAGGAGGAGGAGGATGTCTAGGTAGGTAGAAGTAGGCGGCAAGAAGGTAGATAGAGAGGAAGTGAAGAGTTTTCAGGTTTAGTATCGATCGTGGGGATTCAATAAAGAATTTTTACGGGACAGCAAATCTTGAATGGAAAGAGGGACATGCCCGGTGTGTTCGGACCTTCGTAGTGGATGGATGGATGGATGGACGAGCGACCGACTGCAACATCGTGGTGCCTGCCTATCACTTTGCCCGTTCCTGCCGCATCTAGGTACAGTACCTACTCGGAACAGACAGCCTACAGGCAGGCACAAGGGGGCTTGATGGACGAGAAGGTGCCCGCTGTGCATTTGCACTTTGCACCCTCAGTGAGGCCCCCAACAACTCAACTCAACTTACCTGACTCTGGTGCTCGCAACTTCAGGTAGCGTCTGGGCACCCGCAGGTGGTCTTGTTTCGCCGGGGTCATGGAAGCGAAGCGTCCGGCATAACTCTATTATGCCTGGAGTTGGGTTGTTTGATCGACTTCAAACACTGTCAGATCATGGCAGGGGCAATTGCGTCTTTTCGCTCGGTCTTTTCAGGTGCGAGGTCTTTTTGCGTTTCAGTGGATGGGCGAGTCAGACGCCATTGACAGCAGCGTTCCTGATAACGCCAGATATCGACAGGCACAAGACAAGTTGGAGCAGTTGTTGGGAAAACCTAGATCTTCATCGAAACACGGAAATAGACGAATCATGGACTTTACATCCGTGTCCACACTACCCGATCCAAGTGGATACCATCACCAGTCCTGCATCTACAACTCGACGCATGCCAGAATCAAGCAAGACATAGCAGCCAAGCACGCTCAAGTGGGTTCGAGTGCGTCGACGCAATTATCCGAAGGCCTCCTATTTGAGAGGGGTTCTTCAAATTTTCTTCTCGTCATCTGGAGTATCATATTAATTATGTAATTCTGTGTGTGATGAACTTGAAATTTGATGCATTCATATTCATGTGTGTAAGTGGATTTGTCTACATTCAATATGTACACATTGCCCAGGTAGACCCGGACCAGTTAGGGGACAGATGGCTTTTGAGACAAAGAAGTCGTTGGCTCAACACTATATATATACCGTCAAAGATGGGAGGAAGATGAGACGCCATGTGTACCACCATTCAAGTAAGTATTTCAAGACGAAAGAAATCAGTCTGCCTTACTTGCAGCACCTACCCACCTTGCAAGTGTCGTGAGGCACTGGTGATCTTGGCCGACCCCATCTCCCCGCTACATCCCCCTCCCAAAGAAAATATCTCCACCCACAGTGTGCGTGTCAGCCCAATCGCAGGACGGCCTCGGCGAGCATACAGACGGGCTGCTGCTCCGACACTGCAGCACCAAGACCAAGCCAGGCGAATAGGGTCCCAACGGGCAACAGCCGTCTTCCGGCTGACGGCTTATGGGTTGGCTGATGGCTTAAGAGAACATCACGTTTGCCCAAGCCCATCTTCTTCTTTGTTTGCTCCATCACCCTTGCCTGACTGTAGGTTCCCCGTCCCCGTCCGTTTGGTTCCTTCCAGCTTTCTCCCCTTGCCCGGGGTCTGCGACTGCACTGCGCTGCAACTGCGTTGCACTGCACCCTTTGACTGGACTTGCCGTGTTCGTCTCCCACGGTTTCTCCGCCTGCCGTCTGCCGCTTGCAGCTTCAACCACCTTCCTTCGCAACGCACCGCACTGGTTTTCTTCCTCTTCCAATCCTCGCTCGCAGACGACTTGATCCTCGATACGTTTGCCTCGATTTGCTCGCCTCGGCTTCGCGATCGCCAGCACGTCGCCGCTGACACTCTCGCCCTCCGCGCAACCATCCGGCGAATCATGATTAACCTGTCGGCTCTGGACTTTAGAAAGCGGCGACGTTGAGCATGATCCCCAGATAACATCCAGATGGTATTCACGATCTCGTCTCTACTACGACCTTCTCCAGGGCTAATACGCGATCGCCTCTCCAGAACCTCCCCAGATATCACCAACCTGTGAAATGCCACAAACATCCAGGTCAATCCAGCCAAGGGCCGTCCCTCCCTCCGAATCCCATCAGATCGCGACGTCAAATGAAACCCTCAACTTGCTCCTCGGCGGTCGCAATCATTCTTGGATGACCACCGGCTCATCTACAGACTTCGCTCCCAGGCAGGAACCCAGACCCTCCCAGATCAAACCTCGAAAGCGAGGACGCCCAACAGCAGAGCCCGCTACCGAACCGGTCACCACCGCTCCCCTGCCTACCCCGAATGAGACTGCTCCACAGCATGAGAACATTTCCATCGGTCACGTTGTTGATCAGCCGACAGCTTCTGTTGAAACAATTAGGTACAGGAAGAGTCCTCTCTCCTATCTATCGCAGTTTCATCCAGGCCTTGTGTCACGCTTGGTCTGGGGAAAATAACCTAGTGTCGCTTGGCAGCCTTAACTTGTCTAGCTCACAATACATGGCACAAGCGCTCTTGGACTTGTCGTTCCTGCTAACTCACTCTCTAGAGCTTCAACCGTCCTCCCTTCCCCAGCACTGACTGACGCACCGAGCCCGAATGTTGCAAACCAGCACGACTGTGCCAACACTTTGCCAACCGCCCACCCCGAGGGCACAGCATCGAGGCACCCTCTCCCTAACGGCGTGGACCGAGACGGCGCAGTACCCTTTTCAAATATTGCTCCGGCTCTCCAGGAGCAAACCTCGAATTCTACGCCTCCTCATCCACCCCCAACCGAACCGCCGAGCCGTAACATGACCGTTGACTCTACCCCGTCCGTCTCAGTCAATCAAGCAGGGGCATTGCCGATACCCTTCCCAGTTAGCGCGCAGGTTCCAGCTGCCTTGGTCAACCAAGCAGCGGTGCTACCAGCATCCCTCCCAGCAAACGCGCAGATCGACGTTGTTGCGCCTTCAGAACTCAGGGCAAGGACCAATAGACCGAACTCTGATGTACATCTACATCGGGCGAAGCGCGCCCGTGTTCAAGGCCCGGCCACACCCAACGAGTTGAGAAACCAGGCCCTGTCTATGCAATGGAAAGAAACCATTACTAGCCGCGTGAAAGGATGCGATAGCGCGGGACTTCTGAATGACAATGTCGAGAAACCTCGTTACAGGATCTTGATTGAAGCATGTGCAAATACCGATCACTTCTACATCGCACTTCATCAAATCCTTTGTGCCTGGTCCTTGGATAAAGCACCAGTCCACAAGATATTCCAGGGTCTAGTCGACCCTAGCCAAGTTGATGGTTCCTTTGAAACATTACAGACCGTCCTCAGAAATAACCAAGCCATGTCGGTTTCTCATCTGGAATGGTTTGCCAACTTTCCTGTTCCTCTGGCGGAAGTCTTGAGAGTATTTCATCCATCCTCCCTGGCTAAGGACATTGGCACATTTCTGATCCAGCTCTCATTGAATTGGTATAATCTCATTCAATCCGTTGGGAGCCGGATGCATCCGCTCCTTGCCTGCGAGCTGATCGAGGTACTCCGATGCCCTTCTCAGGGGCTGCAGGCCATGTTCTTTACCATGAGTCGCAGATGGCTCGGCATTAAAGACGGCCCTGTAGCAAATGCGATAAACGACATCTTTGAGAAGGATCGAACTAATGAGGCTGCTGCGGCCGATCGCGGCGACACTCCTGAGAAGATCAGCAAAGCTCGGTCTCAGATCATAGCCCAGTACTCAAGTCTTGTAGTGCAAGAACATCAACGTCACCAGATTCAAATGCAGCATCAACAATTACGACAGCAGCAACAACTCCCAGCTAGTACGTTGCCTATATCCCCTTTTACAGTTGCGTTGGATACTAACCTCTCCTCCAACGCATAGATGCAATGCTCTCTCCTACAATCACTCACACTGCCCCGATCGCTGAACGACGTGGACAACGTTCAGTGCCTCAATCGCCTGTAGTCCCATCTCACACGGTGGTATCATCACCAGCGTTGGCACAATCTCCCTCAGTGCCTCAGTTCGACGCATTGGCCCCGCGTCCCTCGATTAGCGATCGCAGAGTGTCAAGTCCAGCAATCACCAACCAACATCCCCCACCGGGCAGTCCGGCCCTCCAGGAGCATCGAAGGTCTGGTCCTAACTATGTGCCAGCCGATCCTCGGATAGCTCCGCCTCCATCTACTACCAACTATTACTCCCCACGGATTCAGCCACCATCCTTACCCGGGGCGGCCAGTGCTGGGCCCTCACCATCACATTCAAGGAATGGATCTCAGAGTACACCGCAAACCCCTATCTTGCCCTCCCAGGGCCAACTCCAGGCTCCTGTTCTCTTATCAAATGGACCATCGGTCCATCCGCAAAGGAGAGCAGCCTCTATTGCATACCCGTCGCAGTCAGTTCCCAATGCCCAGGGGGGTTACCTGCAACATCCTCCGACGATCCAGCCTCACTATATTGAACAAGCTCCGCAATCTGGGCCTCGTCAAGTCATGAATCCGGCCCCAATGGCACATCCTCACACCCAGATGATGCATCCCCATCAAGCAGTTCAACCTCTTCCCCACATGCAGCACGCCGTGTTGACACCCACTTCGCCAAACTACCCTCACCCAGTACAAGCATTGATCCCGCAGCATCAAGCATACCAAACACCTGGTGTCCACCGACCAGTTCCGCCGAGACGGGCTTTCGCACCAATCCCTGAGACAGAGTACCCAATGAGCCCGTACGGCCGAGTGTCGCTCCAGGTTGGTCTGCACAAGGTTGGCCTGCGCAGCCCTCGACGCGTCCCTGCACAACCGGCGAACACTCGTTATTACCAATACATCAAACAGTTTGCGCTTCAGCCCATGTTGATTGCGCCACAAACAGGTCTACGAATATTCAACTTCAACGTGCCCAAAGATCATATGCGGAGGCTTGCCAGGAAGACTCAAGGAGAAGGTCTCCCATACTGCTATTACTCTGAAGGTTCTTGTCGATACAGACTTCGTACCTGCGCGCGGTCTGCCAAGGAGACAGCGATTCAAGAGGCAGATTGGGTGCTCGCAGCAGCACAGTGGCCTCCTTACGTCTTTTTCGATCTCAACCGTACCTGCATGGAGTTGCGTCGAAAGCAGCACTTCCATAAGGATCAGCCAATGGAGCTGACCGACTTCTTGGTTGAGGGCGAGAACAGTTTAAGATTGAGTTTTCCTCAAAATCCACAAAATCAAAGACTGAGCGTCAAGTATTTCTTGGCAGTTGAGATTGTGGAGACCATTAGCCACGATTCTGCCATGAAGATGATCGAGACAGGACGAAGAATTCCAATCGAGGATACGAAGCGGAAGATACAAGGACGATTACGCGGCTCGGACTCTGACGATGTCATCATCGAGGATGAGACTCTGTCGGTCTCGTTGGCAGACCCTTTCAGTGCAACCAGATTCAACATTCCTGTTCGAGGGGCTCATTGCCAACACCTTGAGTGCTTCGACTTGGAGACGTGGCTTCAGACGCGGCCCCAGAAACCGGCACAACAAGGGGGCGGGGCGTCGCAAGTAGGGGACGAGCCCTCGCTGGTAGATGTATGGAAATGCCCAATTTGCGGGCAGGATGCCCGCCCCAGCAGTCTCTGGGTTGACGACTACCTTGTCAGTGTTAGACAGGCTTTGGTGGCCAATGGTGACACGCGGACAAAGGCCATCACGATAGATGCCACGGGAGCGTGGTATGCTGTCGAGGAGCCAGATGACTCTGATGATGACGAGTCACCTGGGCCGAGACCCCTAACAGTGGCCCAAAGGGATACGCGGCAGTCTGAATCCACCATGCCGGCACGAGCGACCGTGATTGAAATCCTAGACGACGATTAACAAGGTGCAAAAAGCGGACATGTGCGAGTAGAGAAGAAGCAAGAGCAGCCCAATGGAGATTTGGGCCATGGGTGCGGCGTTTGGAGATATAGGGCATCTGTGTCAGGTCAGGAAGAATATGTTTTGCAAACAGATACCACTACAGTTTGATTCAGGGTTGGCGTTGGCGTTTTCAAGGCGGGAGGAAAGGAAGGGAAGGGAGTCGAGGCCTGGACCAATCTCGGGGCATTGTTCCTCGTTACATATCATGGCTCACAGGACATGTTTGATATTGTGTTTTCTTTTTCTCGTGGTTGAGAGTTCCGCGCTCATTAGTTATGTGGGCAGTGAGATATAGAGGTTCTAGCCTCGTATATACTTGAGGCTAGGAAAGTCGAATAAAAGCACGAAGCGAGAGCGAGACAACAAGCGAGATGCAAGCGGCCGGACTGGAAAACGTTGATATTGGTGTTGGGGTGGTAGGATATTGGGCAGTTAGTGCGCGATAGAAGATACCTGAATACTCAGTCTCGATGTGGAACGCAGAGTATGTTTTATCCCTGAGGGTCACGCCGGGTTAAGCTTGGTCCGAATCTAGGCTGGATAGTCTAACTACCACACTTGCTGACTGACCTCATCACCATCCAGGAACAATCCTCGAAAACCCTCGCCGACCATGGCGGAAAGACCCTCTAGTCCGCCACGCCGGCTCAGATCCTGCGTCTCTTGTGTAAAGGCGAAGGCGAAATGTCGTTTTCAGCAAGAGAATGTTGCGCGCCATTTGTGTGATAGGTGAGTATTCACCCTTATGCTTCTTTCTTGTTGAGAACAGATGGGTGACGTAGTAAAGGTGCCAAGGCTTGGATATCGAATGCACGCCTCAGTCTACGAGAAGCTTGAGAAAGCCCAGGAGGATAAAGATCAGTGACAGGTATGGTTAAATTACGATAGATTTATGAGATTAGGTATCTGATGTTGCTTCAAGCTCGACTACCCTAGAGCAAACCACCATCCCAGGGGGTCATGAGAACAACGGTATGTAAGGCCATTTTTCTACCCAAAAAAGCAGGGTCCCGTAATTAATAGCTTCAACTGATTGATTGCAGATATTGGAGGTCATGAAAGAGGTGCTGGAGGTCTGGTCAAGAATAATCAGCAGGCCGATTCTCCGTTGGACTCCCAGACTCTGCAACCTCCGTTTGGGCTCTCATGGCTCCAAGCAACTCTTGCTTTGACTACTTTCCGCCAGAATCACACATCACACTTTCCCTTTATAATCGTGAAGGAAGACTTAACAGCCGAAGTCTTATACAAGGAGAAGCCCTTCTTGTTCCGAGCCATCATGCTCGTTGCTTCGCCATTGCCTAGATCAAGAGTTGTAAAGATGAAACGCAACACGCTTGCGTACCTAGGCTACAGAATGCTGGTAGAGGAAGAAAAGACTCTGGATCTACTCCAGGGTCTGCTAGTTGTCGCCGCCTGGTAAGATGCTCATTCATTTTGCAGTACGTTGCTTATATCTAACACAGCTAAACAGGGCGCATACTTGCTACATCGATGAAGGCCAAGTTACGAACCTGGCTTTCCTTGGCCTTGGATATGCACACAAGCTAGGAACTACTCAAATATCCTCATCATTGCCTGAGCAGGTCAATAGTAATAGTCGGTCAGGGACCTCGGGTCTGACAGAAAAGATGCGACAAGAAGTAAAAACACATTCTCTGGATGAGCAACGTTGTCTTCTTGGACTCTACTGCGTTCTTTCTGTGTAAGTGTAAAATATGAGTATCTTGTAGCAAACCACTGACGTATTCAAGTATCTCGACCAAACAGTCTCGAAGCAACCCCCTTGACTCAACACATATTGATATCTGCTGCAACAACATATCAGCCTCCCAAAACACGACATCCAGCCCCGCCCTAGAACATCTCGTACGATTTATCGAGATGAGCGAAAGATTGTCAAAAGGCTTCGGTGAACCACATGAGCGGACCCTCTCTAGGCCCTATGCTTTTCTCCTCGAAGGTAATGGGCGTCGTTTTCGAGCCGATTTGGAACGCCTTGCCGAAGTAGCTACTCGAAATGATGCTGCAAATCATCATCGGATTTTCCAGCTTTATCATCAGTACACTCTAGTACGTCTTTACGAGCCTGCCGTTATGGTGGCAGATCATCCAGACGAAGGCGTTGCACCGTTCGTTTATCTCTTGATCTGCCTCCGTAACTGTCTTGATGCCATACGGTCCTTCTTTGACCTTCTACTATCCTCTCCACCAGAGGAAATACTAAAACGTTCAATTATAACCACTGATCAAGCTGCGTTTGTCATGGTTCTAGCGGCACGTCTACTGCTCGTCGACGCCCCTGGTTGGGACCCCATGGCCGCCCGGCAGACACTCGACCTGAGCGTCGTGCTGGGGGAGATACAGGCACACATTGAGAAGGCAGAGGCACAGCACATGAAGGCGATGCAAGAATTTGCTGCCGTGGCAGGAGATACGCTCTCTGAAGAGGAAAAGGCCGAGGATAGCACATTGGGGGAGCTAGCCATGAAGACGCGGTTGCTGAAGGAGTGGTATGAGACAAGACTCAAAGGTGAACATGCTGACAAGATGCCCTCTATGCATTGCTTCTCGATGGAGGCAAGAGATGGCGAGACTGAAGAGGGCATGACGCGGCTTGGAGGGCTTTTGAATGACATGGCATGGAACTTTCGGCCATTTGGATGGTAATTTGATGTGTGACCTGTCGGATCGCATGGCATATGTGAAAATGCAAATCAATAACTCTATGGGTATCATAACGGAAGAAATCTATAGTAAAACAATGCCAACTCAGCCAAAACTCCAGCCATTGCGGCGTAAATCGTACAATCGTCATCTCAAGCATCGTTTCACATCCACCATCATTCCTCTTCATCATCCGACCCGCTCTTGTCATCATATTCGTCCTCACTGTCATAAATCTCGTACTCCTCTGCAGAGTGGTGAGACTCGTCGTCAGTAGACCACTGGAACTCATCCTCTTCAGAGAGATCATCCTCGTCGTCAACGTAGATGGCATTCACCAACTCTTCCCAACAGGCAGCATCACTCATGTCAAGACCCTCGATGCGAGCCTTCCACTTGCCCTTCAGCTGCCTCTCTTCATCATAGGGCATCTGCCTCATCCAGGATGCCCACAGGCTCACAGCCCTAGATGCGTCAAGCGAGCTGGCGCTGAACCACTCGTTGTGACGGATGCCACACTCCGGGCAGCCCGTCGCCTCGACCTTGCGCTGGTTGATCAGCTGTGCGTGGACGAGCCTCTCAATCTTGGCGTAGTGGTCGGCGCTCTGCTGGACGAGGACCTTGGGACGGTACCCGCACTGGGCCTCCCAGCAAGCCATCCGCGCCTGTACGTCTCTTGCGAAGCCTATCTTGAGGTAGGGCGCCGCGTCGTGGTAGCTTTCGGGAAAGGTGTAGGTGTAGATGTATCCATCAACATAAGTCTCGGTTTTCAGAAGTGGGCGGAGCAAGAGCTTTCTGATCTTCTTATTGATGAATGTTGTTGATCGAACAATGCTGTAGCGTTCAAACTTGTGAACGTTCTTGGCTTGTTTGGTGGTCTTGGGGGAGTTTGCTGTGGATGGAGGTGTTTGGGAGGCCAAGTCTGGGGTGTCCTCTTGTGTGGAAGTCTCCTCGTCAGTCTCGGCATCTGAATGCCAGGCTGATGAGGGAGGTGTTGGCGAGTAATCCTCAGCTTCATCCTCTGATGAGGTATCCTCTTGTTCCTCGTCCTCGACTGAAGGAATCGGAATTGACTCAAGCTTGACTCTCCAGTCTGAGATCTGGATGGGACCAAACTTGTCCCCATGGCCCACCCTCTTGTTCTTGCACATGATTAGATATGCGAGCTCAGAGAGGATTGATTGAGCAGCCTTGAAACTGCCAAGCTCGACAATCTGGTCGAGCAGCTCGGCCGCTTTATTACAGTCGTTCTTGTTGATATTGTTGGTGCACCGCGGATTGTCCTTCTTCTGGGTCTTGCCATGGCATTTCATGCTGTGGCAGGCATCCATGTCGAGCAGCTCCCGCAGAGCGGAGGCCGTGGCAGGCCATGTTGTAACAGAAGGAGAAGCGGCCATTGTGCAAGGAACGCCCACGGTATAAGAGGATTGGATAAGAGGAGGTTGGTGATGGTTTCTATGCCAACATTCCCGCAGATACTCGACGATATATAGCACCTACCCCGAGATGGGGGTTAAGCGCCCATCGAGGCGAAGCCGGCTTGGAGGGCCTCCAAACTGTCGCGACTTGGGTCATGATGCTGGCCAGAAGGGGGAGGTGGGATCAGCTGGGTGGAGCCCCTCGTGATGGCTGCATGAAGACTCGTAACAGAGAGGGAGCTGCCAACAGGTGTTGGTTGGTAGCTCAGGCATCCATCGCTTCTCGTGGGAGACGGATAGCTTTTGTCGACGATGAGGCTTCATTTCGTCCCGAGTATGAGCATCGTATATTCTCTTGAAAACGGCATTAAAACATCAACAGTACTCTGAATATTCAGTACAGTCTGTATCCATTCTCGTGTGTTAGTTGTGAGTGTGTAGGAAATGAGTCTTGGCTAGTGATTCAGCCCCAGAGTGACACCCCGGTCTCAGGCCTTGCACCCGCATCGAGGCGAGGCACATTTCTGCACATTCGCCCTGACTGCGCCTTGCGTTACGACATTGTTAGCCCATCCGCTGAAACTCGACCCGGATCTAGATCCCATCTCCTTGTAGCTGATGACGTTTATGAAGGCATCGCAGGCATCGTCAGCGCGGGGGAGCGGGCCGTTACGGGAAGGGCGGAAAGTGGAGAAGATGGCGCAAGAATAGAAGCCATGAGTTCTTCCACTTTCATCTTGTTATCTTATCCAACAATAGATCTGTGCTAGGCAGCATACCTCCTGTGTAAGATGCATGCCGATGGGGATGGAATTCCCTCAGTCCAGAGTGGCCTGTAGATGACTCAACCACCACTAGAGACAATGTCGTGATCAGAAACCAACCAACTACATCAACCAGCCTCAATAGTGTGCCGACCTCGGGTTTGGCGACTCACCATCAGTCATGACCAACATTGATTACTGTAGCCGCGTTCAAGTACGCTTCGAACTACAAATATAGAGTTTGTCGCTGCAAGACCATCAACCCCTCAATCCGATCAACCAAGCGCATACACTCCAGAACCATACTCGAGAAACACGATGACTTCCTTTGAGAGCCAGGTTGATTCGGCTCAGCGCATGTATACCCCGCGGGCAACCGACTATGAGAACTCCTGGCACCCGGAATACAGCCAACGCTTCGCAGATGTAGTGCCCATCAAGCCCGGCGATCGCATCCTTGACCTGGCGTGCGGAACTGGCCTGGACGCCATAATTGCAGCTGAGCGAGTTGGCGATCAGGGCTTTGTCGTTGGCGTCGATGCCACAGCTGCCATGCTCGACAAGGCGCGGGAGAAGCTCAAAGACAACCCAACTCTGGCTCGTCGCTTAACGCTGGTTCAGCACGATGTTACCAGCTTGACCGGATGTCCACACGTGCAAAAGGGTAGCTTCGATCTCGTTCTCTGCTCAAACGCCTTTGTCTTGTTCGAGCACCCAGAGCAGGTCGTTGCCCATTGGCGCGACTATCTCAAGGCGGGTGGCAGAGTCGTAATTGACATCACCCACGAGCGAAACCTTCCCTCTGGCCTCTTGGTAGAAAAGGTTGCTAGAAGCTTGGGTCTCCCTTTCCCTTCGAATCGAACCTGGATCAAGTCCAAAGACACCTTCAGCGAGATACTAGAGCGACAAGGCTTTGTGGTTGAAAAGGTAGAGATTGTGGAAAAGGCTTTGGGTCTCGGCAACACGTACCTCGACCTCGACCAAGCCGATGCGCAGTTTGATCAGATCTTGAACGGTCCTCTTGCTGGTACGGGTACCGCGGACACGCTGAGAGCCAGTGGCCGAGACAAGTTCAAGCAGGAGTGGGAGAATGCTGCAGTCGACGGCAAGATTGAAGTGTCTGACATTCTCTATGTTTATGTTGCCCGAAAAGTTTGAGATACGACGCATCTCGCTCAGTTTCTAATTTCTAATTCCAAACCCATTATGATATCGCCTTACATCTTCGCCTTCACCTGATGGTATTTGGGCTCAACGGGTATCTTTGGATGGTCGCCAGCGAGCTTCAGGCCAGTCACTCGCTCGAGCTCATCCACAGCCTCAAACGCCCTCCCCAATTTCACCTTGATTGTTCGAAATCCTTGTTTCCGCGCCTCCTTCAGATTTTCACCAATATCGTCCAGAAACACCACATCTCCCGCCTCAATGCCCTCATCCCAGCCAAGCCCCTGACCCCGAGGCAACCATTTGAAGGTCTCTGCGTGTTCGCGAATTTGCGTGAGAGCGAATTGATACATTTTGGGATCCGGCTTGCGGATTCCAACGTGAGCCGAAGAAACAAACACGTCGAACAGTGCTCGGACCGGTTCGTCAAAGAAGTTGTCGATATGGAGCTTGTGACCTGGGGGGAAAATGACCGTGTTGCTTAGGGCAGCTAGGATATACTGGCCACTCTCCTTGAGATTCTTCAGCGCTGGATACATCCAAGGATCAGGACTGCTTGAGACTGTCATCATTTCGTTAAATAGCCATCTCGCATCGACATCGGGAACAGGAGGTGTCTCTTTCGAAAGCTTGGGATTTTTGCCCTGTTCTCTCTTGTAGAACGCCTCCCATCTGGTTTGATCATGAAGGTCCTGGGTAAATCCACTGAAGAATGAGTCGTCCATGGGTATTTCTCCCCTCTCTAGCCGATGCCAATATCCATTGGGCGCGGTGCTGGAGATGGAGTAGTTGACCCATCCAGGGGGGATGCCCAGGCTCAACTCATAGTCCAAAATAGCTTGGAATGGCGACACGACCTGGAGAATGTTAGCATTGAAGGAACTGCTATGCGAATTCGCGGTTTCGTATGGGGAAGGAAAGCTCTGAACAGCCGGAAGAGACGGAAAGGGGTGATGGTCAAGAGTGTTGATGTTACTTACACATACACCCCCAATGTCAAAGAGGAGAACCTTGGGCTTTTCTTCTGGCATCTTTGCTGGACGGAACTTGAGATTATACACTGAAAATGATGATGATAGTTCAGAAAATCAGCGGTCAAGTCTTGGAGTCAAGTCTGTGCTACTCTTCGACGATGACACCCAAGTGTAAGCCGGAGCTTGGGACATTCAACTCCGAGGAACCCCACCCATGAGCCTCGGCATGGGTTCCCCAGCATTCCGCGGGGAAAATTGTTAAGATAAGACCTTCTTATCGGTCATCGGCCCCAAGTCCTGGATCACGTGCCTCGTCCCCAACCCAGGTCCACAGGCACGAGCTAAGCGATTTTGGCGATTCATTAGGGCACAGAAAAGTATTATCCCCCACCAGCCCGATTTTGAATCCCTCCATCAACTTTCCAACCTCAGCATCACACGTCGTCGTTGGCAAATACCGTCAAGATGGTAAGTTGAGGCCTATCTCGGGGGAGTCGCTCAGCAGAGGACTCCTCTAGATGTTTTTATTCTCGGCAGAAATGCCAATTGCTCGACGAGAGTCACCGCAAGTTGCTTCGGAAGGAGGATGAGCAAATCTGAAGCGCAAATTGCTGACTCGGGGATGTGCGATAGGTTTTCCACAAGTTGGTCAAGAACAGCGCGTACTACAGGTGAGTTGTTCTGCTTCACCCTACTTTGGAGACGAAATCATACTGACCAAATCACAGCCGCTACCAAACCAAGTACAAGCGCCGCCAGCAGGGCAAGACCGACTACTACGCCCGCAAGCGCCTCATCACCCAGGCCAAGAACAAGTACAATGCGCCCAAGTACCGCCTCGTCGTCCGCTTCACCAACAAGGACATCATCTGCCAGATCGTCACCTCTGAGATCTCTGGCGACAAGGTCTTCGTCTCTGCCTACTCGCACGAGCTCAAGGCCTACGGTATCGAGCACGGTCTGACCAACTGGGCCGCTGCCTACGCCACCGGTCTCCTCATCGCCCGCCGCGCCCTCAAGAAGCTCGGCCTCGACGAGGACTTCACCGGTGTCGAGGAGGCCGATGGTGAGTTCACCCTCACCGAGGCCGCCGAGACCGACGATGGCGAGCGCCGCCCCTTCAAGGTCTTCCTCGACGTTGGCCTGAAGCGCACCTCCACCGGTGCCCGTGTCTTTGGTGCCATGAAGGGTGCCTCTGACGGTGGTATCCTCGTCCCCCACTCCGAGAAGCGATTCCCCGGTTACGACATCGAGACCAAGGAGCTCGACGCTGACGTTCTCCGCAACTACATCTACGGTGGCCACGTCGCCGAGTACATGGAGACGCTTGCCGACGACGATGAGGAGCGCTACCGCAGCCAGTTCCAGAAGTACATCGACGACGATGTCGAGGCTGAGGGTCTTGAGGACCTTTACACTGAGGCCCACGCCGCCATCCGTGAGGACCCCTTCAAGAAGGTCGAGGGCGAGGGTGAGAAGAAGACCAAGGAGGAGTGGAAGGCCATCTCCAAGAAGTACCGAACCCCCAAGCAGACCAAGGAGCAGAAGGAGAAGCGGGTGCAGGAGCGCATCGCCGAGCTCCTGGAGGAGGAATAAAAAGTTTTCAACCGTGTGGGCATTTGACGATTGTTAACCTTGGCATTGGGTTTGGAGTTTCGAGGAAAGGAAAGGTCCGTACACTGGGTCACATGAATGAATTATCAAAAAGATACCTTCCCGCCAAATTCCATAGCTGTGGTGAACGGGTGTCTGATTGTACTCGATCCAAGTTTTGTGCTTGTCGTGTCGTGTGAGTGTGTGTACTGTACTGCATGTGTGTGCGTGTGCCCTTGCCCGTTGTGGGCCTAGTCTGAGAGGTGCATGCAACTCAAACGAGCGCTGGCAGGGCTGACGTTGAACTTTCTCAAGTCATTGAGTTTAGGGCACGGCACCATCGCCAAGTCTCGGAACTGCTGCTGACATGAGGCTTAAGGGTGGTGGGCTCATTGGTAAGACAACGGCTGAGAGAGTTTCCAACCAAGTCTTGCATCTCGTGGACGTTCGCGACCTGGAAGAAACGGCCCGGAGCTAATCTCTCTTAAAGTTATACCAGACCGATGGAGCATGAGCATGAGGATGCATGAGTAATCTGGCACCGTCGCTGGGGTTAGGGTTCCCTCCGGGTATGTCGGACTCGGACAGTGACGGGGGTTGCTTAGAGGCGGCTGACGGAAGCGATTGACAAATATCCCTCTTCTGCAGTCCAGTCCCGAGCGGCGGCATTGTATTGGAGGTTGCATGTATCCATCACGGGAGAATAGAAGTGAGTGACGAAGGCGGGGGACCCATCAATTCAAGGGGGGGAATAATGGCTCTCGCTCTCCACGGAACGGAACCTGACGCCGGGAGTGGATACTGACGGAGCAGGACCCTTGGATAATGATGAAATCAAGGTCGTCTCGAGCAGGAAAACATGATGGGATCGCGGGCCGAGGTCGGCACTCTGTTGACGATGAACAAGCGACCGCCACGGGAAGCAAGCTCGGCAGGGGGAGCTAGAGACTTGTTTGCTGGGGCTCGGGCGTTATTTCGTTATTTTTTCAGCGGAAAACGTCGTGGCGATTCCCGATTCTGTCTTTCTCTCTCGGAGCGGGCGCATGTTCCGGCCCCGACGTGATGCGGGCGGGCACCCGCGCGGGTATCCCCATCCATCCATCCCATCGCATCAGACAATCTGTGGGTTTGGTGACGATTTCTGTTTGGGGTGGCGCGTGCAAGGGAGGGGCAGCCGAAAGTAACGCCAAAACATCCCATCATCAGCCATGTCCAGAGGTTGGGATCGGAGACCAGATGGAAAAGTCAGGCAGTTTGGTCGTGATAGAAAAGGAATCGTTCAGTATCTGTCAAAAAAGTCGAAGGATGCGCGCTATGCGTGTAAAGGGATTCTTCCATGTCTCGGCACGTAGTGGACGAAGCTCGGCATCTCTGGGCACCTTTTTTGCTTTTTTTTTATGCCTTCCTCACCCCTTTGATGTCATGTTCCTTACCTTCAATACCAGTCTGATTGGCTCCCCGGACTTGCCTCCTAAACAAGACACAAGGTGAAGGCTGAAGGTGAGAGAGAAATGGATCCCATAGATGTTGTGTGACGGGGAACAACAGCAGCGAACCCTGATGACATCCATCGCTTTTCGCCAAGATTTCCCTACAAGACACGTGCGCCTCGAGGGTTCTGCAACCTGTCAGTTACCAGGTATCACGAGTGATGGATTGTGTGACGATTTTTTCCTCCTCTGTCGATTTCTGCTCTGTGCCCATCATGGGCTGAGGGGAGATGCATCAGCAGACGTTGCAGCACAGGAAACCCACGAGGGGGGGACATTGTTTTGATTCTCCCCAGCTCACAATGGCGGTTTACCCCTTTTCCCCCATGTTTGCATCTCGATGGCTGAAAACCACGACAAGTTGGATTGGGTTTTTCAAGGCTGGCTGGACGGAATAGAATTACAAAGCAAAATCTCTCTCCCGTGCCCAGTCTCCGAGGATTGGATATCCGGGATCCAGGATCTCACCGACCCATGATGGGTGGTGGTCGCTAGAATCGGCCGCGGCGCTCGCACTGACGCCGATAAAGCCGGGGTACCTACCGACACTCTTTGCCCGCCCGAAGCCTCCTCTACCCGTTTGCCGTTTGATCATGGGGATTTGCTTGTGTTGGTTGGAGCTGGGAACAAGGCCTTTTTGAAATTGTCATGGTCTTACACTCGCTCAGTCAGTCTCCTTTTTGCGAGCTTGTTCGTCAATGGTATCAATCAGATCCCCCCCCTCTCATCCCGCGTACAGAAAAGTGACCATGCATCTTTATCCGTCAGTCAAGGACTCCACAAACCCCGTCATGCTTGATGATCCAGCCCTAGCTAGTAGGGTACAAGTACAGAGTTTAGTTTGCTTTTATGCCTTGGTCAGCACAAGCAAAGCAAGCACCCGAGCTGGAGATGGCGATGAATGGATGGCCATGATACATGGATGTAATCCACTCGTTTCCCTCGCCTCAAGTCGACAGTACTTGTACGCCCGCACATTTGCCCCCCGCCTGCGCATAACTTTGTCAGTCAATGAATAAGAACAACAAGAAGAAGAGACTGAAGCCTCATTGTTTATCTCCCCCCGTCATCATTGTCCCGCTCCAGGCCGAGACCGCGAGCCATGCCAGCGTCCGACTCGCGCTAGGCGACTAATGCCGGTAGAAAGTAAATGTACCTGTACTCGACGGATAGAGCACAAGCGCAAGCGCACCACCGTTCCCGGTACTCCAACCTAGTTACTGGGTACCTGCTACTACTGGACCTTGAGCAGGGCAATCCAATCTAGCTTCCCTCCACTCAACCAAACCATTCTTAACCAAATCCAGCCCACCCTCAACCATCTCCAGCATTCGCCCGCCGTCCACCACCACCACCTCGACACACCTTCTCTCCTCTTTCCTTTACAAATCCCTCCCTTGATCCGATATCTGAGATATTCCTTCACCCCAATATATCCACAGCATCCCATCTATTACTTTCCTATCCACATTCCTCAGCCTCGTCGCTGCCGCCATCCCAGCATGGAGCAGGTCCACGGCGTTGATGTGAGCTGGATGACCCATGGCGCTCCCAAAGGCATGTTTCCAAGTCGCCACCCGTCCTCGTCTCATCGCATCGCCTCCCGCGATAAACACGACGACGACTCCGAGCTAACCCCAAGATTAGAAAAAGCGTCAAGGAACTCACCTCCTTCCAAGGGTCCCTCGCCAGCCCTGCCGCGACAGATTCCTGGCGCAACTTCGAGACCAAAATCGCCGGCTTCGGCCCCGACAGACAGCCCGTCGCCCGATACCAACGGTACAAATAATGGCCAAGCCGTACCTTCCAACGGCTCCGCTACTCAAAGAAGACCCTCGCGCTCGAATTCTGTAGATAAACCAACTCCCGTTGGAACTCCGCCGCACCGTCGCAATTCATGGTTCTCCAATATTTCCGCAAAGTTCTCCTCCAGCTCGCCGCCCGCCAACCCGCCCACACCGGCTTCAATACCAGAGACACCCAGTCCAGCCTCCGATCCCGCTCCTCCCAAGCTCTCGCATACAAAGAATGCTGTCCTGCAACATGCCTCCAAACCCGAAGGTGACGGTCCTTATATACCAGCCCCGCCAAAGAGTGGTCAAGCCGGTTTCCTGGGTGTGTTTAGACGTCTATCCTCGTCCTCCAGCGGTGCACTCTCGCCTGGTGGTAGGTTAGGACACGGCTTGGTCGACAGGGTGGTTTTGAATGTGGACCAGAACCGAGAGCGATGTCCTATATCCGAACTCCATTGCGCCAAATTGCGAAGGGTGGCTTTCTGCGTCGACGTCGAAATTGCGCCAATGCCTCGGTACGCCGAAGGTGAAGCTGCGCAGCCTAACAATGTCGACAAGGTGCAAAAGAAAAAGATCACGGAAAAGGGTGAGGGGGAGGCCCTCAAAAACCCAAAGGCTGTAGAGGAACAGAAGGAGACCAATGGGGCAGTGAAGAGCACTGGGGAACCTCTGCCCAAAGAGCCCGAGAAGGAGGGAACTGAAGCTCCTCCTCCTCCTCCTCCTCCTCCTGCTGCTGCTGCTGCTCCGGCCGCCAAGAACGAGTCCACCAACGACAACACGACCCCGGCATCTGAGAAGAAGGAAGAGAACACTAAGAAAAAGGAGAAGAAAAAGAAGAGCGAGGAGGAGCGCAAGGCCAGGAAGGAAAAGAAGCGCAAGCTCGCAGAGGCCAATGGATCAATCCCCATGGAAATTCGTTATGACAGTAGCGACTCTTCCACCAACACCAAGACGCCCCCGGTTGTCAAGGCTCCTAAGACGACGTCTTACCCAACTACTAACCCTGTTCGCATCTACCGAAGATGCTGTCAGTTACGCGAGACGCCGATCCTTAAGAAGATCACTGAGCAGCTCAACGACTCGTCCAATTACTCGTCCTCGACTGGCATGGTGAACAAGCTCGATCTAACCAACTACTGGCTCCAACTACCAGATCTTATCACCCTTGGAGATTATCTGGCTGTCGTACCTGTTCGGGAAGTGTTGTTGGAGAACAGTGGGCTGAGCGACGAGGGTCTACGAGTCATCTTGGCCGGCCTCCTTGCAGCAAAGCGCACTGTCCCGAAACGAGGGAAACCCAAGCACGACCTCGAGGAGCAAGGTGGTGTTGTGGAACGACTCGTATTGAGAAACAACAAGATCGGTCCTGACGGTTGGAAACATCTGTCTCTCTTCACTTACCTCTGTCGATCCCTCAAATTCCTTGACCTCTCCCAGATTCAATTCCCTCGCCAACCTCAGATGCCGCAGAATGGTTCACTGCCCAATGGCGTTCAAATCCCCCGAGGTATATCAGACATTTTTGCCAAGGCTCTTGGGGAACGTCTTGGCGGCTCAGTTCTCGAATTGGTCAACCTGAGCGAGACTGGCCTGAGCATGGAGCAACTGGGCACAATTATTGACGGGCTAGTAAAGTGTGGTGTTCGCCGGCTGGGTGTATCACACAATCAGATCGATGAGGAAGGCGTGCGGCATATCATCAAGTTCCTCGCTGCCGGTAACTGTGAGGGCCTAGATCTTGGCGGAAACGATCTCAGCGAGCACACCGAGGCCCTAGCGGCGGCCATCAACAACGATCAATCGACATTGTGGGCGATGAGTCTGGCTGGCTGCAACCTGTCGCCATCATCTCTCTGCAAGATTCTTCCCACCATGGCCAAGTTGACTGAGCTTCGCTTCATCGATCTGTCGCAGAATCCGGCGTTGTTCCAGTCAACCCCCAGCGCCGTCGGTCTGCTCAGAAGGTGAGTTTTCATAATTGTTTACCATATGCATATATCGGTTGACTAACTTGATCCAGATATCTGCCCAAGATGAAAGCCCTGAAGCGCATTCATCTCGAGGATGTTCAGATGACACCAGAGCAGGCGATTGCACTGGTTGAAGTCCTGCCCGAGGTCAAGGCCCTCGCACACATTAATATTACCAACAACACCGAGATAATGAAGCTGGCCGACGCGAGGACTGAGGAGGCCCAAGAGGAGGCCTGCGCTCTATATGCCTCCCTACTCGCAGCTGCTCGTGTGTCCAAGAGCCTCATCTGTGTGGACATTGAGGTTCCCAGCGAACGGTCTGGAGAAATCGTCAAAGCAATGGCCAAGCAGGTCGTTGCCTACTGCCTGCGGAACATGGAACGAATCCCTGATGCCGATGTCAATGCGGCTCTTGCTTCAACTTTGGCTGAGAATGGTCTCGAGGGGCATGATCACAAGCACCATACTTATCCCGATGTCCTTGCGCATCTTGTCGGACACGACGTGCTGGATCAGGACGAGGATATCGACCTCGATGGTTCGGCACCCGACGAGGACTATGTTATTGGAGGCACCGGCGTGGTCAAGGCGCTAACCTGTTGCTTGAAGAACCGGGGCGATGAGTCCCGGCGACAGTCGGGCGAGTTCATCCGTGAGGTCGAGAACGGTGAATCGAGGCCCGCGCCAACATTATCAACGGGAGGAAAGGCCAAGGATATGTCGAAGCATTTGTTGATGGGAGCTCGCAAGATCCGGCTTCGTCTCCAGCCAGCACTGACCAAAGCCAGGGCCAACCCTGGTGATCAGGACAATCTGCGTAGGTTGACTTTCTTGGACGATACCTTGCAGGGTATCATCAAGCGTTTCGAGGACGAGTATCCGGATACACGCGAGGAGCCTGCCAAGCCAACCCGACCACGGGCCGAAACCAAGGGAGCAGTGGAGCCTCCAATCGTACTCCCACCAGAGGATCCCTCTTTGGCTCTTTCGGATAACGAGGATGATTCTGAGCTCAATGCGGCCGGAGCATTGTCGAGGTCGAACTCGATGGCCAAGACATTGGCAGAGGAAGAGGGCCGGATCCTCCGGGCCGGCCATCGGTTCCGCGTTGGCTTCTTCAAGCAGGAGCAGATGGACCTATTCAGCACCATCGACGATATCAGCTCAGACCCGAAGCACGTACGCATGCTCTCGGAACTTGCGGAGGATATTGGCGGAGAGCTTCTTGAAATTGTGAAGGAGAAGGGCCCTGCGAGGGCATTCAAGGAGCATCGTGATATTGCGCTCAAGAGCATGGAGGAGAGTGATCCGGAGCACTGGGAGCACTTTGCCGAGGCACAGCACAAGGCTCGTGCTAATATCACTGTTCCCAAGAATACGGAAGCTCTCAACAAAGCTGACGAGAGCGCAATCGATGAGAGCGCGATCGCCGACTGAAATAGGCACCGAGTGTCCGGAAGACTCGGGATAAGAGAAGAGAGTGGGGAAGTTATCGAGCGGGTTTGCCCAACAAGAGCACTGTAAAGGAATGATCACGACATTGTTGTCGTCATGAGTAGACGCGAGGACTTGTTGGTCTAATCAAGGAACGGGAGGGGCGGTTGAGGGGGAGGATACGTTTTGTGCTGAAAAGTGCATCAAGATTCGCATAGCCACGGCGCTCGTTTACGATTTTCTGGTTCTATTTTGCTTTTAAGCGGGGAGTTGCTGTTGCTGTTGCGTGCTCTTTGAAGAGGATAGTGGGCTTTGTAAGATGGGATGGGCTGGGGGCTCGTTGACTATCCTCTATTGGAGACTCGAGGGAACAATGTTATCACGAATAGATGTTGTTTCAATCTGCGAAAGCTAGGTTTTGGGAGGAAGAAACAAGGGATAGGCGTTTGTGAAGGAGGGTGATGCTATTTTTGTGCTTCAGCTGCTCCCCTGGAAGGTTTCCTTTCCCGGCTGGTCTGGGGATGACGTCCAGGGCTGATATATCGATGGTCCGTAATATGAACTGCGCATACTTATCGAGAATGATGTGCCTATTTGCCAGGGTTGATATATTCCTGATGCGCGTGAGCGGGAGTGCCGGGGGCTGGACGGGAGGACAAGAGTGTGCATAAGAAGTGGATATAATTAGACATGGTGATTTGAGATAATCAAGGTGATGGTGATCCACTACACAGCTGAGTGAGTGAAAGAGTAAGACGGTTTTATCACGGCCAAGCAAAATGAAGCGTTCGTCTCTTTAGACGTTTGCAGTGGCATGCTGTTGGCCCGTGATGCCACGTCCCTTAATTAAACTTGAAGACCCAGACCCAGAACGTCCTGCAACGTGCGCTATTCTGTTCTAGGCAAGATGAAACACGGGCCATTCCTTGTCTGGGTTAAGGCTGTGCCGGGGTGTGAGACGACAAGGAATCCACAGGGTCTTTCTTTCCCTCTCGTGCCTGCCTGCCTTCTCGAACGTCAAGAGCCTTCACCAGTTGGACTCATCTCCCACCTTTCATCCATCTTTATTTCCGTCCGTGTGTTTCTTTTTTGACATTTCTTTTCTTGTGTGTTTCAACCCAGGATCTAGGGCGCTATGGGACGGCCCTCTTTTTTCTAGCGCGTGTATCCCCTGCCCTGCACCGCCCCCCCAGACCTTCCTTCGTCGATGCTACTCTGGACAGCAGAGAATCTGACGAGAGAGGGTCGATGATGCGCCCAGGCGACCGAGTTTTAAGCCCAGCCTCGACGTGTTGAGTCACTGGCTGTCGGGCGGCGAAAAAAGAAGGGCAGAGCTGGCAGTCTTAACGTGGGAGTTATATGTGGCATGCTGCTGAGCTGGCAAGGCTGGATGGCTGGCCGACTTTTTTCACCGCCCGAGATGCAGCTTCGACAGCGAATCGCGACCTTTGTGATGCAAGATGGGGTTGCTTGCTTGGTACCCAACTACCGGCGTCAAACGAGATGGCTTCGTTGCCTGTTGAGCTCGCGTCTATTCTTCGTCTTCCTCTGTGGTTTGGCCCGTGCTGGATCCATGACCTGAAGTTCGCACAAGCACAGAGGGGATTGGACCAAAACTCGATCCATTCTTGCTCCTGATTTAAAAAGAACTGTCCACCTCGACTCCGACCTTGGCTATGCCCCCAAAGCCTTGTGCTGATCCCGAAACAGGAGCACGCCCCCCTGGCGGGATATCCGTTGGCGTCGAGCCGCGTTGATTGGCCGGCGGGGCCCTCGAATTCATGCAAATGCTTACAAGGACCCCTTGAGGGGCATCCTTGCGAGAGCTAGGATCCCTCGCCTTGGAGTTGAATGACGAGCATGCACTCTCCAGTCGTGTTCCTCTCGCGTCTGGTCTTGGTTCCCGGGTTTCCCTCGTCTCGTCCCGTCTCTTCTCCTCCTTCAACACGTCCTGTCCTGTTGCTTGACTTGACTGTTGATGCCTTCCTTTCTATTCACTCATTTTTTCTTCTCTTCCGCTCTTTTCGCTTCTATCTCGTCCTCTTTTCGTCTTGGTATCTGTCTTTGAGGCTAGCCGTGCTCCTCATCGTAGCCTTTCATCTCCCCCCTCCCACATTGTCTGTTCTTGATTTGTGCCTCGTTCGTAGTGACCGAGTCTATTTTGTCCCCTTTGGAGAAGCAGTGCTACCACCATTTGATCTTGTTCTCTGGCTCACAATCTGGCATTACATCCTTCATCTTGATCTGAACTTGTTTGCATATTCTTCCCCAACATATCCATCTTCTCATAGACCATCACTTCAATGGAGGGCCCCCCTTCTGCCCGGGGATTTCGACCATGGGTTTGGGAGAAGCCGGGTTCGGTTATGAACTTTGAGAGGTAAAGAATGATATTTGCTACTCATCAGAAACGGATGTCGACTTACACGGCAACAGCATCTCGGAGGAACCTGGATCATCTTCTACAACACGTCCCCCAACGAGCCGGACTCGAGGCTTCACCTCTTCTTCAGGCCGGCAAACTGTCCGATGGCCCTTTCACAGCTTCACCAACTCACGATCTTCCATCCCCACCTATGGACGACGACAATCCAACTCACGATCTATCCCGCATAGCTCGGGTTCTTTCCCTCGCCGTGCTGCCGGCAGCATCAGCCGTTCCGTCTCGACTGTGCTGGGCAGCGACATCATCCCCGACTATGTCGTCCACTTTATCCGCGGAGAGACACCCGAGTCTCTAGCCCGGAAGCACCGCATCCCAGAGAGCCCAGAGCCGGGTCAGTTCCCTCGCGCTCGTGACTCACGAACTGATGGAGACTTTATCGCTTCGGCTTCGGCTTCACCAAACAACTCGAGACCAAGTACGCCCACGGCTGAGCGGGAAAAGATGCTCCAGGAGGAACGACCACAGGCTCCGCGATCACTGATGGCTGGATGGAGGGGAGGTGTCGCTGCAAATGTTCTTCTGGCCCTTCTCATTCTCGTTGCTTCCATTATCTGTCTCGCCCTTGCAGCTGCCAAGGGACATATCTCGATCAACGTTTCGTCTCTGATGGAGGGAAAGTCGAACCAGGTGGAGGGTATCAGTCGAGGGGTTCTCGCAGTTGTGAACATCTTTGGCATTATCCTCATCGCCGGGGCCAACTACGTCTTCCAGATTCTCAGCAGCCCAACTCGCGCCGAGGTGGACAACGCTCACGAACAGCGCAAGTGGCTCGATATCGGCATCCCATCTGTGCGAAACCTGTCTCTGATCTCACCCACACGAGCTACACTCTCCGCAGTCATTCTCGTGCTCGCCGTTATCTCTCAAGTAATGTAGGTCACTAACTTGTTTTTGTTTTACTCACCAGCAGCAGAGATACTGACAGTTTCACAGCTATAATGGCCTAATCATCACATCTCATACGGCACCCGTTACCGATCTTCGCCTCGTTTCGAAATCGTTTATCGCCAACCAGGACGCCAAGACTCTTTCGCTTCTCACTCGAGTTGAGACGGATGAGTGCATTTCGGTGTTCGACAACGCGTTCCAGACTGACTACCGCTCTGGCCTTGTCGTGACAAAGTCCGACTCTTCCAAAATTAACACCGCTAAGGGAGACCTACTTTCGGACTTGCTCGACGAAAACAACAGCTCCAAGGATTCGATCGATTACTGCCTCGCTGAACCTTACCAGGGAGAATCCGAAGCTTCGCTCAATGTCAACGGACCCCTCCTCGGAGCCATCACCCTCGTCAACCTTGTTATCGTCCTCGCTCTGGTTATCTCTCTCGCCTTGGCTCTCACTCAACGATCGTTCAACCCTCTTGTCACACTTGGCGACGCCCTTGCTTCGTTCCTCGCCGACCCGGATCCCACCACGCAGGATTCATGCCTCATCACCAAGGCTGAGATCAAGAAGGGCATTTGGGGTGAGCGTGAGGCCAAGTACTGGTTCACGGAGTCGAGCCGGTGGTATCATGTGCCCTCGTTCTCGCGATGGGCGGTCTGGGCCTCGGCCTGGTTCGTTCCCTTTGCTCTGGCTGTGGCGGCACTGGTGCTGGGTGCTCTTGCAGGGCCCAAGAACCCCTTCTCGTCATTCGGCAATGCCACGGTGGTATACAAGTTGCCTGAGGGATCATCACGAGCTGGCCTGGCAATTATTGCTGCGCTGCCTCAGCTTCTCCTGGGTGTCCTGTACGTCTCGACCAACGCGCTGGTGACGCTCCTGTTCCTCTCGCACGAGTTCTCTCAGTACTCGCTCGGCTCTCTCCTCCCGTTCCGTGTGTCTTCGGGTCAGCCCATCGGAGCACAGACGACCTCACTATACCTTACCCTACCCCGACCCGTGTCATGGCTACTCTTCTTCATGGTGACAGCTATGGCGTTTCTCCTGAGCCAAGGTGTGTTCCTCGTGTCACTCGACCACAGCGAGGGTTCTATGTCGGGCATTGGCTTCAGCCCATTGCCTCTACTTATGCTTGTTGCCCTTATGTTGGTGCTCGGCCTCGGAGTCGCGGGGCTGTCGCTCCGAAAAGTGGATCCCCGGGGTGCTGTTGAAGGCGGCCAGCCGGCAGGAAACCCGCTCACTCTCCGGGGCGGAACCTGTTCGGCGGTGCTCAGCGCGCGGTGCCATCGTGTACCGCGAGAGAGCGGCGTGGAGGCGCTCGAGGTGCGATGGGGGGTGGTGCGAGAAGGCGTGGGGATGAATGCCGGACACGCGACATTCTCGGGACGGCCTGTGGGGGATATCATGGTGGGGAGAGCGTACGCCTAAGCTGGAGGTGCATGAGATGAGGTGGAGGTGGAGTACATTAACACGATGTTGACTGCAGGCCCATGCCATGGATGTTTCTGGTGATGTGGTGATTTTGGTGAATGTCTGGCATTATGCATTATATGGGAGCTTGTATTGGTATTGGTATTTGTGCACTGGTTCGGGACGTCATGGTGTTTCTTGGATTTTGGTCAAGAGTTTGAATGTCTCTTTTTTTTGATGTGGTAGTTAGTTAGATATACCCGGTGAGAGAAGAGGCTATTGAGGGAGAAAAGTTCAGTTGGGCATATAATGAATAAAGATTTTCTTTGTCATTGGCGTGATTGGATCCGTGAGATGAAGATGAGGACCTTGATGCCTCTGAGATGTTTCAAGCCGTGTCATGGATGATTGACGCCATCCAGGTTCTTGGGAGTTGAACACCTTGAGGGGTACAATCTCAAATGCCGAGATGGAGATGGTGGCTGGGTTCAGGGTAAGTAGACGTCATGACTGACAAGGACAGCAATGGGTCTTTGATGAAGAGATGGACTCTAGTCTCTTTGACAAAGTGTAGCTAGAATAATCTGGAAGGTGGTTAGATGTTGAAGGGACTTGAAGAATTAGGCTAGCGCCGGCGTCAACTGCCACGATGGTGTTGTCCTGATGCACCACTTCAGCCCAGAAGTCGACAGGGCTGAGCTGATCGAGTTGCGGGGCCAGCCGGGATATTTTGGGAAGATGGTGGTGTCACGTGTGGTCACTGTCTCAGCCACAAGAGTCTGAACTGTCGATTCCCCAGCGAAAAGGCAGGCGATCCCGCAGATGCAACCTACGATGAGAGATAATCAAAGATGGGTCCTCTCACGATTGAAGGGGAAATCGTGCATAGGAAGCCTCAGACCCCCACGTTGGGAACGGCTCGAGGGAGTGGTTCCATCTGAGGGTGAGACGCTGCTTGCAGTTTTGAGCTTTGGAGAGCTGAGCATACATAGATTGGCTTAGTCTGTGCTCCCTGCAGATGATGTTGCTGATGGGCTTAGTTCTCTCGACCACTTACTTTGCAAGTACACGCCAGCTGGAACATTGCTGACTTGAGTCGAGACTTTCAGGGGAGTTTTTACGGTTGCCTTTCACAGCCACAGATAAAAGGTCATGCGATTTCGCACCGCCACACGGCTGATTATTACAATGTCATCAACATGATTGGTCAAAAAACACACTGGGAGGAGCTCCTCCGGGTTCTCCTGCCCCCAGTTGGAAGGTTGAAAGGGTCTCGGTTCGCGGATGGGCCGTGACATTCGACTCGGGCCAAAAGACAGCCCAGAACAAGACTTTGAAGCGGGTACCTACAACGCCCAAGTGGCAGTCCCCGTCGGTACCTGGAGTGGAACCTCTCTCTCTCTCTGCCTGCAGTTAGAGTCAGACTGCAGACCAGGGGGGGCTTGATTGATCCCACGCGTCTGTTCTGGCGTCCCCCATCTTTTGACGGCGGGTGTGTGTGTGTGTGTGTCAGTCAGTGGAACTCTTTGAGCCTCGTGGAATCTAATAAATAAGGACCAGCTTTCCCTTCTTGATCTTTTCCTCTTACCATCCCACACATTGATTCATTCATCCAGCTTAGTCACTCGACTGCATACTCATCCACCTCACTTACACACACACTACAACCACTCAAGTGTTCAACAACACATCAACAACCACCATCATGACCTACACAATGACCGCCCACCTCTGCAAGCAAATCTACGCCTCCTGGCGTCAGACCCGACAGCCCTCGCCAGAGCCCAACTGCTCTCAGCCCTCGCCGTCCTTCATCCGCCCCTTCTCGCGCTCTCCTTCTCCTCCCGCCCAGATCCGCTCCGAGCGACGTCCCTCCAACGCGTCGGAATCAGAATGGAACCGCAACGGTCGTCACTAGACTTGTCACCATTCTGTTTCAACTCGCTAGACGAGTTTTCCTCTTTTTTTCATGGGATTAGCAACTGGCGCACTGCTTTCATCTCCTTTTTTTTTTTTTCGGCATTCTCCTCTACATACTGGGGGCCCAACATGCATCCCCTGGCACACGACCACAACTCCCAACAACAAATATCCACCATGAAAACAGCCCAGAAAACCTGTGGGGGAAAAAGGCCAGCTCCGAGAGAGCATCACGGCATCCCGCGTCGGAGTGACATAACGACACTTGTTACTCCAAACGTGGAGACCCGCCGAGAGAAAAAGGGCGTTAACATGACACGCAAGCGTCGATGGCATCATTTTCTTTCCTCCGATCAACAGGTACATGAATGGCGCTAGGGACGGGGACAAAGTGGGAAATAAAACACCTACCTAATCAACAACAACAACAACAACAACTTGCGACGGCCTCTTTGTTTATTATTCGAGTTCTTTTGTTAAGCACCAGCAAGCACCCTGTTTAGCTGCTGATAGATACCCAAAACCAATACATATTGAATCTTCAAACACTTCAAACAAGACTTGTCCGTCTACCTGTGAAATCTGTCAAAGATCCCTCCCAAATCTCATCTCACATCCATCTGAAGACTAATGGACCCTCGGATAGCGGTGCCTCGCTCCTGCCCGCCGCAGTGGCCTGACCATCTGCTCATTCCCATTCCTGGAAGATCGGGGCCCGCCGATCCCTGGTCCTGATCCTGCTGGTCGGTGCTCCCTTTATCCCCTTTGGGAAGGCCAATCCCCACATCACGTGCTCATTTTCATGGTATTGTGAATAGCCTCGTCCGGCTTATCTCGACGGCAGTTGAACAACAATAACGGGGGAATCTGTGCCATACTCAATCTAGATCAATAATGAATTTAGCCAGAATAAAAAACAAGGCAGATACAAGTTTCCCCATGTCTTTCAACACAAACCCCACGTCCACCAACAATGCGTTCATGCCCACCTCACATGGACATCCACCATGTTTGCTTCGCTCGGTTCGGGAACTCGACCCGATCTGACACCGCAGCCTCTCCCTCCCCTTTCCGAACCGAGCCCTCTGACTCCTTCTAGAAACCGATGGGGCTGGAATCTTACGTTCACAGTACTCTGCGTGGCCCAACAATCGACAATCAATACTACAGTACAATTCACTTCATGCCCCTGTACCCAAACCTTGCATGTACGTATATCGATACTACCTGCTTCACCCAATGACACGTATTTACAAAGACATGGCTGCTTTGCTTGTTCTTTTTTTTTTTTTTCGTTTCCTTTCGTTTCCGCTTTCGCTTTCTTTCCAGCTCTGCTCCGCTGCTGGTGCTTGCTTGCTCCTCGTTCTCGTTCTCGTCATTTCTCATCACAATGAATATATCCCAACCTCGCCCAACCGAATGGCCGTCCTGTTGATGCCCCAAACGGCCCATAATAGCCTTCTACATGCCCTAGCCAATGTTGAATGTATCTTTCGTCTTTTCCGTCTCCACCGCCGGCTCCTCCGCTTACATCGTTCCCTTCTGCCTTGTCGTCGCCGCCTCTACATCGCCGACGCGGCCATGGTGTTGATGGTGGGCGCCGTCGTCGGTCGGTGAGGCGGCTTATCATCCCCGCTGCCCTCGGGCGAGTCTTGCAACGCCACGTTGCCCTGGATTCGTCGCTTGGCATCTCTCTTCTCTGCTTCTGTGATGTTCTCCTCATCCTTGCGCATGTCAGGAGTCCACTGCGGCTCTGCTGGCGAGTGTCCAATCGACATGCCCACGCGAACCTGTTTAACCACGTTAGCTACCTATCTTTCTTTTTCCCTTTGTCCGAAATCAACTTACCAGAGTTTCGAGCGCTCCGCTAGAATTGTCTGCAAGGTCATCATCGAACAGCATCCGGCCAGGCTCAAACAGCAGAAGCACTGTGCTGCCACCAAACTTGAAGTAGCCAAGCTCCTCTGCTCGATGGACTTGGTCGCCCTCATTGCGAGTGATGACAGTGCTGCCCACCATCATGGCACCGACACAGATCACCATGACTCTTCCGTGCCTCTCGCTGTCGATGGGCACCAGAACTCTCACGTTCTCGCCGTACACGTCGAGTGCTGATCGGATAGCCATAGGGTTGACCGTGTAGTACTCTCCCTCGATCGTCTTGGGCTTGCCCATGACACCGTCCACAGGAATGTGGAAGCGGTGATAGTCCTGCGGCGCCAGTCGGAAGATACCCAACGCACCACCCTCGTACCGGGCTGCGTCCTCGGGATAGGCATCGCCCAAGAGCCTCTTGAGGTTAAACTCGCGGCCCTTGACCCAGATCTTGGTCGCCTGCGTGATGCTGTTGAAGACAACGCTACGGCAGTCTGCGGGCGACACAATAATGTTCGGGTTATCGGGCGCCGAGCAAGGGCGAGCTCCGGGTTTGAGCGCACGATAGAAGAATTCGTTGAAGTTCTTGAACTCATCCAGGGGCAGAAGAACCTCAGACATGTCAAGGCCGTGGAACTCGATGAACTTTTCAATTTCCTCCTTGGAAGCTGGATCGTCAAACTTCTTGCCCTGCTTGATGCTCAGGCTCTTGAGTAGTTTCCGGACTATTCTCATGTTAGCACATTCCTCGTAGTTATCAAACTGTAGACTTACTTCGCTTATTCTCCATATCCCGAGACTTGAGACCCTTGTACAGCAGACGAATGCCGAGCCTCACGTAGACGCTCATCTTCTCCTCGTTGATCTGACCCGTGATTCGATCCTGCACCAGAATGTTGGCCGAGTTGGCGCCCAGCTTGTATCCACCGTACGAGATCTTGGTGATGACCTTGGAGTACCACTTGCGCTGCGCCTGGCTCGCCGTCACGAAGCCGCCAACCAGGACGCTGTTGACTTGTCTCCAATCCTGGCTCGCGCAAGTCGCAATGTGAGTGATGATGTCGGCATCCTTGCGCTTGTTGAGTCGCGGCTGGTGGCAGATGGGACATTCTCGGATTTCAACAACATGCTCTTCACTACGATCGTCACTGTCCGACTTGTCTAGAGGATCACCATCCTCATCCGCAGGGGTCCTGAGCGCAGGAACGTTGGTGACCGACGAGGGCGTCTGCGTGCCCGAGGGCGGCTCCAATTCCAAGACGCTGGAGCTCTCAGAGCCGCCGCTGTTGCCGTGGCCTGGTACGTGGAGGAGGTTCTTCATCTCAGGAACCAGACCCTTGAGCTTGTCGCCCACGGTGCCCGATGATCTCCTCTTGGGCTCCAGCTGATCTTCCAGGCAGATGACCACCTCGTCCATGGTGAGTTCCCAGTTTTCGTCATTGTCGGCGTCTCTGTGAGGGAAGCGCTGGTAGAAGCTGTCGATGGTAGCCTCACTCAGCGTGGAGCCCAGAGACTCGAGCATCGTCGTCAGCTCGATTCTGCTAATCTGACCACTCTCGTCTGCGTCGTATTGCCGGAGCATGGCTCTCCAGAACTGCTGTCGGAGCGCATCATATGGCATGTACTTGGCGCGTAGGTAGAGCACGGGGTTGTGCTTGCTCTCCCACTTGTCCAGGTTCTTCATCTTGAGGGGCACGGTGTAGTCGTTGAAGTCGGGATCACCGTTCTCTTGGCTCGAGTCGCTGTCAACTCCCGTGTTGGCAATGGCATCGCCTGGTGCCAGTAAGTTGCGGCTGGTGGCCGAGGGTGTTGAAGCCGGGTCAATCGATGTAGTACTAGTGCTCGATGTGTTCTTGCTGATTGGGGGTCGGATCATCTTGCTCAGACTCTGCGATGACGACGACCGTGACACGGCAAGCTTCTTGAAGCGTGATCGCGAAGCGGGCGCCACAGCCTGGTCGGGTACTCGGAGATCGTAGAGGCCGGTCTCTGGGTTTGCTTTGGGAGCCTTCTCAATCAGCTCCTGGACGGGCAGATTACACGAGGCGATAAAGTCGTTGCCCGAGTACTTGTCATGGTCAATGACGGTAAAGGCGAACGAGTACTGCTGCTCGTGGCCCTGGATGTGGAAGAGCATCTTCTCGTTAAATACAGGGTTGAGGTTGTGGCGGACTCGTCGAGTGCGGTACGTCTTCTTTCCCAGAGACGTCACAACGAAAGGATCCATGTCGAAGCTAGTGCGGGTCAGGTTGGACTCCGGGGGCAGATCTGTGATCTTGACAACCTCGAGGTAGATGATTCCCACAACGTCGGAGCCATTGCTGGTGAACGCGTAGGGATTGTTGCGCCGCTTCTTCTTGAGTCCTCGGATACGGAGTCTCCGCTTGCGCTTGGTGGGATCTTGGTCGTCGCCCTCCTCATCCTCGTCCTCCTCATCTTCGTCCTCATCTTCATCGTCGTCGTCGCTGGGGCTGTCCTGTGCGGCAGGCGTAGATCGGGGAATGGTCGTCGGGGCGAGTTTGGGGGTCATGGAGGGAGTGATGTTGCGAGAGCCGGCACCCACAAGGGCGTTGAACTTTTCGAGAATCTGCTGCGGTGTCGCGGCGGGATTGGTCGCGTCGAAGAGGGAGAACTGCAGCTGGACCTCACCAGAGACGACGCTAGTCTTCTTGCCGGGTCGTTTGCTCTTGAGAGGGTACCAGCGAGGCTCCGTTTCCACGTTTTCATTGTTGAAGATCTCTTCGAGGGCGAGGGCAAACTCGCCCATGTAATCCTTGCCGAAGCGGTCCTTGTCCCAGCAGATGAAGTCCAGGACGAGGTTCTGGCTCGAGGTGAGGGGAATCTCTTCGGTAACGTTCCATTCTGGGTTGAGCGTCTTGGGCACGTCGTGGGTTACGATGCGAGCTTCGCCTAGGGAGACGACAATGTACTGAGGAGGGGGAAATTCATGTTAGAATCGAGAAAATATCCATGTTGGGATGGAGGGGGAGGGGTAGCTCACGGGATCTGAGGTGCCATTGCGATCCTTGGCCGCGAGATCTTTAGCCTAATGAATCTATGTTAGCACTCTTGTTAGTGTTATCTCGGGGGCAATATATTCAGTCGCGCCGCCGTTAGGAGCGGCGAAATACAGCCAACTCGATGAAGAGGCGGTGATGCGTCGTCAGGGCTGGGGGGCCCCCTGGGTTGAATTCTGGCCAGTGTGTGCGTCGGGGTTTGGGGCACCGCTTACCTTGATGATGGAGACCTTGAGAGCCAGACCGTTTCCTGCATCCCTGGAAGGGCTGGTGTTGTCCATCTTTGATCGCATAGGGGGGCTGTTTGCTCTGCTGCTGCTGTTGTTGTTGCTGACAGAGATGGTTGTGGAGGAGGAGGAAGAGGATCGAGACGAAGGCTTGAGTCGAGTTGGGATGATGCGCACCATGACGACGAACTGGGCCAGCCAAGCTGCTGGGCAAGCTCTACCTACTGTACGGGCAGTGATCGATCGACGGCGGGGACCGCCTGAGTGACGGGTGCCAACGGGCCCCCGTGGCAGTCCAGTGGACCGAGGGGCTCTCTCAGCTCCAGGCGATGACGCCCTCGACAAAGCCCTGGAAGATCACTGTAGGGCCAAGGTTTTCCAGCGCTTCAGGTCCGGGGCTGGAAGAGGGGGGGACGCGCCAGGAGGGCGGGAGGGGATCTCGGCGCTGGGATTGGATCGCGGGAGGGCGGGGAAGAGCGGCCGGGCGAGACGGCACCGTATGGGATGGGGTGACGTAGCGGCAGAAAAAGGTACCTTTTTTTTCTTAGCTCTGGTGGGTGTGAGCTGGAGAGCTCAATAACAAAACGTCACTAAGAAGCTCCAGAACCAGCCAAGAAGCAGAAAAAAAGGTTCAAGATGTGGTCAACTTCCTAGGGATGGATGTTGCCGTTGCCGTTGTCGTCGTCGTCGTCTTCTCTTCCTTCCTCTTGGTACAGTACTGGTCTCGTGCGTGTCTCGTCTCGTACTGTAGTTTTTCCAGCTCCCAGTTGGATTGGGCCGTGAATGGATGTTTCGTCGTGTAGCTGTGACTTGTCGATACCCGCCTCCTGAATCCTTTTCTTTTTCAGCCCCAGCTTCAGCTTCAGCTTCAGCTCTTTCTTGTGTTGCCCCCCTTTTTTATTTTCGTTGCAATTCAGTTCCTCGCTCTTTCAAACACACCCGAGCCTCTGGCTCTTATTCGCAGTACATACCCCCGGTATTTGTACTGCTTCGTCGTCGTGTATTCTTTTTCGTATAACCAAAAGCCCCCCCTTTTCTTCTCTTGTCAGCAGTTGGACTTTGGCTTCGTAGCTGCGTGACGCAACAAGGCGACAAGAGGCCAAGCCACGGCCAAGCCTCCGTGTCAGCGCCGTGGTGGGACGGGGTGCAGTCGACGGTCAGGCCTTTTGAGTGGATCAAAAGGCGAGGGCGTTTGTAGACGTTGATATTCAAGGTAGGGATGGATGGTAAGAGCGATTCAAGAGGGAGCTTGAGAAGTGACTGAGGGGCAGGCAGGAGGTTATGAGGACAACAAGAGAGGGAATGGAGGTGAAGAAGAAGAACAAGAAGCTAAACAAATCGAAACGAGCAAGAATGTAAGCTCCGTTTACTTACGGTACGGGTACGCGGAGGCTGAATTAAGGATACAGGGCTCAAGGGACTCAGGAGTGCCGTGATCTAAATCGAGTAACAGCGAACAGCGATTTCCCCTGGTCTTTAATCTCGTCTTTTTCCAAATTCTCGCAAAAAGAAAGGGAAACCCTGGCTTTTATTACTCGAAGCCTAGAAATAAGAAAGAAAAAAAGGGCACCAACCGTTCAATTTTAGTCCCACGTCCGTCCCCCCAGTCCTTCGTCCTGCCTTTATGTCTTAGGAGTGCCAATGACGCCGCCTCCGCCCACACACCAGGGGCGTCGTTGTTGTTGTTGGGGCGGCGCGCTTTTCCCGTGCCGATTTGGCCGGGGGAGGAGAGCCCAGACGACGGGGACACGTAGGCGGTCACCTCACTTTCACTTGGACTACATACGAAAATGAACTTGTCCGGTCTCTCTCGTAGCGTGGAAAAAAAATGCGCGAGAAAAAAAAAGGGGACTACGGCGCATTGCAACAGTGACAGTTGCGGCGGGAGAGGGAACCTGACCCCCTGAGGTTGTTACTCTGAGTAGCCTCTGCTAGCGAGTCGTAGGGTTGCTACATTTCCTCGCCTGCATTCCCTGGGCTTCTGCACTAGCTATTTTGTCGTCTGCTTGCCTGCTTAGCATGGCCCAGATCCTTCCATTCTGTAGGTCGCTTCCCTCAGCCCAGCCGCACAGAATAATCCCTCCGATCCAAAGTGCCTAATGTGGGTGCCCAAAAGAATGGGACACTTTTACTATGCAACCGCAAATACCTAGTCACCCCTGACCTTATGTACCCCATAAATGATGTATTGTTTTTGTCAGGGTCTCTTCCATGCTTGCATCTTTTTGACATACGACATATCCCTCCCCCGAATAGGCAACTGGTGCTACCCCCCATCATCCCCCTCTGATCTTCCCGGCCCCTCGGGAAAAGGCCCTTTTAGATTCTTGGCCTTGCGGTGCCGATTCTCCGGTAGACCTGCCAGATCAGAGCTCTTGGCCCTCATCATGGTCCGACTTGAGTGCATATTGCAATTGTCCCGGGAGGCATCCAACGAAGACAAGACTCGAAATGCGGGTGAGTGAGTGAGACAGAGACAGAGAGGGAAGAAAAAAAGACAAATTCCCATCCGCTTGGGTGCAGACAAGCTAGTCCTACAAGGGAATCATCCATGAATTCGCATCCGCTACAATCCATCCACCATCATTTCCAACTCGGACAGGACGCTCTGACATTCCGGCCCCTTCTCTTCTCGTCACCGCTTCTTTATTTCGACTAGGTTATTTTACTTCATTTCTCTTCTAGCCCGTTCTTTATTACGCTCTCTCGCATGTGATTGAGCACGTCGTATTAGTCCTTTCTGCCGAGCCTCAAATCATCAAGGTGCCTTGTTGCCGTCCCGTTTCGTATAAACGATACCATGTGCATACACGCTGCACCGCCAAACCACCATCTCTTCCCCTTCAGCTCGCAAGATAACGACAAAAACTCTACAAAAACATCAGCCAAATCTCACTCGACGTTTCACCGCTGACACCTTCTCCCAAGTCATGCCGACGTCACTGGAATCCCGACCAGAGATCCTTTCCATTCTACCTCGAGAGGCTGAGACAGCGCTCCAAGCCACCAGATCCAGCCCCTCATCAAAGCTCCCCTCCCATCAGCACAGCACAATCACAGAGGAACGTCCCCTTTCCCATCTACAACCACGTTACTTCTTAATATGACGTTGTTCTTCTTACTTGTAACCACTAATCGCAGCCCAGTCTGAAATTACACTCTGTCAGCTACATACCTTAATCTCACCCTTCGGCATCCTTCCGAGGCTTCCGATTACTTCCAACACCAACAAAATGTGGTGCATCCTGCGGTATCAGTGTCCAACGCCTACCCGCCCAATGGCATTTACATCATGTCTCAACTCGACAATCAAGAGGGGCTCAACCACTTTACCGCCAAGTCAAACATCCACTCAGACATGTGAACTCGCCAAGTGATAAAATTGAGTGCCTGTTGCAACTCTGCTCTGCTCTGCCCTGCTCTATGCCGAGGTATACTGAATCCCCAAGTTGGGGGTCAAAGCCCATCCATAAACACCCTTCTCTATCGTTATGTGTGCAACCCAATGTCCCTTCTCTTTTGACCGCCAAACGCCAATCTCTGTGCACCGTCTTCATGAAAGCCTCATGATAGCATGTGAACCCAAACGAAAAAGGAAAAGAAACAAGAAAATGCAATCCTATCTTTACAACGCCAGGCCTCTCACAGACGCCCTCTAAACTACCCCACCGACTTCCCCTCCAACTGCTTCAAAACCCCTACGGCATCTTCAAACATGATGTTCCTTCCTCCGAGACAGTCGGCCGCCAACGCCTCCCGCGCAAGCTTGACGGCTCCTCGAGCCTCGTAGCGTTGGACCTGGCTTTGTACATCAGCTGGCTCCATATCCGAAGCCGCCAATATCCACTGTGCCGCTGTCTCTCGTGATACCGGTGTGTTGGATCTGTCCCTATCACCCGTGCAGCTGAAGGCCCAGCAGATCAGAGCGCAAACGTACACACCCCAGTAGTCCGAGATGTCTGTCCATGGTACAGTCTTTCGGCGTGTCTCTTCTGCCTTGTTTTCCTCTGCCTGATTCGACCGAGCTCCCAGGCTGAGGAAAGCTTTCAGTGCCCGAGCAGCAAAGACTACTGCGACGGCTGATATATCGGATCTGCGCCATTGTTCAACCACCTTCTGATGCTCCGCATAGGCGCTCACTTCAGGCACCTTCTTGTTAAATACCCAGCTCTCCCCAGCCACCGACAAAAGGCAGTAAAGGGGCGTGTATTGTAGGGCCAGGTAGGTGTTGGCAACGGCAGAACCGGGGAAGAGCTTTGAGATGGGAGCCGTTTCGGTTTGGATGCCCTTCAGATTGTCCATGGGGCTGGCTTGTGTCGGAGACTGAAGAGGGGAGAGGAATAGCGAATACGCCGCAAGCAAGATCGATGCGTCAAAGGGTGGTGCCGTGACAATGTTGGAAGCGGCGAGTGTCCCCAGGTTCGTGTTGCAAAGAGTTTTTGGACTCTTTTTCGTTCGTGTCTTGGCCCAACTTTGGGCGTCCTTTGCCTCCCAGAGCTGCGTTGTGTCGCCTGTGAGAGGTATGGGGAGGGTGCTTGGGGAAGAATAATCCAGGCCGGCTGCAGAAACGTGTTGGCCTTCGTGATAACGCGAGCTGTGCACATCCAGCAAGAAACAAGCAGCCACCAGCCTCCGGTGGGCTTCTGTTTCGATCCACGTCTTCCATGCGCGCTGGGTATCACGGGTAGACAAAAAGGGAGCAGATTTATTCTGGCCACCGACAACCTATCGTGGAGTTGAGCATGGCATCCGGAGAGAAGTTAAGTTGTTCATCGAAAGAGAGAAATGAATAGAAAATGTCAGGAAATTAAAGAAGAAGAATATCGACAAGATCATCTTGTCGTTGGGGAGTAAGGTGGTGATGGAAATGAAAAAAGATCAAGCTGAACTAACCCTGTGATAGAGTGAAGTGAACCGGGGAGAGGGTTTGTAAGACTGGCTCTTTCTACCGCGGAAGCGTGCATAATATTCACAAAGCAGAACGGTTTGCTTGACGGGCAACGGCCATTCGTCTGCCTGAGTAAACTATCATCCATCAGTTAGCTAACTGTCATGACGGTGGGCTGGCCGTTTTGTCACTTACCAGCTTGGACTTTTGCCAAGCATAAGCATGCAGCTGAGCCCCTTTCATGCGGTCGTCCTTATCAGCAAGATATTGTGTTGCCACCGCCGCCATGGCATACCGAAGCACTTCAATATGCTCCGCAGCGGCCACAGTTGCTTTCCCGAATGTATGTTTGTGGATTATAGGATAGTTGGGGTGCACCTTGTCCCAGTAGACCTTGAGATATTCCGGAACCGCCTCGCTGGCCGCTGCGTTCAACGACACTGGCAGTTCTGTATTTAATAGGCTGCCCCCATCTGGAGGCTGAGAGCCGCACCCGGAAAGGCCGAAAATCCGACCTGATGGTATCGATGGGATGGCGACTAAAGTCTCAGATTGAGCCACAGCCAGTGAAGGGGACATGCTACGAACTGTAGAGGTTGGGATCTGGTCCGCGCTGCTGAACGTATCCCCTTCGGCGTAGCCGGGGAGAGGAAGGCCCATGTCACCAAATACGGGCTGGTAGATTTGTGGGGGTGAGCTGGTATATGTAAAAGGAACAGAGAATGCTCCATTCTCTATGCTCGTGCTTCGCAAGTCGTTTGAGGTGGTTTGGAAAGATGGAACAGAGTTGATCCAGTCCTCGCTCGAGGTACGGATGGGGAACTGTGGGTGCCGTGTGTTGTCCGAGGGGGTCGAGTAGGTGCTCTCTGAAGCTGAAGAAGCCATCCCTGAGTCTCGCCAACGCACCTCTGATGTTCCGTTATCAGGTATGGCCAACATTGTAAGTTCCGGCATAGCTCTGGGCGCTGAATCATATTGACCAAATGTATCGTTTGTCGTCGGCAAAGTTGTCGGCCCAATAACATATTCTGTTCCTCCCATAGGATAGTTGTCTGTGGTATTCGTCATGTTGGACGGCGTCGTGTAGCTCTGGCTTACACTTGGAGCAGCGGGCATAGATGTCCACGATCCGGAGACCATTGTAGAGTTGTTGGTTGAGCCAGCCATGGCACCCATCCGGGGGCCATTGAGGTTGTCAGGCATTTTCAAGCCCGTCTCCTGAGTCATGTTTGAGCATGTTTGTGTAGATGTCTTTGAGTTGCGTCGAGAAGCGGGCGGTTTCGGGTCCTTGGCACCTTTCTCTTGCTCGCTACAACAGGTTAGCCTTCGGATAGCCTAGTCCTGCGTGGCCTTGTCCACGTACTGTCTCTGGATATGTCGGTCAAGGAGATCTTTTCTGTAGAATGTCTTGTTGCAACCTGGAACCTGGCAGCACAAATCAGGAGGTGAGTGACTAAGTTGATGCCGTCTATAGCAGAATGGTTAGGATATGGTTCAAGCCATGAAGAGAAGAACAAACCTCAAGTGCTCGGCTCTAGAGAAGGTCTGAGCTGGTTAGTTGGAACTGCCCGGAGTTAAGATAAGGACATAGGTATCGCACCTTGGGACATCGATCACAGGTATGAACTGGAACACCCTTCTTTGCCTTGCTAATCTTTCGAGTGATGGGGGTCAGTTTGACATGGGGCTCATTGCCCACTCCCGCTGTGAAGGGCCTCATGGGAGCGTTTGACGATGGGCCTGGCTGGTTGGACAGTTCGAGAGAGTCAAGACTCGTGTTGCTACGACGGCGGCTGGTCATGTTGCGGTTGGTGCTAGAAGATGACAGGTGATCGATGACAGAAGATGTCGTCGAAGAAGTAGGTGGATCGGGCCTGCTGTTATGGGAAGACGATGAGGTTGAGCCGGAGGCCGATGGATTGGGGCGCAGGGACGGCCTTGAAGCCAAATCTATGGGCCGGCTTCCGGATCGCGGATCGACGTGTTCGTCGTCGGTGTTCATGATATTCTTGAGACTAGCCATGGCCAGTTGTGACAACCGGGCCACGGGTTAAAGAGGCAGTGGGTTCGGAGAGTTCGAGAAGGCCACGGACAAAGTTAGTAAGACACAGCCCCCGAGGAGGCTGAAGATCAAGTCCAGGCGGGTGAAACGATTTTGGGTCATGTAACGGAGGAGGGTATAGAGCAGGAGGCGGGAGGAATAGTGGGGGGAGTTGGCGTAGAATCAAGATCCCAGATTAACGTCGACGTCGATGATGGGATGGGTGCGAGACGAAACAGAGACAGACGGTAAAGGCTGGAACTTGGGGGGGACAAAGCGTGGGCGAAGCTAGCCTCAGACCAAGCCAAGTGCAAGTGTGAGCAGGGATGTAGGGGTGAGAGTGAGAGTGAGAAGCTGTCCGAGTGCGATATCGACCTGATTTGCAAAGATTACAAAGATGCAAACCGAGAGAGGCATTGCTGTCAGGAACTCGGAGGAAGCGTCATCAAAAGAAAGGATCGGAGAGGATCTGGGCAACAAAGTGCGAGTGAAGTGAGCAACAGGCGTCGACCCAAGGTTGAAGACAACCCTGCGAGCTGAGCATGGGGCGCAGGGCCCTTGAGCCAGGGTTGGAGGGTACAAGATTAGATGGATGGATGCTGCACCCCCGAGCACCATGGATGGCAGCATGGATGCCAACTACATACACTAGCAGTGATGGATGGATGGAGGGCACCTGATGCAAGGCACTGGACTCGCCTGTTGGTTGCCCGTTCCGTGATCGACTCCATCATGCCAACAGTGAGTGGTGAGGACGCCATTGTGCTGAAAAAGTGCCTCTTTTCTCACATCACCCCCTGCCGGTTGCTCAAGCTTCCGCCCATCCCCTGTTTGTCCATCCATGACCAGCCAGGAGGAGTGGCGGGACGGGGCCGCAAGCGCCATCTAAGCCTTGGAAGAACGGTACCTGATCAAGCGGCTAGCGTCTGCGCGCGCACGCAAGATTCATGGAAGGCTACTGTACCAGCAACAATGGTCCAACTCTATCCCGAAAGATCCGAACTCCTACGGATGATAAAGTAGAAAGCCGCTCTTAGATGGCGTCGTCGACCATCCAATGCGGCGAGGCGAGAGACAGGCCAGCGGGCAAAGAACGACGACGGCTCAGCACGCCAACCCATAATTAGCAGGACCGTTGGTGATGCAGAAAAACTCGGCTGCCACAGACGCAGGAGATGGTTGGAGCTCCAGCAGGCGGGGAAGCTAAGCAACCAGGGTGGCGGCCGCTGTGAGAGGAGCAGTCCAGACCGGGCAGCCCAGTGAGAGCTCCAGCAGAGCGGACAGGACGGGACGGAGGAACTGGGAGCTAGGGCCAGCAGCAGGAGGGCGCCAGCGGGTATGGCGTCAAGGCGTCTGTTGGTGGCTGCTCTAGAGTCGATCTGGGATCGATGTCGCCAACGTGACAAAGGAGCATCATGGGGCGAATGGCTGACAGGATCGGCAACAGTGGAAAGAGTGAAATATGCAAAGTGGCTGTGCGAGCATGGGTTTCTGGTGTTGTGGCGAGTTCCATATTTGCAGTGTTAAGGATTAGAAGGCATGAATGGAAGAAACGGAACGCTGGAGATATTGGTAAGCACCTGGCCTCACCTCAAGCAACTGCAACTGAAGGCAAGTTGGCTTACGGATGGCCATCAGCGCCTTCCTTCTACAAGCAATGTCTTTGCTGATGAATAACTGGGAAGAAACCCCGACACTGCCGAAGGGATCTACGTTGCTGATATCATCCAACAAACATACATTCATTTCACTTGCATTCTGACATTGATTAACTTGGTTTGTTAATATCAAGAACCCCCGCAAATGCAGCCTCATAGGGCGAGCGCGCCGTTGCACCGTGCTCCAGGCATGGTCCGTGTCCGTGTCCGTGTCTCTCTGTCTGTCTCGCTCTCTGAACAATGCAACTGAGTCGATCAATCTCCCAATGGATCCAACCTCTTTCACCGACAATGGCAAAACAAGAGAAGGCTCCTCAAAAACGCCTCCTCATGATCAAATCACCAGACGTTGGATGCTGAACCCTGTATCCCTCCCTCAGCGCGCGCAACAGCCGCTCGGCAGCGTCAATTCTCGCCCCCCCTGTACCCGTTGTGAGGGTGGCATTGGATGCCCCCTCCCCCTGCTAGACGCTAGGGCGGCCGGGCACCCAGCCCAAGTTGATGGTGGAGGATTCGGGCTCAGCCACTGACCGGCCCATTGGCTGTGTCTCACCTCTTGATGTGCTATTTTTACACCCTGCGTGTGTTGGGTCCTTTCACTCACTGCTCTTCGCTTGCCTGCTTGTCGGCCAAGCGCCGGCCAACTCGGTGTCGCGACTCAAGTCGACGGGAGACCGGCCCAGCATCAGGACGGGCCCGATCCATGCCTGTGCTGCAATGTGACGAGAAGCTTATCCATGGCAAGGCATTCACCGTGTCACCGGATTTAGGAGCTTAAATTCTCCACGATTATGCCTTGCCAGTTCGAGCTTGGATATCTACAGCGTCAAAAACTCTTGTTGGCCCCGTCCCGACAAGAAGGATGCGGGGCGCTCCGGACCGTTCCATGTTCCACGCTCTGCAGAACCTGTCCCCGCCTCTTGGCCAGAAATGGAAACCCGCCCGTTGAGATTGGATGCCACCCACTCACTCACCTCCCAGCTCTCAGCTCGTTCACCGGCCTGTGATGTGATGTACAAGAGAGAGAGCCAAGAGCCATCTTCTATTTGATTGAGCTGGCCTCACAGAGATGCACAACCAGAAGGACGAGGCTGCACAAATTCCGTAGCATTCGGCCCGTCATGCGGCGCACACTGTCAACGTCCACTGCCTGTCCGGAACTGCAACCCATGGCAAGCCTCCGGCGCTTAACAGCTGGCCTATTTTTGGTGCCGGTATCCTATTCTGTCTTCCGACAACCATATGCGTCCTTTTCTGTCTTGATTTGTCAATGACTCTTCGGGAAAGCAGTTGTTGGTTCTGTTATCTCTTAGCCAAGCTCTCGCTAACACGCTCTGACCCCTTGACGCTCATCTACCCAGTCACATCCCGTGAACTCGTTCACTGCAGGCTTGCCGCGCCATTGATTTCGTTGCTAGACGTGGGCAATGTGTCATCCCAACTTCAGTCTTGATGCACTCCTGGCCTGATACCACCTCGCGTGAGTGGATGGGAAAGGCAGAAATCTTCGCCAAGGGCACGCAGGAACCCAATCAAGCAGTTGTGAGGCATGATTCCATCACTCACAACTGAGCGGCAACCGATAAACCCCCACACACTTGCCCGGAGGCTTTTCTCTGAATAGAGAAACTCACCGTCTTTCTCTCACACGGCATCTGCGTGAGACCGAGTCCCGCCTCGGTAGTCTGTTGTGCCACCACAACGACCTCTCGTATCCCTGCTCCAATGACCCCGACAGTCTGGTCCCTCCCAGCCGGGGCGTCGGCGGCAGAGACGGCTACTTGCAGATCCAAAACGGTTTCCCGCAAGGCGTTGGTTTGATCAGAGTTTACCTAACAAGCTTTTTATAGCCACCAACGATTTGTGTCGGCTGTGAGAATCAAAAATGCCGATCGACTTTGTTGCAGTCGCTTACATGGTTCCCTGATCGACATACCACTGACAGCTACCACCACAACCTTCAAGTTCAGACTCTGCAACTTGTCTTCAGCTCCATGCAACATTACATTCTCGTAGCACGACATTCCAGCGATGTTGTCTAGCCGCCTAGCCGCCTAGACGCGCCAGCCCCCAACGTGTGGCTCTCCATGCGCCAGCCCTGCTGCGCCATCCCCTCCCCATGCACTTGAGAAATGGATTACCCTGGAGCTGTGCAGAGATCGGAACTGAAGATATCCGACAACTCAGCCTCGCGGGAGGATCTCTCAGGTACTTCAGCTGTGCCTTGGGTGTCGCTGTAAATATGACCGAGATCGGGGAATGCAGTGCGAGTTTTCAGCTCCTTGATCAGCTGAAGGAAGGGTATGCTCAGTAATCATTAACCAAAGTTCCTATCAACACCGACGGATTAGGAGTGCACGAAAATGCGTGACAAAACATCAAGTACGCAACAATGCAACACATGCCAACTCATATATTGCCCAAACGCGAAACATGAAAACTCATCGAGCCAATTCGTAATCCTCACACGTGGCCAAGAATACTCCTGCCGCCCAGGGCTGAGCATCTCTCCAGACCTCTTCCACCAACCAACCCACCACCGTGAACAATGCAAGCAAAATCATACATAGACAAGCCGGAACGCCTTGTATGCCGGCCTTGTATTAAACGTGCACGACTGAAAGACTGATTAAAATAGTAATCCAAGACCCATTGCGAGTTTCGAAACAATTCTTTGCCCATTTTGTAGCGGCCCCGACCCCGGTCCTTTTTTTGCTCTCTACTAGGCATCGTTTTTTCTTCCCCATTTTCCCACTCTTGAGCTATCTCATATTCCAGCTATAGCTTGGAGGTGGTCGTCGGGGTGTTGATCGCGGGGTCTGTTGACGTCTTGGCGTTGGCATCGCTCTCTTCCGACTCGTCGTCGCTGGCGGGTCGGCTGCCGTCTGCCACGTCTCTTCGGCTCTTGGTCATCTGTATGTCTGTTAGTCGAGTCTAGCTGTAGAAGATCAGAATGTAGCTTACCCATGATCGCACACCACCGACAAGACCCAGGGCGTAACCGGTAATGAACTCCTTGGGAGTACCGGAGCCGCCGCCTGGGGTGGTAGGCGATCGCAGCTGCTCGGCGCTGCCGGCGCTGTTAAACCGGGCAGGGCTCTGAGGTCGGCTGGTGGGCCAGAACTGCTTGAGCTCGCGGCCGAGCTCCTGACCGGTGGTGGTCCAGTTGTTGGTGATGTTCTCGCGCAGGTCCTGGACGTGGCGCTTGAGGTCCATCTCGTTCTTCTTGAGCCAGCTCACGTTGAGCTCCTGGCGGGAGGTGCCGCGCTTGAACTGTCGGGCAATGTACTTTTCGTAATCGCGGACGATTCTGTATCGTGGGTTAGAGGGGTAAAACATGGCGGGGAACGGGTTGCTGTGCTCACCTTGTAATGAGACCAGTGGTGCTCACACCCTCTGTTCGCTGGGTGACGAGGAACTTGCCAGCAGCCTTGATGGGCTGGTAAATGTCGTCGCCCTCGTCGGCACCGTATGGGAGATCGTCGTGGGCAACGTAGTCGAGCTTGTGCTCCTCGAGGAACTCGGGGGTGACGATCCAAGGGCAGTCCTCAATGACCTCATCAACCCATTTGCAGTGACGGAGGGTCTCGGAGCGCTCAGCGGCGGACATGACGGTCAAACCCTTTCGCTTATGCGTCTCGTGGTCGCCAGTGACGCCGACGACCAGAGTGGTGTTGGGGAAGGCCTTCTTGGCCTGCTCGAGCTGGCGCATGTGGCTGCAGGCGGTTAGCGATTGCATGGGCGAGAGGGGAATGTGCTGGCTCACCCAAGATGGAACAGATCAAAGACTCCATCGGCGTAGACACGGACAGCTCGACCAACGGGAGGAGGGTTGGTCTTGTAACCACCGGCAGGGTCGGTCAACTTGCCAATGGGAGGAGGGGGCATGGCCTCTGTGGCCTGAATATCGTCCTCGTCCTCGTCATTGTCATTGTCATTGTCATTGTCATTGTCGAGATCCCTCAGGGAGGGCTTGCGGGCCTTTCGACCAACACGCTCGGCGATGTCGGCGCTGGCCTCGGTGGTGTCGCTGGGCTCGCCGGGGTCGAGGGTATGATCGTTGTTTTCGATGATGCGGTCCGAGTTGGAGCGCTGCCTCTTAGGAATAGGCCCGCTAACGGCGGCGGCGCGGTGGTGAGGGCGACCATCTTCAGCGGCAGTGGTGTCGCCCTCCTCGGCCGAGGCATCACGAGAAGATGTCTGAATGCCGTTGTCGAGGAGGTCGGCAGACGAGTCGGGGCGGCTGAGGGAGACCCTCTTGCGCTTGCCTCCTTGGGAGGAACCAGACGGCGAAGACATGGCTGGCTGGACTGAGGGACTGATAGATGAGGGCACGGGAGTGATGACGCGGCTTCGACTGGGCTGCTGGTCTCGTCTCGATAACAGGCGTACGTACGTGTCTCTGTACGTGCGGCGTTGGATTGCGTGTGCTGCGTCTCTCGTGTGTAGAGGCACCTGGACGATGGAACGGTTATGGCTCCCGAAGCAGTCCAGTTCCACGTTGACGCGAAAAAAACCGGGTCTCGACGGGGGCTTGGCTTGGCCTGATTGGGGCCGAAGAGCCAGGATCCTTGCAAAAAATCTGGGGTCAAAAGTTGGCCTGGAAAGGAGGAAGCTTGGAAGTCTGACGTGATGGACGATAAGGAGGCGAGATAACGAGAGCAAGAATTGGAAGGATGGAAGAAGAAAGGAAGGAAGATAATCTATCGCGAGTTTGTTCGCTTCAAGGGGACGACTATGGCGCAAGGAGGCAGCCCAGCTTGATTTCTCGCCCTCTTTGCCCGTTGGCTACGTCGTAATGACAGATCAATTTAAAAAAGTGGCCCAGCTTTTCTCGTGTGAGAAAGGGGAGCAATCTCCAAGTCCCGGTAGTGTGAGTGATGGTCACCGCTTGTAACATCGATCCATCGATGAGATGGGCAATTGCTCTCGTGACAAGGCCTGCTAGCTTCAATTCTCTGGCCGTGTGGTATTCCACACACAGAAGCCAAGCACAGCTCGTTATTTATCCTCTCCCACCGTGAAGCTTATCAATATCGGTATCCCGTCGGTCTGGGCCAGTGGCGTCACGATTGCAACCTCTCCCCCAACCAAATCCTGTAAAAGGGGGTGAAAAGGGTGGGCGAAGCTTTGTTGGAGAAATGCTCACGTGACTTTCACGTGCTGTCAATTAACTTTTGGGGAATAAGCTGGGGATACCTTGGATCTGCTTGTCAGTTCTGTCAGTCCACCACTCGAATTCGTATCAACAGTCTATCTGCAGATAAACTTTTTGTTTCAACCTCTAGGGCGATGATATGCCCTCGGGAGCTATGCAGGTAGTGCACTGCCAATGTCTATTTTCAGCCTTGCTCTCCTTGAATCACAAATGGTGCTGTTTCAAGGGGCACCTAAAGCGGCTCAAGCCTGTCACACTCCCTACACTTCCTACCTTTATTGCAGAAACAAGGTAGAAACAACTTGATGAGGAGCAAGTTTGGGCGAGCGGGAACGAACATGGATACTTTATCATTACTTCCTGGTCTCTGTGTGTGGCAGTCACTGAACCGTTCCTTGGGGCATCACATGACCAAGCACGTGGAACCTCCAACACTCTGCCTCTCCTTTAATCAAACCTCACCCCTGAACAAGCACCCCAGCGATGCTAAGCATTCTTTTCCGCATTATGGCCCAGTTTGGCGAGATAGCCTTCTCCGGACCGTCGCGCTCGCCTCGGAGCTACCTGCAGTCTTGGGCCTGCATTTCCGCTGCCTCTCCAGGTGCACACCAAACACTCTGCGTCTCAGGTCTTGGTCCCTGCCCATCTCATTCCCACATGGGGATTGGGAGGGGATCCATCTTGGAAACGATGCTTACCGGCGCCACGGGGCTGACTGGCGGGTCTGGAAACATCCTGGCTGATTGTCCCCAGGGTGTCTGTGACTGAGTGAACCAACAACAAGAACCAACAGCGGGTCTCAACGTGTGTTGCTGGTGTTGTTATTCTCCGCTGGTAACTCTCATTTGCCCGCCAAGACTCTGTTATTTCAACTTCATGCTTATATATTCCAAACTCGATGATAAACGTTATGCCTTCTTCAGCTCGTTTCAAGTGAAACCAAAGCAAACACTCGGACATCTTATCACATCGCTAGCCGAACTGTTGGCTCTTTTTGCCTCCACCGGTTTCATGCTTAACCAGGATGCATAGTTGCCCCTTACCCACCCTCGACAACAAGCATGACGGTTTCTAGAAAGTCCGCCAATCCCAACTGTCCGACTTCACACAAGCTGAGAGCCAAGCTTAAATAACGTCTGGAGAAGGGCTGTTTAAGCTTGGCCTCGACTGACAGCCAAGGCCAGGGAGACATCTTTGCAGTGTCTCATTGGAGGCTTTGCTCACGGCCACCCGGCCATCACAGTCACCCCAGCGGTGGCATCGTCGCTTACCGTCTCGGGATTTTCGGTTGGTGTTTATGCTCAAATTCATTCAGGGACTGGGGGTATATGTGGTGATGGTTATTGTTATATATAAGGCGCGCCTTGTCCCAGGTTGAGAGGAGATCTTTCCGAGTGACAAACCAGGACTTTCTTTGCAGCTTTCTTTCATTACTTGTTTGGTAGCTTCGGGCAGGCCCGCTGATCACATTCTTTTACAACAACTTTATCTATAACCTTGTTTCAGCCTTACAGACGCCCGATAATACCTATCCATTCACTACCTACCTATTTCAAGATGCGAACCGCTACCCTTCTTGCAGTTGCCAACCTTGGCACGGCCTTTGCTGCCGTTCAGATCTACGGCCAGTGCGGTGGAGGTGCCTTTACCGGAGAGACTGACTGTGCTGATGGCTCTACCTGTGTCGAGATGAATGAGTGGTACAGCCAGTGTATCCCTGGTGCTCAGGGTGGAAACTCTGGCTCCAACCCTCCCGCTCAGGAGGTCGAGGTTCCCGAGTCCACTGAGGCCCCCGCCACTGAGGTCTCCTCTGTTGAGGAGGAGGAGGAGAACAACGACGATGAGACCGCTCCCGTAGAGACTTCCGCTCCCGTTGTTTCTTCGCAGCCTGCCGAGGAGGAAGGTGATGACGAGGAGTCTGCTCCTGTCGAGACCTCTGCTCCTGCTGTTCCCTCTCAGCCCGCTGAGGAGGAGTCCACCCCCGTCGTCGAGCCTACCAGCGCTGCTGCTGCTCCCACCTCTGGCTCCGGTAGCGGATCTGGCTCCGGCTCCGGCTCTGGTGGCATCACCCGAACCATTCCCGCCTCCAGCGGCTCTACCAACGCCGCTACTGCCATCCCCGTCTCCGGCGAGCTCGACGGTGGCATGATGTACTACGACCGATCTCGTAAGTCTCCTCATCCACCAGCCATACATACCTAGCTAACACATCTCCAGCCGCTGTCTGCAAGGACCAGACCGAGACCGGTGAGGCTGACGCTATGTTCATCCTCGAGGACGGCGCCACCCTCCGCAACGTCATCATCGGCCCCGGCCAGGCCGAGGGCGTCCACTGCAAGGGCACCTGCACCCTCGAGAACGTCTGGTTCGAGGATGTCTGCGAGGACGCCATCACCCTCAAGCAAAAGTCTGGCACCTCCATCATCCGCGGTGGCGGTGCTTTCCACGCCTCCGACAAGGTCGTCCAGTTCAACGGCCGCGGCACCGTCGAGATCTCTGACTTTTACGTCGAGGACTACGGCAAGCTTGTCCGAGCTTGCGGTAACTGCAAGGACAACGGTGGCCCCCGCAACGTTGTCATTGAAAACATTGCCGCTGTTGACGGTGGTGTTCTCTGCGGCAGTAAGTTTACCCCTTTCTTCCCGTGAAAAGGCTTAGCAGCTGACATATCTCTAGTCAACACCAACTACGGCGACACCTGCACCATCAGCAACTCTTGCCAGGACTCTGGCAAGACCTGCGATCTCTTCGAGGGTAACTCTGACGGGTCTGAGCCCACCAAGCTCAGCAGCGGCCCCGACGGCACCTCCTGCAAGGCCGATTCCTTCTCCGAGACCTGCTAGATGGCTTCTCGAGAGTAGTGAGATGATGGGTTTTGAGAGCGTTTTGATTCCGAGTGTATATAATATCCAAGCGTTGAGCGGTGTAAAACAATAATAAGTAACCAAAGTACAAGCACTAGTGCTTTACCAAGCTGGCCTTTTCAAGGAGTCTTTATGTGAACAATGAAGCACCAAGTACGTAAATAGCGTTGCCAACAGTGACTCTCACATGTATCTTGATGCCTTGACTATCTTCATGTGCCAATTTCACTCCATCCTCTCGTAGTCCTAGTATATAACCTCAACGCTCAGGACCTCTACGTTCAGGAAACTTGATCACTTGCTTCATAGTCGGATGATATGTTGGTAGTTTGATGTTAAAATTACTGCAGACTATCCCGCGCAAATTCATTCACCTCCCTGGTTACCCCTGTGATTTAGCCTAACCTGGCTTTACTGAAAGAAAACCACCCATTGTGAAAGCCAGAAAACAAAAGGGGAAAAAAAAAGATAAGATGCAGAGTCCCTGAAAAAACATCAAGAAACAACAAAGGGTTCCGTGGTATTGTACACCTGTTGCCTTGTCCATCCCGATAGACTTCTCCGCAGGCCCGGTTGCCAACCGACTCCTGCGTGACAAACGCCAACTCTGATGTACCGTCCGTCTTTATCGCGAGTATGGGTGGTATCCACGGCTGCCGCCTCGTCCGCCTCCGCGGTAGTTGGCACCTGGCTTGCCGGCATTCTTGGGTCCCGTAGGAGCGTTGGCTGGGGGTGCATGCTGGGGATCAGGGTTTCCACCGGCACTTCCACTGCGATGGAAGCCACCGCCGCCTTGGTTGGGGTTCGGCTGAGGGACATCGTCATACATGCCCTCCCATGAAGTCGGAGCTCCGCCGCCGCCGCCGCCTCCTCCCATGTTGTAGCCTCCGTGTCCGCCGCCGCCACCGTAACCACCACCACGGCCGCCGCGACGACCTCCCTGAGGCTGTTGCTGGTATTGGTTAAAGTTGTCGAATCCTCGACCACCACCTCCTCCGCTGGCGCCTCCTGCGGCAGCCGAGTTATCCTGACCACCCTGCTGGCCCTGTTGTTGCATCATCTGCTGTTGCATCTGCTGCATCATCTGAGGCGTCATGTTGTTCATCATGTTCTGCCCATTGGCTCCGCCGCCACGGCCCATCATCTGCTGCTGCATTTGCTGCATCTGCATCATGTTCTGCCACATGCCTGGGTTCATGGGCATTCCTCGGCTCATGGCCATCTGCGACTGCATCATGGCAAAGTACTGCTGCATGCGCTGGAAGTACTGGGCCATGGCCTGGGGCGTCATGCCATTGTTGCCCATCTGCTGGCCCATGGATCCCTGGTTGGACTGATCGCCATCCTTTCTGAACTTGTTGCGTCGGGAAGCCTCCTCTTCCTCTCGGAGGTTGCCTCGGGGTTGGGCCTTCTTGACCTCGATGGGCTTTCCATGGATCTCCAAGGGCACATTGATGCAGGCATCGACACCGGCTTCACTCTCAAACGTGACAAAGCCGAATCCTCGTGGTCGACCTGTGTCCTTGTCCATCATGAGGGTTGCATCCACAACGCGACCGAATTGGGCAAAGTACTCCTTAAACTCCTGGTCGGTCGTCTCCTGACTGACACCTCCTACAAAGATCTTGCTCGTCTTTTCCTGTTCATCACGGGGAATAGCACGCTTGGGATCGATCTGCTGCGGTATTAGCCTGTTGTAAGTTCTTCAAGGGACAGAAACAACTGACAATCTTCCCATCCAGGAAATGCTCTTTGACCATGACAATGTTAACCGTCTTGGCGTCCTTAAAGGTGAGGAAACCAAAACCTCGTGACCGTCCTGTGCTGCTATCTCTCATGACGGTGCACTCAACAACCTCGCCAAACTGCGAAAAGTAGTCTCGTAGGGATTCTATCAAGGGTCAGGATACACCGTACTCTGAGGTGATTCTGGGCCACTTACGATCCGTTGTCTCCCAGTTGAGACCGCCAATGAACATCTTACTATTTAAACATGTCAGTACGCGAACAATTAACTCTTGTACCCCAATTTGGTGATATGGTGAGTAAAGGCGGTTGCAAGACATGGGTCGTATTGGCTGCAGCAAGCTTGTTGGTTCCCTGGCTGTGGCATGGTGGCTTGCATCAGACAGGGTCATGATGTAGAGTTCTTCCTTGGGCCTTCTCCTTCCACGTGGGCTGAGCACGAACAGCTTGATTTTGGCATCTGATATCGTGACAACAGGTGCTTTAGGCCGTAGTTTGGCAGGGCGGTCAACATGAATGGTGTCAAGTCTGTTGCTCTTCAGGAGGCTCCACATCCGCGAGGCAGGCTATGAGAGCTTGCTTGACAATAATGGCGTAGACAGGCAGTTCAGGACCAGGAAAGACTTGTTCCTCATGGAGTATCCCTCGGCTCTTGGCGTTTTGTGTTGAAGTTTGGCGATATGAAACTCCCTCGACCCCGTGGTCAGGGGTCCAGTTGATTGATGGTTGGCGAATGTTGTTCATGAATCGCCATGGTGGTCGCAAGATGTCGCAGACAACGCAGCGAGAGATGCCAGATCAGCTTGGTCGAATATTTGTTCGTCTTGTGCTATCGTCTTGACTCTTCTCTCTGTCTTGCTAGGTACTGGCCTCGAGCGCTATTCGCTGCAAAATCTCGCTATAGCAAGGAGAACGTCTGACCGTTCTGACTGGCTCATAAGATCTCTGCGACTGATGGCTATGAAAGACGGAAGCAGGGTCTTTCGTCTTGACTAGGGCCGGCTGACTTTATCGGGAGTATCCACAGGGCGAGTTCCCAAGTTTGACACTGAAATCCTCCTCTTGGTCTCAAGCATCTTGGTCCTGACCAGACCTCTTGGAATTGCTGGATGCCTCGTCTCATTTGATCATAGTCTTGATCCCAAGTCCTCTCGACTCGGCTGACGATAGTTCCTCCGTTTTGAGTCTTGCCGGGTTGATGTCTCTGAATGCCACGCCTCTTCTCTTCATTTGACCGCGAACCTTTCCAGCCAAGCCAACTTCCGAGATGTCCGAGTAGCACCCAACAGAACAGCCACTGCTACGTGGCCAAATGGCAGCTGCCATTACAATCCAGGCTGCAAGCACGCGACCAAAGGCAAACCGCAATACTTGCTCTAGGGCAGATGGGGGATACAAATCACAGGGAATGGGACAGAAGAAACTTACCCGTCTTCCTTGGCACTTGCCTTGTGTACAGTTCCGTACGGCGGAGGCGTTGGGACATCGTCATGAGCAGCAACTTGGCTTGTGTGACCAGCTCCTGTAGAGCCTCCTCCACCAAGGTTGAAATCGACGTCATCGTCATCATCATCCTGATCCTGCATCATGTGTTCATCACCTCCCGCGTCTTGATGCTGATACGACCCGTCTTGATCATTGTTATTGGTGTTGGTTGGTTGGACTTCCGGGGCTGGCGGAGCTGCGGCTACGGGGGGAGGTGCCGCCTTGGAAGCGTCGTTATCGTCGTAACTTGGAGAGTATCAGCTTGAATGTTGCTTTGGGATACAAAAGCGACGGCTCATGTGCGAGTTGATAGTGGCTTACAGGTCGGCGAAGAGATCATCCTCGAAGTTCTCGGGCTCGGTCATGGTGACGGCTGGGGTCTGGCGCAAAGGCCCAAGTCGTGATAAGAGAGTCCGAACGGATAGAAGTCACGCGCAACTTTGCCGAGGGCTCAAAGCCCACGCGTAGAGTCAAGGAAGGGTGTGTGAAGACCAAGGTGCAGGATTGAAAGAGTCGAGGGGATAGAATTGGAGTACAAAGAGTGTGTTGAGAAGGTGTTGGATCTGTCGTGGTCGTTCTGATGCGGAGCTCAAAGGCTAAGTTGTTGTGATGACTAAGCTCCGGGTTGCCCAATAGGACAGCGGCGCGAGTCAAAAACAGGCGGGGCTCCTCAGCCTGATGAATGCAAGCCACAGTGAAGGCATAGGTACCTACCTGCCTACGGAGTACCTACAAGCAAAAGGCTGCAGGGGACACCATTGTTCTTGCTTTGCCCTGATCATCTTCAATCCTTTCTCTCAACACCAGCCCTTTCTGTCCGATTTACTGCTCGGACGTTTGTCGCCTTGCATTCTACAGCGTTGCGCAAGGTGCTTTTTGGAGTGGTACGTATTCTTCTGGTCTTGTGTCTTCTGATCCTTTCTGCAGCTTGCGACGTCCATGACGACAAGGGCGCGTCTGCATCTCCGATGGACGCCTTTTGCTCCTTTGCGACCAGTCAACATCCGCTAACGCCTACTCACGCAGAATCCCTCCTCGACTCGATACCTATTGTTAGACCGAATCTCGTTGTTGCAAACATGTCAGACTCGGGCAAACCGGAGGAGAAGCCCACGGCCGAGCACGAGCATGAGCATGAGCACGAGCACGAGCACGAGCCGGAAACCGAGATGAATGCGAACGAGGAGGTGCGTGAGGCGCGCAAAGAGGTGGATTGAAGAAGGAACTGACGAGGCGCCCTAGGAAGAGATCACTGCCATGAAGCGCCGGGTAGCGGAAATGGAGGAGGAGGCCAAGAAGCTCCGAGAGATGCAGGCTACTCTAGAACAGCAGTCCGCCGATCTGGCAGATGACAAGGAGTCGATCGATGCGCGCAGCATCTTTGTGGGCAACGTCGACTACTCTGCCTCGCCCGAGGAGATCCAGGCTCACTTCCAGAGCTGCGGCTCCATCAACCGAGTCACCATCTTGCTTGACAAGTTTACTGGACAACCGAAGGGGTACGTTGGCAGGTCGCCCTTTAACGGTCTATCGATCGCTGACACATGAGGTTTCAGGTACGCTTATGTCGAGTTCACCGAGCCCAGCCTGGTCGCCCAGGCCCTCGTCCTTAACGAGAGCGTGTTCAAAGGGCGCAACATCAAGGTGACACCCAAGCGCACCAACATCCCAGGCATGAGCCGGGGCCGCGGTCGTGGAGGCTTCCGTGGAGGTCGAGGATTCCACGGCAGAGGCAGCTTTCCTCGAGGAGGCTACCGCGGTGGTTATCGGGGCCGTGGTCGAGGCTTTGCTCCCTATTAGGAGCAGGGAAGTGCATCCACCATGGGACCGTCTCGGCGCTCTGAGCAGCCCAAGCATTTCGAGATTGAGGTCGAGGAGACTCATGGGGTCGATGGCAACTCTCGTGGCTACGTTGGGTTTTGATACTGATGCTCTGCTTTCTCTTTTTTTTTTTCTTTCCATGTTCAGGGCCCCGGCTGTGATAAGGAGAAGGGCGCGCGTTTCTTGCCAAGGCAGAACGATGTATAATAGTATATTGGAAGGGAGGGGATAAAATAGCCAACACGCCAGAGGACGGATAGGAGTTTTCAATCTTGATTTCTTTTGACCGACATGACCAGCCGTAAACATAGGTGGAAGTAAGGTTTGACTGTAGTTCGGGAATATATATGTCCCTGAGCATCCGTAAGAAATAGGCTTGCAACTGTTTCTTGTTAAATCCTCCATCTGATCATCCTTTTAACATAATATTTTAGGTTAATAAGGCTAAAATCATAAAGCAAGCATATTTGCAGTCCTCGTCAGTGTCATGTGAGGCCTTGCAAGCGTAGCCACTCTGTGCACTAATTACATGGTAGAGCTGGCAAACGCGGCACCTTAATACGCAGGTACGAAGCCTCCAAACCCAATCTGCAACACCAACCAAGCCGGATTCGAAGACGGCATTTGTGGGGAGTTTCCCTGTTCTCCAATGGCCACTTGAGCACTACGCCCGACATCCCGAGAGACAAGAAAGAGGCTTCCATCTCAGACACATGGCATTCTGTTGGCCGAGACTGACGCCGCCAAGCCAATCACTTCTCAGGGCACGGCTCTGGCCACCGCCATATTTTTGCCGTTCTGAGACTTGGGGTTCCCCTATTCTGGCTGGAGACTTGCTCCTGAGGGCTTCAATTTCTTTATGCAGGTGATGGGTACGGCGCAGAGTAGTATGCGGCGAAAGGGGGGGCCTTGTTGGTCATGTTGCACTTTGCGGCAAGCCACTGCGGACCAGAGAGAGAGAGAGAGGAAGCTTTGGCGTTGGGTTTGATGAAACACACACAGCGCAGCGTTCGTTTACTTCGTTCAATCAAATATCTACCTACCCAGGTTGGCAACTGTTCGGCGCATGCTCGCAATTAGAACCAACAAGAGGTCCTCGGCTCTCTCGACACCCTGGGTCCCCCCTCAGCCACTGCAGAATGCCTGGGAGGATTCACCCCATCAGCACATGCACCCAGACTGGGATCCATCTGGTGGTGGATGCGACTGAGAGCGTGTTCCTCTTATTAGATCCATGCCCGCCCATGGCCGGGGCACGCAGCGTCTACTGTACCGGGCTACCTGGGCCAGTTAGCGGTCTCTACCGCAATGAACGAACCCTGGAAGCCTGCCCGCAGCGCAGCGGTCCCTGCTCCAGGTCCTCATGAACATGGATGCTCCCCCTGTTCCCCTTGATTGTCAAGCTTCATGTGGCTCCGCAAAAACTGCAGCGGGCCTTCTGACCTTCTCCACGCTCTAGCGCACCATCCTTCCAACTATCAAAGCCTCCCAGCGCCTCCCATCCACTAAGCTTCGACTTGCAACCTCGCGGCGATTTCCTGGGCAGTCCAACCTTGGAAGTTTCCACCAGGACCTCGACTCGACAGGGCAGGGACTTGGCTTGACTTGACTTGTCCGGGACTCCTTCCCGTTCCACCTGACCACTCAACACCACAATCTCAACTCACCTCACCTCACTCTTCCTTGCTCTGTCAACCAAGGCAATCAGATCGTTTCTCCTTCTTTCTTGCTTTCCTCCCCTTTTCTTCGATTCCTCGGCTTCTTGTACTCCTGCGAAGAGCATCCGGAGCCTTCTACGATACTCCCGATACTTCCACTACACGTACATCTCCGGCCGGCGCAAAAGTCTAAGCGAACCGAATCCTTCCTCTCACCCACGCCTCCGACAATGCCCTCTTGCTGCGCTCGCTGAGCTCCCGTCCATCGATGCTTCGATATCTTGCTCCTCCGTGGCGCGCATAGACCCTCCGACTTCCCCGCCTCGCCTCCTAATTCCTCCCCCATGCTCGTCATGTGGCCGCGACTCAAGCAATGGCTATCGGCCTGGCCTTCTCGCCTGGTCTTCCGTTACCTCAGCACCGCCTTCATCGTATGCTTCGCGATCACAAACTACCTACTATGGACCAGCAGCCAGGGCTGGGACGTTACCGAACCAAAGGGGCCCGTCACCATAGGCCCCAAGCACCCGATTAAGAAGCTCATGGCCGACGCTCGCGCACGCCATGAGACCCTTCTTACAAAGCGCAGTTACAACCTCCATGACGCCGCCGAACGGTATCGCATCCGTCGCGGCCGTCACCCACCTCCGGGCTTCGACAAGTGGATCGAAGCCGCCATGGCCTCGGATGCCGTCATTGTCGAGGACTACTTTGATCGCATATACAAGGACTTGACTCCATACTGGGCGCTCGACCCTCAAACCCTCGCTCGACGCGCATCTGCCTGGCACTGGGTTGTCAAGGTTCGCAACGGCGAGGCCACCGGCGTAGGCGATACCAAAGACCGCGTTCCATGGCTCCAGCTATGGACCGACCTGGTCAAGGACTTTGCCAAGGAATTGCCCGACGTTGACATGCCAATTAATTACATGGACGAACCTCGCCTTCTCGTCCCGTTTGAAGAGCTCTCCAAGCTTGTGGATCAGGAGGGTAGCAACCGGCGTATGCCTCCGGTTAAGGAGGTCATGACCGAGTTCAAGAGCCTTGCCAAACTAGATGCCGAGAAGCCTCAGCCGTACGACCCAACGTGGTACAATAGCTCAACCAACTACTGGGAGCTTGCCCGTGTGACGTGTGACCCCAACACTCCGTCGCGCAATGCTCAGCAAGTCTCCGATCTCAAAGGTCCCGTCGACTACCCCACAGACTGGAACGCCCCTTACGCCTACAAGGGCTATATCAAGAACTGGACTGCAGCTCAGGACCCTTGCCTGCAACCGCATCTTCGCCAGATGCATGGTAGCTTCGTCCAGCCTCTTAGTCTGTCCACCTCTAAAGAGCTGATTCCCATGTTTGGCGGATCCAAGCTTCCCATGAACAACGAGATGCTTATCCCTGGAGCCATGTATCTTACCGACAATGAGTTCTACTCTGGAGGTGAAAAGATGGGACCTGCATGGCATGCCAAGAAGACGGGCATTGTCTGGCGAGGCGATGCTTCTGGCGGTCGAGCCACGGCCGATAAATGGCATCGCTTCCACCGCCATCGGCTCATGCAGATGCTCAACGGCACCTATGTCGACAGCGTCGAGAATGGCGGTGTGAAGCCAAAGACTTTCCAGTTGCCATCACACGATCAGTACAACAGCACTCATCGCTCTTCTAAATCGATTGGCAAGTGGCTCCAAAAATTCGCGAACTGCGGCTTTGCTCGCATGCTCTGCGATGATCGTTGCGGCCATCTTACCCCCTACTTCCATGAAGTCAAGTACATGCCCATGAAGGAGCAGTATAAATACAAGTTCCTCCCCGACACTGACGGCAACTCGTTCAGCGCTCGATTCCGTGGTTTCTTGCGCTCCTCGAGTATGCCACTCAAGGCCACCGTCTATGCTGAGTGGCACGATGACCGTCTTACCCCGTGGGTTCACTTTGTGCCATTCGACAACACGTTCCAGGACCTATACGCCATTCTCGAGTTCTTCACCGATGACGCGGCTGGTGGCGACACGGCTGCCCGTTACATCGCTGAGAAGGGCAAGGAGTGGGCTGGACAGGTTCTGCGGCGCGAAGATATGGCACTCTACACCTGGCGTCTACTACTCGAGTGGGCGCGAGTCTGCGACGAAGATCGCGAAAGATTAGGGTTCATCAAGGACCTGGTGGAATCTCATCGATGAGCTGAAAGCGGAATCGATTCTTTGGCACCTATACGGCACTCCCCTGGGCAGGATGACCCCAGGTTGAGGATTCTGGCTGCAGGGTGCTCACGTATATACTAATTATCACGGCCTGGCGTTCGGAGTTGGATGATGCGCTCACAAGAGGCGGGATATCTCGAGGATAATGTGGATGGCATTCGATACGCGAGGCGAGGGTGGGCGTTTATCATCATCATCCGGGGTGCGCCCATATACACACATGCATACATGAAGGAGGCATACCCATGTACCCGAAGCAAACCGCCTGTACAATACCAAATAACGTTGGATGAATAGGATCAAGCAAGCAAGCAAGCGAGCAGGAAAGAAAGAGATGGATGGGATGAGAAGGGAGTCCCTCGCTCTTAATACTCTAACTGTAGAAAAAGTTGGTATAGCCTTTGTACCCAAATAGTAAACATGATACCAAAATCCCCATCACCGATAGAGGAGAAAAACAAAACCTCTTTTGAAGCAGAATCAACTCCGACGTATGCATTTGACTCGTTTTGGGTCTTGCTTTGTCCTGGGTCATGATGCTGTTGTTTGACCGTCATGCTCATCCTCATCCTCATTGCCATCCTCATTAATGTGCCGATATATACAGGCCTTCTGACCTCACAGACTCTCGCTTTCGCTACGAGACAAAATCCCCCATCCAATCCATCATCACTAATCAGAAACCAACGCCATAGCAGCTGCAGAATTACTAGGAAGACGATGGTGATTTTCTTTTTCAGGAGCCTAGAGTTGCAGGTTCGTAACGGGCTCACGGGCTGGCTGACCCTTGAGATGAGCGGCCGAGCCCTTGAAGAGGCTCTGCCAGATAAAGGCTTCGCTGAGGAGCAGCTCAATGTCCTTCTCGGTCCAGTCCTTTGTGGGGAGGCACTGAAGGAACATCATGATCTCCTGAAAGTCCATGCGGACGAGCTTGTCGGACCACTTGACGAGGAAGGCGGCGCAGACGTAGAGGTGAAACTCGGAGAAGCCCTGTTCCTCGGCCTAGACAGATGGTTAGGTTTGAAATGAGTGTGAATAGGATAGGTACGAACCAGATAAGTGTCCCACATGCGGATAGTGTTTTTGACACTAATTTCTCTCATCAGGAGACAGTTCATCCAGCGGAAACTGAACTGAATAAACTCTACACCCTCTTGTTCCAAGTGCTTGGACAAATTGCCGTCGATACGCGCTGTGAGATCACGGAGGGCAGCAACCTGGCGCTGAATACCAGGCTGAGCCACAATATAATGATCCTGGATGCCATCAAGCAGCTTGGTCAAGCACCAGAAGGAGTCAGCCTCGACCGCGTCAAGAACCGACTTGGGGAGCTGTCCTGGGTCCATGCCAGACTCAATATTGGGGTCCCCGATGTAGATACCAAGGAAGACCTGCCAGAATGGCGTCACCAGGTCATTGATGCCCTGAACATAACCGCTGGCCGGGTGTCGCACCGCCCACAGGTAGAGGATGCGCTCCAGCGACCGCTGAGTGGCCTCGTAGCTGTAGAGCTCGATGTGCGGGTTTGTTCGGGGAATATCGATGCTGATCTGATGCCAGATTGCCTCATCCAAGCCCCGCGTCCTGCCTGTAGGGGCTGTGCTAGTCGTACCGGTCGCAGCATTTCCACCGCCCCTTTCAAAGGCCTGACGTACGCCATCGAGATACTCCTTGCGCTTCCTCTCCAATGTGGCGAGCCGGCGCTCGCTGTTTGCAGGTAGGTAGCTGAGAAGGAGCTGCCAGGTCATGGCGCGGACCTCCTGGGGCACGCCAGACCAGGCCAGCGACCTCAGGTCGGGCAGTGAGATAGTAGAGGCTTGGAGGAGCTTCTTGAACTTGTTGATACGGGTGATCCGAGAATTAATAGCATCGGCTTCCTTTGGTGTAGCGTTCGCGGGGACGGTTGGGTAGTTGATGAGGTGCAGGGCGTTGGCAGGGTCTATTCATGATCAGCCATGTCCATCTTGATCCATCTGCATGACACACCTCTGAGGATCTCCTTATACTGAGGTCGGAGGATCTTGCCCTCGCTCTTTTTGGGCATGGGATATGTAGGCGCGGGACGCTCGACAGCGATATCGGCGCTATTTGAATACCGTCTCGAGTGAAGGGCATCGGGAGGTTCCTCTGTAGTCGGCGATAACGTACTTGACTCGGCCCTGTTCTGCGTAGCGATGCGCCGCGACCTCCTCTTCATGCTCGAAAGACTGGGCAGTCCAAAGTCATCACCGTCGTCGTCCTCGTAGTCCATCATATCGTCTTCGTCCGCCTTCCAGTCATCGTTGGTGTTGGAGAGGAAGTTGATGTAACTCTTGTAGGGCGGCGACGATGCCTTGCTCGGGGTTGTACGTGGCGGGGGAGAAGCTTCGTGGACTCGAATCTTGGTTGAGGAGGAAGAAGGGGGGGTCTTTGGTCGAGAGGAGCTGGATGGGTTTCTTGGCGGTTGGCATCAGCGGGCAGAGAACATGATGTTTCACGGCCAGGTCGACGACTTACAGGGAGTCAAACTTGAGAATATCGGCATGTGAATAGGCGGCGCCGACCACGAGGCCAGAGCCATGGCCTCCAGGCGACGTGATACTCCTCTTAGGGGTAGAACTGTGGCTGTCTCTTGGAGGCGGTCTCCAGAATGGCGATACGGACCTGGTCGAGATGCTTCAGCGCGCGAGCACAGACAACAGCCAGGACAGGACAAGACATACTCTGAGCGATCTGTCAAGCAGCAATTGATCTATCGTCAGCACATTCGGCCTTGTTACGAGCAATCTGCACCTCAAAACACCTCGACCCCGTGGGGAGAGGGAATCGCAAGCACATACCGAGTTGGACCATCTCCTGCGGCGGTGGGGCTGTTAGCAAGGAGGGCACCGATTACGTCGAGTCTCGTGAGCATCATCAAGCTCGAGGACAGGACAAAGAGGGCGGGCAAAACTCACCGACTGAGCGGGCTTCTTGCTGCTCCCAGAGGAGGACCACATGGCTAAGAGTGTTGGCCTTGCAAAAACAAGGCCAGAGATGGTCTGTTTTATTTGCAACTGTGATGGATGCGACGCGATGGTTGGGAGTTGCAGGTTGTCGAGGACCGACAGGCGCCTGACTGGGTACTGTATGAGACTGGGGGTGCGGCGGGCGAGGACTGGCTGAGCTCCAAGGTTTTAGATTGCCTTAGCTTGGCTGGGCAGCCTAGGCTAATTTTTAGTCATAAAATATCTTTATAATATAGAAAACCTTCCAAGGTAGTAATGGATTTAATTTTATATATCATAATAATTATAACGGTTATTTTAAAAGGATGTTTTGTTATAACTATTTACAATATGTAATTCGGACCCATGTTGTTAACTTTTCAAATATTTGCTCTACACCCCTCAGCAATGGGTCCCGTCGATGTGCTCATGGAAGTATCTAAGTTGCACCTCAAAACGTAAATTTAATTAGAAACAAAAAGGTTCAACCGTTCGTATTTGCTGCTGGGCTCCTGTTGCACTTTATCCAGGTGGTGCTTGATGGATGTGTTACCGTTATGATGTTGCTGCAAGCCACCTGGAATGTTTTAGCCGGTGGGTGTGCAACATCAACCTTTTGGACAATTGCATTGTGCCGCCCAACTATTGTAGCCTTGCATTCGACTTGCGAAAACTGCCCGAATACATGGGAAGTGCTGGCACAGATACAGGCGTGGCCTTCCATGGGAAGATCATGAATAGAGTGACATGTAGTAACTTGATTGATGCTGATGGCGGTAACCGTTGAGGTATGTACTTGGGAACAAGGAACATGAAATGCTGTGCACAGTACTTTTACGATAGATGAACAGGGAAGAAAGCATGCTAGTGAGGATAGCTTTTCTAAGAGAATTCTTATTAGGTCTCTTCATTTTACATACGATAACCCAGAGTAGAAGGAAATTATTCGGGACAGGACGGTCTCTTCTACTGATTCTCTTCGATCGTCATGTCAAGAGCCAAAGAAGGTTCCTTTCAACTGCTTCGCTACCTGTTTGTTTGTCCTCACGTTGAGATGTTAGAACGAATGCACAAAATATCTGCTCCCTCAAATACTTGTCAAGATTGTTTCAGAGACGTCAATCGAATCGTCCATGTCATCGACTCCTAATTCCCACTTGTTAACGACTTGCACTAACACCCCACAACCAATCGCCGCCGAGGTTATCCATCACCAGACCGAACCGGCTAATCCCCGGACTCTCCAGCTCACCTCGGACCAATCAGAGCCGTCTTATTCCTGGTCCGCAAGCAAAGAGAGGCGAATCCCATCCTCCTCGAGCACCGAAAGCTTCCCTTTGCCAACGCCCTTCTCGATCCTCGCACCCAATCTCCCCTCCTCTTGAACCCGAGTGATCGAGGCCGCCTCGTCCGCCGACTCGTCCACTCTCGCAAGATGCTTCCCGCCTCGCGATCCGCGGCCGCAATGGCCCTCCGAGGTGCGTGTTTTCCAGCAGAGAGCGACATACAATCCCTCCCCGGCCCGGCGGGTTTTTTGTGACGCTGGCTCGGAGATGGGACCCGTCGCGATGTCGACATTCGTTAACCGCCTCGCAGTCAAGCCCTCGATGGCCATTGCCCCCTTCAGAACCACCGCCGCCGCCTTCTCGACCAATTCTCGTCGCGATGCCAGTGCCCTGCAGACCCATTCGGCCTCGTCGGGTCTTGCCAAGGTCCGCAAGGAGGTCCCTCTTCCCAGTGAGGAGGGTACCAAGAGCGTCATCCAATACGCCCTGTACGTGGCCCGTCCCTTTACGATACTCGAACCTCTCGATATTTGTCTTTTCCGAACCCAATTGCGTCGTCCTCATCCATGACCTCGAGCTAATTGAACCCCCCGCAGTACCACCCTCGATGTGATAGCCAACTGGGCTCGTCAGTCCTCACTCTGGCCCATGACCTTCGGTCTTGCCTGCTGCGCCGTCGAGATGATGCACCTTTCCACCCCACGATACGATCAGGATCGTCTCGGTATCATTTTCCGAGCTTCTCCCCGACAGTCCGACGTCATGATCGTTGCCGGCACCCTCACCAACAAGATGGCTCCCGCCCTCCGACAGGTCTACGATCAGATGCCCGACCCCCGCTGGGTCGTCTCCATGGGTTCTTGTGCCAACGGTGGAGGTTACTACCACTACAGCTACAGCGTCGTCCGCGGCTGCGACCGTATCGTCCCCGTCGACGTCTACGTCCCCGGATGCCCCCCCACCAGCGAGGCCCTCATGTACGGCATCTTCCAGCTCCAGCGCAAGATGCGCAACACCAAGATCACCCGCATGTGGTACCGACGATGAAGAGATGGAGTGAGCATGGTTGAGGAGTTGCCTGCCCCCTTGGTTTTGGACGACAGGCCACGAGGCAAAAGGAAGGATTGGACAGCAGGGCTGGGGCAGAAGACGCACCGAGACGCTGGTGTCAGCCATTCTGTCGGGATTTGGATGATTTTGGAGTGCATTGGTCCAGGAGAGGAATCAAAGAGGCCGTGTAAAGAGGATGGCGGCACCAAAGACGTCTTTCTTTTGTTGTTACCGGGTGTACATACTGGGGTTCCCGCCGGTAGAATGGTAGAAGGAAATGCAATTTTGTACAACACCACTCTGTCACCACGCCGGGCCAGGTATGCGGAGGCGATATGCCTGGGTTGTGATTCGTAGTTGAGGGGCTGACTTGGGAATTGCCAATTCACCAATGTTGAAGATGACAACAATATTTGAAATCAATCAGCCAGCTAATACCGTCCCTACTTGACATGGGCTCTTTGCAGCAATCACCTTGGTCCGGGATATCTCAAGACGCAATAGGCATCTGGTGATGATGTCACACTCCTCCATCCGAGTTAGAGATGCGTATCTATCTCAACAGTCACAACTCTATCTATCAAGGTGCTTTGATACCTCAAACGGTGGGACAGTCGACAACCAACAACACACTCAAAAGACACAGCATCTACGTAGTGAACGTTCTTGTATAGTATATGATGAATGTTAAAAAAGGAGGCGCTGTGAACCCTATCTTTCCCTCCGCCTAAATTCGCTGTCTCCATCCGTCTCGTCCGCCGACATCGTACGTAATACACAGAGGTACAGACTCTCTTTTCCACTTGTCAAAACAGCATCGATCACCATCCATCCATGCTTGGGCCCCCGTCGATTCTGGTGTCCACCTCGATCCAGCCGTAGAGTAAGAATTCCACAATGCCCACGAGGGCGTCCCACCACAGAGCAGACCCAACGAGGCATGCCCATCTCGTCCGCTCGGGCGACGAGGCTTGGATGCCGTCCCTGGTCTATACGCTACGCTGCCGAGCTGGCGCAGAGAGGGAAACAGGGGTTGCATCAATCGCATGTTGAACGTCAATTAATCCACCAGCGCCAAACGACCCAGGTCTGTCCACTCTTTGAACCAAAGCAAATACCCAAAACAGTTTGTGTGCGTGTGAGCGAGAGGAAGGGGCAGAGAGAAGAGGTCGCTGTCTTGAAGGGCAACGCCACAGCAGTCGCCTATAGGTAGTGTAAATGTTGCAAGTTCAATATCTCCACCAAACAGTGGCGCCTTTGTCGTCTCGTCTACTCCTGGCCAAAGCCCATTGTCTCTTCAACAGCAATCGTGAGCTTCTGTTGAAGCATTTCTAGACTCTTATAAGCGGGCAAGTCGAGTCGGTTGAAACTATTTGCCGTTAGTCTTGCCTCACTCAGAAATATCAAACTGGACTTACCAAGTATGTGCCTTGGGTAGGTTGGTAATCTCTCCTGCTTTTTCAATCGTGAATCGTCGGGGGCCATCACTGCCCTGAAGATCCTTGAATCCGTTGACAGGGATTCGAGAAGTACCCGTCGTGAACTGTAGTAGTCGCGACTTCTGCTCTCCATCCCACGAGCGCACCGTCGCCCAGAAGTTCTGAACAACCTCATCCGACTCAGTGTATCCTCTATAATCGGTGTGCTTCTTCCAGTCATCGACATCGATCTCAGCAATACCACCAATCAGAAGCTCAAGCTCACGCTCATCAAAGACGTTGATGAGATCTTGAGGGATGAGCTCTTGGAAGCCCTCCTTGAAAGCCTGGAACTGCTCTGCAATGCGCTTCTCGATTCGCCACTTGACCATGAGATCAACATACTCCTTCTTGTTCTCGTTGGTGACCTCAATGTTTCGTCCGTTGGGAATGAGGTCCTCCGTTGTCATGACTCCAAAGCGCTCGTCCTCAGTCGAAAACGTCTGCTCCAAAATTCCACCCGAAATGTCGTTGTCCAGCATCCACTGCAAAGATCGGTGGAAGTCGGCATCAACACCCTCCATGTCCGCAAGAGCGACTGCCTTTCCAAGCATCATCTTGTAAAGGGCGCCAATGAAGAAGGCGTCCAGGAATCGGCGGTGGAAAATAGCCAAACCAACGACACGGCCAATAAACTTGAAGTAATTCAGATGTTCCGGGTTGATTCCAGAGTGAGGGTTGATCTGGAGGGTGTAGTTGTCGTGGGCCGAGTACTCGAACAGACAATAGAAGGGGTTGAACATTTCGTGTGAAAGGAGGAAGAAGAACTCTCGTGAGAGACCACCGTAATCCAAACCGTCCTCGCCATCGAACTTGATCATCAACCGCTTCTTCAGATCCGTAGCCGATTGGCGAGTAATTTCCGCAAACGAATCCTCAAAGATATGAGACCGTCTCACCTTGATGTGGCACTGTCCACTAAGAATGCGCATCGCCGGCTGGGAACGGAAGTAGATGAGCTTTCTTCGGAAGTCTCGCTTGTATTGAGGAACGTTCTGGTCGAGTGATGACGGAAGTCGTGGGTCGTCCCAGGTTGTGGTCTTAGTGTTGTGGTCGACGAAGTAGACACGAGCTGTGTTCGTCAAGCGCATCTCCCAGCCGCTTGGAAGGGGGCCGAGTTGTGATACTGGCTGCTGCTGGATCTGTCCGTTGGCGTTGTTCTGGCCACCGTACATGCGGATATACTGCTGTCGGCGCGGATCAACCCAAGTGGTTGTTCTGGTGTTATGATCAACAAAGTAGGGTCGACCCTCGGGGGTCCATCTCTGTTCCCATCCTGGTGGTAGCTCGCCTGAACCTGGGCTCGTAGCCCCAGTGTGCATCACCGCGCCGGCGTTAGCGGTCGGGGATGATGATTGCTGAGGCTGCTGTGCTTGAAGAGTAGGCGAGTTGGAGCCAGTTCGGTCCTCGGGTAGGGTACGGTTCTGGTGTCTCTGCCGCTCCACCTGAGTGGCCGCCTCTCTGTCGCTTCGCTGTTCCTGGGTGCCATTCGAAGTTGGACGGTTCCAGCTCGTCGTTCGAGTGTTGTGATCAACGTAGTATGTACGTCCCAGGTTGTCTTCACGGCGTTCCCAACCAGCAGGCAGACGCCCCTGCGCATCCTCGAATGGACTCAGCTGGTTTGACTGGCGAGGCTGCCCACTGGCATTTGGCCCAGGAGCGCTGGCGCCACCAACAGAGTTGATGCTAGAGGGGCGGTGCGGCAGGTTGACCTGCGAGCTGGCAGCTCCATTTGGTCCGGACATGGAGGATCCTGGGCGGTTCTCTGAGGGGGGTGCGGAGAGGGAGGAGAGGTTCGAAGGGCCGGCGCCGAGTGAAGGTCGAGTTGACGATGCTTGGCCACCGCGGGCTGGGGCGCTGAGGTTGCAAGAAAGGTTAATGATTAGCTTGCCATGGACAACAAGGTTATCGGTTGATTTCTTCAGGTCTCGTGTAAGCATCTGGTCTGAAAGGCGCATGTCTATGTCAGCAGGGTGTTCCAAGTGTCGAGGAGGTGGCACAGGTCAACTGACCGTCAGCGTCCGCACTGAGTTCGGGCATGACATCTCCAACTCGGATATTGATGACGCCCAGGAAACCTTGGTCCTTCTTCTTAAACTTTTTTTGGTCAAAGACCTGAACTGCCAAAATGCTATCTTCGTTGGAACGGCTGCAGGATGTGAGTCTGATAAGTCCTAGGTTTGGGGTGGCGGGGCACGTTACAAGTCAAAGCTCTCATTCCAGTACGGGTTAAGGGTCCTCTTGCTGACGGTCGTCGTCTTCGTCTGCTCTCCGTTGATGGTTGCGACGGCGAAGGGGTCGGGGAAGCCTGGTGCGTGTTAACGAGGAGCTCGAGTCTTTGTTTACTCTGGAACGACGTACGGAAAACATCCCTCTTATAAAGACCGTCGGCGGCGATAACTACGATGATGTCAACAGAGGAACTCGGGCGGAGGGGTATAAGGACGAGAGCGACTCACTCGTAACCCGAAGGTTGGGCCTGCTGCAGAACCGTTAGCACATGTATCGTGAAGGGGCCGAATGGACAGAATGCCCCTTCGCAGGCGCAGAACGCGATGCGATGGATGGGCGGCTGGGAATGAACTTACTTGGGCAGCCCGGAATCGGTGCGACTGGTCATGGTGTCACCTCTTGCGCAGCGCAGCGAGGGACTAGGTCACGGCAAGGACAACAACGTTGATGGATATCCTTCCTGATGGCAGGAGCAGGACGCGCAGTCGAAGCCTTATCAGGGAGAGGCGTTCAAAGGACGGGATCGACTAGGAGGATTCGGCTGGAGAAAGTTGACGACGCTGGAGTTGGGGCAATGGGGGGAGGTTGAGGCTGTGCACGGGCGGCGGGCCTAAAGACCAGACACGGACTCCCCGCTTCCAAAGCGAGGAGGCGGCGGCCGGAACGGGAAGAGAATAGACACGCGAGAAGGGCGTTTTGAAGCCAAAGAGACGAGGACAGCGCGACAGCGAGAGAAGAAATTTTGTTTTTGGAGAGGAGTAGAGACGGAAGTAGGTCGGCCGATAGCTAGGTAGTTCCCACGTCGCCACGAGTGGGCTGGTGAAAGAGTATCTGCGTCGTGGTTGGTGTTGATGATGATGGGAGGACGTGAGGGCGGCGGAGGATGGGGCCTTGGACGAGACGGGGATAGTTCTCAGCGGTGCAGGTGGTGGTGGGAGGGGGGAAGGTACCTCCATGGATGCCACCAGGATGATACATTGGGCTCACAGCAGGGGCAGATGGCAAATCTACAGGCAACTCAGCGGGCAGAAACTGCCTGAAGGAATCCAATCGACCTTCCATTGTTCCCATGCGCCATGCGCCCTGGCGGGTAGACAGGCCGGGTGGCCGGGGCCTTTTGGTGGACCAGAGTGCCTAGACAACCCGAGATTAGTGGTTACCAAAGGTTCCTGTTGCCTCCACTGCGCTGAGCGTTCATTGAGCGAGTGTCCAACCTGATCCAATGGCTGGGGGATCAGAGGTCGAGGGACGCCCAGAGCCAGAGAGTGGGCGGGGAGGGGAGGCAGCCCGCCATCCGCATGGGTCTTGGAGGTACCTTTCTGGTGCCAGAATCAAACAGTACCTTCTATGTCTGTGCCTCAGGCCCAGCCTCAGATGACAAAACACACCAGCCTCGGCACTCTTTTGCCTTGATGAGGAATTCATAGATAATGCTTATGAATTCCATCTATATGGGCGTGGCTCCAGCACGATGGCGAATACATGAAGCACCGAGCCACAGTATGACTCCCAACTGCCTCCTTGGGCATCAGACACACGGAGTACGGACAATGTTGCAGAGCACGGCTCGCCGGCACAGCTTCTTACCAGGCGCCCAGTCCAGTTCAGGCTGAGGGATGGGATCACCCGGCGCTTGCTTGGCCAGGGCGCTTGCAATCTGGCCAAGATGGATGGATGCCTTGCTGTTGGTGCTCGCTCAATGTCTGGTGGCCTTATTGCTTGCTCCCTGGCAAGGACCTAACAGAAAAAAAGAGGCCAGAACTGCAGCCCAGACCTGCATAGAACAAGGTGGAGGATGAAACCTGCTTCTCACACGAGTATCCGTCGGAAGTCAAATCTTTTCTTGCAGCCCCTGTCAAATAGAAAACCACTACTTACGCCCATCCGCCGAGCTGAAACTGTGCCCGCGTTCGCACGCGTCCTCGCTCCTGTCAGACTGCGTCGGTACTGTACCTGTAGGCAGATCGCCACGTTCTGGTGGCTTGCTTGCTTGCGTGCGAGCAGGGTGCTGAGCCACCCAGGGAGACGTCAACGATGTCTCGTGGATTGCGTTGACGCCACACCTACAATGGTTGAGATCGCCTGTCGTGTCTTGATGACAAGCAGCAGGTCGCATAGAGTAAGCAGGGATGGTTAATCGTCCGCCCGCGTCTGCGCAGTAGGGTGGTATTGCTCTCTGGCGAACCGCAGTTGACAGGACATGTATACGTACTACTCCTGAAGTTGTCGTCATCTGAAGTTAACTTATTGACTTTACATAGTCAACAAAGCGCAAGGGCGGAGTGTGCATCCATCCAGTGACAGCTTTGATCACAGAGAACAGCCTTTGAAGCCAGCACACAACTGGAACAATATTCATCCACCCATTTGAACCCTTGTTCGAGGTTCTCACAGGTTGGCAGGTCAAAAGACCCATCACCCATGTCATTACAGATGACAGATCTTTTTCTATCATTATCCTCTCCTGATATGAGATTTGTCACCTACTGGTCCTCGGGTTTGACCTGATAACAACGTCCAATAGTGCCTGCATGAGAGTCAAAACAGGCTCTAATAACGTTGAGAACCATGTTACTGGAAACTTAAAATCGAATTTACATGCTTGATTATTCTTTCTCCCTTGTTTCTAATGCAATATTTATAGTTCTGTGCCAATTTTAGATAGAATATCGTGCATGCCACCTGGTGCTTAGCTATCATTCAGGTGAGCCTTGGTGGCTTTGACACGGCTCTCGATAAGATACACAAGGAGAAATGGAACCCCATCTTTATCATCTTGTACTCCGTAGGGGCTACTAGTATAGTGAAAGTGGCCTCTCCGGTTGCTGCCCTGGCTGCCCTGGCATTGCCGTCCAGAGGGTGGAAGAAGAGAAAACGGCCATGCTGATGGACTCGCAACCTACCTCTCAGCAATAAGTAGGGAGGTAAGCATGAAAGATCATTAGGCCTCTTGGTAGTAATGTTTGCATCCAAATCATCGTTAAGTAATCATATTCATTGTAGATATCATGGCAAACCGCCAATAGACATTGTGTGTGTAAAGCCTCAACACCCCCAAATGCAGTCGTTACGTCCTCCAAACGCCGCCCATGCTCTAATGCTAGTCCATGCGTCCGTCTGTAAACATGCCCTCATCCCATACAGTTTATCGAATTCCATCGCCCAGTGATAAGTATGCTATGCGCAAGCCAAAGGTACCTGTGTCCACCAGCCGAGCACTAAGCATGCCGGCCTCGCTTCCCCCCTCCGTTGCCGAAAGGATCCTTTCCACCCAGGCTGCCAAGATCGAATATCTCCTCAAAGTTCAACTTGCGCTTAGCTCCAGCCCTTTGGGCCAAATGTCCTGGCCCTCTGGGACATGCTCGACCTGGGTTGTTCAAGCGGGTTTTGGACGGCCTTGTGGCCGGCATAGATGAGCCGTCGTGAGGTCTCGAGTCGGAAAGGTTGAGAGTAGCGATATTGGGATACGGATGCGCAGACTGGAACGTGAAATTGTCTTGGGAAGGGACCACAAGTGGTGTTTGTTCTTCAACAGTAGCAGTAGGAGGGATGCTTGGAGGCGCTGAGTCGGTTCGCATTTGGCTCATCTGCTGGGCAACGGTATTGGGGCGAGTGAGTTCGGGTGATGAGGCTGTTTCTGCTTTGTCGATTTCGTCCTCGCTTTCGGTGTTTGGCGAGCTGCTCTCCCGACCATCAAGCCTCTCCCTAACCCATCTCCGGATCTTCAAGCCATCCCCGTCGCCTGTTCCCGTAGTCTCCTTGTCCAAAAACGCCAGCATATCGTATAGACAGTCCTGATACCCATCGGCCCGAGCCTTCGATTGTGCGGCCGCAGAAGTCTTGTACAGTTTCGTAACGGATAGCGCCGCTGCCTTGAAGACGTCGAGTAGCTGCTCAGGGGATTCCTGCTGGGCAGGCTGCTTGCCGGGGCCGGCAGTGACGCCCCGCATGTGTTCCATGGTAGATAATGTGACAGGTACAGGAGCTAGAGAGCTGGAAGGGCAAAGTTAGAAAGGTTCGGGAGGTTGAAGGGCGAATCGCCTCACCTGGTAGGTCGCTAGGGTTGGGGCCAGAAGGCTTGGGAGCGGTATTTTGGCGCCCAAGATGTCGTGAACAAACAGAATATTGGGGGGAGAAAAGTGCTTCCCCATGCACAAGAGACAAACAATTTGTATGCAGGTCGCTCAGGAAGAGCTATGCCTCCCAAGATATCGAGTCGTTGGATGAACCAAACGTTGGGTCACGACGAAGGTTCGCCCAGTCATCCACCCATTCAACGCCGCACAGAGCCTGAACGGCACTAACCGAGGGGGGGTTTGCACGTGGAGTGGGGGGCCGGTATGTCACGTGAGCCCCAAGGGATCGACGTCCTTTTCAAATTGGTGTTGAAGGAGTTGAGGAGTTGCGATGTTCTGCTTGAGAAGGGTTCAAATTTTTGTAATAGATTTTCGGGTGAATTTTTCAGAGGTAATTCTAGTAATCTCCTTATTTTCGTTACGATTTAACAACAGCTGTTCAGTGACGTCGTTGAAAACTGCTCGGATTATTCCTTCTTCCTTCAGGGATCGTGGGGCCGCTTTATGAGGTCCAGTCGATGACAGGGGTCGCACAGTGGCACTAGCCCCAAATCGTCCCCCTTCAAGGTGCCCGTCGAGATTCTACCCGCCGGCACCTTCGAAAAAACATCTACACATTCTCCAAGTTACGAAGCGGCGTGATCCCCGTCCCGACTTCAAATCTTCGTCGAAAACGTCCCTGGAAAGATATAAGCAGCGATTTGGATCACTTGCATTGGACTGCGCTTCTCTCTGCACCATCTCCAAACGCGTCTCCTCGACGCCAGTCGCGTAAAGAGGTCCTACTCACACTCGGTTCACGATGGCGCCTCGCTCTCGAGCCAACGCCGTGGATACCGACGCGTCCATGTCAGACGCGCCGGAGCACCGCCAGGAGGAGGAAATGGTGAGTTTAACTATTGAATTGCATTTTGCTCTCCATTTGCGACGCCAGAGCTCGTTACTGATGGCCTGCTCCAGGAAGTCGATGAGACTCCCGACTACACAGACACCGAGAACCCCAGCACCACTGCTAGCAGTGTCGCCGGGGAGCCCACTACAGATGGTCGAAAGCGCCGCACGGAGGTTAACCAACTACGTCGAAGCATTTTTGGAAAGAAGCACGATCGTCTGGGCGAATCCAAGGTTCGAAGCCCTCTGGGACAAGGCTGCAACCATCCATCAGTATGCTGACTTCTTATCCACAGGAAGATGACACCATTCGCCGATTCCGATACTTGCTTGGCCTCACCGATCTATTCCGTCACTTCATCGAGACGAATCCCGATCCAAAGATCCGCGATATCATGACCGAGATTGATCGACAGAATGCCGAATCTGCCAGAGGAAAGAAGGGCGCTGGAAGGCAAGGAGGCGCCACGAGCGATAGACGCCGACGCACAGAAGCCGAAGAAGATGCCGAACTTTTGAAGGACGAGAAGCATGGTGGTTCTGCCGAGACTGTTTTCCGAGAGTCGCCCCCCTTCATCCAGGGTACCATGCGCGACTACCAGGTTGCCGGTCTCAATTGGTTGATCTCCCTCCACGAGAACGGTATCTCTGGTATCCTTGCCGACGAAATGGGTCTTGGAAAGACGCTCCAAACAATTTCTTTCCTCGGCTACCTGCGACACATCGTTGATATCACTGGGCCACACTTGGTCATCGTACCAAAGTCTACTCTCGACAACTGGAAGCGAGAGTTTGCCAAATGGACCCCAGAGGTGGATGTTCTGGTGCTTCAGGGAGCAAAGGACGAGCGACACAACCTGATCAACGATCGCCTTGTGGATGAGAAGTTTGATGTTTGCATCACTAGCTACGAGATGGTGCTCCGAGAGAAGGCGCACCTGAAGAAGTTTGCTTGGGAGTACATCATCATTGATGAGGTTTGTCACTCTTTGCAAAGTGAATGCAACTTGACTAAACAGCATTTAGGCGCATCGAATCAAGAACGAGGAATCTTCACTGTCACAGGTGATCCGACTCTTCTCGTCCAGGAACCGACTCCTCATCACAGGTACTCCACTGCAAAACAACCTACACGAGCTGTGGGCACTTCTCAACTTCTTGCTGCCCGACGTTTTTGGCGATTCTGAGGCCTTCGATCAGTGGTTCTCAGGGCAGGACCGGGATCAAGACACTGTTGTTCAACAACTCCACAAGGTCCTTCGACCCTTCCTGCTCCGTCGCGTGAAGAGCGATGTTGAGAAGAGCTTGCTGCCAAAGAAGGAAGTCAACGTCTATCTAGGCATGTCGGAGATGCAGGTCAAGTGGTATCAGAAGATCCTTGAGAAGGATATCGACGCGGTCAATGGAGCTGGTGGCAAGCGGGAGTCCAAGACCCGACTGCTCAATATTGTGATGCAGCTTCGAAAGTGCTGCAACCATCCTTACCTCTTTGAAGGAGCTGAGCCCGGTCCCCCATACACCACCGACGAACATCTTGTATACAATGCGGGCAAGATGGCCGTCCTTGATAAGCTCCTAAACAGACTCCAGAAGCAAGGTAGCCGAGTTCTCATCTTCTCACAGATGAGCCGACTGCTTGACATTCTTGAAGACTACTGTGTCTTCCGCGAGTACAAGTATTGTCGTATCGACGGTGGCACAGCACACGAGGACCGTATCGCGGCCATCGACGAGTACAACAAGCCTGGCTCAGAGAAGTTCATCTTCCTCCTCACAACCCGAGCTGGTGGTCTGGGCATCAACCTGACAACCGCTGATATTGTCATTCTCTATGACAGTGATTGGAACCCTCAGGCAGATCTGCAGGCCATGGACCGAGCGCACCGAATCGGTCAGACCAAGCAAGTTGTTGTGTACAGGTTCGTCACGGACAATGCTATCGAGGAGAAGGTTTTAGAGAGAGCGGCACAGAAGCTCCGCCTAGACCAACTTGTCATTCAGCAAGGTCGTGCTCAGACTGCCGCCAAGGCTGCTGCAAACAAGGACGAACTTCTGTCGATGATTCAACACGGAGCTGAGAAGGTGTTCCAATCTAAGGGACCTACTGGTAACATGGCTTCCAAGGAGGGTGAAATCGGTGACGCCGACATCGATGAGATCTTGGCTCGAGGTGAAAACCGAACCAAGGAGCTGAATGCCAAGTATGAGAAGCTCGGCATCGATGATCTACAAAAGTTCACCTCGGAGTCGGCTTACGAGTGGAATGGAGAGAACTTTGCCAACGCCAAGAAGAACATCAACATGACCTGGATCAACCCGGCCAAGCGAGAACGCAAGGAACAGTCGTATTCGATGGACAAGTACTTCCGACAGACCATGTACCCCAACCCGAAGGCGGATGCGAAGCCCAAGGCGCCTCGAGCACCGAAGCAAGTTCCAGTACACGATTACCAGTTCTACCCACCGCGTCTGCGGGATCTTCAGGACAGAGAGACTGCATACTACCGAAAGGAGATTGGCTATAAGGTGCCTCTGCCAGATGGTGATGATGACAACCTGTCAGAGCGAGAGGCCGAGAGAGCTCTCGACCAGCAAGAGATCGACAACGCCACCCCCCTGACCGAGGAAGAGCGCGAGGAAAAGGAGAAGCTATCTCTGCAAGGATTTGGAGATTGGAACCGACGCGACTTTCAACAGTTTGTTAACGGATCCGGCAAGTACGGCAGAACTGCCTACGAAGGCATCTCCAAGGAGGTTGACAGCAAGTCTGCGGCTGAAATCAAGGCCTATGCCAAGGTCTTTTGGCAGCGGTACACCGAGATTGCAGACTATCCCAAGTACATGAAGACTATCGAGGATGGCGAGGAACGAACCCGACGTCTCGGACACCACCAGAAGCTACTGAGGAAGAAGATGCAGCAGTACAGAGTCCCCCTACAGCAGCTCAAGATCAACTACTCTGTGTCCACAACCAACAAGAAGGTCTACACGGAAGAGGAAGATCGATTCCTCCTGGTCCTGCTCGATCGATATGGAATCGACTCGGAAGGCCTGTACGAGAAGATGCGGGATGATATCCGCGAATCCCCATTGTTCAAATTCGACTGGTTCTTCCTCAGCCGAACGCCTATTGAGCTTTCCCGACGCTGCACTACCCTGATTACGACCATCGTCAAGGAATTCGAAGATGTTCCCGCCCGTGGTTCTAATGGAGTGAACGGAAAGGCCAAGCGAGAGCCCGACGATGAGAATGACGAGGACAGCATTCTTGGAATGGCCCCTGCCAAGAAGAAGGCCAAGAACGGTGTAAAGGTATGCATTATGGAGCATTCATGCCATTGATATGCTGCTAACAAAATCTACAGAACAAGGCTCTCGACAACGTCAAGTCGGTCAAGTCGAGCAAGAACAGCTCGGCCACTCCATCAAGAGCATCCAGCGTGGCATCCACCGCGTCTAATGCAGGAGGCTCTACCAAGGGCAAGAAGGGCAGGAAGAAGTAAACAAAATGGCACGGGGCTAGGGCCTTTGGGTTGATTGGTAGGTATGCTTGGTCGGTCAAGGGGGATAGATCTTTTTTGGCGTTTGGTTGCACTTATGGGCTTTACTTTGCTCATGTCAGTATTTGGTGTGTCTGGCACGACGGACTGTACCAGGATTCAAGGAGGTATGATAGATACCTCGATTAACAATGATGCCTCAAGGCTGGGGCAAAGGGAGCGAGGACGGCGAGCGGCTTGAGTGTTAAATAGTTGTTTGAGAGCAAAAGAACCATGTCTAGATGCCTGTACTGCCTGGTGTCTAACCGGCGTGCCGTGAGGTCTACTACGAAGTCATGCCAGCGTAACGACGGTGCCATGTCGCGATATACATGAATTCTTCAAGAGGGACTGCCTAGCCATCTGGGCGTATCCAAATCCCCAAGTCGTAGATACGTCATCAAATGGTGCAATTTCGACCTGTTCCCTAAGCCTCCTGGAGAGATGGTAACAATTACAAGCCCCTTTGTCTTCCTCTCTCTCCCCTACACACTCCTATTTCCATCCATCCATCCATCCATCCATCCATCCGTCCATTCATCAATCCCCTCCCGTTTAATTTTTTGCCCCTTGAACAAAAAAACAAGGATTTGTTTGTCCCCCAAAACGCCGTACTATGCAAGCACACAGGAAAAGAAGGCATCTACTGCATTCGGTTCAACCGCTCCCTCTCGACCTCGTAGTTGAAGTCGAAGTAGCCCTTGTCGAAGTGGTGAACTCGAACGTAGCCGTCCTCTCCGCCGCTTGCGTAGCTCTTGCCGGTGGGGTCGGCGGCGACGGTGTTGAGGGGACCGAAGTGGCCTCGCACACGGCCGATCTCGTCCTCGAAGATCTTGTGGTAGAAGCGGGCCTCGAACTTACCCTGACGGGCAGAGGTTCGGGTGACGTCCATGGCGGCCTGACCACCACCGAGAATGACAAAGTCCTTCTTGGGGGTGATAGTAGCACTGTTTAGGGGAGTATCGGCGACGTATGTCTTGAGAACCTCGAGGTCGCGGGCAGAGATGAGCTTGGAGGGGTCAGCTTTTGTTTAGCCCGTAAGCAGAAGCAACCTACCTTGGCAGTCTTGTCCTTGCACGCAGTGATGAAATAAGTTCGGTCGGGAGACCACTGGAGGTCGACGATGGGCTGGTTAAGCTCATGGACGGGGACGTTGTCCAGCAGGTCACCGGTCTTGGCGTCGTATCGGCTCACGCTGCCATCCTCGTGGCCGGCGATGATGTACTTGCTCAGGGCGCTCCAGCCAGCGACGGTGGCCTTGCTCTCGTCGCAGACGATGGTCAGGACCTTCTCGTCACTCTGCTCGGCGTTGACGTCGGGGTTGATGTCGACGACGACAATGTTGGAGAGGTAACCCATACGCTTCTCGGTGACACCCAGCAGCTTGGTGCCGTCCTCGTTGAACTCGACTCGCTTGACGGCGGTGGGGAACTCCCAGGTCTTGATGAGGCGGCCGGTCTTGACCTCCCAGAGGCGGATGGTGTTGTCGGCGGAGCCCGAGGCGATCATGGTCGAGGTAGGGTTGACGTCGACAGTCCAGATGGCACCGACATGGCCGTGGTAGGTTCCGAGACGCTCGCCGTTGTGAGAGAACCAGACGCAGATCTGCTGGTCCTTGGCGACGGAGAAGATGAGGTCGCCATCGAGGTTGTATCTGGGAGTGGTCGACGATGTTAGCTGGGGGGTTCTGAGTGGTATTCCAAGCTATTTAAGGAACTAGGACATTTCATGTTCCACGTTCCCTCTTCCCCTCTTTGCTGAAGACTTGTCGCTCGAGACTGACGAAGAAATGGATATTTGACGTACCGAATCTGGGTGAGCGCACGCTCGTGCCCGGCAAGAAGAATGGGCCGCATGATGTCGTTATCTGAGGGGCTCGGAGGGGTTGATGGCGGAGGCAAGTTCGGAAAGGCTGGTTATATGGCGAGGGCTTTCGCGATGGAATTTTTGGCGGTTGTGCGTTTTGGTGGGGCACAAATCCCCCTCCTCTCGCGGGGGCACAGGACTTTTACTTTGTTGGGCTAGTTCTGGTACGGATGTTGAGGCTGTGCCTGACACCGGGTGTCAAGTTTGGGATTTGCCATGTTCAACACCTTGGTTGCCTATTATTCGAGAGATAGTGACACCCGCGATAGATTCATCGATAGACTATTGACTCATCTCAAGGATTCAAGAGTCATATTATGAATCCTTCTTGTCAGATATTCCAGAAAGTGGAATGATAGCATGACTTTGTTGACGTCGGTTCTCGTCTGGTGGCGGCCGGTCCTGAGGCATCAACCATTTACTCGCCCGATTTCTTGGAAACCACTTTGCACTTTCTCTCTGTGTAAGAGGCCAGACTGACGCCATCTCCAACGTGAGGCGAAACTGAACCTTCGACCCTCCAGTTTGATCCATTATTGATCCTGGAGGAAACTGCTGGCTCTTGACGACTGAGTCACGTCGACTCGCTGACGCTTACATCCATCTCTCTCGCCCTGTCTCATCTTTGGAGGGGGATCACACGACCAGAAGCGTCGACGGTTGGAATCCGTCAAAGATGGAGGAGGACTATGAAGATCTCAACTTGATCGTCTGTTCCTTGCAACGCTAGACCTAATTCTCTGTCTTGCTTGCGATTCCTACCTGTACGATATTGTCAGATTTACGTTTGAGACCATTGGCAGCCAGGCGTTTTCCTCTACTCTTTCGTTCTCCTCTCACCTTCCTAGAACAACAACTTTGTTACACAACCGGCATTGGATACACTCCCCGACATAGGCCATTCCTGTTTAATCGATTAAGTACGGGCGTATGGAGATTTTTCGGCATCTCATACTAGGTCGGCACATAGGTATGCATCTACGAGATCAGATATATACCACCAGTTGATCATGGCCGGGGTCAAGCTCCGTTACGCCGCGTCGGGATCGACTGCGGATGTATGCCGAAGGGTCCCGAGATGGCCTTCATTCTCGATATTGTTAACTCTTCAGCACCTACGGCACAGCAGCCGTCGGCCACACCAAGCCGAACCTGCAATAGCCGGGCCCCGTTGGACGCACCACTCACACCCGCAAACTCAGGCTCACAGTCACATTTTCACCCACCCACAGGCACAGGCGCAGACGCCCTCGCGCACAAAGTCGTCAAGGTCAAGGCAAACTCGTCCCCACACGTGTTCGGGCGTCCCCCCCGTGTCGCCCGTGTTGGCCTTGGGCGCCACTATTCCAACTGCCCCTCCCCCTCGCCCAGCAGCCCACTTCATATACGCCGACTGCCTCTCGGACAACAGCCGACGATTGAACTTTGCTTCAGTGTCTGTCGCCGGTTCTTCGCCCTCTGTTCGTCGAATCTTGCATCCATTGTTTGATCAGAGACGGAACTTCTCTTCGACTACCGCCACAATGGTTGCTACCAAGATTGACGGCACTGCCATCGCAAAGTCGATCCGTGAGCGGCTGTGTGCCGAAGTCGCGGCTAAGCAAAAGCTCAACCCCAGATACCAGCCCTGCCTCAAGATCATCCAAGGTGTGTCACGGTCACTTGTGCTACTCTCGGTCTCTTCAATTGCTCAATGCTGACTCAATTCGTCCAGTTGGTGATCGCTCTGACTCTTGTTCGTGATACCCTGCCCCGCCATCACAACTCGATGATCTTCTCACTGACCCCGCCTAGCTACCTATGTTCGCATGAAGCTCAAGGCCGCCGCAGAGGTGAGTCAGACTGATGATGTCTCTATAACTCAATCATTGACTCACTGGTAATAGGCTGGCATTGATAGCAAGTTGCTTCACTACCCTGAGTCTATCACAGAGGCTGAACTGCTGGACCACATCCGTCAGCTGAACAATGACCCCATTGTTCACGGTATCCTGGTCCAACTGCCTCTTCCCAGTCACATCTCTGAGTACACTGTCACATCCTTTGTGGCAGATGAGAAGGATGTCGACGGTTTTGGCACCAGAAACATCGGAGAGCTTGCCAAGCGTGGCGGCAAGCCTCTCTTTGTGCCATGCACCCCTAAGGGTGTCATGATCCTGCTCAAGGAGGCCGGTGTTGACCTTAAGGGCAAGAACGCCGTTGTCCTTGGACGAAGTGACATCGTCGGAAGCCCTGTGAGCTACCTGTTGAGAAACGCCGACGCTACTGTCACTGTCTGCCACTCCAAGACAAAGAACATTGAGAACTACATCAAGGAGGCTGATGTCGTCGTTGCCGCCATTGGCCAACCTCAGTTCGTTCAGGGCAGCTGGCTGAAGCCTGGCGCTGTTGTTATCGATGTCGGAACAAACTTCCTGCCGGATTCCACAAAGAAGTCCGGATACCGACTTGTCGGTGACGTCGATTACGCCGCTGCCTCTGAGGTTGCTTCGGCCATTACCCCCGTTCCCGGCGGTGTTGGACCTATGACGGTTGCCATGCTCATGCAGAACGTTATCGATGCCACAACATGGTACTTTGAGTCTCAGAAGCTCAGGAAGACCATTCCCCTGCCCCTGAAGCTCGAGGACCCTGTTCCTTCTGATATCGCCGTTTCGCGATCCCAAACTCCCAAGCAGATTACTCGCATTGCCGCCGAGGTTGGCATTGCTCCCCACGAGCTTGAGCCCTATGGCGCGTACAAGGCCAAGGTTGACCTCAGCCTGCTCAAGCGACTTGAGCACCGGAATAACGGTCGCTATGTCGTTGTCACCGGTATTACCCCTACACCCCTTGGAGAGGGCAAGTCTACCACAACCATGGGTCTGGCCCAGGCCCTTGGAGCTCATGTTGGCCGGTTGACATTTGCCAACGTGCGACAGCCCAGCCAAGGTCCTACCTTTGGTATCAAGGGAGGCGCTGCTGGAGGAGGTTACAGCCAAGTCATTCCTATGGATGAGTTCAACATGCATCTCACTGGCGACATTCACGCCATTACTGCCGCTAACAACCTTCTCGCGGCTGCTATTGAGACTCGCATCTTCCACGAGAACACCCAGAAGGACGGTCCCCTGTATCGACGACTAGTACCGGCCAAGAACGGTCAGAGGAAGTTTGCCCCTGTTATGTTCCGTCGGTTGAAGAAGCTTGGCATTGACAAGACCAACCCCGACGAGTTGACTGAGGATGAGATCCACAGATTCGCCCGTCTTGATATTGATCCCGAGACCATCACCTGGAGGCGAGTCCTCGATGTCAACGACCGTCACCTTCGTGGAGTCACGGTCGGAACTGCCCCGACTGAGAAGGGACAGACTCGAGAGACTGGCTTTGACATTACTGTTGCCAGTGAGTGCATGGCTATCCTTGCTCTCAGCAACAGCTTGGCCGAGATGCGTGAGCGCCTCGGCCGAATGGTGGTTGCCACTTCGCGAAGCGGTGACCCCGTCACTTGTGATGATATTGGTGCTGGCGGTGCTCTCACTGCCCTCATGAAGGATGCCATCAAGCCCAACCTTATGCAGACCCTAGAGGGTACTCCTGTCTTTGTCCATGCTGGTCCCTTCGCCAACATCAGCATTGGCCAGAGCTCTATCCTGGCTGACAAGCTTGCCCTCAAGCTTGCGGGTACTGAGCCTGATGAGGACTACAGCGAGAAGGCTGGCTTTGTCGTTACCGAGGCCGGCTTTGACTTCACCATGGGTGGTGAGCGATTCTTCAACATCAAGTGCCGAACTTCTGGCCTGGTTCCGGACGTTGTCGTGGTCGTGGCCACTGTCCGAGCCCTCAAGGTTCACGGCGGCGGTCCTCCTATCGCCCCTGGCGCTGCTCTCAGCTCTGTCTACAAGGAGGAGAACGTTGACATCCTGCGTGCTGGCTGCGTGAACCTGAAGAAGCACATTTCCAACGCCAAGTCCTTTGGCATCCCTGTCGTTGTTGCCATCAACAAGTTCTCGACTGACACTGACGCCGAGATCGCTGTCATCCGGGAGGAGGCCATTGCTGCCGGCGCTGAGGATGCCATCCTATCCAATCACTGGGCCGAGGGAGGCAAGGGTGCCGTCGACCTGGCGAACGGTGTCATTGCCGCTGCCGAGAAGCCCAAGGAGCTCAAGCTCACTTATGACCTTGAGGGCACTGTGCAGGACCGCATCACCGCCATCGGTCAGAAGATGTACGGTGCTGAGAAGGTCGAGTTCAGCGAGCTCGCTCAGAAGAAGGTGGACACGTACACTCGCCAGGGCTACGGAAACCTGCCCATCTGTGTTGCCAAGACTCAGTACTCTCTTTCTCACGACCCTGACCTGAAGGGTGCTCCTACCGGCTTCACGGTTCCTATCCGTGATGTCCGGATGGCTGCTGGAGCAGGATATCTGTAAGTTCCCTTGACTCAGTCATGAGTTCATTATCACTAACAAGCCTCTAGGTATGCCCTGGCTGCCGATATCCAGACCATCCCTGGTCTCCCCACTGCCCCTGGCTACCTCAACGTCGATGTCGACGTCGAGACTGGTGAGATTGACGGCCTCTTTTAGAAGATATAACTACTATACACTGGCATGATTATGGTATTGTACCCTTAACTCAACGTGGGATTCTGGACTGGAAGGCGAAACTTTGGACGTGGCATTTCAACACATGATGCGGGACGGGACGGGACTGGCGAAGAAATAAACTGTGTCGATATTGGCGATACCTAAATTATAACATTTCCGCTCATTGCTTCTGTACGTGATTGTCCTGGTCAAGGTAGGGGGGGGGGGTTATTCACCCTTTGCTTTCTCGTCATTCATGCTCCTCTTCACGACAGACATACGCCTCGTGGATTTCATTGTCAAGTTTTCTCCCTGTAGCGTATCACATATTAGTGACAGATTGAATCTTAGAAGCAACTCATTCCGGTTTCTCAGTAGCAAATCTCGAGTCTAATCTCCATTCTTATACCCTTTTCCGTTACCGGCATCACGCCCCAAAATCAGACGGCAATGTTCAATACTCACTCCTTGCCGTTGACCCTTGAAAGGTCTCATCTTTTCCAATTCTTCTTTTCCCTCCATGTAGATTTCCCTTCCCCTGTAGCTCAGTGTCTATCCCCCACTGCCCAAACCTCCTCTCAACGATTACTCCATCGGTAATCGACAGCTCGGCTCTCAAACCGCCGTCTTATTCTCGCTGAGCTCCTCAAGGGCCAGAGCATGTTCCTCGCGAGTTTAAACGTCGGGAACTTGAACGACATCCGTGTCCAGCCGCGTGAAGAAGGCAGTGGCACCTTGGGTGGGCAAGGAGATCGATGCCTGACACCTCATCAAAGAATTGATAGACGTGCACCGGCTTCTCCTGAAGGAACCTCTGGACACATCCGATGACCTTTTCCTCCAGGCCTGGCGTCCAAAACTGCTCACAAAAGATGATCCTCGAGGCGCCAGTCAGACTCAGACCAGGGACGGCAACATGTGCATCCAGGAGGAGGACGCGGGAGCCTTCGGCATGCTCAAGGTTGAAAAGAAGCCTTTTTCTCTCTCCCTCATCGTCGGTAGCGCTCAAGGCGTCGAGGATCTCGACCTTTTTAGCCACATCGACAGGCCGGTTCAGAAAGTCTGTGGCAGTCGCCCTCACGTTGGGATGGACCGAGCCGTCGTACCGAAAAGTTACAGGGTTTCTGCCCGAGTTGTAACTGGACTTTTGGCAGATTGCGTGGGAGATGATGTCCAGAAACAGAACCGAGGTGGAAGCGGCAATGACTTTTTCGTCCTGGTGCTGGTGAAGGAGCTCGGCAACCTTCAACGCAATGGCACGTACTCGAGGCGACATGGATTCGTCCTCCTTCATGGAATAGACATATTTCTTCCATCCTGTGGTCCACGCCGAGTTTGCGCGCTTTGTTCCCTGTTCTGAGTTGTTCGGGGGGGTTTGCTGGTCGTCATCACAATCTTCCCCTTCATCCATGACCATGTCGTCGTGGATGTCGTCGTAGATGTCTCCGTGACTCTTGAAGCCGTCGTCCTGGTAGGTAGAATCCTCAGCGGCCTTGAGCTCATCGCTACAAACGGCAGACTTGCTGTCCAGGAGCTCAGGGGTATAGAAGGCATCCATGTCGCTTGTAGATTCGACATCGTCATGATCCAGTCCCAGTCGAAGAAAGAGATGCCCCTTGTTGAAAGCACAAGGCTGGGAATGCCAGTACTTCTTGAACCGAGAAAGCTCATCAACCGTCAGGGAACCAAGCTTGGCTTTCCCGTCCGTAACACGTTGTTGTTGACAAATCTCCAGCTGCTTCCAGACGTCCTCGGGCCAGGGGCCAAACAGAGGCTGGCCAAGGAGTAGAGAGTCGCTGGAGTTGCACTTCTCCATAAGTACACCATCGTTGGCGGCATTACCAGGTTTAAAGCAGCTGTCGAGGAAGAGGTTGAGTTTCTCCATCACATCCATCTCAAACTCGGCAAAGGAGTCCGTCAGATCCTCGCCTATTCTAGTACTGATGGTATGGTAGCTGCAGAGATCTGGGTGGTTGGCAGCTGTTGTGCTTTTTGAGGACTACCAGTCCACGGCTGACAGTCTTTGGGTCTTTGATGAGCCTCTTTCCTTCCAGCACCAGAAAGATAATCTTCAGGTACATGAGACGATCTTGTGGCTTGGAGGGCACTGTGACTTGCATTATATATTCAGGAATGGTCGGGACTGATCTAGGACGGCTGACGATTCGACCCATGAAGTAGCATGAGAACATGTTCCAGATGACACCTGCCGGCATCGATCCGTTGCCATCTACAGAGGTTAATTGGATTGTCTTGAAGATCTCGTCAAACTTCTCCATGTTCTGGATCGGGCTACCAGGAAGTATCATGGACTGGGCGAGCCAGATCCCGCCAGGAGTTCTTCATGGGTGTCCCAGAAATCAAGAACGCGTGGTGATACTCGAGCGAACGCACAGCAGCGTTGAGCAGAATGCTTTCATCTTGGGCGTCGTGTGACTCGTCCAGGATCAAGACAGAGATATTCCGGTTGCTACTGTTGTACACCCCAGGATGGAGCGGAAGGCTGGGACGCACCATCTTTCGATTGGGAAAGCGTTTCTGTGCCACCTGGATGTCGAAGGCGTGAATTGTGTCGCAGAAGCACACGAATTCCTGGCGTTCTAAAAACATCTTTATGAGAAAGAAGATAGAGCAGATGACAACTTCAAATTGCAAAAGCTCCTGATACCAGACGTCAGTACTGTCAAGAATAGTGCAAGATGGCCGATCATCCTGGAGTATGATTAGCACTATGAAATCCGTTACCGACGGGAAGCACTCATACCTGCTTAAAGTGCTTCTTGATTTCAGAGTACCATCGAGGGACACCCTCATGGGAACAAACAACGAGGACAAACCCACAGCGTGGTAGCATCTGCTTTCGCTTGATCAGAGCTGCTGTCAGTGCCGTGAGACTTGCCTGTGCCGTCTCCATCGCAAAGTAAGGCTCCCTTGAACATGGGCTCGGCCGATTGCAGAAGCTTGGTGACGCCTACGGCCTGCCATGGCTCGAACTCTGTCTGGAGACGGGGCAGAAGCGTAGGCCCCGTGTCGGAGGCAGTGAGATGGTTCTGCACAGGAGAAATCGCCATTACCACGAGGGTCTGGGTAACCGGGGGATACGTACAATGGCTTGGACGAATCCTGGAGACATCAAGAGGTCGAGGAAATGCACAGATGTCTCGCCAATCCCGACCATCATCGGTCGGGGGTTATCGGATTTCCGGGTCATCAACGGGAGCAACTGAGAGGCGTCATCGATGGTTTTCTCAAGCTCGCTGGATCCAGCGGCAGTCTCACTCTGGCCTCCCCTCGCCTCTCGCTCTTTGCGTCGGTTCTGCTCGGCTCTGGCGTATTCGGCCTTCATATCAAACATGAATCTGCCAGGTTGTATAAGGCGCTCAATGGCCTCACGCAGGGCGTCGAGGAGGCCACCATACGCCACCTCGACTTTGCGACGGGAAGCAGGTATGCTGAGCCTCGTTTGACCGTTGACGATGGAAGGGTGCAGGGAAGAGGTTGGCTGCGAGTGCGAAGACGACAGTTGGGATGTGTGAGCTGGGTGCTAATAGAAGAATGACCTTGGTCTTCTCGAACTGGGAAGAGATGGACAGGAACAGGCACTCGCTCTGATGATACCGGTGCAAAGAGGAAAAGGAGTGATTTCTTCAGTGGAACTTGAGCGTGTTGAGATCGAAGAGAGAAGTGAGGGAGGATGTTGGAGGATGAGAATAGAGGAGGGAGGGAGTGGAGAGAGGATGATGTTTCAATGCTCGTTTGCTTCGACAACGACGGTGAATCATTGTCAAATACTCGGGCCATAAAGGTACATGTGGATGTTTGCCTGCTTTTGCTAGTATTTTCTCTGGGCAGAGGAGCATTGCATCACCTTGCACGTAAATCATACAAAGAGCAAGGCACTGCACCACCTACCATCAGTTTCTAGGGTAATGAACCTCATGGATGATCCACGAGGCAGCTCTCCGTTCTGGATACCGACCTAAGGTAGGTAGTTAGGTAGATGCAAAAATCCTCGGTTGACCAGAGTAAAACAGCAAGAATCTGTCTTCATAAAAAGCCCAGGTGGATCAACCACAAGTCAACCATACCCCCTTCCACCCATACAACGAACGATGAAAGTTTGTCAAAATTTCAGACTTTGCAATCTAGATTCCATTAGCTAGTTTGAAATAGCAAGTGCCCTTGAATTCGAGCTTCAGCAAACAGATTGACCCCTAAACGACCACCAACCCTTCAAACCTCACTACTTCCGATCCATCCCGCTGGCCCATGCCAGTTCCTTGTCCAAGTCCTGACTCCCAGGGAAATCACGCTCCTTCTCAAAAACCTGTCGCATGTATCGCAGAAATGTGGCATCTTTCCTGCACAGGCTCGAGGGTAACCCCAGGGTAGAGGACGGCTCAGGGGCTTCCTCGCCATGCTGGTTCTCCTCGTAGTCCCCGATGGCCTCACTGACAGCATTCCTGGCACTTTCTTCCTTCACCGAGCCAAGAGCATGATACAGGTCAGAGACCTTGTCCGCAAGCTTCACCAAATTCGCGGGGAGTCCAGGAAGCGTTGGGAGAGCATCCATGGCGTCAGACTCCTGATCAGCCTGCGTCGCAAACTTGTCGACCACATCGGCTACCACCACATGAACTGCTGCTTGTATCACTGCCCCGAAAATGTCGGTATTGCCGTCCACTGGGGTGGGGATTCTGGAAACCGTCCCAAAAGCGGACGCGAGAACCAGTGGCTTGACCTGCCCCAAGACCGTCACAATGGCCTTCTGGTTCTGGGTACCGATGACCACGTTGGCCAACTGAACCATCTCGTAAAGCTGCTCAAGGATACCTCCAGGGGCATACGTCTGCCCACCAGTCTCGACCCAGGCCTTGAACTGCTCCACGCGAGCACCGTTCTCTCGTATCAGGGCCTCAAGGAGAGCAACGCCGGGGTTTCCGTCGCCTGTCTGTGCCAACGGACTCGCAGACACAGGGGCTAGAGTAGTCCCTCGAGCAATTCTGATTGCCGATTGAATCAAATTGTCTCCCACGTCTCTGCTAGCGGCGTGCGAGCCGGAAAACATGGTGCAGAACGAGACGATCACGCCAAGATACAGGGACTCATGGATAGTAATGCCCGGTGCTGGGATGGCACAAAGGGCCTTGGACAGCTCAAGGACGGCGCTAACGCTGATCCTGTCTTCTCCAGCGGCCTCAAACTGGTGTGGCCAGGCTTCCTGAGTCGAGGGTGTTAGCAGTTTCTCTGGCCCTTCATCAGCAGCTAACGACGAATCTTGAACGCATGAACAACTCCATCCGCCTTGGTTTCATTGAGAGCCCCTTTCCCTTCCATCATATCACGAATGATCTCCATGCTAACCTCACCAAGGGTCGACAGGCCCTCGAGGGAAGTCTGCTCCAATTGTTTGAAGCGGTCTACCACCTGTCGGAGGTATGCCTTGTGCGGGAAAGTCTTGTACGCTGAAATAACCGTGCTGATGAAAGTGGCTACCTTCTCCGATGTGGACGTCTCGTAAGCTTGGCCATGGTCAACATGATTATCCAGGAGAGATGAGGGAGGTGTCTGTTGAGGAACCTCCTGCGCCACTCCTCGGAATTCAAAGTAAAAGGCATTGATGTTGTACCTCATAGCCTGTCTGCGCTCAGAACTTCTCTTGCTTGCCACACCGTGGGTCCATTCCTAATAGTACACCACTCTATCGTCGCATGTCCTCCTCTTTGGGGCTGATGACGAAGCCAGCATCAGTTGTGTCATTGGTAGCGAGAATAGCCTTGGCTCCCCTGCTGGTATGCGCCCTGCTGATCCGGATGACTCGCCTCTTTGGTCTGCCAACTTTGCCTGTGTCGTAGGCCCAACCTCGGAAGCAAAAGGCGATGTCCCGTTCTTCAGCCATGGCGCGAGAGCCAGATCGTGGATCAAGCACAGCTGATCAGGTACGGGTGTTGAATGAAACGATTAGTTAGGTATAGGTGGTATGAGGGATGAGAGATGGACTAGCACAAGATGTGAGGCGCCTTGTTGGACGTTGTCGGTCCTTGACTCTCGCTGGCCAAGAGGATGAACGCAAGGCGCGGTAAGGTAGCACATGGATGATCCTTGATACTCCCAGAAGAGGGGGTTGAAAATAAGCGATGATATTAGATGAGATGAGATCGCAGAATGCGATATGAGATGAGAAGTAAAAGGGCTTGAGGAGAGGCGAGATGAAGAGGGGAGGGATGAAGAGGAAGGATGAAAGGAGGAATGTGAGCGCTGAAGCGCGTTTCAATATCAAGCGATAGAGCCTAAGCCATAAGACTTAAGGGTTAGGTTGTATAGTTATGATTCAGAGTCGTTAGCTTTCAAAGGAGGTAAACCGAAACAGAATGTCTATTTGCTTAATGGAGTGCTCCCCCTGTCTTGACGATGCTACCTTCGACCGTGGAGAAGGTCCAGTACGACAGAGCGGAGATTCTAGGATCGGCACAAGCCATAGAGACTCAAAAGACTAAAGTAGAGGCTCGTTTTGTTATTTTCGATAGGGTGCCCATGGGAGGATAAAGATGTAGGGTATGATGAGAGGAGTGGCGGGCGGTTCAGTTCTCATCCAAGCGACAGTCGATCAATAGTTTCCATGCAATGAAGCGGAGGGAAAAAAGAAATAAGGAAGTAACTTTGCGTAGTCAAAGGAGCTAAAAGTCTAGAGAGGCTACCAAAATGAAGGCATGGCTTCGTTACTTCGGGCTTCAAAGAACACCACAACTGTCCACTGTCCGAATCTCGAGTTAGATCTACCCGAGGCTCACAAGACCACGGGGTTCAGGCTTTAAAGGAGGGAAGAAGAACTTCAACTAGTGAATCAACATCCCATTATATATAGGCGGCTACAACGGAGGCAGTACAGACAAGGGCTGACCTTCACCGACATGAAGGCAACCCAGACCAGCCTGGAAAGAATAGTGAGTCTGACTCCAAGACAGTGAACAACAAGTAGAACTAAGAGTTACTTGGCTATTTAATATTAATTACCTCTGCCAACCGCCAAAGATCAGCGTCTTGGAAATATTGGCAGGTTAAAGCATCGTGGTCTCTCAGTGGGAGGGGGAGAAGGGGAGGAGCTGTGGTGGGATGCACACGGATACACAAAATGATCTCCCATACCAGTGTACGATCATTCGCACAGCTTGACCGGTTTTGGGACAAAGAGAACATCTTGTCCTCAAAGGCGCTGTGTGTTTGGGCATGGCTGAGAAAGGGGGTGAACACTTGGAACAGAAGCCAAGAGACCCTGCAGTGGCACAGCCAGATTGGAGTAAACCCACATTTCAGGGCATGACGTTTCGCTTGGAGTTACCCAATTGTCCATCAAGAAGCATGATCCTTTTAGTAATGACTTACACTGCCTTTGGAGTCGGTTAGAACGGTTGCCCTCAGCTTGGCATGAAGGATCTTTATCATTCAAGAGTCACTCAGGCTGTGTCCGATAAGGCATCAAGTATCTCCAAGGTCACCGGGATGTCTTGTGGGTAATACTGCCAGTTGGAAGTACTGTCGACAGCACATCACATCGTGGGCCCCTGGGGTGGGAGGGGCTATGGACGGATGAAGCAGGAGGATGGAGTCGAAGAAGATGACAGAATCAAGGAGTTCCGGACCGCTGACCAAGAGAAGAAGTTACGGTACCTCTGGATAATGTCCTCACCATCTCTGGCGCCTCATCTTGGGATATGGACCGGCTGGCGGATGAGTTCCGGGGTGAAAGGGCGGGTGTAAGCAAGAAAGAATCAAACCAACACACCCCCGTGGAGTCCAAAACCAGACCCTTTACAGTGCAGTTGATACTCATCCCACCATCCCACACTTGATATGAAGGTATCGGACAGAGCAACCCGCGGGACCCGTGGAGGGGAGATGCGGGTTTCGTCTAGTCCAGATGGCAAGGATCAAGAACCATCCAAGTGATGTCCAGTCCCTCTCGAGGCTTAGATCTCAGCAAGAATGGTCCGACTCGGCGTTGATCAAGCTTGGAAAACAAAGGGACCGCTCGATATATCCACCAAACTTTACCATGAGACAAGAAAAGTGTGGAGCTGGGGAGGCGCCGGGCATCAGAGCACCCTCCAGGACAAGGGTGATCGGACTGGGGCAGAAAACAGTATCTTGCCACGCGAGACTCGTCACTGCGCCTAAGAGAGACAAAGAAGAAAACCCCTCAATGAAACGGCGCAAGAGTGTCCGCAAAACCGGGTGTTCTCACGATGCCGAGGCCGCAAAGGATGAGGCCTGTCGACGACGTTGACGTCGAGAGACGGGATCGGGGGCTAGCGTCATGCAAGTTTCGTATAGCACTACCCTGGTCTCTTTGGAGAATGGTGATTGATCGAGAGTGACGGATGAGGTAGTGAGGCTCAAGGGTGAAGCCATCAACTCGCTTGGATCGTCTGGGGGTTGGATGGTTCATGGTGGAGATGGACCTTGTGGGGAGGTGTGGGGCTTGGAGACATAAATAAGGGGACAGTTAATTGGAATGATAGCGTCAAAAGTGTCCTGTTATTTCTGTCTATAGCTATACGAAAGGTGCATAACTAGCGCGTCCGGGCCCTGGGGTCCATCAGATTCTCGCAGACGCACAGGCATCGAAGCGAACAAGGACCGTCGAGAACTTCAGCTGGTGTCTTGATGTTGAGTTAATGGATGTGCAACTGTTTGTTAGGTGTTTAGATAGGCGAGAAATAACGGGGAGACTGTATACGTCAAGTCTTAGGCAAACATGACGCGCTTTTACATGTCGTGCAACAGACAATTGGGAAAGAGAGCTGTTGCTGTTGTCAAGCAAGTGCCCAAGAGCTTCGCCTGCCCTGTCAGGCTGTCAGAGCTGTGCCGTGATAGGCTGCATCCCCTGGGAAATTGGCCCTTGTCACCCGGACCCCAGGAGAAAAACTTCCCGCGCCCAAGAAACTCCATCCAATGTAAATCAAAATCGAAGTCTGGTCTGGGGCGCCAATAGCACAACACGTTTTCTTATTCGGATTCCCCATCGTCACACGCCCCCCCCCTTGTCCATTGTTTTTTTTTCTTTCCCCCTTGATCTTGTTCTGGTTGTATCTTTCACTCCGTGAGGTGTTGTTTTTGCGTTGCTGTTGTCCATCATCACCATCATCTAGACATTCTCTAGACGACAGGTCCTGACCTAATTCACGGTTCACCTCCATCGGGAGACGCCCGTCACCGCTCGCTCTCTACCCTCCCCCCCTGTTGAGAGAGGCGCATCCAGTCTGCATCCGGTGCCTCGTTGCGCTTCGCTGGCCCTTGTCCACTCTTTTTTCTCCTCGCAGCACCAGCAGCACCAGCAGACGCGCACCCAGCGAGTCGCATTGTCTAGTTGCTGCTTGGCTTGACGAAGTGTCTCGCATCCCACGGCTCTGAGACGCCCACCACTGTCCTCGGCAGTTCCGTCTCTCTCAGACCGCCGTCCTTGTCAATCCCCTCTTCCTTACCTCGTGCGCGCATATAAAGGCTCCTTTGAGCCCCCTCAATCAAGATGTCTTCAAGATACTCTCTACGCCAAACCCCCAGGTTCGTACAAACCCCATTGACACTTCTATCATAGCCTTCTCGACCCAATTGGCCCTCCTGGACAGGTTGATATCCTCCTCGAGTCTTTGCCACTCCCCCACAACATGCACCTCTCCATCATGCCACGCAATGACTGACCTGGCCTCAGGAAGAAAGAACTCTTCGAGGGCATGGTAGAGACCCCTTCTCGACGCCGCTCAACACGCCGACAGACTTCTCAGCCTCTTGAAACTTCAGACGCCGACAACGACTCCGGTTCAAACGCTGAAAACGCCCCCCGCGCTGCCCCCATTCGTCGACGTACCACCAAGTTTATTGAGAACCTCGACGAGGACGACGTGCAAAAGCCGGACGACATGGGCGCCGTCAACCGCAACGGCCATGCCAATGGCAATGGCAAGGCCAACGGCATCGCTCCCTCCAATGGTGTCCCTGTCCCTGCCCCTGTCACCAGCGTCCTTGACAAGACTGAGGGTGTTCCTCAGGATCCTCATGTCGTCGACGGCTGGAGGCCAGGTCAGGACCCCAAGGTCGACTACTCAGGCGAGTTCGAGTTTGGAGGTTCCTTCGGTACCCTCGCCATGATGATTTGTTTCCCTATCCTCATGTGGTACATGTGGATTGGCGCAACTTACTATAATGGCAAGTTCCCCTCTCGCGAGGCCGGTCAGTCCTGGGCCGACTTTGGTGCTCACCTTGTCAACCTCGTCTACACGGGTGCCTTTCCTCGCCTTGAGGTTTGGGCCTGGTACTGGTCCTACCTCTTCGTCGAGGGTGCTCTCTACTGTACCCTCCCTGGCGTCTGGGGCTACGGCAAGCCTCTCCCCCATGAGGGAGGCAAGCAGCTGCGCTACTACTGCAATGCCTACTTCAGTCTCTACACGACCCTCGCCATCCTTGCCGTTCTGCACTTCTCGGGTGTCTGGCCTCTCTACACGGCCATTGACGAGTTCGGTCCTCTCCTGTCTGTCGCCATTCTGACCGGTTTCCTCGTCAGCTTTATCGCCTACTTCTCCGCCCTCTGGCGCGGTAGGCAGCACCGCATGACCGGTTACCCCATCTATGACTTCTTCATGGGCGCCGAGCTTAACCCCCGTATGTTTGGCATCCTCGACTTCAAGATGTTCTGTGAGGTCCGCATGCCCTGGTACTTCCTCCTCATCCTGAGTCTCGGTGCCGCCGCTCGCCAGTATGAGCAATACGGCTACGTCTCTGGTGAGGTCTGGTTCCTCGTCATGGCTCACTTCCTCTATGCCAACGCCTGTGCCAAGGGAGAGGAGCTCATCATCACGACCTGGTAAGCACACTATCCTACTTCAACCTTGAAACACTCACTAACTCGGCCCAGGGACATGTACTATGAGAAGTGGGGTTTCATGCTCATCTTCTGGAACCTTGCTGGTGTCCCTCTCTCTTACTGCCACTGTACCATCTACCTGGCCAACCACCACCCTGACGTCTACCGCTGGAACCGCGGCATCCTCGCCGCCATGTTCGTGGGCTACCTCTTCTGGTACTGGGTCTGGGACAGCTGCAACAGCCAGAAGAACCGCTTCCGTGCCATGGAGAAGGGCAAGGTTGTCTGGCGCAAGACCTTCCCCCAGGTCCCCTGGCAGACCGTCCACAACCCCAAGACCATCACCACCCCCCAGGGCACCATCCTCGTCGACGGCTGGTACGGACTTGCCCGCAAGATCCACTACACGGCCGACGTCTGGTTCGCCGTCTCTTGGGGTCTCATCACCGGCTTTGAGAGCCCCTTCCCCTGGTTCTACCCCGTCTTCTTCGTCTGCATGATTGCTCACCGCGCCGCGCGTGACATTCACCGCTGCCGTCGCAAGTATGGTGAGGCTTGGCTCGAGTATGAGCGCCGTGTGCCCTACCTCTTCATTCCTGTGAGTTTCATCATCCCCCATTTGTAGCCATCACTAACAAAACTTTCAAGTACGTCATTTAAGGGAATGCCATGGGCAGAACGAGCATTTAGCTCAATTCTACCTTTTCATAGGGCCCTGTGCTCTATTTTATTCGGTGCATAACGACCCCAGATGTTGAGGAGCTGGTGTTGGGTCGATTTGGATTGTGTGACGCGAAAAAGAAGGGGTATGATAGAAAGGGGTGAGATCAAGACGTCAAGAATACAGGGACGTGTCATGACACAAAAAGCCATCCATCCGTGTTGACGTAAAAGAGACGGGATGGACATGTTGAGGCTGCTTAGAAATATTGTAATGAAGAATACTTGCTTATATTGTATACAGAGAGTTATGCCTACCTGCTTTTAAGCGGCAGTAGATTAATACGACGAAGAAATTAATTAACAGCTGCCTGCTTATGTAGTAACGGAGTTGGGCATTTACCTCATCACAAGAGTTACCCACCTATAAGATCTAGAGCATACTCTGCTATAAGGACTAGGGTAATATAGTAAGAGATGGGATAAGAAGAATTCATCTTTGCCTTAGACCACATTCTATTATTCCTGGATGACCGAGGAGTAAAATCGTCAAGACATACTCATAAGGGTTTGCTAAGTATAGTCAACCTCGGTGTCACTACAACTCGTCAAAGCTGAAACTCCGAAATAAAATACCTGTATATGACTCTCACAGCGATGGTTAGAGTCTTTGGTTTCGGTACGTATTAGGTCCGTCTCTATGCAGAGAGTAACACCATGAACGCCAATAGAAGACAGGACGTAACGTGGAACAAAACAATTAGCGGCAGCGTACATAGATACTTGAGTCCCTTCAGCGTCTATAATGAGAAGCCACCCAGAGAATAACACGCATGTTGACACTATTTTACAGAAACCCTCCGATTCGTCGCGTCCCATTCATCCCCAACCAACAAAAATATATCAGTAGCTCGTGTTCAATTATCCGATTTACGCGCAAGGGGGGCGGAAATATCAATCACCATGCCCAAGCCTGCGCCCACGTCCCAAATCTCCCGTCGTGTTTCCTGCTAGAAGACCGACGGAGAAAACTGTAACGCCGTTTGTCTTGTATAGTCAAGACATGATAGAGAGAGCAGCTCGTGTGGTTCAGGAGTTGTCAAGCTGTCTTCCAAACACGTCGCGTCGCCGTGTGTCAGATTTAGCAGGTAGCCTCGACGTTGGCCTTGGAGTTCATGAGCAGGGCGACAATCAGACCGTAAAGACCTAAGTGGGTGGGTTAGTGGGTAATACGTAATTATGCAATGTTTCAGAAACATACCCAGGACTTCGGCGAAAATCAGAATCAGAATCATGCCGACGAACAGACGGGGTTGCTGAGCAGTGCCTCGGACACCAGCATCACCAACAATACCGATAGCGAAACCAGCGGCAAGACCAGCAAGACCGACGGACAGACCAGCACCGAACTGAATGAAGCTAGTGTAAAGGGGCAGGTGCTGCTTCAGACCATCCGAGATAAGAACCGAGACGACGAGACCGTAGATACCGATGATACCAGCCATAATGACGGGGACAATGTCTGCAGAGGTCAGTACCGAGATGGCGATCGATGGTTTCGGGGTCGCGTACTCTTGACGATAAGATCGGGTCGGAGGACACCCATGGCAGCGATACCAACACCAGACTTGGCGGTACCGTAGGAGGCACCCAGGCAGGTGAAGACGATGGCGCAGGTGCAGCCCATAGCACCGAAGAAGGGCTAGAGATGGTTAGCTATGTCGAGCTCAATGTCGAATCGATATCGTCGACGCCCTAGATGCAAGGCGAGGCATCACGGGTGACGTCGGAGGATGGATGACGTGGAGGACTAACCGAGTAAACGGGGCTGCGTGAACGCGCATGTTAGCTTCAATCATCAACAAGAAGAAGGTAAAGAGTCGTGTCAATGGAATTCGCCCGTGTTTGGCGATGCCTGAAGCTCCGGGCGATGCCCAGGGAGCTCCTGTGATGACGGGGGCAAGGAGGCGCGCAACCAAACTACGTACCAGTATTCGGAGACCATTTTGGCGGTGTTGTGATGTTTTGTTGCGAACGAAGCAAACTATCGGCAGAATCGAACGAGAGGGATGATGCGACGAGATCAACGGGCTGATGACGGGAGCTGCTGGCAGTCGTTGGATGACGAAGGTGCGAAGGTGTTGCTTGCTTGTTAAGGTCTCAACCAAGGAAGGCGCGGTAAGGTTTTGCTGTACACACTGCTGCTGAGGGAGAGACCACGGGGGTGCCTTACATAAGCTGACACGGGGCGCCTTGTTTCGGATTAAAGATGGACCCGGAGGTCAGAGCCACAGCAATTTCTGGTTGGCCGATCTGAAGAGTGTGGGTCCCGCGCAGGAACTGCAAGCCACACTCTGGCGCAAGGCTTCAAATTTTCTGGGGGCCTTGGCGCATTTTTGGTGGCTCTTTTTTTTCTTTCCTCCGACTTTGTTCGACATCAACATTTCCGTCTCAATCTTCTAGCTATAGTCCTCAGGGCGAGCCAACGCAAGGAACCCTGATCTTTGATCCCATCTTGTTAGTTCATTCCTATCCGTTTCCCTGTATCTCGCGACACCGCTTCGAGAGGAACCAGCTGCTGACCTGCGCTTCATCAGATACTCTTTCTCTCACGAAAACCTCGACCTACTCTTTCACCATGTCTGAGAGTGCTGGTATGGACATTCTATCTACACGTCTATCTCTAGATATTAACCTTTCACCAGCCTGGCCCCTGGCCGACCAGAAGCTCGAGCAGGAGCTCCTCGACCTCGTCCAGTCCTCCCAGCGTACGTTCCCAAGACACCGACGAAGCGAAAACCAGTACTGACATGTCGCGCAGATGCCCGTCAGCTCAAGAAGGGTGCCAACGAGGCCACCAAGACCCTGAACCGTGGTGTCTCTGAGATTGTCATCCTCGCTGCCGACACTCAGCCCCTCGCTATTCTCCTCCACCTCCCTCTCCTTTGCGAGGACAAGAACGGTGAGTGCAATTGGACAGATTCTGATCGAGACAGGTTACTAACGACGTCCTAACAGTCCCCTACGTCTACGTCAGCAGCAAGATGCACCTTGGCCGTGCCTGCGGTGTCAGCCGTGCCGTCATCGCCGCCAGCATCACCAGCAACGACGCGAGCGAGCTTGCTGGCCAGATCCGAGCCATGCGCGACAAGGTCGAGCGCCTCGCCATCTAAGATACCCACCGAATGAGGAAAGAAAAAGATGGAATACTTCGTCGATGAGGGCCCTGTCGGCTTGTTAGTTGGATGTGGTTAATGTTTGACAAGGCGGGCCGTCGGGTGGTTGAATTGGTGTTAGATGGACTACCAAGGCTGCAGACAGTAATATCAGCAACTCTCATGACGAAGCCAACAAGTTGATGCAAAGACTTGACGATGGATGCCCACTCTTATGCACAGACAAAGACGTTCATGACAACCCAAGGTAAAGGCAAATACGAAAACGAGGCCAAGTGGATGTAGCTCCCGTTCTCCAATTGCCAAATGCGAATGCGACGTCGGAGTTTGGTGTGCGTGGGCCGCTTAGTGGACAGCGTTGGTCGAGCTTCTCCACTGATGCGGTCATTAGGCGCCGCAGTCGCTTGCTTTTTTATGAACTGGTGATCGATTGAGCTGCAGCAGCTCAGCTCAGCTCAGCTTGGATGGTTCTGGTCCTTCTCCTATGCTCCTTCTACTGTGACCGCTTTGGATTGAGACTCAACTTCTCTCCTACTCATGCATATATCCAGTTGTTGACACGGGCTCCCCGCGCACAATGCCAGCCATCGCTCGCAAGATCCTCATCTGCGCAGCGATCGACGGGCTCATCATCCAGCCTCTCTCCTCCAAAGGCCAGCGACCCTTCCAGCCCGTCCGCATCAAGTATGGCGATGCCACCGTCTCGCACGTCGCGCGCGAGCATGTCCCCGACGCTTCCAAGCCCGAGTCTTCTTTCGAGGCTTTTGGGGTCATTGGTATGCCATTGTGGCCCCGCGCGCTTACGGCCCTAGATGTATGACATGGCTGACGTCGACTGCCCCCATTCTAGGTCTCATCACTGTCTCCAAGTTGAGTTATCTCATCACAATTACCCGCCGTCAGCAGGTCGCCCAAATCTGCGGTCAGCCAATCTACGTTGTGACTGAAGTAGCCGTCACACCATGCACCTCCAAGACGGGCGCCGATGAGTCCATTCGGAGGACGTCAAGTCACCTTTCACGACAGGCTCGCGATTCTGGTGATGAGAGCGATAGCAGTGAGGAAGAAGTCGAGCTTCCCTCGCGCACATCGGACGAAGTAGAAGACGCCGTCATTGAGGATGAGGACTCCAGGCCAGACTCTGCCAGGAGCCGCGTCGTCGAGGACGTCATCCGCAGGAGGGGTAGTTATGGGCGTTTCGCCCAGCGATGGTTCAGCCGTAGTGGTTGGACCATGGATCAGAAAAGGATTATGGGGTTGAGCAATTCCGCGAGCGTTCCGGAAATGGCCATCGTCGACACTTCACCGAGCAAGACACCAGATGAAGAACCTACGAAGGGGCCCCTCAGCGAGCCAGAGCTTCTCCCGAAGCTGCTGAGGACTGTTCAAGTTCTCTTTGGCTCATCACGGAGTTTCTACTTCTCGTACGACTTTGATCTCACGCGTTCACTCGCCAAGAGATCTGTGTCACCCATCAATGACGCTCCCCTTCATACACAGGTGGACGACGTCTTCTTCTGGAACCGAAACCTCTTACAGCCCTTTATCTCTTCTGGGCACGATTCCTTGGCTCTGCCTCTGATGCAAGGCTTCGTTGGACAGAGGACCTTTGTCGTTGATAGCCAGCCTCCGCAAATGGACGACACAGGCAAGGACTCCGTCGAGCTGTCCAACCTCACGCCCTCAAAGTCCCAATCGGACACTCCTCCACTTGAGAGCTCCAGAGCCTCAATTGACCTCCGTCCCTCGGAGAGGAGATATCTCATCACCTTGATATCACGCAGGTCTACGAAGCGAGCCGGTCTGAGATATCTCCGCCGCGGTATAGATCAAGACGGTTTCGTCGCAAACATGGTTGAGACAGAGCAGCTTCTATCCTCGCCTGCATGGGACGCATCCTCAAAGGTCTACTCTTTTATGCAAATCAGAGGCAGTATTCCTCTCTTCTTCACCCAGTCCCCATACTCTTTCAAGCCAGTGCCCATTCAGCAGCACTCCGAGGAGGCAAATCGCGCCGCCTGCCACAAGCACTTTGAGAGCCTCTCTAGAAACTATGGGCAGTTGCAAGTGGTCAATCTTGTAGAAAAGCACGGTGTTGAGGCGTCAATTGGCTCAGCTTACCAGAAGAGTGTCGAAGAGCTCAACAAAGAAGCAGGCGAGGGCAAGACAATACCCTTCGAATGGTTCGATTTCCATGCCGCCTGTAGGGGCATGAAGTTCGAAAATGTGAGCATCTTGCTCCTCCAGTTGAGGCAAAAGATTGAGAGCTTCGGAAGCACCGTCCAGAAGGAGGGCGAGCAGCTGGTCCAGCAGAAGGGCGTCCTTCGAACCAATTGCATGGACTGCCTCGACCGGACCAACGTCTGTCAGAGCTCATTCGGGAAGCACATGCTCGAGGTCCAGCTCAAGGAGGAGGGCTTCGACATGAGCGCGCAGGTGGACCAGGAGACGGCCTGGTTCAACACCCTGTGGGCGGATAACGGCGATGCAGTGTCTAAGCAGTACGCGTCGACGGCGGCTATGAAGGGCGATTATACGAGAACACGAAAGAGGGATTATCGAGGTGCCTTGAACGATTTGGGTCTCTCTCTTGCTAGATTCTACAGCGGGTATGTTGATAATCCCCTGACACCTCATCAAGTTGCTAACCAAACAGAATGGTCAATGACTACTTTAGCCAGGCGGCAATAGACTTCCTCCTCGGCAACGTCACGGCCAAAATCTTTGAGGAGTTTGAGAGCGACATGATGACCAAGGATCCTGCCGTGTCGGTGGTCAGGATGAGACAGCTGGCGGTTGAGCTGTGCCAGAAGAGAGTGATAGCAGACGAGAAGGAAGAGTTCCACGGGGGATGGGTGCTCCTCAGCCCGAATGCGCCTGATACCATCAGGGCCTTGCCATTGGAGGAAGTTGTCCTCTTGTTGACGGACGCCGCCCTCTATCTTTGCCGCTTCGACTGGAAGTCGGACAAGGTATCCTCATTTGAGCGCGTCGAGCTCGGCAACATTACGGGCATCAAATACGGCACATACATCACCTCGACCATCTCTCTTTCTCACATCGACGAGACCAAGAACGCCGGCTTTGTGGTGTCTTATAACCCAGGCAAGAGTGATTTTCGACGCACTAACACCCGAACCTTTTCGAGCCGTGGCGACATGGCGAGCAAGGAGAATCCCTCTGCGCAGAAGGATGCCAGCATCCCAGCCAGCTTGGCCAACCTGCTCTCTAGCAAGCCATCGTCGACATCCAACCTGCGTCAGCTTGTCTTTAAGGCAACATATGTAGACTCTTCTGTGGCCGTCCTCGGGGACGATGGCCCACGACAGACAGAAACACAGCAGGTTTCCACCATTTGCGAAGAGATTGAGCGATTGGCGCTGGAACGACAACTAGAGCGCCCAGGAGAAGAGCGCAAGAGCCTGGTCGAGTCCGGGGACATTATCTCTTTGGAGGAGGCGAAAAAGAACACCGGGTTGCTAGAGCAGCTGGGGCATTCGCTCAAGAAGATGGTATGGGCATGAAAAGATTTCCATCTAGAAACGACATAGACGACAGACCTTAGATACCATGAGTTTTTTGCAGTATAATAATAGGATTGTTTCAGGACGACTTTTCCAGACGGTACAGGTGTATCTGGTATCGCATATTCTCGAGGGGAATTGGATATGACAAGCCTTCTGGGAGTCGAAACCAGATGGAATCATCAGACTGCAGCTTTTCCCAAGAGTAGCCTGGTGTCTCGGTCTCGAGGAGAGTGTGGTCGAGCAGCCATTGCATAGGATACCGCTTCTTTTCTTTGCCCAGGGCAGCTTCTGAGTAGCTTCCAGGACTGTCCACCACGAGAACCAAGCTCCCCGGCGTGAGGGCTTGACCGAGGTTCTTGAGGAACTTGGTCGTCTTCCCGATGCCTCCGCTGGTGTACAGCTCGTTGAGAGTAAACAGCAGCGTCACCACGATGGGTACCTTGCCACCTGCGCACCGAGCAGCCAGCGAGTCGACATCAAGAGCCAAGACATCCTGCTGTACCACCTCGACAGAGAGCTGACCCGGCTCCAGAAGCGCGCGGTTCGCTGCGCGCGCGGCCGCCGACGCATACTTTGAAATGGGGGGCGGGGAGTTGGTGCTCGACTCGAGAGAAGAGATGACGCCGGCCCAGGGAGCCGAGTCAAGGAGCGTCAGATGACCGTTGGTCGAGGTGGATTGGAGGTAGGATGCAAAGGCGAGGTGCTCAGCTGCGCATCCTCCAATTGAAAGCATTCGCAGAGTGCTTCGTGGTTGAGACCTTTCGGGTTTGGGAGCATCTGGTCCTGTTTCAGCAGATGCCTCACCAGGTTCTGTAACTTGTTCCAGAGTATCGGAATCCTTTGTCAAACCCGCTTGGGTACTTGATTCCAGATTCTTTCCACTGGAACTCCCCTCTTCAGAAGCTAGAATCCCATCCAGATGTCCCTTGATGCCGAGGAAAACAGTGGTATAGCATAGTGTCCGTGTAGGACTCCATCTCGCCGCATACGCCTCGAGATAGTCCTCCCTCCCAAAAGCAGTAGCAAAGTCGCGATTGAACAGAGCCTGCTTCACCTCCTGCAGCAGACCTGCAAAGTCGTCTGACGTGAGGGTCGATTTGAAGGCATTGGAGAAGACGTCGAGCAGGCGCTGCTGCTCGGCTTGGCTCTGCAGTGATGGTGGTGAAGAAGCTTCTTGATTCTGCGCCGGGGCGGCCGACTTCTTGTTGCTCTGCTTTGAAAGGGCAGCCTTTCTGGAGGGGCCCGTCTTCTTGACCATTTCTTTATCTGGAAATGGCACACTCTAGTCTGGCTTGGTCAGCCAAGACGTGTGTCGGCGGGCTCGGAGATCCAAAAGAATTGATTGTCGTCGTCGTCTGGTGGTGGTTTGTAAATTCCATTGGAAAAGAGAGTGGGGTACAATCGGTGAAACCCCCACTCCGGCCGAAGCTTCCTACCCGGCCAATCTCTCGGTGAAGACCTCGGATGTGTCGTGACTTGTCGCCATATAAGTCAGCAGCTCGCAGGCAGATAACCAAGATTCGTCTCCTGAGTGTGGCATCAGGCCTAGGTTGGTGTTATTCACCGACAGGCGGCCGCCACAGGTTTGCTAAGGTTTTGGGGCAGACGGGCGGATACATATCATATCATTCATCAGCCGTTACCATATTCTTGATAACCGCTTACACAGTCCATCCTTTACCGTCTTTGGCTGGGCATTGCATTTCCGCCGACATGCCGAGTGCAACCACACCTGGTTGGACGTCTTCCTTGTCGAGCTCGTCAAGGTGCTGGGCACTGCTGGCTCGCACACCTTGACACGCGCAGCCACATCTCCGTCTGCCCCATCGCACTCGGCCCTCCTCTCCGACTATCGCTCCTTCGACCTGCTCCTCCCTATGTGTACTTCTGCGTTCTGTCACCGAGACAGGCCAATTACTTATCTGGATTGGTGCGGATGGATTGTGAGGTTGTCCAGCAGCCGGTCCAACCAGGGACTTGGGTCGTTTTTGTCCAGCGGGCCTCGTCTGTTTGTGAGAGGTCCGCATCGCGCAACTGAAGCCACAGCATCGCAACGGAGTGGTGTCCGACTCGGCCACGGGAGACGGAGTTGCCCCTCTTGAAGCCCCCGCGGGGGCCCGCCAGCCAGTTCCAACCTCCGGGCAATTCTATCCTTTTCTGCCTGTTCACCCTCCCTCCGGTTAAATTTGGTGAGAAAGGCGCTGCAGTCTCGCAACCTATGAGCGAAATATGTACTCGCTCCTCAGCCCGGCGTGGAGATTTTTTCATGTTAGTGCGGTTGTTGACCAGGAAGGATATGGCGTGAAAAAGCCGCAAAAGGAGTTTTTAAAAAGACTCTTCACGCGGCAAGATCATCAGCATCTGAAGGCTCACTCGAGTAATGACGGGGTGGCCAACCGACGTCACAGAGGTGAGGGTTCCTCACAGCCAAGTGCCGCCGTTGCCCTCTGCCTCCATCAAGACTCCACAGGGGCCAGCGAACGGATCAACGAGTGCGCTGGGAATTGGGAGGGATTGCGTCAAGAGGCAGGCACCTGCAGGTTAATCTCGAGCACGCAGCTGCTCGGTCGCCCGTGAATGGGCTCTGCGGGATCTCGACTGGAACATCGAGAGCATCTCGAGGGGCGCCAGGTCGCAGGAGGAGGGGCTCCCAGCGTCACTGGTGTCAAGGACGGCCCCCACCGGGACCCCACTCGGCGTCTCGCCGGCCATTGACCTTGTCCCCCCGCGCCGAGGGCGGCGAGAGCGGCGAGCTCTGTGCTGTTTTTGCTGAGCTCGAATCTGAGTTGTGAGTGGGCAAGGTGAAGTGGTGAGCCAGTTGGAAGCTGGGTGGCCTGCCCTTTTTGGCGTGGCCGCCACCTTGACCGGACGGGACGGACTTGTACCTGCTGGCTGCGCTGGGGAGAATGCCCTGAAGACGCAGGCTGCATGGCGCCGAGGGGCCCTGGAGCTGCCCCCTGACAACCCGAGAACCACCCAAGCTCCGGGCCCGCCACAGTTGAGATGCCTCGACAGCTACCATCTGGATGATGAGCAATCTTGTTGTTCCCCCAACGTCAATGTACCTCGATTCAGACTGTACCTGCTCGGGCATGTACCTCGTCTCAGCCAATGTCCGCTCATTCTCGAGGCGATGATGGTCTTGGGCTGCGGGATACCGCCCGGCCGACCATTTTTTTCGAGACTGGGAAAACTGGAGACCGCTAAATACATGACACGACCCCTCCAGCAAACGTCAGACTTGTTCCGTTCATCTCCCCGTCATTCGACCTTTTTCTTCCCTCGTTCCTCCTCCTCTTTCTCTTCCTCTTCCTTTTCCTCCTTCATAGAACCAGTCTCTCAAACATTCGGCAAAATGGGTTACGGCGAGATCGATCAAAAGGCCATCAACACCATCCGCACCCTTGCGGTAAGCTTTTTTCCTCTTCCCCTCCAGCTCTTGTGCATTGGATTTTACCCCGCCACGCCTGCCCCGCCATTCATTCACCTTGGGTTTGGGGGGACGCGCAGAGAAATGTGGTGAGAGAGACAGTGTCGCAACCATCGCAAGAGGGCGTCACCGCCTCATCGGTTTTTGTTGTTTCGCTGGCTCTCGTATCGTCATCGTGTTGGGCGTGTGCCCGGCCCTTCCGTAGCTCTCATAACGAGCAGAAAACAAAGGACAATGTCGACTGACGAGCTCTCAACAGGTTGATGCGACCTTCCACAGCAACTCGGGACACCCTGGTGCTCCCATGTGAGTTTTCCCGCCATCCGCTCCGTCGTCGATGAGCTCCTACAGCAAAATACATGAATACTGACTCTCTTATCAAGGGGCATGGCCCCTGTTGCCCACGTCCTGTTCAACAAGTTCATGACCTTCAACCCCAAGAACCCTGACTGGTTGAACCGTGACCGCTTCGTCCTCTCGTAAGTCTTTGACCCGACGGCCGACGCCACAAGCTCATTCAAGGGGGAAAAATTGACAATTTTCGTCCTCAGCAACGGTCACGGCTGCATGCTTCAGTATGCCCTCCTCCACCTCTTTGGCTATGACCTCACCATCGATGACCTCAAGGCCTTCCGAGTACGTGATTCTGACGTCTTTTCTCACCATTGCTTGCTTACCGTTGCTGTAGTCTGTCGACAGCCGGACTCCCGGTCACCCCGAGGCCCATGACACCCCCGGTATTGAGGTCACCACTGGCCCTCTTGGCCAGGGTATCTCCAACGCCGTTGGTCTGGCCATTGCCCAGGCTCACACCGCGGCTACCTTCAACAAGCCCGGTTTCGACCTCGTCAACAACCACACCTACGTCTTCCTCGGCGATGGCTGCCTCATGGAGGGTGTCTCGAGCGAGGCCTGCTCTCTCGCCGGTCACCTCCAGCTCGGCAACCTGATCGCCGTCTGGGACGACAACAAGATCACCATTGACGGTGACACTGCTGTCGCCTTCACTGAGGATGTCCCCAAGCGATACGAGGCCTACGGCTGGCAGGTCCTCACCGTCGAGGACGGTGACCACGACCTCGAGGGCATTGAGGCTGCCATCAAGGAGGCCAAGGCCAACACTGAGAAGCCCACTCTTATCCAGCTCAAGACCACCATTGGTTTCGGCTCCCTGAAGCAGGGCACCCACGGTGTCCACGGCTCTCCCCTCAAGGCTGACGACATCAAGCAGCTCAAGGAGAAGTTCGGCTTCAACCCCGAGGAGAGCTTCGTCGTCCCCCAGGAGGTCTACGACCTCTACGGCAAGCACTCTTCCGAGGGTGCCGCCGCTGAGCAGGAGTGGAACCAGCTCTTTGCCAAGTACAAGGAGCAGTTCCCCACCGAGGCCGCTGATCTCGCCCGACGACAGACTGGCGACCTCCCCGAGGGCTGGGAGAAGAACCTCCCCGTCTACAGCCCCGCCGACCCCGCCATCGCCTCGCGAAAGCTGTCCGAGACTGTTCTCCAGAAGGTCCATGAGGCCATCCCCGAGCTCTTCGGTGGTTCCGCCGATCTGACTGGCTCCAACCTGACCCGATGGAAGGATGCCGTCGACTTCCAGCCCAAGTCGACCGGTCTCGGCGACTACAGCGGCCGATATGTTCGATATGGTGTCCGTGAGCACGCCATGGGTGCCATCCTCAACGGTCTCGCTGCCTACGGCACCATCCTGCCCTACGCCGGTACCTTCCTGAACTTCGTCTCGTACGCTGCTGGTGCCGTCCGTCTGTCGGCTCTGTCCCGCGTCCGCACCATCTGGGTCGCCACCCACGACTCCATCGGTCTCGGTGAGGATGGTCCTACTCACCAGCCTATTGAGACTCTTGCCCACTTCCGTGCTCTCCCCAACACTCTCGTCTGGCGACCTGCCGACGGTAACGAGACCAGCGGTGCTTACTACGTCGCCCTGACCTCCAAGGAGACTCCCAGCATCATTGCTCTGACCCGCCAGAACCTTCCCCAGCTCGAGGGCTCGACCATCGAGAAGGCTGCCAAGGGTGGTTACGTCCTGCGCGAGGTCGAGGGCGCCGATGTCACCCTCGTCGCCACTGGTTCCGAGGTTGCCATTGCCCTCGATGCCGTCAAGGTCCTCGAGGAGAACCACAACCTCAAGGCCCGTGTCGTCTCTCTGCCCTGCTTCGAGGCCTTTGACCTCCAGGACCAGGAGTACCGCCTGTCTGTCCTCCCCGACGGCATCCCCTCGCTGTCCGTTGAGGTCATGAGCACCATGGGCTGGGAGCGCTACACCCACGAGCAGTTCGGCATCAACCGCTTCGGTGCTTCTGGTGCCTACAAGGATGTTTACAAGGCAAGTCATCCCCTACCCCTGGTCAGCTTAAGCTTGGGCCAGGCGATTCCCCAGATCTCTATCCCCACAGAATCCTTTGCTAACCCCAACTATAGAAGTTCGAGTTCACCCCCGAGGGTATCGCTAAGCGTGCCGTTGCCACTGTCGACTTCTGGAAGGATGTCCCCAACATCCGCTCCCCCCTCAACCGCGCGTTCAAGCAGATCATCTAGATTCAAGACGAGCAAAGCAAAGAGGAAAATAAGAATAAGAACAAAAATAAGAAATAAGAGTGATGAGTTAGCAAGAGGCTCGGGACAGGCCGACCCCGGGCAGAATGATTATGCAAGTGATGACGACGGGCTTTGGAGCAAGGTTTTATGGGCTACGTATGGTAAATTAGACATCTCGCGAGATGAATTCAAATCTTTTTAGAACAAGTAACTGTGCTGTATCTGCTGCGTCTGTTGTTGTAACTGGTATATATGTCTTGCCATGTGATTCTGTGATTTCCATGATTCCACGACATGGCAAAAAACAGAGTTTGATGGATGTGGTCTGGTCTGTCTCATCCCAAACACCATATCGATCGATCTATGTGCGACCTCTGAGGTATCTCGCTCAGTAGCATGCTCCATAGATAAACCCAAATACTCGTCGTTCGTCTCCTCTTTTAAGGACGACGGCTCGAGTTGGATGGCAAGCGTCCATATCACCAAGATTTTTCATACACTTTCTTTCTCGCTCGCCTGCCTTGTTTTCTTCATGTTCGTTCCTCCGTGGTATTATCCCATTTGTATTGCATCGCTTCGTAATCGTGGTCTTGGTCGTGGCGCATGTCTCGCAGACGATGTGCGTCCCTGGCATGGCTGGCTGCAGGGGAGTCGCGTCATTCGGGCCCATCCTCGTGTGCGCGGTCTTGACTCTCGGCCACCCACTCCTTCTGGAACTCTCTGCCCACACGTTCCAGCCTCGCAGAGGCACGGCGGGCTTCCCTCGCCTCCTCGGCGGATCCGGCGACCACGACACCGACGAGCAGCGGCGCCGCGTCCTCGGAGCGTGGGTCGTCCTTTGCGGTTGGCGGTTCGGACCGTGAGTCGGGGCCGTGGCTAGAGCCGGGCGCTGAACCGGGACGGCTCGACGCTGCTGCAGCTGCTGCTGCAGCAGCGTTGTTGTTCCCGGTGGCGCTGGCTTCGGCGGTATCGCGGGGGTCGAGATAAGAGTGTAGGACGACGGGCCCGCGTTCCGGGTACTCGACCATGAGGCGCTGAGGACGGCCGAGACCAAGGCGCTGGGCGGCGGTCTGGGAGGAAAGGGCGCTCGAGGTGAGGGCGGTAAGAGACTCGAGGTGGGATTGCGACGAGGCCGAGGTGATGAGCGGGGTGAGGGTGACGTCGGAGAGGTGGAGGGAGAGGGTGGGGTGCTGCGAGGGGAGGCTGGCCATGATGGCGGGTTGTGCGGACAAGCTTGAAGCTGTCTCGAGGGTCGTATGAGGAAGGTTGATTCAGGGGCGGAAGGGTCGAGCAGCGGGAGGAGAGGCTTGTGAGAGGGAATTGGCGCAGAGGGAGAGGGGTATATGGTGTTGTAGCAGTAGAGATTGCGGCGGCGGTGGTGGTGGTGGTGGCAGTGGTGGAGGGGGATGGACGTGACGATCTGCTGCTGGTGTTGGGACGGGAGCAGAGCAGCTGCACCAGTGACAAGCCCTGGAGCTTCCCCTCCTCGCTTGGCTAGGCTGGACCCCGCTGGGAGCCGTGCCCTGTCAGTTGCGTAAGGTCTGCTAACCTCCGCTATCTCTAGCCTCTTGATACCATGGACAACCCCACCATGGACGGGCTTGAAAGGAGGGGAAGCTCTTCTGCATCAGGCTCGATATGACCATGTGATCAAGGCGGACAGGCAACGACTCTCTGGGGTATACTCACAATTGCACCTGTTTTAGGCCTGTCACGCAGTTTTACGAGACGATTGTGAGCTGGCACCACGACGACATCAGCAGCTTTTGACAACCAAACATAACCCCGCCTTTCCATTGATTCAGGGAGTCCTTGTCTCCACTGAAGCAACCGGCGAAGCTCAGCGGCTATGCCGCCGTTTTCCACGGACTGGGTTTAGGTGCCCATTAGCTGGCTGCATTGGCTGGGTAGAGCTACGTCACAGTGGGGAGGGGCACAAAGGGCTTGTGATAATATCACGGCGCTTCACTCGCAAATCCACAAGAATGCCAACCAGGGATCGAAGCTAATGGGGAGACGGGCTGCTAAGAAACCAACAAGTACTCGCCATTGGCTCGGCAAGCATTTGCCAACCGTGGGGTAAAGATGCCCTGCTGCGGAGGAATGTCTTGCTTCTTGGCCCTTTTTTTTGTCCCTTCAGGTTAATTTCTATTACCCCATGTCTTCTTTTTAACTCGTCCGGACAACGTCCGCTGGCGAGAGCCAAGAATGGGATCTGACTCTGGGGAATAATGAGATCCTGCGAGGGTTTTGCTTTTGAATCTGACATGGCGGATTTCGCTGCATGTGTGCAGGAGAGGCTCAGCATCTTCGTGTCGATGAGATGAAAGGCAAATACGTTGCCAAGCAAAGATACAAATGCTCGAATATTACTATTCTCATGCTTAGCTTCATTTGGTCTTGTTCGATATGTGTTTGTAGAGACAAACTTGCTTCATGGTCAATGGCATCATCGTTGGACTCGCAACGCCTTTACTGTCAACTCATCAAAATATCGAGTCAGTTCAAATCGACCTATCACAACTAAACGTGCTTTTCCTGGACAACCTCGGGATAAAGGCTTCAAAAATAGCTGACCAGTCAACAGATTCCTCAAGATGTCTCAGAACCTCTCCCGTGCTTCTCTGGGACTCATTGTTGACAAGATCGCAGTCCACAAAATCAACGCCCTCAGCAATCAAATTCCAGTATGCATCAACTGATACCCGGTGCAGATGTTTCAAGTGGGAGGATCTGTCTTAGTATTCGATCCTCGGTTAGTGTATTGCAACTCCCTTTCAGCAACATCCTTCAGACATGAAGATAGCCAGCGTGTTGAATTGCGGATGATTTACCATTTGTTATCAAGTCTTCATGTGAAAGAGATCAATAATTCAAGAGCGATTGCTATCACTATTGAGAGATAGGCTGTTGTCCATATCCTATGAGTGTAGTCGAATACATCCCTCGTCCGTGGCCGAGATCAAGCATCCATTGAAACCACTGTGGTTTTAACTCGTAAAATCGGTCTCAAATTATGAAAATACAAAGATATAAATGTAAAGCGGGCTCGAAGACGGGTTCAATGGGCAAAACGCTTGTACGTTCATGCTACTTTCAGCTTCGAATGCTCCCTCTATTAGCATCCTCCATCTTGGTGGCTGTTCTCAGCAGCCAAAACCAGCCGTATTCCACGTCTGGAACCAATTTCCAGGTGAATTGAGCTGGACCGTCTCATTTAAATTTCCTATATGTATTTTGCTTTATCTAAAGTCATACGGTTCTGATACTTTGCTTGTCATTGATCAAGCACTCGGCACACAAGCCAGCTCACCATCAATGCCTACCATTGTCTCGTTTCCACCAAACTATAGCAATCACAGAATACTCCCCTAGTGCAGTCTCAGTTGGTTCGCGTCAAATATTCCTAACTCGTCCTTAGTAACGCACTCTACTCCTGAGAAAAATTCAAGGTACATTCCGAGTCCCACGTTCACAATAGCTCGCCTGATCCAACTTTGCCGCATCAAATACAGCATCTTTTTAGTAAACCTGACAGAAAACATTGACAAATAGCTCACTGTTTCTGCTTCGCATAGTCTCTGGATCTCCAAATCCAGTTGGCAGATTCAAACGGAGCCAAACTTGCGTCGTACCACCCACAGCTGGTGGTCTAGCCTTGGGCTTCTTTTCATCCACGCAAGACCGATATTGCCACTAGTATTGAGTATGGTTTTCGAAGCGTTGGGTGACAACCTAGGCAGCGAGAATGACTCTTGTGTGTTACGTGACTTACGTCTCCTCGCGTTGTTGTGAAGGGAAAGCGAACTGGGTCGCCAGAAGTAACAGGTGACCGAGACAACCATAGATAATCAAGGTTACAACAGAGTACAAGGCCATCACAAGAGATAAGGATATGGAGGAGATTGAATGTTCAAGGTCAATAATTCAAGAATACCTACCTATTCTGGAAGGTTCAGAGGTAGATGCGAGTTATTAATAGCATCCTAAGGATCAGATATAGCTTCATAACCCCGGTAACCATCATCATAAATTTAGGTTGTTAAAAACGACCTCAACCTTGCCCAGCCTACCTATTTGGGTAATTCGGGGCAATTGCCGTGGCCAGTTGAAAAACATGGCTTCTCCAATCAAGACAGGGACACGGGGTGTATTCTCGTGTTCGCTGCTGCGTATACAGAAACATAGCTACTTTTAGATGCCCAGTTTTCTCTATTTTTGGGGGATTGATAACTGTTAAATGCAAACCAGTCAACCTGGGTGGCATGGTCAACAACAATCTGGCGTGATCTGACGTCGAATGCAGGACGCCCAGGCAGACGGTAGGCAACGCGGGGCAACAAGGAAAAAAAAAACATGGTGACAAATGGGGGTTGAAAATGGCTTCCATGGACAAGTACCCGCAATCATCAAGACGAGAGGTGACCATCTGGCATCATGTGTTTGATGCAGTGTGGTGCAGCAGGGTCGTCTGGCAAGATGGCTCACAGCCCGGGCAAGACCTGAGGGGGAGAGGTCGTCCGTCACGGAGGATGCAGGTCGCTGCTGATTGCGCCTCAAGTCGCATAAAGCGGGACGAGGCGAATGTGATTTGCCCTTTGACGTGTTGCGCTGCGCAACAAAGCAACGGGAGGAATGAGCAAGTCCGCAATCGGGACTGTCTCTGGCAGCATTCTGACCCGGAAGCAAAAGAGAGTGCTTCTCTCACTGTCTCTGGGCGCGGCGGATGCTGTGGTGATTCTAATGATGATGAATCAAGAGCCCGCCCATGGATGCTCCGGACAGCAGCGTTGGATGGGCGATGGGGCTAACGTGCAATGAAGTAAGCCTCCTCAGCAACTCTCTTGCTAGTCGGTGGTGGGGGAACTAGTCTGACATGTCACGGCGCACCGCAGGTTTGCGCGGGCGGTACTTGTTTGCTTGGGTGGGTGGACAGGCTCAGTAACATGGGATGGGCATGGGGCTGGCTGGCAGTCAGTCAGTGGTAGTAGAGGTGCTGGCGGCGGACCACCACCTCATCGGCCGGGGGCCCAGCAGTTTTTGGCGATCCATCCGATTTACCTTGCCAAATCTTCTCTTGGAACCACCATCACCACATATCTTTGCTGCTCTCGTGTCTCTTCCTCCTCCTCCACTCGCCGCCTCTTCCTCCCCCCTTCTCTCTCTCGCGACTGTCGCTCTCCACCATCGCCCTCCAGCTGCAGCCTCGAGTTCTGCATCACGGCGTGAGTGCTTCCATCGAGCCTCCTCCCTTCCCCTTTCCCCTCTCTCTTCTTTTTTTCTTGGTTCCTCTCTGCGTTGTCTCTCGGGTTCCTCGTCTAGCGGCTGGTCGGTTGCTCTTGCGTCTGGGTCTATTTCCATCAGCATCGGGTGTATTTTTGGGGTTAATTCGATTCTTGATCTCTTGCTCTTCGCCGCCGGCCGGTTTTTGGTTGTCTTCGGCCTCAAACTCGACGTCTTCTCGCTCGCTCGCTTCGCTGTTGTTCTCTCGCATTCCCCCCCGGCCGCCGCCGCCGCCGCATGACAACCACGTCTCGTCGCATCCCATCCCTCGAGTCCACAAAGCCCCCTCGGTCGCGTCCTTCATCTCCCTCATCGCTGCGCAACCATGGCTGCGGCTCCTCGTCGTAGAAAGCTCATCGGTCAACGCCGCCGCGTCGAGGACGAGGGCGAGGACGAGGGTGGCCCGGACGCTCTCGACCTCGATGACGATAGCATCACCGACGGCTCCCTGACCGACGACAATGATCCGGCCGATGACAGCGATACTAGCAACATCGACGAGGCCTCCCCGACGGCTCCAAATGCGAGGAAGAAGGCCAATGGCGCTCCTGCTGCTCCAAGACACGCCGGACATGCCTCCAAGTTGGGCACCGACTCTGGCCATGACGGCAAGGCTGTGACGGATACCGACATGATGCTTCACGGTCTTTCCATCACAGATCAGTCTCCGCCTGACCAGGTGATGCATTTCGACGAGGTGACGGCCCCGTCGCCCCCCAGATCGCCTGCGGCTCCCATCGTCGTGAGCTCGGCGTCTGCTAGGCCACAGGCAGCCACTGCGAACCGACGTCGCCAGGAGCACGAAGACTACAAGCGCAGGAGAGACGAGGATCCTGCCTTTGTGCCCAACCGCGGCGCCTTTTTCATGCACGACCACAGACATGCCGGGCCTGCGGCGAATGGCTTCCGCCCTTTCGGACGAGGTCGAGGTAGGGGCGGACGTGGTGGTATCGGGGGCCCGTATGCACCCATCAAGTATGTCATCACCCGTCACTCCCCCTCTTCCTTACCGTAGGTATACTGACCGATACAGTCAATTGCACCACCCGGGAGACCCAACGACCAACTCTCCGTGGATCCATGATATGCACGAGACTGTTGTAGAGCCGCCACCTCCAGCACGGCCTCGACATATGATTGATGATGAGGGTCCAGCCAACGGGAATGGTTTCATTCCCACCTGTGAACCCAACCCGACTCCCATCAACCGGACCCTCTCCACCGAGAAGCACATTGGCAACACGCAGGTCCGGGTCTTCCTTCCGTCCATGAAGGCCCCAGCCGTCATCCCACGTCTTGCCGTCAAGCAGTACACCAAGCTACCCGATCACCGACCTCCTCTGCGTCGGGACAAGCCCGTCCGCATCTCGCTCCCCGAAAACCCTCCTCGATATATTTATCCCGCCGCTGACAGATCCTTCATCTTTATTCCGCGGGCAATGAGGCCGAACCAGCAACGTATGCGAGGAAAGCCCCGTTCTGGCTTCGGTTCCATGGGTGGTTTCTCGAGACGGACCAGCATGTTTGGTGGTAGCTACTACGGCGGCAGTGTGTACACGCCCAGTGTGGCCCTCAGCAGGCGATCGTCCATCGTTGATCGAGACTACATGTTCTCTCCTACCGGCTCCGTCATCTCTCGGCCGCCGATCCCAGTTGAGAACGCTCGGCCAGTTGTTCGACTTCCTCCTGCTCCTCGTTCAGACGTGCCCCCCATGAACACGATGGCTCCTCCTCCAATGGCAGCTCCTATCCCTGTGTCCATCCCCGGACCGGCCGATCCAGCTTTTGCCGTTGAGCGACCTATCATGTCTGAGACATCGATTAACGATCTGCCCCCGCCGCAGACATACCCGCTTCCCCAGAAGCCTGCCTTCCAGGAGAACCGGCCAACATCAGCGCTGCCTATGCATCAGCCTCGTCCGCAGAAGAGCATTTCAGTTGCCGATATTGAATCGCCTACGTTAACGCAGGGTCCTCAGGCCTTCCAGCAGGCCTTCCATCAGCAGGTGCCGATCCAGATGGCTAACGGCCTCTCTCAAGAATCCCACAACCGTCAGCCTTCGTACCCGTCTCAGCTTTCAACCGGCACCCCCCTATCCCAGATTCCTGAGAGGGCTATCCATGCTGCACCATTCCAGCCCAACACGTACGGCCAGCAACCGTACTACAGCCAGCAGCCTTACCAGGCGCAGCCGCCTCAACCCCAGCCTCAGCCCCAGCAAGGCTATTACTACCCCCCCAACTACAACAATCCTAACATGGCGCCTTCAGGTGGTCCACCTCCGTTTGTCCCTGGTCAGCCAGGTCCTCCTGGCAGCTACACACCTCAGAACCAACCTGAGCAACTCGCTATGCCCGGCAGCGGCCAACCCCCTCCAGCGAATCTTGTGGCGCAGGAGGTCAACGGCATGGTCTATTATTATGACGCCTCTCAGCTCCCGCCAGTCAACAACTATCCTACCTACTCTGCCCCTCAGGGATACCAGCCTAGTGTGATAGGCATGAACGGCATGGTGACGCCCAGCCCAGACGCATTCTACTATCCCCAGCAGGCCCCCGGCATGGTCTACTACCCGCAGTAGAACTGTGACATGTCTGGTTACCCTTTCTTCACTTATCCCAATGCTTTCTACGCGTACTCGATTTAATAGCTACAACTACGACCTTATACCTAAAAAACACAAAAGCACTTGCGACGTTTATTCCCAAAAAGCCCCGCGGGGCAGCAGGAGGAGGCAGTGGAGATGATGGGCGTCTGTGATACACCTCGGGGGATTGAGGTTTCATCTCGAGACGGTTGGAGATCCCCTGAGGATTCGTATTGCGATCACAGGTCTCATGGACGACTTATTCTTATTTTGTGCCTGAAAGGCTCCCAGCCAAAGAGAAGATGGCTGCGTGATGACTACCATAACTCTACGGACTCGGCATCATTACCTGGAATGGATTGACGGATGGGAGTTGATCGAGTAGGGGTATCATGACTGGTATTCTTATCATTGACAGGAGATGGAGTTTTTTCATGGCCGGTGAAGTCGGGATGGATAGGAAGAAGTTTGGAGGTTGGAGGGGGAGGTGGTTTGCTAGGGAATTTTGCTCCTTGCCTTAGCAATCCATCTATTCTTCCCCCTATTCTGTGTGTTTTGGTGTAAATTCATGCGTGGCGCTGTGCTTTGAAGGCAACGGCGTTTGGGTGTCTGTCTGTCTGGAGCACTATATACCTGAATTCACGGTCTGTGGTTGATGTTGGTGAATCAAGTCTTTGGGCACAGCAGGATGCCTACGGTCTCTCTCGTGTGAGTCACGGCTCAATTGATGATGGTCCGAGGAGCCCATCATGACCCGAGGTAGTGAGTACAACTCTGAACAAAGAGCACAGGAGAAGCCGAGCTTGATCATGACGCCTTTCTTGGCCCTTCGGTCCGGTCGTCCATCTGAGCTGTTCACACGTCATAGCAGCGGAGCTCTGACGGGCATGTGCAATTGAGGGGGAGCATTTGTTGATTCCCCGTCTCCACCTCGCTTAAAGACGTCCATAGCTCCATGGGTAGCATGGCTACGCTTCCCGTTTCGAGAGACTCATGTGAGGACTGTCGAGTCAGGCATTGGCCAACCAGGTGATGGCTCAGCCATGGTCATAAGTCAGCCATGGGGAACATGGGTCCTTGGGGAAAGGTTAAACTCGGCAACGACAAGAGAAATTTCGTCTTATTTCGTTTCGTGTCTGACTTTGTTCGCGGGGAAACATCGAACCCCTGAGATGACGAACAAGCATGGGGATTGGCTCCATTGCTCCATCTGGAGATAGGAAACAGGGGATAATAAAAAAAGCAGAGCAGTCAGGCGACCCCAAGCGCCGGAGTGGCCATGTATGTACAAAGTTGAATGGTTCTTTTTCCCGGGGTGACACGGACAGGTTTGCTGTTTGTTGGATTCCTTTGCACATACATACACGACCGGCATGGGGTAAGAGACGCGAGTTGACGTTTCTGGAAACCAGGTGTACAAAGACCAGGGGGAGGGGGAGGGCAATTAGAGGTTGGGGACGGGTACTTGGGTTTGGATGATGCGGCAATGAAGTCACGGACGATACTTTTGATACTGTACGGACATTCTGCTTCCAAGTGACAGCACAAGTTTTTCAACGTCCATGTCTAGGGTAGGGATGCATGTACGGACATGGGGAGCTGAGGCTTGGCGGGGGATACTTTACGTACGAAGTATTGCGGTTTGCATGGAGTCGTGTCCATGTTGGGAGTAAAAGTGTTATGAGCTCGTGGTCATTGAGCAGAGTTGGAAATAGGTACCCGAGTACTTAGAAGCTGTTGAAATTCCCATCATGGAGGATCATATGCATGCCCCAAGACGCCTCCAACAGATGCAGTCAGCAAAAGCCAACCAAGGTGAATCATCGAGTCTAGCAAAGCTGCAAGGACAGGACGGGATAAGCTCCAGGAGCTCGTGTCGTGTGTCGTTCGAGCCTCTAGCTCACCTCACTCTCAATTCCGACTCGTCAAACCAACCGTCCGAGGTCCGAGTCAGACTGTCGTGATTGGAAGTGGGAGCGGAGAGAGAGAGGGGGAGGCGGCGGCGGCGCGCAATGTGTGTGATACTGTACGACGCACATTCCAAAACCGCGTCGAGCTGCCTCTGCGTCACGCGATAGAGATTGGATAGCAGCTTGCATCGGATCGCCTCGACTAGGTGGCGGAGGACGGATAGTGACAGGCTAGAGGGGAAGCAGGGCGGAGCGCTAACAGACGGCATGTACTCCCGTCCTGTACCTCGAGCGACAACAAGCCTGAGACTGGAGCGAGCCAGGATGCCCAAGTCCTACTGTCTACTGTAGGCAAGGCAAGGTACTAGCTTCTGTGGGTGGACCAGGTGTATCAGCGTCAGGGATGGTCTGGTCTGTCCAAGGTAGCCGGATCTATCTAAAGATTTGTCCAGATGATCTGTGTTTATTTTTCCCTGCGCGGTGCATTGACGCTGTTGATGCCAGGAACTCGAAGGCCCCTGGAGTGTGAATCCCTGGTTTCTGGATCCCATGCCTGGGGGGCAGTTTGATTTCTTTTACAAAGACATATTCGGCGGAGGAGGCTGTCCGTCGCCGAGGGGAAGCTGTCTTAGACGGTGACAGTATCCGTAAGCAATGTCTTGATCGCTTGTGAGGCGAACCATCTTAGGCGACAAGACATACGCAAACTCAGTGCCTCGCGTCCTTGCAGCCTTGAAAGAAAGATGGTGATGATGATAGCAAACACGAACCAAGGCTGACCAAGCGTTGGTGCTGGCGCTGGAGGTGGCCAAGCTGCTGCCTCCCTCTGCTTCTGGGCGCGTTCCAAGCCAAACCCGGACGTCCCGGGGGTGCGGTTCGGTCGGATTGATAGTGAGCTGGGGCCAAAGACGCACTGTACTGTACGACATCTATTGCTGGTCTGAGCTGGGAGTGGTGAATCGCCAATCGAGCTGCAACAACGCAACTGCGATAGAGGCTGGGAATCTGGAAAAGCCCTGGGGGGAGAATGCTCATCTGAAAGAAACACCGTGTCCCGAGACAAGACCGAGAACTCGACAAAAGCAACATTTCCTTCTCCATGTGTCGTGTCGAGCCCTTCGAAAGCGGGGGATGGCTCTTTCCAGGGCCCATCGTGACCGCGAGTCCGTGACCTGAAGAGCATGGATGGCGGCATCGGTGAGGCGGCATTGCGTAAGTATACTGTACAGTACCCCCCGGTCGTCCACCGATCAAGAGCTCAGAGGGAAGCATTTGCCGTCATGTGGTACCTGGCCGCAGATAGCGTCTGGGGTTGAGACAGGGCCTGCGTGAGGCTCTCGCCCTATCGCGCGCCTGGTAGCCAGTCTCCCCTGCCCCTCTTTTTCCGCGACCCAGGACGCCACTCGCAGCCTGTTTTATGCTCTCCACTCTTTCTGATCAATCCTGGGGATGGGCTAAAGAGAGCGACCTAGCATTTGACAACAAGGGACCAGGGGGGTGACAGAATGGATGGATGGATGGATTGCACAGTGACCAGGCAGATGATGGAGTTTGTCACTCAGTCAAGTTCTTTCAGGGGTATTGATGGCGAAGAAGAGGAGAGAAGAAACTAGAGATGAATCTGATCAACCTTGTTTCAACCCATGTCCTAATGCCAGAGTAGTCGCCATGATACATGCGAAAAGCCAAGTCTCCGCTGTATCGATAGTGCATGTTTTTTTCCTTCTACTTTTGCGCCTTTCAGTGGGGAACGTCGAACCAACAAGCAAAGAGAACTCCACCGCCCATCGATTCACAGGTCACAGGGAGAGAAGAAAGTTGACGGTGTTACTCACAGTTTGCCCATTTCGGCTTTTGCCCTGGCATTGGTTTCTCGGAGGCGACCGTTTTCGAATCACTCTCGGTTGCCTTGAGGACTCGAGTGGCCAAAAGAGCCTGCCTGATGCCTTGCTTCAGAGAAGAAGGTGGAAGAAGTGTACAGTAAGGAACAAAGTGCACCTGGGCAAAGGGGAATCAAAGAGGTCGGCTAGACCACAGTCGTAGAGACCAATTGCAACAGAGGATGGAAGTCGTACCTAAGTACACACCCCTGGGCTGGAACGACCTCGTCATCATCAGTTCCGTCCTGCGACTTGTAGGTTTTTGCCTTTGGCCCCAAGTGCTGCGTTTGTCGCCTCAAGCTTTTTCACATCCGGGGCGCCAGGCGGGCTCCTCCGTACTGTAGAGCTGACTGATAGGTGACTCTGGACCTGGGCCTGGGATGGGGATGGCCGCACTAACACCGAAAAAGTACCCCGATCGACCGACCCCCTCCCCCAGTGCCGAAGGCAACCAGGCTCCCCCGTCAGCTGGCGCACCTGTGACCTCGCCAAGTTACAGCAGAGACGGCGACAAGCCTGCCTAGGACCCAGTCAAGTTGCCAGCGGCGGCGGCGGGTAGCGAGTGGACTTTGCCCCGTGGGAGCCGCCGTTCGTAGGTGGTACAGTGCCTAGCATTAGGTAGGCTGGATCCTAGCAGCAGTAACTCGCAGCCCGCCGGTAGCAGCAGCGGCAGGAGCAGCTGGCAACACTTGAGCACCTAGACGCGAGGAAGGTGCCCGTGCGGAAGCTTTCAAGTCCTGGACGGGCTCTCTTTTAACTTACTTCTCCCGCTTCCTCCTCCTCCCTCCCTCGTTCTTACTTCTCCCATCGCTACCCCGTTTTCCTTCAAAAACCCTATCCCCCTAGACCTCCGACAGACCTCTCCCCCCTTCCCCTTCCACACTGCATCCTTCCTCTCCGTGAGCTATTCCCCGGAGCATCTCTACGACGGGCGACGGCCGTCCTGTCACCGCCGATTCCTTATCTCGGCCGATAACAGCATCCTCGTCACCGCCCCGAACTAGCAATGTAAGGCTCCACCCGTCAGCATCGTCGTCATCCTCTCCTTCAACATCCTCATCCATCGAGGATCGAGGCGGCGGAATAATTTCATTCTAACATTTTCTCGCGATAGCATCAGCCGGAGCACACTTTCGCCATGGCTACCCATTCGCATTCTACTCTTGACCATGTCATCACCGTCAAGGTGATGTTCGAGGGCATCACTCGACGTACCAAGATGCCTCTTCGGGACATGGTCCCCAGGACCTTCGAGACTAATGTATGTTGACATCTCCATCACGCCTTTCAATTTACTTCACGTTGGCTGTATTTTCCATTTACTTCTTCACATATATGCCTTTTCTTCATTAACTGCGCGACGCCATCACGAGCAATTGCCTTGAAACTAACTCTCAGCCAGCTCCGAACCTTCCTCCACATTCCTGCCGATCTCGAGGTTACCTTTGAGCGATACTCTGACTCTGCAGGATCCTACGTCCTACTTGAGCCCGGCAACATCCCTATTTATAAGCAGCTTTATCGCGCTGCCAAGGCCAAGTCTAAGCTCAAGATCCGCGTCTCCATCAAGGACCTGTCCAAGACTATCCCTAAGCCCGTCACTGTCGAAGACGAGCCCGAGGCTTTCGCATCCCCCATCGCCCCCAATATGACCGAGGAGACGCCCAAGGACACCGCTCAGGAGAGCCAAGATGACGAAATCAGCGCCGTTCCCACTCCCACGGCTGAGGCTCCCGCCCCGACTCCAGTCGCGACCACCACACCGCCTGAGGCGACTCTTCCCGTCCGCGTTAGCCCTCTTTCTCGCACCTACAACGCGACTCTCCTCAACGATGCCGCTCGATACATCGGAGAGCGTCGTGACACTCGCCTGGACTTTGAGGCTCGACTCGCCAACTTTATGGAGCGACAGCGACAGCCGACTCGCGCCCCCCGAACTTGCGGTCACAACTTGACCAACCCGCATGAGACCCCTTTCAATGTCTCCAAGCCCTGTATTCTCGCCGCCAGCCAGGCTCCCGCCATCTGCCCTGCCACTGGCGCTACCTTTGCCGTCTGCTGCAACAGCTGCGAGCTGACCATCCCTGATGTTCACTACCACTGCTCCACTTGCGACGACGGAGACTTTGACCTCTGCCAATCCTGCATCGACCAAGGAATCACCTGCCACGGCAAGGACCACTGGCTGATCAAGCGCACAACTGTCAACGGCCAGCTCGTGCAGAGCACCACCGAGACCATCGCCCCCAAGCCGAAGCCCGAGGTCAAGGTTGAGACCACCATTGAGACCAAGGTCGAGCCTAAGGTCGAGCCCAAGGTTGAACCCAAGATTGAGCCCAAGGATGAGGTTCCCTCTATTCGCCCCATGTTCGAGCCTCTGACTGCTCGATGGGCCAACCTCGGCGTCATGCGAACTTGCAACTGCTGTGTTCGAGGTATGTATAAGTTCAGCGCTCATTGCCGGCAGAAACTAACCATCCTAGAATTCCCCGAGGCCGAGTTCCTTCACTGCACCGTCTGTGAAGACTTTGACCTGTGCCAGACATGCTTCGGCAAGGACGCTCATGGACACCATCCCAAGCACGGCTTTGTCCCTGCTGTCAAGGACACCAAGATGCCTGACCACATCACTTCCAAGATGAAGCCTGGCCGCAACAACTTCCACCACGCTATCTGTGATGGCTGTGACAAGTACATTTCTGGTGTCCGCCACAAGTGCCTGGACTGCCCTGACTGGGACTTCTGCTCCACTTGCATGATGTCTTCCAAGATCACTCACCACGGCCATCGATTTGTGCCAATCTATGAGCAGCTCACTGACGTTCGGGTCCGAGCTCCACCTGCCGTCCATATTGGCATCTGCTGTGATGGCCCTCTCTGCTGCGAGAGCGAAGCCTACCCCAACTACATTCGCGGTACCCGTTACAAGTGCGCTATCTGCAGCGACCTGGACTTCTGCGCCAACTGCGAGGCTAGCCCTATGAACACTCACAACAAGACTCACCCCTTGATTAAGTTCAAGACTCCTGTCCGCCACGTCAGCGTTACCACTACTGGTGAGCACCAGAATGGCGAGCAAATGCGTGAGATGGGTGACCGCATTCCCACCCCCAAGGCCCCCGAGCCTGTGCCCACGACCCGAAGCAACTCTATTCCCGTCCGCACCATTGTTGACGTGAAGCCAACTGAGCCCGCCCCTGTTGAGGTCGTTGCCAAGGCTCCCGAGCCCGTGGTCAAGGCTGAGGATGAGAAGAAGCGCGAGGCTTCCATCCCTGTCCCAGCTCCCCTGGAGGAGCTGAAGGCTGTCTTCGTCCGTGACACCATTCAGGACGGCACTATCCTCCCTCCCAACCATGTTTTCGAGCAGACCTGGACTATGCGCAATGAGGGCAAGGAGACCTGGCCTGCTGGCTGCAGCGTTAGGTTCGTCGGTGGTGACTACATGGGCCATGTCGACTCCAACCACCCTGCTGGTGTCTCCGAGCTCCTCTCTGCCTCCGAGTCTACTGTCTGCTACGCTCCCCTCGCCCCCGGCCAGGAGTTCCCCTTCACCGTGCTGCTCCGCACTCCTGCCCGCCCTGGCAAGGTCATCTCATACTGGCGTCTGACCAACCCTGAAGGCGAGAGGTTCGGCCACCGTCTCTGGTGTGATGTCAATGTCCGTATGGTTAAGAAGGAGGTCAAGCCTGAGCCTAAGCCCGAGCCTGTGCCCGAGCCTGAAGTCAAGGAGCCGACCCCAGTCGAGGAGCCCCAGCAGGAGGAGGAGAGCCAGGCTTCGAGCCAGATGATCTTCCCCAAGCTCGAGAAGGAGTCGCCCGTGGCCAGCATGCACGAGGCTGCTGAGCCCGCTCCCGTCGTTGAGGAGCCGGAGACCAAGGAGGTTGAAAGTGCCGAAGATGACTGGGACTACTCCGACGATGGCTTCATGACAGACGAGGAGTACGACATTCTGGATGCCTCAGATGAGGAATATCTGGAAGAACAAAAGAAGAAGCTCGCTACCAAGTAAGCGATCGCGCTGTTGTTGATTTTTTAAGCTGGGATATGGGTCTTGGATTTTGATTTGCTTGCGATGATCATCTCGTGTGTCGTCTCCCCCTCTTTTGCTCTGTTGTACTATTTCTTCTGTCTTCTCCTCGTCAAGGTTGGCGAATCTTACGACAATCTTGCACAAGCTGGCCGGAAAACAGTTGCCGCCAGGTATTACAGATTTCAAGTCGTATCTTGTTCCGTGAGGGGAGCCCACGCTCTTTAGTTAGGACGGACCGATAAGGATGCAAAAAATGGAACTTGCTCTTTTACTGTCATATGATGTGCCTTCTTGATAACGCCTGTGATGTTTTTGATGGTGACTTTTGGCTCGGAGGTGGCAATGCTCTTTGTGTGCCAGGTTCTTGGTGCCCAAGCCCCAACGACAGGCATCCAGATGTGGGTGGATGGATGCATGCAGCTGATGCAGCAAGTACCAAGGTCGATGGACCTCAAGTTTTTACGCAGGGCGATGCTCGTTAGGTCCGAAATGATTGGCGTGAATGACCCGTGTAGTGAATCCGTGCTTGTGCGAGGGATCCAGAGGATTCCAGGTACACCAACTAAACAGGAATCATAATCCGTACTTGCATCCAAGATGACTGGAGGTGGACTGAGCGCGCGAGGGTGAATAGAGCGAGGAGAGGTGGTGACGAAGAGACGCCAAGTCACGAGACCTGCACGCATTCCGCAAGACCGGCGTTGCTCTTTTTGGCCTTGGTCTTGGTGCCTGAGGAGTCAGGACCGCCTTTATTACCTTGGTGACGGCAGGACCGCCCACAGAGGGTAAAGAGGACCCGCCTTTATTTTTTTTTCTGAAAGAAAGCCTTTGCTCTCAGCAGGCAGTGCCCAGCAGCGTCGCTCGCACACCCAAAACACCACCCACCTTCGCCCTCGTGCAACTCGCCTTCTCGTGCCGTTTCCCAGGGCGACCTCGGGCCAAATGCGATTGCGCTGCCATCAAAGCCGCATCGCCAAACTTCAAGGACAGCTTGTGTAAGCTCCTTGTCCATTGTTCCAGATCGAATACTCGCTTCCGCCCGTTCCCTTTGGGCCCGCCCCTTTCGTCTGCGAGCCACCTCACGCCCATCGAGCTCAAAACGCGCGACGTCGAGTTCGATATTTCTTTCATCACCACCCTACCAACACACTCCCCCGCTTAATATCTCCCCCATCTACAGTCGCGCGAGATGGTCACCTTTTCACTCCCCGGCGACGGCGACGCCGCTGATGCCGGCAGGAGCACACCTCGTCCGCGTCCTGCTCTGCCTTTCGCAAAGCGCGCCTACGTCTCGACCCCATACAAGACCAGCCGCCTCAGTGGTACTCCCCAATCTTCGCGGAGGCTGTTGACGACTCGCGATGAGGTTCCATCCAGCAGTCTGAGCAAGAGCTCTATTGCCACCGCCCGCAACATCTTCCGGGTCTCTGCCGTCGCCGATACACCCCCGGTGGCGCCCTTCTCCCCCAGCCTACCTCAGAGCACCATGAAGAAGGTGTTTGCCCCTGGCGCTACTCCCGAGCCGAGTCGGACGTTCCGAGAGTCGACCGCACAGGTTACGCCGCGGGGCATGGCGTCAAAGGCCACGTCCAAGGAGCTGTTCACCATGCGCATCGAGGATCCTGATCCGGAGCTCTCTGGTGAGGCCCTCACCAAGAAGATTCCCAAGGATTGGAACTCGAAGGGATCCATCTACGCTGACCAGTTCCTCTCTCACCTCTGCCCTCCAGACTTTGATGACGAGCAGCGACGGCAATTCTTCTGCATCCTCGACCTTCGACGGCTCAAATATGCGGCGAACGAAATCTTTTCCAAGAAGGATTGGAAGTTGAACGTCATCAATTTTGCAAAGGAGTTTGAAAAGAGTCGGAGTATCATTCTGCTGCGGTACGGTCTGTACGAGTTCCAGAACGTCAAGCCATCCAAGGATGTTCTCAAGAGGTGGCGTCGAGAGCATGGTCTCCCTGAGCCTGAGGAGGAGGATGCTGAGCCCACTCCTACTAAACCCACGGCCTCGAAGAAGCGCAAGGCCGATGATGATCTTTCCAAGGATACCGTCTCGAACGGCATCTCGACCACCAACAAACGACGCGCTCCCGAGCAGGAGGAGACACCTGTGGAGGCACCCATTGAGGTACCTACTCTTGCGTCTGTTCTTGGCAAGAACAAGCGCAGGGTTTCAGTGAGCGACGAGGCCGAGAGCCAGCCTTCCAAGATGCAAAAGGGCCAGGCCTCTATGGCCAAGTCGTTGTTTGAGAAGATCGCGAACAAGTCGTCTACGCCCGTCAGTTCCCCTCTGAAGCCCTCCACTAAGCCCGCCGATGAGGCCGGCAGCGCCAAGCCGAACCCGTTCGCTTTCAACAAGCCCACCAGCGGCGGATCTGCACTTGCCCGCAGTGTATTCCAGCAGAATCTCAAGCCAAGCAATGCTGCGGCTGGTGGCAACATTTTTGGTTATCTTTCTGATGCAAGCTCGGCCAAGAACAGTGGTGTCGACGCCGATGCCGAGAGCGAGGCAGACTCAGATGCTGAGGAGGACAGCCAGGCGACAGGACAGAGTGACGAGCCCAGTGCTGCTGCCAGTGGCACTGAAACTGCTTCACAGGTCGGCACTGGTCTTTTCGCCCCGCAGGCTCCTACCAGTGGTGCTGTGGCCGATACCAGTGCCCCTGGAACTCGAGAGAGCACTCCTGGACGAAGCCTGTTCGATCGAGTCACAAAGGGCAGCGACGGTCAGCCTGTGCGCGTAGAGGAAAAGGTTGAAACTGAAGCGCCTGAGCAGCCTGCGGCCAAGCCCGCTGACCAGACCTGGAATCCCACCACCACCCCTATCAAGTTTGCTCCATCCACTACCACCGGCCAGGCTGGCTCTCTCTTCGGCAAGACTACGTCGGCGCCGACAAGCTCCCTGTTCGCTCCCAAGACCACTACCACTTCCAACATCTTTGGTGCCCCCAAGCAGGACAAGCCTGCTGAGAAGGAGTCAACACCAGTCTCTGAACAAGCTGACAAGACGGGAGGTGAATCCGACAAGGAGAATGACCAGGCTCCCAAGAAGCCCTTGTTCGAGGTTAAGGCCCCGACTGCTCAGCCGAGCTTTGGATCATCTCTCTTCACCCCCAAGCCAGCTACTGAGACACCTAAGGAGGCTGAGCCTACCAAGCCTGCTTCCAGCTTGTTTGGAGCGAAGCTCGACGACAAGCCTAGCACTCCTTCCACAACTAACTTGTTTGGTTCTGTTAGCAAGCCCGCGGAATCCAGTGGGCCTGTGATGCAGTCGTCGACGCTCTTTGGTGCCAAGCCTGCCGAAGGTGACAAGTCCTCTACGGCTCCGAAGACTTCGCTCTTTGGCGGCGAGTCAACCACCCCGGCATCATCCCTGTTTGGCGTCAAGCCGACAGCAAATGCCACCAACCTGTTTGGAAATGCATCAACTACACCTGCTGCGAAGCCCCTGTTCGGTGCTCCCAGCGCCAGTAGTGACGCATCGACCGCGCCCAAGACTGATGCTCCTGCTGCTGACAAGCCTGCTGCAGCCCCTATCTTCAGCTTTGGCGCCAAGCCCAATGGCACTTCGGAGCCTGCGAAGCCTCTTTTCGGCACACCCAAGTCGCCGGCTTCGTCTGGAGCGCCCATGTTTGGTGGTAGTCCCATGAAGCAGGACGCCCCGTCACCAGCCAAGAAGGCCTTCAATGGTGGCAGCACTGGAGCGTCCGCCGCTCCCATCTTCAGCTTTGGCAATGCTTCGGCCACGCCTGCTGCTCCCATCTTTGGCGGTGCTTCGGGCACCACCAACGGTGCCAACACAAGCTTCGGCGCTGCCAGCTCAACGAGCAATTCGGGATCCGGAGGCTTTTCTTTCCAGTCTGGAAACTCGGGATCTTCCTTCAACAACCCTTTCACTTCGGGTAACAATGGAGGCAACTCTGGTTCGGCCCCGACCTCGACATCTGGAGGCATGTTCAACTTTGGAAGCACTTCAGCCGCGCCGAGTGGCTCCAGCCCATTCCAGTTTGGAAGTACAAGTGGCAGCACAGCGGCACCGACGTTTGGCGCCAACCAGAGCAGCAACAACAACGCTCCTTCTTTTGGAAGCGCATCAGGATCTACTGGAGCGCCGGCGTTCAGCTTCTCGGGAGCCTCCCCGGCACAGAACTCGACGCCAACCTTTGGTTCCAACCAAGCTGCTCCGGCCTTTGGCAACCTCCAACCGCCAGCTGGTGGATCTACCACCGGGACCAGTAAGTCTCCTTTTCCACGTCGGAAAATCCTCCCACTAAAGCGACGGGTGTAGACACACCGTTCAGTCTTGGGGGAGGCTCTAGCCTGGCCACAACACCAGCTGGCGGGACCCCGGAACCATCCACCCAGGCTGAAGGAGCGGCGGCGGCCGGCGACGAGGGCGAAAAGCAAGAGCAGGTGAACCTGACGGAGGGTCTTGAGAAGGATGAGGACGTGTTGCACGATGTACGAGCCAAGGTGTTGAAGTTTACGCCGGCTGGTGAGAAGTCAGAGGAGAAGAAGTCCAAGTCTCAGAGCCCGTGGTCAACGCAGGGCGTGGGAGCTCTGCGACTGCTGAAGCACAAGGAGACCAGCGTGGTGCGACTGCTGCTGCGGGCGGAGCCACGAGGACACATTGCGCTGAACCGAGCTGTCCTGCCAGACATGTCGTACAAGGCAGACAAGAAGTATGTCAAGATCACGACATCGAACGAGAAGGGCGACGGGCTTGAGACTTGGATGATCCAGGTCAAGACGGCAGACTTGGCCAAGGAGCTGGCGGCTGCCATGGAAAAGCACAAGGAGTTGAACAAGAAAAAGTAATGCGGAGGAAAACAGGAGTATACTAGAAGCACAATACGGGTGCCAGCATAGAAAGGTAAGGTTCTTTTTTGGAGCAGCATGCATTGCGGGCGTTGCGAAGGGATTCGAGGTTCTTGTCTTCCATCTTCAGCGGAGGGGAGGCCAAGGCGAGACATTTGATGGGAGATGTTATTTTCCCAGCAGGCAAAGAAAGATTGACTTTGACTTGTATGAAATACAAAAGTTGCGTTTCATAAGCAACCAAGCAAGCATTGGAGGGGGCCACAGTAACAGAGACCCCTGTTGTTTTGTTTCATCAAGTACCGAGTGATGGTATGCCATCTCGTCTTAGCAGAGACTGATATAGGAAGGGTTATTGTGTAAGATGGGACAGCGGAGACGAGGCATCTGCTGAGTGGGTGAGTGTATCAATAGGTAGTTGTAGGGGGAACTACATGTACTACATGTGCAAATCCAATTTCATTTGTAACAATACCTAGTCTATTAAATGTATTATAATAGTGATGTTACACGTCTATCGCCTATACCGAAGTGATGTTTGGTGTTGAATTGTTTTGTGAAACGCGGGGGCGGGGATCAGCAGAGCTTGGGCATGGAAGGTGCGGCACGCGTCGCGTAAGAAAGAGCATGAGCTACTGTACCAAACAAGCAAGGCTGAGCTGTCGCAGAAAAGATTCCACTTAAAACATCAACCTTGATCACTCCCTGACAAGACAAGATGCCCAGGTAAAGCAACCGCTAATTCAAGCCGAGAGGCAGCAGCTGACAGTCTACTCCAGGGAAATCATCACAATCCAGGCCGGGCAGTGCGGCAACAGCAGTCAGTTCCTCTCCCCCACCAGCCCGTTCGTTCACCGCACCGCACCGCACCGCACACGATAATGTCCCCGACGCTGCGCACCCCGACGACATGATCACTCACTAACTCTTGTTGCCGCCATAGTCGGAAGCCAGTTCTGGCAGCAACTTTGTCAGGAACACGGCATCAGCCAAGACGGAAACCTCGAAGATTTTGCGACCGAGGGCGGCGACCGCAAAGATGTCTTCTACTACCAGAGCGACGACACGCGATACATCCCCCGAGCCATCCTGATTGATCTGGAACCGAGGGTAAGTGCGATAGAACGAGATTCGACGGACGGTATCATATGCTAAGACGCTTGGGCAGGTCCTCAACGGAATCCAGACGGGGCCTTACAGGAACATCTACAACCCCGAGAACTTTTACGTGGGAAAGGATGGCATGGGTGCGGCCAACAACTGGGGTGACGGTTACCAGAGCGGCGAGGCGGTGTATGAAGACATTATGGAGATGATTGACCGGGAAGCTGATGGCAGTGACTCCCTCGAGGTGAGCGCTATCGAGTTGCCGTGGATAGACCACTTGCTGACTCTTGCAGGGCTTCATGATGCTTCACTCCATTGCTGGTGGTACTGGCTCCGGTCTCGGCTCGTTCCTCCTTGAGAAACTCAACGACCGCTTCCCCAAGAAGATTATCCAGACCTACTCGGTCTTTCCTGACACGACCAACGCCGGCGATGTCGTCGTTCATCCCTACAACAGTGTTCTCTCCATGAGACGGTTGACGCAGCACGCCGACTCGGTTGTCGTGCTTGACAATGGTGCGCTGTCGCACATTGCTGCTGACAGGCTGCATGTTCAAGAGCCATCTTTCCAGCAGACGAACCAGCTAGTAAGACCAGCCCAGATCACATGAACCATGGGATAAGGGGTACTGACTGTCCCACAGGTTGCCACTGTCATGTCGGCCAGCACAACGACTCTACGATACCCCGGCTACATGCACAACGATCTCGTCAGCATCCTCGCCTCTCTCATCCCAACTCCCAGATGTCACTTCCTCATGACAGCATACACGCCCTTCACCGGCGACCAGGTCGAGCAAGCCAAGACGGTGCGCAAGACGACGGTACTGGACGTGATGCGACGCCTGCTCCAGCCCAAGAACCGCATGGTGTCAACAGTGCCCGGGAAGAAGAGCTGCTACATCTCGATCCTGAACGTGATCCAAGGCGAGGTTGACCCTACTGATGTCCACAAGAGTCTGCTACGTATCCGGGAGCGACGTCTCGCTACATTCATCCCTTGGGGTCCTGCGAGTATCCAAGTGGCTCTGACGAAGCGGAGTCCTTATATCCCCATGAGCCATCGTGTGAGCGGCCTAATGCTGGCCAATCACACGAGTATTGCAACTGTAAGTTTGAGTCTTGCTACGTGATGTTACACCGTTCTAACAACACAATCAGCTCTTCAAGAGGATTCTGAGACAGTACGATGGTATGCGGAAGCGCAACGCCTTCATGGAAGGGTACAAGAAGACAGCCCCCTTTGCCGAGAACCTCAACGAGTTTGACGAGGCACGACAAGTAGTTGCAGACCTGATTGGAGAGTACGAGGCCGCCGAAGATGCCGACTACCTCAACCCAGATGCAGGAGAAAAGGCTACGTCGGCCGAGACGGATCGACGAGTAGGCTAGGGGGATAAAACGCTGAAAGGCATGGGTTGAGGAAGTGGGGATAGGTAGAACCGCGCAACAAACGTCAAAGCGGGTTGGATGTTGATATTGTCGGACATTTTCGTTGCGAGCACGGGGCGTTTTGGGCGATGGATTGGCATTGGCATTGGCTTTTGAGACATGATAGAGGAAACGAAACCTTGCTGTAGCTACTGCACTGCTCCCCCCTGGTTTGGACTAGGACTGTGGGTATATTCATCATAGTACCTTGTCTCCAACCTCGTTTTCTTGGTGGTGTCCGCTTTTGACTCTTGTCATGTGTCGATCCTCGACTTGCGTAGCCCAGAAGCCGTCAGAATGATCCATCTCTCGTTAGAAGAGGGGGTAATGACGTTGTAACGGTGGCGAAGGGTCGGAGCTTTAGGTGCGAGTTGAGGTTCCGGTGACGTCACTGACGTCAGCGATGATGTTGAGGATCGCGATTGCGGTTTCTTCAGGGGAGCTTCTAAATGCCTTGTGGTTTCTGTGGGGTTAATATTAAAAGGGCTGTTGAACGTGGTTGAGTTGTTGTCAGATAGCATCAACCTCAACTTCAACATCAACCTCAAGCCACAACCACAACCACAATTGCATACTTTGTAACTCAACCAACTCTCCACAACCACAGCAAGTCATTCCCTTCAACTCTACCTAAAAAAAAAAAAAAAAAAAAAAAAAAACGACACAAGTTCTAACAAAACTTTTGCAGAAACGTCATCATGTCTCAATCCAAGGACCAAAAGATCGCCAACACGCAGGCCAACCTCCCCCTCCCCGAGCAGCCCCCCACAGCCTCGGACTGGCAATCCGCCGATGCCCGGACCGTCAACGTCGGCGCGGGAGGGGAGCACGCCAGGGTCGGCACCGACGCCGCTGCACGGGGTGGTCTGCGGGAGCCGGCTACCCAGGGTGAGGGTATGGATATGAGCTCTATTGGACGGGAGGGTGTCGAGAAGAGGGAGGAGTCGCAGCGGTAGAGTTGGACTTGTATAGTATAATGAATGAAATGATGTGAACTTAACTTGAATGTTTCTATGGCTTTGTGATGTCGAGTTATAGTGCACATGTTGTCATCAAGTAGGTTAACTACCCTTATAAGAGATGTAGTTCAAGTCTCAATATTGGCGCCAAGCTACTCAAGTTACACTTGTGCCTTTCTAGTCTATGTCAATGATTCTCTCAGCCATTATAGGTCTTCTCGTTACTCTACCCGCTGGTTATATGTCTCAGTGTGTCATGATAGTTCAACACGGACGTAGCACCTCATGTCCAAGTTGTCTGTTGGGCGTTGGGCTTGTCGTGCTGTATGAGTCATTGACTTGACTTTCTTATTCCATCGCTTGGGGGGGATTTCTCGTAGTAGAGGTCATCTCCTCGGGCGATTCTTAAAGTCTGGGGAGGTAGATGTGGCTGCATGGCCGAATCCATTGTCCTCGCAGTACCTTCACATGCACACGTCGGCATGTGTTTGTTCTCTTCGGGATACTACGTTGGCTTGGTGTAAGTTGTATTCACAACACACCTCGGTCCAACTATGGTGGTCAATACGAGCAGGGAACTCCTGTCTCCCCTGGTCACTTACACATTTGTTGGCAAGACGCCCTCGCTGGTCAGCCCGCTGTTGGTGAGCACCTCAGGGCATGGTCAACAACCATCTCTTCCAGCCCAATGCCTTTCTTGTTGTCGTCTTCTCCTCTTGTCTGCTGCAGAACCAACAGGGCTGGGCCAAGGGTGGTTTCCTTTTGGGGCATGCAGTAGTCAGATCCTAACAGAAAACAAGAGTACATACCTTGGGTGCACATTAACCTGTGTCGTTCTCCTCACTCGCCAGGGATTCCGATGACTTTGGTACCGAGAATCAGATAAGCCTTGAAGACAAGGGCCCTGGTACGCGATGCAAGACGACAAAATAACAACAAAAGGCCGGCCAACAGATGAACTTGTAGTCTTGTCCCAACTACCCTGCACCCAAAAGTTGGCAGTTGGCGATGGCATCAACCAACCAACCAACAGCCGTCCACCAACGACAAACAGACTGGCCCCGTGACTGTATGCCTGCCCAGCCCTCTCGACCGAATATCAACCAACATCGTCATATCATATCATGCCGTGTCGTCAAAGAGAGAAGTAAAGATAGAGATGGGCCCCGATCTTCACTCATGCTCACTGCATGAGCCAACCAACAACAGCCAAACCCACTCAAGAGTCGCATATCGCGATCAACATGCGCCAGAATCAAGGCCATTGATTGCCTCGTTCGCCGTGGATCCCCGTCGAGATCTTGCATAACCACATTTCTCAGCTCTTCCCTGCTTCTTTGCCCATCATCCCGATCGCGCACGCCCTTGTTTAGTTAGTGGGTGAGTGAAAAAAAAGGCATGATCTGATGCCAGGCGTGTACGTGCACACGCCCCCTAGTCTCTCATGCGCTGGAGTCTTGTTGTTTTCGCGGTTGTCCTTTGTCTCTATTTCTCTGACATCGAGACCCATCATGCGCAAGGCAAGGCGCAGGCTGAGACAACAGAAGATCCAGCAGCATCAGAGACAAACAGCAGCCGCAGCATCCATCTCTACCCTATTCATACCGATTCCAAGAGGCGGCGAGCGCAGGCAAGCGGGCGGCGGATTGTCAGTCAAAGCTACCTACAGTAGCTAGCTCCCCCCATTCTACTACTGCGCAGTAGTCAGTGTCAGGTTGACACGGGGGGTGAACCATCTCGACGGCAGCTGAATCACAGCTGAAGACTCATAAACCGCCAACCGCGATCCGTCGGCAAATGTCTCAGACGTTGGCCTCTCCCCAGCCGTGTCATCCGCAGTAGTCGACAACTAGCCAGCCAGCCAAGAACTGTTCGATGCGCTGTAGATTTCCGGTTTCCACATCGATGCAGCCAATCTGCAGTCTCGCAACATCCATCTCACTCAGCCCTCCCGCGCCGTCGTCGGTCGTAGACGTTCTGTAGATAGAGTGCATCTTGGGTCGACGCTTGTCTCGGTCCCATGACCGAAGCAGTAAAGCCTTGCTCTCCTTTGAGAACCGTCCGTCTCGGCTCTAACCTCAATCTCTTGTCGTCGGCCCCAAAATGGCTTCTAGAGAATGCCCTTTTATCTTGGTGGCTTGCCTTAATCTCTCCCGCTTAAGCAGGAACCGTCAGCTCTCAACCCAAACCAGAAGACCCTGGATCGTCAGCCTAGCCACTGTCTCATCGTCTCCTTCCATCTTGTGTGTCTACACGCCCATAGCTGGCGGTGAGCAATGGAATTGCACCTAGTCCTTGGAGAGCATGGCCGACGAGGATAGGGCCTCTTTGGATAAGCGGCTGAGGTCTAAGCTGAGCCAAGCTGAGCCAACCAAAGGGCAGAGGTCCAGACCCGGGTGATCGACACAAACAAGAAAAAGGGTCCTCCTGATCTGACCTGATCTGACCCCATGGCCGATCCCCGAATCAGAGGCCGGCTTGTCGATAGCGTCTTGATGGACTGAAGGTGACTCGTAACGAGTTGAACACTTTGCATCGGCGACAAGACGACGGAGCAAACTCCAAGAGTCGGTGTCCTGTCCTTGCAGATTTGGAGCCTGACCCAAGCTCCTGGAATGGATGCAAACACGCACGCCCTCTCCTCAAGCATGACTAAAAAAAGTCACCAACCAAGGTCCGTCCATTCATCGACATGATGCCATTTCCATGTCCACAACCCGGCACATTTCGATAGTTCACTTTTTCCGCCATCTGCATCCTCCACCCATTGTTTGCTTTGCCTCTCCACCCCGAAAAGCCCGAAGACGCCCCCGATACACGACCCTGCCTTGCCTTGCTTTTCTTGGCATGCGGAGCAGAGACCCTCGATGCGACGCGTTCCTCCGTATTCGACGAAACAAAGGATCCTTCCCTGCCTTACCTCTTGTCCCTCCTCGAGCGATTAAGCCAAGATTAATCGACGCCCTCCAGGAGACGGCTCCGTTCCTTGTTCCCCACCGATGACGCCGGGGGCGCGGAGCCGAGAGGCAGACGGACTTGGGGAGGGAATAATCCAGTCAAGGGTCATGGCTTTCCCGGGCGATTGACCATCCCGTAGCCGAACATCATATCATGGTGAACTGCAAAATGAGGGCCAAAAAGCAAACATCTGCAGGAAAAGCGGAGGAAAAAGAAACGAAACCCAAGGGACCGCTCACCCAAAGAATTTCACATGGCGGAGAAAAAGCAACCTCTTGACATCGCGGTCAACTCCACCCGCTAACGCAGTACCCGTGGAACGATTCCAGGTCGAAACGTACGTGGAAAAAGAAAGGAACACCTCAAAGAGGATGCGTATGAGCCGACTTGAAACGAAACCAGAAACGAAAAAAATCTTCGATAGCGGAACCACACACGGCATTGTTGGATATCCGAGGGCACCGCCAAGGTCCTTCGTCTTCGCAACAGTCTCTTCGGTTTCGGAATGCGTCGTGCTCCGGTCACCAACAGGAGAAACAAGGCAGGGGATGTAAAAAGAAAACAAGCACGAGGCCAGTCAAACTCTGCCAGGCCTTGCATCTCTTCTGTCTCATCCAAATTGACCGCCTCCCTCGTGGCCTTCTGGAAGCTTTCGTCGGCAACCTCCACTCGTGGGGCTCTCATATCGAACTTGACTCGTGGTCGTCACTTTTTCTCGATGGAATTGCATAACTAGCCAACCAAAGCAGCAGTCAATGCTCGCTGGAATGATGTGCGTGACAGGCTTATGCATGCATCTGCATATCCCGGACCGTCTCTCTTTTTTTTTTTTTTTTTTTTTTTTTTTTTTTTTGCCTCTCCACGAGACCAATGTTTCCACGATGACCTGCGTGTGCCCTCTCACACACACCAGAGCCACGTAGCATCCGTAGATCGAGGCACCAGGCCATAGCTTCTTCCACCCTTGCCAACACAATGCCGTAGAGCGTCCCGTCTCCTCGACACCGGAGAAGCCAAACTATAAAAGACAAAAAGACCGAGACCGAGATGAACAACAGCAAAGGCTTTGAATCAGGGGCCGCCGTTCTAGCGGGGCGCCAGCCGCCGGGGTGGCACCCCCGCCACGATACTGGCGAGATGAGATACGATGAGATTGAGATGCGATGACCATACGGGGAATTGGGACTCTCCAGTGCCGAATTGTGTGAACAGACAGAGGCACACACAGCGCAGCCTTGCTTGCTTGGCCCAATCTGTGGGGGATCCTGATCCTGACTGAGGCCATCTCATCGCGCACACGCCCGTCATCCGCCGTAATTCCTCATCGCCCGTGTCATGTTTACCCGCATCTCAATAAACCCCAGTCGTGCACAGCAGAGATCGGTCGCGACCCGTTCGGCATCTCGATGACTGGACGGCACACTGTCAAGGGGAACAACAGCCGGCGACGACATCGTATGATGCATCACGCCAGCTTGCAAGACGCGATTGGTCGTGTGCTGCCTCCAGGGGCTGCCGCAGCAAGAAGCAAGCAAGCCTCGGCCAGCCGAGCTGACTTGCAGCTACACCATTCGTCAAGCCCCAGCCCGCCCAAACTGTAGTCGGTGGCTAGGGTTGGTAAGGCTGAGACGACGGGCCGGTACTGGGGAGAGAATGCGAAATTTCTCATCTCGCGCCGCAAAGGAATCCACGAACGCGGTCGCCCGCTAGTCAAGTTGGATCGGCTAGCGAGACGGCAACCACCCTGGTGTGGGTTGATTTCCACGCGCCGTGGACACTGACCAGACGCTCGAGCTCAAGCTTGACTGCTTGAGGGCCCTGCCAAGTTGACAGCCAGCACCCCCCTTGGATCTCCCATGGCTGCCATCACCTCGACGCTAGTTAACCATCCGCCAAGAAGGCGACTGTCCGAGCAGAGCTTCTTTCCGCTCGTGGCGCTCGCCCAGAACCCGGTTGGAACTCGTCTCCCCGGCGCCGTTGAGGGCATCGTCAAACTCAACCCCCCCAGAGCAAGAGGTGGCTGTCGTGTGCCGTTCCTTATTCTCCTTCCCCTGAGGGCATGATGTGAAGCGAAGACCCGAGATCACGTCGACCGGGGGTCACCCTGCGGTGCACCGCTGGACGATGCAATGTCGTCGTGGCGACAAGGAATGCTATAGTTGCCAGCCTCGTCGTAGCCTCCTCTGTTCCATAACGAGGCTGACAAACGGTGAAGGAACCCCGTCCTATAGCTGCTATGCCATACGGATACCATGCCTGCCATGCCATGTTACCTACCCCAAGTAAATGACTCGTTGGGGCATGTGAGGAGTTGAATAAGGCCGGGCAGATGCCCGACAATGGCATTCCGCAGCATCAGGCCACTCGGCGACGCCAAGGAGCGGATGCTGGAGCCAAATTGCTAAATCGTTGACCGGCGTGGTGTGGCTTGCGCTTGCATCTCACATCCTTGACCGACAGTTCCCCATTCGAGTAGGCAGATGATGGAAGCATGGAGATGCTAGGGCCGAAGAAACCATGGAATATCGCGCGTATCCAAAGAGAGAGGCGCTGTGCAATGGTCCGTTTCTGAAAGAGAATTCCGTTGGCATCTGAGGTTATCATTGCAGGGCGCTTGTGGCTAATAGCTTGTGCGCGTTGGAACTATCGGGAGACAGGCCCAACGTAAAGTAGCGCTTGCCAGCATCGACAGCTTGATGATGATGCTCATGATGCTGACGGCTGTACACAGAGGGGTGTGTCATGGAGCGAGAGCCAGTTAACCAAGACAGGAAGCTCGATAGCCCAAGGGTCCAGTTGCACAGCCGGTGGTGAGGTGAGCTAACTCACCGCGACACCGCGATCAATTCATCTGCAGGCCCGAGATCGCATGTTTGCCGGATCGTAGTGACGGCTTCTGGATCTTTCTGAGACCTTGCCTGGCTTGACATGAGCCAGCATATGAAGCCGAGGTAGGTTGATGCTCCTGTTGTCACTGGATGGAGCATGGAGCATCAAGCATGTCCAGGCGAGCATAGCGCTCTTGAGACGCCTGCAGCAGCAGAGGACAACCGGCGCTACTTGCAGGCTACTCCAGCGCGCTCCGGACAAAGTATCAATGCGTACAGGAGGTGCTCGCAAAAGGGGGGCGTGTGTCCAAGAGCTGGAAGCGGTGTGGTGTGTTCGCGGGACGGGCAGGATCTCGCTAGCGCACGGCGCCCTGGGATCAGACGATCGTCCTGTCGAATCCGCCCCACCGCAGCCAGATCCCAGGGTTCCCGCCATTTCGTCTTAGTCTTTGCAGCGGAACCCTTGTCCTTGCTCCTCCTGAATTGGTCAATGGGGGAGTCGATTGGGGGTGCGACCTGGTGCTTCGCCTCTAACCTTCAGCCTGAATGTGTGATGAACGCGTGTTTGCGTCTGTGTCGTTCAAGCCCAACGGGCTGTACCGTACATGACCGGACAGAAAGAGACATCTGCCTCGGATTATTGGCGACAGCTCACATGAGTGTCTGGTATAACTGACTGCTCAGGTTGTTGAAGACCTTCACCGAGCAGATTGGCGTTCGAGGGAGCCACAGAGACGTCCTCGCGGCTTCTCACCGATCGCCTCGGACGCAACCCTCCCTTGTCAACTGGCCGGATGGGACTTGGCGTCGTCGTGGGATTCGTCAGCATCGTAGGCAGATGCATCTGCATCTGGGCGAGCGCATCGGTAGTGTTTCGAGGCCAGGACCTGACTGCATGTGGTGTAGGGATACAGGTCGACCCAGGAATCAGGTATCGATCTGGGGGTGTGGCCGGGCTGCTTGTGGAAGCACGGCCACGTCATTGTATCGTGATCCGATCGGCTGGCGTTGGCTGGATGGATGACTTTGGGGGCCACGCTCGGCGAGAGCTTACTCCCACCCAAATCTCGGCTGCATTCGCTATGCGATCGTGGACCGGGATCCCCATTCAACTGTCTGTCTGTCTTGCCTGCCCGTCGGCTGCTCACGAGCTCTGGCAGGCTCAGCGGCGGAGTAGACAGTGGAAGCTCTCATCATCTGATGACGGGGCATGGATGCAACCACCTCTCATAACATCCACGACACATGACTAAACGAGAACCCCGAGACTTGCTCATCGAGTCGGAAGAAACCACCGAGACCCGGACCTCCACATGGGGTAGTCAGACAGACAGCGGCAGTTGAAAGGTGGCTAGATGGTCACTTGCCGCATTCGGCCATGGTGCAAGTTAGGCCTCTGATGCTTAAACAGGGTTCCCGTGGAGGCCTCATCAAGGACCAAGCAAGCCTCGGACAGGATGCTCTTACGTAGAGGCTCCGGCGATGAATAAGAAACGGCGCCTCGGGCTGGGCGTCAAAAGGACCTGGAATGTGCCACTGTACGCACCTGCGCAGTGTGCAGAGCTGCCGAATGATTCGCCGCCCTAACAAGAGCTGGGTTTGATGCGCTTGCAGCGCGCACTGCAGTGTTGCAGCACAATCCATGGATGGTTGGTTGGTGGCCCTCTGACGCGAAAAACAACGACAAACAGCCAGCCGTCTCCACAACCCGACCTTTGATGAGGACCGGCAGCGGCTGTAAAGAGTCTGGCAGGGTCATGTCTGTCTGCTGCTTGCTTTCTTTTTTTTTTTTTTTTTCCGGGCCTGCTGCAGAATCGCGGCCGTTGAAAATCGACAAGCTGCAGGGGACGGTTTGATACATTAGGGCCGCTGTCCAATTGCGGAAATAGTAGGGATGTGCAGCGCCATGCGATGTGTGCTTTTATCAGATCTCGCGGCGTCAATTATGCTGGCGGCATTTACTCCGTAGCTGGCTATTAATTAAATTGAGGAGTCTTACAAACGCCCGTCACATTTGCCATTGTTTCGTCGAGGTTGGCTGCGATGTGATTGACATTGAATTGCCCGTCTTTGGTTAGTCCATCTGCGGAAACCATCACACACTTGACGATGAGTTCAGATCTGTCTGTTGCAGGTTGCGTTGCCTCGGGATCCCGCGCTTGTGTGTGCTGTAGTCAACCCGAAACACCCAATCACCTAGACTGTCAAATATCAGAGCATTCGTGAAAATCGCGTAGGGATGCAAATCCACCATTGCCCGATTGCCAACGGCGGTCAGTGATCCCCGGTCTTGGCCATGGTTGAGATGCAGCCTGTGAGCATTCTAGCTTAGGGCATTGCGGAGATGTCGCCGCAGTGTTTGGGACGGTAGGGATGGAGGGCCGTTGCCAACCGTCGACATGACCCATCAACACGGTCGATTTGCGAAGAAGATCGAAAGGGGGGCAGACGATGGCCGGGGGACCCCTGACCGGTTTCCAGGACCAGGCATTGGAGCCGCCGAGGACAAATGCAAGCGCTTTGCATGAGATCGGTCGGGGATAATTCACCAAAGAGACATATTTGGTATTCGAGCCGGCAACTGCTGTATCGCATCCCGATGCTGGCGCTGATCGCTTGCTTTGGCGCGGGCGCTGAACTGAGGCGAGCCGATTTCGGATGCGGCGCAGAGCCACCGAACCGGCGACCAACTGGACAATTGTGTGCCTGATTATGGCGAAAGCTTGTTGGCAAGAGGGATTTGCTGGTGCCGTCGAGTTGCATCGAGAATCTGGAACGGAGAGATGAGCGTTCGTGACGGAGTGGTGACGGTTTAAAAGCAGGGATGAGGCCGAGCGCAAGGAGGCGTCTGTCTCTCGCGTGGCGAGGACAGGAAATTGAAACCAACGGGATTTACCACATGGTCATCTTGATGTGCCAAGCACTCGAGATGGGTCCCTCGAAGGGGGTCGTGGTATCCGTAGTTCGGGGAGCATCAGAAACAAGGCGAAGGGGGTTCACGCGCGAATCTCACGACTCGGACGGCCAAGGGTAGCATCGCCACAAGGGGGTCGGTGTCATAGATACTCTGCAGTCGCTATCCGTATTCCACTTGCTAGTTGGATCATCAGACGGCGCGGAGCCGATGTCTGGGATGCACAATTTGGAGCTTGTTGATGGATGAAACTAGAGCGGTTGGAAGACAAGGAAACCCCGGCGGGACGGGGTCCCGCTTTCCCGCTGGAAAACAAAAACGGCGCGTGGAAGGAGCCATCCGGGGGGGTCGCTTCCCTGTTGACAGCTTACCTTACTACCAAAGTACTACTCCGTACATGCCCAGGGACCAGTCACTGGCGGACAGAGAAACACCGCCGTGTTCAAGGTTCAAGGTGAGTGAGCAAGTATCCCGTTGGTACGGATACCTCTGGGCTGTTTAATGAGGTGCATTGCAGAGTCGAGGTAAGCCAATTGGGTAATTTGGGGGAAATGGCAATTGAATTCACTGGGATGGATGTTTTGGTCCGGTGTATGCAGTACATTTATCCTGTCTCAGCCATGTCTATCTACATTAGGCGTTATGCTCGGATGTTTACAACTTCAATTGACCAGCATGACATCTATTATTGCTCAATGCCTAGGCTTGACTCTATTTCACCCGCCTTATTCTAGAACCTCTTGAGCTAACAAAAGGGGTCGGCGATAATGCTCCGTAGCCGGTGTCCTAGTCTAGCCTGAAGCCAATAGTTGGTAGATCCAGATTTCCCAGGACCAGGATGGTATGGGATATGAAGGGGCAGAAGACACAATTCATGTTGGAGTCGATCATTATCACAGCACATAGGCTAGTGCTTTGTGACCCGGGCAAAGTAAGTTCTCCAAGGGCGAAAAACAGGCATCGCAATCCTTCCAAACTCGGTCGCATTTCCCTTGCAGTGCCTTTTCTTTTCCCTTTTACACATGAGAATTGAATCGTCTTCATTTCCCAAAGAATTCTTGCATCCCGTTCTCCACCCGGACTCGGGGCCCGGATGCCCCACACTCCGTCGACGGAGGCCGGGATGGCGGAGGGCGAGGAGCGGTATTAGTTAGGCGTTTTCTTCCTGCCCTCTTCGGGAGGTCACGCAAGGCCATTCGCACGCGGTACGCGATGCACGCCTTCGACGGGAGATCGGGTGTTGCCAGTTGGTGGGATTCGAGATGCAGTTCGTCCGCGGGCCTGCATCCTTGGCCCACCACGTGTGATCCCGGTGGGTAGGATAGGGAACCCCCTTCTAAACAGGCAGTGCTTGGGGGTGGGCGTTTCTTGCTTGCTGCTTGCCTTGCCCTGGGAATTCTGGCGGCCGGCAACGGCCAAGCGTTGGTCGGATTAACTTCCATCGTGGGGATTTCGAGTGATGGTCCACCAGCCACCGTTTAAACTATCCACATGGTAGCTGGAGCCCTTTTTGCAGTGTCAGACTGGGAAGCAAAAAGGACCACCAAAAAGAAGAAAAAATGAGACAAGCCCTCACCCCCAAGTGTCACCGGCCGGGCCTGAAAGGGAAACAGCAGGTTCGGCGATGCAACGCTCTGCCAGAGCTGCCTTCTGCCCGGGGGACCATTCCCCAGTTAAACCGTTCGATCTAGTTTCTTTTGATGGTGCCAGTGACCTCTCACCCATTCGATTCGATCCCATTGCCAGCTGCCGCAGGACGGACTTGAGGCGGCGCAGCACACCCAGTACCGGGACCGCAGCGGCGTCTTTTCCCAGGGCAAAGTTGGATCCATCTGGCGATACCAGATACATACCTTGGGGGCATGCGGATCGAGGTCACCACGATGTACCTGGATCTCGCAGACTGGGGGTAGTATAGCTTGATTGATGACCGACATGTATGAGAAATAAAGGGAGCAACCCCAGCTGGGCAGCATGCATCGCATCCGATGCTGCCGCAGCAGCGCAGCAAGCGACTGGACTGTATCAGGAGGCGGAGGGGGGCAAGCAATGAATCTGACTGTGGCTGGAGTTGCATAAGCGAGTTGTGAATATGGGGTATCGAGTAATAACAGGCAAGGCAGACAGGCTCGATGGGAGTTCAAGACCTCGATCATTGAAGATGTGTGTGTGTCTAGTATATGTCTTTGTCTCAGAACCGAGGCGAACCATGGTTGGCGGGCTGCGAGGGAAACCAAAAGCCCCCTTTCGTGACTGCAACCCCATCAACATAGGGCGACATGTGAGGCCAGCGAGTATTGGAGCGTCACGGTCGTCATTGAGCAAGTGATGAGACGGCTGATTGACTGATTGCCTGGCAGCACAAGGCATGTAGGGTTCCATGAATGTCTGATGAGTTGGCTGTGTCACCACCACCGGCGGGAGCTGATGGCTTGGATTGATTTCCAACCGTCCACCCCCAGACCACTATACAAATCCGCATATCACCAAAAAGAGCTCCATGAATTACTACAGGTCGCCTGCTTCTACCTGCCATGGTTCCGGTGTAACCACGGGCTGTAAGCAGCGAACCGGGCGTTGTCGGGGGGCGGAGGCTGGATGGCTACATTAGTGACTTTTTCCTTCTTCCTCTCTTGCATTGCCATCGTCAAGGGCCCCAAGCAGAAAAAGGTTTTTTTCTTTCCCTTGGCGAGAGTGAGAATAAAAAAGCCCTTTCCGCGAGTAAGTTGCACGATGCGATCGACATCAGACCACCTCGCAAGCCCCTTGTTGCAGTCAAGGGCGTTCTAGGCTTCTAGCGCTGCCCACGCCCTGAGATCTTTCCTGGCCCACCACCACCAGCCCCAAAGTCGCAGTTCAATAACCGGACGCCGGTGGCTTGCCCCTAGCTCTCTGGCATCCATCCATGGCATTGCTCTCTGGACTGCACCCAGCGGCGGCGGGAGAAAGCTGGTGGTGGGCGAGCTCCCAACGCCAGTGGCCCAGAACTGGGTTGGACCTCCAACCGTGCGCGACGCCGCATCGTGGGGATCTCATGATCGTGTCCGCCATCCCAAAGGGAAGAGAAAAAACGCTTGGGCTCCTGGGAAGGCCCCTACATGGCCGGAGCGTTCGAGATCGGGGCCCCTGACGACATTGGGCGTTTCTGGCGCACTTGTCGACATGGGGGAGGGTGGGCGCGGCCGTGTCACTGCAGTTTTGAGGCCGATTCGTAGCTTTTTTCCTCATGAACCAGCCGCCGCCCAATGACCAACAGGTGGCTGCTCGTTCGCTGGCATGTCGAGTCTCTCTTGAACCAAGAGCAACTCTCCGCGTGTCTTGGCCTTTAGATCCCGGCCGTTGGAACCTTGAAAGCCAACTAGACTAGGCCAACGCCATGACAAGACTTTCCAGCAGACGCGAGGGCGATGGACGGTTGCGCAAAAGCAATCTTGATGTAGGTGCTGCATACATACATCCATACTTGCAGTGTACAGTACACGCAGCAGGGCAACGGGACTCGTGTGGAATGCTTCTGACACGCAGCATCTCCAGAGACATCCATTCTTCTTGACCGTTATGGGCCCGGGACCCATACATCCATCTCGTGAATACTACCTACATGCCTATTGAGGCAATGGTGAGGACAATGGGGACCCGCCCTGCAACAAAGGCCATCGTGCTTAATTTTTTTTCCCCGATGTCAAGAGGTGCCAGTCATGCGCGGATTACGGCATTTTCCTTTTTGCGCAGGACGGACAATGGGCATACAGGCCCTGCTATTATTCCCGAGGCCAACATCCCTGGCCTGGCTCCTGTACTGTGCCTGGGTAGAGCAGATGTCGTCCAGGGGGACCGCCCAAGAAGCAACGTCAATGGCGTGTTTGTTGCTTGACAGCCGTCACAGAATGCCGAGGTACAAGCGAGAGATGGAGAGGCTCAAACATGATGCCCAAAAGTCGACGCATCGGCAAGATGGATATGACACATCTGTCCGGGCGGCAGTCGAGCACGGGAGGAGAGGCATGGCTCGACGAGAATAGCAGGAGAGCAACCGTCATTAAGACAAACCAAGCCGCCGATGACTCGGCATAACGGATGCACAGATCCGTCACCATCACAGACGCACATACGGCACCGAGACAGCACCTCACATCAGCACGTCTTAAAGCGCCCGCCCGCTACTCCGTACAGACGCGGCAATACCTACCTGTCTGCTGCACCGTACCTACAGTATGTGCGCGCTCTGGCGGCAAGAGAACACAGATCAGTCGTTTCGGCCAGATGCATCATGACATCCAGCCGAGTATTTCTCGTATTGGCCTGAGGTCGGATCAAAGTCGTGCGGCCAGGACGGCGTTCCAAGCCCGGCCGGCATCTAATTCTGATGCCTAGGTTGCCAAGTGGCCGGTCGACCCCCGTCTGTTCCTCTGGGGCAGCCCGGGTTCTCTCCTCGGTTTTCCTCGGTAGGGATAGCATGGCTGAAGCTTCTTCTCTACCTGCTGCTCCAGTACAGGACAGTCCCATATCGTAGCATGTCAGGGAGTCAAAACCCGGAGCCGGACGATGATGGGCAGGCATCGCTCCCACGTCGGCGGCTATACTGCGTGGACACCGGATCGTGAGCGGGGCTCTCCGCCGCAGAACCTTCGCCCGCCGGGGAAGACGCCGGGTGGACATCGCGGAAGGGTAAAAAAACGTATGACCCGGGCTCTTGATGAGGGCACACATGACTGACATATGGGTTGGCCCGCCCAATGGTCATGGATCCATGGACAGGTGGGTTGCCGGATTACTGTGGGTGCAGACCGGAGAGCGAAAAGAAAAATAAAGAGAGCAAGAAGGAATAAAAAGAAAAACAAGCTTGCGATTTTGAATTTGCAGGCAACGGGAAACGAGCATCTTTTTGTTGACTGTGGTGGGTCGTATATGAACCCAAGTGTCAGCGATGCCCCAGATTGGCCCAATTTGGAGTTGACGATGGATGAAGCAACTCTTGAGGTCGGCAGTGAGCTACCCAGTAAGCGGCAGCCGAGGCTGACCATTAGGCAGTGGGGAAACACAGAAGCACCCTGGAAGGGCTAGAAGCATCCAGCTGGGGAGGCTGATGGGGCAGAGCCAGAGCATATTCTGATCTCTCACTTTGTTGGCCTTGAAGAAACGGCAAGGTAACGGCCGGGTATTCAAGTCGTATCATGGCTGCCGGGGATCCTCGGGTAGAGACGCGATGCGGTGGATGTACCGTAGGTGTATGGCTCATTGCACAAGCACAAGATTCTTGCGCTGGCAGAATTCTCCGAGTCGTGTCCGTGCCATCATGAGCGACGTGACGTCTTGATGGTGGAGTGGTACTGCAGCAGGACGGGAAAGGCGAACGAGATAGATGGCCGACACCACCACACTAGAAGCAGAGGGATCAATCATGCTGCGAGATGATGGATCATGCCCTCTTACACGAGCAGAGGTCACCATCCCATCCCATCCCACATCATGCATATCCGCAAGTCCGGGCCAGATATCGAGGCAGATGGTCAGATTCGGGGCTGGGCAAACCTCGAGATCTGTCACCCTATACATGGGAAGGGAAGGGAGGGGACGCAGAAAAACAAAACAAGCTTGACCAGAGTCTTCTCCGACAGCCTATGGGGACCTCGAGATGGCTGCTCGATCTGGCCGAGATCGACACCTCGGGAAATGTCCCTGAAGTCACACATGCACTCGCTCACAGACGCTCACACAGACCCCGTAACACAGCATGGCCGTTTTCGCAGCGCCTGTGGGGAGGGGAGGAAATGGGAATTGCCCAAGGGCCACCAGACCGAGTGCCAGAAGCGCCATTCACAAGACAGGGAAATGAATGGCGGCCAAAAGCCCGTAATCTCAATGGTGTTGGTGTTTGTAGGCAGGGCCTCCAAGGTCCACCCTCGTCAGCTGCTGCTGCTGCTCATGACGGGACACCCAACCTCAGGGAAGCGAAAAAGGGCTCAGCCGATTCCCAGGCGATTGGGAACAGCATCGTGAATGATGCCGGAAGGGCGGCTGTGGGCCAGCTAGCAGGGAACCCATGTCTCGACGAGCATCATCTGCCATGCCCGTGGCGCGTGGGACTTGTCCCAAAACAACAGGACCCTGGCCGAGGAGATTGGGACATTCATCAACTTTTGGAAGGGCCAGTGCTCAAACGAGAAGTTCTAGCGGAGGGGCGCTCTTGTCTTGTCATGGCATGGATGGCGGTTTTGCCCATTGACCATCCATTTCCTCCTGGCAGCAACCGTGCGAGGGCGAGCTGCAGATCGTGATTCCCCAATACACACCGGTGATGCCTTGTTGTGGTGATTGCGAGGTGACATCTCAGCGTCGTAGACAAGCCAGAATTGCCCATCACAAGACAGAAATGCTACAACATCAAACAGATCAGCAAAGAAAGACGGTTGACAAACACGGTAACGAGTCGGACCCCGACTAGAGTAGAGAACCCCGACTAGAGTAGGGATTTGCGCGCTTTACCACCTTCGTATAACATTCTGGAAGGCCGGTGAGATGGGGAATTTTGGGGCAACGGAGATTGGGACGGGCGATGGCCCGCCGGGATCACCCTGGGGAGGGCGAGTCGGGCATCCGGGATGCGACGCCCGGCGATGTGATGGCTCAGCTTTCCAGATTGAAACCCTCACGCTATCGACGCCGTGTGTACGCAGCATTATTCATGTGCAGTACACACTTGTCCGTGTGTTTCAGTCATCTCCTCTGCCTGGGCTGGCGTTCATTATCAAATCGTGGGATGTGCGCGGCGGCCATCAGGTGCTTGCCGGGTCTTGCCTGTCCCGAGGAGGAAGGTCGGTGGAAGCCATCACCAGATGACCACGAGGAGTAGTCCACGTTGCTTGGCACGAGCGCCGCTGGTTCAGCACCCATCTCTGCCTATCTGCTTGTCGACGTCAAGCGAGCACGGCGAGTCCGTAGAAAGATTGAGGTGCATTGCATCTCCAATCTTGGCTGGCAACCACCCCCATCTCCGATTGACGACGGGCTCAAGACCTGATGCCGATGCCAGAAGGTGTCGTCGGGCACCAGATATTGGCGGCGAGCGGAAGCATGCCCCCAACCAGAAACACCGTCAGCACAGCGCAGTCCTGTACAGTATCCGTCCAGGACGGCATCTCCATCTCATCTTGGCTCATCGGCGAAGTGGCGACAACCACACCGACCCAGCCCGTCCGTCCACGGCGGCGGCGCACTAATCGAGGGCGTGTCTGATCTGGAGAGATTAGGTCCGCGGGCCATCTGTGCTGGGCAATAGGCAACCCGCCAGAGCGGCGCCGTCGACAACTTCGCGTGGTGGCGGCTGGGCCGTCTGGGAGTTATCCCTGCCGCTTTCTTCGCGGGGGGGCCGCTCAATTGGATTTCTTCTTCCCCCGGCAAGGGGACCTCGAGGTACTTGGACAGTGGTTCTCTGATGTAAGGAGATTCGAGGCCAGTCAGTCCGAGGTCTTCCAGGTACTTCGTACATGTCGCTACCTCATTGACGGCCACAAGATGCTCGCGACCTGATCCCAGCCCGCTGACGTATCTGGCTGTGGTGCCGCCCATCCATCGGAACGCCCCAATCTGGGTCTGGATAGCGGCCCATCTCGCTCATCGTCACATCGTCCATCGCTTCATCGTCCATCGTTCGCCCATCCGTCATCGCCTAGAGGGGGTTTAGTTGCTGTAGCGTTACCTGGCACCATCCCACCCGCGGTCAAACCACCCTCCCTCATCGTCCTCCATCTCATCGTTCTAGACGCCTGACCCTGGAGCCATCCCGACCTCCGCGGCTGAAGCTCCTCACCAGCCTGTCCACGCCTCTTCACTAGCATCGACGACGACGAGGTTGTACCTTGCCTCTTCCAGGTAGCCGCGAATCTCCCATGTTCCATGCTTCTCGTACAATCTTGCACGGTGCCCTCATCTCCCATATTGACGGATCTGAGCCATGGCAAAGTTTCTTGCCCTTTTGCCCCCTATTTACCTCAGGCTAGCGTCGCTGCACTCCCACGCCCCTAGCGCATAACGGCAGGGGAGGGAGGGGACAGTAGGCAGGGGAGCCGTGCTGGATCGAAATGTGATGTGTCGATGAGAGACGGTCCTCCAGCCCAGCGCCAGAATGCCGATGTGATGGGTGGCCTGGCTGCCCACGAGAGAGGTCCAACAGCAGCGTCAGAAACAACAAGACTGCTGCCAAGCGCTGCAGCCGTGGCCTCCCCCAGCCGAGCTTCTCACCCACCAATGACCCCATCCGCATCCGTCATCAGAGGCCCGACGTCAGATTTCAGCACCCTCAGCCTCTCACGACGTGCGCTGCGCTTACCACCATCGCCAGACCCAACAAGGACCAGCAAGAGCCAAGACGGCTCGCACCCTGGCCAGGAAGCATCAACAAAACAACGTCGGTTCCCAGTCGAGTGGCATTGGGGGTGGTCCGGGGGGATGCTAGTGTTCTCTGTGGACCACCAAAGCTGCTGACCCCCAGGAGCAAGGCCCCCCTGTAAGTCGTACCATTTTCCAATGCTCGAGATTGGAGATCTCCAAAGCCCAGCCGCTACTGCACCGAGCTATCGTCATGCCCTGGCCATCGGTGCAGAACCCGACAAGGCCAGCGTCTGAATCGACGGCACTGGATGAAGGGTGCCCCAATGTCTCGCCTCTTCCGGCCTCTGCACTCGCGCAAACTCGTCAGCCGCGGCGTCTGGGTGAGTGCGCTGAAGCGGATGGTGGAGATCGGGGACGCAATTCTGTTATGCGCTGGCGACCAAGATGAGATGAGCAGAGATGAAGAGATTGAGCCCCCTTCCAAATCTCGCCAGAGGCGAAAAACCACAGCCCTAGGGCAGCATGGCTTCTGTTGCGTCCCCTGCCCTTGCCTGCTTCATCGGCCATCGATCACCCTCGCTCGTCTGTTCTCAATAGGCCCACTCATCCATGATCGATTCTCTGTCGGATCCCTGCGTTTCCTCTCCACCCATACCGTATTGTAAACCGTCGTGCCGTCGTCCTCTCCCCCCCCTTCTCCCTGGCATCCTTACCAGATTCCAACTGGAAGCGAACCTTGATCATCCCTGTCGCGTGGATGGTACCTCTACCCGCGACCGTTCCCGGCAGGGAGCGACGACCTAACGCTCGCTGCGTCAAAGAACGGTTCTTGTGAAGCGCCTGTAGAGTTCTGTATCGTCACCCGATGATGGCGGCGCAAGTCCACCACCCAGAGAGATCATCTCTTGATCCCGATCAAGCGTTCCTTCTCGTAGAACCAAGACTAGACATCCTGGGACACGGCCAGTCAAGGCACATTGCCGTGTTGGATCGGCTGATTTGTATCTCTTACAAATAACCGCGCCGCAGGTACCTTGTGCTGGCTGATCCATGTTCACGCTCCCCGAACTGAACTGACAGAAACGAAAACCCTCCCCCCTGCTTGAAGGTTGCTTGCTTGCTGGCTGCTGGCGCTTCCCAATATGCGTCCGCGCGTGTGTGTTGTGTGTGTGATGGATGCATCGATGTCCGATGTGTCTCTCCAGGGCTGGGCTTGCTTGCCTGCTGGCTTGCCTGCTTGCTTGTCTAGGTGGTTGCTTGCTTGCTTCTCGTAGACCCCAGGTCCCCGTTGTTTTCGTGACCTTGGCCCGTCCTAGTGGTAAATGGACGGGTTTCCAAGGTGCTGATCTCACATCTGGTGTATGCAACAAATGCATTTGATGATTTCTCGGCGGTTGCACTCGTTGAGGTGAGGTGGTAATTGCAGTACATGTTGCTGCGCTACTCCTTCCATCTCAACCTACCTTACTTGCCCGATCTCCCTCATCTTCCTCCGCACTTGCCCTTTGTGCTCCATTTACTTCCCTCCTCTCTTTCCTTTCTTTCCTCCCACCTCCACATTTCCCCCCTTCCTTTCCCAACGGAAACCTAACCTCGATCCTTGAGAGATAACCGATTTCTTTTCTCGACCTCCATCCTCGACCTCGTCTCTTCACTTCGACATCCCCCATCGCCTAATTACCCACTCTGTGCCTCTTTTGTACCTCCCGCGCTGACTCAAGCGCCTGCAGAGACACCGCCGTCCGCAGCAGCAGGAGGATTTGTCCTTGCCCGCCATTCTAGTGGCCAGCGCTGCCCGGCTCCGTGTCTGTGTGTTGTCGACATATCCGCGAGTCAATTCCCAGGTCCCCTCACATATCGGAACGCCAAACGACGCAGCCACGAAGCTAGAAGGAAGGAGGAGATTCTTGTTCAGATCCGCTTGATACGACGACGACAACCACTACCGTGACGGCATCAATCACGGCTCCCAGAACCAAGAAAGAAGGTCGCCAAGCCAAGGCTCGGTCAACCAACTGGTACATTCCAGCACGAGGCTCCCACTCCAACCCACGCCGCACGACACCGTTGCCCACGTTTTGTCGAGCGATCTGCCCCCCTCGCCAGCCAAAAACACAAGCCCCCCCTCAGCAATTCGCTAGCCTCGACCTTCTCGCCAGCTCCCAGCCAGAGACAAGTGCAATCCAGTGCCGTGGTTTCTGGCTCCACTCGACCATCTCTCGCGCGTTGTCTTGGACCAGAGTGAACGCTACGTCCCCAGACCCCGGCCATTGGGCCAGCTCCGCGACAGTCGGCCGCCTTGTTGAGTTTGCGCTACTCTGCTTCTCTCGTCTGTGTCCCGGAGACGAGCATCATCAATCTTCTTTCTGCCCCGAGAGTTTTGGTTCTGGCGTTCCCCAGCCAGCCTTTCCAGCGCCAGCGCCAGCGCCAACGCCAACACTCCACGCCCCAGTCTCCAGTCAGTCCCCCCCGTCGGTTGACCAAGAACAAGTCCCAACCAAGACCCAGGCGGAACCCCCTGCCAGCGTCCCGCCCAGCGCCACCACGAGGGTCCCTGTCGCTTGCCCATCGCACGCCAGATCTAACCCACACCCCCCTGGCCTGCCTGGTATTATTTGTTTCTTTGCTTCTTCGCCTCTTTTTATTTCGCCTCGTCGGCCCCTCCCCGTTTCTACACCCCCATCCCCAATCCTCACCTGAGTCCGTTGTCACATCTTGTCCTGGTCCCGTGTATCGACCCCATTCCTGGCTCCCTGAGTTCCTCCACCACGGAACCTGATCCTTTACCACCCCCCTCCCCATCTTTTTTCTCTTTCTTCCTTCACCCGTCAAGCACCCCCCAGCCGGATCTAGCCAGGTCAGATGCATCTACGGCCTTAAAATTGTCCCAAATCATCATTGGTAATTGCCAGACCCGCTATGGAAGCGGTTGACTCTGGAACCAGGCAAAGGTCCGTCTGAATCCCGACTTGAGAGCTCTCATATTTCTGTCTGCCCCTCCCATATTAACATCCCCTTTGCTCCCACAGCCGTCACTCTGCAACAAACTCCGAACACCAACTCCACCACCTACCCCAACCCGACCAGCCTTACTCGGATCATCGACATCACTCATCCTACTCGCGGGATTCTCTCGACAGGTCGTATCGGGACACTCCCGCCATGGCCACGGCAACTCTCATCACTCCGTCCTCCCACTATCAACCTCAGCCGTCCTTCTCGTCGCCCTCCAGCTACTCCCATCCGAGCTCGGGTGCCAGCATCTCCAACATGATCTCCTCCGTTGAGCCTCGAAAGTCGACCGACGACCACGAGCCATCGAACCGCCAGTCGCTTCCCTCCATCTCAGAGGTCATCTCAGGCACCAAGCCGGGTCACTACCCCCCGGCACACTCTTCCGGCCTCCAATCCGCCTCCAGCCTGCCTTCACCCTTTGCAACGGCTCCTCGACCATTCCCCGAGGCTGAGAAGCACTCCCCAGGCCCCCTCCACCCGACATCATCGTTCCCTCCACGACAGGATGCTCTGCCTGCCTTCTCGGATTCGCCTCGCCCCCCTTTCAGCAGCCGGCCATCTCTTCCTCCTGTCTCTGACCGCCGCCAGAGTCCACCAGCCAAGCCTGAGCTGCCTCCTCAGCATCACCACCACACGGAGCAGAAGCCCCCGGAGCCTCACCACCCGCTCAACGGCGTCTATGCTCACCCTCCTCCACCTCCACCAGGACCAGTTGCCTACCAGCCTGGCCAACTACCTCCTGGTCAGATGCCTCTGCCCACTTATCCGATTTCTCCCAGACATGGTGTGCCACCTCACATTCCGGGACCGTACGACCCCAGACCGCCCACACACGCTGAGGAGGCCGACTACGCCGCCCGTGCTAGATATGACGCTACCGTGGATCGACACTTCGAGAGCTGGAGCTATCAAGACTCGCTGAGCCGGGTAAGTGAGAGACTGAGCGAATTGACGAAAGCATACTAATACCGTACAGATTGGCAGCTCGTCTCGCACGATTTTCAACTTTGCGGAAGCTTACAGCAGAATCGCGCAAGAACAGCATGGCGCCCACCCCATTCCGGCAAGACTGCCCACAGAACGTGAAGTGACGGATATGCTTAGTAACATTGAGCTCATCAAGCGATCTTTGGAGCAAGTGAGGGACCTGGTGCAAACCTCGATTCAAAACGAGCGAGCTCGAGAAGGCGCCAAGATGAAGGGGCCATACGAAGAGGAGCACGATGTGAATATGTACGGGGATGGAATGAAGCCCCAGTACGGCATCACAGAAGTCAAGAAGCGACGAGGGGTGAGTTTGACTCTTAACCGTGGGTGACTTTCAGGACTGACAAAGTGAATAGCGCGCCGCTCCTCCCGGCCGATGCCACAGCTGTAACCGAATTGACACTCCTGAATGGCGGCGTGGACCCGATGGAGCCAGGACGCTCTGCAACGCCTGTGGATTGCATTACGCCAAACTGGAGAGAAAGCGTCAGCTTGAGGCTAGGTCGATCCGGCCCAAGCCTGACGAGGCCCACCGGCAATGAAATCTCTCGGACTCGAGTCAACAAGGGCAGCCTGCAGTGCAGCATCGGGCAGCCTCGACGCACGAAATTGCGACATGATGGACGACAGTCACATGATCGATTCCTCGCATCACACCTCACTCTCGAGCCGGAGTTTCGAGAGAGGGAGCGAGAGCGAGCCTTCACTTGATGATTTCAAGCAAGACACATTTTCAACGTTTATTAATACCCGGTTTCGGAACGCCGACGTTGGGGCGTTCTCTGTATATACGTTTCTACATCTCGGATACCTCAGGCTTTGCGGATGGACCCGTCGGCATTTCAGGCGTTTTTTCCCTTCCAACTTATTTTTCAAGCACGGATTATTTTCAGGTGTACCTTTTTGTCGAATTTCTGGGCGGAACGATTAGGTTTGAATTCCTAGACAAAAGAGATTTCTGGACCACGCCAGCAGTGGAGAGATACCAGGAACAGTTTGTGGGGGCAGCAGCGGAGAGCAATCATCGCGGAGGACCAACTGGACGTTGGCCTAGCTCCTTTTGGAGGGTACGTTATACATGGTGTTGTGGGGCGAGAGGAAAATTGCAGCGGCTTTACGGCGTGGGCGATGGAAGAAGCAGAAGGGATGGCTGGATGGGATAGGATGGAGGATGAAAGAAGTGTCTCAGACCACCTGTGGCTCCTGGAGTGGGCCAGGCGAAGGATGGATGGACGGGCAGCATGTGCGGTTCATGTTTCTTTACGACACGATCAAGGCGAGAAGAGCAAGCAAGCAGGCAAGATGAGAGAGTGGAACAGAGCAGAACAGAGCAGTCAGATGTTGAAGCGAAACGGATCACTGTTTTGACAAAGAGTCAACAAGCAACGATGGATGTTTAGCAGCACGTAGATGAAAGCAATCAGTGGTTGTGTCACGCTCAACGATGAGGACCCTGTCTGTCAGTCAATTATTCAGTCAATGTGCATTCTCGGGTGTGATGTAATGTAAGGATTGTAGAGAGCGATGCAGTGATAGGCATGGGAGTTGAAGGCCAGGCTGGACTAGGCTTGGCGCTCATAGAGATGGAGCTGTGCTGTGCTGTGCTATGCTATGGGCTCTGTGCTCACAATGTACCAAGTTGTCTCAGGGCGAGCAGAGAGAGAGCATGAGCCCAACAAGGACAGAGGCGCTCAGTTGCCACTTGGGCATCGAGGCTAGACTACTTGCTGTGCCGACTTTCTAAGATTGGCGAAGGTTAGCTCGGTGATTAGCGGATAATCAGCGGCATTCTGGGTGAAGAGACGATCTTGGCCGCGCTTAAATTGTGCCGAGGGCTAGACGAACAGGGTGTCGCAGATCTATCGGCGAGGCCATCTACAGTGGGAGAGAAAGGAATCTGCTGGGAGGGGTGGTAGAACAAGGCAGGACGCCACATCAGGCCATGGACTCGGCCGATGAAGCAAGACGTGGGAGGAGGAGGTTCAGGGTCTGACGACAGGAGGCAGGCAAGCAGCCGGGTCTAGCTAGTCTTGCAAGGTTGTCTTGTGTATTGGTTGTCCTAGCCTGGCAGACTATTTGAACCCTGGGTGAACTATATATATCATTATCCTTTCCACAGGGGCTGGCATTGAGTTTAACGGAGAGACAGAAGTGAAGCTGCAAACAGAAAGACGGCGGCAGCAGCTGCTGCCTTAAGAGGATGCTATCTGCGACTTGAGGAGCAGAGAAAGAGGAGAACAGACATTGTTACACGAGAAGGGGAGGGGGGCGTGTGTCACACTCGCACAGAGGAGGATGAGGATGGACGGGATGCGGGCAAAGGACAACAGCACACAAGGCTCCTCCCCCCGGGGGGACGGGTGGTAGTGGGGGGGAGATCTAACGAACGGGTAGCCTGCTTGAGCTCATCGGACACGGGAACGTGCGTGCATGTGGTGAGTTGTTGTGTTTGTATCGCGTCGAGGCTGAGGTTGGTTACACGGGGTGTTAGTTGGATGTTGACTCTTTTCTCGTCCTTCTCTTTGTTTAATATCTCTGATGACTCTTGAATTATTAACTAAGTTATTGATTATATATATACTGTCAAGTTTTCGTCTTTAAAAGATCGACAAGAAGTCGTTGAAAGACACAACATCTGAGATTGGCATCGGTTGTGAAGCCATCCCCGGACGTCTTGATGCCTGAACCACCCAAAGCTGCAGGAGGCTCAATGACTCTCCCACTCTCGTCTAGTTACACACAGCAAGCAAAAAACCTCACATATAGACAAGCACTGACTTCCCGTTGCCTTGATTTAATCCTTCTTGGTAGCACGAGACCTCGTATGCGTCGTGTCTCCCCGCTCCCAGTGTGCTTGCTGTGCCACTCCATCAGAAACATGGCTGCAAGCACGCGATCTGCACGTCTTTCAAGATCTTTTCCCTTGGCTATACTCTATACTCTCTTTCTCGTGTGACGGTTACACACTTTTCCCTCTCCCGTCAAGGGCGGGGTTTCTCTTGTGCCGCGTGTCTGTCAGCGCTTGGTTGAAATTTGAACCGCTTTGTTGCTCAAGTTCCTGCTTCCGCCCGAGAGTGTGGGATTTATCTATTCACACCCTTGTGATTAGTCTCTTTTTTGTTATTGTTGCCCTGTAGGACGTTTGTGAGGCTCTGGGGGAGGGAGAGAGAGAGCGGAGCTGTGTGGCATGCCAGCCATGTGTATTGTGCATCACGGTGAGACTTATCTCTTGTTCCCGGATGCTTGTCACTTTCTTTTCTTTTGTTTTTCTTGCCTTTAAACAACGTCTTTTTTTCTCTCACATGGCCACTGTGACAAGAGAGCTGTAGCACCACAACCACCACCCCACAGATATCCAAGAGTTCGTGGGTGGCCTCAAGATGGGGGTTGCTAGGCTAGGCTCAGATGAGACAAACCTCGCCACGCCTTCTCAGCTTTCCCATCCCATCGAGCCATATGGTCCGTGATGATGGTCTACGCGCGGTCACTCCATACCTCTATCCAATCCTTCTGTCTCAGCCACGCGCGAGCTACCGGCCGGGAAAACCACGTGGTTCCCGGTCAAGAAAAAAGAGAGAGATGCTCCCTCATGTCGATGCCGCACCTTAGAGGGGGGCGTTTAATGTAAGGGGATCTCTCTCTTCCCTTTTCCCCCACGCCCGCATGTGAATAAAAAGCGGGCTGGGAGAAACACAGGGCGGCAGAGCAAGACCTTCGGAAAAAGCAAAGGTTCGAGGCCCGCTGTAAGGAATGTGACCAAGGCGGAGGCTGCCTCGTGGTTGCGCTGGCTGAGCAAACGGTTTTTAATCCTGATAGACGCGCTGCAGGTCCGGCAATGTGTGTGTCCCTTGCGTTACGACGCTGCATGGGGAGTGGGTTTTCTCCAGGCGAGGGGGAGGCTATCGCGGCAGCGGCAGCGGCAGTTGTCGTCGTCGTGTTTGTATGTCTTGGTCTATGGTCAACTATATACGGATACGGAGTAGAAACTCTAGCCAACACCGATGATGACCACCAAGACGCGGCCTAACGACGTCACACGTTTCCCGTAGCTCAGTGACCCGTCCCGTCAAAAGACAGGCACACTATCGAGCACGCCACGACTCTAGCTCAAGGGCACAACGGTGAAGATGAAGGAGGGATGAGGCCCAGGTCTTTGGTCCCTGCTCAGCTGTGCTTCTTTTTTTATCTCATTTCTTTTTTCTTCAGCTCCTCTCGTCAAGCAAGATCTCTGCCATGCATCAGATCATGGCTTGACTCTTTCTTTCTATAACCCTCCCGGGCGGAGGACCGGTCCCCGACTCCGGAGTGTGATCGACGTCACGGGCCCCCGGATCGGGACACAGCCGCGGCCGGAGAACCTATAAGTTTCTCTCTCTCTTACGCCCCCCCTCTTGTCTCAGCTCATTTTCTGGAGATTGGGTTTTACGACTCGTCAATCCCGATTCTATGCGAGCTAGATCGATTCAAGGATGGAGATTTGGAGTCAGAAAAAGAAGGGAAAAAAAAGGGAGAGGAAGAGAAAGAAATTGGAATGTCGGCAGTTGTGTGGGAAAAGGGAGGGCTGGCCTAATTGGGTAATCGATAAACAAGACAAATCCTCCACCTCAAGACATGGTGTTTTTTAGTGTATACCATGGAGCAAACAACCATGGCAAAAGAAAAAGAGAGACATACATTGCTTGAAGAAGAAGAAAACATCCTTTAGACACATGCTCTCCCGCTTGCAAGGGGTTCAAACCACAATCCACTTAATCACATGATCTGATTCCGGTCCACCCCTCCAAGATCCCGCAATCCAGGTCCCTTCCCTTGGTACAAGAAGAAAAACGCCTTATTCCCACGTTCCAGAGGCTCTTCTTTTTCTCTCCGATGACGGGCGTCTGCGACATTTCTTTCTTCTACTCCACTGCAGTCGACATTTCTCTTGTCACTGCATTAGTCAAAAAAAAAAAAAAAAGGAGGGTAGCATCAAGCAAAGGAGGTATCAAGTTAATAAGCTTGAAGCAATTCTGTCAGAGACTCCATCCTATCAATCACTTTTCTTTTTTCGTACATCGCCCGTCCCGGTAGCTTCTCATATATTACAAGATATAATCAGAAAAACCCCAAAGTGACCGGGAGCCTATTCTGGTATCCAAGTCGTCGCCCGCAGGGGGACTGACTAACTCCTACACACACACAGACACGGCTCTCCTTCGAGACATGACATCTCACCAGCAGGATACCAATGCACATACATACGTGTATCCATCCGTCCCGTTCCCCTTCCTCAGCCCGTCCGGTCTTACCGGCTCTCCGAGATGCAAGAAAGAAACCCAAATCCCGGCTCCGACGTGACGAGAGATCAGATCAGGCATAAACAGCATCTCACATCGCATGGCCCGCCGTCCTCTTTGGTGATCCCTTCCCGTTCTAGTTACCGTGTATGTCCACAATTACCAGGGTCTCATATGTCTTTTACTCACGTCGTTTCTTTTTTTTTTTCCTCTCTTTCCAGTTGCGAAAAATATGACAATTCCCATTTCTATTCTCCATCCTAGATCTCGATTCCCGCTCCTCCCTATCATATCTCACATAAATTCTCCGTCAACAATGTATCAACTGTTTCTCCGTGGCGAGCTTGCAAACCCTGTGTTCAGCTAGACCAGAAAGAAAAAAAGAGACATGTAGCTTTCTAGTTCATGCCCCCATCTGCAGCCGCCTCCTCCATCCACGCTATCGATCGTTGGACCCCCCCTCGCTAAATCCCAAAAAGCAAAAACAGCGCAGCATCTTGCATGACAGGCCTCTAAAGAGAGATGGGCCGCCTCACCGGTCGGTTCGCTTGGCGTAGACCGGTGAACTGGCGCGACCCTCCTCTGTCTCTCTCTCTCTTATCCGCAAAGGGTCCCCTGTTTGCGTCCCATCGTCGTTCCCTCCGTCTGAGACTCCGCCACGGTCGAGACCCCTGGCGTTGGACCGGAGAGAGAGGTTGCCGTCTCGGGGATCCGGCGGCCGGGTCCGCGGGGGGACGGAGCAACAAAGGGCGTGCGCAGGGAAAGAACGTTGATTCTGACTTTGCCATGATGGAAGTTTATGGGACTTTGTCGGGACCGGTCATGTATGGCTAATAAAAGTCCGAAAGGAGTATCTCGAGAAAAAGGGGGGGCCCAGAGTAAAGTTCATAGGCTCCTGGAACTAACACAACTCAGACCAAAACCTTGTAGCGGTAGCAGCGCAAACATGGCGTTTTCGAAAAGCACGGCACGGCATTGGCATGGGCATTCCCTAAAAGACGAGGGGGGATTCTGACATCTCCGGGAAGGGAGAACACGGGCCAAGTGTGTCTGTCCAAACCCATCCATCGGTGGTCTCAGATGAACGGGCCAGAGACATGGTCCGAAACTCAAAGGGACCTTGCTTTGACTCTCGCTGTTGAGTAGGCAGGTGTCAAGGGTCCAGGATGCCAAGGAGCGAGAGAGATATGCTTTCTTTTTTTTTTTTTTTTTTGGTCCGAGAGCATGTGTGCGTCCCCCCGTCTGTCTCAATTCCATAAATGGCATCATGGTGCAGTCATGAGGCGGAATGGCGGGCATGTCATGCCGTTTGACTTTGATATTTTGACAGGCTTTTTCAGCTCTTTGGGAACGTGACGAGAAACATGGCCCCGACGACCCGTGCGTATGTGTGTGTGTGTGCCTGTGTGTGTGCCTGACTGAGTGTGTGTGTCTGTGTGTATCTCTTTCTGTAAGCCGGCTATTCTCCCCAAGCCCCCCTGGTAGTAGTAGCATTTCAACAACTAGTCGTGGCTTTTCCAAGGATAACCGGTCCGGATGTGTCTGTCTGTCTGTCACATCAGCCCTCCTCGGTTGCTGTCAGCCATCTCCCGTCCCCAGTCGCCATCATTACAGTCCAAGGACCAAAAGCTCCGTCCCAGCTATGTTCTCGCTCCTCACGGCGCCGCCCCCTCGTTTCCGTCAATCCACTCGCTCTTACGCTTGAGTGCACCGTTACCGGACTCCACCTCTCCGTTTGTGCCGTTGCCGTTCCCGTTGCTGTTGGCCGCCTTGCTGCTGTTACCGCCGCCGCAGCCTCCCCGGAAACCGTTCAGCAGCCGCTCCAGCCCGTGAATGCCGAGTCCCGCAAAGCCCCGGCCCGCGCTCTCCCGCTCGCCGATGGCAATGACGGCGCCGATGAGGTCGTGGTTGATCTCGTCGTCGATAACGCTGTCGTGCTTGTACTTGGGGTGCACGTCGATAAAGTTGCGGATCCATCGAGCTGTCGTATCAAGGTCGCCACTTGCTCGCTTGGAGATTAGGTCCAGGTATGTCGAGAGGTGACACCTAGTCGTGACGTCCACGTTGACGCTATCGAGGTAGCTCTCGACGATGGGGATCAGACCGGGAAAGTCTCCCGACTCGGATCCGTTGATGATATCGTTGACCGTCATCTCTTCGTACTCGAGCTCCACGGGTCCTCCAGGGGATGGGGGTCGGCTGGGATGTGCGGAACCAGGCCGGCTGTCCTCGCCAAACACCGTGTTGGCTCTCGAAGGTCGATTAGGGAAGGGATTTCGTCGGAAGTAGAACTTCTCCTTCAAAACTGCATCCACAGCGTGGGCACGCTCCATATTCTCATCAACCTTCTTGATGGGGATGTAAAAGTTGAGGTCAAACGACAAGATGGCACGCGTGACGAGCACCATAAAGACAGAGAATGCAGCATTCTCAAAGTCGGTGATCTGAATCTCCATGGACCGGAACTCGACTCGCCATCCAATGCTGTTGTCGGCAGGCGGCGGCTTGAACCGCATGTGCTGCCAGTTAGTTGACTGGATGTTCTCAAAGTGGTCCGTCTTGGTGAGGTCCAGCTCCTGAAGGTCCTCCTCGAAAACGACAATGGGATCTCGGATAAAGAGATGTGCAAAGTGTGTGGCAAGTCGGTCGTCCATGCCACCCTCGAGAAGCTGAGCCTTGATAGCCGGGTCAAAGACCAAGTCAGGGTCGAGATACTCGTTCCTCAATCGTGGGTCAGTCGAGATGTACGTTGAGTTGGACGCATATCGTGACTTGGGTATCCTCCGTTGACCTTCCTTCAGGGGCTATGAAAATGTAAGTAACAAATCCTCCTCTACAAGTGTAGAGCCCTTGACGTACCTTTTCTCCCAGTTCTTCTGGCGTTCTACAGTCAACAGCGCGGCTGATCTGGTTCCACCGCACATCCGTGTTGGCGAGGAAGCCCTTGTACACGGGTGTAGCGGCAGTCAAGGCGAGCATGATAGGCCCCAGGGGGCTCAGCTGGTCGTAGAGCTGTCTTCCTTCGGTGATGTTCTTGGCCTGGAAGGTGATCTGGAGACAACAGCTGCCCATTCCAAAGGCCATGGCATCCATATGGATAAAGTCATCCGGGGCCGCGCCGTTGCGCACATCGTCGTCTTCGGGCCAATTGTGCATGTCAAAGTTGACGGTAGGATCCTTCCAGGGGCTCGGTGTATTCTTATCATGGAACACGGGGACGTTGACCTGGACCTTGCGGCCGCGGCGAGAGCGGATGTTGGCCGCCAGAGTTGGGAATCTGATGTGAGGGTTGGCGATCTCATCCGGAACAAACTGAGAGCGCAAGCGAGGACCCGAGGGCGGGTAGTATGGGTCAGTGAACTGTCCTGGGACACCAATTTGAGGGAATGTGGTGAGAGTAATAGGGTACTCGGTGGACAGCATGTGCTCCTTGGCAATCTTCCTTCTCAGCTTCATGTCGGGTTCAACGTCCAGCAGCTCCTTGAAGCCGATACCCCAGGGCTTACCCGGGGTTGCCTCGAGCATGAAGCGGCCAAACTCCGGGTGGAACACAGGAATGGTCCTTGGCCTGGTCAACAGTTAGCAACCTCGAATAGCGAAGTAGATGCAGGCGAGCTACTTTTTCTCCGTCTCAGCATCTTGAAGATCAGGGACACAGCCACCCTCCTTCTTGAGTTCCTTATCGGCAGCCAGTGCCTCAAGAATCCCTGCTTGTCGGAGAGAAAGCAAGACTTTTTGGTTGTCTTCCGAGTATGTCACAACCAGATACTCAACCTAGATGAGAGTGTGAGTTGTGAGTCTAGACTTTCACTTCATAACTGAAAACTGACCTCATCGCCCCATAACAAAGCATCGCGCTCCTTGCCCTTTGCCTTGTTCCAGATTTCGAGAAGTTGCTGTTTGAGTTGCATACGTCAGCACTCATGTCCGGGCGCGTCATTACCAGTGATCTCATCCACCAGCCACTGACACGAACAGAGCAATTTGAAAGAGAATGAGACTCACCTTGATACCCCATTCCCGGACTTGGGGAGCGCGCTTTTTGGCCTCGGGCCAGTCGAGGGCGGTTCCCAGTGCTCTGAAGTCAAGTTAGCTCTATAATGCTTCTGAGCAGTACCTGACAAGCGCTCTTGCACTTTTGAGTGATATAACTTACAGTAGACCCATGGTGACGAGTTTTGAGGTTGAGAGTGAGTGAATGTGAGCGAGAGTTGAATTTTCGGGTCTAGGAAGTTGGCGTCTGAGTCTAGTTGGTGGCCCAGAGACGCCGTCTCAAAGTTCTGGGCTCTAGGCGTTTACTCGGAAGTTCGGAAAAGACAACCCAGAAAGGTTAAAACAAGCGAAAACAGCTGATAAAAAAAGATATGGTGGTAACAAAAAATGCTAATGAGATTAATAGAGGAAAGACAACCTCGGTTTCGAAAGATGGCGAATGATGTCGTATATACTCGTCAGTGAGAGCGAGACCGGCGAAATGCCGCTAGGCGGGGGAAACGCCAAGTACTGGAGGGGTTCGATATTCGATCTGACAAAAAATTGGCGATATCCGGGTGAGAGAATCACTCAATTGATAGCCCAGAACAAAAGATGAGGCGGAAATCTCTAACGCAGGACGCGCTCTAGTCCGGTATCGCCTCGCCAGGCAGATGGATGGTTGGTGAGCGACGACCCGGAGGCGTCGCCGAGGCTGTCGCACGTGAACCGAGTCTTGAGTTGAGACTTGGAGAAAGCCAGGCGGGCCGTGTAGATCGTCAAGCACAAGCGGCCCTCTTTTTCGGACTCTCTTTTTTTTTTCTGGGGATGGTTTGAGAAGAGCGAGTCAAGGTGATGATAATGGAGAGAAGAAAGAAAAAAAGAGGGAATCGCTTATTAACCACGAGTTCTTGACAGGTCAGGTCGTGGGGTTCCTCTCAGGAAGCGCCGAACGAAGGAGAAACGGGATGGGATGGAGCGATTGCGGTGGTGGTGGTGGTGTTGTCTGTGGATCCTCCAGTGGAACAGTTCTCTTGCTCGACTCGTCGCCTCTAACTCGAATCGTCTTGCCTTTCAAGCATCGTCGTTCGGCTTGTGGTGGTTGTTGCTGGGCCGGACCTCTTTTTTTCTATGATGCTTAGAAATCCGGTCGAATCAGATAGAGCGCCGATTGCATCATCGCCTCTTAGACCCGATGCGGTATCCGAAACTGCGGCGCTAGCTGCAACGGGGCGGCGCTCGTGGGGGCTTCTAGCACGGCGACTCCGCTGTGTCGTGGTTGTCTAGGGTAGGGTCAATTGCGTGCGATGTTGTGAGTCTGGTGTTGAGTCGTTGATATATATATAGTTGTGTTGTTGGTGATTGTATGCTGGGCACGGCGCTGATAGTAAACTCGCCGTGAATGTCTACATACTTACATACATCTCCGAGGCGTAAACAAGGGTCCAATCAAAGTGGCACTCGCCTAATATTGCTTGCACCTGCGGAGACCACTCGGCATCGTGTCCACCCGAGCTGATTACAATAGCATGCCGTCTGCGCGAATATGTAAGCAAGTAATCCGGTAGTCTGCCGAGTTGATGAATCTCTGACTGACAAAACCATGCGCCCTATTTCCGACAACCGCCTTGAACATCCGCGTGGTTGCGTTGCGGTTACGAGATGTGAACACCGGCTTCCGACATGTGGAGCCGATGCCCCAGATTGTCAATCCCCTTCTCCAGACTTTCAACTGTGTCTGTGGAGGTCTAAAGACTAACGCACAGTTTCGCCGATACATTATCTTGACTGGTAGTCGAGAACTATGTCGACGGCTTAAACACTGCGTAGAACCAAGGGGTCGAGCTCGGGTGAACTGTGCTGTTAACCTCAGCTTCTTGAGGAACTGTTTCGCATACATTGTCGTCATAGCCAGTTCCAACGGCTGATTGGCCCTCTACAGTCCCTACGCCCTTCCAGAAGACGACGCCAATGCATCTCCGATCTATGCCCGTCGGCTTCATGAACATACCGGGTCACATACCTCGATATTCAAAGCCCGAGGCGCCAGTTGAAGTGCGACGACGTCCGCGGCTCAAAGACCACCGACATCAGGGAAATCGATGACCCGAGGCACACGGTACGCCGTGATCTCCCCTTAGCTGAGACTCCAGGCCGGTCTAGAGCGTTGCAAGCTGCCGCTCCCTTCCCATCTCCGTCTAGGCCTGCGAGTCGCCCATTCCTGATGATGCGGCATTTCACTAGCTGCGGGCCAACAAGGTGCGGTAAGCATGCAGAAGGGATGCTGCAGATGGAGGGGGATGGACACTGTGCCCTCCCACACACAGTCTGGGGGACTCAACCGTCGACTTGGGGGGGATGGCGATGTGACTTGGTTCCTCATTGTCAAGTTTCGAGTGAAACTTGGCGAATGGTAGGCGACTGACCCCAAGGGGGCACTCTTGTTGGTGGCTTCCTCTACCAGACGGCCGGTCCCGTGAGCATATATTCCAGCGAGATTTCATGGGAATCAGCAAGTTGGGAGGTGAATGTGTGAATGCCATGCCGAGAAACAGAGCACGGCAGCCTGCACGAGCTAACCGCTCCAAGGACTGGTTAGTCTCTGGGCACAAGTCTTGGTGAAGCCTGAGACGCCTCTGCTTCCCACACAACGCAGTTGAGCGTAGTTTCCCAGGTCTCGATGGTTCTTCCGAGACAAAAGACCCAGCACCTATCAAGCAATTGCCGAGTTTCGAGAACCAGCTACTCTAATATGCCTGTCTGATACTCGGAACGGTCGGTCGTCTGGTTATCAAGTTGGTTGAACTGCCGATACTATCAAAGCACGGGACACTGGAATTGACTTTGCTGCCAACCCAAACCTTCAACTCGCCCTACCTTCCACCACCCTCACTCAGCGGCCCTTCACCTGGACGGGCGGGCTGAAGGCTCGCTCGCTTGGATCTCTGCATTAGCACCGCGGGTCCGCTGCCGCGGGTCGCGGGGTGCATGGCTGCTCTCTGGTGTGCGCCCACGCCCGCGAACTCTATCGCGAGAGAGCGACGATCACCACCAGCCGCACGACCCCTCCAAGCCTCGAAACCCAGAGCTGGACCTGCCTCGCTCCTTGATAAGAGATCGACATAGTCGTACAATGACCACGAGGCGAGGCACTGAAGAGAGATGTCAGCTGGTGTTGTGGTTGAACAAGGAGGATGTAAGTAAAGGTTGAAGCAAGATCTGGATAGATACAACACGAGTTTCTCCCAATGCCCCCAAACTAGATGGCAATGATAATCCGGAGATGGAATGCCGGCAAAAGAAATGGTGGACGACGGGGCAGCGGACCGTGTTGGTGGTGATGTTCCTTCGTGCTATTAGTCGATGGCGCTAGAAGATTGCCATGTGAGTTGATGTAGCGTGGTAGGTAAGCCGCACTATGAGAATAGAAGCATCTCATGTCCTTATCGAGGCGAAGCCCAAACCGGCCAACCAGAGAGTCTCGGGGAATCTCACCGGTCGAATCTCTCTGCTGGTCGTGGCCCCCCAGTGCCAATAAAGATGGACCATGACAGGCAGACACAATCTCTGACCTCGACAACGTCAGTCTCTCATCAACCTTGTCACAGATCCCCAGAGACGTGTTTCGACACCCTCTCTCCCCGTGTCGCCGTGCTCCCCCCGGCAGCCAGCGCCCAACAATGCCGTCGTCTGGGGCCCGGGTGCCCAAGTGTGGCTCCCTCTCCTTGGACTGCCCGGACCGGACCCCGGTCTCTAATAGCTCACGAGGCCGAGGCGAGTCGGGCAAGGACCTGTAATGAGTGAAGGGACGCCCTGACGATCCTCATGATGCTGTGGACTTTGCCTCCTGCCTGGCCAACCCGGCTCGTCAATCCATCATCTTGGAGCATCACATCGGCCCATTTCGAGGACAAGCCCCCCAGCTTCTTCGGCGTCCTGCTGCCATGGCCGTGGGACACGGGAGGACGGTACGTCAGCCTAACGGCTACTGGCGACAGGGACCAGGGGAGCACGGGTCACCACGAGACCTGGGAGAAGCACTAGGGTATACTTCATGCACGAGGTGGCTGTCTCTGACTCTTTTTGAGATGCATAGAGACTTCTGTTGTTGTTTGTTGTTGCCAGATCGGTGATACTGTGTCGCCCGGGAGAGCATGAATCAGAGTGTCTATTCGGCATTGGGTCCTCGTAACGCGTGGCATATCAGCCGCTGATATGGGTGGTTTCAACCAGTGACGTTGCCCTCTAGGGGATGAATGCATGAAACACAAGAAGGGGGGGAACGCAAAAAAAAGAAACAAGGGCTCAAAGAAGTGTTATCATCGGTGCCTCACCTACCCAGATACAGACAGTATCAGACGTGGTCCCTGACATATGTCACTTCCGTTCCCGAAGGGAGATAAAAAGATTAGACACGCCCGTGGGTAACCAGAGTTCCTCCTACAAGTTGGGCTTCAGCCAGTGACTACATCCGCCTCGGCACAGTGATTCACCCCGCTAGCTGCAAGCCTTCACCCCCCCCAACTAGTGCCCGCGTTCCTCCCAGCTACATCATACGCTCTTCAGCCCAATCAGGCACGATCCCCTACCACGACCTGCGACCCTCTCCTGGCTCCTCCAACAGAATCCCTCCCCCCAGTCAGTCCGAGGAGAGCCAACCTCATCCCCCTCCAAAAAAAAAACGACAAAACCTCGATTTTTCTCTCCTTCTCTCACCCTTAGTCCAAGTCATTCTCGCTATCCCGAACCGACGCGTGCCTTTCGCTATGAACCCTCACCAGAAGAACAAGATCGACGTCAAGGTAAGCCGCCGCCCTTGAGAGGAATCCCATCCATCCCACCTCAGACGGACGATTTCGACCCCTCCCGATCATGACTCGACCCTCACACGACGACACAACCTCCCCCCTTCGCGCCTACACCACGCCCGCCGCATCTGTCAACCTCTAAATAAATATTGTCGTCCCATGCTAACTCTCGTGCCCCCGCAAAGTCGCTCTCCCCCGAGGAGCAGCGTCTCTTCCGTCTGTACGGCAAGCTGCCCTCCCGCTCCGACCACTTCGCCAAGCACCTCAAGGACCGAAAGTACTTTGACTCTGGCGACTATGCCATGTCCAAGGCCGGCAAGGGCGACGGTGTCGATGCCGGCGCTGTCGGCTCTCAGCATCCCGTCCCCGAGAACATCCCTCACCTCTCGTCCCCCGTCAACGGCTCAGGCAACGTCCCCAAGCACGCCCACCACGGCTCCATCCCCGGCATCCAGGCCGGCAGCCCCATCAAGGAGAGCAGCTTCCTCAAGAGCGAGACCAGTGCTGAGGAGGGCCAGGCTGACGGCGCCGAGGCCGAAGCCGACAAGGACAAGGACGCCGATGCTGCCGTTCCCGAGCCCGTTGCTGCCAGCGGCGAGGCCATCCCCATCCGACGATAGACAGTTGTACGTGGCAAAACAATGACAAGAGAAAAAGAACAAAAATTGCGCGTGGAAGTAAGATCAAGAGGAAAGGTTTCTTTTATCATGTGCGAAATATGGCGAGTGGATTGACTCTTGTACGAAGCCTGGTGGGCTTGTGTGGACTGCGAATTTCGGTATTCATGACTTACGAGGATCGCACAGTTGGCGTTTGGGAATTGGCAAACAATCTGGTTCGCACGCACACAAGAGGGAGCTTGTTTCGATCCCGATGGGATCTCTTTCAGATGGGTTGCTTTTTCTGAGCGGGGAGGGACTTTCGGCAATATATATGTCCTGTCGTCCCTCCCGCGTCGAAATCATCATGTTCATTTGGTCGTTTAGCTACCCGCTTCATTTGCTGAAGCACCCTTTCTATCTCGTTTCTTTCCTTTTTGTATTTCCCCAGACTCCAGGTACCGGTCCATGGTTCTCATTTTTTATAAAAAGAAGATGCCCCAAAATCGTATGTATCTTAAATCGTCATTCCTGCCTCGGAGGTTTTACTCCAGGGCCTTGGTGGCCATCTGCTTGGCGCCCTCGAAAGTCTTGTTACCGCCGATGAAACCCGCGGCATGGACAAAGACACAGCCAGGAATGCCGCTGATGCCGTCGAGCTCCTCGTCGCGGAAGCCCCTCCAGGCCTCGGGCAGCGGTTTCCGGCTGACAAAGGAGTCCTTGCTCTCGGGGACGCACTGGATGCGCCACTTGGCGCCAGGCTCAGGCTTCTCCGCATATAGCACGTAGAGCACCGAAGGGACCTCGTTCTCGAGGGCGTAGAGGTGGTCCTTCCAGGGAACAGACTGACCCTCCAGGACAAGGATGCGGCCCTGCTCATCGTACTGCGAACGCTTGGCAAAGGCCTGCTCGACGATAGAGCGGGCGGGCAGCCAGGATGCGGCGTAGCTGTCAAGGTCACGGTCAAACTCCTCGCCGATGCGGCGGCTCGCCTCGTTGAACTTGGCATCCTCAGCGGCCTGAGCCTCGGCACGGTCAGCGGGCACGGGATCGTTCCAGTTGGGGTTCAGGCGGCCCACGACGGCGCCTAGACCGAAGCCGCCATTGCTGAAGCGCTTCTCGATGCCGGCGGCGGCGATGGCCTCGGGGTCGTAGAGGGAGATACCGTTGTCGTGAGCGTCGAGGGCCTCGACAAAGTTCTCGTACAGCTTGTTGTACAGAAGCTCAACATCGGGCGAGTCTTCTGGCTGGCCAAGACGCTCGGCGACGATGGCGCGGCCAAAGTGCATAAAGACGAGGCCGGCGCTGGAGAGCTTGGTCGGGCGGCCGGGGAAGGTGGTGGCGAAGCCGCGCTGGTGGTGGTCGAAGCGGCGGCGCTCCGGGTCGTACTCACCGCCTACGTCGACGACGGTGTGGCAGGTCTCGAGGACGGCCGGGTCGCGGGTGCGGACGAGGCCAGCGTCGCGGTAGGCGGGGAGGCGACGGAGCATGTGGACGGCGAGGGCCTCGTCGGCGTGGAAGTGGCCGTTGTGGGTGCCGATGAGGGGACCCGAGGTCTTGATGCGCTTGGAAGCTGATTCGGCCATGGCGAAGAGGCGGCGGAACATGTACTGGTGTTCCTGTAGGTGTAGATGTGGTTGTTGGTGTTGAGCTGTGAGGGGCGATGAGACGCGATGGAGGATGAAAATTGAGGTGGGTGGGAGCAGGTGGGGCAGTTATGTATTCACTTTGATGGCCGCTATCAATCCATTTTTGCGAACCTTGAGGGCAACTGAAATTCAGGTTTGATGGGAGTAGGTGCTAAAGGCTTAATAACAAAAGCTTATCAAGAGAATCCTAAAGCGAAGCACCGCAATGCAGCAAACCCTCTCTCTGAGCGGATGTTTAACACACCTAACATAGCTCCCATAAAAGTTATTGTCAACAAGCCCTCATGTATAACTGTTCATTTATTATATGCTAGAAATCTGAGTGTAGGAGATAATAGACATCGACGGTAAGGTGGAGTCCTTATAAATAGTCCCATCTAACTCTTCTTTATATTTATATGAAGGATTAAGGCGTTGACTTGATCCTTGAACCTCTCGAGGGAAGCATCGGTTGAGCCAATCATGGCAAACTGATTACACGACAGGCCCACCTAGCCTAAAGGGTCCATCGACTCTGGGGCAATTAAACACAGAGATGCTGGTGAGAGGCAGCTCTGTAGTAGTCGGTTGTGAATAATAACTGGATAAAATTCATGTTTACAACGTGGAAATCCTTAGGAGTTACTTGAATTCTCCTTCTATGCTTTTCTAATGGGCCACCGCCAGTAGCCGTTAAGTGTCGGAAACTTTGGATGCCTTCAACCACTTGGCTTTGCAAACTGCACACCCGTTGGTCATTAGATCAACCATCGCAAACGCTACCATCAAATCTTGCAACAGAAATATGTTTTTTTTTTCCTTGAGGAGGAGCATATCACACTGGATGAAAAGACTCGTCACAATGTTTCTTCAATTTGGTGTCCTGCTATGTGTAAACGTAATTGTCAGGCTTGGCACCCAGCAACTATGCAACGCATCACATCTCATCAAGCCAAGAATCAAACTCTCGCCTCACTTGACTTGTCACGGCGCATTTGACCAATGTATATCGCGAAGGAATGCCGCTCTGTATCTCGCATTGGCCACAGAACCCTTATAGTGGTTCCCTGCATCGCGGGCCGCACATAAAGAGAGGGTTTCAGGTTGCGACAACTTCGATGCGCGTCCTGCTCGATATATCTCTTTGACTGCGCGAAGGCTCCCATTGGGTATCTTGCAGGGATCTCAGCCAATTGCGATTAGTATCTCTCTTCGCTCACCCAAATTGAGATACAGGCCTAACACATTGCGACCAAACTAGCGAGCGGCTTAGATAGTGACCTAGTAGTGGAGACCGGTACCGTGTGGGAGCCTTCGCGCAGTCAAAGAGATCATGAACCGACATCATCCTGCATCTGATATCCTCCTGTCATCCGAAACCCACAAGTGAATTCCGTCATCATTGACGGGAAAAAGCAACATGCTCAGATCCTTTTTCATCAATCTCTAACCGGGCCCCGGCAACGGAGCCAAAAACAATGAGATATCCATCAGTCCCACCCCCAGTATCCGAGCGTGCAGATGTCCCCTCTCTTCAGATGGCCCGAGCAGCCATGTGGTCATGGACATGCCCATCATCAGCTATGCAGCAGCACGGAGCACGCTGATGCTCCGCACAGCCGGAGGCGCGTTAGCCAGGCGAGCAAATCTAAGTGTGCACAGGTCAGGTTCCTTGGTGGCTCAATTTCATGGCGCGATAGTGTTCCCTGCATGTGGTCTGAGCAATCGTCTTGTGTTACTCTATCTAGATAATCTCTTTTGTTTTTGTTGCCGTGCGCCTCGTAAATGTGCCACTGAGAAGTACAGTATGTGTGTTTGTGGTTTATCTCATGGTATTCAACTCCAAGAGAGTAATCGATTCAAACGTATAAAAAATGGAATAGGGTGCGCCCTTAGGTATCATGCAAATGGACAGAAAAAAGCTATAATCAGACAGCCGCTGCGCCTTCTCCACCTCCTTTTGATTTCATCTCATGACCTCAGCGAGTCATGACTCATCTCCCATCTTATCACCCTGCGCTGCAGTTCCGGATGGCTCTTCCGGCAATCATCCCAGTGCCGCCCTAGGCGACAGCCTTTCCCGAGATTGCATTCCACGGGGAGACGGTTGTGCAACTCGAGGTGAGTTTGGTTGGTGTTGGTAGTAGAAGGGTATATCAAACGTATATGTCGCGTTGTTCGGCTGGCCTGAGCTGAAAACGCAGGTGCTCCGGATGGAAAACGTACAATCCAAAAAGAGAAATAGGGTGTCGCATGGATTTCTCTCGTTGCTGCTAGGGAACCCCGGTGGCCTCACGCCGGCGGCACCCAGGCGAGAGAGTAAGAGAGTAAGATGGGTGGTGGTGATGGGAATGAGGTTGAAGATGTAGCCGTAGCTTGTCGCCACACCCGAGAGCTGTCGTCGTCCCAGTTGTTTGGTGACGTCGTGGTGCTCAATCGTATCTTGGTAGAGGGCAATATGCCTGAGTATATGAATGTGCGGTCAAGACCTGAAGGGGCCTTACAGTATGAGCTGCTTCAGGTTGCGCTGAATGATCATGTCCTGCACCGAGGCCATGGTGATCTTGAGAAGATTTGTGTCGGTGGCGTTGGTAAAGTGGCCATAAATCTCTTTCTCCGTGTTCCGGTTCAGCGCCTTGAACTTGTCCAAGAAGTACTTGCTAGCGGCCTTGTAGTCATCCTTGGGGCCGTGGTAGTCGGTGAAGCCGTGGTTGGTGATGGGGCTCTTGGGCAACTTCTCCTTGAATAGGTCCATCTTGTTGAGGAACAGAATCAGGGCCGATTTGGTGAACCAGTGGGAATTGGCGATCGACTCCCACAGCATGAGGGCCTCGTTCATTTGGTTCTTCGCGACTCAGTCAGTACGGGTCTGCCAATGGTGGGGCTTGAATCTACTCACACCATCCTTGTCTTCCACTAAACACTGGTCGTATCCGCTGATGGCGACAAGGAACAGCAGGCAGTTTACGTTCTCGAAGCAGTGGATCCACTTCTTTCGTTCTGAGCGCTGGCCACCGACATCGAACATTCGGTAGGTCAACTGTCCGAGGTCGAAGATGGTCTCTGTAATGCCTGTGGTTCGCAGTCGGGATCGGAGAAGATCTTGGTCGTCGGGGACGTAATCTTCGGCCCAGAGCCTGTCGACATCCTCAACGAAGCTTGAGACGAGTTAGCGCGGGGCCTGTGCTATACATCAGGGGGTCACTCACTATGTGAGGTTGTCATGCAGGGCGTATTCATTGCCCAGCTCAACAGCAGATCGAACGCCGCTATCGGCCCACAGCGCCTTGATGGGCTCGAGGTAATCGACAGGCATTCGCTCATGGGGACTCAATTCGTGCTCAACGAGAACGTGGGCCATGTGTTTCTGCAGCGCATGTTAGTCAAACCCTAGAATGTCTCACACAGCCGCCTCTGCGATGCCACGCGTAGCATTCACGTCGCATCGGTGGAGACGGGTAGAGGTAAAGGTGGAAATGACTTGCCTCGTTATCGGGGTTCTCAAAAGCAATATTGTGCTCGCTCATGGCCTCGGAGATGACCTTGAAGGACTGGACAATGTTGCTGAAGATGACGGGCTTCCACTCGAGCTTCTCGTTCTTGCTGAAGCCCTGGGAGTAGATAAGCTTCATCTGCTTGAGGACGGTCGATTTTCCCGACTCTCCAGCTCCTAATAGGAGGAGCTTAACCTCCTTGGAAAGCCGCTTCTCATCCTGTCGGATCTGGCGATCAATGTCGCGAGAGCGGGCTTGACCGCGATCGCCCTTGTCTCGGCTGCCGAAGCACATGATGGGTGGTGGTTGAAAGGTGATTGTTGTGCGATCAAGGCTTTTGTGCGACCAGACCGTACGAGGTCAGAAGCTTTTTAGAGGAAGATGGCGTCGCGCCGGAGGTTAGATGTGAGCGCGGCAGCGGGGCTCGACGACGGACTCGGTGGTTGGTTTTCCGCGGGAAGATCGGGAGGACGAAGCTGCCCTGAAGGAGAAAGGGTTCCTCTCGAAGGGGGTGGGCGTCCAGCAACGATATCGCAATTGGCGGGATCAGTTTGAGCTGCAGGGTTTCAGAGGAAGAGCGTTGGATCGACGGTCGACGAGGAAAGGGAAAAATGCAAGCGTGACGGGATGTCGCGGGAAAAGACGAAACGCGGCGAATTCGAGCGAGCGAGCGTTCAACGAGGGTCCAGGCAATGTCTCGGAGCTGGCGAATGCGGAATGATGACGCAAAGCAGAAACAAGCTTCCCATTTCCGTGGGACTTGGAGGAAGAAAGCAAAAACCTAAACCTGCCTGAGGAAAGAAGATGGAGGCGAGGCGAGGTTAGGTTAGATGAGGCGAGACGAGACAAGACAGGACGGGACGAAGACGGGTAGTCAGTCTGTCAAGGTACAAGACAGGACAAGTCTAGGCAGGTACTGCAGACAAGGCAAAGGCAAAAGAACGGCGAGGGATAACGAGACGGGGCCCTTTATTAATATCCGAGCATCCATGGCCGGGATCCATGGATGGATGGGATGGATATTTTATGACGGACGGGACGGGACATTCTTTTAGTCGGGTCTTGGAAAGCAAGGTAAGGAAGGCAAGCCCCTCCAGGCCCACGTCCACGTCCACATCCATCCGGCGCAGAAACGAGCTCCTGGGACTGTCCCATACCTGGTCTTGTCTCTGTTGATTCCTCCCGTCTCCAAGAGCACGGCCATGTATGCACATTATTCGCGTGCAGGGTCCCATCTCTCTCTGTCTCGAGCACAAGGCAAAAGGGAGCCCGCCCCCAGCAGGGGCCTGCGGTGTTGGCGTTGGCGTTGGCGTGAGAGTGGAGTCGACGACCGGGGTTGGATGGCGCCCGTAGACGGTGGGAAAAGAGAGCTCCAAGGGGTTCTGAAGAATTGGATGGGGCATCTTGATGGGGTCCGTCATGTATCCCTGAGGTAGCACACGGTGGAGTTCCCCCCTGAGCACTACCATCAATGTACATCGCCGCGTGCTGAGATCGCCCTTCCACACCAACAATCGGGTCGCCCCCCTTAAAACACCAGACCCCGGTCGACGACATGTTCTTGAGAAGGCGACCTGTAGTTCTCGCCTTCTCGCGATACAACCCAAGAGGGGCGCCGGCGGACGGAGCAGTGCGGCATCTCTCTTCTAGCCTCGCTCTAGAGGCATGAACCGGCCACTTTTTGCAGCTGGGTCGACAGACGCAGAGGCAAGGCGATGGTCATGATGGATCCAGTATGGATGCTAGGAACGTTCCCCGCGAACCAACTGTCGATGCGATGCTTCCAGGTGTGAGTGGGTTGAGAGAGCCTCCCAGCTCCCTCACCCATCGCTACTCCCACTGCCGCTGCCGCTGCCGCAGCCATCGCCCGGCATATGGACCTTGCTGTATTGCTTGCCCGTCGTGGATGCCATCCGCGGCCGAGCAGCCAAGGTTTGCCGTTTGTCTGTCTTCCCGTGCTGCCATGTGGTCCAGCGCGTGTTGGTGGGCTGTTCCCGAAGAGATGGCGAGACGCTTGTGACACCCGCCACTTACTCAACGCTGAAGTCGTCAAGTCAACCGCCATAACTTCAACGTCAAAGTCAAAGTCGACAGAGTGTGAGATGTATCATCACGTTTCCATTCCTTGCTGTCCTCTTCCTCAGCGGCCTCCCTGACCCTGTTGATGCTGCGCTACTGCACACTTCTGCTCTCTCCCCTCCCCCCCTGAGGGGCCTCGCGGCGGAATCCCGAGATATTATCCGTCAGTTCACTCACCCACGAGACCGGCAAGGAAGGAAGCTTTGTGCACTCTTGTGCCTCTGGATACCTTGGGTATGGATACACTGGACTTGTTTAGCCTCGCCTGGTGGTTGCGGCAATGGTGGGTCAGCAGAAAAAAAGCAACGAGCAGTCCCTCTGCTCCAAGATTCATGGCTAAACCGGATCCGTCGTCAACGCTGCCAGAGGTCGACGCCAGGGCATGCACTACTGCACAAGGGGAAACCAGCTGGCGGGATCTCTCTGGTTTGAGCCTCGAGGCGGAAAATTACGAGGTATGGCGATGCCTTGGGACTCAAGAGCTCTCAAGACTGAGAGGCGTGCTTACTGAGAAGCTCAACGAACCCTCATCTCGCTCTCCGTCCTCGTGCATGCGATCGCCATTAGCGATCCTTCTGGCACTTCTGCGAACCTGGGTCAACCCCGGCCTGGCTTGCAGACGTTCCCGGAGCTGCCTCGAGTGTTCCTGGCTGCGCCCCCACCAATCTCCGTTGAGAGAGACCGGGGGGCGCAAGACGCAAAAACATGCGCAGAGAAGAAGTGTCCGCTTCGAGCGATGCTTTCAGACAACTGGACTACTGTACGCGCCAGCTTTGGGCTCAACAGGTTGGCCGCCAGCTGGGCCAGTTCTGCAGCCGCCAGGAAACGGCATCGTGGAATAAGCAAGTTTGCCTTTCTGAGACTGTGGCTTGACCACCGGCTCGACATGGCGTCGGAATTCATGAGCCTAACTTGATAAGCCCAGGACAACAGGACCCCAAGACCTGGGCGCAGAACTTGACAAGCCAGAGAAGTGAAGAGGACGCTAAAACATGGAGACTTCGGAAACGGCGTCAAGCTGCTGCTCGTCCGCCGCTCCACCATGGGCTGCACGAAACAGCAGTGGCATTGGATCTCTCAACAGAGAGGGAAGCTCAGGCCATCAGACACAAAGAGGCAGGGCATTTCCACCTGCAGGCGAGCGAAGCAGATGCCTGTGGTGTCATCTCGTGTGTCCACGGTCTTGGGCCGGACGCTGGAGCCATGTTTCATCGCTCGTCAACCTTGGAAACTCTCGAGAAGAGGTCATCGTCCCCTGATGCGGGTGGCGGCTCCTTGGTGGGCAATCCACAGCCCAATAAGGGCATAGACTATCAGGAGCCGGTCTTGGGCAAAGGATGCGAGTGGTTTTTCTTCGGATGAACCAAGGAGATGGATGCGAGATTTTCGACTGTTTTTCTTCTTTTCTTTACTTTTTGCTATCCCATTGTTCGTTCCGTTCCTCTGGCGCGAAAAGGTCGGGACCAGTCCCCAGACCATCATCATGCATCACGACTCACCGGATTATTGCTAATTCATGCAGGCCAAAATGAACTGCAATCCTACTACGTAGAGGCAGCAGCAAGGCTAGCTCTCCGATAGTTGACTGAATTCCGCACTTCCGGATGGAGAGCTGCTGGGCCAGACAAGGCAAGGAAAGATATGTACTGACTGGGAACAGGGGCGCTGGGTTGAGTTCGAGTTGCAGAAACCTGGCCTGGGAACCCGGGAATGGTGGTGGAGAAATGATGGATATGCCATCTCGGTGCAGATGTGCACTCAGGCCGACATGGCCCTGCTCTGCTCGGATTGGGTCCGTAAGCTCGGGATCGGGATCCTCTCGTGAACCATAGCTCGGGGTCTATATTTGTTTGTTTGTTTGTTTGCCGTACCTGATGCTGGAACGTGTAGGATTGGAGGGCAAAGTCTCAACCAACGCCCAACCCGCAATTACTTTTGAGTGGACGCCAGCCCAGGTCCAGGTCCATTCAACCTGATCGTCAGATACAGGCACAGTAATGCGGCAGCGGCAGCGCTCGGCGCCATTGGGCCTTGTGCCGGAAGCCAGAGCTAGTGTATCCGAATAGAGGGATATCCCTGCCTTCCAGTCGAGGGCAGGAATCCTGCCTAGCGGACACACTGCAACGTTGGAAGAGCAGGGGAAGTTGGCGCGGCCCCTGTATTCGGGGTTTCAAGTTGCCAACGGCCGAGCTAAAGGGGTCCCGGGCAAGCCATCCATCGAGGATATACGGGACTGAGAAAAGGACTCATCGCCCGATCGTAACGGTTGCCCACGCGTCGTTTCGCTATGCTTGACTAATGTCCTGGCATGACTCTCAGGGAGCTGTATGAACCGTTGAAACATAGGATGTGGGTGATTGGCCGAAGTCCAGGGTAGGGGACTGACTACCGTGATGGTCGAGAATCACAATGAGTGTTTAGTTTGCAGTCTTGGGACCAGCACAGAACCATCCATCCTGACTAATGCGAGGTAATGTCGGGGTAACGCGCATTGCTTTTCCTGTTGCAGGTTCAACGGAGCTTACCGGACGGTGGCCAAGCAATGTTAGTTGTTGAAGAGATATGCAGGAGAACTCTTTCAGTTCAACTTGGACAAAGTATGTACAACGCCATGCTTCGATGGCTGACATACACTTTCCTGGGACAAAGTGGTTGCAACTAACAAGAAGCATGGCAATGGCCATGGCTGAGTTACACCGACAGCCCAACGACTATCCGGAAGAGGGGCTTTATACAGCCAACACTCCAGAGGCCAGTCCCAGTTCCTTACCCGGCATCAACCCCCACGACATGATATGAGGGAATGATTCGATACTGGCCTCTAACCGCCGAGTACCTGCGCATACCAGCATCAAGCCACGGGACCTTACCGCCGGGAGGCTCAAGAGGATTGAATAATAAGTTACTGAAGGAATGGAATGGAATTCATTGGGTGCTGCGACTCCGGGGAGCGTAGCCGAGCGCCCCATTGGCCTTATGTGCAGAAAAGACGCAGCGCATGACACGCTGCGAAACGCAGGTACTGTGAGCTCACCGGGAACACACCGTAATTTTTCCTTCTTTTTTTCCTTCCTTCGACCGCCGGCAGTGAGTGGGCTAGGTGAACATTCGAGGTCGGTGCCCAATCGGAGCATGTTGGTTGACCGTGCTCTCTTTCAGCTCATGCTTCTAGCTTCATGAGAACCCGCTATGACGTGGGAAGAAGATGACGTCGAGCTGGGAATTGCTCAGGCATTGAGTGTTATCTAGAGTTGTACATGGATCCGAGTAACACTGAGCTCGGGTCTCACAGTGGTGAATGCTGGTAGGTAGACTCTTATCATGATACGTCGATTGATATACATGCCCAACATGCTCGACCCACGGGACGGGAGAACTCTGCCGTCTGCAAACCGGACCAGCAGCCGGTGATGCTTAACTAGTTACTACAAATGGAAATATCTGGAGAGAATAGCGGCTTCAACACCCCACGTTCTGCCCAGTGACGTCTGATGTCTTTAACTGTAAAGGGCAGCAATTTGACAGGCAGAAGTTGTAAGCTTGTCTTAGCCCTTTTGACACAAGAAAAAAACTCGACGTAAAAACATGGGTTAGCAGGCCAATGCACTCTCTGTGAGTGGTGCCAGGTCATCATGTTCCTGGGAATACCCTTCCAGGCACAGCCATTGCACGGTACTCTGGTGTCCAATGATGCCGTTTAATACCTCGCGTAGGACCCCATTCTTTTTTTCATCACCGCCTAATCGACATCTGGGGTTCTAAGTTGGGGTCTGGAGGGTGTTGCTGCCCAAGGTTGTCCGTCCGTAGTGAGACAAGAAAATTATGACGCTGCCGTGGTCTGTTTTGCGGTGGGTGTCGAAAATTTTACCCGCATCCCCACCAGGAAGGTCCGGGTACGTGCAGGTGCGTCGTGGCTGCGAACTCGTTAAAAAGACAAGCCTCGCACCTTTTTCGACTCTTTCATCACCGCTCGCAGTTGGATTCATCGGCTCGTCGCTTCATCGCCATCGTCACTCGCAGATTGCTCTTCCTCTCTCTCACTCTCTACGCTTCTTTAGCACAATGTCTTCCGAGGAGATTACCCACGAGACCATCAAGGGTGAGTTTCTACACACAAAGTTTCTACCCCGCGCTGCCCCTCTCCCATGATGATCGCCCATCCCGCTTCGTCTCCCCCATTGTCGCGAATATCCTCAAAAATGCGAATCCGACGACCCGTATCTGGAGAGAATTGCACCAAGAAATCAATTCTAGATTGAATGTCACGCGTCGACCTCATCCCGACACCACAGCTCAAGCTCATCTCACCCCTCGTTGGAGACTACCCCAAGCTTCCCCTCATGATGAGCCCACCGACAGACCGCTCCATTACTCGCATCTCAACCCAAACCCCAACATCGGCTGACTCGTCAATCTCTAGATGGCTGGTTCCGAGAGATCTCGGAGATGTGGCCCGGCCAGGCCATGACCCTCCGCGTCGAGAAGGTCCTCGTCCACGAGAAGAGCAAGTACCAGGACGTGCTCATCTTCAAGTCGACCGACTTTGGCAACGTCCTGGTCCTGGACAACGTCGTCCAGTGCACCGAGCGCGACGAGTTCTCCTACCAGGAGATGATCACCCACCTCGCCATGAACTCTCACCCCAACCCCAAGAAGGTTCTTGTCATTGGTGGTGGTGATGGCGGTGTCCTCCGAGAGATTGTCAAGCACGACTGCGTCGAGGAGGCCATTCTCTGCGACATTGACGAGGTAGGCACCCAGGTATTCACTCGCAGACTTCGGATACTCACACACCACCAGGCTGTCGTCCGTCTCTCCAAGCAGTACCTCCCCACCATGTCCGTCGGCTTCGACCACCCCAAGGTCAAGGTCCACATCGGCGACGGCTTCAAGTTCCTCAACGACTACAAGAACGAATTCGACGTCATCATCACCGACTCTTCCGACCCCGAGGGCCCTGCCGAGGCCCTGTTCGAGAAGAACTACTTCAAGCTCCTCCACGATGCCCTGAAGGAGGGCGGTGTCATCTCTACCCAAGGTTGTATGTTCCCTATTTTCCTCAGGGAAGTAACTGGGGTCACTAGGAACGGCAGAATCGGGGAACCCTCCACTGTCAAAGTTGACTGGTGTGCATGGGCTCTCCCTCGATTGGCACATCATGGTGCCACTCCCGACCTAGCGACTACCAGAAGCCAGTGCTGCTTCTCCAGCTCAGCTTCCGGTAGTCCCGCGTTAGCATGCATTTTCCGTTCCTGCTTTTATGCGTGCCGCGTTCTGCTGTTCCTGCCTCGTTACTTGTTGCACTGCATGGTAGTTCATTATGGGACTACGCTTACACAGTTGACTCTGCCACAGCCGAGAACCAATGGCTCCACCTGCCTCTCATCACCCAGCTCAAGAAGGACTGCCGCTCCATCTTCCCCGTCGCCGAGTACGCCTACACCACCATCCCCACCTACCCCTCGGGCCAGATCGGCTTCATGGTCTGCTCCAAGGACCCCAACGCCGACGTCAAGACCCCTCTCCGACAGTGGACCAAGGAGGAGGAGGATGAGAAGTGCCGATACTACTCTTCCGAGATCCACAAGGCCAGCTTCGTCCTGCCCAAGTTTGCCGAGAAGGCCCTCGAGTAAGGTCACCATAAACGACGACCGAAAACGAGAAACGACGACAATTGGGTTGGGCATTGCTTACGAGTTTAATGTTGGAAATGGGATCACGGGGGAAAAACCAGGCCAAGGTGGCCATTTGGATTCATGGATGCCAGGATATGCATCACAATACGGAAAAGACTCTGGCGTTACTGCGAGTAGGGCTCATGGAGTCATGAAATATAGAGGATTTCAATCTCTCATCTGGGGTCCTTGTCTATGTGAAACTGCTCCAACCATGTTTTATATCACGAACCAACTTGAACCAAGGAAATGTAACGGCTTATAACTTTTGACAAGTTTCTATTATCTAGTCTCATCTAATCATAGCTCCTCGAACTGGACCTTTCCTTGGCTCACATCCGGATACACGTCGAATCTCCGTTGTGTGTTGAGAGGAATATTCCTCCTCGCTTCGGTGATCTTTTCAGGTTCAAGCTCCCACTCGATAATGGTCTCTTTCTCATCAGCCTCGACAGGGACGTGTGCCAGGGGGTCGGCGACAAGACTGTGACCCCAGGCAACATAGTCCGAGTCGACGTTGCGGGCGGGACTGCACAGCGCAACGTAGAGTTGGTTATCGGCAGCACGGGCTCGGCCGAGGAGTTGCCAATGCAGAGCGCCGGTGGTGGTGTTGAAAGCTCCGGGGTAGATGAGAGCAAAGGCACCCTTGCGGGTTGCGATGGTGGCCAGCTCAGGGAAGCGCACGTCGTAGCAGATGGCGACGGCAATCTTGCCGTACTCGGGCAGGTCGACCAGCGTCACCTTGTTTCCCGGGCTGAGGACATCGGACTCGCGGAAGGTGACCTTGCCGGGGATGTCAATGTCGAAGAGGTGCACCTTTCGGTGTGTGGCCAGAAGCTTGCCATCCGGTCCAAACACCAAGCAGGTGTTGTAGTGCTTGCCTGTGTCTGGACTGAACTCGGGGATTGACCCACCGACGAGGTAGACACCATTGTCGGCAGCCATGGCCGAGAGGGCGTGGAACGAAGGCGCGGCATCGCGGGAGGGAGGACTCGGCAGAAGTGTCTCTGCGTACTCGGGGAAGTGCTTCGTTCCGTACGGCGAGTTGAAGCACTCGGGGAGGACGACAATCTTTGCCCCTGAAGCTGCGGCGCGGGCGACGTGCGAGGCTGCGCTGGCGAGGTTGGCCTGCTTATCTGCCCCCGAGGCGAGCTGCACCAGGGACAGCTTGACGGGCTTCTTGAGGACTGGTTCGGGGATGGACGACATCTTGCGGACGAGGGAGGGCGTGTAGCAGCTACGGGGGATCGAGGATGAGAAGAGGGATCTTGAGGTTATGGCGACTCGACGGAGGGCACTTCGCATGGTGAGATATAACAGAAGTTGAAGAAGGAGGAGAAAAGATAGCTATATATCATGCAGAGAGAGATGTCGTTTACTCCTCCCCTCCGGTGACCGGATGGAAGTGGGGGTGGGGTCAATTTGCCAATTACGCGATGGGGCTCGGCATGACGCGGGGCAAAGAATCGTGAGAGACGCTATTTGTCAGGAACGAAAATGGTAATGGGGAGCGACGGAGGCTGTTGTCCGCTCCATGATTTTTCTTGAGGGTTTAAGATAGTCTACGAGTTGGCATAGTGTGTGCTCGGGAGGTGTAAAGTAGATCCGAAACTGGCCGAGATTCTGAGATTGAGCACTAATTCGAGAACTCTTGCAATCTATGTGAATTAAAACACATTCTCTTAGCCCCCCTCTCCCCTGGTACCGAAATACACATCTTATAATGTTATCTCACTTCGTTTTGTTGGTCTGTGTTAAAGGTATTAGCTTATCCTTTTCTAAGGGTAGCTATAGGAACTATCTTGAATATTTGATCTTCTTATTCTAAGTTGGGATTATAAGAGTCAAATAGAATGAGGAGACGCTGATAGGTATTTGCCTAATGCTGGAACTTATGTTGCTCTATGTGCTTACTATCAATTGGATATATACAACACTAGTTGGGATTAATCTTGACTCAAATCTAAGATGGTCATTGAATACAAGGTGCTATGTAAGTAAAACCTGATAAATGCAAGGCATAGAGTCATAGAGCAACATTTATTGACTAACATTTAAGTGAAGCTGGAGAGAAATTATGTCATGATAAAGTGTGCAATCATAACTTCAATGTCACTCAAGAGCATAGTAAGTGGTTGGAAAGAATAGAGTTGCTGTCGAGGTTCTCTAGACACGGCAAAGAAGCACATGATGCTGCCTCTAATGCCCAAATCAAGTAGCTCATCAACGAGTGACTCAACGAATCTTCCTCAAACAATTGCCCATAGTATCATTCCATCATCAAAGAAAAGGAAAAAAAAGGAGAAAAAAAATCAAGGTATCTCAAAGTATCAACTCTCGCAGACTCATAAACCCTCTTAAACATGTGCTGGTTGACATATACATGCGAGACCCATCAGGTCCTCAATGTTTAGAGAGCCCATCACGAAGAGCGACGGCTGTACACGCCTTGGTTGTTTGGCGGCGATCCATGGTTGTTGTTATTGTCGCGCTTTGGTGGTGCAGGGGGATTGCCCCCCTGATGTTGCACCTGTGGAGGAGCAGACGCCCCTGCGAGATAGTCGTAGGAAACCCTACGGACTTTGCTCCCTTGGCAGAGCTTGCAGATTTGACTAGTTCTGGGTTAGCAACGCTTGACAATAGTGATATGATGAGTAGACCTACGCTTCGCGTTGGAACGAGCCGCTGCAAAGATCGCAGGTGATCCAGGTCATGCCATACTCGTCAAAGACGTAGGAGGAAAGGGGTGAGCTCATGATGGCAACTTAAGAAGAAGGCTGTCTGAGATGAGGCTGAGTTCAAGTTGATCTGGCTGTTGTCGTTCAAGTTGTTTGCTCAACTAAAAGAACACCATCCTGAGACGTTGGGAATCTTGCTGGTATATATACTCGGGATCTGGACATCATCAACACTGCCGAAGGAGAACAGCCAACAGACTGGGTCCCGTCCGTCCATGATGGCAACCAACACCTCACCGCCCCGCGGAGAGTTATCAAGACGAGGGTTGACACAAGCGCGTCCGTCTGTCAGAGTCGGTAGCTGCTGTCATGACGCCGGCTGCAATCGGGTCTTGTGATGGCGATCATGTCAAGGATGGGCAGTTGCCTTGATTCGGGCTCTCACACCTCGACCGTAAAAGCCATGTCATGTCTGGGATAACCTGAGCCCAACCGTGAAAGGAAAAAGGTCCAGGCGGTAACGGCTTCCACATTCGCTACCGCTCTGTGGTCATCTTGGGCCTCATTTCGAGGCGTCCATCCATGCTCATGCCCACGCCTTCTCCGCAGCGCGCAACTACAACTGCAACTGCACACGGTGGACCGAATGGCGAACAGCCTTGGCTTCCTACGCCTCCTGCAGCCTCCCCCTCGGTCTGCGCAAGGAGCGCCTCGCGGACCACATCCTCGGTGCCTACTGGAGTGTTGGGCGGGGAGTAAATCCCTCGACGTCTTGACCGGTTCCGGAGAGGACCGGCAAATGGAAGCCCGCGCTGACCAAGCCCGCCGGCTCACTGCATGATCGCTAGGTCGTGCTTCACGTTCCGGCCGCCGACGAGCCAACCTAGGCCAAGACCCGTCGAGAGCGGCGGATTCGGCTGAACGTCTGCGGCCTCGCGGTTGGCGGCAGCATCCCAGCTCTAAGAAACAAGCACCTAGATACTATTGCGTGCATCCATGATTAAGCTCCTGCATCAGCCATGAGACCATGTGCGAGGGGCTTGTTGGGGTAGGGCAAGAGTCGGCCAAGTCATTTGTCAAATCCACGTCACATCTTGTTTGAGAAGCAGATATCTGAATCTCGTGCAATGTCAGGTGTAGCCTTACCTGGAGGCGGCCTTGGGCTGAAGGTGAGGCAATGACACTGACAAACGGCCCTGTCCGATGATGTAGTTGTCGTCCAGTGGTTCTCTGTAGTGCTTCCATAGCAGCCTGTGTTATCCAGCATGTACAGGCCCGAGGCTGTGGACGCCTCGGCCGCCGTCCCCGTCCCGCGTCCGTCCCGTGTCGTCGCCCGGTGCATCCTCCCGATAAGCGTCGGGCCCCCGTTCAGCTCAGCAAGGATTCTTTCCCTTCCTTTCACAACTAGACCGACTTTTTTTCGGCAGACCGTTTACATGTTCGTTTCTGTATTAGGGAGGGCCGAAAAGCCCGTTCCCGAGACAGGACCAAGCATGCAAGGCCACGACGTTTTTGTCGACATCCCACGCTTGTGTTCCCCATCATCAGCTCGACCGGTCAACAATAGTCGTCCCGAATCGACCAAGCGAATCCCAGGAATAGAACGAGTTAGACCGGCAACTCTTTGTGATTTCATCGACGTGTACGTGTGCTTCACTTCCCTGGCTGTATCTTGTCGTGTTACCCTCTTATCCTCTGGGACCCTTGTCACGCGCCTTGTCGTCTGCCCATTCAGGGTTATCTAAGAGTAAAAATCACTGGTAGAAAGAACTGTGACCAATCTGAGAGTTTGTCATTGATTAATGCCGTCTCTGGCCTTTTGCTCGGCACAAGAGCTCGGCCAGTGCAAACGAGGCTATTCACGATCTGACCACCATGTTCCACCTCCCTTGGTTCAGTTGGTCCACGAGTCACAACCCACCATCCGTAGACACTTGTCGAGAGAATCAAGGTGGGGGTCTGGCGTAGAAATTGGGCACAAGGCAATTTTAAGTCTGTTTCACAAACTTTCTGGCAAGGCTCATCAGGAGATATGATGCCAGATGCCTTGATTTTCAGTCCTGCAGATCCAGTTTCCGACAATTGAGCTGCTTTGATTAGATGGCATCCACGTTGATGCCAGAACATCAGATGACCCACAATGCAGCTCGAGGCAATCGATGGCAACGCCGGCGATACGAGGCCTCAGCTCGCAACAGAGGGACAACCTGATTCGCGGGGCAACGTGGCTATCAATAGACAGCCCAACTATGTGTCGCATGGCGCGGCTTCGGCTTCGGACTCTTCTCCGATAACTTACTGACAAATGCTCGGTTGAGAGGGCCTCAGATAGGTCAACCACCGTCTCGGCTTCGGCGTTACAAGCAGGGGCTCCGGCACTTGCGCATGCCACTGACGAATATCTGATGTATTCCCCAAGACTGAAGCCGAGTTGTCAGGTTTTCTGACCAAAATCCGAGACAAAACGGCAGGTATGTCTAAGAGTTTCCGAGAGAGCAGGGGTCGACAAGCCGTAGTCAACGTCCAACGGCGTCGCACAGCATTGGACCTGCATTGTGACATATTCGTGAAATGATCTGATAATGCTGTTGAGAGTTATTTTGAAATTGACGTTGGCCAGAGGGAAGGGTATCCGTGGAGGGTAGAAGAGACCGGACTTGACATGTGGGCGAATACGTTCTCAAGCTGAACTCCTCAAACAATCGCCATGAATCACGCGTAGAGGCCGAACGCTGAGAATAATAGCAAGCGATATGTGTGTAGATGACAGCACTCGAGTCCAGCGATGATTCAGCGTGGCGTTGTCATAACGGCTGTGGGTAGCCGCCTGCAAAGCAAGGCTTACCTGCCTGACCCAATCGTTGAACAGTCCACTGGAACATGCTGGCGTGGACAGGTTCTGGTAGCACTCGAAGAAAAGAGCCCCGACATCCTGAGTCGGTGGCCCATGCAAAAACCTGTCGCCAATATGCGAGACGGGTGATGGCATGGGCAAAAACGTCGATGAGCTCGTGTGACCTGTCGTACAGGCGGAGGTTCCTCCGACACACAATGACGAGTTCGGCGGATAGGCAGCGCCCCACGGAATCCAGCAGAGGTACCTTCGTTCGTCTGAAAGCTTGTCATTTCGTATGTGACGTGGATCCAACTCGTGATGGTGTCTTTCTCGGTGTATCGTCTTCGTGGGATGACATTGAGCCATGTTGCATGCCGAAACAAATCATTTCGTTCTCCAAACGCCTCCATGGCAATCCCATGACTCTGACGAGATGATTTCCAGTCTTGACTTGCATGAAAGAAAAGTTCGTGGTTAGAAAACAAGAAAAGTATATGTCGTGCTGTGAGGAAGGCAGGGAGGAGGGTTATGCTTGACATCGGGGTCATGCACGGATTAGAGCATACCCCGATTGGTGCATCTCGGCGACCGCGTCCCGCGCAGCGCAGGCCAAAGTTAGGAATCAATGGGAGTTACGATACCTCTAGAGCTACCTCTCGCCTCCCTCACCCTAGAAAAGGCTACAAAGTCCCTGGAGGACTCGTCTACCATGAGCTGAGCTTCAAGCGACTGATTTACCGTCTTCAACATGTCTGTCATTCTCTGCACTGGTAAATGCGACTGACCTACTCTACGACTTGCGACTCGCGAGCTAACCCACGTCGCAGCTGGATATGACCACACGATCAGGTTCGATTCGACCCGCGCTTCCTCCGCGAGTTTCCCCCGTTGACACTCTTTCTCGATAGGTTTTGGGAGGCATTGTCGGGTATCTGTTCGCGCACCATACAGCACCCAGACTCGCAGGTGAACCGTCTGTGCATCTCACCCGACAAGCGATACCTCGCTGCCGCGGGCCACCACACGGTCAAGCTCTACGATATCAAGTCGACCAATCCGAACCCGCTGCTGACTTTCGAGGGTCATACTGGAAACATCACCGGTGTCGCCTTTCACTGCGAGGGAAAATGGATGGTGACTAGCTCCGAGGACGGCACCGTCAAGATCTGGGAGACGAGGACAGGGACAATTCAACGAAGCTATAACCATGGCTGCCCTGTCAATGATGTTGTAATCCACCCAAACCAGGGTGAGATTATAAGCTGCGATCGGTCTGGCAGCGTGAGAGTCTGGGACTTGGCCGAGAACAACTGTTCCCACGAACTCATCCCAGAAGAAGACGTCTCAGTCTCCAGCGTCACAGTCGCTAGTGACGGCTCTCTCCTATGCGCTGCGAATAATGCCGTAGGTTTTCAACACCTCACCTGACAGTCTGATTCTGACATATACAGGGCAACGTGTTTGTATGGAACCTTATCCAGAACTTTGACCGCACCCAATTAGTCCCAGTCACGCACTTCAGCGCTCACAAGGAATACATCACGCGTATCTTGCTCTCACCTGACGTCAAGAAGTTGGCGACCTGCAGCGCCGACCACACGGCAAAGATATGGGAGGTCAAGAACATTGAGCCCACCACAGACCCGGAACCCAAGCCGTACCCGCTCGAGGCAACCCTCACCGGCCACCAGCGCTGGGTCTGGGACTGCGCCTTCAGCGCTGACTCTGCCTACCTGGTGACGGCCTGCTCGGACCACTACGCGCGACTTTGGGAACTGCATAGCCAGCAGATCATTCGCCAGTACAACGGGCACCATAGAGGAGCGGTTTGCGTCGCGCTCAACGATTATTCCGAGACGCGATGATTCAGGCATTGGGTGCTGTCAAGATTGGTTGGCCGGAGAATGGCGTTGGGTCCGTGTGTTTTGGTTGTTTAAAGATGTGTTGATGATTGTTCGAGAGGTTTTGTATGCTCCTCGCATGGCAGGCTAGCTGTACCCGATTGTGTATGAATGGCAAGTGTTAGACTCGCATATGAAGTTCTATATTGTAGTGTCTTTGCGGTGATTGGTTCTGAAACGATGTCAAAGTAAGAAAAGGAGTGAATACTCGACACATCAACTAGGCTCTTTGCCACATCTAAGACCAATCCAAGAGCAAAAGAAAAAGATCTAAAGGAAAAATGATTTCTTATTAAGTCTCTTCTACCCATCTGTTTAATGCTTATGCTAGGATATGTTATATGTGTGCTAAATATGCTCTCAGGCAAGATCATGATACTACAACTCTTCTAATGGGACGTGGCGCAAGACATGAGGCATCCTTGAAAGGATAGTCCAATGTGGCGATGTCGAGTCGGATGTGGTTCTTGACAAGTGCGATATTTGTCATTGAGAAGACTAGATTGGATATGAGAAGTGAATCTGGTAAAGTCACGGTAGTGGTGAAGACATATTGTGAAGCAGCAACTCGATTGCTCATGCTAGATGCAAAGCTAATAGGTCGCTGCAGATTTCCGTATGGCATTCCATCGCTCGTGAAATTATTCGCCCATCTTGTTGAGACGGTCCTTGGCAGACTCCTTTGCCTCATCCGAAGCGTTGGGGTTGCTCAGGGTCCTAGAACTTGGTCAGTACAGGCCTACACCTCTGAAGACGAAGAGACTCACGACTTGAGGCCACCAGCAACATTACCAGGGTTCTTCTCCTTGTTGTCACCGGCCTTGGAGACTGATGTGCGTGTTAGATTCTATTTCATGGTCAAAAGATGAAAGTTCTTTACCATTGCCGTCGTTGAACTCCTCATGAAGAACCTTCTTGGAGTGCTCCTTGGCCTCCTGGGAGGTGTTGGGGTTGTTGATGGTAGCCTTGTGGCCGCCGGCGATCTGAGCATCGGTCATCTTGATGGTTGTGGGTGGTAGATTGGAGTTGATGGAAGTGGTTGTTGTTGCTGTTGCTGCTTAGGATTGTTGTGCTGATGAGAATGAAGAGAGAGTATTCATCGAAGGACAACGTCCCCTTCTTATACTTGCTCCTCGACACTCATCCTCGCAGATCGCCGATGTGCTCTTGAACAACCACCGTGAAAATCGACTTCATTGACGCAATTGATGACCTCCTCGATCCTCTAGCTCATCTATTCCGGCGGTGAAGCTACTAGTAGTCTCGCACATTTCACGACCTCCTACTCGCTCGATCACAGAGCTTTCATTCTAGAGACTGTGCCGTCTGCCAGAGTGGTGACGTGTGGGCGTATCCGGGGTAAGACTTCTACAGGGATTCTTTCTCTCGGTCAGGAACAAACACTCCATGCCTCCCCTTGCGTGCCAGTCTGCCCTCTACGGCATCAGTCATCTTCGGCAAAAGGCGTGCCCGGGAGATGCTAACCTGTGCGATCAAGGTTAGCTCCGATCCGGGCTACTGCGAGGCATCAGGGCGGCTTGTATACACCGATGGCCGGTGAGTTATTAGGCAGACGAGGAAGAGTCCTCCATCGAGATTCACGGTCAATAGAAGAACTTTGGTTCACCGCCGTGATGCAGCAGATATCACCGCGCTCGTCAACGTCGTAGCCCAGGGGTTAAAGTTGAGACTGTCGGGTTTGGGGGCCTAAGATATCAAGTCATGACGCATCAATTTTGACGGTTGATCAAAAACAACACACACTTGCCCGTTGTAGAAACGGCCGCGAGATGACGGGTTTTGTTTTAACAGAGAAAAGACGCCAAAAAGCAAAGAGAAAAGAGACGGGAGACGCGGGCTGCTCCGTCGATGAATCATCATTGGCGTGTTGTGCATGACGTCGAGACGTGTCTGGTGCTGACACGAACACTGCGCGAAGTCCCGTGAATCTGCACACGCAACAGACTACTGTGTGAATCAAGGTTCAGGTGAGATGATGAATGAGAGGTCAGGAATTGTCCTCTTGTGAATGTCTTGGGAAGGGTTTGAGTGGTAAAGGAAAAAAAGGACAAGAGTTCAGCCGAATGCAAGAGACGAGCTGAGATGATGCTGTAACACGGCTCGGAGGTACGCGACCATGTCAGACCTGATCTCACAGAGTTTCTCGTAAAGGAGATGGCCGTGGTGATCGGTCATTGCCGGATTATGTGCATCTCTTGTCACTGGGAGAAAAGGGGATTGATGATGGGATAGCATTTGGTCCTTCATCAGACAAAGGCCGCAACCAGCAAGCCAATGACCATCGTGATCCCGGATATGTATGTTGATCCGGAACTCTGAAGAAACCACCTTTTGGAAACCGACCCAGGCCAGGCGTCCTTTTGAACGCCACGTCGATCAAAGAGCCCAACTCGAGTCGGCGTGTCCGCGTCAAACCCGACGAATCAGGGTCAAGAGGTGCCCCCTGCGCGGCTCTTGGCCATGCGTCCATCACCAGAAACCTCCACCCGCACGAGGTCCCGGCTAGAAAAGATTGGATGAGAGAGGCCTACCACGGGCTACACTCGGAGTGTTTTTCAAGACGGCACATGACGTCGTGTAAGAACCTTATACCCCATGTCCAGCTGAGCAGGGATCTGAAGAGTGAGCGGACCCAAGCGCCCGGGGCGGTCTGCATGACTTGACCAGAAGAATCCGTTGGGATGGTTGATGTCGATTGTCAGAAAAGAAACAGAAGAAAATGCGGCTAAAAACCTCAGCGCAGCCAACCACGCGGCGTGTGGGGGAATAGCAAGCCACGCCCAAGCCCCCCTGAAGGAGGAAGATCGGGGGCGTCTCCATCCTGTGTCTGGACCCCTGTAGCAAATAGCGTCAGCTAGAGCGAGGCTGAGGCCGGCCCGCCACCTCCAATAATAGAACGCATCTGGCATCTTGTGTCGATGACATCCACCTTGGATCAACACCATCTACAACTCCAAACTCCGCTCACAGGCCTCACAGGGCTGCCAGACGAAAGCCCTCTCAGACGCACGAGCCTCCTGTTCCCTCGTCTCTCTCTCTCTCTCATTCTACACGCCCCCCCTGGACTCCACGCATCCATCCCTCCTTGAGCCTAGAACAATCATGACCTCAGACGACAAGCCCCCAGTCTTCAACTACATCCTGAGCTTCATCCTCGTAGGGCTCGCATGGGGCTTCACGACCCCTTTCATCCGCCGGGCCGCCCAGTCTCACAACCCTCCTGCGCATCCGGTCCTCGAGAGCCCTGCCGTCCAGGCCAGCTGGCTCAAGTCCAAGGTCTACGGGGCATTCTTCGGGGTTGTCGATCTCCTGAGGAACCCTCGCTACGCCATCCCGCTGGTTCTCAACCTCACGGGAAGTGTGTGGTTCTTTCTGCTCATTGGCAAGGCCGGTAAGTCTGCTGTCTCTGATGGGCGCCTGTCAGAAGAGTGTCGATCCTCCCAACTAGTCTAGACCGGCCGAGGTTGACAGGTCGCCACCTCTAACCTCTGTATCAACTGCTGATGACGACAATTATCCAGAACTGAGCCTGACGGTACCCATTGTGAACACTTTGGCGTTCCTATTCACCGTTCTCGGTGATTGGTACGTTGACGGCAAGGTAATCAGCCGAGGTGAGTGTTTTTAGTGCCTATTCTTCGGAGGTTGTCTCTAAACGTCTATTCCAGATACCGCAGTTGGGATGGGCCTCATGCTGGGCGGTATTGCCTTGTGCGTCCAGAGCAAGCGTTGATATATATCGGCCATTTTATGTATAACATGTAACTGTTATGAATCTTCATGCACAAATGTCAGTCCGGTGTCTCCGGATTGGTTACCGCCGTTTGCAGCATGTTGATGCGTGACTCCACCGCAAAGCCTCCCATGCTTGGAGGCATTTGTTGAAGGTGCAAATATTTACTGTCAATTCAAGTCTTGTAGAAACTATGAATAGAGAAAAATTGGCGAATTTTTACATCTATGCCAGACTTGTCTTGAGTCAATATTTCGTGACAATTGCAAGCTGGACGCATCTTAACACGTTGGAGCACCAATATGTCCCCGTCTTACCATAATGCGCATACTCGCTTAAAAGCAGGAACAACGCCTTTCTGGAAAACGGTGCATATAGTAGACCGCCATATGCCACCATGCCAAGAATAGTTTCTAGCGTAGAAGGATGTTCCAAAATGTCTGTCCAGATGTAGTCAAACTCGTTTGTCATCTAGACGCCAAATGATCCAAACAATGCCAGCTAATTGTCCATGTTAATCTTCTGCAGCAACTTCACTTCTCACAAAATAGCCAAAACAAGGTAAAGTAATTGTTCATGTTGATTCTTCTGCTCCTGGCAGTAGTTGTATTACAATGGAGCCCAGCCCCATGTTGACCCCCCTTGGAGGAGGAACCCTCTCTCTATCTCTTTGGATATGATGCCCATGCCAGGTTGCAAATGCCATTTCATGACCATGAATAAAAAAAAAAAAGGTTCATGAATCTTTCTCGGTCGTGAGAATGTCGAACAGAAAAACACACTTGGTTCTCCTTGACCACCCCTTTTTCTCCTTGCGTGTATTTCACCAGTTCCCAAAAAAGAAAACCCGACATATAAGAAAAAGAACTCCGTGCAAAAATGTTCCGGCCGTAGGGGTTTATCGCGTAAGAATCGTAGGCGTCAAGAATAGAAAATTCGTGTGAGGCGTTGGGTTGTTGTTTTTGTCGGTTCATTCATGAAGTTGTTGTTGTGTTGCTTCCGGGGTATCTTTGATCGCTTCATCACTTCTTCTTCCCCCCTTCAAGCCATTCGTTCATCGGCGTGCTCGAAGCCAGCGGAGCACGCTTCGAAGGCTGGGGTCTTCGGCCGTCCAGCGGCCCATTCCGTCGTCCGAGGCCTTGAGCTCAGCGTAGATTACTTCGTCGCTGACGGCTGCCAGTTCCTAATCACAGAGGCGGTCAGTTGGGAGCCCCCAAGAGAAATCAAGAAGACGGTCGTACCGTTCGAAGTTGGCGGTCGCAGGCGCGGAGTTGCGACTGGTTTCTCGATGGTGAGCCGCTCTGCAGCACCTGTCGTCGGTATTCGACCCATCGTTGCGCCGCCGCCTGACGGAGATAGATCTTCTGTCCCTCGTGTCGTCTTGCGTACGCGTCCAGAAGAACCCTTTACCACAATGGTCAGCCTCGAAAACCCCTTATCCTGCACGAAAAACACCTACTGCTTGAGCTCGGCCTTCATCTGCTCGTCCTCGCCGCCAGGAGGGTTGGGCACGCTCGTGTCCGCCGCACATTCCAGAATGTGCTGTCCATCCAGTGCACACTGGCGGAGAGCAGCCCAGCCCTCGGTGTAGTAGTCACCCGTGTCCTCGGGGTCGACAGGGGCCGCGGCGATGTAGTACTGCAGCGTTCGGAAATCGGAGAGAACCTCAGCAACCCGTGCTGTGCGATACTCGTTCACTGTGGGGAGACAAGGGTTTTACGTGTCAGTGCTTCTGAGCTGCTGTAGGGAGGGTCGGGGGGGAGAGATGGGATGGGAGGGGCGGCGGTGCAAGGCTGCGGCCTGGGGAACCAATTGTTCTCCCAGGAGAGCCGCCAAGGTTGCCGGATACGACGTACATCCGTCCATTGTTATAGAGATTCCGGAGTGGCAGAGAATGTGTAGACAAAGGTTCAAAAGTTGACTAGGAATGGTTGAGAGTCGTGTGTCGGTCAAGCCAGTAAAGGTCGAGAGATATTCGAAAGGGATATAATTGCGATTTTGTTGTTGCAGAGGAAAGCAAAGTTGGTGAAAGGTCGAATGGTAGACGGAGGAAAACAGGCAAGGAAATGATTATAGAGACTTTGTCATGCCGATCACTGGACAATTGAGAGAAGCCGGTTCTTCAAATGCTGCTTGACTGAACAAGTCACAACACGATTCCATCAACCGACTTGGGCATCCTTTTTGTATATCGTGATGGTCCGTCGAAGGCCTCCCGATGAGTAGTCCCCCCCCTTCGGAGAAAAAAAACACAAGGAACCACAAGCCTATGCTCCGGAAAGGGACCCATCTCCTAGAGGAGAGACGAAGGCGAGCTGCCAACAGCCTTTCACTCTTTGCACCCCACCAAAACGGGAGCGAACGGCTACTAGGGGCCACCCCCTCCTTAGCTTGGTACAGTAGACACACAAACGAAGACGACACGACATCCATCACAGAGTGTAAGGGACCCGGCAATTGAGCCAGCCTTCTCATGCGGGCCACCAGTGAGAGGGTCGGGAGCGCTGCCTCCACCCGGCGGGTGGCAGGGTCCTATCCAAGCTGGAAAGGAGGAGCTCAAACACACATACGACCCTGGACGAGCTGTGGCGAAAACCACTTCTGTCGAACCGACGACCGAAGCCTCACCCTCAGCCCTATCCCACCCCTGGCAGCAGCATAGTTTAATGCAGGGCCCGTAGGATGGGCACGTCATGGGTCATGGGAGGTGTAAGGAATTGGGAGCCGTGAATGGTGGACAAGCCACTCTCCGCGATAGGCCTGCATGTCCGAGAGAGTTTCTGAGGCGTCCTGGAGGCTTCTCCTTGGCTTCGGCCGACAGATACACCCACAAAGCCTCGTGTCACCAACCCTGGATGGGGATAGAGACGCCGAGACGCGGTGCTGCTTGTCTGAGCCGCGTGGGTCGGGGCCATTTGCGAATCGAAAGGCGTCGATTCCCTTCTGCTTTTCTTTACAAAGCAGAAAGGGCCGGGCTGTGTCCACAAATCTACCAGACGAGAGATAGGTACCGGACTGTAGTTGCAGGGGTTCCGGAAGAGGGGGGGATTGCGGTCAGAATGACCAAGCACCTAACTTGACAGGCGCGCCAAGTATCGTGCCAAACGTCGCCGGTACAAGTTGAAAGGCAGGGTATGTCGGTTCAGTGCCTGATAGTCCGCAGTCCGGCGCGGACTGACTGCAAGTGCATGTGCATGTGGTGGTGGTGGTGGTAGTGGTGGGTTTCTGCGGTGGGTGGAGTATTCATGGTAGTGGCGCCGGCTCAGCTATGTCGAGCCACCACTAGTCGCGCCAAAAGAGGAAAGGGCTTGGGGGTCTATTGCGGGATAGTCGGCTGGGCGGGACCAATAGGCGCGCGGATGACGCCTAGGGCAACGGTTTGGGGCGAGCTGAGGAGGAGCAGTTTGGAAGAAGTTGGAGGCGTCTGATTGGTCAGTTGTGGTCGTGTCGCTAGATCTGGTCAAGCCTACGAGAAAGAGGCCGTCTGAAAACAAGAGGGAATGTAACCCTAGGACACTCAAAAGAAAAATGTAGGTTGAGAGAAATAAAACACTCGCTGCGCTGCACTGCACTGTCAGGGGGGGCCAGCAGGCTGAGTCAAATCCATCGCGGTGACACCGATTGTGAGAAATTACAGGCGATGATGATGGAGTTGAGGGTCATGAATGGAGGCACGAGTGATACAGACAGCTCCCATCACGATGCTGTACTTGCCGAATCGGGTAGGTGTCAAGTGTCCTGACGTCGGCTCAACTCTCGATGCAGGCCTCGTGAGGCGCAGGCTCAAGCGCAGGCACACACAAGCTCGAGCGCAATCTCTAGATCTCCTGAAACATTACTACACCACTGCATGCATGCATCTTACTGCTTATCATCCATCCTTCTCCATCTTCCAGCTCGGCCGGGTTCTTTCAACAAAAGTCCGAGATCATAATCGTCCGTTCCCTGCATCTTGTCTGTGATCTAGGCTGGTTCCATCGACGTCAAAGAGCCGCCCGCCAAACTGTGGCGTCACGCTTCTATTGTTTGCATGGCGCCGTTTATTCTTGAGGCCGCCTCTTTTTGTTGTCTCTCAACGTCTCTGCTGCCGCCATTCGCCTCCGCCAACAGTTCGTTTACCCGTTGAAACTAATGTTAGCTGTTTCAACCGTTCGCCTCCCAACGGCCTCATCACGGCTCCCCTTCCCGCTCCCGCTCCCGCTTCCCCCATTGTCTCGTCGTGTGCTTCGCTCTCCTCCTGGATTGGACGTGAAATCTTCTTCTCAGCGCCCCTCGGGAGGCTCAAATCGGCGCTTACCGGAGTCAGCCAAACTGCCTCCCAGGGCCCTCCCAGCCCCCAACCGAGAGACTGGCCAGGGCCCCCCTGTAGACAGATCCGATCGACTGGAATGCCTTTCAGATGCTCCTCTTCAAGCCCCCTCAAGCCTCTTTTCGTAACTCACGACATCCATCACACCCGCACCATTTCCAAGCGCAGAATCGACGCCAGCCATCGTCCACCCTGGACCCACCACGCGACTCGGGAGCCCTCCTAGTTCCAAGGTCTCGGGCTGCTAGTCCTTGGCGCAAGGCATACTCGCCCACCATTGGGCTATCAGGCGCGCCCATTCACTTGTCAGTTGCTCAATCCGAAATGAAGACCTCGTCAGAATCTATTGCACATGGTTTGGACGCCTACCCAGCCAGACACCTTGAACTAGGACCCACGCCAACAACCACGACGGCATCCAAGTTCCTGATCCCCATCATCCATCCCCCTGCATGGCCCACGTTCTTGGAAGCAGCACGCACGTCGTGTCTACTTGCTTGCTGCATTACATGCTGTGAATCAACTTTCTGCCCTTCTAGACCAGGTCCATCGTCCCATTCATCGTAGGCGGCGCTTCTTCTATGATATCATCATTCTCTCTGTCCGCTCAGTCCTTCTCGGCAATAGCTTGTAACCGGTCGTCAATCTCCTCCTCGGTCAAGGTTCTGAACCCTGGGTAGGTTCCCTCCTCACCGTCGGCTCGCGGGCCGCCCACGATACCAATCTCAATCTCCCCCTTCTTGAAATCCATGCTCAGGACGGTGCTCAGCGTCGTAATGGCCAGCTCAACCACATCCTCCCAGGAACCCTCAGCGTGATCCTTGTTGCGCAGCTTCTTCTCGAGGTGGTTCAGCGCTTCCTGCTGCTTCGGGCCCGCCGCGGTGCCCTTGTAGCCGATGTAGTATCCGGCAGGGTCGCACTTGAACAACTGGGGACCATATTCCGAATCGAGTGCAATCAGCGTCGTCGCGACGCCGTAGGGCCGCATGTATGCCTGGGGATGATGTCAGCACATGATTGGCCACTCTGTTTTGACCGCTAGAGCATGCTTACTCGCTGAGTGTAGACCTGGCTGATGTTGGCCAAGCGCTTCGCCAGGGCATCAGCTGGCATCTCGTAGCCGTACTTGTATCGGAACTCGGCCGCCTCGCCCTGGGCCCTTTGAGCAAAAGCTCGGGCATCTGCGATGGATCCTGTAATCACGCATCCGACCGAGGGCGAGATCTGGAAGATGTGGGAGACGGAGGCAGGGTCGATCAGCTTATCCTGTTGCCTGCATCAGTCTTTGATCTCGACATCTCATTCGAACATTTCCAACATACGGGGACCTTCTTCTGGGACAGGACAACGGCGCAGTCCTTGCCTCTCACACCGACAGACATGATGTTGGCTGCTGTGATCGCCTTGAAGGCGTACTCTGTTCAGGATATCATGTCAGTCTCGGGAACAGGCGCTCGTCAACGTCATCGAACAAGGGAGCATCGTGGGGTTGGCCTTGCTCGGGGATCGATGGGGAGCTCGCATACCAACTTGGTACAACCGACCATTGTCGGCAAAGATGGTGATGTGTCGGTCGTATGCGCCGGCTGTGATAATTGAAGGTTAGCTGAAGCTCATGATGGATGGATTGCGGGTAGGTGATAGCCTGACGTACCCGACATTGTGGAGGATTGTATGGGTTGTGAATGTAGGTGTCGGACAAAATTAGACTGCGAAGCTCAAGCAGAACACTACAAGTCCTGGCTGAGGAGATTCAAGGTGGAGGTTGACGATGTGGTGGTGGAGGGGAGCTGTTGCTGGTTGAGATGGTAGTCGACGCGTTAGCAGGAGCTTGCCTAGAGGCTAGAGCACACGAGGCAAGCAAGCTCAGTGGGAAGGCTGAGTTGATGCCTCGTCACATTACTTAAGCCTCAGGCAGAACATTGCAGGTGACAGAATAAGGGACCACCATCATTCTGATATGTGAGCACCATGTCTCGGGATATAGCATTCCACAACCTTCAAAAAAAAGTGCATTTCATCAATTTTTAATATCAGATATCTATTAACTTTATAATATTTTCATCATAAGGCTGGCAGTATAACCAGCTAATGAAAGCCATCAACATATAACTCCCCTCTATAATTATGTCGTCCTAGCTCTTATCTTATCAGCGACCATCCGGCTCCACTCGCGATATCTTCCCGATCCATTGAGAAAAAAGTTGCAGCCAACAAACATCCAAGGAAATCCGGCCCGCAACAACACGACACTCTGCATATCGACCTTGCACTTGCGCTAGAGGTCCTGCAACCATTGACAATTCGTACAAACCGTTTCCTTGCCCGTGCTTCGCTGCTATTGGCTCCCATAGGCCTGTGTCAACAACAAGTCCACCGCTCAGCAGCAGCTAGAAGAAAAAATTCAAGACCCCGGCAACCGCGAGAAAAGGTCCAGTCCAGGACGCGCAGAGCAGAGAAAAAAAAAGACTGGCTTTCGGGGTCAGAGCTTGGGTCTCTACGCTGCATCCTCCTCCCCTCTCGCTCCCGTTCGTTCCCTAGCTCCTCAGAAACACCATCTCCCACACACAATGTCTTCGTCCACAGGGAACGCGCCAGCGCAGCAGGTGCCAGCGTGGAAGAGACTGGGCCTCAAGCTCAAGCAGCCATCTGCTGCATCCGAGCCCGCAAGCACCCAAAGCCAAAGCTTTGGGCACCCAAGCACCACCCATTCGGCCACAAAGAGAAAACTCGACGCCCCGCAGCCTTCCAATTCCTCCCAGGTTGCTAAGCGACCACGCCAGCATGAGACCACGGCAGACCGGAATGGACAATTAAAGAGGCAGAAGTCGGTCACCTTTGCCGACACACCTTCCAGGAGCACAAACGCCGGCGTCGCCTCCAAGTTCAACACCCCGACAAAGACCCCCAAGCAGAGCAAGGCCAAGAGCAAAGGCCCCGCCAAGAAGGAAAAGCCCCAGGCTCCCACGGACCTCAAGCCTGCGTTGGAGCACCTGAGACTCTGGAAGACGGCTCGTGATAGCTGGAAGTTCAACAAGATCCACCAGAACAACCTCGTCAAGCACGTTTTCGATGCCGACAAAATCCCCGCCGCCGACATCGACGCCTTCTACGACTACATCCAAGACTTGAAGGGCTTCGGAAGGATGCGCCTGCGAGATACTGCTCGGGAGATCAGGGACCAGGACCAGTCCGAGGGGGCAAAGGCCTTCCCCGAGGGAACCAAGGATCTCGAGGCCACTCAGCAACGATATGAGACGGTACTTGCCAAGTATTTGGAGAACCAACCCGTAGGGACCAAGAGGAAGGGCTTCACAGAGGTTGACTACCTCTCTGATTCAGACGATGACGCCATTATTATCCAGCGGCTTGTCAAGCGCATGAGAGCTGAGCTGATCCTCGAGGAGCTGTCCGACAGCGATGACACCGAGACCAGCACGACATCTTCTCACACTATCACCGCTAGCGACAACAACGCCACGACGACTACAGATGCTGATAAGCGTGTCAAGCTCAATGACGGCACTGGAAAGCGGAAGCGGAAGTTGCGTGTCAACATGGACGACAGCGATACCAGCAGCTCTGAGTCGGAATCTGACTCTGACTCTGATTCAGACAGCGACTCTGATACCAGCAGCAGTGGAGGCTCGTCACCCGAGTCTGAGTCGGAGAATGAGGGTCCTGCTCGGCCTTACCGACGTCCGGGTGAAGAGGACTCGAGCGACTCTTCATCGTCTTCAGACGACACCAGTTCGGAGGAGGAGGACTCGAGCGAGGACTCGTCAGACGACGAGTGAAGAGTTGATGATACCAGGACACCATGCCATGATAATGAGGGATGATGAGTGTCGGCGTGGTGTGATTGGACAGGCTGTAACAATTATGTTTGGATACCAGTTCCCTGTTAGATACCCGCGGAACCTGTTTGTCACTCTGCTTGTAGTGGCTTAGTTACTTTTGGATAAGATGGAACATAGATGGATGCTCCAACGAGCACTTTGATAACGGGCTTGCATTGACGCACCTGGCATTTATTGTATGAGTGAACCTAGCTGTACAGTTTCGTGAAGCCCTCTGCAGGCGGCTGGAGCCAGTTCCTCTCGTCATAGTCCCTCTCTTGCCCCTCGATGATGTGGAATGTGTAAATGATCCTCCCCTTCTGACTGGTATTCCTCTCACTCTTGTGTAGCAAGTTGCCATGAATAAGAACCAGATCGCCAGCCTTGACCTCTCCCGGAACGTACTCGGCCTGGGATTCCGGCGCAGCACCTCCATATCCTTCCTTTGCCGGGAACCGCGGACCGTCATTGTCCACCATCTCGGTACCAACATTACCGGCCTTTCGTACCAACCTCTTTTCGACAGGCGCCCAGCGGTGCGATCCAGGTAGGAAGCTCAGACATCCATTCTCAAGCGTCGCGTCCTCGAGAGCATACCAAAAGCCCACAGCCGAAGGTGGCTTCGTGTACAGGAAAGTCGAGTCCTGGTGAGGAGGCACGGCACCACCAATCTCGGGCTGTTTGCAGATAACCATGCTCTGGAGACATCGTGGATCCTTGAAGCCGAGGCTCCGGGCGACAGCGGGCGGGCTGACGCTACCGGCGTCGTGGTCAAGCAGACGGGCAAAAGGCGGCGACAGAGCGTGCAGATAGTGACCGATCTTGTTGACGGCCCGGGCCTTGGGTTTGACGAGCTTGCCGTCGTCATCAAAGGCGTCCTCTTCGAAGAAGAAGCGGACCTTGTCGCCAGACGTGAGGAAGTAGTCATCACCGACGTGGTCGCGCTTCTCGCCGGTTGAGAACCGGGTCAAGGGGTGGTCCTCGAGAGAAAAGGAGTCGAGGAGGCGATGAGTTTCGTCTAGGAGGGAGGTGACGGTCGAGCTGGAGAGGGCTCCTGGGAGGATGAGATACCCATCGCGGTTGAAGGCATCAAGCTGCTCGGCCGAGAGTCCAGGCGTTGATTTAGTTACCATTGTGAATGTCTGTTGATATACGCCGTGATGTTACAAGTCGAAATGGGGATTTGGCGAAAGCAGTAGGCAAGTGTTGTTGATAGATTTGTAGGTGCTGAGATGAGGTTGGCGATAAGTGAAGTTGATATCTTTGGTTGTGAGTGACACAAGGTGGGGGAGGGGTCAACCCCGCCTGCATCATCACTTGGATGCCTCACACCAAGGCAAACAACGCCGAGGCCTCCCAATACGAAGCTATATCTATTCACACTAGTACTTGTCTTCAAGAAAAGCCTACCCAGCAACTGGGTGAATAAATGAGGCATCCAGTATGATGCACATTCACAATATTCACTGAACCATCACATAGAGAGCTAAAAGATACTCTATAGGAATTATCCTAAATATTTGGTCTTTTGACCCTAAAGTAGGATTGCAACAGTCAAATTGAATGAGGAGACGCTGATAGGCATTTGTCCAAGGTTGGCCTCAAAGGTATGACGGATGTCAAAGTCAAGTTGGTGTACCAAGTACATGCTCTCGCTAGCCATGCCACTTTGGTTCGAAAGGTCGATGCCGTTGAAAAGACACTGTCTACTTGAGTTCGGATGGATCTTAAGAGACATTCATCATCGCAGTTGTCACCCTTGATATCTACACTTGCGTCTTCCTCTCTGCAGCGGCCATCATCACTACCTAGCCCCTTCGAGCTCGGACTGTGGACGAGTGAGGCGACGAGGCTCACGTCATGGCTCATGTTTATGTACGGCATATCGTCCTTGATAACTAGTCCTATCGCTAGCCTAGTCGTGGACACTTCGAAAAACTGTCAACTTGCTCCTCTTGAGGGCCATTTCTTTTAGCTAGCCGCAGTTGTGTATCCTTGGTCCGATCAGAGTATCCCCTTCCTTCTCTTCAGTCGCAGGGTTTAAGGCGCTGTTGCCAGCTAATAGATGCGTGGGCCATTGGCTCAGCTCTCGTCATCGATGCTACTTGGGAAAGTGAGGGAGGCTCGGTCCTAACCTAGATACCTTGGTTTTAGGTAAGTCTTAGGACCCAGGAGCGGGCAAGGTTGTGTCTTGCCCTGGGATCCTAAGACTTAGGGGCATACAACTTTTCCTCTTATCTTCGTCCCTACCCTCCTCTGTTCCTCTTTCATCCCCACCATCTTTCATCCAACTCATCCTCCCAACCGACCCGCTACATCTCTTCCTTTCGATATTTGTGGCTTTGCTGTCTTCTGGCTCGTGGTACCTTGTGTTTTGGTTCTTTTTGGTTCCTTTTGTTTTGGTTCCTCTTGGTTCTTTTTGGAGTTCTGTTTTGGATGCCCTCTCCCCGCCACCAACAATGTATGTCCTTTCGCCTTGCCCTCATGTTGTATCTAACCTTTTGTGTAGTAGAAGAGAGACCTGAGCCAGCTGAAATGCCACTACTTCACAAGTTTGGTCACGTTCAGTCCAACTGCCCAACAAAGTCATTCAACGCCCAGTCCACTGCTCTCAACCTTGGTATTATCTCATCTTCACATGTGGCTTCCCAGATACTGATAACAAAACAGCGATTGAGCGACCTGGAGACTGCAGTCTCCACTACCAACAACACACTCCAAGGAATACGATCGAACACCGCCGCACTGCAGTCGGGTGCTGCTCAGTCTAGATCTCTCGCCGATCAGGTGTAGAGACTAGAGGGCATGGTTTTGAGCTTGGTGGCTTGGATCCGTTGGTACGAGGCTGTACATGGTGAAATTCAGGCACCACAGGCCGCTCCTAACACTGGAGGGGATGAGAAAATGCACAAGCAGGATGGCGGACTTGATGATGTGGAGTAAACAGGACGGGAACAGCTTCAGTTGACAGGCCTTCGAGGTTAACCTTGGGCAAATACCTATCAGCGTCTCATCGCACTATTTGACTCTTGTAATCCTAATTTGGGATGATTCCTATCAGTACCCTTAGAAGAGGATAAGCTAATGCCTTTGACCTGGAATAGCTTGATGTCTGTAAGCTTGAACAAAGTGGAATAGCACTATGAGATGTGTAATTCAACACAAGATTGAGAGGGTATTATTGCATCACATTCTAGGTGCAAGTGGACAGTGCGCCGCAGAAAATTGCACCGTCATACTGAAGTGGGTCTGAACTTTTTTTCGTGATGCCTCTAGCTCGCCTTAAATCTTTCACGACGCCAACTCTCATCACCGTGACACGCTCTTTCTTCACCCTCATAAGTGACTCTACGGGTGAATCAACATGGCCCCTATCGAAGAGACTGGCGATCAATTCGCAGTCCTCCCCATAAAGATCCCAGCGACACCATCCTATCCGGAAACAGCCATCCACGAGGTTCGCGTCCGACGAAATGCGCCCAAGATCCCAACGGCAAACGACTCGCGAAGTCTGTTCCTGAAGAACATCCCCGTGGACAGCACAGAACCGCACTTTCGCGCTGTCTTTTCAGAGCTTGTGGGCGCCGGGCGCTTTGAGAGCATCGCCTTCGAGGACGAGACCCGGAGGGCGCTCCCAATCGATCCCGCGCAAGCCATAAAGGTCACGGGCTTTGCGCGCAAGAGGAAGCGCGGTGAAGTCGAGGCAGAGGAGCAAGACCGTGAAGAGCAGGCGGCTCAGCTACCACAGATCTGGACTCGTCGAGTTCAGCGAAGTAGTAGCACAGCCATCGTGCTTCTCGCCGACGACAAGAGTGTGCAATTGGTGCTCAAGGCCATCGCAAAGCTTCAGAAGACAAAGAAGTACCCATCATGGGGTAAGGGTGTGTCTGACGACGTCCCGGCTCTCGGGTCTTCATGGATTGCCTCCCATCTACAGCTCTCTCGTGTCGACAAGCCAGCCACCCAGAAGGCTGTGCACGCCTTCTTCAACACCTTCAACCGCAAGGAGAAGGAAGCGGCTGAGCTGGCCAAGCGCCTCCGCAACGAGCCTGACGAAGATGGCTTCGTGACAGTGACGCGTGGCGGACGAGCCGCTCCAGCTAGCCGCAACGAGGCTGAGGAGGCCAAGAGGCGAATGATTGAGAAGGACAGCAAGAAGAAGTCAGAGATGAAGGACTTCTACCGCTTCCAGATGAGAGAAAGGCGGAAGGCTGAGCAGGTGGCTCTGCTCAAGAGATTCCAGGAGGATAAGAAGAAGGTAGATGCGATGAGGGAGAAGAGGGGGAAATTCCGGCCTGAAACATGAAATCCATCGAGTCGAGAGAGAATCAAGTAAGTCAGCCTGGTGTGTTTCTTGTCCTTTGACTTGCCCTTTGATCTTTCATGATGACGTCGCGGGGCCATCGAAGCATGAGGGAAGTTTGAGGCAACTCGAGCTCCCCTCTGGATGCCGAAAAAAACCGCGATATTTTAATCTTCTCAACTTGTCTGAAATCTTTTCGCTTTTCTTCGCTTTAGTGCCGGCTTTTCTACCCTGATAGGAGCTAACTGGGGGGCACAGCAGAAAACCGGCTTGGTCGGTACCGATGCTCAGGTCAAGTTGCCTGGTGAGCTGCATATGTCCTCTGGACGACGACTTGGTTCCATCTGCAAGGCGAGAGCCGCGCTGTGGAGAGGCAAAATTTTTGACTGAGATGCCTCCACTACGGATGGAGGCAGAGACGAACTCCTTTGCCAGGCTTCTCCTCAACAACCGAGAAGAATCCTCACGACGGCCCACATGAGGGGATTCCAATGCTACATAGGGGTCCAAGAGCCCCAGGAGCCCCAGCAGCCCTAGGTGGGGAGAAACGGTTATCAGGGTAACCCTTGAGGCCGTTGAGCCGTTCCGGCAGCTCGGGTGTTAGCCTTGAGGCTCGTGTGGACCCATCACGATGACAAGTGAGGGGGAAGCTTCGATTGGATCCGACGATTGATCGGGCATTGACAGCTGGAATGGTGTGTAGACGTCAATATAAGCCCCTGCATTGACCACTTGTACCAATTCTTTTTCTGGATTGCTTCGTGTCTCTGTTGTCGTGTCTTTTGGCCGTCTCAAGTCAAGGCCTTTATGTGAGGACAACGTCATGATGGACGGGTCCCCTGCAGCAAAAAATGTTTGTTGTCTTGACCGCCTCGACCCATTGACCCCTCCGCTCGCCCATAGACGCACGTAATAGCTGTGTCTGCTGCATATGGCCCAGTCTCTGCCGTAGAAACGCTGTGATCTGACCGACGGTCTTGTTGCCCAACATGGCGCTCTAGTCGGACGAGTGGACCTGTCGACCCAGGCGACGGCCCGCGGGCAAGACCCCATACTCCAGTTCCAAGGGCATGCGGCTCGAGGGGAGCAAATAGAGCATCATGTTCATCCTGCAGTGCCAACTGTCGAGGCTTGTCCCGCCAAAGAGGACCCTGGTAGAGGCGTGGCCTGGACCTTGGGAGCTGGGGCCTTGATGCGACCCCTGCCTTAGTCATCCGTCCACTTCCTTTGTTCTTCAATGGCTTGGCCACTCCATTTGTTTACTTTGCAACCCCACATAGCAACCAACCCAAACAAAGGCGACCAGGAGCTTCTGCTTTTTCTGCTATATGCGCATTCATTCCCGATCGTTGGACAGTTTCTCAAAAGAAAGGTCACATCGAAGTTAGATCAGGGACATGAGTATCGACGCCCCGACACTGCTTCAGACTCTTCCCTAAGCATGATCGACACCGACAACCTTCGTACAGCATCGCTGTACATCAACAATCAGCTCCTCTCGAGAGGACTCCTTCGCGATGGCCAGAGCATTGATTTTGCCAGTCCGGCAATGTTTGATGATGAAGCTGCCGCGACAATGGGACGCATCGTGAGCGTCCTCAACGACTTGATTCTACGGCGCGATGTATGTAACCCCGTCTCCTCTGCTGAACGTCTACTGACTAGCTCAGCGCGACGCCGAGCATCGCGAATCGCTCTCTGCAACCATGCGAACCCTCCGCGCCGACAACCTCAAGCACACAAACGACATTGCGCGCCTAGCAGAGAAGCACACCGAGGCCAAGAGGAAGCTCGACATCGCCGAGGCGTCCGAGGCTTCCCTCAAATCGCAGATGAAGTCGGCTGATGCTGCTATCCGCGGCTTGAAAGAAGAGGTTGCCCGCACAAAGGGATTGGTCGCCCAGGCGCGCGCTGCTTGCGCAACCGATGTGCGTCGTCGCGATCGACAGATTGATACCCTCAAGAAGCAGCTCGGCGAAGCTGGTCGCGCTCGAGGAGCGAGAGGAAACCCTGCCGTGACCTCGATTATAGTCACAGGGGATGTTGGCGAGCAAAAGCCGTCCCCAGCACGAGGAGGAAGCACACAATCGGATGACTATGATCTGCGCAACGAAACAAACTGTTTCCTGGCCAAGCTGGCCCAGAACCTTAGCGAGGAGAACGAGGCCATCTTGACCATAATGAGGAGGACGATGAAGCAGCTACGCAACATGAGCGGGTGGAGCAGCGAGAATGAGGATGGCCTCGTTGTTAAGCAAAAGGGCTGGGAGGACATGGCCGCAGAGCTGGACTCTGTGCTGGACCACATGCGGACGATTCTCACCAACCCGTCCTTTGTGCCCATCGAGGAGGTCATGGTCCGTGAGGAGGAAATCAGCCGTCTCAAGGATGGCTGGGTCAAGATGGAGAGCCGCTGGACAGAGGCCGTCCACCTCATTGACGGCTGGCGCAAGCGAATGGCAGCCAACGGCAGACCTATCTGCGAGGAGGAGCTCCAGATGGGACTGCGACTCAGCCCTGTGCGCGTTAGAGACGTGGCAGAGACAAGACAGGCAGTTGGACTGAGACTCTCGGCTGTGGCTGAGGAGCCCGAGGACGATGTGGATGTCATGAACTCGCCGTGTCCATCGGCGCACCGCTCTCCCCATATGCAGACCATCGACGAGTATGACCACGACGACCACGGGAGCGACCCCGAATCCGATTTTGACGACCATGTACCCGTGGAAGAGTACGATGTGGAGGAGCCCAACGTCCAGATCCTTCAGCAGTCAACAGGGGTGCCCTTCATGCAACATGAGCCCAACTCTTCTTCACCTCTACCAGAACCTCCTCAGATGACGCCTCTACGAGATTCCTCATCAGCGGGCAACCGTGGCTCTGCGCGACTCAACAGACATCCCAAGAAGCATGGTGACTATACCACCATTGTTGAGGAGGATACCTGGGAGATGGCCGGATTGGCTGATCCTCTACCAATCCGAGCCAACCGGGACGCTCTGGACCGTGTCTCCTCCGCTTCATCTCTCGAAGAAGTCCTCCTGGTCAAGTCCCCTGAGCCTGCGCCTCAGATGAGCGAGACAAGGACATCTACTCCTCGCCGAGGAAGTCCCCGACGCAGTGATAGAGCGTCTACGCCCCAGCAACAAACCCCTCGCCGCAGCGACAGAGCATCTACTCCTCAGCAACAGAGTCCTCGGCGAAGCGAGAGGGCTTCCACGCCTCACCGAGACAGCCCTCGACGCAGCGTAGATCGACCCGACTCTCGGTCAGGGACTGCGCCGCCATCTCCCAACCGCTCCCCACGTCGCACCGCCTCGCGCCTCCCATTGCCTCGAAACATCGACCCGGCCCCTCAACAGAGCCCGCTCACAATGGCCACCATTGCTGCCAAGCTGGCTGCTTCCGAGCGCGAGGCCGATGCTGCCCGAGTACGGGCTAAGCTCCGTGCTGCTCGTGGTACCCGCGGCGTCAAGAAGCCCACCATCACCAGGTCACAGCCAGAGCCAGAGCAGACAACACAAGAGCAAGACTCTCAGAGAAACGGGCTCGAGGATGTGGATCCCGTCAAGAGGGATCCCACGCCACCAGCAGAGGAGCATCAACTCAAGCCTGAAAAGAGACGGCGTGAACGACGAACAAGCAAGACGGCCTCGCGGCGGAGGAGTACACTAAGCCCGTGGGAGCTAGAGAGCTTGATCACAGGAAAGGTGCAACAGTGATGGGAAACGAGAAAAAAAAGGGTTTTCATGTGTTGATGACGACGATGCTACGAGTGTGTATGCCTGGGATATCCTTGGGAAAGCTTGGAGCGAAACGAAACATTGGTCTGGCGTTTGGTGTAAAAGGGGGATTGCGTGGGCTCATCGATAAGGGGCCAGTCAAATATGTAGTTCTCTAATGCATGAGACAATGACATGATACGGGACGGAAGTTTGTATATCTAGATATTGAGATACTCAGCTAGTTTCTTGGCAATACAACACCTGTCTATATGCCTCCCCTGCCCCCAGAAACTGAGAGTTGTTTATGTGATTAGTTTTGAACTGGCGTCACGTTGAGCTTCAATGGGTACGTAATCATCAATTCCTAATAACACTTGACAAGAAAATCATCCTCCGCGCCTGTTCTCCGTCTGTCTGAGCTCAGAACTGGCGCATTTGTAAAAGATAGCTTGTCCCTTCCCTTCCAGCTTTGCATAGTCCTCATGTTCACATCAAAAGCCAGTAGTAGCATAAAGATCCATCCGTCAAAGCCCCAATTCTCCCTTAACTCCAATACCAGTCAGTGAGTAGAACCATCCCTCTTCCTTCTACAGCGTGGGGGCCGTGGCAATGAGAGCAGACATGACAGCGACGCCGCCCAGTGCTGCGTAACCGACCACCTCGGCGACACGGCGAAGACGTTTGCTCGGAGGGGCGGCCGCTGGCGCAGAAACTGCAGAGCGAGCCGTGTTGTTGGCACGGCGTCTGAACCGAAGACGGGCATAGTGCGATCGGTCGGGCCGGGGAAGCACTTCGGCGTGCTTCTCTTCCTCCGGTGTAAGCTGAGAAATGTCTTCGGCCTTTCTCTTCGAAGATCGAGGAGTCTCTGGCAAGTCGTGTGACGCCTCGGGTAGCTTGGACTCAGTATGCTCAATGTTGTGAGCTGGTTCTTCAGCGATATCGCTGGAGGGCACGGCCTTCTCGTCGGTTTTCTCACTGCCGCCCTGAGTCAACTCCAAGGGCTTCTCTTCCCTCTTGTCCGCAGTATTAGCATCAAGACCACCATCGACATCATCCGTGGCATCAACAGTAGCGGCAGTGGCATCCGTAACGACAGCATCGGCGCTATCAACAGCACCATCAGCAGCACCATCATTGTCCTTCTTGCTGAGAGCGTACTCATAGGCTGATGATGCATCCAGGGCGGGCTCTTCTGCGGAAGAAGGCACCTCGGGCTCCTGAGGGGGCGTGTTGAGGAACTCGGCACCAGACTTTGCTAGGTCAGAATCAACCAGCTGGAGTCCTTCGCTCGTGTCGTTGTTGTGCGTTTCCTTCTTCCGCTTGGAGAAAGACGGAACTGGATGCAAACCCTCTTCTAGAGCATGCTTGCGGGGAGGCCTCCGGGAATCTGGGCTGGAGAGAGAAGGACTCTGGGGGACTGGCAGTGGTGTGTGGAAACGGGGCTGAGGTAGCTGCGAGCTACTTGCCATGGACAACGAGTCGGCCTTGTTTGCTTCGCGAGCAGCGAAGAATTCGTGCTTTCCTGTCTTCAAGCCCAGGATCTCGGCTCCCGACAGCCCCTCCTGGTAAGGACGGGAGAACAATGGCTGTTGGGGAATAGTTTCCGAGATGGAAGGCAGCCTTGGGTGCACAACCAGGTTCCGTGGCAGAACGGCGACGGGGAAGGGGTTCAAGAGATAATCCATCTGAGGGTTGGCTGTTCCACGGTTGACTGATTGAGATTGTTCCGGTGCCGGGGCTCCAATGGGCGTGGCCTGAATCTCCTTGGCAAAGCTGGGGAGTGAGGAAGGCACAGTTACGCGACTCCCGACTTGCGAAAACTCCCATATATGGCCGGCGTCCTCTGGGTCCTCCTGGTCCTCCGGCTCATCCGACTCGTCCAGAGGGTCTTCGCAGTTGTCTAAAAACAAGTCAATACTGGCCAGAGTATCGAATTCTTGGTGGTCCATACACTCATCCTCCTCAAACTCATCACGCTCCTCAAAGTCTCGCTCGCTCATATCATCCGAATCTTCATCTTCGTCTTGCATGATGGCAGACACAGGGGAGAATCCAACGCTCTCGTCATCAGATTCGGTTCCAGGCAAACTCTCCGTGTCCATATCCGTCGACTGTGTCAGGTTGATATTGTCGACGTTTGAGAATGGCCAGGGGTCACGGGGCGAGTGAGGAGCATCATATTCAGAATCCTCCATCGGGATAGGAACAGATACGCGAGCCTGAGTTCTCGTCGTATCTGAATCAGGCTTTGTGCTGGGAGAAAACAAAGCCTGGTGATCCACCTCATCCCTCACGTTGGACAGGGGATATTGATCCTTGGTCGTCAGATCGATTGGGGACTCGCTGGGAGACGATGCAGGAAATGCGGCGGGGAAAATCTTCATGGTGCGCAGGACCTCGTAGCTCTCGCGGACTTGTTCGTCTTTCTCGCTGTCCGAATATTCCACGTCAGTGTCATCGGGAACACTGAAAACCTTGGGTCGATCCTCAGGGCTGAGGCGATGGTTAGCTTTTCGGAGTAAATGGGAAGGGGCAAAGCTTACTCGACGGTGCCGAATTCTAGTCGGGCCTTCATCGTACAGGGAGGATATCGTTCCATGCCTCTCTCAATAGGGATTCCAAACTTTACCATGTCGCCGGTGGCCAAGACTGAGTAGGAGCCTCGAAGCAGTCGCTGCTCGTTCTTGAAGGTGCCATGGAGAGATCCGTTGTCCTTTATGTACACCTTCTGTTGAAAGGCCACATCAGCATAGGAAACCACAAAGTTTAAAAGAAAAGCTTACCTGCTTGTCGACGTCAAGCTTGAGTTCAGCATGCGTGCGGGACATGACAGCCGAGTCGAACCATGCATTATTCTTCGCAGCCTCAAAGGACGAGTTTCGCTTGCTCGTACGCCCGATCGCAATGGTAGGCTTCTCTTTGGTAAGGAAGAAGCGGCGATCAGGAAAGGCGAAGTCGGATGGGGGGTCGATGCTCTCGAGCGTGACCAGCACTGGCAAGGGTTAGGAGCTGGCCGACACTGGAGGATATTGGGGTTAGATTTTGGAGTTTCATCATACCTTCGTCGCGATACTGAGGCACTGCCATTTTGACCAAGTTCGGCGTGCGAGGCAGCCTTGAACAAGAAGTCAAGACGTGGTTGATTTATCAAAGTGGTGAGGGGTGTATCTCGGCGCGGCGCAGTGCAGTGCAGTGCAGGCGTCTCCCGCTGAGGCGTACAGTAAACGACGTCAGCGGGGCCGAGGATGGGGCAGGTGAGGCAGAGTAGGCTGGAGGATGAAGCCGAAACCATGCGCAAAGAAAGAAGAAGAGGCCACGGAGATGAAGATGGAGAGAATGAAGAGAAGATGAGAAGAGAAAGCACAGTGAAGATGAATGCAAGAGTAAGAGAGGGCGAGCGGATAGGTGACTTGTGAGGTGCTGAGAAGGGTCGAAGGTGAATCCGATCGAGGTGGGGCAGAGGTGCTGCGGTATCAGGCAGAAGGCAGACAGGTGACTGAGGGAGGTCCCGCAGGCAGCGATAAGCGGCTTATCGGAGCTCGGCGGGGGAGGTAGTTGGGTGGAGGGGTGATTGCGCACAGTGTGGCACACGGTTTGTCGAGGGATGCTGGAACGACGTCCTGCTTTTGGCCCATGGAAAGTAATAACATTTTATCATGATAAATTGGCCTTGGTAGATCTTTAACATACAATAGCTATACGTTTTTGCCACAAGCCTGTGCAAGCAGTGACTGCTATTGCTTGACATCATACATTCTCTGAGATGCGACTGGTATGGTACAGTGTAAACAGCCTACTTGGGAGCTCCCTTCACACGGAGACTACCTACCCATGTCCCTGGCTCGGAGCACCTGGATGCCTTGAAAGTGCTACAGCTCCTAGGACCGGGTAAGCTGGCATTCAGTGCGCGGAGAAATTATTCTTAGAATTATGACTCTGCAAGAAGAGAGTTCATGCCGCCTTTTCTTTGAGAGGCTTAAACAAAGAAGCCCCGTCGTTCAAGAGCCCGAATGTTGGGAGCTTCTCAGGGCAGGGAGTTCATACTTTAAGTGGTTTCAGGGTCTCAGCAGCTAAGCCTATTAGCCTGGTGAGTGGGCGTGTGCATGGGGCGCACTGTACATGGCAGCACGGACTGCCGAGACAGCCTCGATTTAGACGGACCAGGAGATGGATGATTCTCTCACTCGGCCTTGAATTGCAATCTACCTGGATGGATACACAGGGTACGAGGCTTCCCAAACTACAAACTTCGAGTACAAAGCACAGGACTCGGCTCAAGTAAGCGGGCCTTTGCATTTTAGCTCGGCGAGCAACCAGAGCTGACTGACATGATCGCCTTGATGCGAGGGTCGGACCGACGGTAACGAAGCAAACAGGCCATGGATGTCTAGGACAGAGATACAGCACAGTATGCAAATGGATCACCGAGGAGGATGGGTGGTATCTGTAGGTAGGCTACGGATTTCAAGCTAACATAAATGCGGCATGGCAGGTCGCTTTGGAGCCATCTCATCAATAATGCTACTGTAGATGATGAGCACCTGATGCTCGCTTGCTATCTGAAGTGGACTCCCTCCCCCGCCGCGCCACCACAACACATATCCATCTCGACCACTGGTCAGTGAATCAGGCTCCGAGAGGGGATATGGTTCGCAATAATCGCAATAGGCATCGCCAGGACCAAGGCACCCGCGGCTACCACGTTTCGCCCGCTTATTTGCGTAATTTGAGAGGAGAGGCTGCAATAGTTCAGGCAGTGAGGCTCCCTTGCGTTGAGTTGAGTGAAGCGAGCATGACCGTGCAAAACGACATGCTTTCACACACGGCATAAAGCCGCAATCAATGAATATGGTTCACGGCAAACCCTGGCCCCTGAACAGACAACTCGATGCGGCCTCCGGATTGAAGCCTACGTGCTCGAGCCGTTCTATGACCAGTTTCACAAGGCACAACCAACATGAATCGCAAGCCCCTTGCTTCCCTATCCCCTGTTTCCTGTGGCATTTCTTGTCGGTCGCCTATTGAAAAGCTACACGCCCCGATTTCCTCCACGGATGCCAACTCATTCAGGCCCGAAAGCAAGCGACTTCAGCTCACTTCCAGAGAAAGCTTGTCACATGTCGGCTGACGAGCCAGCGGAGCAACGCTGCCTGATGACCCAACAAGACAGCCCGAGAACAGACACGAGCTCATCGACTGGCCAAGAGGGCGCAATTTTCTGTCTCATCGTCCCGTGCTTTTTCGTCGGCTTTTCCGCCCTGAATCAGAGCAGAAACCCATCTCGGCTGGTCGTGACAACGGCCTAGAACCCTATTCCTCCCGGGGCTTGCTTCTGCTGTTCAGGTGGTCTTTTGCCAACAATTAGCGGCCCGCAGTCACACCACCGCCTTCATCGTCAGTTTCCTTCTCGCCCGGACAAGCCCGCAAAACATCGCAGGATATTCATAAGCGACAAGGGGAATTCGGTAGGTAGCAGACGCGCACAAATCTGTCAGCCAGGGATCCAGTCGCGTAAAGTGATGATCGATGACGCTGTCCAAGACAAGGGTTGTTGATGGGAGGCACTTGCTAACGAGTGGAGCAGCGGGCGAGTGGGACGAAACAGCGGGGGGCTGCCGGATGTCTCTAGCGGTTCCCTAACTCTTTTTCTGGGGACAGGCGTTGGATGTTGTCATGATGGGGCCAAGGTCAAGCCCAGGAACAACGGCTTGAGAAGCCTTGAGCAGGAGAAGCACTGGCAAAAGATCTCACAAGCAGCTTGGGAGTCATCACCCGAGATCTAAGGGAATCTAGAAAGCTCCAGGTACGCTTATCTAGACGCATTACCAAGCTCTTAACTGTCGTGCATGATTGCATCCAGTGCTGCATGACAACCAGACGTGGACAGACAGCTTCGCCGGGGTTCGCCACTGGAGCCCTGACATTTCTCAGCGGCTGATCTTGACTGGCTGATGGTCCGGGCCCTGACCCAGGCCCCCCTTCCCGGACCAGGCCAGGGTCGCCACACCAGCTCACGTTCCTCCGCCACGCCACAACCCAGTTCTCCTTGATTTAAGAAATATTCATCGCTGTGCGCTTCCAGTCTTGTTCCTCTGCTCTCTCTCTCTCTTTTCAACCCACACAAGGTGCGCCTCTTCGTTAACACCTATCCCCGAAACTCTGATCGAATCACCCTCATGGACTTTATGCCTCGCTACGCTTATAAAGTTGTCCAAGCCCCCGTCTATTGTTCCCATCTCAGTCGACCCAGACCGAAAGCCATACCCAAGTGACAGAGCCTGTCAGACTCTCTCACGACGAGGATCACTTGCCGCACAGCTTTCGACTTGCTGAATCGCTACTAAACTTGCTTATACTCTGGCTACGCCCTTTGCAAGTTTTCCTCGTCGGCATATACATTACACAACTCTCGAACACCACTTAACAGACTCGTCCACGGACCATCCCAGCGAACCCACTCCTCGAGCACTAATTAATCGATTTGCCAAGCAACCACCGACAAAATGATGAACCACGCCCGAGTCAAGGCCCTCAAGGGTGACGGCAAGACCGTCTCCAAAAAAGCCATCAAGTCTGGTCGCGCTTCTGCTAGCCAGACCCCTCGAAGCTCCCCCTTCGCCTCACTTCTGACGTCACCCGCGCATTCCACAGCCCCGAGCAGGGCCGCCTCCGACCTGAGCGAGGACGACTACGACTTTGACGACACTGTTAGCACGCATTCCGGAAGCTCTCTAGTCGAAACCAACGAGGATGGTACCAGCACCTTTGACGCCAAGCAGCTCATCGAGGAGCTTCAGGATCGCAAACACAACAACAGCGACACCCGAATCCAGCTATTGGAATTGTACATCAAGGTTCTCCGAACTCGCTACGGCCCATCCACGCACGAGTGGCTTGACGAATCGGCCAATGCCCTCGCCGAGCTTTTCCTTCGAGGCGCCAACCGTGGTCTGGAAGCCAGGGAGCGCCTGCTTAACTTGCAGTCCTACATCCTGACCCTGAGCACTACCGAAGACGCCGACGTTTACGAGCATGCCGAAGCGACCCTCAAGCAGATTGTGGCCGACGATGACGACGAGGAATGCAAGGCATATGGCATCTACGCTCTGTGCTTTACAGCGCTCTACGGTGGTGGTGGCGAGAATGAAGCCTTGGATTTACTTGATTATCTGAACACCATCATCGAGTCCGATGGTGAACACATTGATGCTTATGACAACGGCTTCATTGTCGCAGCAGCCCTGCAGGGGTGGGGCTTTGTGGCCAGTCATGTTGATGACTTTTCCTACGCGGCGCTGATGGCCCTGGACGGATTCTATGACCAGCTAGACAGCGTCGACGTTGGAGTCCAATCCAACGCCGCAGCATGCATCGCTCTCATCTTTGAAGCGGCGCGAAACCACGAAGAGGAAACTGGAGAGACCTGGGAGTTGCCCGTCAACCCCGAGAAGCTTACTGGTCGCATGTCAGAGCTCGCCAAGCAGAGCTCCAAATCTGTTTCCAAGAAGGACCGTCGTGACCTTCGCGACAGCCTCATTAGCGCTATCACATCTCTTGAGAAGGGAGTTGGTCCCGGATACTCATCCGCTGGATATGCGCCCCAGAAGAGTGACAAGAGACCTACCAACAAGACCAACGAGGATGGTGTTGTCGAGTTTGGATACCGCCACAAGCTCCGCCTCGGCAATTATGTTGCCGTGATCGACTCGTGGTCGCTCTCCTCTCGAATCAACATGATGAAGCTCATCTTTGGTGGGCATCTGCAGAAGCACATCTTTGAGAACCCTGTCGTTTCAGAGTGTCTCAGTGACGCTGACTTTAGCGACCAAGGTCCCGTGGCTAAGAAGCCCGCGAAGAGATAAATTCAGAATGGATGGCGTATTATTGGGTTTTTTTCGTTGGCGTTCTTGTTGGGCATTTGAAGCGAGAATCAGTCTCGTTGTGAAGCAAATGACTACGAATCATCTCGTAGCCACAATTCTGTCGGTTTCCCAAAACTGTGTGTCCTAGAGACCATAGACTTGGAACATCCAATATATGTTTTATAGGCATTATTTAGTTCAAACAGTCTTCTTTACAGTCCTGCTGTCGTGTGTGCTGGCGTTCAGTATGCCTCCTCAACCACTGCTTTCCACAATGAATGTTCTCTTCTATACGTGTGATAGTTATTCTACAATCTTATTAAGGCTTCATGCAGTATCTCACTTGTCACGCATCAAGGTAGGTAGGAACAGTGATCAGATGTCCACCCAAGGTGACACTTTTTCCTCCAACTATAGGCGTAATCTTCATGATAGAGGGCTTGGCGCACCGGGTCCCCACTCTGGTTCATGAACGCAACACGCATATTTCCATATGGACGAGGCGAGAACACCAAGCCTGATAATTAGGATGCCGCTTCTATTTTCATGGTCCCTCATCTTCGGCGACCTCGGCCGTATATCATGGCCCGTTGCATGCTGTATTGAGTATTGGATAGAGAAAGGTAAATGTGCTCGCTTGTAGGTGCCATTGGGCCATTAGTTGAATGTACACAATCATGATGTATTAATACTAGATGTCTTTCTCTCTATGCAAAGAATCCAACCGAAACGCCATGCCTTTTCTGATTATAGTGACCCAGACAATAATGTGAGTAATAAAAAACCGTCCAGGGACGTTGGGTAGAGATGCCCTCTCATGCATCGAGCGGGTCCGCCAAGAAATCGTAGCCTTCCTCGGGAGGAAGAAGATACGCCGAGAGGACAAGTCCTGCGGCACCGAGGAGGCAGATGATGGCGCTGACTGTGCTCAGATAAAAGGAGGCGTCCAGGTTCCATCCGGGGATGGTGAATTGGTCGTCGTTATCGTAAAGGTAAGCCTGGCCCAGTTAGCATATCTTCCACGTCTTTGGACCCAGTAGACTTACAACGATGGAGATAGTGATGAATTCAACAACAGCGACCAAGGTCATCATGCTTCCAACAAAAGGCCATCCCGTCTCCCGCTTGTACTTGCCACCGCTCATGATGACGGCGAAAGTCACCAAGCCTCCCAAACAGAGAATGGTAGCGAACGAAGCCATAAATCCAACCGTCCTCCACAGGGAGCAAAAGTAGCGCTCCCCTTGACACAGCTCCTTGGGGGGAAAGTCCAGACATTGCGGTTCCGTCAGAGTCGAACAGCTCTTGTGCAGGCCGATGTGCTTCTCGACAGTCTCGCCGCTAGCGGTCGTGACGGAGTAGCTGACCCAGTTGGGCAGCCAGATCGAGGTCACGATCATGACGGTCGCTGTCGCGCGTTAGTGATGCTCTTTTCCTGGTGATGTTTCACAGAGTGGAGGGTCTCGAACGACGTCATCGCGGATGGCGTGTGGCGGGGGAGTATGGGGCGAACGTACCGGCCGCAAAGGCCACCAGGGCCGATGTGTAGATGGAGACTCGGGTCATGGCAATTCCTATCGAGACAGCTGTCGTCGATAGTGAAGAAAAAAGAGGTAAAAGGTTGCGTGGCAGATGGAAGAGGAAATGTTGGTGCCTGTTGGCCTGTGATGGTCGGCTTGAAACAGGGAATGGGCGCGTGGCTGGTGGAGAGGTAAAGTGGCATCTGTAGGGATCCGGCGGGGTTTGTTGTGGCTTAGATCCGGGAGCATTAACGAACAAGCGCGCCAGGCACGACAATGGGAGTTGAGACGAATTCCAGCCTGGAACAGTCAGATAGATAATCGAAATTGACCTAGAAATGATTTATTTCGTGTATTTCCTGAGTACTTTTCCATTTCATGTTGTATTGTTGCTTGACTGCGACAGAGATCAAGGCAAGTTTACAGCATAACAGATAACAGCTGTTTCTGGTGGTAAAGTCACCTTATCAGATAACAGCATATCACTTAAACAACAAGGTCTTGTAGTCTGACAGTGATAATGCATCAAAGAACAATAAGAGCGGTGTATAACGAAGAAAAAGAAGAAAAATACAAGAGAGGATGCATCTTCCAATCCATCCTCAGCTTTCACTGACAAGGTCCTCGCTTCTCATGAGCATTTGTTGAGCACCAGGCAGAAGATTCTACCCATGACGGCCTCAGGACCCCTGAACAATCTCCATAACTCTGTCAAGCCCTCGTTTATGAAACAAAAATTGCCATATTTACTCCCGGGCCAGCTGTCAGTTGCCTAGCTGAGAAATGGCGTCGAACCGGATCACTCCCCCCTGTCCCGGACAGCAGATGCCCAGTTCCTGCAAGATGTGTCCCTCGGCCTGAGGAGACTCGTCAGCTGGTGCTCTTATCAAGATGCAACGAGTGAATCCTTCCATGGGATCTTGCCTTGGCTACGTGGAGTGCGTCCTGTAGGGAGTCCCCTGTCTGTACGACAACGAAGCTGTCAGCAACGGAACAAATATGCTCCCAGCTGAAGTATCTCAGACAACCTTCCCCCGGTGTCAACCTTGGCCTAGGTACGGCTGAGCTCCTCAAGGGGTGTTGGATAAGGGCGAGCCGCAATAAGCGGCCGTGATCGGTGCTTGCCTGGAAAGCTGTAACCATCGCGGGTCCAAGAATCTGCCGCGCTGCGGTTAGCCAACCCCGAATAGATCACTCCCACGCCCGCAGACCAGGGCGGTTTCAGATGTCATTGCCATGCTGTCATTTATGGGTGTCTTCCTGTCGCTCTCTCGCAAGATGACCTAAAAACGTACAAGGCTTTGCACCAAGCTGCTTCAGTCGGTGGCTGGCACTACCGGCCCAGGATGTGAGGACGGGCAACGGAGAGGGCTGAGAGGTCACGTTCCTTGCTCCTTGAGCAAGTGTTTTCTTCTCCCCTTTTCAGCTGTTGGCCCCTGGTTTATGAGATTCTGACGTCGACGTCAGAACAGGAGCAGAGAAGGATCGCTCCCTTTGCTCGTCTTCTCATATCATGACTGTAAGGTTCCCGAAGTGAGACATCTACACACAGTGCAATGGAAGAAAACAGGAAATTTGCAAGAGCATAAAGCCGCTTAGGCAACATTGACCTCAAGGCGCAGCCCATCGAGTAGCCGTTGCAGAGCGACATGATAACTGCGCATCAAAGAGCGCATGCTTGCGTCCTGGAAAGAGTGTTATCAATTCCTCAATGCCCATAAATAAAAAAGAAATGTCTTTTTTTACTGCATGCGAGGATACGGCAGTATTCAACACCCCATTATAGCTTACGGGCTTTTGTGGTTGCACATTTTTCCCCCTCCATATGCAGGCCCTCGCGGGCCAAAAAGAAAGGATTCTGCCTTGGCTGTCGTCGAAACATGCCTTGGCCCGGTGACCCAAAGGGAGGAGACGGTGCAATTCGATTGGACCCGTCCTGCGAGTCGACGGAGTTTTCCATCTCGTGCTCTGATGCGCTGCTGCACTGCCACCCCTCAGAGCCCCAAGATCTGGGAATGTGTGTCTGCCCAGACTCTCAACCACCATTTTCGTTCTTGCTCTTCAATGTCCTGCACTGGCCTGGCCCTCACAGCATTCGGCATCTCCCGCTTTCTGTCTGCCCAAGAGTCTGGAACCAAGGGGCCTCCGGCATGACGACGTTCCGGGTGGGGGAATGCAGTGAGACATGCTGGATGGTCGGCAGTCGACGATATCGTCTTTACGAGAAACAAGTGGTTTTTGCTCGGATTAGCTGCCGAGTTTAAATTCCCGTCTTAGTCATACAACTTAGTTACCAAGATTTGCTTGTTTGTTACAATTCCCTGTCATCAATGATGGCATCTCCCGCGGAACTCGCGAAACTTCATGCGAGACATGCTCGAATCGTAAAATGTCTGCCGCTATTCTCGCACAAAAACCTTGGTTTCAGCTGAGGATTCTGTGGCATATGACGATTGCATCTCGATGCTGTCATTGGCCGCAAAGAGGTAGCCACGAAAAAGCCATGTAAGACTCAGCCCAACTCAACTAAGGAAACCAGAGCCAATGGCTCGGCGCCACACAGACGGCGCCCGTTTGATCCCCCTTTCGGCGACCACATTTTCCCCTAACCACCAGCCAGGACTCTTGTCTATCGTGGTGGGGGATAGAGGGCCAAGGACTCTTCGCCGGTGAGCCACATTGTCGGCTCCTGCATGGACGGGACCAGGACGAAACGAGCCTAGGCAATGCGCCTCGACGCAACTTTCCGTACAGTGCATGTCCCTGGCCTTGTACTGACGCCCTGCCGGACGTTCTGCCTGTTGTTGTGGGAGTCTGGCTTCTCTCCCGTCTATCTTGTATTAGGCAGCATGGCCGATACTCAAGACTTGGTTGAGGGTTGCGGGTTGTAAGCTCCATGCAACGCAAGACGGCCTGGCAGAATCTTGTCGACAACGACCCTGGGCCAACCATTGAGGAAACATCAGGTTGGTGGCTGATTTTGTCTCGCTGCTAGAGCATCCCTTGTCAAATCTCGATGAGAGAGCCCCCGTTAGGGGACCACTAACCTCGTCTTTGATGAAAAGCAACTGCGGCCTGTGGACCAGACAATATCAACCTTTAACAGGAGAAATACAGGGAACAATACCAAAACTTGCGCCTCCCTGGGCGTGACCGGGGTGTCCGATATACTCCAACTTTGAAGCTGTCTCGGACAGCAAACAACACGGAAGCATAGCCATGAGCGGTGTGTGAGCGTTGCAACGGCTCCTCCACCAAGACTGCCTCGCCAAGCTGTGCCCTCACTCACGATGCCCTCGAAATAAGCATCTCACGCGTGGAGGCACTGCCTCTCGGCACATGTGTCATTCACAGCCGTGCAGGTTGCGGCACCCAATGGCTTGGCCGGGCCTCGTTTCCCCCCATGTTACCGTCCGGGTGGTGCGCCTTCAACCCGGAACACTGCCACGCTCCCAGGCTATCAGCCCTAAATGATGCAGGCGTTTGACGGCTCTTGACGTGCGGGCTTGAGAGGCTTTCCCGCCGATTCTAAGATTACCTTCCAATGAGGTTGGCCGTACGCCCTTTTTTTTTCGAGGCCGTCTTGCTCTGTCTACACTTTCTCTCTTCCTCGCGAACCCTACCGTACAGTGTGGGGGGAGATGCTACTTTTGTTTCAAAGGCCAAGGCAACCAGCTCGAGCCTAGAGGCCGTCTGGCTTGATGTTTATTTTGAGACCCGGTTCTGCTTCATACATTTATTCGCTTGGCGCCCTGGGGACTTTGGCAGCTTCTCTCTTGTGGCTTCATCACCACAAACGCCTATGTACACCGCGACTCAACAACAGCATCCATGGCCTCCAAACACCCATTGAGACGGTCGTGTGCCTTTTGCCGGGCGAGGAAGATCAGGTGTTCCAACGAAACCATCTGCGAGGCCTGCCGCAAGCAGGGCGCTGACTGCATCTACGACTTTGAGTCACGGTCCAAGGGTCGGAACCCGAGCATTGACAGTACAAAGTCCAACCTGCTGCATGTTCGAAGCGATCATGGGCTTCCGGATAGCAAGAGGAGAAGGTCTTGCTCTGCTAGCTCCACCCCTTCTACTCCCCCGAAGAACCAAGAGGATCAGGGTCCCCCAGGGGAAGCCTTCGAAAGCATCGCCGCATCTCTAGAGCAGATGTTTCGGGAGAAATTTCCTCTGAAATCTGTCAAGTTTACCTCCGAAGAGCAATCCAATTCTCAGCCAAAGTCCAAGCCCAAGGATATCAGGTACACCGGTCTTCTCTCCCTCCTGGCCTACGACCTTGTCGGGCTTGTCGTTGACAGATTTGGCTCCTTGGGATGCTACCACAATGAAGAGGATAGTAGTCGATTCTTCCGGTCCGGCCTGGCCAGCGATAATACCCAAAACATGTTCGACAACCTTGTCCAGGGAAGCAACCCCCTTTCCGACTATGGCCAACGACAGCGGACGCAACTGATCGATGTCTGGTACTCTGTCCACCCCCTGTCTTTCCTCATCTCCAAAACCCTTCTTCTTCGGGAGGTTCGCGACGGCACCTGTGACGAGGTCCTTATAGCTACTATGCTCGCCGAGGCCAGCTTCGTCCTTGGAGACGAAATCAGTGTTGGTCGTGGCCGCGACTTGTTGAAGTGGGCCGAAGCACAACTCCAGAACCGTCGACGTCATCAACAATCCAGCGAAGACAACTCTATACACTCGAACATACCCACGAGGGTATACAAGCGAGTCACCACTGCACAAGCTTTGGTCCTTTTGGCTTGGAACGCCCTCTCCTCCTATGAGTTTCGCCGGGCAGTCTGCTACATCGACCTGGCTAGCAAGATGGTCACGGAGATCAAAGAATGCATGGCGAGGGATATGTCTCCACCAAACTCCAGTCGTATCAACGGAGTCGATGTATTAGATGTTGAGAGAGAGATTGTGACCTATCTCTGGTGGACAACGTTTTCCCTGAATCTCTGGACTTGTGTCCAGACAGGTTTCTTGCCCGAATCCACCCCCGCCACTTTCACCCTTGATTCCCTTCCCGTGACGGAGGCCTCCTCTATCATCATTCAACTGGACCTGGTGTCCGAGAACTTCAGCACGTTGCAGAAGCAAAAGAGCAGCATGCGCGAGATGTGGCCTCTCGCCCACATTTCCAGCACTGTTGCCTATCTGTTCCTTCACACTTCCGACCAGGCGGCAGCGAGACACGGAGTGGGTGTTTGTCGAGAGGCTATCCGCCTATTCTCTGGTGAAGCAAACAGGGCAGAAGAGAAGCCCAAGGCGCCCTTTGGAAGGCAAGCTGACGACGCTTCACGACATTTGCTGCTTGCATTCCACCATACCATGGCTGCCCAGTTTCTCTTCCCAAAAGCCTTTCGGGATCAGGCAACCGTCTCTCCAGATACTGTTGATCAGTTCTGTACGTCGATGGATCAAATCCTTCGATTCCTCTCCTTGACCCCGGAGCAGCCTTGCGACCCTATCTCCATCACCTCCTCCCTCCACCAGTCCCTCCCAAAGGCTCTGTGCCTTCTCCTTGATACCTGCTCCCGAGCCTTCAACTTTATCCGTGCCAACCTAGGTCTCAGTCTGAACGAGACTTACTTTCATCAGGGATGGGATGGGAGACTACATCCTCTTGCAACTCGGTTGTACAACATGAGCAAGGACGACCGCTTCCATCAGGGGTCGACGCTTCGCTCCGTGAGGAAGCAACTTAAGACTTGTGCCCGCGCTTTTGGGGCAGCTGGTGCCTCGAACTCTCTGGGCGTGCCTGAAGCAAACACAAACAACATGCGCTCAGCTTCACATTCTCCTCAGCACAATGTTCAGGCGCCCGGCTACTTCACTGCCACACCACAAGCGATCGGTGACGCTCCGTCGCCCTTCTCATGCATTGAGGATATTTCTAGAGTATCTTCCTCTATGCAATCGTCATCTGGCTCATCGGCGAGTGCTTCTACTCAACCGTTTACTCCTTTCGAGCAAATGACCAAATGGCCGATCGATGGTGGCTTCTCTCCAGATATGCTGAGCGCAAGCACCTTTAGCCCTCCTCCGGCCATGCAGCATGGCGTCACCAATGGATCGGCCATGAGCAACATGTGGTACTCTCAACCTCCGATGATGGACCTCGAGCCCGCGGGCCCGGTCTCGATCCAGCTTGGACAATGGGTTTGGCCGCCCACGAGCTCTGAGGAAGCTACATATCTCTCCTTCCAAGCCTTGGATATGGAGGAGGCTCCGGAATAGATTGAGCTTAGGAAAGATGGTATAAGCCAGGAGGGCTAAGATTGGGACAGAGCTTGCGAAAATCTTGATAAAAAGACGAAAGGTTGAGGCGGGGTTTAGGATCAAGGCTTCTGTGAGGGGGGAGGCTACCCACCATATGATCTTTGCCTGCTTTCAACGCATAGACTATATCATATAGCATGGGATGCTTCTGCCGCCGGCGGCATTAGGCCATGGAGTTACTGGATGTCATCTTGGGTACAGCGCGGGCGTGGGTTTGGCAATTCATGACTTGTACGTACGAAACGAAACAACCGAGACTGGCACGTCTTGCAAGAAAAACAAAGGAACGAAGAATGATGGAATGAACGCGATCGAGATTAGTTTCTCCAAATTCACCTACATGTTAGATACTTGAAAATCTTCACTATCTGTGTCATTTTAATACTACGTATTGCGTCTGATCTTCCCTGTCCGCTTAGTTCCGCCGCAGTTTGGTATGAGTGCAATGGCGTTGGTTTGACGGGGCTGATCATGACAACACCAGAATTACAATAAAAAGCCCAAGGTTTAAGGACGTAACTTCTTTTCCTATTAAATACGTATTCATAATTTACCTTAATTACTTATTATTTATATACAAGCTGGCATCAAAGGTCAGCTTCCGAAGAGATATGCACCATGCCGATTGGCAGAGCACAGAGCGAGAGCCAGGAGACACTACCACAAAAAGCTCAAAGCCACCAAAATGCGGGAGGGACGTAGCCGAGCATCTGTACTCCCTCGAGACGCGCGCCGACGCTTGATCTTTCACTATCTACCAGTGTCTGTTTTGTCTTCCTCGCACGAGCGGATTCTCTCATCGTCGCTGACGAAATACCCTTCGCGTCCTCTTGCGTGAGCGCCGACGCTTACCGAGGCCGCCCTTTAATCGTTCCTTCGGCCATGTAAGGAGAATGCTGATCTCGTTGTGCTCGCCAATCGGGGATGTCTTGAGGCCTCAAACATCTCCGGGCCCTCTGCCACCAGCGCAATGGTGTGCCACGCGTTGTCGAAAGGCTGCTCCTGGTCGTGCGCAGGAACTTGTTAAGTAGGCAGAGGAAGAACAGAACAGTACTATGGCAATCACCATCACTGTAGTGTAGGCCCGTCCCTCCGGCCCGGGCTTGAAGGCATTTTCGGTTTCATGAGGGAAGGACAGAACATGGACAGGGCCGAAGTCTAATAAACGATGTATTCTCTTAACGCTTTAAATTTTTGCGAGCACCTTGATCCTAACCGTTTCTATACTGCTAGTGTTCCCCCTTAGTCTCCACGTTCACTCATAGTAAATTAAGCCCTGGTACTCCGAAATGTACTACCGTCCAGCTGCGGCAATCTTCACGCCCATCTGCCTCGCGTGCTGAGCCATGAGGGCGTCAGCAATAGTCAGAGCGGCCATGGCCTCGACGATAGGAACCGCGCGAGGAGCAACATTAGGGTCGTGACGGCCCTTGGCGGTCAGGATGCCCTCGCCCGAAGCGTCGTAGCGAGCAGTAGTCTGGTCCTGGGAGATTGTAGCGGGGGGCTTGAACGCAACGCGGAAGAAGATGGGCATGCCGTTGGAGATGCCGCCCTGGATACCGCCGGAGTGGTTCGTCTTGGTCTGCAGGCGGGAGGGAGGAATGCCAGCGCCAGCGCTCGGCGTCGCATCGTCGGCGGCGGCGGTAGACACGAAGGGGTCGTTGTGGCGGGATCCGCGCATCTCGGCGCCGCGGAAGCCAGAGCCAATCTCAAAGCCCTTAGTAGCAGGAATAGACATCATAGCGTGGGCAAGGAGAGCCTCAAGCTTATCAAAGCACGGCTCGCCGAGGCCGGAGGGACACCCGCGAATAATACAGGTTACGGTACCACCAGTAGAGTCGTGCTGATCGCGGAGCTCGGCAATCTTATCCTCCATACGCTTCGCGACGGTAGTATCAGGGCAGCGCACGGGAAGGAACTCATCTACCTTCTCGCGGGTTAGGGAGTCAACAAGCTCGAGGAACTTAGGATTGCTACTAAGGGTGTCGATATCGTCGCTATCGGTTATAGGCCTGTCCTCAAAGAGCTTGATGTTGCCAACCGAGGAAACAAAGGCAACGATCTCGACGCCGTAGGCCTCGCGCAGCCACTTCTCGGCAACAGCGCCGGCGGCGACGCGGGCAATAGTCTCACGGGCGCTGCTCCGGCCGCCGCCAGAGGAGGCCTTAGTGCCATACTTCTCAAGGTAAGTCCAATCGGCGTGGGAGGGGCGCGGGTAGAGGTCGATGGTCTTGGAGCCGTAGTCGTGAGGGCGTTGATCCTCGTTAGGCACGGTCAGGAGTATGGGTGTGCCCAATCTGCGACCCTAGGGTATTAGCATCATGGCAAACATTATGACTTCCTGTAGGGTTGTCACACGTGCGCCCAAACTCGCATCCAGATCCTATAGTCACGCGGTCCTTCTCGTCGCGCGGGGTGGTGATGGCCGACTGGCCCGGGCGCCGGCGGTTGAGCTGCGGCTGGATGTCGGACTCGGTGAGGGACAGGCCTGGCGGGCAGTTCTCGATGATACAGGAGACGGTCTTGCCGTGGGACTCGCCGGCGCTGTGACGATGCAGGTCAGTAGGCTGTTGTCTTGCGTTCCTAGCAGTTTAGTGGAGGGAGAGGACTCACGTCGTCACGCGAAAGTAGTTGCCGAATGTCGACATGGTGTCTTTATCTGTTCTGTATGTTCACTGGGTGAATTGATTGACGGAAGTGAGAGAGGTTAGAGGGGGAGGAATGTAGCGATATCGCAAAGATATTTTTCTGGGGAGTCATACCTGCACCGGGGCCGGTGTAAAGAAGTCACGTGCCCACCGCACCGAACCACGAAAAAGGACAAGCTGGGCAACGAAACACTCAAGAAAGCGAGGGAGATCAAGTCGCAGAATAATACGACTATCCGCGGGTTTCTTGGCCAGGTTCCACAAAGAAGAGACAAAGCCATACATCTTGAACTACGACATTGTCCGCGGAGAAGGCAGTGACTGTCGATGAAGGGGTCGGTATTAACCCCAGGCTGATTAGGCAACACTGACTTGGTATGTCGTTTGCGACACAAGCCTAACTTTTTGATGATCTGGCATCCAAAATACACTGTCATGCTGCCTTCCAGGACTTGACAAACTACATTGCCGCCACCATGGCTGACATTTCTTCGGGGACAGACAGCGCTTGCCATGGTGGCGGCATCTCAACGCAACAACCTCCCTTCTCCTCTTCAATCAAGGAGCGAAAGTACAGCCAATGTCGTCCCCTCGTCTCCAACCACAGCGGAGACTCCCAGCTCAAACAACAACGCATAAATGGCAAAACCAATATTAGAAAACGTCAGCCCAGGAGTGTATTTAAGTCCAGAGACTATCGAGAAGCTGAGCCAAAGTCCATGGACCTACCAGCGTTTTATACCGTCGATATCTCTCTCAGAGGTGGTCTACTTAGTTTTCTCCAGGTAGAGTGTCAAGAACTCGTCACAGGGAACACGCATCATCGCTTTATCTGGACGCTTAGGTGCCAGAATTAATGCATATAATCCCAGTTTAGTGTGCTAACAGATGTGCCTTTGTGCATGACTGGAGGGTATACACTTCTGCTATATGAGAATATGTCGATAAATCTTTCCCCTAGTCATCAATCGTGTCTATAAGCTCACGAGCAGCTCAATTAAAGTTTCTAAGGTAGGTAGAATGATAGCGACTGGAAACGCCCGAGTTTGAACGTGGAGAGCAATATTAGGATCTGTGGTCCGGATCTCGATCTTAAGGTCTCCCGCCTTTGTCTCTTCATTCGACTGAATTTCTGTCCCTTAAACCATCCTAGATTAGTTGTAAAGCGATGCGTGTGTCCCTTGTGATTATTACATAGGAAAGAGGCTACACAAGGTAGTCGAACTCGAGCAATCAACTATGCACCCAGAATTGTACCAGGGCGACAGGGTATTAAGAATGCCAAAGCCTTTTAGTAAAATTTCAGGATGATACTATTCAAGATGAGCTAGACCTCTACACAGCATACGTTAGAATCATGTCCGTATGGATCGCATCCATTGTGGCATGACTTGCACTTACTCATTGGTATCCATATCTAACTACCCTATGCCTCAAATGTGGAATGCTTGGTTGGAGAGTTAGTCATTGTATATGACACATATCGTCGTTTAGCTCTTTAAGATAATGCTTCGCTAAAAGCTCAATGCCGGGGATGTTTTGTTTATCTACAGTTCCGTAATGGCCTCAACGTCGTGTTGTCCTCACCTGACGTGCCGTCCATCTGACCTCTACTGAGCACCGGTATCGCTTCATGTTCAATGATATGGGACCGGGCCGTGTCTAGGCTAAAAATAAACGTCACCTGTATTATCAGCCGCGAACATGCGCATGCCGAATGTCGCCACCGTTGAAAGAGTCGCTTGGTGTCGGCCCTTTGAGAATCGGCCCGGAGGTCCGGTGCCTGACCCACTTTTCCGGTCCGGGAGCGTCCTCTTTAGGAAATCGAATCGGTAGCGTTGTCAATGTGGGACGGAGGGGATCGATGGCGAGATGCCGACCGGATTTTATGTCGGGAGAAGTGTCCATGTAAGCTCGCTCCCTGAGGGAATTCTGATACGCGATTGAATACCCAAGACAAGTCACAGCCTGGTACGAGCAAATCACGGGGCGGCGTCGATGCCGAGAGTGCAAGAGCTTTGTTAAGGCGCACCACACCACCCTGCGGCTCTGAGGCGAGTGAAGCGAGGGTCCAATGAAGGCTAGGGTTAATTGGTGCTCAAGCTTCTTATCTTGCCATGATATCACATATGATCAAAATAACCCCGCAGAGATGAGATAGGAACAATGTCCCAAAAGCTCCAATGTTGAAATTGAGAGATAGTAGATAACATAACCGCCATGTCTTTAATCGCATAGCAATGCGAAATTCGCACCATTTGCATTTAATAAACCTTCTTTCAACACGGTGTAAGCTGATAAATGTCAGTAGCCCTCCAATCCTTAACCTACAGGGCGGAACTGTCAATTCACAAACATTACAAACAAGTGTCAAACACTAAAAATGATGACAACAACTAGGAATTCATTCCTTTTCTCTGAGAGGTTCATAATCCGTACTTGAATTATGCTTCCTTGCATTCTCTCAATGGCTGGTGTTGTCCATCTCACACACCTAGGTAGCGCTCGCTCACCCACGTGCTCTGGCCTCAGCAGCCACCGTCGCTGACGTCAGCTGATAATCTGAGCTCACACTCCAAAATTAAATCCAGTGTGGACATGCCAGTTGGATCTATCAGGAGCTCCAACGCACATTTCTTCTCCCCCCTCTAAGCTTCGTTCTCATCCCGCAAGCTCTGACAGCGACGGCCATGAAACCGATCATTGCTGTCCCCGCGACCTGCGCGCTCGTCTACCGAGCGTGGAGCAGGAACTCGCTGACCCCGGCCGGAATAGCCGTCGCAACCTTGACAGCCATCGCGCACGCCTACCACCCATGGAATCTTCCTTTCGTCCTCCTTTGTGTCTTCTTTCTAGCAGGAACACGCGTGACGCATGTGAGCTTTTGCGCCCGCCGCCATGGACTGACCCTAATATCCTGACGTGGCCGTAGATCAAGGAAGATGTCAAGTCGCACTACACAGTTCCCTCCAAGGGAACATCTGGCGGAGAAGGACCTAGAACGCATGTTCAAGGTAAGTTCCTCAAGCGCTGTCCCCAATGGGGGCTAGCTAACTCTTGCTCGCCAGTCCTCGCGAACAGCCTGATGGCCTCAGTCCTCACGATCCTCCACGCGAACCAACTGCGCAAACGGGAAGCCGCCTTTGTCGACCCGAATACTCCGGACCCCGAGAGTTCACTGTGCTTCTCCTGGGGTGGTGATCTCCTTGTCGTGGGAATCATTGCGAACTACGCCGCCGTCGCCGCCGATACCTTCAGCTCTGAACTGGGCATCCTGTCCAAGAGCCAGCCCCGCCTCATCACGTCGCCAACACTGCGAAAGGTGCCCCGCGGAACAAATGGAGGGGTCACTCTCATGGGTCTTGGCGCGGGACTTTTGGGGTCCATGATCATCGTCACTGCGGCCATGATGTTCCTACCTTCATGCAGCGAGGAGACGGCACAGAAACCTGGGGGTGGATCGCCATGGTCGGTGCTCGAACGACGCAAGTTTATGGGCTTCATGGTGATCTGGGGCACGTTGGGTAGCGTGCTCGACAGCTTCCTGGGCGGAATGTTTCAGCGATCAGTCAAGGACGTCCGGTCTGGAAAGATCGTCGAAGGGGAGGGCGGCAACCGGGTGCTCGTGGCAGAGTCTGCCGAGGCCATGGCAGCGCACTCCAAGAAGAGGGCCGACATCAAGGCGGCCATCTTGCATGGGGAAGGTCAGAGGGCGACTGCGAAGCTGGGCGGCTCCGCCATTGCAGACGATGACGATGGTGAAGCTGACGCTGATGTCTACGATCCTCGGGACAAGCACCGCAAGGCAAGTTTTGGTGACGAGCGGCCTTCTCGTGTGGTTGAAAGTGGATGGGATCTTCTCGACAACAATGATGTCAACTTCCTCATGGCCGTCTCGATGAGCGTTGGCGGCATGGCGGTAGCAAGCTGGTACTGGGGTGTCCCCATTCAGAGCGTCATGGGTGTGTAGGGCTAGTTGAAAGCGACGTCATCAGAGCTTCTGGTGCATTTCCCGTCCCTCCAAGGCAAGGGGGTCAAGAAATAAACGAGACAACAGAAGAGAAAGAGAGTGACCTAACTCCTCATAATTATATAAATAAATTTATATAAAATGTAATAAAAATTAAAACTTATATCATAATAATGATAATATTTTAGAGCCTTTTTTATTATTATTCTTATTACTATCTTTAAGGGAGAATCAGCTAATGGGTTTATACTGGTGTCTCGTTTTTTCCTCGACCCGGGTGCGTGCAGGGGTACGCTGCTAAGACCAATGAAAATCTCGTGGAAACAACCCGCTGTCGACTGCTGTAGAACTTGACCCATAAACCCGCCCGTTGATTGCCATAAAATTCGGCTCATGATGACAACTAGACCAGCGTTACCCGTCGCCACTTGTGTGGTGTTGAGCCGCACCAAGCACTTGGCCTAGGTTTCGGCAAGGTCAACCCCGGTGAGGCCCCGTCACACCCCCGCCCACCCCGCCCGGGTCTCGGCGTGTTTCGCAGAGTTTTCGGGAGGCAACCCGGAGGGACCTCCGGGCGCACGAATGGCACATGGTGTGGTAGCTAGGGAGGTGTGCAGTAAGACAATGAAGAGCCACGAGGGCACAGCAGCTTAGATCCACACGATTGGACCTGTCGTGAAATATGAAACAGGTTGTATCGTGCTGATCTCAGTCTCGGACTTGTGTGCTTACTTCCTCTAATTCTTCAACTTGTCTAAGAGGCTCGCTACTCCTCTTCCACAATCCTTTGCTTACGACTCCGTACTCACCTACGCCCGCAGCTCTGAAACCCAGCACCCTGGAATGGGATCCCGAGCATCTCGGCATCTACCCCAGATGCCGGGATCCAATGCGCAGCCGGCGGATTAGGATTTCCAACCGGCACGATATCTCAACAAGTCAGGACGACCTCATTCGCGCGGGGGTTCTGGAGACGTGATTCCATCACCCAATCTTCCCCGGATTGTCGCGCCCGGTAGAACGGGAAGAGGGAAAGGGAACCGCACCCGTGATCCGAGGATCCAATAGACACGAAGCCTTTACTGATCGCGATCAGTTTGCTCTTTCGTGCAAAGATAGGGAAAGATATCAACAGTAAAACCTGGGGTAAGACCAAAGACCAGCGGACTTTCATTACTCATTTCGTCGTGTCATACCGTCGCACAGGCCTCTGATTGGCCCTGGCTCTTTCTGGGAAGACGAGTTACACGATTGCGGGGAGCCGCAGATCTCCCAGGTGTCCGAGACGACGGTGAAGGCGAAAAAGACCGCACAGTATGTAAATGGCCAAAGAGGAAATGGTGGTTAAAATAAGACACGATTTTTATGATGAGTTGCCGTCCTAAACATGTGTAGATAATTGTGTCGATTGCATCTGCGTGGGTCATTCGGTACGTACCCCTGGCTTTGATGGGGAACTTCGTAGGTGCCGGGGTACGAAAACGTAGCTACGTGCATGTATAACGCGTCCGTGTACCAAGTCATTATGTTTTAGAAATGTATATTCGCCTGCATTTTTCAAGGTAGGAAAAGGCAAACGTGGCTCATTATGAATGCATGCGCGTTGTTAACTCCCCTGTTAATTCTCATGACTGTCAGACACTCAAGGATGTGTCAATTGAGAGTCAAAATGTGCAGGGCGACTTGCAACCCTTGCAACCAAGTCACTCTCTTTCCCTGGTCTCGTGCCCACAGGAGAAAGCAAGATGAACGGTTCGTTACAGGCAGCCGGGCCCAGTTCGGGAATAAAATCTCGACGCCGGGAAAACGGAGGGGCTTCTAGATGAGTTGCCAAGGGGGAAGGGAGGTCGGTCAACAACCCGAAAGATATTCTAGATGAAGGGATCGTGGATTAAACTAGGAGCTACGGGACCAGAAGAAGAAGTTTTTTCCCCGAGGCCGGAGAGCAAGCTTTGGGACCTGACAATCTGGAGTCAAGGTGTACGGAGACGGTCTGGGGAAACGGAAAAAAAAGACTGGGGGTTCACCCAAAAACTCAGATTTGCTCAGCCCGCTGAGCGATTTTACCCAACCAGGAGCTTCCAACGGCTGGCAGCCGTGGCCGTGACAGCCCAAGGTGAGATAACAGGCATTATGCAGAACATCCTTGGGACCAATCAAGGGCCGACGATAAGATTCTGCTGTCCGTCCTGCGTCCTGCGTCCTGGTGTGGCTCCTCTGGCTCCAGAGCATGCTTTTTTTGGGGTGGCGTTTGTTGCAGGATCCACGTAGCTGGAGGTGTACCTCGAATGTCAAAGTTGATGACTTTTTAGGATAGAAATGAGATGGGAAGATTCTAAAATTAACCTAAAAATATCATAAAACTCATCAAATTCATTAAATCTTCTATCTGCAATTTTCCCAAAAATTTTTTTCACATCATTATAGCCGTTCTTAGGGGAGCATAAACTAAGCCTCTTGTACTGGTGTCTCCTCGGTGTGGTACTTGGGCTTCTTGGGTCTTGGGTGTGCTTGGAGAGACACCGACTTGTCGCCCAGCAGCACCAAGAGGCGGCGGCACAAGGCTTCCGCCTATGGCGATGCGGCGCAGGGTTGGGAACAGGTTGGAACATGTCGAACAAAGAAACAGGGCCTCTTACCCAAACGAGTATAAACCGTCTGGGGCTCAAGCAAACGATTTGGTAACAGAACGGGGACAAACCGGAACCACCGAGCTCAGACGTTCTCAAGAGTCATAGGAACAAGTGAAAGAAGCCCGGACTCTGAAAATAACCAGAAGGAAAGAAAAGAAAAACGACAGGGCAAATTTTTTACAAGGCCAGTCATCCATGGCTCGCATCTGGGAGGGGCTCGAACAGGGCGCTTGTTGGCCATGGCAGGCTTCTGCCATCTGCGATGCCGCGTGCTTGCGCCTTTCGCTACATGTATGTACATACATGACATTGGGACGTGGGCCAGGGGTAAAAAACAGGGTCCAGAGTTGGATCTCTCGTCGAGGCCAGGAATATCACTGGTTCCTGGGGAACACTGGGGACCGCGCAAGGATTTCAAGGTACCGTTGCGTCGTCTCTGGCCGCACAAGCCAGCCTCAGGGCGTCAAAGTCTGTCTTTTTGCCTGTCCCACACTTCAACCCCAGAGTCTTTCTCGCGGGTGCGGGAGCCATTGATAGCCTCGACGCCGTGGTGGGAGGGTTTGGGGGGCACACACAATATGGGGGGGATGGGGAATGGGGGAGAGAGGAGAGGTCAATCAGATAGCATCGCTATCTCCTGACTCGATCAAAGTGTAATCACAAACTGTCAAGGCTTCACAGGGCAGTCCGCGATGGCTTCGGTCTGGAGGAAGAGTAATTGGCACACGCCGAGTGGACGGGCTGATCAATGAGCGGAAAGGGCTTCGACTTGTCACCCCACCTTGCCCCTTGCGGGCATGCGGCGGGCACACACACGCACCACAGCTAACTCGACTCTTTAACAGTTTCTGACGATAAGAGGCCCTGGCGCGCGTTGGGTTGGGGTCTTGGATAGGCATTTGCATTGGCCGAGGATGGGGGGAACTGATTGCGTTGCGTCTCTGGTCTGGCCTGGTCGTCGGGGATGGGACTCCGTGGGCGAGCGAGTCGGAGGAGGGCGCTTCTAGAGGAATCTCCATCCGTGGTCGTCAATTTTCAGATGACTCTTTTTCAAAATAGAAGCCGAATCGGCACTGTTCACTGCGTCTACAGCATTACAGTTCAGTTAACAAGAGGTCGCTGAGCCAACCCGGCCCGGTGGTGGCTGGGGAGGGACCTCGAAGGGGCACCGCCATATGCCGCTGGCGATCTCCGCCGAGCGGCTGTGCGAGTACGGAGGTACATGGATCAGACCCGGCGCACACACCCCCTCGTGAGCAGAGCTCCGCCGAGGCCGCCGCCCGTTATGTCATATGGGTACTCAGCGACTCCCCTACCCGCCTCGGTGTCATCACGAGGCGGCGGTGCCCTGAAGAGAGCAGCTGTCCTGCCGGCAGCAGCATTGACGCAGCCCATTCTTTCTTGAAAACCGGTTGGGGGATGGGGGGGGGCCCCTTGGCTGACCGGAAGACCGCAGGACCGGATATGATGAGAGCGGGCGGTGGGATGCTGCCCGTCGCGCGCACAACGAGATGGGATATGACAGAGAGAAACTGACTCCGAGCCGACTCTTGAATGCGCTCAATTTAGCAGCTTGCTCGGGTTCTGGGCTGGGCTGGCTTCGGGGCGTGGCGAGAGTAATCCCTGAACGGAACGTCGTTACCTTATGGTTTCCCTCTCCCGCGACAAGTACATGTTGGAGAAGGAGGTGTTCTATGTAGAGCTCATGTATCTTCCATGTGCGTGCGGTTTGCGAGGATCCTTACGCCACCCCCCTCCTTCTGGCCCTGCCGAACGCCAATCGCACCCTGTGATGGGCGAAATACCCACCATGGCCGGTAGCAGCCACACCCCTGCATCCGGCCACAGCAAGTCTTATCTTTTGGTGGGCGAAAGAGTCAAGCTGTGCTTGGAGACGGCGGCGCTCAAATCCGTCAACATAAAACCCTCATCCGCCCCGGACTTTCAAACGTTGAATTTGGTCATCCTTCACATTCCCGTCTATTTGTGTGATACGTTTAGTATCAATTCACTTTCTTTCTTCCGGATCTCGCTTGGAATTCTAATCTTTCCCCCCTCTCCTCACAAAAACAACCTTCACAATGGTGAGGCTTATCATATGCCCCTCCTGTTATCGGCGCCCACTAACACCACATGTCACAGGCGACTTCAGCTCCTGTCACCTCGAGGACCGAGACCCTCGCAAAGTATCTCAAGCTCGACCAGAAGGGCCAGATCATGGCCGAGTACGTCTGGGTTGATGCCGATGGCGAGACTCGATCAAAGTCCCGAGTAAGTCTTACTCATTCTCTCCTTTCCGGGCTCCTTTGTCCGGGCTGCCTTCTCCTGTTGTGATGGCGAATCGGCAAGTTTTGGCCACCCGGCCGGACCCAGCGTCATCACGTCGCAGGGTCTTCATCCGAGGCTGAGCAGTGCATTCGCTCTTTCCGGCGTCGCGCCTGCCTTCTGGCCAATGAGACCAAAAATAGCTGCCCGCATACCCCACTTTGTGGGGTATTGCGGGTCCCGATCCGTCGGCCTGGATAAAGCCGGCATTGCCCGATTGAGAAGGAAGCAAGAAACGACGACGAAGAACAGTCATACTGATACAATTCTCGCAGACTCTCCCTGAGAAGGAGTACAAGCCCGAGGACCTCCCCGTCTGGAACTTCGATGGTTCTTCCACCCGCCAAGCCCCCGGTGACAACTCCGATGTCTACCTCCGACCTTGCGCCGTCTACCCCGATCCCTTCCGTGGCTCTCCCAACATCATTGTTCTCGCCGAGTGCTGGAACGCCGATGGCACTCCCAACAAGTACAACTACCGACATGACTGCGTGAAGGTCATGGACACCTACGCCGATGAAGAGCCCTGGTTCGGTCTTGAGCAGGAGTACACTCTCCTCGGTCTTGACAACCGACCCTACGGCTGGCCCTCCGGTGGTTTCCCCGCTCCGTAAGTCGTCTGATAACTCACTGTATGAACGTCTCTAACATCCTCAAAGTCAGGGCGAGTACTACTGCGGTGTCGGCACTGGCAAGGTTGTCCAGCGTGATATTGTCGAGGCTCACTACAAGGCTTGCTTGTGTAAGTTTTACCCACCCCGAAGCCACCTGCACGCTTGAAATATCCCACAAATGATGATTTGCGACATGCCATCGCATTTGTCATTCGTGGAAGTTCAATCTAGTCGCGATGGTGGTCACGTGACACCCCAATTCTAACATCACCCAGACGCCGGTATCAAGATTTCTGGCACCAACGCTGAGGTTATGCCTGCCCAGTGGGAGTACCAAGTCGGCCCTTGCCTGGGTATTGAGAGTATGTCCGAAGTTTCCCCGTTTTACCCCATTTCGTCGCTAACCACCAAATTTTCTCAGTGGGTGATATGCTCTGGGTTTCGCGATTCTTCCTCGCCCGTATCTCTGAGGAGTTCGGCGCAAAGGTTTCTCTGCACCCCAAGCCTATCCCTGGTGACTGGAACGGAGCCGGGCTTCACAGGTTAGTTATTTCTTGATTTCATCTCGATTGGTCTGGGTTTCGTCGACAAATGCTGACTTTTATACCTAGCAACTTCTCCACCAAGGCTATGCGTGAAGAGGGTGGCATGAAGGTTATCGAGGAGGCCCTCAAGAAGCTTGAGCCTCACCACGCCGAGTGCATCGCCGAGTATGGCGAGGACAACGACCAGCGTCTCACTGGTCGCCACGAGACTGGCTCGATCGACTCTTTCTCCTGGGGCGTTGCCAACCGTGGCACAAGTATCCGAGTTCCTCGGGAAACCGCAGCCAAGGGCTACGGTTACTTCGAGGACCGTCGCCCTGCCTCCAACGCCGATCCTTATCGGGTCACCAAAGTTCTCCTTCAGTTCTCTATGGCTTAAGCGTTTCTGTGAAAAGATTTTTACGACGACTTCGTCTTACATGGTTAATGGCGTGAGGTTTGGGATACTATTACATAGATAGCATGACAACTGGTCCAGCGAGATCCAGTAATTTCAACGATCACTGATTCAAACACTTACACCGTTCCCCCCAGTCATCTGTGAAGAATGGCCATGGCCGTGACCGGCCGTGGCGCAAACGCTTAACCGCTGAATGCCACAACTATCTTCTGACGTCCTTGCAGGGCTCAAATGCACGATCCCGAATATCATGCATGCTCTTTTCACTCTATTCAGCTCAACCCGCATGTCCCACTTAGCGGGGGCTCAACCAAAGCACTCATCGGGCGTCCAACAGGCCCACTGACAGTCCAACGGAATTGGAATTGGGCATCAATCCGAGTGAGATTGAACTGAAAAGGAACAGGGGCGGGAGCCAGCTTCAAGTCTGAACACGGTCTATGTGACGCTACCGGCGGCAATTTCGTCAAACCCGACAGGCTCTATGAACTGTTAACTACACCCTCTCTTCAGGGTGTCGTACCGTTGGCGCGTCAACCTTGAAGAGAAGAACGCGGTTGAAACTCTCTTCCGCCACTGATCTCGATGAAACTGAGCTCTCCTTTCAGCCTCGGGAAAGTATTTGTATCCACCAAAGAGTACGCCATTCCCTGTGCCTTGCTAGCCTTGGTACCCAACTATAACCCTTCACTCGTTGGGCGATAATATATCTTCCTGAGATGAAGTTCTCACAAAGGTCGGCCGCACCTTCCAGCCTGACAGAAAAAGCAGACCGCTACCCCCGCAAAATTCTATGATTGGAAATAAGGTTATTTATTTTCGTGCCGACGGGAGCGGCTGCAGATGCGGGACCCACTAGCCGCCATCCTTCTCTCATTGATCAACAGTCCACCAGGGAAAGCGCGATGGGTTGCGGCAGAGTTACTTGGTCTGAAGTAGTATTATTTCCACTTGTTGGGATACTTCCCACAACAATTGATTCGGTAGTGAGGGAAGTATGGATACTTAGAGGGAATTTGCATGCACCTTTGTCATTTCTTGCTTAGTTGGCACATTCGAGCCATCGTCATTGGCAAACAAACACCTCTCTCGGCTGGAACTCGTTCTTTCCAAAAATGACCTACTGAGTGCCATGTTGTAGTTGGGAAAGATGTTTGTTCTACCTAAAAAGAGTGAAGAGGCAATCCCTATTTATCTCCCTCGACACACATAGCCTTGGGGGAGAAGTTGCTGGATATAAGTCAGCATTTGTCGACGAAACCCGGACCAATCGAGATGAAATCAAGAAATAACTAACCTGTGAAGCCCGGCTCCGTTCCAGGTCGGAACCAAAATTTGCCTCCGGCGGCTCTTCGAGGTCCCAACCGGGGGTCCCTCTAGGGGCCCTGCCGCGGGCCTCCTGCGGAGGGTTGTCCTCGCTTCGCTCGTCTGCTTTTTACATTGACAGACCTGTTGTACAGTCTACCGCAATACCCCCCCCCGTGTCAGAGCCATTCATTTGCCCAGGCCCTTGCAGAAAAAAAGGAAGCCACAGCCCCGTTGCAGCCCTAGCCAGTTGGCTAACTTCATAACGAGCCTCTTTCTTGATTCCCGTCACAACCCCGGCCATCTAGGCCGCTAGCTTGGTAGGGCTGATCGCAGCAATCCCAGAATCACAACTAAAAACCCAAGGTTTAAAGACGCAACTTCCTTTCCCATTGAATGCGTATTTACAGTTTATTTACTGATTATATACGTTCGTGAATCAGTAGCTCTAACTTTTCAACTATAAATACCCCCTCATTTCCTGCAGCGATTATTCTCTTCCCTCTCCTCACACATCACTCATCAAGATGCCCTCACTCACCAGCTCGCTGGCCGGCCCGAGTTTGAGGGCTGTACCCCCAAGGGTGACATGTCTAGGCGGGATTAACCTAAGCTTACCCACCATACCTCTTCCGCTGGGAATACATATACCTTGCGTCCACCTTTCTCTTGCTCCTCAACTTTGCATTGCCTTGTGTTAGATGCTTTTGTCTAATTATACTAGAAGAAGCAGAACAGACAAGAGATGACCTGCTACTGCCCCAAGAAGTCCCAGGACGAGAAGTTAGCTGCCGCGTCCTTTGGCTCTCATCATAAATATTAATAAATAATTAGAAAAGACTTCATAAGAATTTTGTTTCATCTTAGGCCAGACACAAGGCGACAAAACGTAGACGAGTGAGAGAAAGGTGGATGCAAGGTATGGATAGATTTGGTGGTGTGGGTGTCTTTAGACCCCTCGTCGTCGAGGGAGAGTTGTGCGAGCGAAGGCATCTTGATAGGGAGGAGAAAGAAAAGAAGAAGCTCTCCAGGATTTGAGGAGTTATTTATATTATAAAAAAGTGGGTGTACTGATTGCGCGCAGTGCAAGCAGTCAGTAAACTCAACGCGCAATTAATTAATAGCATGGAAGAATGATAAAAATTGTGTCCCTAGTCCTTACGCTTTTGGTTGTGATTTTGGTGTTGTTGTGATCAGCCTCTCCGCGGACGATGTCGCAGTTCAAGCTGTATGGCTTTACCTTTTCTTAATAGAACCTGCGCGGATAGCCGTGTTATCCTGTGACTTGATATCCCCCGCTTCCCTGAGTGTTTCGCTGTTTAGCTTGCACTTCTTGGTACCTTGATCATTGCATTTCCCTGGCCAGTTGGTGTTTTCGTCATAGGCGAGGCCGTTTAAGGTGACGCTGCCTTTCTTGACATCCGAGCGACGCGAGTCGAGACTCCTAGATATGACGGGCGTGGTATCGAGGCGAAGGGCAGGCCGTTCTCCTGATCGCTGTCGAGGTAGTCCCTCGTGTTGAGGGCAACACCAAGCACGCATATGGCTGACACGTGTTGAGCAAGAGTAGTCGAAAACCATTCGTCTTGTCACGTTCAAAAGCCATGGGTGGAGTGCCACGCTGACTAGTTGCTTGATATGTGACGCCGAATTGAGGTCTCGACTTAATCAGAAGGAATTCGATTAGAGATGGCGAAAGAGGAGAGGTTGTTGGCTCATCTTTTCCATCCACTTTCCCTGTATCTATTCACCGATCACTGGCGCATCCTCTGGCGCTGGAGCTGCGTTAGCTCTGTCCGAAATGTGAAAACCTCGAGTGTCTCCTGCCTGCGAATATCTTGCGACATCCCTTGGATTGTTACCCCTTTCTTATGCCCTGCTCAGCTGTTAGTGAAGCAACACTGTGAATGAGTCCTCACTTTCTCTCCGCCTGGCAAACCTACCCTTGAAGGCACTCCTCTTTGTTCCGCCATTTCTCTCCGCAGCTCCCTCGTCCGAAAGCTTGCTGTGGCTGTCGCCCACTCCTCGCTCTCCTCGAATATTTGCTTGGCCCTCTCCGGACCTTGTTCTTCTGCCTTCTCTTTAAATTCCTCCTTTTTTTCTTCAATGTTTTTCTTTTTTTTCCCTCTGTGTCTGTCTCACCCTTTCCATTATTGCTCTCTTCCTTCCGTTTCGATCTGCTTTCCCTCCCCTTCTCCTCTGCCATGGCAATCACTCTCAACTCCACAAACAACGTCTCATGGCCCTTCTCTAATATCCGACTTTGTCTCTTGTATTTCATCTCGCATTGTCTGATTTTGCAAATACTTAGCGAGGCTGTTTCGTTATACTTGGTGGTGTTTTGACATCAGGCTCAAGTTCGACTACACCAATTAGCCGGCGACAACATGATGAACATGAGTTATCATCTCCACCTTTCGCACCTCCGGTTAAGCAATTTGAAGACCGTCTGAAGCCATATCGGCCATCAAAAGGCTGTGGGTCACCTTCCTCAATCATGGTAGTGTCATTCCAAGGGTCGGAGACTCGTTGTCGGTTAAATTGAGTCTTATTAGAAGGATGTCGCGCCACGGGGATATGCCCCGAGAGGCCATAGAGCGATATGACTCGTATTGATAGAAGTCTGACGCCATTTTCGAAAAGAGACGGGCCTTGGTTCCCTGCGTTCACGCGCATGAGATAGGATGTATGGGATAAGGATAGCTGGTATATCATTCATCCTCCTCTTGCGCCCTGTTATTGACCAGGACGAATCTCTTTCCATTGCTCCACCGGCCATTCCGAACCCCATTCATTGCGTTAACTCATGATGTTAGCAAGTTTGTCAAACAAGTATTTAGCATGAGCGGCTTGGTGGTTGGAACTTAGCCTGATATCGTCGTGTTGACATGTTCATTGTTTTGTTGGTCGTCTCCCTTTTTTCCTAGCAGCGCCTGACCCTTCGCTTCCCATAAAACTGTGGACGTACTTTGCGAGCTCGCCTTCTTCAGGCATTGGCGGTGAAGGTTTCTCTGAAGATGACCTCGAAGAAGTCTGGCCAACGACCATGATGATTCTATGGCTGCGGCGGGGTGATACGAGTGCATGGCGCTGTGACGATCTGAATTGATGATTAGAGCTTTTGTATTATGAAGTACACAGCAATGTCACACCTCGGCTTTGCATATTCACAGTCGAGGTGTCCCGATTGCAACATTCGGATGCTTGCTTCAAACTCGTCGTGCTTCTATGCCCGGCGTAGTGTTGATGTGTGGCTACCTCCTCGACAGGTGATAACGAAAGGTCCTAGGTTCTCGTTCGGGCGCAAGGTTTTCTCGACTCTTCGTCAGCTCCCACGTTCCTATCGTCTCTGCTACGGTCTTACCTGACATTGCCTCGTGTTTTCGTATTCGCGAACTGTCGGATAAACTCATTCTTGAGGCTGGGATGCGTCGGTGTGTTAAGTGGCCTCGAGACCGTAGTGTTTGGGGTTGAAGGCTCGTTCGACGGCCTGGCAGCTGGTGACCAAAAACATCGAACTCGCTGCCAGAGCACCGTGGCCGAGCCAAGTCTGGTGTTTTGATCACCACGAGAAAGCGCCCAGCGTGTGGGGGATCCCAACACGCATCCAAGGGGGATTCCCAGAATGTGACCCCATCCTGATAACAGCTACCTTCCATGCTGCCCAGTATTCACTCACCTCCTCCCCTCATTAGGGACGCTTCTCATGGCTTCCTTGTCTTCTATTTGCAGACTGACTAGTTCGCCTTCTTGTGTGTCCATCGATTGGCTTCGGTTGCCGCCTTCTCGGGCAATGCCTCGAGACTTTATCTTACCTGCTGCCCCTTGCCAGTGAGAAATAGCTTTGGCGATTAACTCTTGCCTAAGTCACCGTTCGTCGTTATAACGAGGTGATAGATAGTCGAAAAGTAGGTTAAGAAGTTAAGGACTCAAAGCCACTAGAAGCAACGTCACGTTAAACCTGTCGCCAAGTCAATCCTAAGCGATTGCCAAAGAACAACAATGTTGTCGAAGCAAAGGCTATATCCCAGCACGCGACAAAGGCCAGGAAATATCACTCCATTGACCCCCCCGAAGGCCCCTTTCATCAAACGTTTCACGGATATTAGCCGGATTGTCGGCTGCTTGGAGCAAAATCAGATCCGGCAAGGAGAAACTGTAGATTAAAGTGTCTTGTGCATCACTGTCGATTTAGTTCTCACTCATTACTTCGTACGCCAAGACCAAAACATTGTTTTGTCAACCGTGGGAATCTGCCCTCCCGATCTCTCGTTACCTATGCTAGAACATCACCACAGTTCAACCAACCGTTCGTAATGGTGAATCCAATAGGCGAAGACCAGTTGCCGAAAGATTGAAGAGGGAAAGTTGGTTTATCTATCTCTTGGAACTATGCTTATTGAGCACGTGAGCAGTATGTAATCTTTTGCTCCCTGTTTCCCATTTATGAATAGAAAATCGGCAATTTTGAGTCCGCCTCCTTAAAACTGAAGAACGACGTCGCCACAACTGCAGGTTCGCCTCAACCTCCTCTTCCAAAGCTACCAGGATATCCAGAGCGCGATCTAGGGACATCGGGCTTTGAATAGACGGATTCGCCACTCTGGACATATCCATGATATTCTCGTAGTGCAACGAGATGCCTGTGAGGGGTGAGATCATCTTCGTCATAAGAGTTAGTAAGTGGTGAGAGGGGACCCTGCAAGGACTCATCTTTATCTAAGACCATTTTCTTCCACCCTGAGATCTTTATTTATAAAGAATTTGTTAAGGTTAGATGACCATTATTCTTCGTACGTGATAGAACGTGGCCGTACTTAACTAAGTACCCCTTTAATATTATCCGTTTGAATTAAACGGTACTCGCCTCTATCGACAGAAGTTTTAATATAAATACTGTCTCAAGCCCGTCAGATCTAGTCACATACTCTCTCCGTACCCCTTCGGCTTGGCCCTTAAGCAGGGTATGCTTGAAAGAGCAAGATGAACAGGCCGAACGCGAATGATCGACTGAGAGCGTCCACTCTGTTTGAATTAAAATGTATAAAGGACGCTATTACACTACAGCTCACTTGTTCATTGGTTTGTGGAGGAGGTGCACTCTCCTGTTACAACCTATTGGAGCTATGCTATCTATCCTATACCACGAAGCCCATCGCACCTTTCAATGACCCCAGTGCTTACAGAGCTTGTGTAACCGAAAGTGCAACCAATAGATCCCAGCATACGTTGCAGCCGAGTTCGTATTTGCCGAACTGGGTAGTTGTGGGGTGGGACTGGGGACATCAACATCATTATAGAGCTTCCGACTATTGTATTTAGGTATTTTCCACTTCTATAACCAAGGCTGCTTCGAATGAGTTGAAAAGATTCGCAATAGCCGAGCGTTGCCTTGGGCAACTTTGCTCTGTGATAGCATTAATTCGGCTATATTAGGTATATCCTCATAAGCAACTGGGATTACTCTGCAAGATGTTTATTATGAATTCAAGAATATGATCATCATAAATCAATAAGAATCAGTTCAAGGTCAGTAAAAAGTCTGAAAAGTATCGTCTGCATATGAAGCAAGTAGCCGAGTTGATGTATCAATGATATGCTCACATTCCCTCACACCACTTCCTCGCAGCCTCGTTTTCAGAAGCATATTTTGCACTTTGAAACCCGTCCCGAACGCCAAAATGCATGTTTGATATGTATGTGTTGTCAAATCGATCCGCTTCCTGCATCAACCATCTCCTTTCCATTTCCCCATGGCCAGTGTTGCAGTTGGAATAGCAAATAGCACATGCAGGAATTCATCGTCTGGGTTTAGTCCCTCACTTAAAATCCACCTGAGCCCCATCTACAGCACTTTTGTCTCGCCCGGTCGTAGTGTAGCGTACTTGAGGGGTTCAAGCAGGCGCCTTGCGATGATCGCTGGCGAACCACCCTCTGCCCCACGTTGCGCAAATCAACTCGAGTCAGGGCCGCTTCTAGACCAGTTCGTTCGAGACGAGACAACCAGTAAGCAGTTCTTCTGTCATTGCCGTCCCTGGACTTGCTTTTTGGCCATGTGACTATGTGCACAGCCCTGCTGCTAAGACACGCGAGATCAGAAGCACGCCTTGAGGCCTCCAGGCTAGTCTTTAATTCGCGTAGCTAGTTAATTTTGAGGCAAGAAAAGAAGAGCCTCAAAAGTCTGTTGTGTGGACATACAGCTCAAACGGGTTACCAGGTCGTGCATTACGATGACATGTTACAAAGGCTGGCCTGAGGGTGGTCATTCAATGTGTTTTATTGATGTTTTTAGTGCCTTGGCTTGGATATTTCATGTGCTTCTATCCACCATCCGCTGAAGGCACGGCAGGCCTCAGAGTCCTCAGAAACTCAACCCGTTGACGAGGAATATGACATGTCGAAGCCATGCGCAGCTCCGTTCCCCATACTCATTGTCTGATACAACGGCAGGCCTGGCGTGACGAACAGTGAGGGGCCTTCATGTCTAACCTGAGATGTAAGCCACTCGCCCGGGCTGCGAGGAGACCGGGCTATATCATCGATGCTGCAGATGGACTCCTGCGAGTGTGAGTGTGGAGGTGTGTTGGGCAGCACAACTCTCGGGCGGGCTGCATCTGCTGCAGATTCGAAGGAATATTTCGGAAACCCGGGGAACTTCAGGCTCGGGTCGAATGAGATGAGGGTGACGGGCCTCAGTTGTCCTTCCCTCCGTGCGGGCGAATAGACGAGAATTCTCTCGTCCATGCTCCATTCGAGGCCGTCGAACCTTTGTGAGGGGTTAATGACCTCATGGAGCTGGGCCAAGGCGTCGTCGGGTTGAGAAGGGCTTGGTTCTGGCGGCCACATCTCGACTGTTTGTTCTATGCCGTGCTGGCTCCATGAAGATGGATGCCCCAATTCCTGCTTGACGGCCTCCCTCTTTGGCCTCACCCTGAGCTGCAGCAGCGGATTGGCGCTATATGCTTCGTACACAAGATCGACGAATGCTTCGCAAGACGGATTGTAAGACCGGACTGGGCATTCGCCGAGGGTGTAGGTGAGGGTGTCGCTTGGGTTGTCGCCGACATGGATGTCCCCAGGAGTTCGCTCCTCAAAATGCTTCTCGCAATCCCAAGTCGTCTCGATAGGTGAGTTTTCGGCAGTGGCTGGCGGTGTAAGTAAAGAATGTTCGACAGGATCGTGGCCGAATCGGAGTCTTTTCTTGTAGCAAGTCCTCTGGCTCCCCGCATTTCCCGGGAACCACTCTCGACGGACTTCGATGATGAAGACTTCTCCTGTATCTTCATCCTTGGCGAGTTGGAGTGACGTCCAGCGGTCATCGAGGGCGCCCTCTGAATCATGACGCCGCCAGAGGTTGCGCTTCAGGGGCTTCTCGCAACTCTCATGCGTTGCTTCACTCACTGGAAACCTAATAGCTTGGTAATAACAGTTTGGGATCTCGTAGTTAGTCTGCGTCTTCAACTTGTTCGAAACGCAGTAAAAATGGTCGTCGATGATCTCGAAACAGATGTCGGATCCAACCTTGGAGCCCTCAAACTCCCACAGGATAATATGCGAATCTGACCACTGCCGAGTTGCAAGATCGAGTCGCTGGACACCCCATCTGTAGGTGCCGTCAATCCTGGCATGCGACTTTGTGACGCAGAACAGGTAGTTCTTGTCGTTCCGGATCAAGACCTGATGCTCTGAACACAACCGCTTCACGACAACCCATTGGAAGTCTGACCTCACCTCAAAAATGATGAGCCAGCAGCACGTCGTGCCCCCCTGGAGCTGAGTGGCTAGGCACGACAGAACACCCTCGGCGCAGTACAGGGGCTCAAAGGAGTACGGCAGAAGCGGATCGTAGTCGCGGACGGCGTGCAGGAGCAAGGGAACGTTGACCTTGAGCTCCTCTGAGGGATTTTGACGGACGTTGAGGACACGGAGGTGCTCGCGGTTCACCGTGTAACACAGGTACCCGCTCGTATACACGAAACGATCCGCCATGGCCACGATGGCTGCCGTCCAGGGCTCAGCAGAGCGAACGGCCATTCGTCGCTTGACGAGCCGCCTAAAGGCCCTCGCAAAATCCCCCGTCTCACGCGCCTCTCTGGCCTCGGCCGAGTGGTCTGCCTTCTAAGCTTTCGTCAGCAGACTTGTAAGCCAAGGAGGCGCAGCTGAACGAACGGACCTTGAGAAGGGCAAGACGGCATATGCGTCGATCATAGAGAATGTAGCTGAGGCAGCGGCTGGTCAATCCGAGGTTGAAGATGCTCTCTACATCGAGGTTTTCGACGAGGAGGGCGACAATTTCGGCTGGGAGGCGGAGGATGCTCATGACGGAGTCGAGGTCCAAGAAAGAGAAAGGGGCCCTTTCAATAACGACGTCATAACATGGTCACCATGTATAGGAATGTGTAAATGGCGAGAGGCTATCCAAGGGCTAGAGCAAACAGGCCTATAAAACGAAAGCCAGAGCAGAGCCGCATTGTTCGGTTCCTCGAGAGCCTGATTCACTCCCTGCTCATTGAGGCTCTGCTTCACCCGCCCTAGACGCCAGTGAATGAGCTAAACTCATGCTAATACCACCGAAATTAATTAGTTCAGGAATGGTTGGGGGAGAGGAAAACAGGGCTAACCTGGTGGGTTGGACAAAGAACGAGCAGTCCCAAAAGGCTCTCTGAAGTGAGACGACAGAGGATGGTGGTGATGCTGACGGCTATTTTTTCTCCCTCGCACGCGATCAAAACTTCTAGTAATACTTCCAAGTGGGTGTGCTACGCCATAAACTGTCATGCAGCAGCCAGGAATCATGAGAAAGCTACTGCTGAATATCTCGTGGTGCCACTATCTTGACTTCATGGTGTTGAACTTGCCCCTTGGTTGAGCGCTCATTCGGCTAGAGGCGTCATGGATGTGTCACGGCCTGATGCTCATCTCATCCAATTCGTGCCATTTCCGATTCAATGGTAAACCAACAATCTTGTTTGTCTCTGTCTCCCCGAGATTTTGAGGCGCAGCAGGGCACAAGCATTCACAAGGAGGTTACACACAAGAGAGCCAGTGTCTAAGAAACACGGGTCAAAACCGGGCCCAGAAGGTGAATGCGGCTCTGCGTGGTGGCGTGCCACTGCAGGGTTTGTTTTTCACTGAGCAACTTACATGTGTCAATAACAGAAGAGCCTCAACTGCCAAGTCATTTTCACTGACGATTCGAGCATTTAGAGTTTTTCAGATGCGTTTTATTTGCGTTAGAATCAGCCATTGATGCTCCTCCGTGGTCTGATTCAGTCACCAAAACATCAAAGCTCGGAGCCTGATTTATGTATGAGGTCCTCTTTACCCGGCTGTGTTAGCTTTGGCCGGGCGTCTCTTTCCGCTCTCCCTGGCTACCTACAGCCAACAATGTTACAAGAATGCCTCTCTGCATATGTCGCTATTGGCCTGGCACACCGATCGATAAACTGCACATCCCTGTCTAACTCCTCTCAGACCTCAGCACAAGAATAGAGGAGGTTTATATAAATAGTAAAAAAAAATTACAAAGATCATCATATGAATAGACATTATTTTATAAGGTTTATGTATTATTTTATAATTTATTATTCTCACATACACGTCTGCCTGCTTACATTTGATGCCAATGTTCTACTAGCGTCCGATGCTATTGTTCCTCAACACCAACGTTCCTAGCCCCGCATCACGAGAGGAAGCTCAGCAGAGCCTCATTTCTTTCCCACCGCACTCTCTAACCGCTTTTTGAAATCAGGCTCTGGGCTGGGGCAGTGCTGCAGCACTCGTCTGCAAAAATACGCCCTTCCTAGTCACCCTAGCCCAAGCAATAGTCACCCGGAAGGCTTCCCCGGGCCCAGGGTGACCTCGACCCCGGCTGCCTCCTAGACTTCACCTGTCCGACCTGCCCGATGCCCCAAATTGAAGGCATACCCCGCTCTCACGAACGAACCCTTTCCTGGGGTCATCAGAGCTCTATAGCTATTCTACCAATGCCTCGGCTTACGCACGCGAGCATTCCTCTCTTCCTCTCCTCTTCCGAGAGAGCCGTCCCCCTGTGCTCCACGCGCCCGCTCTCGACCTTCACCTTGCAAGTGCCGCAGTTCCCAACCTCGCAGGATGATGGGACATCGTCAAACTCCCGGCGGAGCACCTCCAGCAGGCTCTCCTCCCCGTCCACTCGGACTAGCTTGTCGCCCCGGTTGACCACCTGCACCTCGAATGCATCCCCCGACACCTCAGCCGCAAATCGCTCAAAGTGAACCTCGTTTGCTGGAATCCTGTGTTTCTGGACCGCCTCTTTGGCAGCTGCCATCATCCTGGTTGGCCCACACACGTAAAGGTGGCTGTTCCAGGGGAGTGCCTTGACAATCGCTTCAATGTCCATCCTCTCTCCCTTGCTCCCATCATAGACGACCACATCATCCCCTAGAGCCTCTAACCGATCCCGATACGGAAACTCTTCGACTGAACGTACAGCATAGTGCAGCTTTAGCGCCCAATGGATCGTGTGATATCTCTTCAGCAGGTCCATGAATGCAGTGATACCTATCCCCCCTGCGATGAAGACGTGTGTGCTTGCTGATTTGGCCGGGACGACATCGCTTGTGATTCTGCCGACCTGGATAACGTTTCCCAGCTGAGCGTGGTCGTGTAGATACCGGGAGCCTCCGCGGCTTTTGTCGTCGAGAGCAACGCCCAGCTCAAACAAGTTCCCCACGTTCGCCTTGTCCTTTTTGTCTGCCGTTGACACTATCGAGTAGGACCGTGTGAACCCGTTCGGGAGCTTCAGTCGTGCATGAGATCCGGGAACAAACTTCTCCGCCTCTGGATCGGGAGTGACGGCCTGCAAAACTAGTGAAACTACTCTGGCAGTCTCCATCTTGCGGTTGATGATCCTGTAATCCTTCCAAGCATCTTTCCTGTTCTTTCTCTTCGCCCTGGCAACTCTCTTCAGGAACTGTCCTCGACTCTCCTGACCCAAGACCTCCAAAGTCGACAACTCCTCATTCATTTCAAGATTGTCCGTGTTGCGATGCAAGTACTCCTGCACCCGTTCAACAGTCCACTTGGGCCATTGACGTTCCACGAGCCTCAGTTCATCTCCAACACTGACGAACCCTTCACGTAGCACACGGTAGTACCATCCGGTGCGGCTCGTCTGGTATGTAACAGGCGCAAAGTTCTTGAGTGAGAACCGGTGGTTCAGTTTGAAGCATGGCTGACGGGGCAGAGAGACCTGCAGTAGAACCTCGGGGCCAACAGAGATTATATCGCCAATGCAGACGTTGCGCTCGTTCATCTTGGCCGTCACAAAGTTCTCACCGAACCCGCCAGGAACAAAGCGATCTTGGCGTTCTGGATATGATGCTTGCCAGGCGAGATAATGAGATGAACAGTCTGGGCCGGGTCAGTAATGGGGTTGAATAAGCATATGAAACGGATATTCTCATGCTCAGATTAGAAGAACATAGGTACTCACATCCGAGGATGGCCTTGTCTGGGCCACCGTGAAATGTGGGATCATGCTCATCGCCTTCAAGACCAAGCTTGCTGACTTTCATTGGGCCTAGACACATTTTCTTGTCGATTCCTGACATGACCTCAAGACCTGGCATCTTTTTCATCCTCGATGTCCGGATCTCCAGTAACCTGTCTACCCCAAAGGGACGGCTTAGCTCCTCGGGAGACATTGCAGCCATCTTGTATCATACATCGGCGGATAACTGTCACTTGAGCCGGGATGTCCTTGATCGTAGCCTGTGAGAGTTCGTTATCGTTTGTGTAAGAAGTCAAAATTGATACGGCAGTGGAGGTCTTTCTCATTCTAACTGGCCTAGTGAATGGCTGTCCCCACAGCCGAAGAACAGAGGCAATTTGCACTCAAAGGTCTCGAAGGATTGAATGACCTCTAGCTAGAGGTATAGTGAAACGACAAGACCTGTGTCACTCAGTCTAAGATAAGGATGATTCTTACTCATACTCGTCATAACTGACCTAAAGACCTATAGGGCCTTACTATAATAATGATAAGGGAATATGACTCTCTGCCAACAATATGACAAAAGCTTTGTCTTTAGGTACCTTGAATTAACCCCCCATAACCTAACTAGGATTGCTATCATATCGAAAGACGAAAATATACTCGTAGGGCTGTTCTAATGCCAAGCACCTGGCTATCCTGGCTGTTGTCAGACATTTGCTCCTGATGGATGTTGGTATATACTTGGTCATGCCAGATAATACTTTCGCTGTCCTGCTCAATATAGCGGATATACGAAATGATTGGACACACCCCCAAGCCTAGAAGTATATGAAATAATCTTGTCTCTTCTGATCCAGGTCAAGCCCCTCGGGCAACACAAGGACCCAGCGAGTTCTGCCTATGGCTCTACCCTTATCCTCAAATATCAATATGATTTAGATTATCTGCTTCTGCAGACGTCAAGCAAATGTCCTTCCATAACGCCAGGAATGCCCGTCTTTGACCGCAGAGGCTCGCCCACATCTCCAGATACAAGAGGGCTCCGGGATATCGCTCCCGAGTTACACCAGTCACGCACCCTTCCTCTTTCTTGTCCGCTCCCTTTGCTTCTCCCATACGCCTAGAACCCCTAGAGCTCCACATCTCCGGTGTTGCTCTTTTGCATTTATGAGCGTCTATCGTGGGCGCGTTGCGATGACATGATTCGCTTCGTTGTGGTGGTATCGAGGTAAGTGAAAGCCTTGTCGCGGACCGGACTGCCGCCGTACATGGTGTCATGGTCAGATTCTTCAGCCGTTAAGTTGTACATAGTTGCCTGGCATCATGGTTAGCTTTATAGTTGATAACTGCCCGGGAAAACCTACCAGGGAATTGTCCCTCCTTGCCGTCTAGACGTCCCGTCCACCATTCATTGTCATTTTGCGTCCTCTGTACAATCTCAATCACGTCACCCGTCCGGAAACTCAAGTCGCCCTCGGCTTGTGCAGCGTAATCGTAAAGAGCCGTGACCGTCTCGGTCGCAGGCGCTGTTAGGCGCTTGGGCTTAGGCTTGGGCTTAGGAGGCGGGGGCTTCTTCTTGCCAGCGGCGATCGCAGCCAGGCCGGCATTGGCACCAGTTGGGGGAGTATATGGTGGTGGCGCGGCCTCGTTGGACTCAGTTTGACGTTGGTATCCGCCAATCTTGGGGCTGGTGATAGTGCTGGTCGGGGTCTTTGAGTCTTCGCCCTGGGTGAGCAGCGCAGGCTGCTTGGGACCCTCGAGTGCGGGCTTGGCTCCATATCTCACTGGTCGGGGGCGACCGGTTGTCTTGAAGCGAACGATTGATAGGGCTTCGGCCTGTTCTTGGATATCGCCGCGCTTCTGGTGGAAGGCCTCCTCGATGTCGAGCGTCAGGTCGAAGTATCCAATATCGCACTGCTGCATCCGTTCGTGCAGGGTATAAAAGATGTTGAGCTGCATATAGTAAAAGGACTGGAAGAGAGGCTGGATAAACTCGCGCTCGAGCGCAAACAGCTTGGGCAGCTCATCCTTGAGGAGGTCGTTGAAGTAGTTAAAGTCCTGAGTGGCCTGTTCAACGTCTCCCTCGGCCTTCCACATGGCCTTCTCGTCCTTGGCGGTGCGCTCCTTCTTGTCCTGCAGCTTCTTGAGGGTGGCGCGATGGCGGTCGTAGTCGAGTCTCTTGTGCTCGCGCTTGACGGCCGTCTTGCGTATCACCTTGATGACGTCGAGCAGCTCGTTGGCGGGACGGATAACTCTAGTCTCTATCATATCCAGCTCGGGCGCTAACGTTTCTTGCAGGTCCTTGACGACGGCTTCGTACTCCTCGCAGGCGGCGATGCCCTCGGGGTTGCCCTCGACAATGGCCGAGTCGGGGTCAGAGGCACGACCCGAGATGGGCTTGTAGACTTCGGTCATGGCCTTGCTGAACTCGATCTGGTGGGATAGCATGCCATTGATGGCGTCAAAGTACTTTTTGGATTCATCGTGGAGCTTCTTGGTCTCGGTCTCGAGTTCCTGAAAGCGGCGTTCGGCGTCGATGTAGACAGCGTCCTTGGTGTGTTCGCCAATGTTGAACTTGGCTTTAAATTGTTGGGGCGCCTAGATGATCCAGAGGTGTCAGTATTGCTTCTCTCTGTCGCATGACGATCCAGCTGGCTGTTGATCCTCCCGTGTATCCAGCTTGCGCGGCATCGCGAGGTGTCTCTGCGCGCGTCTGCAGGCTTCCACAATCCAGCCACCAGATGAGGGGCAGGTACGGCTTACCCGGGTGAGGCTCTTTTGAAAGCCTTTGAAGCTCATGGCGAGGGCGCGATGGTGTCAGGCAGGTACTTGATGGTTCGGCGGATGGATCAGCAGAAGGAAGAAAAGATCGCGGAAAACCTCGAATCGCGAGGCCGCCAAGTTAACGAAAGGGCATCAACCTTAATTAAGAAGGCATGTGGATGGATCAATGTGACGACTCGTGGAACGGTGACGACTTTGAAGTGGCTGTGCCCTCAGCACTCAGCGTCCTCGCCCAGCTTTTTTGCTGCCCAGCCTGCCCAGCCTGCCCAGCTGCCAAGCTACTGCTGTGTGGCGCAGGCGGTTATTCGGAATCGCTTTTGGGGGAGTTTGCGCTGATTCCACGGGGTTTAGAGGGTCTCCGGGACCCGTCATAAGCCACAATGTGCCACTGTGTCACAGGAGAGTTGCGTCACTTCTGCTGGGACCCAGGCATCCATGGATCCATCAATCTCACTGTTCAAGGCACAGCACCTCGTCTACAGGCTCGTTCAGGGCATCCAGGCGAACACCTACTGCGCTGTAAGGGAGGGTACGTACCTTTGAGAACGAAGCTCCGCAACGGGAGCGACCATCCTCGCAGGGAACAAGGCAGGATTGTGCTGGGGTAGATCTTCTCAAGGGAGCTCTCCTGGAAATGACCGAGGCCCTGCAGCAAAAACCAATCTCTGGCACAACGACAACACCAACCAGTTTCATCGCAGAATTTTGTGTCAAATTGCCTCTTTGGGTCTTTCTACAGCTTCTCGCCACTCGACACAACTCGATGACTTTTCCATCATCTTCCCCCTCCCACGCCAAATACCCCGTCATGTACCTAAAAAGCCGCCATGTCCGGCCCCCCAGCCGCTTCAGCCAATAGCCGGGCCAGATCTGCCGAAAGCCCAGTCTTAACACCGATGCCGAGCGGCGAATGACAAATTCTTGACTCGGAGCTCACATCTCCTCCTCCACTCAAAATTCCCTTTTCTTTCCCTTCCCTTCCGCTCTTGCTTGCTCTTGCTCGACGCTTTTCTCGTCCATGCAACTGCCAGCAAATTGACCATCATGGCCAGCAACATTGCATCCTGCGCTCTGCGCTCGGCGGGCCGAGTGTCTCTGACCTCGAGGGCCCGTCTGTCGGCGGCTCCCTTGCGAGGTCTCCGCGCAGCTGCCGTCGTGGCGAACCGGACGTCGCGCCGCGGATACGTCTCCGAGTCCAAGAGGGATAATGCCCAGGTCGAGACAGCCATCAAGCTCGACAAGAAGGACTTTGTCGATATCCCTCCTGCGATGGAGACCCCCTCCAACGCCAAGGTCAGCCCCATGGCCGGTGAGTTTGCCCATCTCCCAGCCTTTGCAAGCTTCGGAAAATTGACACAGAGATATCAGAGGTGTTGAAGCAAGCAGCAGTCATGGAAGAGGGCCAACGCCCAATCTACCTCGACATGCAAGCTACCACCCCCGTCGATCCTCGAGTCCTTGATGCCATGATGCCTTTCTACGTCGGCGTCTATGGCAACCCCCATTCCCGAACACACGCCTACGGCTGGGAGAGTGAAAAGGCTGTTGAGGAGGCCCGAGAGCACGTCGCCGCCCTCATCGGCGCCGACCCCAAGGAGATTATCTTCACAAGTGGCGCTACCGAGAGCAACAACATGAGCATCAAGGGCGTCGCTCGCTTCTTTGGCCGCTCCGGCAAGAAGAAGCACATCATCACCACACAGACTGAGCACAAGTGCGTCCTCGACAGCTGTCGCCATCTTCAGGATGAGGGCTTCGAGATCACATATCTTCCCGTTCAGAACAACGGCCTCATCAAGATGGAAGACCTCGAGGCCGCCATCCGGCCCGAGACTGCCCTCGTCAGTGTCATGGCCGTCAACAACGAGATCGGTGTCATCCAGCCGATTGAGCAGATCGGCAAGCTCTGCCGACAAAAGAAGATCTTTTTCCACACCGATGCCGCTCAGGCCGTGGGCAAGATCCCTCTCGATGTCAATGCCATGAACATTGACCTCATGTCCATTTCCTCACACAAGATCTACGGACCCAAGGGCATCGGCGCCTGCTATGTCCGAAGACGACCCAGGGTCAGACTGGACCCGCTAATCACCGGTGGTGGTCAGGAACGAGGTCTCCGAAGTGGAACCCTCGCACCGCCCCTCGTCGCCGGCTTCGGCGAGGCGTGCCGAATCGCCAAGCAAGAGATGCAGGTATGTACCACTCATTTCTTTTCTTTCCCCGTGTCCTTTCTACGTGATGAGTTGCTCTACACATGCATGGCTTTCTGAATGGCCCGTGACAAGGCCGGCCCTGTTGATTGAAGCGTTTGTCTGATTCTGTTGCTTTACTCTGCCTTTGTTACTCGTCCGCCTTCTGTTTCACAAGGTTCTGACCTGTTCCTAGTACGACACAAAGCGTATCAAGTACCTATCAGACCGTCTGCTCAACGGTCTGCTGGCCATGGAGCACACCACACAAAACGGCGACGCCAACTCATTCTACCCGGGTTGTGTCAACGTATCCTTTGCCTACGTCGAGGGCGAGTCCCTCCTGATGGCTCTCAAGGACATTGCGCTGTCCTCGGGTAGCGCTTGTACTTCAGCCTCGCTGGAGCCTAGCTACGTTCTGCGTGCACTGGGCAACAGTGACGAGAGCGCTCACAGCAGTATCCGATTCGGTATTGGTCGCTTCACCACTGAGGAGGAGATTGACTACGTCCTCAAGGCGGTACAAGAGCGTGTCACATTCCTACGAGAGCTGAGCCCTCTGTGGGAGCTGGTGCAGGAAGGCATCGACTTGGACACTATCCAGTGGAGCCAGCACTAAGTTTGTGACTGTTGATGATGATGAATGCATATAAGGGGGCGTATGGGGTTGTTTGAGGGGGATGGCCGGCTGGAGCGAGGCTCAGCCGTGTCTGTACAGCATACTGTAATATCAGAGATACCTCTTTCTTTTGGACTTGGAGAGGATGAAAATGGGAGGGGAGTCATGGAAATTCCAACCGGACTGGGGGATGAGATCAGGGATAGGATTCATGCAGAATGAGACATGACCATTCATTTGTTAACCTGAGCTCTGGCCGTGAGTCGGCGAATCTGGGTTAAGACCATCCAAAAGATGTTAAAGCAGCCAAGGTTCTTGTCTGGTGATAATTTGTTTCACTCGAGCATCATCAACCCAGTTGAGCGACTGGTTTCGAGTTGGTTCTACAAAGGAGCAAAAAGCCATGTGTTGTTTCACTTGACAACGCTTTCGATACTAAAATGGTGCCATCCCTGACGCAATTGTCCATGTCCTTGCACATCTTTGCGTCTTCCGTCCCTTCTATCACGTTGCGTCGTTTGTGTGCGGCTCTGCGCGCGCGCTCTGCAGGTGCTGCAAGCATGGGATATCACATGTCAACACCACTTGCGCGCAACATTCATCCCAAATCTCGATCTCGACGCATCAAGTGACAGGGGGGATCAGATGCCATTACGTTTTCTTCACCCCTCTACAGTAAAGGATTGCAGCCTGTAATTACGTACGCACAAAACATTTGCTGTCAGCGTCTGAGGCGCTTGTTTGCAGTCAAGGTCGCTCGCCGAATCTGGAACGCGCTGTGTGTCTCCCATTGACGTCATGATGTCCCCGCCTCCTGCCCACTATCCGCACCCTTTCAACGCTGCAACTGCGTCACCAACATCCCCATTGTTTGCAATGACATCACCGAAATCCCGTTTCACGGTCGCGATGGCCATGGAACTGGAAACTTCATCGCGCCTGCAGCTGCCTTGTTGCACCTGCCTGCCTTCGTGAACAACTTCCTCTGTTCAGCTATAAAGATCCTTCCTCTCCTCGTCTCCCTCCCATCTTCTCTTCTCCATTCCATCTACAAACCAAACCTCAAGACCAAACACACCATTCCAGCCTCAACAATCCATCAGCCCAACAACCAAACCATCTACACCTTCACACCAGTCAAAATGGCCGACAACAACTCTTCCACCCTCAAGTCCTACGTCGACTCCGCCACCGGCGCCGTCCAGAACGCCATTGGCAACCTCACCGGCAGCACTGGCGACCAGGTCCAGGGCGATGCCAAGAAGCAGAAGGCTGAGGCCGAGCACGAGGCTTCCCACACTACTGCCAAGCTCCCCGGTGCCACCCTCTCCGGCTCGGGTGCCGTCGCTAAGGATAGCTCTGACCGCACCGAGGGTTCTTGGAACCAGACCGCAGGCGCCACTAAGGAGGCTATCGGTGGACTCATCGGCAGCGAGGTTAGTTGATTCTGATGTTGTTCAGACATTCTCTTACTAACACACATGGTACAGTCCCTGAAGAACACCGGCCGTCAACAGAACCTCGAGGGCCAGCAGCAGGAGGCCAAGGGTCAACTCAGCGACCTTGGCTCTGGCATCGGTGACCGCGTCCAGGGCACCGTCGGCAGCGCCGTTTCCAACATCACCGGCGACAAGCAGGACGAGGCTCACTACGACCAGCTGCACGCCGAGGGCAAGACCCGACAGCGCGGTGTCGAGCATGACCTTCAGAAGAAGGCTGAGGCTGAGCAGAAGTAGAGCAATGACACGATTGGGCGTTGCGATGAGCGGAGGATGTTGCTGAGCACGAGATGAGAACATGATACCCTAAGTTGCGACTTGGCATGGCATAGGAGAGTAGCATTGGCACTCTCACCTAAATTCATTCACCTTTCACATCTTTTTTTCTCTCCAAGTGATGAATGCCGTAACTCCCTCTTCTTGACAACGTGAACATCACCGCCTTGCATGAGAGCTGACCCGGGGTTGACACACCACAGACCTTCAGAAATCTTCAGAGACGTTGCATGGTCTTGGGAATATCTTCAATTCGTGTGCCCTGATCATACCATCTATCACCCAGGCCAGCGATGTATCAAAGACAACAAGGCGGCCGCTCAACGGCGGCCCCAAACAACATGACGCGCGGTTCCAAGTCCCCTAGACCAGGCTATTTAGCATAGCCAGATTTTGAATCCAAAAAAAAGAAAAAAAAAAACTAGGTATTAGAAGGTACATGAGCTCATGGGCGTATATATCCTCGTCCAAAACATAGCTAAACATTCGCATGCAATAGATCACATCGTAAAGTGGACGCTTCCGTCCCTCAACTACTTCTTCCGACGCCCAAACATTTTTGATAGACCGCTGCCACTGCTCTCTTCCTTGGGAGGGCCCGTGATGACGGGCTCGGGCGGCGGCTCTGAAGTTCGGAGGAATGCAGCGAGGTCAGACGTGCGGGACACGTTGGACACTGCATCTCGGGGCTCGAATTTCTTCATCGGCACGCGCCCTGAAGACGATGATGAGGCCGGCTGCGAAGGTCGAGACGAGCCCGAGTCGATAGGTCCGTACTTGTCGTAGCCCGGCGGGATGTTGACTTGGATAGGGATGTAACCCTTGAATCCGCTGCGACTGTTGAGGGACCGGGTATCGTTGCTGATAGCCGGCGGTGGTACGGCACTAGACTGGCTGCTATCCCTTCGAGTGAACCGTCCAATGAGGCTCGGTGCGCTGGCCTTCTTCTTGGGCACCTTGCTCGAGATCGGTGGTGTAACGGGCTCCGGTGGAGGCTCGTAGTTCCTCAAGAAGTCTGCCAAGCTTTCCTCCTTCTTAGCGGGAGGCTTGGGGGTTGTGATGAAATCATCCTCGTCCTCCTCATCACTGAAATCGAGGGCATATGGATCCTTGACGCGACGGGTCTTGCGCTTGGGCATCATGTCCTCATCATCAAACATCTTGCTAGTCGGTGCTGGAGCTCCCTTGTTCTTCAGGAGGGCCGTATTTGAGTTCACCGAAGAGTGGATTGAAGGCATCGATGTGTCGGTACCGTGAGTCGAAGCCTGGCTGTATCGGATATCGGGGATATTGGCGTCGATAGCCCGTCCACCAACAGCTCCAGACATCTCTTCAGAGTCACGGAAGGGCGCAATGTTATGCGGGATGCGGTTCCTATTCGCACCAGGCGGTCCCTGTCGGATAAAGTCGATTAGATCCGAGTTGCCAGACCGGGCCTCCGTGACAGCATCCCGAGGCATGTAGCGGTTCCGGTTGCTTGCCGACGAAATACGACGCGTATCGAGGCTGGTTTTGGTGGGGGTAGGCGGGTTGCTCACATTTCGAAGGGGCGCCGGTCGGTTATCTCCCGTAGGGCCAGTCGACTTGATAAACTCTGCAAAGTCCGCAGTCGACTCACTAGGAACACGTGCATCTCTGGGAGCAGCAGACATTCGGGACTTGCCAGAGTTGGGGGATGGCAATGGCTTCATCCTGTCATCGCTGAATCCAGCTGATCGCTGGTGCGGGGACGACTTCATGTCTGTTGCAGCAGAGGATGACCGAGATCGGTTGTGAGCACGAGTATCCTCGCTCTTGCGTGCTCCCTTAGCACCAGAGCCGTCGAGGGAGTGCTTAGCCTGCGATTGTTAGCATGTATTTCCTCCCAGGAGTAGTCAGTGACTCACGTCAATATCACGCATGTTCTCAGGCGTCAGCGTGTATGTGATGGTCTGGTTGCTCTGAATCAGCTCCTCAAAGTTGCGCGCCACATTTGTGCGGTTCGAAGCGTTCTCTTCCGAAGTTCGGACAGCCTTGAGACGACTGGTACCAGAGGAAGCCGATGAGCCAGAAGTGTGAATTGGTCGAGGAGGGACAGGAGCATCTTCGTCTGAATCCCTCGTCTTCGATCGCTCGATAGACACCATGCCGATGCTTTGGGTCGGGGAAGTTGGCACCTTGTCGCCTCGAGAAGCATGTCGGCTCGAGTGACCTGGGCCTTTTCGAGAAACATCCGTGGATCGTTCTTCGGGCACGGTCTCCGTCACGCCTGTCGAGCGAAGAGCCGTCACCTTGGTTCCGGAGGATGACTGGTGGATAGTAGGCGAATGGTGAGGGGATGCAATGATGGGCTGAGGCCGTCTTCGTTCTGTCGGCGAAACAGCCTCTGGCACAGTAGGTGTCGAGGGTTGGTATGCGGAATATTTGGGGATCCTCTGTTCCCTATGTCGCTCTCGCTCTGGCTCTTCCTCAGACTCCGAGATCGTGGCAGCATTGGAAATCGAACCTCGCTTGCCATCAACCGGTGATCGGCTCTTGGGCGCTGTGACGATGGGGCGAGAAATGTTGGCGGCAACCTTGGGAACCTGTGCGTCCTCCACGCTGACCTGGTTGGAAAGCCCACTGCTAGGGGTAGTCGTGAGACTGGCCCGGCGGATTCGATCTGCAGCCTCGGCTGAAGGCGAACGAGATCCGCTAGGGCTCTTGGGACCTGCAACGTCGATGAGGCGAGCCGAGTGCACGCTCGATGATCTTTTGATTGCGAAAGGACCGCCAGTGTCAGAGAGGGCAGGTGAAGAGCTTCCAGCGACAGACACCCGAGCCGAAGTCAAGATTTCGGCCTTCTCGTATGTCAGGTCATCGTCCACGCCATGTTGCGATCGAGCTGCGTCTGGGGCAGTTGTGATAATCTTGGCCAACCTCTTGTTCTTCGAGTTCACAGGCTCCACGGTAGCCTCTTCCTTGGTCGTCGCCTCTTCCTCCACTTTGATCTGAACATCGTTGGTTTGTTCCTCCTTGGCGTCCTCAAATTCTTGCTTGTCTTCGGGCGTGCTCGTCTCGGTGGGACCGGTCTCCTTTGAGCGCTTGAGCGCAGCTCTATATGGCGATGTACCAGGAGTTGGGAGCGAATTAGATCGCTTTCGGCCGGCAAAGTCAGGCGTATTGGGTTGCGACAGAGTCGGCGTAGGAAGGCCATGGGTAATTCCCAGGGGCGAAATCAACAGACTCTTAGGTCGTCGCCCTGTAGATTCCTCCGCAATCTCTTCTTCATCTTCGTCATCGCTATTGATTGCAAGACCAGGGACTTCGATCTCATCTACATCGTTACTTCCCATAGGCAGCGCAATCTCAGACGGTGATAGCTCGTGGCTACTGGCCTTGGTTTCGCTCTTCTTGGTCTCGGCTTCTGCGTCGCTGTGGGTTGCAACCCGGCTGAGGGCAGGTGAGTCAGATGCCCTTGAAAAGGGGCGGCCATTCAAATCAATAACGGGCGATCGTATCCGCTTCTTCCATCCCCTCCAAAGACGTCCTAGCGTCCGGTCAAGGGCGACTCTCTCCATGTCTTGCTCTTCGACGACAATGCGGTCGGCGATATCAGTGGGGTTTCTGACACCCTCCTTGATCTCCTTCTGGAATCTTGTCCGCAACCTGTGGTATGCGGCCTGTCCCGCGACAGTCAGGGTGAGCTCACCCATGTACTCCAGAACAGAAGTGAGGAAAATGGCAACGGCGGGGGATATAACGTCGGAAACCTGTTCATCGGCGCCGATTTCGAGGTTATCCTGTTCCATATAGAGATCTTCATCTTCCTCCTCCATATCACCAAGAGACGAGTAGACCATACAGCGCAGTCGTGTGCGCTTCCAGACCAGCTCGAGGTCCCAATCGCGTGACGAATTTGATCCTTGGGGTTGGACATAGTCTTCTTCGTCGCCTTCGCCGAGGTATTCGCGCAGCTCTTCGTCAGCGTTGTTAACAGCATCTTTAGCGAGCTTAGGTTTCAAAACTTCAGAAACGGCGGGTCGTAGAGAGGCGAGCGTAGTAGCGCGAGAGATGGACAGGAAATTGAAGAGGAGCTGATCGAGGAAGCTGTTGACAAGCGAAAGCGCCTCAGCTGACACCAGCGCAGTCTCGCCAGCTGGCTCAATACCATGCTGATCGTACCAGGTATCGGCATGGCTATCGTGATCGTTGGTGACAATCTGTGAGGCGGCCGAGGCAGCGATGAAGGCCGCTGCGGGTGAAACAGAGAGTGGTGGTGACATGAGGCTGTGGGCGATGGTGGACGGTCGGTCGCTGGAAATACTCTGTGTCCTAGATCTCACACCACGGGGAGAAACGATGCCCGAAGTTGGCCGTGACATGGCCAGATCGGGGCTTGGGGCTGCCATGATGGCGGTCTATATGGTATCGACGGGTAGACCTACACAGGCCTCCCAAGAATTATTATCGACCGGGCTCCGGTCGCTAACGGCAGGACTTTCGTTTGTCTTGTGCGAGGCGAGCCCAGAGAGGCCCGGACAGACGCAGGCTCAGATGGCAAAGTGTTGAGGGTCGCGATTCACGGTGGCTGGACGGCTGCAGGCTGCGTTTGCGGGTGAATGCTGATTTCTATTAGTGGAATTGTCGCAATGGAGATGGAACACTGGAGCAGCGAGATTGGGGTCGCAGTCGCATCCCTCATAGGGTCTCAAGCGCGGAAGCAGAGCGGATAGCGGGAGCGGAGAGATGCTCATGTGTAACCACACTTGCAAGACTGTACAACACGACCACCATCTGGGAGAAGACAGCTGATGACGACGGGAGCGCCAAACGTCACAGGCAAGACGGCTGCAGGGCGCCGATCGCACCAATGCAATTGCCGCAGGATGCCAACAGAAGCGCGAGGCCGAGGGGATGTTTGCACATCCAAGGTGGCTCGCCGTGCGTCTCGTCTCGTCTTGAGGCTTGAGGGGGCAAGAGGAGGTAAAACGGATAGAATAGGGATGACCAATGGACTCACCTCGAAAGCCAAGATTGGATAGTAAAGAAGCAGCCGAGATGGCGACCGCAAAAGCAAACAAACGAATACCAGCGAGCGACGGATGGGGTTGGGAGAAAACAAGAGCTGAGAATGGAATAGAATACGACTAGGAAGTAGGTACAGTAGAAGTCAAGGCGGAGGAGGAGGCGTGAGCGTGTCGTCGTTTCCCTTTCTCTTTGTCTGCGCGGGCTGTGGTGGTGGTCTCGCTCGGGCGGCGGATCGTAGGTTGGTGTGCAGCCCCTGGATCTAGACCCGGGCAAGGACCTGGAAAGCTTCTGGCGCCGACACACTCGGGGTTCTTCAGAGCGAGGGAGAGGGGATGGACCCTGCGGCGCGTGGAATCGACAGCAGGTTAATGGGCCACGCAGTTAATTGTATGTACGGCAGCAGGTAGCGTGGTACCAGAGTCGCTGGCCAGGCCGCAAAGTAAAGTCCCGTCGCAGCGCAACGCAACGGAGCGCAAAGCCAGGGACCCGGCTTGGTGAGGAATAGTCGACACAAGATAATGGGATTTGCGACGGATCCCCGACAAAGCCCTGAAGGGGTCTAGTCAGTCTAGTCCCTGACGGGGATGATGGGATGTTTCCACGGCGGCGGCCGGGGCGGGCTGGGATGGCAGGCCTGGCTGCGACTGGGTGAGACACAGAGACCTCGCTAGATGCAACTCCACAGAGAGGCCGTTCCTGGACAAGGGCCCAGGAGGATCGCAGGGTTCGAGTCAGGGACTGTGGACGGCCACGGGCTTCGCTTTTGATTGGGATAGATGGAGATGGAGGGGCCGGGGGACCACTTGGGATCAGGAGTTTGGTGGTGTTGTGCATTGCTTTAATTGCGGATGGGATGTGTATCAACGGGGGGAGGACTCTCGCAGATAGAGTGAGCTATGCCGGTACCCAGAAAGCCAGGAGCACTGTACGAGTACTTTGATACCGAGAATACAGAACAGAGGCTGGGAGAGGTAAATGACACGGCCGAGTGGCTACAACCTCGATGCCCATGTGTAATTTAGCATCTCCCTCCTCTAGCAGCACTTGCTCCGCGATATTCATTACGATCACGGCTAGCCTCGTGGGCACTCGGCAAGGCCGCCTTTGCGGCTCCTCGTCATGACTAGGACGGTTAGTGAAAGGGAGCTTGGCGTGTCCTGCCACTGAATGCACCGTCGTGGTAAGTCTATTTAGGCATGGCCTCCTTTAGAGCTGGAGGCTTGTCCAGCGCCCCGGTGGTTGGTGTTGAAGACACTTCGATACCACAGTACCTTCAGTGCACGATGGGGGAGAAGGGTTTGTATACGGTGCAATTTTTCGTCATCACACACAGTCATTTCGACTTGCGCTTGCCCGGAGAGTCTGAGGTCCCCGTCGCTCGCTCACCAAATCCACATCCACATAGAAGGAAAGAAGGAGCGATCTGTGCGGCTTTGTCTCCTTCCCCGTCCAGTTCCAGTTCGATTGTTCGTACTCAGCTGGGGCGCTCGCTCTGTTGTGATCTTCTTCCGTGACCATCAGACCACCTGGTGAATGGATGCACAACAGCCCGTGGCTTCATAGTATTGACCGAAGCCGTATGTATTCATTTCTCTCTGTGCGTCACAAAACTTTTTCTCCCGTGTTTTCCTTTTTCCCGTTGCGTTGAACATTCGATCGCCATAATGGGCCGTGCCAATCCCTGTTTCTCTGTGCTTCACGACTCCATTCTGCTGAGACGATATGCACATCCTAACACCTTCTATGTATGGCACGGTTACATGGTGGATTCTGTAGCCGGAGGCATGGCCAAGCAGGGTTCTTGACGACTCCACTGCCTCTTGGGCCGTTCGTCCAAAGGGCGGCAGCTTTCATCTCATCTGCGCTCGCTCTCCATCAGCCCGTCTCTGGTCGATTTGATATCATCCACTCGCACAGACGGACGCCATAAGGCGCCCAGCTCCGTCCAGTCTCCATGGTCAATGAGCCAAGCCCACCCGCGCGGCGTGGCAGCCCCTCTCAGCTTCGCAGATGGCCGGTCACCCCCCGCTAGCTCAGTCCGTGTCTACTCCACAAGCCACGCGGGTCAATGGAATGCTGGGCTGCCACCCACCCAGCTCGACGCGGATGGAACACCTCAGGAGGCCGCGGCGAGCGGGAGGCGGCGAGACGGGATGAGGCCAAGTCACATCGCGCACCGACTTACACAAGCTGCAACGCATGGTCTGCAGTCTAGGCCGGCCAAACAAGTCCAGCCGGCACGTTCTGGAGCTCGAGGAGGATCCCCAGCATGGGTAGGCCATGCCTCTCCTGAAGACTGCCGACTGAACCTCAGGCCTAGAATCAACGGCACTTCTCTCCGGCTTGATGCAGGCAGGGGGACGTTGCAGAGGCTCGCAGAGGTTGTCGATACCTACTTGCATCCAGACATTGGATCGCTGCCCCCGGCCGTACATCCATCCCACCAACGGTAAATCAGGGGTTAGGCTCGGGTACCACCACCACGTTGTCTTGTTCCCTGACAGAGAAGCGGTGTCTGTCTCGTCATTCTGTTTTGAAACCAGATGGTTTCCACAGCACAGGGCAGGGCAACCACCTGCCTGATTCTTCAAACCGTGCACTGACTTGCACGATTGCGTGTTTGCTCAGCCAGCCAGATGTGCTGTGCTCGTTCCCTTGGCGGTACGTATCCGTGCAAAACTGATCAACAACGGGCTCAGGCAGTGAGCGGCATGGGAGATTAGCCCATGGTCATCACCCGCAGAGGCGCCGTTACACAATCATCTCAGAAGAGGCAATGGCTCGGCCAGCTCCCGCTCGAGATGAAGATAGAAATGCGGCCACCCGCAGCTTGCCTCATGGAGCACTCCAGCGTCCGCAGGCTCGGTTCCCGCTGTAAGAGACAGTCCAGAGCTTCTCGACGAGACATTGCGAAGGCGCCGGTGCAAAGTCAAATTCGTGTTCCAGCCCAACGGGGCTTTCTGGAAACGCCCTGATTATCTCGTCCCAAGAGCCATTCCGGCTGGTGATTGGCTCCGAACCGACCGCTTGAGGTTGCTCAATCTACGATCCTGCATACAAGCTGGGCTGGTGGCAGGTCGGATATTTTCCAGTGCCGGCCGAAGGACGACTCACACATGACGGCACCCAGTCCCGTGGGTCGGGATACGACAAAGAACTGGGCTGGCTGCTGGGTCTCCGACACGGTGTGATCGTCACAGAGCAGTGTCTCAGACAGCTGCTGGGTCTCACCTCTAACATGGCTCAGATACCGCCGCGCTTGAGCCCATCGGCTTGTTGGTGATGACTACTGGCTCTCGTTTGTCGCCCATATCGTGTCGTCACCCCGATCGACATCTCAGCTCTCCACTGACTTTCTCCCCTGCGGCTTGTCAATCTGGCCAGCAGCCACATCTGGAACAAGTGGCGGCGCTATATCGGCTGGCACCAGTCGCAGCTCGAGATCTCTGGATCGTTTGGAGCTAGTGGAGATGATGCCCAGAGCGCTAATTGGCGTCGCTCTTGTCAGGCTCTCACCAACCGACCAGGATCCCCAACCACAGCTGCGCTGTCATAGAAAACGACATGCCTGACGGCTTGGGCACGACAAGCGAAGAGCTGATGCGGCTTTCTGCATCCTGCCTCGTCTGGTGGCCAGTCTGCTTGCCGACCACCTTGTTTGCCCTGCCCAGCGTCTCTGTGCCCCCAAACTGTGATGGACTATTTTGAGACATGTCGCGGATCTCCCGCACCAGACAGGGCAGGGCTTCTTTGATACCGAGCATTTCGCCGCTCCCCAGCATTGTCTTGGAGAGTTGGTCCACTGTTGAAAGGGATATGAGGCCAGAGATCAACCGATGGGCTCGTCTCAGGCCGTCTTCCCTCTATGGCTAGGCAATTCCCATCCACATCAAGACGGGAAAGGCTGATCTCCCATCAGAAACAAAGCAATTACCCTCGGAACAGAGCCCGTGGGATTCTTGCCTACTCCGGAATCGTGGTGACTACCTGGCTCGGCCCGAAGTCTAGGCGTCCTCATCGGCGCCTCAACTAATAACCTACCCTGCCATCAATACGCATCTTTACGGCGCTGTTTGCTCGATTGTTTGGTCGATGGCGCTAAAACTAGAAACAACAGAGCCGGGTGGGCAGTGCATAGCGCCTCTGATGCAGGTTGCCATGCTTTGAAGTACAAGGAGGATCTGCACAATAGCGTTGAAGCCTGGTCGAGACCCGTGGTGAAAGGAATGCAAAGCGGCAAGCCAGTCACTGCGTCGAAGACAACTCCCCCCAGTCTTCCATCTTCTCCGTTAATCGATCTATACGGAGGAGCATACAATTTAGGACGATTTATGTAATACAAGGTCTAGTTACTATCTCCTTGCTTGCGCGGGGACTCCCAGAGCATACTCATCCCACTATTAGAGCACTATCTAAGACTCTACAAAAATAATACAATAATAGGCTAATCCCTCATCTCAATTTTGGTGAGTATAGGAAGACACTAATCAGAATTGGTCTAGATCCCTGCTCAGTACGCAAGCAAGGACATACGGGTATCAGGTCAATGCTTGCAAGTACATATTTTGTATAAGCGTAAGGAGTACATGAACACATTCAGAAGACAAGAACGAAGAAAGAATTGGGTGAATTAATATATTATATTTGCGGCTATATACACCCAGCCACGGTTTCTACAGTCTCGCCCAAGTAGGCTCTATAGCGGAGGAGCCTCTTGTCCCCTCCATGTGTAGACACTCTCTGGTTTCTCTACCAAAGTAAGTCATTGGCCTGTGGCACTTTGTTGCGACTTTCTTGCCGAGTTCTGTCGGCTTTCATAGGAGTCCTTGCCACTCCTCCAGGCTCAAGGCTCTGGGTATGTTGTTTCTGTTCAGGCGCCTCGCAACGCCTACAGACTGACCTCATTCCGTAGGGAGGGAATTCGCCTAGTCACTGGCATCTCTGACCATGTTCTTCTCAGACGTGGCCAGGTGCGGCACATTGGGCCGTGGTCGAAGGGTTTCGGCCTGCGTCGGTCTGGAGTGAACCTCTGCGGCCTTCTGCCGCGGTTGTCAGTGGCTGTACTTCTGAAAAGCTCTACTGCGATCCTACCTCGTCCGCGGCCATATCGACACGCTTTGCAAATGTGGTCCATACCGCATGGAAACCCTTCAATTTTGGGTTGGCAGTTAGCCAGGCCACATTTTTGCTCGATCCGAGGGACACGAGCTCCGCACACAGGGCAAGGAACCCACACGCCTTGGCACATGGTTTCTGTGTTTGGGGGTTGTTCAAGAGGATGATGTTTTTTTGTCCTCGCTCTTGACTGATGACCGTAAGGTGGTTTCGTTGTCGGTGAAAGCTGTCGAGTTGCTCGAGTTATTGCTTTTGACTGCGAATCCGATGATGGTGAGGATCAGTTCCAAAGCCTAAATCAGCCGACCATTTATATATGGAAGACTTCGGTGAATGTACTCTCGTCGATCTTGCGTTTTCCGGTTTGTTCAGTTGTTCTGTGCTTGTTCAGTTCACTCTGTTCAGTTAGTTTCACTCGGGGGTGACGCCGCAAAAAGGTCGAAAGCCATGATTTGAAGGTTATAAAAGGTTTGTTCGCAAGGTCCATTGTCTATAACAAGTGCTCCTAGGTTTTGTTCAGCAATGTTCGAAATTTCAGATAGAAAGTTGCTATTTTCGTCGTGTTTCGATATCAGGCTAGGTCGTGTTGTTGAGCCGCAAACCCCCCTTGTTCTTTGTTCATTGAGACGAGGTGAAACTAAACATTGTCGCGCCTTTCGGCTTGGGACTAGTGTTTTTTTGTTTCTAGAACAAGAGTAAAACATGAGGAGAAGGGACAAAGAGTCGGCCGTAAAAACATGGCCAACCAGTGTCGCCGGGGCATCGGGCCAAGGAACTTGAGGTCGCGGCCGGTTTCGACCATTGTAAACAGAGATGAGCTAAAGCCAAAGCCCTTCGGATAGAATGATATAAAACCGTTATTAATATCTTTCATGTCGTTATGGATGTTTGATGTTTTGTGTTTTCTTTGCCGTCTTCAACCTGAGAGATGGCTGTCAACTCCGGTGCGTGTTTCGACTATGGTGAAGATAGATGGCCCGATGCCAAAGTCTTTGGGATAGACTAATATAGAGCCAATAGTAAGTTCTTGTCATCATGTACGTTTGATGTTGTGTGCTTTAGTTGTCGTCGTCAACCTTGGACGACCATGGCCGTCAACTCCGGTGAGGGTTGCCATATTCAAGGGAGGTCAGCATCCAAGGCAGCAAGTCGGAAGACCAAAATTTTTTCATCAGAAACACCTCGCGTGGCAGACTCGAGCCCTTTTAATTCACAACTGGCATTAACCCTGCATAATTCCTTTGTCGTCTTGGTTCTTTGATAGCGGCCGTCGACTCCTGCTTGTATCACAATTGTTCCAACCACTATCTCTGTCGGAACAAAGGCACCCGCACGCCAAGTCTAGAAAACATGGGAGTTCTGAAACAGAATGATTGAGTTAAAAGAAAGTTTCTAGGGTGTGTGTATGTGTGTGATTTCTTTGAGTTCAGCCAGATCGATCGGTTCAGGGTTCTTATGGTGCCCTGCACACATACCAACTTGGCCATCAGATAATCTATCATAGGCCTGTATTATTAGATTCATTCGGAGCATATTCTAATTCTATCATGTTCGATGTTGCAGTTCTCCTCGAGTTACTGAGGAAGAATGCAGGACCCAAGGGTGCGACAACCACCGCGCGCGCTCGTCCACATAAGCATCATGCATGCTAGATAATAAAATTGTTATATTTAAGATGCAAATCAAATTTCATCCTATTTTCTGTTTCCAAATATAATTACTTCCCTACAGAGGTACGTTAATGGCGCTCTCCAGTTTTGCCCTGGCACTGTCAATCAACTGCACATACCCACCCTAGACAACAGAGCCGATATGTTCTATTGAGAGCATGGCCATCAATTGAGCACACTCATGGCGACCAAAATGGATATTCAATCTATCATGCCAAAGACCTAGAAGCACCAGAGTATTAACCATCCGTTGTTTGAAATAATATTCACCAACTTCACCCTCCAGTCACCATGTGGTCTCGCTCATGCAAGGTCTCGCGAAGCTGTTTGCTCCCCTTTCTAGGAGTCTTTCTCTTCATCATCCAGCTTGGTCTTTCTCTGGGAGACCTGCCTTCGATAAGGCTGATGCAAGACATCGTCTGCAAGCGCCATTACGAAATCACGAAGGATGAGTTACTCTCGGAGGAAGAGTGTCGGGGAGAGGATGTACAGCAGGAGCTCAACACCATCGTGATGGGGATTCTCATCTCGTTGACTGTGTCCAGTACGTCGTTCAAATTGAACTTTGATCAGGATTCTAACAGAGAAATAGGCGCTCTTGTGGCTTTTCCTCTTGGTATTATCGCAGATCGAGTCGGCCGCGTCCCCATCCTCAGTTTGAGCATCCTCAGCATGCTACTATCTCAAGCATACGGTATGGTCATATGCTGGCAATGAAAGAAGATACCAGTTGAAGCACTCTGGGGCCTTGGTGTTCCATTGCTGCTGGGTGGTGGACGAAGCGTTGCGGAAGCCATGGTCTTTGCCATCATCGCAGACGTGGTCCCCGACAAGAAACGGTATATCCCATCACGTTTAGTCAATGATTGGCTGCTGATACTTAGCCAGTGCAGTATGGTTTCAGTGGATAGTCGCGGCTGTACTTTCGGGGCAACTCCTTGGGCCTCTATTGGCGGGTGTTCTCGTTCAACCCTCAATATGGCTACCGCTCTGGATATCACTCGGCTTGATCACCTTTGGAGGCGTCATTCTCGCTGTCTTTACGCCAGAGACGCTGAGGAGGGGACAGACTCCAGACATCTTCAACCTGGACCCGAGCAACCCTGCTACTTGGGCAACGCTCAAATTCATCTTCCAGAGGCCGATGGTTTGGCTCTTGCCCGGCGCTGTTTTGACAATTCCTCTCGCGACTATTCAATCTGATATTTCTATCCGCCTGATGCCCATTCAGTTCGACTGGCGTTTGGACCAGTCTATACTCCTCATCTCTCTACGTAGTCTGGCTATGCTTGTTACACTCTGTGTGTTACTACCAGCCGCCTCTTACCTCTGGACCAAGCTGTCGACAATAACATTCCCTCACCAGCGAGATCGTATCTTCGCTCGAGCAAGTTCACTCCTCTTCCTCGCCGGGAGTACGTGCATGATGATGGTGTCTGATAAAACCTTGGTCATGACAGGTCTTGTCGTCTCAGCGCTGGGTTCGGGCATCCCGATGCTGTGCCGCGCGATGTTGGTCGGTGCGACGGGACAGGAGCGGGCCGGGACCATGTTTGGCCTGCTGGCGGTCTGGGAGGTGCTAGGGTTTCTGGGATGTGAGATGGGCATGGGAGCGCTGTTTGGAGTCGGGTTGAAGACGTGGATTGGCATGCCTTTTTGCCTGGGGATGCTGGTGGCTTTCGGGATAGCTACGGCGACATGGATAGTCCCACGGAGGCTGCTAATGACCAGAAATATGGGACGAGACGTGGAAAGTTTGTAGATAGGTAATTATGTGGTTGTGAATCAGAGAAGAGGTTGTTTTCTCCCAAACGATCAGCTGTACTCTAGCAGGCGGTCAAACAGAACCACAGAGCGCTTCTAACTCTTCTCAAAGATGATGGGGTTTATGATAAGAAAAATTATCTAAAATACACAAAAAATAAGAAAAAGAATACTAATAATATTCATGTTTTAAATGTCTATTATTTACTCGCTCGCGTGCCTGGAGGATCTGGATGATGGACATGTTTTGATCCACAACTCAGGTCGTCAATCTCCACGCCAGCCGCATGAACAAGGTCCAAGACAAGATCCATCCCAGAAGACGAACTCTCAATCCGAGGGATTCGTCCACGTCTCTGCGGACCAAGAATTGTACGACATGTCACAGACGCGCCTCAGAGGTGAAGCTGGAGATGCAAAGCTCAGCTCAAAGCAGGTACCACGGCATCCGAGGTGTCACTGGGTAGTATCAGTCTGGCACTGGTGAATCAACAGGCACGGCTAGCCCCTTTTGCAACTATCACATATGTTTCCGCCAAGTGCGGGCTTTTCATCCAGTCCTCTATATGCCCGTGTCTCAGAGCCGCTGAGACACCAGAACGGCAAAGATCTAGACTAACTCTTTGGAAAACTTAGAACTAAATTTATATAAATACAGAAAAATAATACTATAATTTATTTAAGATAATATATCTTTTTTCTCATTTTAATTTATACCTACCCTTTGGTGATCTTAAGCTAAGGTACATATGCAGGTCAACCAGTGCCCCATTAACAACTGCAAGTCGCAAATTGCTTCTCTCCGTGCCTTCCATGTCTCAGTCCCTGCCAGGGCATACGCGGCAACGCCCGATGATGCAACTCGCCCTACCGTGTCGTGTCATCACTAGCGATCTGCCCGGGTGCTCTTTTTTTTTTTTTTCTCTTCGTCTTTCTGGCCCTTGATTCCGTTGCTGACCTTCAACTTGCCGTTCCTAGGAGGTGAGATTATAGACTCGCGCTACTCCGTACTTCAACTATCCACACCAGCGAGCACGTCAGCGCCCAACACATTCTCCCCCACCAGAAGTCTCTCAATTGCAGCTTGGGGAAGGGAAATCTCTTCCTGCACAAGCAAAAGATGGCGGTGGATCAGGTCAACACCGAAGAGGCACTTCGGCGGGTCATCCAGACCACTCCCATCATCGACCATCACGCACACCCGCTGCTCAAGCTCGGCGCGATAAGGAAGCATTCGCTTCTATCTATCGCTACCGAGGCTAACGGCGATGCCCTCAACTCCTCACGCACCAGTCTGGCTCACATCCGTACCGTGAAGCATCTGTCCGGACTTCTCGGCACTGAACCAACCTGGGAAGCTGTTGAGGCAGCCATCGTGAAGAAGCAAGGAGGAAACTACCAGGAATGGGTCCGGACATGTCTTTCGGGGATCGAGAACATCCTCGTCGACGATGGTCTGGGCAACTCGGCTGATGTCGAGCCTTACAACACGTTTGACGCTTATACGAGAAGCCCCAACAAGCGTATCCTCCGCATTGAAGAGGTCGCGGCTGATTGTATTGAACGGGCATGTGCTCAGTTCTCCCACCCCTCCGAGGCGTTCTCGGGAGCTGTCGAGAACTTTATGGATGCCATCTACGACGCCCTCGACGACCCCGAGGTTGTCGGCTTCAAGTCCGTCATCTGCTATCGGACCGGCCTCGACGTGGTCCAGATCACCGACCTGGAGCTACTCATGTCGAAATTCCAGGCTGTCTTCGACGAAAGGAAGGCAGAAGGTGCTGAGAAGTTCACACGACTTGAGCATGAGCCTCTCAACGACTACTTCCTTCATATCCTGGCCGGCTTGATCCAAAACAGCGAGGACGAGCACAAGAAGCCTCTGCAGTTCCATACAGGCCTTGGCGACAACGACATAACTCTGACCAAGTCGTCGCCTGCCCATCTGCAGGAATTTATCAAGACATACCCCGAAGTGCCGATCGTACTTCTCCACGCCGGTTACCCTTTCACCCGCGAGCTAGGGTATCTGGCCACAGTCTACAGTAATGTGTACGCAGACATTGGCGAGGTGTTCCCCTTCCTGAGCCGGGATGGACAGGAGGGGGTCGTCCGCCAGATTCTGGAACTCTGCCCCGTGTCCAAGATCCTCTGGAGCACAGATGGACATTGGTTCCCCGAGACGTACGTTCTGGCCGTGGACCAGCTCCGAGAAGTCCTGGACACCGTCCTCGTCGACTATGTCTACAAGGGGGACTTGACCTGGTCGCAAGCAGGCCAGCTGGTCAAGGATGTCTTGTTCAACAACGCGAACAAGCTCTATGACCTTAGATTGGAGTTCCGACCTCTGCAACCGGACTCCAGCTATAGGCTTGAGAGCTCCGAGCACAACAACATAGCAACACTGGCCCGGTTCCTGAAGAACAAGGAGGAGCCGAGGTTCCTGCGGGTGTACTGGAATGACTTCACTGCGATGCCCCGGATGAGGGCTATCCCGATGCGCAGGGTGTGGTCTCTGCTTCGAAACGGCGAGGACTTTACTTTTGGCGTGACAAAGGCTGGTCTTGGTCTTCTCCAGGTTGATGTGCCAGCGCCAAATGTCACACCGACGGGAGAGTACAGACTGCATCCGGATCTCAACACTCTACGCCTCGGTCCTCGGAAGGGTCATGTGACCGTCATGGGAGACTTCAAGGAGAAGGACGGTTCAGCTGTTGCTCTCTGCCCTAGGACCTTATTGAAGCAGACTCTTGCCAAGGCAGCTGAACAAGGTCTGGCGTTCACCCTTGGGTTCGAGATCGAGCTCGTCCTCTTCCGTCGTGGAGAAGAGACCAAATACGAGACTCTCAACGGTGATGGGCATGCATGGTCAGTGGGACGAGCTATGGAGCACGAGGCGATCGAAGTCCTCGAGGACGCCATCGAACAGCTCGACGCTGCTGGTGTATACATCGAGATGGTACACCCGGAGAGCGCCAATGGGCAGTACGAGGTTATCCTGCCCAAGGCGCCTGCGCTCGAGGCGGTAGATACTCTTCTTTACGCACGGGACGTCATCAACAGCTGTGCTACAGCTCGAGGATTCCGCATGACGCTCCACCCCAAGCCATACGCCATCGCTTGTGGAACGGCGGCGCATGTACATATGTCCATCTCATCGGCCAAGGGCTCGGACAAGGAGGTGTATGAGCCATTCTACGCTGGTGTCCTGAAGCACCTTCGTGCCATCACCGCCTTTACATACAGCAACATGGTCAGCTACGAACGAGTGCTGGACGGCTGCTGGGCTGGTGGTACTTGGGTGGCTTGGGGCACGCAGAACCGCGAGGCGCCGCTGCGCAAGATCGAGGATAGCCACTGGGAGCTCAAGTGTATCGACGGCCTCGCGAACCCTTATCTGGCGCTGTCGGCGGTGCTGCTGGCGGGCACCAAGGGCGTGGCCGACGGGGAGAAGATGGCGTGGGGGGACTGTGTCGAAGACCCGTCGCAGCTGTCACTTTCGGAGAGGGAGAGGCTTAATGTGAAGGTGAAGCTACCTAAGAGCATCAAGGAGGCCCTCGGGGCACTGATGCAGGACACGGAGCTGTGCGGGCTGCTGGGGTCGGGGCTTGTGCACAGGTATTTCGATGTCAAGAAGGCTGAGACGGACATGTTGGAGAAGATGGATGACGAGGAGCGGTCTCGATGGATCATGGAGCGGTATTAATGGAGCAGCTGTAAGGGTAAGAGGTTAATAAAAGTGCGCGGACTAGATAGGGGGAGAAGCTATAATCAAGCTCGTCACATTGGATTGATAATATCATCGACTTCCAATAGATGAATCGCAACTCGCACGCCAGAGGATTAAAAAAGTTACCTAACTCCTTATAAGTATGATAAGTAAATTTATAAAAAGAGTATAAAATTATATAAAAATTCAGGTATTTTTATTTACTCTTATTATATGTTGCTAATTATCTTTAGGGGAAAATAACCTCAAAAGTCTATCCTAATCTGTCGTTTTGTCCTTGACTCTGGTGATAGGCTTTTGCCGTAAGAATGTGCATGGTTGATGCTGCCTGGCAATTGGTTCCTTTTGGGGGCCGCGGAATGAGTCGTCTCCAAGATGGCTTTGAGCCGGTGCAACGGCCTGCAAGGAGCATTCCAGGATTGATACGTCTATTCTAGGTACTCAATATACGTGGTAGACCAAGGACCTGTTGATTTCTTGCAAATATTTCCATTGAAACCGTCGTGAGGCTCTACTGCATCGCCATGGTGGGACCCGAGCAGACGTCGATCCCCCGTCCAAAATCAGATCTGCAAGGGAAATGGGAGAAAGCTTGGCCCTGGCAGGACCCGCTATTCCACTCCGGAGCAGGGTCGTTTCTTGGGCTGTTTGCTCCGTTGTCGAGATTAACGGAGCAAGTAAAAAGTCCGGGCCCGGGTAGCAAATAGCCTGTTTCTAGATATTGACTTGACACCGAGGGCGCCATCTTCCTTGGAACTACCCGTGTCCTTTTTAATGCTCTTATTTATCTTGGCTTCAGGACCAGGGCCATCAAGAAAAAAACCCCTGGCGTAGCGTGCCCCCAATCATATGCGGCTAACCTTTCCAAGGGCATTCGTCTCCATCCCCCGGACTGCCCGTATAAACTTCATGACTGACTTTTGCCGTGGAGCTGAGTGGACCGGCATAAAAGCATCACGGCAGTCTTTCACAGCTCAAAAGTAAATACCGAACGATCCGTCTTCGTCACCTTTGCAGAGCAGAGCTGAAGACAATGGATCCGCCCATTGTCAGGTCCGCCAAGGCTCGGCGTCGTCGCCCCGGAAAGCATCGCCCATGGCGGCGCTAATCCATTCCATCCGAGAAAGAACCTGAACCTCCTGTACGGGTACCCATGTGCCTGTCAGCGACCTTTGATCTGGGCCCGTGCTTTTCTTACCCTCTGGTCGAAATGGCCGGCCGATCATTTCCTCTTGCTGGGTTATGGACGCTCATCACCCGCAGACGAACTGAACCCAGATTTTGAGCTTGTTTGTCGGGCGTAGCATTCGCATCTGTAAGCAGGTAATTACTGGAAATAAGCGATGGACATCCATGGCGAGAGTTGCATGCGGAAGCTGCCAGACCGAGAGAATCTAGAAACCTCCCGCCCACGGTCAACCAGCTGCTTTCATAACATGAAACTGCCCTGGCAATGAATGATATGGATCCATCCATGTTTCTTTTCCGCTGGTGGGCCGACGCCTTGTTGTCGCAATTGTCCACTGAGCAATTACCACCGCCTCCACTGTAGGTCACTAAGAGTGCAGCGCTAGACTGCAACTGGCCCAGCACCGCGACTGCACCGTGTTCTAGGTCGGCCTCGATGCCCGCCCACGCTGGACGCTTTGCCCATCTATTGACCATCGGTGGATGGATGGATCACTTGGATTCCGCATCTTACTCTGTGCAAATTCTTGCTTCTGTTGTTCTCCTCTGCTATTCATTCCCTTCTCTCCTTCATCGCCGTTTCTTCCCTTCTTAGACGTCGAGTTCAAGGTACCATCTCCTCATCCACCTTCCACGCGTTCTCCATAGCCCAAGAGAGCCAAGCTTTACTGCCACGCCTCGGTCCCACGCTGCCCCAGCCAGTACCAGAACCTCTGTCGATCGCTACCCTTTCGCTCTGTTCTCTCCCTCCCTTCCTCTCCATCCCCCAGCTCTCCCCGTCCCCCAGTCCCCCCATCTCCGCTCGCTGCAGCTGCTGCCAATTCTCGGACTCAAACTTTGCTGGGAGACCCCGAATGCTCACGAGGCAAAGATAGGCATCAGAGTCGGCCAATCCGTTCCCCGTTTGCTAGATAGATCCATCATCGTCGCTGTTGAGGACGGCCGACTCGGGACGACCGAGTCAGCACACCACGGGACAGCCCTCGACTCTTCGCCTCCCTTGGCCGTCTTGCCGATCATCGATCCACAAACCGCAACGTTCCTCCGCGACCGCAGCTACCGACCAGATCGACGACCTAGACGTAGCCGAGAACCACCACGATCGAAGAGACTGTGGGTGTTGAGACGAGGACGCGAGACGAGGTTCATCGAAGCTCTCACTCCCCAGCAAAAGGTCGTCGTCTGTCTCCTACCTTTAAGCACGAATTCTCGCACCCGCCCTGTCCGCGCCTTCGACCGACCGATCTGAACGACACAACGATGCCGCGCCGTCGTGCTCGGCCCTCGATCTCTTCTCTCTAGCCTGCCTAACATGAGGATCGCCATTCGCGAGCAGCTCGCAGCCCTCGTCGTCTTTGCTGTTCTCGTCGGTCTCGCTGTTGTCTCTATCCCTACCTGGATCTATGTCAACCGTTTCGTTGTCGACGTCGAGCGCGAGGGCTTGACACTTACGGCCTCGCTCAAGGCCTCGCGCATTTCCGCAGAGCTGAATCTCGTCCAGACTAGCTGCATCACCATCGCCTCTCGCATCCTCCTCCAGAATGCCCTTACTAACTTTTACAACACTGGCCGTCGGGACTGGGATGCCGCCCAGGAGGATCTCGAGAGTGCTCTCGCCGTCAGCGCGTCTACGGGGTTGTTGCAGATAAGGTTGTACTCGAGGAATCAGACGGGTGCTTCGCAAGGTGGTCTGCTCAATGTCACATCTCCTGCGGTCCCCAGGATCACCTTGCCCTACAGGGACTCGTCTGGCAATGAGGTCCTCCTTGGTCATGATGGTCCGGGCTACCCCCCGAGCCTCTACCCCAACATCACTTACGTCGATCTCGGCCACCCAAATACCATCAGGAACAATACTACAGCTGTGTCTGCAGAGGCCTTCAAGGACGTGCGCATCTACAGCGATGGGGGTTTGCTACTGGGCCCGCTCGTTCTCAATGAGACAACGTCTCTCCTGTCCGTATCGATACCCATTCGAAGCAACAACGACACCTTCATACTCGGTTACATGACCGTCGTCGTACTGGCCAAGTCCCTCACCCTCGTACAAGAGTCTCGTGAAGGGTTAGGGAAAACAGGCTCGGTCCTGCTCATAGGACCTACCGATCGTTCAAATCGCTTCAATTCGTCGTTCCCTGCGAGCAACGCGACCTACCTCCCTGACCTAGAACAGTTTGGCAACCTTATGGTCAAATTCATCCTCCCTCCCAAGACGCCCGAGGGCTATAGCGACCGCCACAGCGTTTACCAGTTTGACAAGGAGTACGACAACAAGGCATTCCCCGTTGAGAAATACCCAGCCGCCTTTGACTCGTTTGCTAAGCGGTACAATTCCGTCAACAACGCCAGCGCCATAATCAACACCCACAACGAACAGGGCGTCCCGGTCGCTGTTGGATTTGCGCGTACCCAGACCCCCCTGGTCAACTGGACTGTCATTGTTGAGAAGGCCAAGTGGGAAGCTTACAAGCCAATCGATACGCTGCGAAACATTCTCCTCGGCACTGTGTTCGGAACAGTCGGCTTCATAGTCATTCTAGTCGTCCCATGCGCTCACCTCAGCGTCCTGCCGATCCGGAAGCTCAAGGCCGCCACTGAGAAATCAGTCAACCCCCCTGGGTATGAGGAGTCCTTCATTGACTCGGAATATGAGGATGATGAGGAACTGCCAAGCTCGGGTGGAATATCCCAGAGATCAAAGAAGAGGGGCTTTTGGTCCAAGTTGAAGCGGCGACTCCAGGGGAAGCGCACCAAACCGAGCTCCAATCGAGATGTCGCCCGTCGGATGTTCAAGATTCCTGGCAAGGTGGACGACCGGAAACACTTTATTACTGATGAACTCACCGAACTGACACGGACGTTCAACGACATGAGCGACGAGCTGGTGAAGCAGTATCTCTCACTTGAAGTCAAGGTGGCTGAGCGCACGAGGGAGCTCGAAGAGAGCAAAAAGGCGGCCGAGGCTGCCAACGAGAGCAAGACGCTCTTCATCGCCAACATCTCGCACGAGCTCAAGACCCCTCTCAACGGAATTCTCGGCATGTGCGCCGTCTGCATGGAAGAGAACGACATTGTCAGGATTAAGCAATCCCTGAAGACCCTCTACAAGTCGGGCGATCTGCTGCTGCATCTTCTCGAGGATCTCCTGAGCTTCTCCAAGAACCAGATAGGCCAGCAACTTAGCCTCGAGCTGAGAGAGTTCAGTCTGGCCGAGATCCGGTCACAGATCCTCACCATCTTTGACAAGCAGGTGCGAGAAGGAAAGATCAACTTTTCGGTCGAGTTCCTTAGTTCCGATAATGTCGAGATTGGTACGAGCCCGGATCGAGCCGGCGGGGAGACCAAGTTGCCAGCACTGGGACCTCAAGGTACGGGACGTCTTAAGGATATGTGGCTCTGGGGCGACCAACATCGAATACTTCAAGTCATCATCAACTTGGTGAGCAACAGCTTGAAGTTCACTCCCCACAATGGCAGCGTCTCGGTACGCATCAAGTGTCTTGGAGAAGCTGAAGTCATTGCTGAGAACGAGAGCCGCACATCATCGCTCTCGAGGAACTCGCGAAATAACTCGCGAACCGGACGCACTCGTCACCGTGGAGCGACCAGCCCGACGCATTCTAGCAGCTCTGGTCGAAAGGACTCGGGGCAGCGCTTCAACGGCACCGGAACGGCACTATCTATCAACCCCATGGACCCCAAGGCGACTCCCCATGTGCAAGTCCGTGAGCGGTCTCCCACGCCTCCACCACCAGGAGCAAAGGCCTACATATTCCAGTTTGAAGTCCAGGATACAGGCCCCGGTATTCCCGAGCACATGCAACAAAAGGTCTTTGAGCCGTTTGTTCAAGGAGATCTCGGCCTGAGCAAAAAGTTTGGCGGAACTGGCCTTGGATTGAGTATTTGCCATCAACTAGCTGGCCTCATGGGAGGATCGATAACGTTACGAAGCACCATGGGCGTTGGCACGACATTCACGATGGAGATTCCTCTTAAATACGTCAAGAACAGGTACGTCCTCTTGGGCAAGTCTTGATGGGCGTGACTAACTGTTGAATCTAGGACTCCTAGCACTGCCTCGAGCAGCGTGAAATCTCGGCCAACAAGTGTCGATGCTACCGCCGATATGGAGCCACCGCGCAATCCCAACCCCCCGAAGCCCGCAACCGACACCAAGTCGTCCAGCGTCCTGAATCCTCAACCCCGACTGGTCGGTCTAAGCCAACCGTACTTTGCTGCTGACCCTCCTGCTCCGAGGAGCACGACGCAAAAGATGGCTGAAATCGATCGAGCACTGGCCAATAAGAATGGTCAAGGAAAGCTGCGTGTCCTGGTCGCCGACGACAACTCGACCAACATCGAGGTCGTCAGCCGGATGCTCAAGCTCGAGGATGTCTACGACGTGACCATTGCCAAGGATGGTCAGGAAGCCTACGACCTGGTCAAGGCGACCATGGAGAGGAACGAGGCGTTTGATGTCATCTTTATGGACGTCCAGATGCCAAACCTCGACGGTCTACAGAGTACCCGTCTCATCCGCGAGATGGGATACACTTCCCCTATCGTTGCCTTGACGGCCTTTTCCGAGGAGAGCAACGTCAAGGAGTGCATTGACTCTGGTATGGATGAGTTCCTCGCCAAGCCTATCCGACGGCCGGCCCTCAAGCAGGTTCTCAAGAAGTTTGCGACAATTCCGGAGGAGCCAGAGAATGAGAAGCGCTCCCCTTCAGTCAAGCCGTCAACACGGACAAACGGGAATGCAGTCCAGCCACACACTGAGGGTCAAAATGGTACTCTCAAGGAAAAGGAGGGCTGAACTCCACCTCACACACATCATACATAAAAGTCTTTGCCAAAGAACAGTCGCGAACAGGCCGCGACATGACAGATGAATGACCTGCTATACTACTACAACACTTACATGTCCCACGTTAGAGGACCTCGTACTGCATATACAGCCAAACCCTATCTCTGCCACCTACATTCTGAGACCTTGCAAGGGGGCGACTGATATGGACTGGGGGATCAGGCCAGCAACACAACCTTTGCTTCCCCTTCCTACTACCACTACCACTACCACTACTACCACTACTACCACTACTACTGCCAACTTGCATATCCTACCTCCTCATTCCAAGCTACAACAAAAGTTTCAAGCGGGAGGAAACCTCGTCTTTGGCGTTTGGTCGTCTTGTGTTTCTTGATTTGTTATTCTCTTGCAGGAGGGCGCGGGACAGGCGATAAAACAAAAAGCCCCTCGGGTGTCACGGGTTCGGTTCATTCTGGTTATGTCATCTTCCTTCTTCTCCCTTCACATCGCGGGTCTTTTGGTCCTTTTTTCCCACCCTTACAAGTCTTTACTACTACTTTGCTCTTGCTTCTCTTTCGCTTCTCTGGCCATTTGACACTCACACAACACGAACGATCGGATTAGCGCGTATAGGTACATATGTCTTGTCATTGTTTTTTCTTTCTTCTGCGACTGCGATACAGAGGCATGGTTGCCTTGAGGGGGTGGGTAGAAGATGAAGAGTGAGATTTGAGCGCGCAGAATTGAAAGAGAGATGGAGGGAAGGGATCAAGGGAAGAGGGTGGAAAGGGAGCGTCTATATATATTCATGTAACTATATGTATGCGCATAATACTGAGATGAAGGATGAACAACTATCGAACGGTTTACTTTCTTGACTTTCAATATGCACTTTGCACTATGATGCACTGCGCCTTTGATAGATGATGCCTTGGTCTCTGGATATCGAATATATGACCTTGAACCTTGGACATTTTAGACTAACCTCTTCCATCTTCTTTACTTTAAACCCTCAAGGCTTAGGTTAGAGATAGACGTCAAGGATACGGGTCGATCGTGTCACAATACTGAGTTGGAAGCGTTGGAACTTGAAATGGAGTGAATTTTTTGAGTCCATCCCCGTGTCAGAGCAAAGCATCAACCGGCCTGACCCCTTTACTCGACCCTGCCCATCAAGGGTCCCGTCCCTGCCCGTTTCATTGACTTCGTCACTTTCATTTCATCCGCTCTCCCCTCACCGCGGGGCGCGTTTCCCAGACCAGAGGACTCCATCCTGTAGGAGCCTCCCATGATAACCCACCCACCCCTGACACATCCATTCCATGCATAGCCATCCCGGGTCGTGAACCAAAAAGATACAGACAGTCGAATCGAAACGAGAAGAACCGGTAAAAACACAGCTGAGAAGAGAGAAAGAAACAATAGCCACAGACAAAGTCAACAACTCGGACGAAGGAGAATTAATGAAAGGAAAAAGAAAACACGCCAGAGACCAGAGCAACCAAGAAAAGCACACATGTACCGCCGCGCGTTGGAAAGCGAGCCCCCGAAAACGCCTCGTGTCGCGGAATCCCAGCCGCTCTCACCGACCAGAAGCCTGCCCAGGCGCCACGCCTTCATACATAGGAAATCAACATGTCCAAGGAAACAAAAACAAGTTAGGACGCAATCAAGGTCCGTGAACAGAGAAGTTGGGCGGGAAAATCGTGTACTGTTTGGCCTTCTCCGTGTCGTGTGGCGTCGGTTCGCAAGCGGATGACCGTTGTTGAGATTAAGACGGCGTTTGGTGTTGTTGAAATGTTGGAAAAGAAAGCAATCCAATGCGAATGTGGCCAGTGAAAGCTGCCTAGCTCAAGAGCTACAGCGCAACAGCCGTGTCGATGGAGCTGGCCTAAATCTCCATCCGGCCGGCGATGTCTTCACTCATGAACCTCTCGTTGCTTCTGTCGAGCATATCCATATCATCAATGTCGTCGTCAAACTCGTCATCTGAGTAAGCAACAAGATCGCCATCTTCCCCTCTGTTCCAGAACAGTCCGTCATCCATGTCCTCGTCGTCTTCCGTGTACGGCACCAGCTCAGCATCTCGATCACCAAGCCAGTAGTTGGCACGCTTCTGCGCACCGGCTGACTCGAGCTCTTGTCGGTTGCTGTGGTTCCTTGCCAGGTTTGTAGGCCGGAGTGTCGGGCTGTGGGATGAGATGACAGGTACTACGCGCACATAGAGGTATGCCACACGCTTCAGGGATCGGTTGAAGAAGAAGTAATGGGCGGCCCAGATGGCGCTCTCGTCCTCCTCAAACGGGTCGGTGTCGGGGTGATAGCTGAAGATTGTACACTCGTTAAGGTGCATTTCCTTGTCGATCAACGACCAGCATTGGGGTCCCCAGTTGGAACTTGTGTCGCTATCGAGAGAGGAGCCGAGCGACTTGGGCTCAAAGTTTGGCCTCACGTTTTGGAGAATCGAATCGAGGTTGACCATGACGCGGCGCAGGTTTCGCTCGCGCTTGAAGTCGTTGGGCCGAAGAACGTGGGAGAAATCGTAATGGGGATGACTGGCGTTCAGCGTCGCGATCAAGTACGCAAATGTCCGACGGCTTGAAAGTTCTGATAGAGGACCGAAGGCGCTTGAGTGTGAAAATAGCTGCATGCTCGGTGAGGTGGCCAGCATCTGCGCACGCTCTGGTGGTGACAGGCTGGCGCCGAGCTTGAGGAGGGCTTCATGTTGCGAGTTGAGATCCTTATCGATATTCTTGTAGAGCTTCTTGTCGGAGCCTGTTGACTTTGTCGTGTAAAGATCGCAACCGCCAGTAACGTTGCAGTCGGGTGTGTTGAAGTTGAGGGCGCCCGTCACCGCTTCGAAGTCTTGCACTGGTAGATACTGCAGTTCACATGTCAGCATGGCACGGAGAGTCGCGAATGTCGGGATTGCTTACCTTCATATTGATGGAGGAGGAGCTATCTGGCTCCGATGTCGCGATAGAGGTGCCGTGGTGTCGCTTTGCGTTGCTATGCGATGATTGTCGTGATGCGAGAGCGCGGTCGGGAGGGAACCGATTGCGTCAGCGTGGAGTAGCGGGCTACGGGGCGGCAGGAGACAGATGTCGCGATGCGGAAGGTGCGAATGGGGCGCAGAGGTGGAGATGAAGTCGGTGTCGAAGTCGGAATCGGAGTCGCCAAGTGTGGGATTGAAGTCGATCGTAAAAGGCGACAAGGGCGACGACGGTAACAGTTGGTGTTTGGGGGAGGAAGGGATGGGAATGGCTTGGCTGGATGGAAGTCGGGGTAGATAGATGATCGCCGGAGCCTGCTGCGGTTCGGAAGTATGAGGGAGGGGCGCGGTCGGTCGGCGTGGTAAAGAGACCCCGTGAATCAAGACCGGAGATAAAGAGACCAACGGTTGGGTGGGGGTTAATGCTGTAGGTCAATTCACCGGTAGTTGCGGCGATTGCAATGGTCAGGAAGAGAGATAAGCGACCAAGATGGTGAAGCTGTCGAATGAGTACGTAAGTGTGTAAGCTGCAAGATGAATGGAATGCAACAAGAGGGAAGGAAAAGGAAGAGGGGCGGCAATGGCAATTGAAGTTGCGTGGATGGAAGGGAATGACCGGCTGCGGGACTGATGGATTGAATGCTTTTGTCTGAGGTCAGCGGGTTCACGCAGGCAAGACAGCTTGTGAACCAATATGGACGGCTTTGTGATCTGATGGTCGCGGCCACCCGGCCACGGGATCGCAGCAGCGGATGAGCCACGCTGGCACCCGCAGCAACAGCTCTCCTGGAGCTTTGCCGGTCCCGGCCATCGACACCGAGCCAAAGAGGGAATTCCGGGGACTGCGCCAACTTGTCCCGTCGGTATTCGGGTCAAGCAAGCCAAGTCGGCGGAGCCCTCCCCCTGTCAGCCCATCTCATGCCTCATCTCATGGCTCTCATGAGACCAGGGGTCCCGTCCCAAGAGGTCCAAATCCCTGATCTTGACCAATTGCCCAGCTCTGCTTCCAATCCAATCGATTTGCCCATGCTCGCAGCTGGCAATCTGTAAGCTCAACAGAACACTTGTTCCCGCAATCGCTAGGTTTGGGGCACCACAAATAAGGGGGGGTCCTTTGGCGCAACATGGCAGCGAATCGGGCACTGCTCTGAAACCACGGGCCGCTGTCGAGCGCCATCATGCTTCAGCTCCAGCATTCCAGGCGCACTAGATGAAGCTTTCAGTCATGGTCCAATGTCAGTTTGCAAGTAAAAAAGGCAAAAAATGAGGTCAATCGTTTCTCTTGATTCTGGTTGCGAGGCGTCCCGACGGGGTGATGCGATTGCGCTCGCGCTCGGGTTTGTCGAGCGCCCAAGGGACACCAACGTGTCAAACTGGGACATGCCGAGTGGCATACGGCGTGTGAACTCGGTGCACCCATTGAATGCCGTCACTCTTCGCCATCCGAGGATCCGCTGTCCTTGAGTCGACTCTCTGCATGATCCCTCCGCAATGGGTCGACGTCAGATTGCCGTCCCTTGCGCCGTCAACCGCATCTGCCGCGGTGACGCCTTCGCCATTGGGCCTCATCTCTTGATATGAAAGAAGGTGGTTTTCCACCGTCAAAGATCTACAAAACAAGACCGTATAGGCCTAGGACTCCCCAAACACCGCCAGCGCCGGTTCCCACGATGCAAATAAACATGCGTGTCCTCTCTTCCCATTGAAGAGATGCTCAGCCGCCTGAGACTTGCCCCATTACACAAACCCCGCATCCTTGAGTGATTTCAATATTTCTTCTTCGACCTGTTGATCCAAAGTTAATCCGAGATCAACTAACGCGTTGTAGTTCTTCGTATGAAACCGTATCATAGGGGACATCGCTCGATCGGTCTGGGGATTCGTAACGCAAGTCGAGTCGAGTTGGTGCCAGGCAGCTATTAAACGTCGTCGCCGAGGATGGTCTACATGATCTTTGTAACTTCGTCCTCAACCTTGTTGACATTCCGGCGTTAGCTGTCATCTGGCGATGCTTTTGCTGGGTGCAGGTTGCCGGGCCATCACGAGACTTCACTAGTCGCCAAGCTGGATATCACCCCTGATTACTCACCTCCATGTCCTCAAGAGAGTCTTGCTGGCCGATGCAGCGGAGTACGTTCTTCTTGCTGCTCTCCTGCAGCTCGCCGGCGAGGAGGAGTTCGTCAAGGATGTAGTACGCCTTGGTAAAGGAGAAGATGATATCGAGCTCGCAAACGTTGCCGTAGTATTTGTCCATCTGCTCGACGTATCGGTGGATGATTTCGAGGGTGATCAACTCATTGTCCTCCGAGGAACATCCCGCAATGAAGAAGAGCGAGGCATATCGGCGATAGACGATCTTGGTGTCTGTTGCTGTCAGCATAGGCCGGCATCAAGATAGGAGCTAAGGGGGCTGACCCTTGTACTCCAGAAAGTTGCACATCCGCGTCCTACGGGCGAGCACGAGCTGGGACACGTCCTTGACGATCTTGGCCTTGTCCTTGGGGGAGAGTGTTGTGAACCACTTGGCGAGGCGCTGGAGGCACTAGTCAGTGACGACATGTCTTGATGGGAGCTGGCAGACGGACCACTTTGCCCTGACGGGACAGGAGAATGAGGTATCTGGGGGGTTAACTCTAGGTCAGCGGCCGGGAACGGGCGAGCAGCTGTGGAGGAGCATACTGGATCGCCATCGTGATGTTGGTTTCACGCTGCCGAGCCTGCTTTGAATCGTGCAGGAGGGAGCGAGGGAGATGTTTGGGGAGATGCGAGTTGATGGAGATAATTCTGGCTTCAAGGTGGACACGGAAGCAATTTGGCGGGTTGGTGACGAGTCGGGCCTCAGGCGGGCAGCCCAGTCAGAGTGCCCGGTCCAGGCTCCAGCCAATGCGCCCGGGCCAGACTGATCCCCGCTGCGAGTCAGTGGACAGCCAGGTGGCTTCAGTGGTTACAGCAAGTGACGGGCGATCAATTAGCGGCCGCTTACAGCGAGTCCACAGTAGGCCAAGAAAAAACGAGACACCAGTGCAAGCATGTTAGCTTATTACTCTCTAAAGATGATCAATAGAGTATACTAAGGATAGATAAAAAGTACTCTAAAATACTCCTTTTGTTATGATATCTTTACTAGTTTTATTATATTTTATGTAAATGTACTTATTATGATTGAGAGGACTCAAGTGATCCTTTGAGGAGCTCTGGCGTCTCATTTATTTCTTGACCGGCGTGCCTGTCTATCCAGCTTCCATCGATCCATCTGGTGTGGACGATCTCAGACAAGAACAGCCATGATTCAACGGCTCAAGACATGGATCAAGTCTTGCCTGGGCAAAACACTCCAAACCCCGCGTCAGTGATGGAGCCATTGGTATCCGGATCGCGAGATTCCAAAGGTCGTCATCGTATTGCCCACCCCCGTCCTCAAGCACGCAACTATGTGCTTCCTCTGATGTCAGTCGCGATGGAGGTCCTTGGCCATTCAGGAATCAACCATCTCCCACCATCTCCCACCTCTTCATCACATCTCATCCTCGACCATCATTCGACTCCCCTGCAACCGTGACAAACACAAAACCTCCACGCTTATCATACTGCGCACCGCTGTGATTCCAAAGCTACCGTCTGCGTCTGCGGCCAGGCAATATTACTAATCCCACCTCCGCTCTCCCCCACGTTTCCCTGGGGACTCAATGGTCTCGAAAAGCCCGCTTCCGAGCAATCGGAGTGTGGGCAGCTGGGAGGAGCTAGCAAGTTTCGTTGTCTAGCCCAGGGCGCGCAGAGTTGATAAAGACGGGACTATCTGGGCCTGCCGCTGGCGTCTCCGAGTTTAAGCCTTGAAGACGCCGACGTCGAAATTTTTCCTCCCATTCTTCAAACCTTGGCTCAGCCTTTCTCTACTTTAGCTGTTGATATTTCTTTCTTCTTTGATCATTTGATACCTGTCTATTCTCTATTTTACTCTCATATACCCATCATGACGAAACTCATTCTCTCTACGGCGTTTGTACTCCCCGATTCCTGTGAGGCGCTTTCGTGCTGACAAACCCCTCTTTAGCAATGTCATGTCGGCAGGCCCTTCGGTGATTCGCAAGCCCGGAAACAACAGATCCAACCTCGAACTCGTCAATTCCCTTCGCGACAACTTCGCTGAGGCTCGGCGCGACTATGCGACACATGCTCCTGGCACCAACGGCTTCACGAACGGTGATGCGCCCAACGGCAAGGCGACGGATGTCGAGCTCTGGACGGAGCGACAGGGCAGTGCGCTATACGTTCCCCGCATCAATTGGCACGCCGCCGGGTTGCGGGAGGAGTCGAGTCAGTATGAGATCACCGTGAAACTGTTCCTCTTGCCCGGGACGCCTGTCGCCGAGCGGGAGCAATACGCCAAGGAGGCCTTGGACTTGGTCCGGAGGGAGCTCGGTATTCAGACCATCGATCTGCTAATAGTTTCCTTCCCCGGCATGTCGTTTGAGGGCAATTGCGAGTGGGAAGCGGACAAGGCCAACGCTAATCAGGGCAATCTGGAGGAGGAGCTTGCGACTTGGAAGGTATTCGAGGGTTTGCACAAGCAGGGACTTGTCAAGCGACTGGCTGTGTCCGAGTTCGGCAGCGAAAAGCTAGGCGCCTTCATCAAGCGCGCCACCATTCGGCCCGTCATTGACCAGATCAACCTACGCAACTGCTGCGATGTCCCCCCGCCGCTCAAGAAGCTGGCTGAGGAGGAGGGAGTCGAGTTGCACGTCCATACCGACTGCACTGATATTCTCCCCCCCGGAACTCTGCGCGAGCTCCTGGGCCACGGCCCCCGAGGCGCTGGCCTGCTCGCCGATCCCGCCCACAACGGAACCGGGCTGGCTGGGGAGATTGTTCCTGAATGGGTTGTGCGTTACACAGCATTTGTTCAGGATCGAGGCGTCATCGAGAACAAGGGCTATTTTGCCGGAGCGGAACTAGTGGAGCCCTAGTTCCGCAACTCCGCAACCGTTGAGGAGTGGGATGATGATGATGATGATAGGGAAGAGGTGTTTCCGAGCATATCTGACAGCACGATATCGGGCTGTGGATGGATTTCGTCCTTTGGTTTTTGCAAAACAGCGAGCATCAGACACACGGAGTTTAGACACTATGACAGGGAAATTGGCCGAGACGGCTTTTCTGTTTTTCTTTGGTTATCCCAGCATGCTTCTTTTGCGACCTCTCATCCGTACATCTTCTAGCTTCTTAAGTGCGATTTTGGCCTGCTTGAAAGTTTGGCCATACGCATCGAGCAGCTCTGGAAAGATACACTCAGCACGGGGGTGCGTACTACCAAATGCCCTCTCTAGCACGTAGAGATCTACCGCTCGGTCTTCATCTGATACACTCCCACTTGCAAGACCGAGGTCGATGATGACTAGTTCACCATCAAGGGGACTCTGGTTCTTTGGATCGGTAGGGGGCGCCAACATCATGTTACTGGTGGTCAAGTCCCCGTGGACGATTCCAACCTTGTGCATATTGCCAATAGCAGTGCCGATGCGTCGCATCAGGCTCTTCAACTCGGCGTCATCCTCGATGCCCTCTGTGCGGCTTCCGAGGCGCTCGTTGATGCTCTTGCGAACGGGCCCTCCATGTATCCATTCCAACATCAACCACCCAGCAGCCTCATCGACAGCGTAGACGGCTGGCACGCGGACGCCATCGCGACGGCACTTTGCGAGGATGCGGGCCTCTGACAGGATCCGGTGTCGCGTGAGGCGCTGATCGAGAGTCGGGTGCCGCCAGGGCTTGGGAGGGCGGTACTTGAGGGCGCAGGGGATGTCGGGCAGCAGGTAGGTGCTCTTGTAGAGGCGGCCCTCGGCGCCTTGTGTGATGAGGGTTGGCGGGGTCGACGCGGGGTATTCGAGGATCTTGGGGAGGGGAAATTGATGCGCCTGCTGCGCCGCGGGGTCGGTGGCCGGCGCCGTCGCTGTGGCCGTCATAGCTGCTGAGCTGAGCTGAGTGTTGATGATAGAATAAAAGTCAAGGATTAGATCAGTCAGTGGGGAAAGATCTAGCAATTATGACGAGCTGCAAGACGAGCGCAGGTACGGGGCGGTCATGAAGTCAGTTGAAGACGCAGACAAAAAGGTTGATTGGCACCATGCATCGAACGGAGACGTGCAGTCAGCAGCGGGCCGATGAAGGGAGTGGACGGCAACGGCTAGGAACATTTTTTGGCGGGCACGAGAGAGAAACGTGACTGGCGGGTTCTTTGCACTAACGACCAGCCCGTGGTCAAATCACGTTTATTTCTACCAAGCTTGACGCCATCGACGTTGTGCTGCCCCTCAAGGTTTTGACAACACATTGGTTTTCTCATGTCTGGAGATGCCTTCACTCGCTCATGTAATAACAGCCCCGAGTTCACTCAACCTCCATCGAAACCCTAGGATTGATCCACTGCGCCTCCCCCAAACCCTAAGTCCAGGCCGAGGCGCATTTATAAGTCCCCTGGATAGCCGAGACACTACTGGAATAGGCCTGGTAATAGTGCCGCTGGAAGAATCCCTCACGACCAACCGATGCCGGAATCAACTGCACAAGTCCACTCGGGACGCTGCCAATGCAATCGAGAACCCGCTAGACGGTTCGGCATCGCAGCATTAGCGCTGTGGGAGGGGGCGACTCCAGGGGCAAACAGCTTACGGCGCATCCTCTTTAACCACCCACCTCTTGAGTAATACAGTCTTTGTCAGGGTACGTACGAGAAACACCAACAGTCAGCATCACCATATCCTGACCGTTTCTTCTCGGATCTCGTATGCCCGGCACTCCCGCTCGCCACAACGGCCCTCTGCCGCGTCCGAGGCGAATGGCTGAGGGGGGCTGTCAAACTAAATCAGTCACACACAACGCCATCCGCGCATCCCACATCCACCTGCCATGTGATGGGTTTCCCTGCCCTGGGTCGTAATGGATCTTTTAGCTGCAGCTACAGGGGCCCTTCTCCATTCCCAGCCATCCACGCCAAGTGGCCGAACACGGCCGCTCCAGAACAAATCTGGCAGTTCGGCCTGTCCTGGGCCTGGACGGTACGGCGCTGCTTGAAGCCCCGGAGGCTAGAGCAGAGCGCACACACAAACTGCTTTCGCGCTTGTGCTGCCCCCCGTCGTCATTCACTCACTCACCCCTCTGTGCCCAGTTATCTTGTGCGCCGTCGATCCAGCCTCTCTCTCCTCTCCCTTTTCCCTCCCCTCAAAGAGAGAGACACCCCAAGGACCATGCGCGATAGCCTCACCCAACGCCCTGACTTGCCATCCAGACGCTTCGCGCTCAACCATGGCAGAGTCCGACCTGCTCCAGTGGACCACCGTCCTCATTCTGACCGCTCTTTTACTTGCCGCCATCGTCCTCGCCCAGATCGTCTCCGTTTATACAGCCTACCAAGTGGCGCCGCAGGAGATCGCAACTTTCGTTGACACGGCCGACTTTTCCTCCCAGGAGAATGAGTCGTATGATCGCGACGTCTCCAAGGTGCAGCGTCTAGATGAGAAGCTACGCTTGACCCAGCTCCTAAGGGAGATACAGAGGACGTGCGACGATTTGCGCGAGGACCTCAATGGCATGTTGCTCGAGGAGGACGCCACCCAGATGAGGACTGTCGCCAGGTTGCTCTGGGCGTCGAAGCGATCGAGGCTGGAGGGTCGTGTCCGGAGGCTTGATATGTTGCGCATGCGCTTTCTTGTCGTGTACATGGGTGTCGTCGCATTCAACACAAACACTACCAGCCATACTGAGAAACCACAACCCCCATCTGCGCCCAGGGACCTCGAGAAGTCGCCCGTCTTCAAGACACCACCTCGTCCAGCTCTTCCCAAAGGCCTGATGGAGGGAATCATCAACCGTCCCCCCCTCCGCAGTCTGACCACGCAGGCACTCGTCGGCCACCAGGAGCACACTTCCAAACCCCATCGCAAAGGATGGGCAGGCGTTGTCGAGGAGCTTCAGACGTCTCCCAGGATGCAGCAGCGCCACGCTTCTATCGAGCGCGCAATGTCAAGGTCCTACTCAAAGTCGCCATGATCTGCTAGCATCGGTTTGGTCATCAAGACTTCCCCTGGTTTTCCTTGCGTATTGGCACACGGTTACAGCGACACGACATAAACTTTCTCACAGGTTGCCCATTGTATGCGACGGACAGAGCGCGGGCATGGCACGGCGTTTTCTGGTGTGGCCATCTTGGCCACCAAACATTTTTCACGATACAGCATGATCCGATACAGTACAGCACAGCATCGGCATTCTAGATCTTCTACAGGCATGGAGGTGCGCGAGTTATGAGCGATGATTAATGATGCGTCGGTCTGGCAAAGGTTGGAGGGCATTGAGGAGTTTGGTTCGTTTTCACTTCACTTCGCATAGATGGGATGATACCCCTTTTTTTTTCTTTTCCGAGGCCTTAAGTCTCGGTGCATCTTGTTTTGTGCCTGTTTTTGCTATTGACTTTGACAGCATACTCCCATCATGTTTCGTTGCCGTTCTTGGGAGATATGGAGGATACAGCAGCCCCCCATCAATGACCAGAGACAGCTTCGGGGCCGGTACCGTTTCTTTCCCCAACTACAACGTTGTTAGTCTTAGCTTTAGACGGATCTGATTTATGAGTTTTGACTTGCCGTCGAGAGCCACCAAGAAACGGCTCACACAGTTGTAGCAAGCCACCTGGGTTTTGGGTTAGCTCAGGCTCAATTTACTACGCTAGGCTCTATCTTACCGTTGCTGTGATCTCGACAATCTCCTGCTCATTGAAGAACTTCTTCAAGTGGTCAAACGTCTCGTCCTTGACGTGAACATTCCTCGTCATCTCATCCGTGTAGAGCAACACGGCCCACTGCTTCTCTGACAACTCGGCTGGACGCTCACCCAGCGTGTCCTGCTTGATGGCCTCGAGTCCTGCCTCAGAGACGCCGCCCTTGACAGCCAGCGGGGCGTGGTGCTTCCACTCATACCAGGCCTTGTTGCAGACGGCAACGCGCGAGATGGCGAGCTCACGCAAGTCGTCGCTCAAAGAGGTTTTTGTGCGGACAGCGCCGAGGAACGAGTTCCATCCGTCTGCCACAGGTGGGGAGTGAAGGAGCGCAAGGTCCAAAGACTGAAGAGGACGAGGGTTCCGTCGCTCCTCGATGCGCTTCACAATGGCGGCTTCCTCATCGTTCTTGGTCGGGGGAGGGGTGGGTACGTAAGGGATTCTCATGATGCCGGTTTGGTGTAAGTTGACTCTGTGTGTCAATTGAGGACAGCGTATGCGCAAGAGGTGCTAGATATATGAAGATTGAAGCAAGGGGACACTGTAAATGATATCTAAGATGAGAGATAAACCCGACAGATGTCGAGACCCGAAAGCCGCTCCTTGGTTATATGTTCTCCCGGATGCGCGGGGTCGGTTTAGAATCGCAACTCCCGTCTCCACTTCCCGAAAAGCGGCGCCGAGAGGCGGAGGTTTATCACGGCATCTGGACGGTTGCCAAGATGGGCTTGGAAGATGCATTTAAATATGTATTGTAGAGTGTTGCGGGTAGAGCTAGGTCAGATCTAGTCATTACTAGTTTACAACGAATTTGAATTCAGGAATTTCGAGTGGAAGATGGGCATTCACTCCCTAGCCCAACATCCTCCAGGTGTTGATTGAAATGCCCATCTCCATGGACAACCCAGCATTTTATCACTATATGAATTTTCCATTGAATTTAGGACACAATAAAAGTTTCCCTTCAAATATGACGGGCGTTTTGAAACCACGTGCCGTTTATTGCTAGGACCGCTGAGGCAGCAATATGTACACTGCTATATCCCGAGTCTTGAGATTCTTTGTTGCTCCGTCAACTCTCCCCTCCACATCCACCCAATTTCATCAACCGTTCACCATTGAAGGGTCAATATTCAACCAAACAATCATATTTTGCAAAAACTCGAAAAGCGACACATCACATAAAAGCGAATCATTTCTCTCGAAATACCCCAGCCTCACAGCGACAGTTGCGCGGGTGCGCTCCAATCCCTCCTGTCAGATCAATCCAGTTCATCCGAGCTTGGATCGCAGGGACGCGTTGCGCACCGTCACGTGACAGGGAGCTCCCAACCTGGATCATTAACGCGACCTCACTTTTTTCGCGTCGTCACGACTTCCTTCAAGCTCCTCCTCCTCTTCCCCGTTCGCTCTTCCGTCACTCTCGCTCGCGCGTCCATCAGCAACGATGGCCGAGATCAAGATTGACAGCAAGGTCTTCCAGGAGCGCATCTCGCACTTTGTGACTGCCTGGAAGAATGACCTCCGAAGCAAGGATGGCCTGTTCGGCGGCGCCCAGTCCATGATCGTGATGATGGGCAAGGTCGAGGAGATTCCCGAATTCCACAAGAACAATGCGATTCACGTATGCGACCCCGATAATCCTCGATTCGAAGCGAAAGATGGAAATGCTGACGACTTTCACAGTTCTGGCTCCTAGGCTACGAGTTCCCGACCACGCTGATGCTGTTCACCTTGGACACGCTGTACATTCTCACGACAGCCAAGAAAGGTACTACTGCCTATGCGCTCGTTGCGCCATTTATCAGGAGCTGACTGTTGCCTAGCGAAGCATCTCGAACAGCTCAAGGGCGGCCGATTCCCCATCGAAGTACTCGTGCGAGGCAAGGACGCTGCGGAGAACGAGAAGCTCTTCATCAAGGTTACCAACAAGATCAAGGAAGCAGGAGTAAGCGAATCAATCCCCATCGTCTCGAGCCCCTCTTAACATGTTGCGATTTCAGAACAAGGTCGGCACCATCTCCAGGGACACCTCCCGAGGCCCCTTTGTCGAAGAGTGGAAGAAGCTCTTTGCGGAGCAATGCAAGGATGTCACCCAAGTCGATGTGTCAGCGGCGCTCTCGACTCACGCCTTTGCTGTCAAGGACGAGAGCGAGCTCCGAGCGATGCGAACCGCTTCCAAGGCCTGCGTGGCCCTGATGACCCCCTACTTCCTCGATGAAATGTCCAATATCCTCGACGCCGAGAAGAAGGTCAAGCATTCGGCGCTTGCCGAGAAGGTCGACAAGAAGCTCGACGACAACAAGTTCTGGCAGACAGTGCAACTTCCGAGCAAGGCGAAGCTCCCCTCCGACCTTGACCCAACCCAGCTGGACTGGATCCTGGGACCTTCGATCCAGAGCGGCGGCAAGTACGATCTCCGATTTGCGGGCGAGCCCAACGACGACAATCTCCATGCCGGCATCATTATCGCCGCCATGGGTCTCCGATACAAGTCGTACTGCTCGACAATCGCACGAACCTACCTGGTCGATCCCAACAAGTCCCAGGAGAGCAGCTACAAGCTCCTCACCCTCATTCACAACACCATCATCAAGGAGATCCGAGATGGTATGACGGCAAAGGATGTGTACGCCAAGGCTCTGAGCATCATCCGAAGCAAGAAGCCTGACATGGAGAAGCATTTCCTTAAGAACGTCGGCTGGGGTATTGGATTGGAGAACAAGGACCCAACCTTGGTGCTCAACGCCAAGAACCAGAGGACCCTGAAGGACGGCATGACTTTGATCATCAACACCGGATTCCAAGACATCGAGAACCCCCAGCCTCAGGACAAGCACAGCAAGGTGTATGCCTTGGTTCTTACCGACACCATCCGAGTCACCTCCGCAGAGCCCGTTGTGTTCACAGCCGAGGCGCCCACTAGCGCTGACGCAAACTCGTTCTTCTTCAAGGATGATGAGGAGGCCGAGCCTGCGCCAAAGAAGGAGAAGAAGGACTCTCGTGTCGGTGCCGTTGCTACTAAGAACATCACAAACACAAGACTTCGCTCCGAGCGTACAACTCAAGTCGCCAACGACGATCTTGAAAAGAAGCGACGTGAGCACCAAAAGGAGCTCGCGGCCAAGAAGCAAAAGGAAGGTCTGGCGAGATTCTCAGAATCCACCAGCGGCCAGAATGGCGGCGAGGTCAAGAAGTTCAAGCGATTCGAATCATACAAGAGAGACAACCAGTTCCCCCCCAAGATCAAGAATCAGGAGATCATTGTTGACGTCAAGAACAACACCGTCGTCCTCCCTATTATGGGACGTCCTGTTCCATTCCACATCAACACTATCAAGAACGCTAGCAAGAGTGATGAGAATGACTTCTCTTTCCTGCGTATCAACTTCCTGTCTCCTGGTCAGGGTGTGGGAAGAAAAGATGACCAGCCATTCGAAGATGCCACAGCACACTTTGTGCGCAGTTTGACCTTCCGATCGTCTGATGGAGAGAGATACAATGAGATAGCGAATCAGATTTCCAACATGAAGCGTGACGCGGTCAAGAAGGAGCAGGAGAAGAAGGACATGGAGGATGTCGTTGAGCAGGACAAGCTGGTGGAGATTCGAAGTAAGTTGATATCTTTACTATGGGTGACCTGATGCTAACAGAGACCAGATCGGCGACCGGCTGTATTGGACAATGTCTACATTCGACCTGCCATGGAGGGCAAGCGAGTGCCCGGAAAGGTTGAGATTCACCAGAACGGTATTCGATACATCTCACCCCTGAACGCACAGCATAGAGTGGATGTGCTGTTCTCCAACGTCAAGCATCTTTTCTTCCAGCCTTGCCAACACGAGCTGATTGTCATCATCCACATTCACCTCAAGGACCCCATCATTGTGGGCAACAAGAAGAAGACCAAGGATGTGCAGTTCTACCGAGAAGCGACGGACATCCAGTTCGATGAGACGGGTAACCGCAAGCGCAAGTACCGGTACGGTGATGAGGATGAGTTTGAGGCAGAGCAGGAAGAGCGACGCCGGAGAGCCGACCTCGACCGACTCTTCCAGGGTTTCGCCCAGAAGATTGCCGAGGCTGGTCGCAACGAGGGTATCGAAGTGGATATGCCCATCCGCGACCTTGGATTCCATGGTGTGCCGTTCCGCAGCAACGTCTTTGTCCAGCCTACCACAGACTGCCTTATCCAGGTTGTTGAGCCTCCTTTCATGGTCATCACTATCGAGGAGGTTGAAATCGCGCACTTGGAACGTGTTCAGTTCGGCTTGAAGAACTTTGATATGGTCTTTGTCTTCAAGGACTTTACACGAGCGCCATACCACGTCAACACCATCCCTGTCGAGTTTCTTGACCAGGTCAAGGACTACCTGGACTCTTCCGACATTGCCTATACGGAAGGACCTCTCAACCTGAACTGGCCTACCATCATGAAGACAGTCACAGCAGACACTCACCAGTTCTTCGTCGATGGAGGTTGGTCCTTCCTCCAGGCCGACTCGGACGAGTCTGGCGGCGAGGACATGTCGGAAGAGGAGTCAGCGTTTGAGATCGATGACGATGAGCTTGACGAGGCGTCCGAATCTAGTGAGGAGGACTCCGACTTTGGCAGCAACGCCAGCGATGATGATGACGACGAGGATGCTGAACTCGACAGCGACGAGGAGGGTGAGGACTGGGATGAGTTGGAGCGCAAGGCGAAGAAGCGAGATCGTGAGAGCGCCATGGAGGATGAGGACCGTGGCAGCAAGAAGAAGCGCAAGCGCTAAAGGGGTAACTTGACTGACGCCTTGCTTCCCCCCGAGGCGGAGGGTGATTTTGGCGTGAACGGGAAGACGACGGGACTGGTTTATTTGGTTTTTGGCTTGGTTTCTTCGATTGTACTAAAAAAAATACTTGCCTCCTTTTGGTTTCTTTGTATGGCTGTCAGGCACTATGCTCCCAGGGGGGAGAAAGGGGGATATTCAACAGAGAGAAGGGGCAAGTGTCTGTCGAGCTCGGACGTACTTGGACGCTTCTCCCGCGAGGCTTTTCATATCATATCGAGTTTTGGAATGATCAGGATCAGAGTAGGGCAGTTGTACCAGATAAGATAATTCACGATTTCAGCATAATGAACGAGCGGCTCTTGCACCGATGGAAGTGGATGTTGATGGACATGTCTTGGTGTTGAGCGAGCACACCAGAGCATCAAACTTCACATAGACAGGTAAACGACAATGATATAAACCAGTTCATTCTATCCTTGAACCAAATTGCATCGCGCCCAAACTCCCTTACCCAATAACGATATCAAGGTCAAGATCCTTGCTCTTCCGTCTCATCCGTCTCTTTGATCCGTCAAGAATAGGCCAGGGGAGGAGGAAGGGACATCAACCCCTGGATTTCCCAGAATCGCATCCTTCAAACGCAAGAGAGCAGCAGCGCAGAAAACAGCTGACACAGTCGGGCGCTGCGGCGAATAATGGTACAGAAAACAAGTAACCATGTGAGAAAAACGACGAAAAAAACACACCGAAGCAAGTTTGCACTTTTCCTCCCACAACCCTCGACCCAATCTCGCGCTTTCAAGATCAGAAGCCCGAGTGCTCACGTCTCCCGATCAGAGGCGACATGGCAGTGCGGACAATACTGTCCGTGGTGCTGGGAGGAGACCGGATGGACGCAAAGGAAGGGCTCGCGGGAGCTCGGAGGAGAGTGCGGGAGTCCTCGCGGGCCGCCTAAGCCTCGCCAGGACGAAGTTCACGGCCGGAAGCGACGGCTGTGCTAGGGCCGGACTTGGCGCCGGGGGCGTTGTTCCAGGAAAGATAGGTGTGGTCACCAAGTTTCCTGACAAGACGTTAGCATAAGAAATGCAGACTGTAGAATTAGGGGCATACCTGGGGCGGATCAGATGGGTCACTGTAAAGACAGCACCGAGCAAGATGCAAACACCGCCGACGACCACATAGGCGATTCCAAGGAAGGGGTTGCGGCCTCCCATGACGGTCTTGGTAGTGATAATGATGGACTTGGTACCTTCATACTTGCTGGCGGGGAAGTCTAGCACAGGTCAGTCAAGCGTTCCGCAGAAGCGTACATCTTGGTAACTCACGATCATCAACCTGAAGCTCGTAGGTACCGGACCACATGGCGAGGGTATCGTTGCGCTGGTACAGCTTGCTAAAAGTGGGAAGGCCGGCGGTTCGCATCCACACGTGGAAAGCCTCCCACTCCTTCAGGTTCGGCGGGGGGTTCTTGGTGGTGTAGTTGTCCGGGTAGCGCTTATGCCAGTTGGGAGGGGGGATCACGTCGTCAGGCTTGTAGCTGGTGTTGCCGTACAGGTCCCTGTCGCTTCCCCAGGCAATGTTGCTCGTCTTCATGTCGTAGGTCCAGGTATCATTCTCATTCTTGGGCTTGCTCGAGGCCGGAAGAGTCACAAGCTCGGGGCTGTAGAAGGTATCGTTGAACATGGAGTTGGCGATGAGTCCGCAGGGGTAATAGGGCTTCGAAAGCTTGGAGTCTCCGTACAGGGGGCCGCAGTCACCGTTCTTGATATCGCCGTACGAGCGGGCCTTTCCCTTGAGCTGCTCGCTGTCAAACGAGAGCACGTAGCGACGATGGTTCTGGTAAAAGTTGGTGAGGTGGTAGTAGAAGAGGACGGGAGGGCCCATTTCCTCGGGCAGCGTAAACTTGAGATGGCACCGGTTTGTCCCGTTGACCTTGACGCCGTTGTCGAGGGTGACGGTGATGTTAGTCTCGCGCGCCCACATCGCATTCACGGATCTATTAGAGCTCTTGAAGGCAGTCTGGACATTGTCGCCGGGCATGGACTTGTAGCCGCCGCCATCCCTGGAGAGATCGGGGGCTTTTTCTGTGCAGTCGGTGTAATCGAGTCGAAGTTCTTGGACCTAAGCAGGCTGTCAGATGCGTCTTGTTGCAGCGGCAACGTCGGAGCTCACCTGGGCGCTGGCATAGAGCAGCAATCCTCCGATAGGGGCGAATATGATTCCAATGGTGAAGAACAGGGGCAGGACGGTCTTGGGTGTGAGGATGGGCCTGTCGCAATGAGCATCGAGAACGGGGAAGAGCAGGGAACGAGGGCAACGTACTGCCAGGCCTTCAAGCGCTGCTGTCGGAACGCGGTGTCTATCGCGAATCAGTCAGCACGAATTTGTCGCGGTGCACGGCGGCGAGGCTCGAGGGATGCTCACTCGCTGGCCGACGACTCTTCTTCTTGTCCGGCTGCTTCGGGCCATCGTTGGAGTCGATGGAATCAGTGTGGTCGATGCCACGGGGATCGTCGGCCATTGTAGGCAAGTTCGGCGGTGGAATCTGCGCGGGCGCGCGATGAAAGATCCGTCGAGATCGATATGGCGCGAGGCGGTGGGTGGGAGATGCTTGATTGTGTTGTTCTGTTCGTATCCCAGGGGAGAGAGAGCTGATGGGATGGATTCAGTGCAGGTGTGGCTTGGCCCGTGAAGCGTTACGTGTTGGACATTGCGGCGTGAGTGGGACGTGCTTGGCTGTCAGGGTGAGTGGCTGTGCAGTGACAGATTGCGGGCTGTGCTGCTCGGGGTTTCGGGTCTTTGCTTTATCCGGGCGCGTACTCAGCTCGTTGAAGGTGTGAACAGGGAAAGGAATGTGATAAACAGACATATTTGGGGTATCTCTCTCTTTCTTTTCCAGTTGTATTGTATGTTAGTTACTCTGCATGTAGGTTGTGGTTGCATATGCCTCAAAACACCTTATTTTAGTCTATCCACCAGGCGGCATTGGCAGCTACCGGACCGTTTCTCAACTCAATGGGACTGACTGTCAACTCAATTCAAGAGATTTCCAGTCTCGGGTCTCGAATAACCCTCTCGTGGTACGGATTGATATTGTTTTCTATTGTTACTTGGAAGTCCCACCATGTGTAACCGAACCATTTGCTTTATTTAACCCAAACTGGTCGGGGGGCACAAAGTCAGCACTGTCATCGCATGAACTGTCGAGTGAACAGAAAACAATATTCATTGAGAACTCGTTTTATATTTAATGCATCCTACAGTTATTGCTTTCCTCTCCTTTTCTTCCCCATTCTGTACCAGCAATCAGCCCCATTTTCATCGACCCATTGTCCCATTCACCACCAGCCGTGAATCTAGGACTCACTCATCCAGCCTCACCAACTCATATTCACCTGCAACAACTAGGACTCGTTCATTCAGATCCACCAGTCCTACTTGAAAACATCCCGGCATCTGTAAAGTCCAGCACCTTCATTCGCTGCCCCTTCTTCTCCATCCACCCCCAAAGCTTTCGTCCCTTATGCACACCTTCACTTATCATCAGGTCCTCCATCTGCAAGTCCTTAGCATCAGCAGAGCCCGCTAAAAAGCTACCTACTGGACCGTAAGCCACCAAAGCTCGACCTACACATACAAGTCAGCAGCCCAAGGCTGTTTGCGGTCAGGCACGAATTCAAGGAAACTGACTGATATAAACCGGGCTGTGTGCCTCACTTCACTGTCCCCTGTCTTGCGCCGCGTAATCCTTCTCTTTCTTGTTCTTGTTCGGTGCTTCAGAATCGATATTCACGACATCCGTCTAAAAAAAGGACAAGTAGAGCCCATATCGGTCGGAACCCTCCGATAATACTTTTGCCAAGCCGACTATCAACGTTCTGAAGCTCTCGCTACATCTTCCCCTCCCCCACCACCCTTGACGTCAACCTCTCCGAACGTCAGGTCGCACCACCCAAAATAAAAAACAACCCCCCCATCACCGCCACAGCATTCCCCCATCGCCCGCCAAAACCTGCCGTCGCGATGGCCTCACTCTCCGCAAAGGACCCCATCACCTGCCACGTCCTCGACACCCAGGCCGGTCGCCCCGCCCGCGGCGTCCGCGTCCGCCTCGAAGGACCCGTCCCCGCTCCAGCACCCGGAGCCAACCCGCACACCCAGCCCCAGCCCAAGACGTTCGAATCCATCACCGACGACGACGGTCGCGTCCTCGTCTGGCTGCCCTACAGCTCCGCCGACTCTGCCGGCGAGATCCCCGTCTACACCCTCCTCGACGTGCTCGACGAGCGCAAGGGCCAGGGACCCTCGCGCTGGACCCTGCGCTTCGACACGGCCGCCTACTTTGGCGAGGAAAAGACCTTTTTCCCAGAGGTGACCATCACCTTTCGTGTCGAAGAGGGGCAGCACTACCATGTGCCACTGTTGTTGAGCCCATATAGCTATACTTCTTACCGCGGAAGCTAGAGGTAGACCTACACTGCCATTATGTGTGGAATATCTATAAAGGAGGACCAAGATGTCGTCTTTCACCAATTCGCCGCCAGCATGATGAGTGCGCATAGCCAGTTGTGAACGATGTGTGGATATACGAAAAGGGTCACTATCATGGAAACACCAGCATAAATAATGATAAAGATCATAAGAATAGCGATGATGCTAGTTATTAATTCTTTAACGAATGTCCTAATCGTTGATTGCTCCCTCGCTGACTGGCCGGACAAGTGACATTCCCGTCTCTCCCTACCAGAGGGGACCGTAATCTCAAACTTTTGGCCCCTTGTCCTCGGCAACACCGATAAATCCTGAATCCAATCCATGCCCACACATGCCCATGCCAATGCCCTTGTGCCCATCAAACGCCACGCTATCCACAAAGAGAAGTAATTGAAGCAATCCGTCTGAGTGATGTTGCCATCCTCGATCATCAGGTTCGGCCGTATACGTCGTGACAGCAGTCGTCATCGTGTCCAGATTTGCCTTGAACACCTAAGGCTTCACCAAGCCGCTTCTAGTTCTTTCGCCACTTCCTCATGAAGCCCTTCTTAGATCGATATGAGGGTACATCAGGAGATGTTGGTGGCGTTTCTTCGTCCCTCCTCGTGTTCCTTGATGCGAGACTCTCGGTTTCATCCTTTGAAAGCCGGATGCTCGACATAGATGGGCGAATGCTAGACATGGATGGTCGGATGCTTGTCATGGATGGGTTGGCTTGCTTAATGCTGGCGTTATCTCCAGTGTCGGTGCTAACAAGGGATAGCACGCTGTAGAGGGCTTCGGACGTGGGTGTGATGCGTCCGTGGTTGAGAGTCCGTCGCTTCTTCCTCAAAAAGGACCGGCGAGTTCGAGTGAGTGCCCGGTCAGGATCGATATCTTCTTGACTGATACAGGCGTTTGGTGAGAGGTCTGCATCGGGATGGGGTAGAGTAGTGTTGCGGACTGGACAATGGTTAGCAAGGCCACCGTTTACTGCACCTCGGAACTCTAGGCTCACCATCGTTGAAGGGCTCTGGGAACCCTGTGTCTCGGGGCTCCCGTCGAGGCTTGGTGGTTGTTGTAGTAGTCGGAGAGGCGGCCATGATTTCGATCTGAGGGACAGATTTAGACTCTGCAATCATCGAATTGCTGCGAGTAAATGTTTGTTTTGAAGAATCCAGGGCAGATGAGGAGTCGAGAAGCCGCTCAGCTTGACGAGGCACTCTCGACCCTGCCGAATCGGGCAAGTACAGAATGGAAGTGAGTTGTGTAAGCGCGATGCCGTTTTCGTATCAGTCAGTGAGCGGCAAGGCTTAATGAACAGTCGCGGAATCGATCGGGAGAGTCGAGATAACAATAGGGAAGACGAGAGAGAAAAAAAAAAGATCGGTCACTCGACGAAGAAAGAAGAAAAGGGGATTTGATTTGATTTCACTCGGAAGAGGCGTCAAGATTTGTGTGAAATTAAAATCCGACGCCAGGGGATAGGGAGGATACAGTCGAGTTGAACTGAATTTGCTGGGGGAGGAGATTTGACGAGACGATGGGATGGACGACGGGGCCCAGGGCCGCAAAGGGCCAGAACGACAGGGTTATATTGGGACGATGAGTTGCATCCGATCAGCAGGCCACGGAGCCGCTTGGCGAGGCGCTTGATCGGATCTTCGGAACTCGACAAGTCTGTGTCGCGGCGACGAGGAATGGCGAGTCGAGGTGACGAGCAGATGAGCCAGTCAGTGAGGCTTGGCTCTCGCTGTTCGGCACAGCAGCCAAGAGGGAGTCTCTCGACGACGCCGTCGTTGCGTGGCTCCGCGCCCCAGAAAAGTCCAGAAAGCACTGGGACCGAGCAAGGGTGCAGGGGTGCAGCGTGGTGTAGGACAGGGGGTGGAGTGGTTCCAGAACTAGACAAGACAAAGTCCAAAACCCCAAGAACGAGAAACTTGAACTCACTTTGCGCCAAGCTGGTGCCCACGTAGTTGACCGTGATAAACGCCCTGATCCCTACCAGAAGTGTCCTTGACTGCAGACGGCCGTGTCAAGCCAGGATCCTGACTGAGCTGAGGATCGACGAGGCGTCCGCCAGACAAGATGGGAATCTACAGTAGAGTAGTCCAGTCCGTCGAGTCCTGCAATTTGCACCAAAGAACCGGCGTTGGAGGATGCCACGCTTCCTCTTCCGGATCCAAAGCGCGAGCTCTCGCTACTCGCTGTAAGGCTACGGCGGCGTCTGGGGTAGCACCTGGTGTAAGTGGCTGATTGAGGCTCGGTCGGCCCTGAATGGAGCCGCTCTCGGATGGAACTCGCCGTGGAGCCTGGGCGACAAGACGGTGTCGTCAGCCCAGAGGGGCGTCTGTCCGCTTGGCGACTGATTTGTTGGGCCAGAAACGGTGCGCGATTCTCTGCGCCTCTCGAAAGAAGCTGAGGATCCGATGTGTGTCGTAACGGTCAGCAAACAAACGGCGGCGACAACAATTGTCCAACGTCATCCATCCCACGCCCGAGGCAGCAGATGTTTGAAGTGCCGCCTTGTCCGAGTGGGTTGCTGTGCGATATTTATACCGTCATGGTCGTCAGCATCACAAGGCCCCGGCGGCACACATCTTTGAGTTTGACTCCTCTTTGCTGCTCTGTATCTGCTGGTGCTGGTGCTGCGGACTCAGACATGCAGATATTCAGTCAGCCATGGTCGATAATGAGGGCCGGCCAAGTGGTTCCCCAACAGTCTGGGAAAACCCCCGAACGGACCAACCCCATTTTTCTTCAGGTCGTCCCTCCCGGACCAGATGATGATCATTTCCCGCCGGACCCCGGACACATGACGACAAGGCCGGACCGTGCAGTAGGTGTCTCGCAGGCGAACGCGTTAGTGGCCGGCAAAGGAGCCCGCGTCCTGCCAGCGGGCGAAACCCCCCATGGCTAGGGTCCCAAGGTCTTGGATGTGATGTATCGGCGATACTGGCCTGTTCAGACGGCAAATCGGCCATGGCGTTTTCAGAATCTGGTCAGGAAATCAGTTCCAGTGGATGGCGGTGTCGCCGATGGAAGCGGGCACTCTAGCGCCAGGTAGGTACTTCTTGGCCCGGCATCACGTGAGTTACATCAGCTTGTTCTCCCTCTGCTCAAGGTACGACTAGGTATCGAAATAATCGGGCATGAATTCATCCATATTACATCAGTCTTCCCCTAATATTCTGGAGAATATTGCAAACTCTTAATGATTTCCCGCCGCTAGGGCCATGATTCCACTTATCTCCGGCAGTTTGGGCGTTGGCTACCTCCCAATTTCGTCTCTCAGCTCCTTCATTCCGACCCCTGATCAACCTTGATCTTCAGAGCCCACAAAAACAGATCTACAAGAAGCACGCAAAACTCGACGACGAGTTTATCCAGAGCTACAGAGCAGAGCACAAGACCTACGTATTCGGCTTCTGGTCTGGCAATTATCCGCGACCTCGGCTGGCTGAACATGTCTGAAACCCACTCTTGGCTGCATGAGCGGTCAAGACCTTGGTCACCGAATCGACGTGCCTATTCAAGAAGGTCGAGTAGACATGTCGAACCTGTACCATACCGTGATTGGCTGTTCAGGTGATGCATTGTCGTGACCAATGTTTCTCAAACTCTGCCAATGGCTTGGTTGAGGGGTAGGCTAGGCAGTGTGTTGCTGACCAAATGGGCGGTTGGAAGAATACGATAGCTTGCCATCCAAGGTCTCCCATGCTCCGTCAACTTCAAGATTTCTCGCCATGGAAGCTGCTTCTTGATAGGCCAGTCCGTACCGGCTAGTGTGGCGGAGGCCACCTGAAGCATGCAACTCGTACAGCAGGCGGAACACACGGAATCGTCCAGCCATCGAGCGCTTATGCGGCACGTTTGCCGTCTTGCTGGGTTCAAGGGCGGTTCAGAACGACCCGTTGAGCAAATCTTTACCCTTGGGCTGAAGAGTAAAAGCCCGTCATTGTACAGCTTGACATCGGCATTCCCGCCTCTAGTAGATCTCTGTGGAGAAGGATCCAGCAGACCACGCAGCTCGCCCGTCTGCCGTCGAGACGATCATGCCCTATCGGCACTCGCTAGCTCTTTAGCTCAAGTTTCACGTTGGCTTTGATCAGCGAAACTAAACACTTTGTGCTGTGCTTGTTTGGATGGTAAAGTTTGCATCGTTGCCTTTTACAGGTTGTCTTGGATGATCTTTATATCACGTGTGTTATCCCAGCCATTGAACTGGCTTCCTGTATGTGAGTCTGAGAAGTGTCGATGTAATCGAATGCGCCCAAACTCTTGACTTGAGCAAATCTTGAGGGATTCCTCTAGCATGCAGAGATCTCACGCGAATAACTTCGGTGGGCAGAGCGACATGGCGTCCAGGGAGGCGCCTATTTGTGATGCTTCCACATATGAGAAAAGCATTGAGGGTACCTATGTAATCAGAGACCATAGTGGGCGGCCGACCTCCTTCTTTCACGGGTATCCCAAGTCACACGCCGTACTGGACAAGATATCCATTTCCCTGAACTCATGGGAGTTATCTAGCGAGATGTTGACCCAGACCCCCAGAGACACAAATTAGTACACTCTCCATAAACCCATGTCATTGGATCTAAATGATCGAATGCAGCATGGCCTCATGGATGATGATCCGTATAGGAAAGTGCATTACTTAACGTCTGTGTCCCGTACTATTCTACCCGTCACCACGAAAACAGTGTAAGACTGGTGAATATCCATCCCAAAGGTACTTCATCCATCGGAAAGAAGAACGAGGAATGGCATGCAAATATCCATTGCCAGGAAGCAGAAGTATTAGCGACAAAGGAAGGAAGGAAGGAAGCCAGGTTATCTTGGGCACTCTTCTGCCACATACCCTAGACAAGGGTTCAAGAGCAAGTCGGTGACAGCCCAGGAGAATTACCCAGGAGAATTCAGAAGTTATGAGTATGAAATAAAACAAAACAAATACATATATACAGTACCTCATATGTACTCGGCCTTCTGAATACTGTGTGCCCGTGGTGGTTGTCTTCCCTGAGGTTGCGTCTAGCCATCAGGTCTCGACCCTTGTGGACCCCAATCTCAAGTCGTCCATCACCAACAAAAGGCGCGGTGGCAGAGTGGTCTAATGCGATAGACTAGAAATCTATTCTCTTCGGAGGCGTCTGTTCGAATCAGGCCCGCGTCGATTGGTTTTTTTTTGCTTCTTTTTGCGGTTGCTGCTCAGTTGGCTTCTTTTTTGGTGTGTGTTCAAGATAGTTGACACATCCAGAGACAAGTCAAGCGGTGTTTATGCGGTTCAGATGAATGAGGAAATAGCAGTCACAAACATGATAAATTCTATATCAAAGAAGTCATGATTTTTGTTCTGGGTGAGAGTATCATGTGGCAAGAGACTGGTCTTGACGTCCTTGCTTGACAAAATGAAACAGTCATGAGGCTACCTATACGTGGACTTCCTATTCTGTCTAGATGTACCCCTCCAAACCGCCAACTCCACCATGAAGACGGGAGCTTCTAGAAGATGCCCAAATCTTGAACTCGACAACAACCTCTCAACAAAGCCACTTCTCCAGCCCGACCCGACCCCCATTATCGCAAACCCTCTACCGACCGTCCGAATCACCATCTCATAATGGCCGCCGTAATCTCCGCTGACGACGCCCTCGAGCCGTCACTCCAGTCCCTCCTCGACCAGCGCAGCCTCCGCTGGATCTTCGTGGGCGGCAAGGGCGGCGTCGGAAAGACCACCACCTCGTGCTCCCTCGCCATCCAGCTCGCTCGCGTCCGTCGCTCCGTCCTCCTCATCTCTACCGACCCGGCACACAACCTCTCCGATGCCTTTTCTCAGAAGTTTGGCAAGGAGGCTCGCCTCGTCAACGGCTTCGACAACCTCAGCGCCATGGAGATTGACCCCAACGGAAGCATACAGGACATGCTGGCTGGCCAGGGCGACGCTGACGATGTCAATGCCGCTGCTGGTGGCCTGGGAGGCATGATGCAGGACCTTGCCTTTGCGGTGAGTTTGGAAACCTCACAGCTCTCTACCTATTGCTGACGTGACAGATCCCTGGTATCGACGAGGCCATGTCCTTCGCAGAGGTCCTCAAGCAGGTCAAGTCCCTCTCCTACGAAACCATCATCTTCGACACGGCCCCCACCGGCCACACCCTCCGCTTCCTCCAGTTCCCCACCGTCCTTGAAAAGGCCCTCGCAAAGGTGTCGCAGCTCTCGTCGCAGTACGGGCCCCTGGTCAACAGCTTCCTCGGCTCGGGTGGTCAGCTCCCCAACGGCCAGAACCTCAACGACATGGTCGAGAAGCTCGAGTCGCTGCGCGAGACCATCTCCGAGGTCAACACGCAGTTCCAGGACGCCGAGCTCACCACCTTTGTCTGCGTCTGCATCGCAGAGTTCCTGAGCCTGTACGAGACGGAGCGCATGATCCAGGAGCTCGCCGGCTACGGCATCGACACCCACTCCATCGTCGTCAACCAGCTCCTGTTCCCCAAGAAGGCGAGCGACTGCGACCAGTGCAACGCTCGTCGCAAGATGCAGCGCAAGTACCTGGACCAGTACGAGGAGCTCTACGCCGAGGACTTCAACGTTGTTAAGATGCCCCTGCTGGTCGAGGAGGTTCGGGGCAAGGAGAAGCTCGAGAAGTTTAGCGAGATGCTCGTCACCCCTTACGTTCCCCCGGAGTAAGCAGGTCTATAGAACCAGGCGCAAGACATGGACACTTTGAAGATTACCGCGCAAGATGTAATGGGCAAGACAAAAAGAAAGGTCATGTAGCACATACAGGAGCAAAGAGGGCGTGGAGTTGTCGTTAGGGGTTGATGGTTTATGACAATACACAATGATTTATTGGTTATACGCACACACAGTCACGAGAGAAAATACCCAACAATTTCAGCAAGTTTGTTTATTATTTATTTTATTTCTGCTTCATGTTTGCCTCGTAGACTAGCGACGCCTCGCTGTCAAGTCATGCCTCCCTGCCGAGGCCAAAGTCTGATGAAGTAATTCTTGAACCCCCAACCGGTGGCATAAACTGCCGTGAAACCCTTCCAAGATCCATATCTACACCCCGAACGCCGTTCCGCTGGCTTGACGGAATCATGCAACATGTGAAAGCAACCCCAAACCCCTTAAACAATCCAGAATATGACAGCTCTGCAAAGCTCGCGTTGATGGCCTCATTGTATGTAGGGCGTGGTACCCTTGATGTCGAGATGGTGAGAAAACAAGAAACAGCCGCTGGTGGAAATCATAGTCGTGCGGGAGCTGAGCATCTGGCTCACAGCTCTCGATAGTCGCTGGGTCGAACTCTTCGCTGCTTGTTCTGGTGTCGATGGGGGTTGACGGGCTTGCGGAAGTAGGCGTCTTCGTCACCAGCGTTGCCGCCCTGGGAAAAGTTGCCGTTCTGGAAGCCGTTCATGCCTCCATTCATGCCTCCGTTCATACCCATGTTTCCGTTCATCGGATTCATGCCATTCATGCCGTTCATACCATTCATTCCCATATCCCAGCCGTTCATGCCTCCAAAGCCGCCATTCATACCGGGAAACCCTGGCATGCCCATAATGTTGGGCATACCCATCATACCCATGTTCATGTTCATGTTGCCCATGTTTGGCATTGGCATCATGTTTGGCATCATGGGCATGCCGTTGAACATCATGTTATTCATTCCCATGTTCATACCCATGCCGTTCATCATGTTGGGCATCATGTTTTGTTGGTTCTGCATCGCCTTGGGGCCCTTGGGAATCCGGGGATTGTCGAGAATATCGTCTGCAGGTCGCTTCTTGGAGTTGACATCCGTGGGCTTGGCGCCGTCGACCTGCTTGTCCGCGTCTTGTGAAGCGGGGACGAGGCTCTTGGGGCCAGTTGGTGGAGACTTGACAGTTGCCTTTTGAGAGGCGGGTGAATTTGACTTTTCCTTTGGTGAATCCTTGGACTTGTCGGCAGCATCGCTCTCGGGCTTTTGCTCCGGCTTGTCAGCCTCCACAGCAGGCTTGTCCTCCTTCTCTCCATCGGCCTTGGCTTCACCTGACGCCTTGGGTGATGGAGGGGGAGGGCTTTTGGCTGCCTCCTTCTCCTTCAGATAATCCTGAATCTTCTTCGATGTCTCCTCATCTGGTAGGAGGTCATCAATCAGCACGCCTTCTGACTGGCAGGCAGGGCAGATGAAGTCGCTTTCGATGAGAGCATTGGTTATGCAATCATTGCAAAAGGTCTTCTGGCAGCATGGAGTCTTCATTGGCTCTATGAACATCTTCTTGTCGATCGAACACTCCAAGCCCCGTTCTTGAACCTCCTTGTCCTCGGCCAGGGGTGCCTTGGCAGCGGAGGAAGATTTGGCCTTGGCCTGGAACTGTTCCCAAGATGCCTTGTCTGGTTCGGCAATGACAAAATCTCCTTCAGCGTTAACCATGATGCCCGAGGGGCGCTTGGATTCGTCGCCGTCAGTCTGAGCTAGCACAACAGACTTGTCGACCTTTTGCAGGAACGAACGGGGAATTCCAGTAGTTCGTTTGACTCTCGGGCGATTGTCAAACTCAGGATCGTCGTTAGTAGGGCACAGCTGAATCCAGTGACCCTTGTTGCCACATCGGTAGCAAATGTAGCCATTCGGGGGGTCATGGTCTGGGACATTTGCTGGCCTCTTCGCACCGGGCTTGAAGACGGGTGTTTGGCTATGGCATGTTAATGATTGATCTACTTGCTACGGGTAGGCGATACTTACTGTGACATCTCTTCCTGCTGGGCTGACCACTGCTCGGTCTGCGCTGCAAACATGGCTGCCATCTTCTCCTCTTCAGTCATGGCATTGTTCATTTGGTTGATTGCGTCAGAACTAGGCTTCGATGCCGAGGCCTTTGCTGCTTGCTCTTTGCGACCAGCATTCTTGGCCGTTGAAGGCATCTTGCCAGATACATAACGGGCAGCACGCCCCGCGCCTTGCTTGATGGCTGGCTGACGCCGAGCGATCACCGTTGTTGATCTGGGAATAATGGTGGTGTCGTCATCATATTCTGAGCAGTGATTAGCAGCGCTCATGTGTTGCGCTTGGGATGTAGACTTACCTTCGCTGTTATCATCGGTGTAAATATGAAGGTCGAAATCAGAGCCATCGCCAAGTCCGCTCTTGATGATGATTTCACGCTTGAGCTCAAAGACCGAGATGCCGGTGCCGTCGAATTCGACTCTAGTGGGTTCCCTTTGGGACTTGAACTTGAAGAAGACGGAAGACGTCATGTTGATTGATGTGTGCTGTGTGTTTTCCTACAAGGAATCAAGACACCACAGCACAGAGGGACAAGAGGTTGTGTTATAGCGGAGGTCGAGTAGTTTTCCAAGTCGAAGTGGCCGGGCGCACAGAGCACTATGTGAGTATTGATTGCCTCTTTTGTGTTTGCAGAGGAAACTCTGATTGTTCTCTTTGTTTGTTCGTTTCTTTCTTGCACTGCCGTGCCTCTTTCAACTCTCGAGATGAACGGAAATAATCAATTTTGATTGTACTTGGAGGGAACAATAGTGGCAAAAGGGTCAAAAAAAGGTGCAATGAATAAAGGAGTACAGCTGGCCAAAGAAAACAGCCAGAAGAGAGACAGCCCTGAAACTCCACCTCAATTTCCAGTCACCACGTTTGTTAAACCACTGAACCAGAGACCTTGAGAGTTAGCAAGTCGTCCTAGGATCTACGCCCTTTCGAGAGAAGGCTAGCGATAGAGTACGATGGTATATCGAGCAACGAGGATGCGAACGATCGGGCTCGCGCGAGGTCGGCGAGATCGCGTCAGGAAGCCGCGCGTTGCCAGGTGGACCAAACGGCGCTCGGTAATCGTTGAGCAAGAGTGAGGAGAAGAAAAGGTCGCGCGCAGGCGAAAAAGGAGTGCAGCCAAGCGACTGCTCTGGTGTCGCGAACTGAATACTCGATGGGCGGAATGAGCAGCGACGATGTATGAGTGTCGAGACGGGTGGGGAGAGGAAGAGTCTGCGAGGGAGGAAAAGCACTGCCCCTGGGGTTAGTAAGCATCTCGACGTGAGGAGGCCGGATGTCTGGGAGGGGGAATGCGTTCGAGAATTCCGGAGTCGGGTGACCGCAAAAAGGATTTTCCCCCCGATGACTCAGCCACTTGCTGGCTGGCATGTGACGTAAAGGCTGGCTGCATTTTGTGCTCTTTTGTTCAACGCAAATGTTGCCCATTTCCCCTTACTAATCACTACTCGGCCTAATCATTATTGGTTGCCGCTACTAGCCGGCCTCATCCATTGCTCTCTCATTGCTTGCGTTCAAGCTGCCCCGCCATAAGGTGAGCACGGCGCTGTCTTGCATCACTATCAGCCCGATAGAGCAGGTCCGGCGTAATGCCCCGCACCTTCCTCCTCAATAGGGCAGCTCTGTGTTGTTTTCGAGTAACAGCACTCCCCAAAAGGCCCTTTATATCATCTCGTGTCTCCCGGATCTCCTCACAATCCCCCAAATTTCTTTCTCGACCATACCTCACCGACTCTATACGCGCTCACCAAGCAAAGAAGATGGCCCCTCAGCTTGACGGTTTCTTCCAGCAGGTCGACAGCTCTGCTGACGACTTCATTGAGCGCCTGCGCAAGGCTGTGGCTATACCTTCCATCTCCGCCGAGGATGCTCGCCGCCCCGATGTCGTCCGCATGGGAGAGTTTCTCGCCGAAGAGCTCAAGAACCTGGGAGCTTCGGTAGAGCTTCGACCGCTGGGAAAGCAGCCCCACAAGGAGTACCTCGAGCTCCCTCCCGTCGTCCTCGCTCGATACGGAAACGACAGCAACAAGCGAACTATTCTCGTCTATGGTCACTACGACGTTCAGCCTGCCGAGAAGAGCGACGGCTGGGCCACCGAGCCCTTCGATCTTACCGTTGACGAGAAGGGTCGTATGTTCGGACGTGGATCTACGGACGATAAGGGCCCTGTCTTGGGTTGGTTGAATGCCATCGAGGCACACCAGAAGGCGGGTGTCGATTTCCCCGTCAACCTGCTCATGTGCTTCGAGGGTATGGAGGAATATGGTTCTGAGGGATTGGACGACCTCATCAAGGAGGAGGCCAATAAGTACTTTGCTGATGCCGAGGCTGTCTGCATTTCTGACAACTACTGGCTCGGCACCGAGAAGCCTTGCCTGACCTATGGTCTTCGTGGCTGCAACTACTACTCGGTTGAGATCTCTGGCCCTGGCGCTGATCTTCACAGCGGTGTCTTTGGTGGCACAGCCCAGGAGCCAATGACTGATCTCGTCAGGGTTCTGGGATCGCTGGTCAACACTGATGGTCAGATCCAGATTCCCGGCATCATGGAGCAGGTGGCCCCTGTCACCGCCGACGAGGAGGGCCTCTACGATGGCATCTCCTTCACTATGGACAACATCTACGAGTCGCTCGGTAGCACGACGACTATTTTTGAGGACAAGAAGAGCACTCTTATGGGCCGCTGGCGATACCCCTCTCTGTCTCTCCACGGCATCGAGGGTGCCTTTTCCGCTCCTGGAGCCAAGACGGTCATCCCTGCCAAGGTCATTGGAAAGTTTTCGATCCGAACAGTCCCCGATATGGACATTGACACAACCAATGAGTGTGTGTACAAGTACGTGAAGGAGCAGTTTGCCAAGCTCAAGAGCAAGAACACCCTGAATGTGTACGCACAGCACACTGGCAAGTGGTGGGTGGCGTCGCCCAAGCACTGGAACTTTTCGGCCGCTGCCAAGGCTGTTGAGCGTGTGTGGGGTGTTCAGCCTGACTTTACTCGCGAGGGTGGAAGGTAAGAGTCCCTGATGTAAAAGAATATGTGTTGAATGCTAATGATCCTTGCCAGTATCCCCGTTACTCTAACCTTTGAGGAGGCTACTGGCAAGAACGTTTTGTTGCTTCCCATGGGTAGCTCGACCGATGGTGCGCATTCCATCAACGAGAAGCTGGACAAGCGCAACTACATTGAGGGCATCAAGCTGCTAGGAGCCTACCTGCACTACGTTGCTGAGGAGCCCAAGGCCTAAGCTAAGATTACATCCATAATAATGTCGATGATTGAACGTGATATGATATCCTAGCTTGGAGTTCTGTGACATGTTTGGTGTGTTTGTAGACAGGGCTCCAATGAGCGAGGGTTTGGAGGTGATCCCAGCTCCCTTCATGCTCCTTGTGAGCACGAGTATGATGTCGGATCCCCTGTCACCAACGTGCTCTTGGCATGTTACGCCATCCATAGCAAAACGGCCCCCACTTCCTTGGGAAAGTTAATGATGGCCATGAAATCATTGTGGTTGTAAGCTGAGTAACAAGAACTCACTTCTACGCGATAGTATTATACACTATTCTCTGACTGGCAAAAGATCCAACTGATAAGGGATTGTTGATTAATACCAGTTGGTGATAGTCGTGATGAAGCCTTCGGAACGAGGGTTTCCCATCTGCACGTTCCCGCGTGCCGCCCCACATTGTACGTACCTTGAACCCCTCCCTTCGAGTTCTGGCACCAGTCCGCTCCAACCGCCATCCATTCTTGCCCCTCCACCGCCCTTCCGTCCACCCATCCAATCCGTCCATCCATGTTAGTTGACTGATGAGACAGGTCCGGTGATCGCTGCCCGGCTGAGCCGCCGCCGACATGGCCAAGTGACCGCTGCATTGCTTTTATCGCCGGAGGTCGCGGGCGATACTCGTCTTTTCCTCACCTGCAGCCTCACATACTCGACTGTAACATCTCTTGTCTCGCCTGCGCATCCCTTGTTGAGCTCCTCAACGTCCAAGACTCTCCAGGTCTTACAAGGACCCGACTGTACGCCACTGGTGGAGTGCTTGACTCTGGCAGTGGAACTCAACGCCGCTCTAACCACACCTTATCGGACCCTTGAATCTACCACTGGAAAAGTCCCAAGAAACGGTCACACTTGAAGATATTTATTTCACTGCGAAATATCAGATCTGGGATCATACAAAGACGTCAGCCTCGACCGCCGAGATGGTTCGCGAGAGTGGCATCTCGGCTACCAAGCCCATCTTTCCCACCTACCTGCTGTCTAGCATCAGACTACCTTTCTCTCGCCGCCACTCTGCCTCTTCAAGTTCTGCCACCGACTCGACCGCTTCTTCTGCTGTCACGACACCGGCAAGCTCACCTCCGAACCATGGACCCTTGACAAATGCCGAAAAGGGTTCTCGGCTAACCAAAACCGCGCCGAATACTCTACGCTGCGCTGGGTGCTCGACCGATCTTGCCTTTGCCTCCCAGATTATATCCAAGGGCTTTACTGGCCGATACGGTCGCGCGTTTCTCGTTGCTCCGCCTGCGCTACCGGCGCCTCAAACACTGAACAATATTCGAGTTGGCAAAAGCGAGAACCGGCAACTCGTGACGGGCTGGCATATAGTGGCAGACATCACCTGTGGGATCTGCTCAACCAAGCTGGGTTGGAAATACGTCGACGCCAAGGAAGAAGGGCAAAAATATAAAGTGGGCAAATTCATCCTGGAGGTAGAGCGAGTCGTCACATATCGAAGCTGGGAGGACACTGCCGACGACGATATCACCTACATCCCCGAATTGGACAAGCATGACGAAGATGAGATTGTGTTTGATTCGGACGATGAGGATGAATGTGAGGACATATTCGCGGGGACCTGGGATCCTGAAGTAGTGGGAAGGAGGCGGAGCCGAATGGTTGCACGAACAAGTCGTGCCGGGAACGAATAAGTCGTCGTTGCTGTGGTGCTTCGAGGCGAATGCCCCTTGATCTGGGGTTAGTTGAAACATTGCAATGGCGTCAAGGGATGGATGAATACTGAGACCAGGATGGCTCACGGACAGGACAAATACCCAAGAGAAGGAAACATGACGGAATGAAATTGCTAGTAATTATAACCACTCAAGTCACTGAGCTGTCTACCCCATACTCGGGGGATGCAAAATATGTTTCGCGTGCTGGTGGAAATAACAGAGCCAATGTGACCGTGGCGTTCGTGGCTATGGTTAACTCAACGTCTAGACTATCCGGGCCGTGGAGTTGCTCGTGTCGATACTGGGGTAACGGGCAAGAATGGTTCTGGAATTATTTCCACCTCGTGTCATTCATCAATCTGGCATGCCTGCACGTTGTCTGGCGGAGCAACATGTCTTGGGACGTCCCCCCTTCAATCTTGACCGCTGCCGAGCCGGTGCCGGTTGGGCGTTGAGGAATCTGAACATACTGACGTCGACCTGTTGTCATGTAGACTATTCAATGTGAAAAGAACGGGTCTTAATATGATGATCTTGAGCCTCGTGAACAAGAGTTTCCACATATCGCTTGAGGTGACTCTACTCGGAGCTGCCTCTGCTGGACAACACGCAACATGTCGTTCAGACTGTTGGAGCGGAGTTGCCTGTTGGGGTATCCCATATGCTTCAAAATCATGCTCAAACGTCCATGCCAACCTAACCGTTTGGTCATGTCAGGTCATCTAAGATCCCCAGTTTACATCTCTTGTCAAAGCACAAGCACAAGCGTAAGCACAGGGGCCTGGTATGCGAGACACCGCGGTTCAGGGGGGGGTTTGCATCCAAGTGTCCGGCAGTCGAGTGACCTTGAAATGGTCTGATGGTATCGGCCGAATATCCCAGGCCTGAACATGCGTGTCCAGCATCCTGGGATTGGTAAAGGGCTGAGGTGGATGGGTGGATGGATGGGCGGGATGGGTGTGCTGGGCACGCGGGATGTCATGGTGGGGGGAGCCGTTTGCATGGGGGGCCTGGGCGAGGTGCGTCCTGGGGGTAACACAGCAGTGGGTTACAGCGGGCAACGCGCAGCAACAGCGCTGCCGGGGAGGCCAGGTATGGGGCGGTTCTTGATGTTTGTGCCCCTGTGGTGGAGCACCCCTGCTGGTGCTGCTGCGTGATATCGTCACATCAAACACCAAAAAAAGCAGAGGCGGATCTGGGAGAGAGGTGAAACAGAAGAAGCCCGCGAACCAAAGGCTGCGCAACTGCTTCTTCGCCCTGCTCTTTGCGCCCTCACCGAACGACTCTGCATCAATTGACCCCCGCTGTGACCCCTGTTGCCTCTTCACCGCTTCCCTGGTTAGGAAGTTCGGTCAACGAGACCGAGGCCGTTTGCTAACAACCTACCTGGATCTCTCTCTCTTGCTCCAGCTGGCTTCGTCACCGGGGGACAGGCCTGGCTCCATTCCATCCTCCCTCCATCCCACCTCATCCAAAAGAAAAAAAAGGCCCAAGCTCTCCGCCACTTTCTTTGCTCCTCCCGCCCTCTCCTCCTCTCAAAAAGCCCCATCCATACCCTGCCGTCATCCCCTACAATTCCTTCACGACCGGACCTCCACAGCTACTTGTTTTGCTTTCCTGCATCCTCTCCTCGTGACCTGTCCCTATTTACGTCTGATTGTCTGGTGCCCCTTTCTTCTGACTTCGCAACCTTGTCAGCTCAATTCGTCTGTGCCATATAATCTGCAAAGCTTCACACTTGCCTCCCGTCCCTCCATCCATCCACCATCCACCCATCTGGCCAACCCCGCTCTGTCCCATTGACAACGACAGCTTCAATCCTGCTATCGCCATGGCCGCGCCCAGCCACCGCTCGCGCGGTTCTGATGATGGCGTCTTTGACGATGCCCGAACATATTATACCGAGGAGCGCCACACCAATCGTGCTGGCCCTCGCACCCGAACATACTCGCAGGTGAGCAGTGAGGTGTCCCTGGTGCAGGTGCAGCAACCTTATCTGACACGATGCATTTAGAACAGTTTGATGCGCCAATTCGAAAGAGTTGGCCTTCGTGAGCCCTTCCGACGAGGTAGTCATGGTAAGCAGCTAAAGACGTCATTGGACAGCGAGGCTTTGAAGCTGACGTTTCGCCCCCAGATGAGAACACCCAGCAGAGCCGCCGCTTCCTCATCCAGGTGGACTCGACCCTGGAGAGCCTGCAGCTGCAGGAAGATACCGATGGAAATATGCAAATCACAATTGAGGACAACGGTCCCAAGGTCATCTCGCTGCGGACCGCTGCCTCTGCTGGCCACAACCGGTTCGACGTTCGAGGAACATACATGCTGTCCAACCTTCTCCAGGAGTTGACTCTGGCCAAAGAGTACGGACGTAAACAGATCGTGCTCGACGAGGGACGACTCAACGAGAACCCTGTTGATCGCTTGTCTCGTATGATTCGCGATCACTTTTGGGAGGGCTTGACCAGACGCATCGATGCATCCACCATTGACATCGCCGCTCGAGACCCCAAGGACTGGACCGATGATCCTCGCCCGCGTATCTACATCCCACACGGATGTCCCAAGCAGTACGAGTTTTACAAGAGAGTGGCCGAGGAGAGACCCGACATGCGACTGGATGTTCAGCTCCTGCCCGAGAAGATTACCCCAGAGCTGGTCCGTGATATGAACGATGCGCCTGGTCTGCTGGCTGTAGATGTTGAGGAGGTGGAAGACCCAAACCACAGCAGTGGATGGTCTCTCAAGGGCTTGCCGTTTGTCGTCCCTGGTGGTCGTTTCAACGAGCTCTACGGATGGGACAGCTACATGGCGTCTCTGGGTCTTCTTATCAACGACCGAGTTGATCTGGCCAAGTCTATGGTCACCAACTTCTGCTTCTGCATCGAGCACTATGGGAAGATCCTCAATGCTACTCGATCATACTACCTGTGTCGATCGCAGCCTCCATTCCTGACCGACATGGCTCTTCGAGTCTACGAAAAGATCAAGCATGAGCCAGATGCCAAGGAATTCCTCCGACGCTCAATCTTGGCGGCCGTCAAGGAGTACCACAGTGTGTGGATGTCAGAGCCTCGACTGGACCCTACCACTGGTCTCTCGAGATACCGACCAGAGGGTATGGGTGTGCCTCCTGAGACGGAGGCTACTCACTTTGTGCATATTCTTGACCCATACGTCAAGAAGCACAACATGACCTTCGAGCAGTTTGTGCGCGCTTACAACCATGGCGAGGTCAAGGAGCCTGAACTTGATGAGTATTTCATGCACGATCGCGCTGTGCGAGAGTCTGGCCACGACACCTCGTACCGCCTCGAGGGAGTGTGCGCCAACTTGGCTACCATCGACCTCAACTCTCTACTTTTCAAATATGAGACCGATATTGCCCGTACTATTCGCAGTGTCTTCAACGACAAGCTTGCCATGCCCGAAGAGTTCTGCGCTGGAACGCCATACCAGCCCGGAGAGATCCTTTCATCGGCAGCCTGGGACCGACGAGCTAAGCGACGCAAGCTGACAGTTGACAAGCTGATGTGGAACGAGGAGGAGGGCATGTTCTTTGACTACGACACGGTGAAGCGCGAGCGTTGCACATACGAGACTTGTACAACCTTCTGGGCCCTCTGGGCTGGTATTGCGACACCCAAGCAGGCCGCCGAGATGGTGCGCAAGGGTCTCCCCAAGTTTGAGGTATACGGCGGTCTCGTTTCAGGAACAGAGGAGTCGCGGGGAGCGATCGGCCTCAACCGCCCTAACCGGCAGTGGGACTTCCCGTACGGCTGGCCACCACAGCAGATGCTGGCGTGGACTGGATTGATCCGCTACAGCTTCACCGAGGAGGCGGAGCGGATTGCTTACAAGTGGCTCTTTATGGTGACCAAGGCGTTTGTCGACTTCCACGGCGTGGTTGTCGAGAAGTATGATGTGACGCAGCCAGTTGATCCCCACCGAGTGGACGCCGAATATGGCAACCAAGGTCTGGGCTTCAAGGGCGTCAACAAAGAAGGGTATGTTTGCTGGTGTCAACACGAGGCATGGACGGTTTGCTAACCATCAACGCAGATTCGCATGGGTTAACGCGAGTTACGTCTACGGATTGCAGATTGTCAACGCGCACATGAGGAGAGCTCTTGGAGCGCTCACACCTTACCCAACACTGATCAAGGCTATTGAGCAGAACAACGAAAAGGCGCTTGCTGGCCTGCTGGCGCCTTGAATAACGCGCTGAGAGTTGGAATGCTTCAGTGGGCTGAAGGCAACACTAGGTGACGCCGTGAGGGGAGTGACATTTTGCCATGATACGCCATCTTGGTTTTTGTCTTTGTTCTGTCGCATCAAGGTCTTTGTTCGGAGTTGAACTTGAGTACGAATTGTATGTCGGCAGTATGTGGTGATATTGGGTAGGTTTGGCAGGCTGAGGACACCCCGACAAGTTGAAAAGCGTGTAATGGGGGAGACCGATACTAGAGGCAGCAGCACCGTCGAACGGGAGAAGGGGTGAGAGGCTGTGGTAGTAGTTGATGGGACAGGATGGAATCAGCTCAGGTCAGGGCACACAGGTTGCTCACAAGACTGAGTCCACCTGCCTATCCCAAGTCCAGTCTGTCGGTGTCGAGCTGACGAGATCTGAATGAGCTGAGTTGAGCTTGATAGAATGCAGTACTGTATTGAGTCAGGAATTGAATAGCCGGTGCAAGTGAGTGACAGTGGATAGATTTCCATGTGATGCATGCAATGCATGACTTGTGTAAGTATAACGATGTGGTCGATATGACGAGGGCCGTCGGTTGGTAGTGTCAAGTTCGGGAAGTGACCGAAGAGAAATGACGGCTGATAGGGCACGTGAGATCCATGAAACAAAGGAATCTGCCGTCAGAGGGCAAGGAGGTAAGCTCGAAGTGTATCAGAGGTTTGGGGTTCTCGGTAGAAAGAAAACAGAAGGCCGAGGTAGTTTTGTGCCTCGAGACGCAAGGCGTGGGGTTGATGAATGCCATTGGCCTCTCATAGGTATCTGGAAACGTAAGGATAGGGGACAGCTTCTAAAAGCAGGGGAAAACAGATGCAGGAAATAGATACTGTTGGTGGTAGAAGGGGGTGGGAGGGGTGGAATTCAATTCCCGGACAAGTCAGCTCCGAGGGAGTATCAAGACCGTGAGATTCGGAGAAGTATGCTCGGAGAACCGATGAAACTGTCAAAAAAAAGACGGTTGCTTTTCTCGGTGACTGAGCGAGAGTGCGGCGGGCTGCTTCACATGCCAGAGACCTCCGCTGCTCCGGTGAGGGCGGGACTCGGCCTCGGCCAAGTTCCGGGGACGGGGAGAGGCAAGGCAGGGACGGAGGAAGGCCGAGAAGGGCAGATTGCGTGCGTGCAAGAGCAATTGTGCCGGTGTAGAGAAGGAAAAAGATTGAAGCCTGGTTGTTTTACTGATATGCTGATTGGAATTGCATAGTTGTGCAGCATGAGCTGCATCGTCGTGATGTTGGTGGTGATGGCTGATCCTCTCAGCCGTGATCTAGTTCAACTAGAAGAACCTAGATCCGGTCTAGAGGGATGAGGTCACAGCCGGTGAAGAGGGACAGTCGAGGTGAGTCAAGGTGAGAGGGAGAGACGTGTGTACCCCAGGTTTCGAGGAGGATTACTTCATCTAGCATGGATCAGGTTAGATGCGGTACGGTAGATGGCCAAGTACCGTATCTGAGATTTTGGGGTATGGGATCTCGGTTTGGCGCTCGTCGGGGAAAAGGCACATGGCGGGGGGCAAGTTTTACACAGGGCACTGTACATTATCTTTTAGAGCCGTTGTTGGCCGAAGTTTACTGTCTCGTCGGCGACTCGGAAAGGGTCATGAGACTTTTTTATTGTGAAGCAGCTGAAGAATTGGCTTTGGCATTCAGTCAGATCAGGTCTGAAATGGGGTATCATAGCCGGTGTAGTATCTGGTCAAGAGGCCTCAGATCAAGGACACCTACCTACCTAGGTATTGAAAGGACGGCGTTCGGCATCTCGGTCAATGGGCGGCAAAAAGAAGCCCTGGCCAGCGGATCCCCGGATCCGCCATGTGCGGCAAGGTGTGAGGTGTCAGGCTGTACCAGCCTTTGAGCCGAAGATACGCAAGACTGACTTTTGTGTAGAGAAGAAACATAGAGGAAGGAAAAGACGTCATGCAGGTTCATTCTCCCCAGGGGCGCACATTCTGACGGCTCTGCAAGGCCAGGGGATGGACATGTACCGAGCTCCGTTTTTCTTTTTACTCTGCTCTGTTCTGCAGGCGGTATGTACTGCACAATACGGAGTGTGTACATACGTCTCTGCAAGCCCAATTACCCGTCGCGATCACGCTGCGGCCGTTGATTCGACAGAGAATCCATCACCGTCGACGGAGGATTACCGTCCAGTGTCTCTGCTCGCCCGTGATGGCCTCGACGTTATCCCTCGGTGACTGTCCGGAGGTACGTACCCGCACCGTCCGGCTCGTCTACCCCAGTTTGTTCCACGGATCATGCCCGCGCGCCGGCCGGTTGGACGGGGTTAGACGCCCCCCCTGCTTTTGCGGCTGCTCGTGACGACAGGATGGCGGCTGTGGCATCCCATCCATTGATTTCCTTCTCCAGGGCCGAGGTGCAAAAAATTGTTGTTCAAGGGCTGGCGGGTTTAGATTTGGTTCCTGCTCGGTGGGATTCCGAGCGCGGGCCACTATTCTTGAGCCGCAGTTGAAGCGCTGGTACCTGGCTAGGTACTTAGGTTACGTATGTGATGCTATACAGAGCATCCAGATGTTTTTGAGGGTCGAGTTGCAATGAATGAACCATTGTGAACTACCCGTTCGTCCGAGTCGTCAAGACACATGCAAAACTCAATGGCAAAAATACACAGAAAAAAAAAAAGAGACAATCTGGCTAGGCTGACGGATCTGTTCTGGCCTTGTGATTCTGGGCCAGGCCCTGTTTGCCGCTCTCGTGGCTGGCTCTTTCCTCGTGGAGGGCGGGTCCACTATTTCGTTACGGTACCTCCATCTCCATGTCCACCTCCACCCTCCACTTACAACTTCCACTCCCCCAGCTCTTGTTCGCCTTTCAACCACGGCTAACCAGAGGCCAGACCAGACCAGACCAGACCAAATCCAACTCTCGACCCCAATCATTGCCTCTCTCCAATCACTGTGGATACCCTGGGCGTGCATCCTGCCCGTCCTGACTCGGTGGGGCACCCGCTGAACACCGGGTGCGGAGAACAATGACCACCATGGGGAATGGGCCCGACGGGGGGACGGGGCACAGGAGAAAGAGATCCAAGGTCGAGTGACTCAAGCTGTTGGAATTCCCGGTCGTGATTCTACTTAATATAGCCTCCTCCCTCGTCCTTTGACTCGAAAAAGTCTCCAATTCCTTCTCCATTCTCATTCATCTTCACTCCTGTCTTGTGATACCCTCCTCCGCTTCCGACCCCTTCAACTTACACACGCGACCACCTCAACTCAACCCAATTCACCTCCAACCCTCATCACAAACAGTCACAATGGCGGCCAACAACATGGCGAACCCCTCCGTGAACCCGGATCACGAGGACGAGCTCTTCCAGAAGGAGGTTGAGGCTGTCAAGGCCTGGTGGTCCGACTCGCGATGGCGACACACCAAGCGACCTTTTACCGCCGAGCAGATCGTCTCCAAGCGAGGATACCTGCCCATCAACTACGCCAGCAACGCCCAGGCCAAGAAGCTGTGGAAGATTCTTGAGCAGCGCTTCGAGGTGAGCAACTGCGCGACGCCGGATGCTTGATCAACGCCAGACCACTAACACGCATTGCCTAGTCCCGAGATGCCAGCTACACCTATGGCTGCTTGGAGCCTACCATGGTCACTCAGATGGCCAAGTACCTCGATACCGTCTACGTCTCTGGATGGCAATCATCTTCTACCGCCTCTGCTTCTGACGAGCCCGGTCCCGATCTGGCTGACTACCCCTACGTGAGTCTTGCGCCCAACGCCATTGCCATCTACTAAGCATGGCTTTCACTCAATTGCACTCGCGACTCAGTTTGCTGACTCGAAATCTAGACTACCGTCCCTAACAAGGTCGGCCACCTCTTCATGGCCCAGCTTTTCCACGACCGCAAGCAGCGCCAGGAGCGCCTGAGCGTCCCCAAGGCTCAGCGTGCCAACCTCCTCAACATTGACTACCTCCGTCCCATCGTCGCCGATGCTGACACCGGTCACGGTGGTCTCACTGCCGTCATGAAGCTCACCAAGCTCTTCATCGAGAAGGGTGCTGCCGGTATCCACATTGAGGATCAGGCCCCCGGAACCAAGAAGTGCGGCCACATGGCTGGCAAGGTCCTTGTCCCCATCCAGGAGCACATCAACCGCCTGGTTGCCATTCGCGCGCAGGCTGACATCATGGGTGAGTTTATTTACCCCAGATTCTCCAAATCTCACATGTGAACGTTGAACGCTGACATGTGATATCAACAGGCTCCGATCTCCTCGCTATCGCCCGTACCGACGCCGAGGCCGCCACCCTCATCACCACAACCATCGACCCCCGCGACCATGCCTTCATCCTCGGCTCCACCAACCCCTCCCTCAAGCCCCTCAACGATCTCATGATCGCCGCTGAGCAGGCTGGCAAGAGCGGTGCCGACCTTCAGCGCATTGAGGACGACTGGCTGGCCCAGGCCAAGCTCAGCCGCTTCGACGACGCCGTCGCTGCCGCCATTGACGCCGGCTCCTACTCTGACAAGGCCGGCCTCAAGCGCGACTACGCCACCAAGGCCAAGGGCAAGAGCAACACTGAGGCTCGCGCCATCGCCAGCCAGATTCTCGGCCGAGACATCTTCTTCGACTGGGACGCCCCCCGAACCCGTGAGGGTTACTACCGCCTCAAGGGTGGCTGCGACTGCGCCGTTAACCGCGCCATCGCCTACGCCCCCTACTGCGACGCCATCTGGATGGAGTCCAAGCTGCCCGACTACGCCCAGGCCAAGGAGTTCGCCGACGGTGTCCACGCTGTCTGGCCCGAGAAGAAGCTCGCCTACAACCTGTCTCCCTCTTTCAACTGGAAGACCGCCATGCCCCGCGACGAGCAGGAGACCTACATCCGCCGCCTCGCCAAGCTCGGCTACTGCTGGCAGTTCATCACCCTCGCCGGTCTGCACACCACTGCCCTCATCAGCGACCAGTTCGCCAAGGCCTACAGCACCGTCGGCATGCGCGCCTACGGAGAGCTCGTTCAGGAGCCCGAGATGGACACCAAGGTTGACGTTGTCAAGCACCAGAAGTGGAGTGGTGCTACCTATGTTGACGAGCTCCAGAAGATGGTCACCGGTGGTATCAGCTCTACCGCTGCCATGGGTGCTGGTGTGACTGAGGACCAGTTCAAATAAACTGGGAGACGCCTAATGAAAACAACGAAAAGGAAAGAGTACGACTTTCAAGGACGCATTGGCGAGGAAGAGTACAGTACAGTAGACTAAAAAGGACCCAAGGGTTGTTGGTCCACAGAAGGGAAGCGGCGACAATGTGCTTTTAGCCATCATGTTTTGGACGTTTGATATCATACCGCGGAAATGGTGTTTGTTTCTGTTTTCATTAACGTCGCCTGCTCTCTTATTACCATACGAGTCATGTACAAACTAGGACGTCTGGTCACTAGAATTAAAAGATTTCATCTTCAATCTTGACGTTTCATCTGTTAAATATGTGTGAAATCATGTGAGCTCGCCGGCACCTCCCGCCCAAGTCTATCTAGGTGGTGTAATCCGTGCCATTACCCTTCCTGCGCCCTATTCCCTTCCACCTTGAACCCATCATACTGCATATAGGCATTGCAACTTCGTATCAACATCATCTCTCGAGTGATTGGACCCAGCCCGTGGTGATAAAAAAAAAGACGTCGCTAACACAATCTGTGCAAGATGGCTATAAATCCCACCCCCTCTTGCGCTTCCGGTTCCGATCCCACTCCGAGGTTCGGCATTTCCGAGTCCGTCCGCCCGGTCACGGCGCCGGCTGCCAAGACCTATCGATCCCAAGAGCATCCACTCCGTAATCGCCTCCTCGAAAGGATCCTTTGGAATTGGAACGTCTTCCTCCAAACGCGCATGAGTAGCGCGCGATTCCGGGTGGTGAGTGCGTCTCAGCAAGGTTCTGTGTACGCAACATGGTGTGATTCGGCACGTCCGAGGAACGTGAATGATCGTGGTACCAATATCAAACGATTTCCTCCTCTAGTCCGCTTCCGCCAGCTGCATAATCAACTTGGCAGCCATGTCCAAGAAAGGGAAGGGACTGGTGACGTCCTTTTCCTCGAGCAGTCGGCCTTGGGCTGTCTCGTAACCAGAGCACTTGAAATCGACTAGGTAGACGCCGTGCTCCATTTCGTAGATCTGGATATCCAGGTGCAGGGCGACGAACGGCTCATGGGCGTGTCGTCCATCAGTGGTGCCGGCTTTTTCCTCCAGCTTTTTCCTGAGGGCTGATGCTGTTGTTAGTGACAAAGAAGCCGAGAGGAGCGCACCGGACTTACTTGACGTATCCCAACGGACATTAATGTGCCATGGGTCGGCTGGTAGCCTGTATCGCTTCATAGGATCAATGCTTGAGCTGGAGCCTCGGCTGCCATCATAGGAATCGGCAAAGCTGCCGTCACCTGATGCCTCAGCACGCTCCTCTGCATGTCGTGACTCGTATTCCTCGTCAGGGATATAGGTTGCTCCCAACTTATGCAGGGCCTTGTGGATGCACAGAAGGGCTTCCCATGGCGAGTTACGTGATCGAATACCAAACTGCCACCGCACTGGCTTCGTCTTCTTTGGAGGGTTGATGGGTGTCATGCCTTGGGGTCTTGTGTTGGCTTCGTCAAGGCGCAGCTGGCTTCGCGAATGCGGTCTGAGGCGGCGTGATGTCTCTTCCTTCTCAGCATCTGTCCTGGCGACTGGTAGCTCGTCGTTGATCAGGACTTGAGGAGGCGAGTTGTTGATGGCGCCGGCCTTTTCTCGCTCGACGTAATCTTTGTGATAGGCTGGAAGACTTGAAGGCAGAATGCCAACCTTGCTCACATAAGGGCGGGGGGTAGTCGTGGTCGTGGTTGAAGTCGCCGACCGGGCTGAAGACATGCTGAGCATGGGGCTTGACCCTTCAGGCTCTAGCAGTGCTTCAGGGTGTTCTACATCAGTTTCAATACACCATGGGGCCAGGCCAACTGGAGGGGGACTCACGATTCACTTGCATCATCTTGTTCTCTCTCACGATCATGTAAGCATCCTTGATGGCAGAAGGCTCGGATGCCTGAAGTGCCTCCTCGACATCGTTCTTGCCATAACCCATGGTCTTGCTGATCTTTTCCGTGACTTCATTGTGAAGTCTCTCTTGAACCTTTTCGGGAGCATTGGGTGCGATGTCGTTCTTTCGGATGGCCTTGTTCGGATCCACCCCCGTGTTGAAAAACTCTTCGACGGGAAGCTGGAGATAGACGGGAAGATCGGTGGTGAACCAGGGATCTGCCCGGATGTCCTCGATCGTGGCTCGGTGCACGGGGTTGACCACCAGCATCTTCTTAATCAAGTTGGCGGCCCCAAGAGGCATCCACTGAGGTATGCTGTAGGTACCCTTTGCGATCTTGGCAAACAGGCTGGGGATGTGCTCGTCGTCAAAGGGAAGACGGCCGACCAGGAGGACGTAGAGAATGACGCCGCAACTCCACACATCTACTTCTGGACCAGCATACAGCTTTCCACCGATAACCTCGGGGGCTGCATAGTTGGGACTGCCGCAACTCGTCTTGAGGAAGTTGCCGTCCGTCATGATATTGCTGAGACCGAAATCGGCAATCTTGACGTTGAGGTTCTCGTCAAGGAGCAAGTTCTCGGGCTTCAAGTCACGGTGGACAATCTTGTGGCGATGGCAGTATTCTACTGCGCAAAGCATCTGCTGGAAGAAGCGACGGGCCTCAGCCTCCTTCATACGGCCGTGCTGGACGATGTAGTCGAAGAGCTCTCCACCAGCGTATTCGAGAACCATGATGATCTCGTTGGGGGTCTTGATGACGGTGTAACTAGAGAGCCGGGGTCAGTCATGGTCTGGAGGTTACATGGTCGCAAGTGTAACGTACAGCTTAATGATATGGGGATGACGCAGCAGCTGGAGATATTCGATCTCGCGCTCCACGCGTCCAGCCATGTCACGGCTGATGAGCTTCTTCCTGGCGATGATCTTGAGGGCGACCTGCTGGCCGGTGCCGTTGTGAATAGCAAGCTTCACCTTGCCAAAGGAGCCCTCTCCTAGGGTGCGGAGGACCTTGTAGGCGCCGATGCGCTGCTCTGTCTTGATCCTCTCCTTGAGCGGCGCATCGGCAGGGCGGGAGCCAGGTTGAGGAGCATGTTGCTGTGGCTGGGGTTGCTGCTGCTGCTGAGGTCGACGAACGTGGGATGAGGACAAGGAGATGGTCAGCTCCTCGTCCTCGAAGCCTCGGGGAGCCATGGTGATGTCGGAGGAGGGGTGTCGAGAGCCTTGACCAAGGGCCAGGAACGAGAGAAAGCGACGGCGGGGTTGGAGGGATCTCGATGGGTAGGTACCTAGCGGTGGTGGATGTTGGTGCCCGCTGGGTATCGGGTGCTAACAGCGAATATCAGGACAATGGGCGAGGACGACACAGTCCTGATATGTGCGATATGGTCGGTCTGAAGATGGAGGAGGGGAGGGGGCGTTCACAAGGATGAGACGACAGGATGCGAGACTTGGTGGTGGTGGTGGTGGTGGTGGGCGCCCAAATTATTAGTGCTGTAGCACATGGGAAGTGGTGCGCTCTAAAAGCTCCAGTCTCTCGTTGTAGGAGTCACTGACGATGGATGGATGGGTGCCCCGGCAGCCCGGGGAGGGGCCCCTCCGACCAGGTGAGGTCGGGTTTTAGTGGAACCCCAGCCAAGGTGGTTCATTGATCCATGGATTGGATTGGATATGGGTGGTTGGAAGCAAACGAGACGTGAAATGTGGACCATTGATTGACATTGATATTGATACTGTATCTATTGATTCCAAGCTCAAAAACACAATGCTTGTTATCATTACAGTCTCGACCGACAAGATCCCATCCGAATACACTCTTTAACCGAAAACGTGCTCTTTCAGCTCGAATTTGTTGGGCTTCCTCTATCCTACCTCGTCTCCCTGGAAAATTCTTGGTGAAACCACTCGTTCGTTCGTGCCTTGTTGGTCGTCGTGTTAATCAGCCCATGATTCATATGCACCTCTGGCCTCATACAATCCATCAGTTGAGACTGCTCGTGGCTGGCTTCCCACCAACTTTTTTTGCTTACCGTCCGATTCATGAGTAACCCGAATACCCTCCCAACAACTCAGAATAAACCTGGCCGGGAAATCCGATTTCACTTATCATGTAACCATTAAAGAGTTTCGAAACATACGCTCCTAGGTATCCATCGCACAAACGCCCATTACTTGACTCATCCCGGCCAACAAATGCAATGATATTCGCACAATAGTTGTTACAGCTATGATACATTGTCTTCAAGAGCGGTCCCAACCCCAAGCCACTCATTTTTCCGTTTTCCGTACTCCATCTCTTAATACGTACACCGACACGTCACTCCCTCAACGAGCTCAACCGCTACGTTGCTTGGCTTCCTCCTGCTTCAGCCTCTCAATCAACTTTCCTTGCAAGAATGGACTGAGTCCCAAGCTGTTCCCCTGATTAGCAACACCTCTGTAGATCAGTTGTAAAGCTCACTCACATTCCAGCATTGGTCAGGATGCGGTATGTCCCACTGGGCTGCACCTTGCCGATGATGGTCCCAGCGCCGTCCACCTCGACGCTCCCCAGAATATCCTCCGGCCAGGCTATCCGTCCAAAGTCTGGGGGGTTTCGTCGGTCGCTGAGGTGCACCCATCCTCCCCGTCCTGCCCCGCCGGCGCCTCCCTGAGCGCTTGCGCCACCAGCACCGGAACCTCCGGCGCCACCTCCGGCACCTTGCTTCCGTGACCTGCCTCGATTAGGCCGCTTTGAGGAGAAGAAGGAGCCTCCCGATCCGAGGTTGAATCCTCCGGGGCTGGCAAATGCCCGCGCCTGGCTGATCAGGTCCTCATCCTCGTGGCCGTACTCGGACACCACCTCGTTGAGGATCTTGACAAAGTCGTGGTTCTCGTTGAAGGACTGGGGCGTGGGAGGCACTTCGGTGGTGGTTCCGATCGCTAGGCGCTCAGACGGAGGTTCGGTCTCGAGATAGCTGAGGATGTGCGTGAAGGGAGAACTGGGATTGCTCAAGACTTTCTTATTCCAGTCAGTGCCTGGTACACTCAGGGTATGGCTGAGGGCGGTGGTGTATACTGACGATTTTGGGGTTGCTCGAGAGGCTTGAGATTGCCCGGAATGGCACTGCCCGTTGGCGAGCCACAAAACGAAATGTTGTCCCCAGCATTGCGTTGCCAATTGGAGATTCAAGACTTGATGTTCTCTCTCGACTCGTCGCATTCGAGCTCCGAGCTCTGAGAACCAGCCCCACGTTGGATGAGGTCACTAGTTCAACGCGGGACATGTCTCTAGGCGTGTTATGCACTAATGCGGATTCAATTAAACGCGTCAACGCGGTCTTGGACGCGACCCCTCGACAGCCCCAGACAATTTCATGGGGAGCACATGTAAAATCGTCGACATTGATGAATTGACCAATATCAACCTTGACGATTATAATGCCGAATTCATAACCTGAAAATGGACAAAACACCAGCTCCCATATTTCGCAAACAGCGACCAGGCGCTCCGCCTTCTTCTGCAATACCCTCATCCTCTCCCGCCTTTGGCACTCCTGTCCATCCTCTCAAGCCCTTTGCCGTCAACGCTCCCAAGGCCGCCATCCTCCCGATCATCCTTCCGCCGCCTACACTACGACCTCTTGCCTTTCGCACGTTTACAAAGAAGCACTCACTTACCCTCACATCATCCGCTCTTCAAGAACTTGCGTCCTTCATCGGGAGGCATTGCGGTTCAGGATGGCGAGAAGAGGGTCTGGCTGAGAGGGTGCTCGAGGAGGTGGCGCGCAGCTGGAAGAACCGAAATGGAGGTGTCATCGTTGAAGGGACGAGCAAGGAGCTGCAGGAGATCCTCAAGGCGCTCGAGGGGAACATGAGTGGTGGCAGAATCACAGGCCCAGCGAGGGGACTCCCACGGGGTGATAGCATGCTCGATATTAAGGATAACGAAGCGCTGAACACGAGATTGGGACTACGGCCGGCAGAGCTCACGACGGACGATAGCAACAAGAGTTTTGGAATGTCGGGGTTGGGTGTGGAAGAAGAGCCTGAGGAAGAGAATACAAAGGATCCCAGGGCATGGCTCAAGATCATCAACGCCTATGAGCAGCCAAGGCTGATATACAACGTCAGCAAGAAACACTTTGAAAGGTCGGTACACTGGCACACTGGAAGCATGCTTGTTGCTAATTCTTCTCCAGAGACACTTCGTCACCTTCATTATTACCAGCAGCATCACACAAAACCACAGTCTTCCGCAACCGCTACAATGTCATCCACCAGCGTCTCCTCCGAAACGAATCCTTCCAGACCTCGGCCGTCTCCTCCTCTCGCAAGCGCACTCTTCAGCGTTCTCTATCCAACCAACAGTCCCTCAAGCTCACACCGATTGCCAACCTGCTGGGTCGTCATGGTAGCAGTCACATGTTGCTAGGCCTGCTGGTCATCCTCCCTACTGGTGATCTTGCTATTAGCGACTTGACGGGTACTATTGCCCTGGATCTCTCTCAAGCCGTGGCTATCCCCGAGGACTCTGCCTGGTTCTGCCCTGGTATGATTGTCCTAGTAGATGGTGTTTATGAAGAGGAAGATGAGTCTGTTGGCAAGGGTCTCAGCGGCAGCAGCGGTGTTGGAGGTACACTTGGTGGCCGATTTCAAGGCTTCTTCATCGGCCAGCCTCCGTGTGAGAGACGCAAAGCCACCCTTGGAATCAGTGGCCCTGATGGCGGCCAGGAGCAGACCATAGGAGGCGGCTTCGGCTGGATCGACTTCCTCGGCGTGGGCAGCGAGCGCGCATGCGGTACCAAGATGAGGAGGCTTGAGCAGCGTCTCCTTCGCGCCCGAGATGAAGAGGATGATGCGCCACCTCGTGGCCGCGTGGTCATCATCGGCGAACTGAACCTTGACCAGCCGCGGACTCTCCAAGCTCTGCGCAAGATCCTCTCCACGTACGCATCCGAGCCTGAGGGCTCGGCACCCCTTACCTTTGTCCTGATGGGCAACTTCACACAGCATTCTGTTCTAGCGCGTGGTGGCAGTGGCGGAAGTATCGAATACAAGGAATACTTTGACGCCCTCGCCTCTGCCCTCTCCGACTACCCTACCCTCCTACAGTCATCCACCTTTGTCTTTGTCCCCGGCGACAACGACGGCTGGGTCTCTGCTTTTACTGCCGGTGCCTCCGTGCCCATACCCCGGAAGCCCGTCCCGGACATGTTCACATCTCGCATCCGCCGCGCTTTTGCAACGGCCAATGCCGAGGCTGGAGGCAAGTCTGACGGTTCTGCCATCTGGACGTCTAATCCCAGCAGGATCAGCTTGTTTGGTCCTAACCACGAGCTCGTCCTCTTCAGAGACGACGTGTCTGCTCGCCTGCGTCGAACATCCGTGCGACTCAAGCCCAAGGCTCATGATGCCAATGCCGACGACTCGCAGCAACCCCCGGAAGCATCTCGAGATGAGAGACAGCCCTCCGAACCTATGGATCTTGATGCAGCCCACCATGATGACCCAACTACCACTGACACTGCATCTCCGGCTACTCCCCAAATTCCCCATGATGTCCACGCCGCACAGAAACTCGTCAAGACCCTCCTCGATCAAGGCTACCTTGCGCCCTTCCGACAAACCATCCGTCCTGTCCACTGGGACTACGCCTCATCGCTGCACCTGTATCCGCTACCTACGGCCATGGTCCTCCTTGACACGACGGCACCACCCTTCTGTGTCACATATGAAGGGTGCCATGTTATGAATCCTGGCAGTGTACTCGTACCAGGACGCAAGGGCGTTGGACGGTGGGTGGAATATGAAGTTGGTCGGTTGGGCCGACTAAGGGAATGCGCTTTCTGAGCCACATACAGTTCATGGATATTTGCAAAGGAGTTGGCGTCAAGGATAGGGCTGTGATCTGGGTCATGACTATAGGGACGGGATAGATAGATAATCCATGCGACTTGAGAATCACCAACAAGAACAAGTTGAAAACGCAAAAGCTTATAATCGTATATACCTTGCCTGTGTCTTTCCTGTATAAGTATCGTGATAATATCCGTGAACACGCCGAATACCTCTCCTAACAAGATGAAACCAGTTTTTGTCCGGAGATAGCTATGCAAAACGACCGATAAACACGCCATGAACCTTCTCTCCCATTACTGCAACAGCAAAGACTCCTCATGTAAAACACCATACAGACCCTCAATCTCAGCCCTCACCTTGTTGAGCTCGGCCGCCACCTGCAACGTCACCAAGGTGTACGCATACAGCAGCGCATAGTCACTCTCCTCGATTGTGACCGGTGACTCGTTGCCCAAGAGATCCAACCCCATGTGCTCCTTTCGGAACTGGTAGATCTTCCCCAAGAGCCGATCCTTGTTATTTTCGACAGTTGGGATGGCGTCGGTCAGCGGATACTCCAGCATCAGGCACGAAGCGATGACCTGGAAGACGTGGCAGATGCGTTCGCAGAGCAGCATTCTCTCCGTGGCTGTGAACTCGAGCAGAGCTCTTTCACCGTCGGAAAGGCTACTTCGCTTCGACGTGATAAGACGCATCGCGTAGAAACCATTAAGCATGTTTCTCGTGGATCGCATAATGCGGCCATAAGCTGCATCTGGGAAGGGTCCGCGAAGTTCAAATTCAGATTTCGCAGAAGAACGGAGGCTTTCCAGTTTGAAAGCTACAGCAGAGTTAGTGCTAGTGTTTAGGGGTGTGAGAGAGAATACACTTACCATACCGCTGGAGAGCGGCCTGCTCACCCTCGCGCATGTAGTCGAGTGTATTGTTACTGTGGAGCGACACGGTAAGAGGACCACGCTTCCAGATGAGACCCATCTGTAGATACAGAACAGAAAGGCCTTCTCGGAACTTCTTTCGCCCAGAAATGGGCCAAAAGAGACGACAGAAGATGATACCCCAAAGGATACCGAGAGTAACCGAGATAACTCGATGGAAGGCAATGTCCCAGATCAAGGGGTCGGCGCCTCCTTCATCGTCATCGTCATCATCGACACTCTGGGATATGCTGTACGCATACAGAGTGCTGACATTGTACGCCAGCAGGGCGATTCTACCTAGGGGAGCCTTCTTGACCACCAAAATCACATAGAAATTGAATAGCGCCACGAGGCCACCCAGGAACACCAAGGCAATGGCGTTTCCTCGACTGACGGTCCAAGCAGTTATAGCGAACGCAGCACCGATGAGCGTGCCCTTGAATCTGGCGGTTCCCGTCGTGTTTGCCGCGCCAGTTGTCATGGCCGCGACAATCATGAAGGACAGGAGACCCCATTCACCTCGCCATCGTTGATAGATGGGTCGTGTCGAGGGAATAAATGCGAGCATGGCCCAGAGCAGTGCTCCAATGCCAACCTTGAGACCAAACAGGATGTCCTCTCTCACGAGGAACCGTGAAATCGTGAGTATTCTCTGAGCGAACCTCCTCGTAATCTTACTAGATTGAGGAGCAGCATCCCAGTTGAAAGTGTCACGTCGCTTCACCATTGTGTCAGGAATACCCTTTGGTAGCTGAGATTTGCGAAGTCTCCTGACTGGCGGTTTGGGGATCAGACTCTCTCGTTCAGGGTCGTCGACAGGGGCTTTATCCGAGGCTCTAGCCCACTTGAAGTATCTCCAGATCTTGAGCCAATTCCAAGATCGTGAGCCGGTCTCAGTAGAGTACTTCAAGTCTTCGAGAACATCCAGGTAGGCATCAGTCTCTTCGGCAACAGCCTGCAAGCTGAATGAGAAATGCCCACAAGCCGCAGCTACCTCCTCGATATCGGCTTGGATCTTCTCCGATCGAGTTCGCCCCATCTCAATGGCGCGGTAGAGTTCCTGCAGGGATTCTGCTCTAGCATTATTGTAGAGGCTGAGAGCATCTCGCAGACTCTCTCTCAACTGCTCGTTGACGGCAATATCCGTGTTAGGGTCCTTGCCAAAGGCAGGTTCGCGGAGGATCTCAGACAAAGTATGAGCCAGAGACTTGATCGACGGACCAAGCATGTCGATGAAGAGGGCAAAAATGTCCGAGGGCACTTGGAATGTAGTTGTAGTATCAAGGGCGCTGTCTGACTTGTTTCTGTTGTTGGTCTGACGTTCCTCCTCGCTCTCGCCAGACTCATCGATGACAGCCAAACGCTCCCTAGCTTCATCCATAAAGTCAGATATGGCACGAGTCAAAGTAGGCGAGATGCCAGTTGGGGACGCAAGAGGCTGGTTTTCCAGAATCGGAACCTCTCGAAGCAAGGCGAACTGGGTTTCCAGTGCACTCCGCAATCCTCCAATCGCCTGCGACAAGGTGTCAATGGATCTAGTCAAACGCCTGTCAAGTGGATAAACAGATTCGCGACCCAAGAAGTAGTGCTCAAACTTGGCTTCGCGGAGTGTCGAGTTCATCTTTGCGTAAGCAGTGTTATACCTGGCTGAGACACGACCGTACTCTGCTGACCAGAGCTCATCTTCGGTGCCACTAAGGAAGCCCTTTGTGATGGTCGAGAGCTTGTCGCCCAGAGCCGTAGTGGCGGACATGATGGACTTTCGAAGCACCCGTCTCGCCGAGACCTTCCAGACTAATACATTGACTGCCAAGGTGCAAGATATGCCAATGACAAGCATCTTCAGGACTTGGACAATCTTGTCATCGTCAAAATAACCGCCGTGGACACCCTCTTCTTTGGTGATGACTGAGATGATAGCAATCGAGGTCAAGGTGCAGCCGACGTTGACCAAGGGATTGTTAAGCTTTTGCTTGACCCAACCGACAAAGCCCAGACCTCCTCCAATGCAAATAATCAGGATGAGGGCGTGTGCAGTAGCAGTCAGGCCGAACTGGGTCTTCATGGCAATGGCTATGCCCATCGACAGCAACGATATCACTTCTGCGTAGAAGACTGCGACAAAGGCTATCACAGTAGCCTCGAGCATGGACCCAAAGGTTCGAGCAGGATGAAAGTAGACGGTGATGGTAGCTGTGACATGCTTTCCGTCTCTGTTCCCCAGAAAGTTGGAGAGAGGCGACAGAAAGGTGCCCATGCTACCGAGCACATAGGCGAGCACACACTTGAGGACTCCATGGCCCTCGTCTGTGTTCAGCCATGCCCATAGTAGGACGAAGGCGACCTTGATGTTGTGAAATACGATGCGCAGACGGTCTTTGTTCGATTCGGCCGTGTCGAATGAGCGATAACCAGAAGTATCGTTGGAGTTGTCGCTGTTGGATGTCGCGTTGGTCGAGGTGCGCAGCGAGAATTCTTGTCGCGAACGTTCGCCAGTTCGAGGGATGATAAAGGTGCCATTTCTCAGTTTCTACCCAATGCATTAGACAAAATCAAAGGCGTTGATATGATGTGTAGCTGTATACGTACCATTCGCTGAGAAGGGCGCTTGGGTGGCCATGCGGCGGTGGAAGAGCTCGTGGCGGAGCTCATGGTCGGTTCGCGTCGACGTCGTCGTCTTTGGAGTCGTGGACAGTTGTTCCGAGGTGCTTCATTCTCTCAAATCTTTAAAACTCGATGGACGAAGCGGCGGCCATCACGAAATAGTCTAGAAATGGTGTTGAAGCTCGAAGAAGATGGCAAGCTGACGTTGCCGTGGTTGGATTGGATGGATTGGAGCAAACAATAGATGGATGGAATCGGATTGGATAAAAGCCAAGGATGACGATGATGAAAAGCCCTGGACCTGAGCTCGAGTGGGGATTGGGCTGCCAAGTGGACCCCCTAGCGCCGTCTAGTGCGAAGCCACGTTGATGGGACGGGCGGGAGCCTATTACTCGCTGTTGATAGGTGCTAAAGTATTTACATACATACTTCTTGGCTCCTATTAAACTCCATCTATAAATATGTAAGTAATTCATAGTCATTTTCTAGAAAATTAGGTAGTGAATAGTACTGATTTATCCCCTGCAGAGTGGAAACCAGCTGAGATAGGCGCCAGTCCAGATGTTATTAGTTTCATGTGATTCGACCGCCCTATCGTTGAATAGGCCTAGGCCCTACGAACTTCCTTGTTATCAGTATTTCTGTCACCCTACCTTCAGCGGCAGCATTTCTTGTTTCAATACGAAAACCATTCAAGGCTTCAGTGTAACATAGTTTATTTATCTCTTATGGGATAGCAACGCACAAAATGACATTTTATCGTATGTTTGTTTTTATAACGCCTTTTTACCATCCCCCCCCTTTTACATAGGTAGGCCAGGCCAGGGCCTGTGTCCATTACTTCTTTGTCTGAGTGATCCCAAACGACGTTAGATGCGGCCAATCTATTCATCTGGTGTTAGACTATGCCAATGGGAACGAGATGAGGAAACATACCAAAAGTAGTACGATCTTTGTTGATGTACGTCACCTTTGCTTTTTGTCCAACACGAATCTTCTTACCCAGTGAAGAGCCAAAGCAGTATCCGTAGCGTCCAAACACGGGACTATACTTTGCTCCCTTGTCGACTCTCCGGTCCTTGTTGAGCTTCTTCCACGCCATGCCTCTATCATCAGTCGCCGTCTTGCCCGTGTCGTAGTCGACAGTGATGCTCTGACAACGGTAGCAATTGGCCGTCAAAGGCATCTGAATGTCCCCGTCAAATGTCAGCTCGCCCCAGTAGTCCTCGACAAAGGCGCCCGATGCACCTCGTACGACGATGTTGGGCCGGAACTTGGTCACGTCCATGGTATACCCCTCATCTAGTCTCGATGTGACTTGGTCATTTGACTCTTCTGTTACGACGAGGTAATGGGCGATGTCGTTGAACACGAGAGACTCTGGCGGATGACCCAATCCTGGAAGTAGAGATTGTATACGGCGTGTGAGGCGGCTTCTTGTGAGACCCGATTTACTGTTGGGTGCCATGGAACCAAGGACAGGCCTGGATCCGTCTCCGATATAGACGAGGAGGACTTCGAAACCGAGACGGTCCGAGAACCAAGTCGACAGTTTGCTGTCCATCTCAAAGGCCATCGCCTTACTTGCATGCAGGCTCGTCTCAAACTCTTTGCGTCCTTTTGTTGAAGGATGGAGCGGAAATCGAATCTCGTCGGCCGTCTTTACGTCCTTATCCTTGTCAAACTCAGTGCCTCGGCCACGCCAAGTCACTACCACTTCCGGGCCCTGGACTTGGTTATAGTCAATCGATGCCTGGAACAGCATCAATTGCAAGTAGTAGCCTGCCAGCATAGTCTCGTATTTTGTCTCGCCAGTTTTTTCATCACAGTGGACCTTTTGAAGGCTAAAGGTGCGATCTCCGACAACTCCGTACCTGCCAATACGGACTTCTTTCATCGGCGAGCCTCGAAGCGCCTTGACTGGGTAGACATAGAGCTTGATCAAGAGTCAGTTGTGAGTTTTATCGAGACGAATGGTTCTTGGATTACCTGTGTGACCTCCAACTTATCCCCATCATGTGGTTGGGAGGACAGGACCAGAGCAAGTGTGGTGAGCGCCACGAGAAGCAGTGTGATGACGATGATGCCATCGCCAGCTACCCCCAGGCTGCCCATGGCCATCTCTCAGAGGTTTTGGGCTGCGTGGCGGGATGGGGTCGTTTTAAGAATTAGAAAAAGATATGACAGAAAACGTTCAGCCCTGAATCAATCAAGGCCCAGAGCATGGGTTTATGTAGCTGTCCGCCATAGCTAAGCTTCGGCTCTTATCACTGCAAGTGGGTTGAGTTACCTTGACTATCGCTGGCGCAATGCAAGCGCCAAGAACCGCCCCAAGGATTCCTTTGCCTATTCCAGTAATTTCAGTGACCACATCCTTAGCGTTCAAGACGCACCGCTGATCCTGGCGCAACAGGCGGGGTGACATATGACGCCCTGAATCGAGTGCCCGGGTAAGTATCTCACTGACTCGGGGCCTTCCTATCCACGAACCAGATTTTCTATCCTATTTCCCGGTTGGCTTGGATCTGGACTGGGAAGTCCGGCTATCGTTCACGGCGGATGTCTCGGTTGGGAAGCGATGCATATGTACGTAAACTCCACCGCGGGGCCATTGACATCCATCATGGAGATACCGTCGATACTCGGCGGTAACTACAAAGATAATACACAATGGGGCACTCACTGTAACGATATCTTGATATTCACGAGCGATATTTAGCGATCTGACAAGAAGCACTCACTCTACCGCCAATAAACGGTCAAGACTTTATTGTACCGAAGCAATGTTCACATAAAAGAAAGCCAGGATGGACAGCAATCCAACTCCAAAGACTGACACCACCCACATGTACAGACCTGAAATTCGCTTCACAGTGGTCGTATCCTCCTTCTTGGAAACTTGCAGGTCGCCAGCAAGTAGTGGCTTCAGCTGCTCCATCGCCTCCTCGCTATGTCCCACCTCATGGAAGGCCTGTGTAGCGTCCGTCCCGAGCACTTCAGCTAGGATATCATCGCCGCCTCTGACAATGTTTGGTCAGCCGAACTCTATATACAGAGAGAGCGAGTTACTGACGGATGTTTTGTCATGTAATCGGTGATTTCGTACACCTTGTTGTCAATGGCGATATACCCGGACGATTGTGTCGACTTGCTAGCGACATCGTGCAATGTGAATGTTGCCATGGTAGTATTTCTGCGTGATGATAAACTTCTTGGAGGTAGTTATTCCTCTGAGATGCAACGAGAGGATTTATTTCATATATGCCACGAAAGGGGCTAGAAGAGAAGCCATACGGCGAAGCGTGATTGTACAGGCAGCCCATCAACAGGCCTTGATTTGGAATCAATAATTCCACATCTAGACATTTGGCTGGTCAATTGCCTGATGGATCTTTCGCTATTGTGACCATCTTGCTGCTCGTGCCCGGTTGCCAAATCTGTTACAAGATATGGCAACTTGTGCGGCCAACTGCCAAGATAACGATGGATACTCCAGTCACTCATAGCCAGGACGAGGACTGCAGTGAAATGGATCCTACATTTTGTTTTTTTTCATCGTCTGCATCTAATCTGGATATTTTCTTGGTCGAAGTAGAGTGAAGCCCCTGTCTTCTTCATATGGACTTCCCCAAGTCAAAACCCCTTATCTTCAGACGAAATCTCGGAGCATTCCTACTCAACCAATTCGTCGAATCGTCCATTAGTCTTTTTTATCTTGCCCACTGGTCTCTCTTTAAGCAACATCCAACAACATGCCCGTATCTTGGGAGCTTGACTGCGGCCTACCTAAGGGTTTGGCGCTCTGCTTCATCTTGCCAGGGGTTGTCGCCATCGGCCTTTCGTTCTCGACAGAAGTCGACAAGTCTCTCTCCTTGTTAGCCGCAATTGTTTTCCTTGGAGGCGCCTTCTATCTAGGTCTTGGTAAGAACATTCTATTTCGGCCCCTATCTACATAGAGCTGCTGCTGACATCCATCGTTGTCAGGCCCAAGACACAGAACTGTTCTCAAACCCGACGTTTTCCAAGAGTTCAAACTCGCCGAAAAGACCATCGTCAGCCACAATGTAGCCACGTACGGCATCATTCCTCCATCATGGGACTCTTTCCTTACTCACCATCAAATTCAGCTATCGCTTCAAGCTACCATATCCCAAGTCGATCCTTGGCCTCCCTATCGGCCAGCACATATCCATCGGAGCAGCCATCAAGCAGCCTGACGGCAGCGTCAAGGAAATCATACGGTCCTATACCCCTATCTCGGGCGATCACCAGCCTGGCTACTTTGATCTCCTCATCAAGGCGTACCCAAAAGGGAACATCTCCCAGTTCGTGGCTTCACTTTCCATCGGTCAACCCATCCGGGTACGAGGTCCTAAGGGAGCCTTCACATACACCCCAAACATGGTGCGCCGGTTTGGAATGATTGCTGGGGGTACAGGCATCACGCCAATGCTCCAGATCATGACAGCCATCGTCCGAGGCCGGTCCAGTGGGGATAGGACCAAGGTAGACTTTATCTTTGCCAATGTCACGGAGCAAGACATCCTCCTAAAGGATGAACTTGACAGCCTCGCAAAGGACATGGGCATTCGCATCCGATACGTCCTTGACAAGCCTCCCCAGGGCTGGAAAGGGGGAGTTGGCTACATCACGGCCGATATGATCACTGTAAGAAGCCGAGCAAGGTCTCGCTTTCTCAGGGGCCACCGCTAACGGTGAACAGAAATGGCTTCCTGCCCCTTCTCCGGATGTAAAGATATTGCTTTGCGGCCCGCCTCCAATGGTTGGTTCTCTGAAGAAGGTGACTGAGAGCTTGGGATACCAGAAAGCTCGAGCTGTGAGCAAGTTGGAGGACCAGGTTTTCTCGTTTTAGAAAGGGGGGGCCACTGAACCATTCCATGTTGACTCTGAATCATCACGTAGCTCAAGTCGGATGGCATTTCTATCTCGTCTTTGTAAGCAGTAGTCCTAGGGCATGGCAGGTGAGAAAAGAAATAAACCGTCATAACGGATGACCCAAAAGAGCCAGATTTACGGCTTGGCAATGACTTAATCAGGCATCGCGATCCCCCTTGATTATCGGTAGGTAGTGCAAATAAGGACATGCATGTTCCACGCATCAAGGTCGCAATCACGATACCAAACTAGGTAGTCAAATCCAGAGGCTAGATCCCCGCGATAACGTTAACCAAGATCGATCAACCCGAGTAGTTTAATCCTTCGGACCCATCATCCATGGCCTCCCGCGCCACAAGACATGTGCCATGTCCCACGCCTAGCCAGGCCCATTTGGCCTCGGATAGACAAGAGGCCCATCTTGTTGCCTGGAACGGTATAGCCCTGGTTGGACCCCTAGTCCTCGTGTCGGCAGCTAGTCTATCGACTTTCTCGATCGCCTCTATCTTGGCTTTTCTCAAGGTTTAGTCGCTTCGGCCGCTAGAGATGGCATGTCCATAAGAACCAGCTCAACCTGCGACAACTCGTCGATCTTTTCAACAGCAACCATCCATCGGAAAGGATCATCTTCAACTCAAGTTTATTTTGTCTCAATCTTCTTGTTTCCACAACAAGATGAGTTCCACTCCCATTCCGGGTACCGTCCAGCTCGTCGACATACAGGGCGTGGTCCACGCCAAGCACGGCGAGGGCCACAAGGACATCGTCCTCATCCCTCAACCCAGTGATCACCCGGATGACCCCCTGGCTTGGACTCACAGACGAAAGTTGTTCAACATCTTCTGGGCAATGACCTGGTGCTTTCTGGCTGCCGCAATCATCTCGGGCCTGTCTCCTGCGTATCTCATGATCGAGGCCGACACGGGTATATCCGTAGCCGACCTCAGTACCGGCAACGGCCTGCTATATCTCTTCCTAGGTTGGGGAACCCTCATCACTCAAAACGTCGCCCTCACCTATGGCCGTCGCATCACCTTGGTCGCCTCGATCCTGCTCACCACCTTTGTCACCCTATGGTCCGCCTACGTCGAATCACGAGCCGAGCTGTTTGTCAACCGTATAATTCTCGGTATTGTTTCGTCTCCCATGGAAACTCTCATCGAGGTCATCATTGGCGACATCTTCTTCATCCACCAGCGAGGCCTGTATATGGGAATATACTCCTGGAATCTCTGGTGTAGCGCCTTTCTCTGCCCTGTTGCCTCTGGCTTTGTGGCAGAAGCCCATGGTTGGCGTTGGATTCAGTACATTCTTTCCATTATCGGTGGAGTTCTTACTGTTCTCACATTTCTTTTCTTTGAGGAGACCATGTTCAGTCGTCCAGAAACGGTGCCTGCTGAAGCTCTTGAGATCAGCACCAAGGGCGAGGATACCCCTGGGTTGATGGAAGCGGCGCCGGAGAAACCGTCAGAAAAGTCAGAGTCCAAGGATGGAGAGCAGAGACCTGCTTCGATCTCTGCTGGGCGCCAAGTTGACTACCCGGCTCAACCAAAGACGATTGTGCAAAAGCTAGCTCTGTGGGGATTTCAGTCGCCGCGACCAGCGACCAAGCGCGCTATCCTCCTTCCCTTCCAACTCTTGCGATATCCGACCATCGTCTTCAGTGGTTTTCTCGTCGGTGGCATTCTCTCGTGGTACAACGTGGTCGGAGGTTCCTTGGCTCTCATCCTCGGCAATGAGCCATACAACTTTGGAACCAACACGATTGGTCTCTTCTATCTTGCAGCTGTTGTTGGCGTTTCCATTGGCTGTGTTCTCTGCAGCACAACAAGCGACAGAATGGCCTTGTGGTTTGCCAGGAGAAACGGGGGCATCATGGAGCCAGAGCAACGCCTGTGGCTCTGGCTAGTGTGCATCGTGGCACATCCAGCTGGTTGTCTGCTCTATGGAATCGGTGCTGCATACCACCTCCACTGGGTAGGAATCGCTTTTGGGCTTGGCCTCATCAGCGTGACTCTACCCATCGGATCGGCTTTGGCTTTCAACTACATCTTGGATAGTTACAAGGAAGTGGCAGGTGAGGGTCTCGTCACTTCTATTTTGATCCGTAACCTCATGGGTAAGTACAAAAATTCACCTCCTCTTCAAGGGATTTCTTCTCACGCTGCCCAGGTTTTGCTTTCTCCTACTCAGTTGTTCCAATGATTGAGAACCTGGGCCTCAAGAATGCCTTCATCTTGATTGCGGTTCTCGGTCTTGTACTATGGTGCATGTGTCTGGTCATGATCCTCATTGGCAAGTCTGTGAGGCAAGGTTCGGCAGAGAGTTACTGGAGGCTCGTTGACAAGTTGGGCGCTACAGCGCACTGATAGCATCCATGTTATGGATATCGGTCTATTGTGACTATGTGGTGGTTAGACAGTAATTGCAGGCTTCATTTGCTCCAAGCCTCTTTAAATTCGTTATATAATCGATTTAGGAAGCAGATCCACTTCATAACCCACCTCGCACTAGCTCAATCCTCTGCAATCTTGTCTTCTCTTACATCCATCACAATCATGGATCCAACACTGGAGCTTCCCAGCCTACATGATGCCCCTGTCCGCCACCCAAACTGCTGTCTCAGCTTTTCATCCAAACTTATTAAAATCTTGACCCGGATATTCTCCAGCACCGCCAATCCGGATGGAACATCGACTGTGCTCTCCATCGGAAGCGGCTCAGGACTACTCGAGGCCCTCTTGCTCGCCCATGTTGAGGCCAAAGACGACTCAGGGGTAGCTAGCTTCAATGTGGAAGGTGTCGAAGTCCAGCAGTTGAGTGGGAAGCCCCCGGTCAACAGATATCTTCCCGAGCAAGCCATCTACACAGTTCGCGGCACCTGGGACGTCGTCACAAGATTGCAAGATGCTGATGTGACAGCATTGATGTTTGTCTACCCACGACAGCCTACTCTAGTCACCGAGTACTTCAAAGCCATTGCCGAGCAGCATCTCGGCATACAGACGATTGTCTGGCTAGGGCCTATGGCTGACTGGGATGTCTTTGAGACTTGCTTTGTAGCCAAAGACGAGCACCAGGCGGAACTGGAGAAGATGCAAGGGGCGGAAGCTGGTCTGGACGGATATGAGATGATGGCTGTGTTAAAGATAACAGGGAAGAAACAGATCAATAAAGGTTAAGATCCTGATATCAACATCTCGGGAAGCCACCAAGGATTGCACCAAAGGATAGCACTCCAAAATAAACTCTCTCATCGATCCGGGGCTCCCAGTTGGGTGAACACCATCAACACTGCCGCGTACCTATAAAATGTCAGAGCAACTCGTCTAAAATGTCATGGTTTTCTTACGCCGCAGTCGCCCCCAGAGCCTCAAATGGCTTCGAAGCTATTGCAAACGACAATACCAGAAGGAATATGAGCACAAACACCGTGATGACTACGAGCTTGGCCCGCAACCCATTCATGGCCTGGAGGACCCAGATGGGCGTGATGAGCATAACGACACCAATCACGGCAATCACGGCAGAGGCAAACGTGTCCATGCGACTATCCGAGTAGTAGAAGACGTGTTCGGCGTCATAGTTCGGCGCCGTCTTGTCCTTGTGCCTCCAGATTGGCAACGTCCGGATGGTTAAAGAAGAGCCGATGAGGCGGCGCAAAGGCGTCTTGTCTTTCTGGACCATGCAGATGAGGTCCTTGTCGTGTTCCAGGTATTCTTGTTCTTCGCGTGCTATTGCAACATAGTCATGGTTGTAGTGCCAGTTTCTGATGCTGTTTATATCCCGATTAGGTGCTTCAGGATAGCTTCGGAGCTTAGACTGCTGAAGTACAAAGGCGTCTGATTTGGCAAGATTCATCAGCTTCATATTCACTGATTATGATTTCATGTACTCACTGTACTTGTAGAGTTTGTCCGATATTCGTTCCATCAAGGCCCTTCGGTCTTCTACATCCCCTCGAAATCTCCCATTGTGTCGGTCTAGTGACCCGCGTTGGCTATAGTTTTCATCCAATTCCCTCAGCTTTTTCTCCATGGCCGATATCTCATCTTGTAGTGCAAGAGCGACTCGGACATTTAGTGTACCGAAGCGCCGAAGAACAAACCAGTCATCCTCGGATGATATAAACTCGGTGTATCCTTTGTAGCCGATGAACTTCCACGGTTTGTGCTAAATTTCCTCTTGTGAAGGGGGTGTATCTTGAGTATGTCCAGATTGGGTCTGAATTGTCGCGCATGGTTGCGTGTCTGAAGAAACACGGGTGTGCGTCGACGCTTTTTGCGACATGTCAAAGGTTCTGGAAGTTAAGGGGCACGATCAGAATCAGATACTTCAGCTTAGGGTCAAGCATTCAGACGCCAGAGAGGTCTTTTTCTCAAGCCTGGGCCTGGACTCGATGTGTTTTTCACCCATTGTGCTTCTCTTGCGACAGACGCAGCCAAGAGAGCCTTGCAGATGCAAAACCTAACAAGGCGAACAGGATGGCCAGGGAGGCCTGCCAGAGTAACTAAGCTACAACGGAAGTAATAGTAATTGTAATTTCACAACTGCGCGAGAGCGTGGCAGACTTTTATTGGTCATTTGTATGCTATTAAGCCCATGTATACCAAGTATCAATCCAGGCTGATGAAGGCTTGATCCACGTCAAGTCCAGTTCAAGCGTGGTGCAGAGATACAACAGACAGCCATGCGGGAACTCCATTTCGAGGCGCACTTACACAGCCCACCCTTGCTGTTGTTTTCCCTTTTTACGGGATTCTTCTGTCTTACAATCTTCTGCCCCGAAGGATAACACCTAATCTTCAGTTACCCAACAGAAAAGTGATCTTCTCATGAGTCTTCCAGTAACCACGCCAACCTAACTCAGCTCTAGTGATTATTTTAGAGTGGCTCTTAATGATTTCCAAGCGTAGAGTAGCAACTGAAGAGATCGCCTACCCAACTGTTTCACATTTTATGATATGGAAGTTAGCCATTGGTTTGGGCTCCCAGCTATTGGGCCTCCTCCAGCCCGATTTACAGCCAAGGCAGAATCCAGTGGTTGGCTTTATGAGCCACACCACAATGTACATTTTCTGTTTATTTAAGCCCATAGTAAGCGCACTTGAGCGCTGCATTTAACATCTCCAGATAACTGTGCGACTACTCCTGGTTACCTATCTCGCACACCGGCACACCTTACAAATTGCTTCACAATGCCTCAGGGAACCGACGATGGCGCCCCTAGCATTGGAATATGGATAAACGGACCCGGTACATTCATGGGAGGCCCTACACCCCTCAGTGCCGGTTCCGTCATTCCAAAGCATTCCACGATTACAATTGCTGCTCCACCACCACCACCTGCCCAGGCTTAGTGACCCAAGCGAAGAGCAACAATGATTCCAGTGGCGATTCTACGGATTGGGATGAAGAGTCGCCAGGCCTAGCGAGCACGGTCTCGGAATGGCGATGAACCATGGCCCACGGAGATTGCATCTCGAATTTGCGAGTCATCTCGGGTTTATACTCTACCGTTTGATGGGGACAACGAATCGCCTTCTCCCCGACACCAGTTACGAATGAATTCATCCATTTCAGAGCGCATTGCCACCCCAAATTCAATACAGAGGAAGCGACCGAAAGGCGGGTCTGGTTCATAGACTTTGCGTCCAAGGACAATAAAGCAGTCACTCCAGGATGTCCAAGATGTCCAAGATCGATAGCGTTTGGGACGTTCGGGATCGTTCCGTCGAGTGCAACAGGAGGGCAGCAGTCAAGGCTGCTGCGAATGGCATAATCTTTTAAATCGGAGTTTAGACAGCCGCGAGGGGATGAATGGATTCAGCTCGAGTCTTTCCGGGGTGGGAACAAGGGGTTTCCTCAAGTACGGTAGTCAGGTTTCGCCAATCAAGACTGTATGCAGAAGCTTGCTTGTGGGTTATTTGAGTCATCTTTAGTATTGATAGATGAGGGCGTATGGGTAGTTACCGAACTGTGATTGTGACTGTGATTGTGCCGTGGGGTAGAGATGGCTTGTATAGTGCACGATAGTCAGCAATAGTCCAGCTGTTCTAGACCAATCTTCAATCGCCTGCTCGAGAATTGTCGCAATAGCTATTCATTTATTATATATCCCAGTGCTTTCTCCTTAGCCATATTTGGGACCTGGGCGATTGATAAGAGGATGAGGTTATTCAGGTCGTCAAAATAACGACAGAGCGTGGCTTATTAGCCAGCAACTAACCTTAGTAGCCCGCGGGTTATCCTCGTCCCCCCACTCCTAAATTAGTAGTAAAGCGTCATCTCTCAGTCAATGCCCTCATCGTCCAAATCAACAATAACACTCATTTTCCTAGAGAAGCAGACCTTACAAGCTTGGTCAGCGACAGGAGGAAACAGTCCGGTTTCTGTGTCACCTTACACGCTTCAACCCTTCCCTTGAAGCTGCTTCTCCCCCGCACATACTCAACCCCCTCGGCATGCTACGCCGAGTCTTTTCCATCATGGCATCGTCATCCCCCAAGCGTTTTGTCCCGTTGAAGAAGGGCCCCCATGACGTTCCCAGTGACACTCCCGCTCTCCGGGGCGTCGTCTTTGACATGGACGGCACGCTTTGGTAAGATCGGCGCTTCCCCTTGCTTCGTTTATCTAGTTATGCGCCTCGGAGGTTTTTTTACCCCAGCCAGTCCCCCCGGCTCGGCTCGTTACCCTACACCGAGGCGTAGGACCTGGTTCAAGAGGCCTTGAAGGTGGAATATTGAAGGATAATGGCTTGCAGCGTTGGAATTGGGATGGTTCTTGGCTGTTGTTGTACCACTTTACTTCAGACTACCATTCAATTGGGTTGTCATACACTGAATATGAGTGCTAACCCCTCACAGCCAACCTCAGACTTACATGTTTGGAGAGATGAGGCAAGTCCTTGGAATCCCAAAGACAACAGACATCCTCGAGCACATCGACACCCTCCCAGATGACGAGCAAAAGAAGGCCCTCGAGTCCATCCGCGCCATCGAGCGCGAGGCCATGAAGTCGCAGACCCCGCAGCCAGGCCTCATGACCCTCATGGCCTACCTCGACGCCAACTCCATCCCCAAGGCCATCTGCACCCGCAACTTTGAGGTCCCCGTGCAGAACCTCCTTGAAAAGTTCCTCGAGGGTTCTCGTTTTCACCCCGTCATCACCCGTGACTTTCGGCCACCCAAGCCTGACCCCGCTGGCATCCTGCACATTGCCAAGGACTGGGGCCTGCAGGACGGGACCGGCGAGGGAGACGCCAGCGGACTCATCATGGTGGGCGACTCCATCGATGACATGACAGCTGGGAGGAAGGCCGGTGCTGCGACGGTACTCCTGGTCAATGACGTGAATCGAGAGCTGGCCGAACACGTCCACACGGACCTGGTCATCAGCACGCTGGATGAGCTGGTTGATATTCTCGAGCATGGCTTTGTTGGACGGGTAATGGATGATGAATGAAATGGGGGAAAAACTAAGACAACACGGCGCTCTGTAGGACATGTATCACCTAACCGCTGAACAAGAACGATACCAATTTTTTTCTTCACCAAGCAAAAGAAAGATCCCTACTCAAACGCTGATTTCATTTCATCTGGCTTTCCTACGTGGTCCTAATTCCTGTACGAGGGCCCTCCTCCTACACGGCTAGATACAGAAGAAAAAACCCCCAGAACCGAGATCGAACCAGATCCGCTGCCTCCTCAAGAGATAGATGTGATCAGGCCCCTGGTTCTAGACGAGCTATGTAGTGATTTGAGTGTGATGATGGTCTGTCTAGAGACCACGATAAACATGTTCAAAACAGTGCGCCGAGGTATGCTAAACGAGTATCAGGGGGGGCTGGGCCGCTGTTTTCAATATGTGCGGGAAGAGGGGTGTAAAAGTGTACAGCTTTTGGGCATCACACGGTCTGAGGCGCTCTATACGCCATAGCCCGGGTTTGGCGGCAGTCCAAATCTTCGGTTCTCCCTTCGCAGCTCGTCGGGAGTCTCCTTTCGAGGTGGGGGAGGGGGAAGAGGGCCACCAGGGGGAGCTGGTCGGACCGGCAGGCTGAACGTCGTAGCATTTGCGCTCATAGGGCCAGCGCTCTCAGGGTAGCCCGACACCTTGGGGATCGAGTTTGTCGTGGCGACACGGGGCAGTCCAGGATGCGCCGAACCCGGCGTGCGGGCAGAGCCATAGCCGTTGCGAGGTGGCGATCGGCTGTGGCTCGAACCGTACTGATCCCGAGGAGAGATGATTCCAGCCCCAGCAATGGGGATCTCGCCAGAGGTGGGAGTATGGCTTCGGTCTTCGGGTTGCGGCTGGCTCTGAGTAGGGGAATCGCTCGACCGGAGGAGCTCCTGAGTCGCGGGGGAAAGTTGAGGGGCAAGATGGGATTTCCGGTTGTCACGCTCAATCAGTCCAATAGCCCACTCTCGAAGATCGACTGGTGTTCTCTTGGCGGCTTGAACAAAGGGATCGCGTTCCTGGTTCCGTTAGTAAATGTCAGACAGGCTGGGGGGCTGCATCTCTTACAAAAAGCTCCTGGGGAGTTGGTCGAAGTTCAGGCTCCTTGTAAAGACACTTCTGGATCATGTCCTCGAGGATGCTGGGGAATGCATCACTCTTGGGGAGCTTGGGCGCCGGCTCATGGACAATCTGCTGGAGCAGGTCCAGAATACCAGCAGGGGCGCAGTCACCATCTGACAGCTGTTCGCTCGCCGCAAAGGGGAACTTGCCAATGGCAAGCTCCATAATGCTGAGACCGAAACTCCAAACATCCGACTTGACCGTGTACTTTTCTCCCTGGATTCGCTCGGGGGCCATGTAGGTAGAGGTTCCAACAAAGGTGTCGGCGATGGAGTTGACGAGCTCGCCCGAAACACCAAAATCGCAGAGCTTGATATGACCTCTCGAGTTGACAAGAATATTGGATGGCTTGATATCACGATGCATGATGTGATGCTTCGTGTAGAGATATGTCAAGCCGCCAAGAGTGGCTTCGGCAATCTTTCCCAGCACATCGACGCGGACAGGGCCAAACACCTTCGAGACTCGGTCAAGAGCACTAAAAATCAAGTCAACCATCGCATCCCCTGTGACTAGGCCAAACCATACTCACCCAACATCCATGTACTCCATGCACATAATAACATCATTGTTGGGATTCAAAAAGGCACCGTAGAATGTAACGATGTAGTCAGAGTGGCATCCGTGCATAATCTGGAGTTCTCGAACGATTCGCTTCCGTATCTCTCGCTTGGCTTCGACGTGAATGACCTGAAACCATTAGTGTCTTGCAAAGTTGGGGCCGTGGTGGTGAGCCTACCTTGCGAGCCATGACAGTTCCTGTTGTGAGGTGCCTGACTTTGCTAACGGTGCCGCCGTTGCCAGAACCCAGTTCCTTGACGATCTCGAGGTCTTCGGGTCTCAGATCCAGCTTGTACTCGATTCCAATCTCCAACTGCTCGTCCCTGCCCGCATCTTGACTCCCCGAGTTGTAGTCGTGTCGGTTGGTTTCGGCGGTTGGTGGGGGTCGAGGGGCGGCGGCTTTGAGGGCAAGGCCTTTGACATTTTTGCGCTTCATGGAGCGCGGAGCAAAGGGATCGGCCATGATTACGTCGGGTGAGCGATCGCGCTCGTCGAGTGAGGGTAGAGGAGAGGTAGAGGTTGGGCGTAGCGAGGCCTGAAGTCGAGTTCAGTCAGACACAGCCAGTGTCTGGCTGGTGCTCCCCGCGACGGAAGATCGGGGACGAGGACGGAGGAAAACGACAGCTCACGGGAGCCTGTGAAGATGACAAGTGCTGAGATGCACGAGTATCGACCAAAGCAGCGACCAGAACAAGAGCCGCGTCGATCGAAGGGGGGGTCGAGGGCCGTGATGATATTCTCGCTTGGAATTGCTGTTCGGTGAAGTGATCTGGAGTCCAGATGGCGTCGGAGCACACTGTGACTAGGTCGCAGCAGAAGATGACTGGATGCCGTCGCCAAGGAGAAGAAAGAGTTCTTTGACAGAATGCGAAGCAAAGAACCAAGAGTATCCGTCGACCGTGGACTTATTAAGAGGTCTGGTCAAAGCGTCGCTGAAGATTGCACGGGGTGTCGTCTATCACGGCTCCTGGTTAGGCGCGGACAGGCAGGACAGTGGCCAGTGGAGGGCGGGGTTCGACCAACGATAACGTGACGGGAGTGGCTGGAGGTGCGCTGAGCGAGCTGGAGGCGCAGGCGCAACAAAGGACCGTACGTCGAGAGAACCAAGGCGGCAAACAAATCACATCAAGGAAAGGGGGGCCAAGACGGGTTTGCGATACAATCACCGTCTCTACAAACCAGCAGCGGCGGTCATCCAAATTATGTACCTCAGATCTGGTGGGCCACTCGCTGTAAGGGGAGAGAAGACGACGGGACGGAGTAAAGGCTTATAACACGGAGTAATTATAGCGGCTGATTGAGGCCCAGCCCAAGCCCAGGAGGTGATGCCCCTGGTTGGCGATTGGGGATGGAGACTGGCCAGGTAGGGATTTGAGACACTCCACGCCTCGAGCTAGGTGCACGCATCGACTCAGGATTGCGACGAGGTAACATGGGAGCTGTGTGATAATTTAGGTCCTACATTAGATTCATACGACAGGTCAACCAGGTCAACCAACCCCCCATCTCCCGGCTCCGTCTGGTCGACATCCGTGACTGCCGTAAATCACGACACTGGTAGAATAAGAATACGCGGCATCCATTCAGATAGGAGGTTCAGGCGAGGCTTGACAGGCATGATTTTGTCCCGCGGTTGAGCATGAAAAAAGGGATGATAGACCAGACGCTCCTGCAACCGCCGGTCGATTCGGCACTATCACGAGGTCGGCACTTGGACCAGGTTTGAGTGAGATTTTGGAGACTTTGACGAATTGAATCCAGCTCCGTTTGCAAGAGAGTGAGGTTGCATTAAGAAATTCACCATCGGTGTCGCGCATGGAGCCAAACGCCTTGTCCTTGTGTAGGTAGGTTATTATCCAGACCAGCATCAATGAGGAGGCTCAACTTTCATGGATCACTGGATGAATGATTATGTCAGGAATCCTCCTCGGCGCCCCGAATTCTCTGCATAGCACCATGCCTAATACGAAAGGGGAAGTTCCAGCCACAACGCCACACTCTTTGTCGTGTGTGCTCTCATGGCTGATCCTAAGATATTTGAACGAATATTGTAGTTAAAGTAAAGAGTAGAATGAAGAAATCGAATTGAATATTGTAAGAATTGATTCTAGAAACCTCGAGAGACCGCTCTTAGGATGTACTTCTATTTGAGTAAATGTCAGGGCAGTGAAGAGCTTGTAGACGCCAAAGCTGAGGCAGGCTGCACTCCTTCGGCTCGGAACATCACCGCTTCCGAGCACCCCTGCCAGTCGCGACAAGGCTGCACGCTGCACGTGTGTTGCTCTTCCAGCGCATGTCCAAAAAAATACCAAATACCAGAAGCTTTCCAGGAAAGCTCATCATCAAACTTCTCCCATCTTTATTTCCTCTTTTCTGCAAACGCGAGTCCAGTGAGCCTGGGAAAAAGCTCGCGACCGACTTTCTCGCTCAACTCTCGAGCAATCGACCCCCGAAGCCGACCAAGAAAGCTTTGTTGCCTGCGCGGCAGCATCGCAAATCGTCAACATGAGCAACAGCATGCGCGATTTAATCTCTGGGGAGGCCGAGTTGGACGACGAGGAGGACGACGAGTCTTTTGACGAGGATGATGGTGGCGACCGTAGACGGAGACCTGCCGTCGAAGACTCGAGCGAGGAGGAGGAAGACGATGACGATGAAGAGGAAGCTCGCAAGGTTTGTTTTTGGTCTCAAGCCTCTAAAATAAGGCACCGTGGCTTATGCGCCGATTCTACAGGTTCGCGAAGGTTTCATCGTCGACGAAGATGAGGACGAAGACGACGTTGACGAGGATGACGCTGATGTGCGACCCGTGGTCAAAAGAAAGCGAGAGCATCGCGACCGCGAAGAGGAAGAGCAACTGGATGAAGATGATCTAGAGCTGATCGGCGAACAATTTGGCGAGCGACCTAAGCCTCAGAGTCAGGTGAGTTTTCATGACGGCAGCTTGCGCGACCTCGACCCCTTGGCACCTCTAACCTTGACCCCAGTCCCAGTACAAACGTCTTAAGCGCGGCCATCGTGGTGAAGATCGCGCATCCGAGCGTCGCGGCCTAGAAGAAATCTTTTCCGACGACGAAGATGACGCGGGCGAGCAACGAAACTATGGCAGGTCATACCGAGGACAGGTCGACGAGTTTGAGGACTTCATCGAAGAGGACTTCCCCGACGACCCTGATGTGAAAGCACGGGAGATGGAAGATGCTGAAGTCGCTCGACCCAGAGATCGCGGTGTTGGTCATGTCATCGACACCACCAATCTGGACAAGGACGCGTTGGACGACATGGAGGCTATCTTCGGCAATGGTGAGGACTATGACTGGGCACTCCAGATGGAGGAGGAGGAAGAGGACCGTGAAAGGGAGGAGCAGGCCATCGAACTCAAGGATGTGTTTGAACCGTCCCAGCTGAAGGAGAAGCTCCTGACCGACGAGGATAACGAGATCCGTTTCACCGACGAGCCTGAACGATTCCAACTCGACCGAAAGAACTTCAAGAACCTGCAGCTCACCGCCGAGCAGTTCAGAGAGGAGGCACGATGGATTACCAACCAGCTGTGGCCAAAGAAGGGCCTAGCTCCCGATCTGCAGAGCCCATTCGGCAAAGCTGTTGGCAAGGTCCTCGAGTTCTTCATTGTCGATGAGGTGGAAGTGCCCTACGTCTTCCAACACCGCAAAGACTACCTGCTTCATACTCGAAAGACGCGCAACCCCAACCGCGACGATCCCGATGCCCCTGAATATGTCATCAGTGCCGAGAAGCTACTGAACCAAGATGATCTCTGGAAGATTTTGGAGTTGGATATTAAGTTCCGATCTTTTGTGGACAAGAGAAACTCGCTCGAAAAGACCTTTGAGAACCTTCGAGGTTTGGATATCAACGACTCAATTGTGGAGGAGATGATTCCCGAGGCCACAACCATGGAGGAACTCCAGGATCTGCAGGACTACTTGCATTTCCAGTATGGGCCCCAGCTCAAGGACCTTGCCGCCATGGCTGGCAACCTTTCCCTTACGAAGCGGCCGGGTTCCAAGTCGAATCTGCTGGAGCGAGTCCGTCAGGGCAAGGCGTACAACTTTGTTCGTGCCTATGGCATTACCGCGGACCAGCTCGCCAAGAATGCTTTGCGACAGGGAAAGAAGGTGTCTCCTGACGATGACGCTCAATATCCTATGGACTTGGCCGACAGCTTGATTGATGATAACTTCAGCACAGGCGATCAGGTCATGAACGCGGCACGACAGATGTATGCAGAGGAGCTGTTTGCCAGTCCGAGAATGCGCAAGCATTTCCGAAACTCGTACTACCAGGCTGCTGAGATCAGCTGTCGACGAACCGACAAGGGACTGCGCAGGATCGACGAGACCCATCCTTATTATGAGGTGAAGTACCTGCAGAACCAGGCCATCGCCGACCTTGTTCATCAGCCTGAGCTCTTCCTCAAGATGATGAAGGCCGAGGAGGAAGGACTGGTCAGCATCAAGCTTGATATGCCCACCAGATACGACTTCCGCAGGCAGCTCTATCAGGAGTTCGAGTCGGAGAACTTCAGCGATCGAGCGGAACAATGGCGGGAAGAACGCAAGAAGGTCCTCGATCTCGCATACCCCAAACTGGAGAAGATCATTGCCAAGAACGTCAAGGAAGTCATCCGAACGTTCTGTCAGGATGAGGTGCTCAAGATGTGCCGAGAAGAGTACGCCAAGCGACTCGACCAGGCGCCTTACAAGCCCAAGGGCATGATTTTGGGTACCACTCCTCGTGTGCTGGTTCTCTCCAATGGTATGAGCGACCCTGCTCGCGATCCCGTCTGCTGGGCTTGGGTCGAGGAAGATGGACGAGTGATTGAGCAAGGAAAGTTTGGCAATCTTGCTCGAGACGAGCGCCAGCGAGAGGACTTTGTTGAAGTTGTCAACCGCCGTCGACCCGATGTGATTGGTGTCAGCGGTTGGTCTGCCGATACCAACAAGCTCGTGCGTGACCTAGAGACTCTGGTTACCGAGAAGGGCCTCATGGGCCCAGAGTTTGAGGACCCAGACACAAACGACTACCGCACAGAGCCTTTGGAGGTTGTGGTGGTGAACGACGAGGTGGCCCGCCTGTACAAGGACAGCCCCCGAGCGCTTGCCGAGCACCCAAGCCTCAACCCCGTCACAAGGTACTGTGTTGCTCTGGCACGCTACATGCAGAACCCCATGAAGGAGTACGCGGCCCTCGGTAGGGATGTTACCTCTCTCTCTTACCACCCGTGCCAGAACCTCCTCCCCCCAGAGAAGTTGGCCAAGTACCTCGACTCGGCGATGGTCGACATGGTCAACCTGTGTGGTGTGGACATTAATGAAGCCATGACCGACAGTTACACTGCCAACCTCTTGCCGTATGTCTCGGGCCTGGGACCACGAAAAGCCTCGAGCGTGATAAAGGCGATCAATGCCAACGGCGGCGCTGTTAATACCAGAGATGAGCTCGTTGGCGATCCCGATAGCGGCAAGTTGCCAGTCGTGGGCCCCAGGGTGTGGAACAACTGCGCGAGTTTCCTCTTCATCGAATACGAGGCCACTAACCCGTCTTCTGATCCCTTGGATAACACGCGTGTGCACCCTGAAGACTACGAACTTGGCCGCAAGATGGCGGCCGACGCTCTGGAGCTTGACGAGGAAGACGTCAAGGCTGAGACAGACGAGAACGGCCCGGGTGCAATCGTGCGGAAGCTCTTTAAGCAAGATGAACAGGACAAAGTCAATGAACTTGTTCTGGAGGAGTATGCAGAGCAGCTCGAGAGGAACTACAGCCAACGCAAGCGAGCCACTCTGGAGACGATTCGTGCCGAACTCCAGGCTCCTTACGAGGAGCTGCGAAGGAACTTTGGCCTTTTGACGGCCTCGGAGATCTTTACCATGTTCACTGGCGAAACCAAGCTGACTCTCTGCGACGGCATGATTGTGCCCGTCAACGTACGAATTGTCAAGGATGACTTTGCCATTGTCAAGCTTGATTGTGGTATCGAGGGCAGAGTCGAGGCTCATGAAGCTAGCCACCGCGCGTCCATCAAGGAGGTGCTCAGCGTTGGACAGACGGCGCAGGCCAAGATCCTGGACATCAACTACAAGGATTTCATGGCCAAGTTGTCAATGCGGGAAGACTCGCTGCGGATTCCGTACAAGCGACCAATCAACTTTGGACGTGATGGGTGGGATTACGCCCTTGAAGCGGCGGACAAGGAGGAGCTGCGGGAGAAGGACAAGACCACGGGCCGAACGCAGCGTGTGGTCAAGCATCCCAACTTCAAGCCATTCAACGGTATCCAGGCCGAGGAGTACCTCGGATCGCAACCCAACGGTGAGGTGATTATCCGTCCCTCATCCAAGGGTAACGATCATCTGGCGGTCACGTGGAAGGTTGCAGATGGCGTTTACCAGCACATCGACGTGCTGGAGATGCAGAAGGAGACGGAGTTTTCGGTGGGCAAGCTGCTGCGCGTTGGCGGCAAGTACACGTACAGTGATCTGGACGAGCTGATCGTGGAGCACGTCAAGGCCATGGTGCGCAAGGTGGAGGAGATGATGCGGCACGACAAGTTCCAGAGCCGATCTCGGGGAGAGACGGGTAAGTGTGACAAGATGGATTGGATTAGACAGGGGACATGATGCTAACAAGGGGCTGCAGAGAACTGGCTAACGACATACATCAACGCCAACCCGAACCAGTCAACGTATGCATTCTGCATCGACACCAAGCACCCTGGGTACTTCTGGCTGTGCTTCAAGGCCAGCCGGACGGCCAAGGTGATAGGGCTGCCGGTGCGAACGATCCCGCAGGGCTTTGAGCTCAAGGGTTACCAGTACCCGGACATGCGAGCACTGTGCAACGGTTTCAAGCTGCGATACCAGAACGAGTTTTCCAAGATGGGACGTCGGTAGGTCGGCAGCCAGATAGGCAGGCTGAAGGGACGGCTAAGGGGCTAAGGGGGAGAGCGGGAAGCACATGTTTGATTAGACTTGGAATGAGGATGAAGCTGCAAGTGTACTTTAGGCGTAAGTTAATGAGTTTTCTTTTGCGAAACGAGGAGATAGAGGCGAGCTATGGCAGCAGGGAAAAATGAGAACCAAAACCAAGCTTAATCGACATGATTTGACGCATATCAAGCGGTTTGCCTAGGGGTGCATTCACATGAACGAGAAAGCCAACACTGTGAGATGAAGGCCGATGATAGGCACCCATTCGCCCTATCTCGAACTGACCTTTGACTCACTGTGCCTAGTTGACAATCTCATGGATGAGCATGATTGCGTATCATGTTGCGCCATAGACTGATAACTTTTGAAGAGCGATATCACAACTCAAACCTCGGAAGGCAACCGAGTTAAACTTGATAGGAGATGATACGATCAAGATAGAGTATCGCGATATCTATAAGCGTATGCAGGTAGTCATGACCATGAGGTGAACCATGATTACGGTCGCCATGGCCGAGATGGGCTGATAAGGTGCTTCTCGAGGGGGGAGTCAAAGGAAAGTCACGAAGCCAGCCACGCGCTAATGTTGCCAACTCTGAGCATAATGGCACATCTGAAGATATCACAAGCACTCGGTCTCGAGTTGCGTAATTCCCAAACAGTTTTGAACACTTGTCCACTGCAACTGAAGCAAAGAGTCGGTGATTGCGATAAGAATGGGGCATAGGGACGATCATGGGACCTCTCTTGGAGTCTACTGGTTCTCGTTGCTTCTGGAACGAAGCGGATACCTCGGGCGTGGTCGTCGCAAGAGGCGCCATGAGTGGCGAGCTGTGACGTGTGGCTCATGCATGAGCGATCGCGGAGGGGGGAAAGCTGAAGTCACAAAGCCGCGGTTTGATCTCATGGGTTATGTTGGTTCCATGAGGCTCAAATCGAGAACTAGCTGGAAAGATCTCGAGCTCAATTGAAGCTTGCAATTGGGCAATTAGAGCCCAACTTGGCTCAAACCCCTGAGAAGTTGCTCGAGTGCTTTCTGTTGTTCCAGGTGTCGTTCGGGAATGGGTCGATGAGATCATGTGCACCGCTGCGCCTGACGAACAGGAGCGCGTGGCCCGCTGAGTCAGTTCCAGTTTCGGGGACCCACTCGATGGATGTCAATGTCGGCCAGGCAAGAGCTCGAACTCCGAGAACGGCATCGGACTTGGGGGGGAGTTTGTAACTTGGCTATCCTATCATGATGGGGAACACTTGATGAGATCGGGTTCTCGTTACGTTGGAAGAATGGCGACCCACACGTTGGTTTTGGGAAGGAGGCTCGTCGGTAGGTAAAGGTAGATTTGGCGGGTGGTTCCCCGGCAGATGCGGCTCGTTGGAATTGGTCAATGTGACGCTGGGAGTAGTAAGAATCAGCCAATATCCGCGACAAGTCCTCTGTTTTGCATCTCGAGACGAAACAAGACGATGCAGGCACTTCTGGATCTCAATTGAGTCTCTCGAATGATGAAAGCATACTCACATACCCCTCGTATCTGTTGACGACCTTTTGCTCAGCTGTCACTATCAGCGGCACTCTCCTAGGGCGTACGCCGGTACCTGCGTACCCCGGATCCCCGCAATTTAGCGGATCCTCCTCTCTGCCTAAGTTGTGGCCAGGCGGACCGCCCGCCGCCGACCGCCGAAGAGAGAAAGGGAAGGAGGCAGGGAACAGGAGACCCCTGCTGCAGCTTGAGAGACACACCGACGTCAGTTGCTCTGCTCACCACGAGGTCACCTGGTCCTACACGCGCGCGCCGCCGCCGAGGGAAGAGGAGCTTTTGCTCACGCGTAACATGTTGCTGCTGCAAACGCACGCACCGCCTTGGTCAAGACAAGAGGGCGGATGGCGTGTAGGTGCCGCCAGTCAGAGAGGACAGCACAGCAAACTTGGCCATGGATGGGATAGCTAATCTGTCGTTTAAGCGCCGGGGGAGGGACGGCCAAGGAAACCCTGCTAAAGAATCTACAGTACAGTGCTGTACTAGATTTGGGAGGGCCAAGGGGAGGCGAGATTCAATTGAGCCCATTGACCACGGGCAATGGCACGAGCATCGTCATGGGATTCGAATTGCACAATCTGCATCACGGCCTGTGCTCAAATCACCTCAATTGTCTCTGCAATTGCTCGCAATCTCTCTCCGTCTCCTTTGTCCCAGGGGCTGGAATGTTTGTGACTCTTTCCCCCGTAGTGGTAACGTGCTTGTAGAGCTTCGGTCGTGAGAGGCATAGAGTTGGGGCGGCGGCTGCTTGCGTCAGGTCACGCGATAACGGACGGGATGGGGACGAGACCCGCCCGCTACTGTACCAAGACAAGATCCCCTCCCCACTGAGTTGAGAAGGTGGAGCCAGAGTGAGGCGCTGCTTGCACCGAGACCCATGATGGACCATCATCATCATGAATGATGGGGAAAGAAACTGGGCCCTTGGTTGCAATGACTCTTCCGTATGTGTTGGTCAATTGATCCATCCCAGTCTCCGGGGCCGGCACTCGCTCGCTTCCATCTTGTTGGGGGGAGATGCGAAGCTCACCTGGTAATCTGCCTACACAGGTACCTACCTATGTACTGTAGCAGACAGGGGAGGAGCTTTGGGAGCTTCCCCTCGTCGACGTCTTGCCTAGGGAACATCGGCCGGGCCATGACCTGATTGGGCACGAGGTGATGCCATCACCCAGCGTCCCTCGCGTGACTCTCGGGATATAAAGCTTCGGGGCTGTCCCTGGATTGCATCTCGCTTTATCCCATCCAGCATCTGTCTGCCCATCAACAACCATCAACGCCAACCAATTGCGAACCAACAACAACATCTCTTTTTGAGATCCAACACCTTCATCCGTCTCAATCACACCTCTCCAACAAGACTCCAACACACACATAATACAGGGATCCAGCCAACGGTTGATTCACTGTCTACATCCACTGCCTACACAATCAACCAACGCTCAATCGCCATCACCCAACACGTGCCCGTCTGCCTTGAATAAGAGCATCTGAGCAACATCTACACAAGGCATCGCAACACTTTACTCTCACACACTCATCAGCATAACATCGCCTCCCAACTAGTCCCTCACACCTCTTTCATCAAAAGTAAGTTTATAGTCTCCTTTTCCCTGCCGCCTCCCGCCACTTCCTCGTCCCCCTGCTCCCTCCTCCCTCCTCCGTCTCCCGGAGTCGAGGTATACACGGAGTACCTGCCTCGCCGCCCAGTACAGACTCCGGCACCCCGCACCCGCATGGAGCACCCAAACTCGCTCACCCGGGGAAGGGGCTCCCTGGCGATTGCCGTTCGTGTCTGCGTCTGTCTGGTGACGTTCGGCCGGGCCTCCATTTAAAAGCCATCCAAACCCCCTTCGTTCTCGAGCCTCTTGACCCCTCTTTCCCATCCTTCATCATCCTGATCATCCATCACTTGTCATCTACAACCTGTATCTTCGCATCAGCACGACTCTCCTCCATCTGTACCACCAAGCGTCTTCCCCTCTACACCTCTCACAAGTTAGCTTGTTGTCTGCCCCTCTGCCTCCAACCTCATGCTGACTCCATCTCTTGTAGTGACTCGCTCTCACAAGGCCAACGACCGTGACCACAAGGGTCTCGCTGAGGGCACCGCCCTCCCCACCGAGCATCTTCCTCGCTTCTTTGCCAAGCACGGCTATGCCGATGTCGACCCCAAGAAGGTGAAGAAGGACGGCTCTGGTCGAGGTAACTGGTATGTGACTTGGAAATCTCTTGACTATACAACAGCGCACTAACACGGCTACCAGGGGAACCGTCAACGACGACATCGCTGACGAAGACTTCACCTTTACCAACGCTCGTCGCCGCTCCAACAGCAGCAGCTTCTCACACCACGTCTCGGACTTAAAGACCAAGTTCGAGGTCAACGAGCCCGAGCCCGTCTTTGAGGAGTCGGTCCATGGCCCTGAGGAGGAGGACCATGAGGACCTCACCAAGACCGACTCTTCCGAGAGCGGCCGATCCTCCTCCTAATCGGCATATCGCATCCTCCTCGAGAGGTCGATAGTCATACGCTCGCTGCCATGTTTGGCAGCAGCAACTTTTTGAGGGTCCAACTGTACAAGGAACTAGGGGGGGGCAAGGTTTGATCTTTTTTTCTTAATGCAAGCATGAAACGACATGGAATGAAACGAATGAAACAACAGAATTATCAGGGGATGAATACTTGATCAAACGGATGGGGGAATCGGAACGGCAATTTTGAACGGAGTTGACGGACCCTCGTGGCTATTCACTGATCTCGACGTGGATCATGGTTTATGGACCGCCTGTGAAGACTTCTTTTCCTCGCGGCCAGATGTATTACTGTATCACTAGCTTAGCTTATCAACAAAGCGACGACAAGGCTGGAAAGATGCTCATATGAGCCCAGCCGAAACTACTGTTCCTTGCATGAGTTCCATGTCTTGTCATGACTATTTGTCTCATTAACATCAAATGCCCCTCTTACAACATGCATACCTATCCGATGAAGATGCGGTCTTTCAAATCCGGGAACCACTAACTCAGCTGGGCTGCCGGGCCTCAAGACCCGAGACCATCACGAGTTCACCTGCAGCAAATGAGAGTCGGATAGGGACATGCCCAGAAACCCATTGAGCGAATAACCAAAGCGGGTTGCCCTGTCTATCCTCGACAAAAAAGCCCCCTTCATCTCTCTCTCTCTCTTTTCTCTACCCCGCTCCCTCAAACTCCCCTCCAACACAGTATCAGGAGCAGCAGCCACGACGGCGCTGTCGATCCCTCGCTTGCGCCCATCCCCAGGTTGCTAGTGCTGGGAAGGGGTAAGCGTCACAGTGCTCCTGTGTGATACTGTGTGTGCTCTTTCGTCTCCCGACCGTGATGGAATGTACGCAGGGGAGTTGTCCCATTTGCTGCGACGGGAATGTATGGATGCCCGTAGATGGTGGTTGGTGGGTGTCGGCATGGTGATGCTGATGCTGGGTCCTGCTGGAACTTGTGTTTTGAAAGTTGCTTTTTTTTAAAGCATGTCTGTATTTTGGCCTCTCTGGGTAATGTACCATACATTACAATACCAATTGATTACCAGCATCTCTCTATCACTCTCTACCCATCTAAAGTCATCGTCCATGTCGTCGTCCTTATCGCTATCGCCATACATGACCACAGTGGAGATTGACCCTCCTGCGGATGTGACCTGCATCGCGATGGCCCGCTGTAACACCCCTAAACTTACAGGGGGGTTAGCAAGAACCCCGCGATACCCGGATGGGGTGGCGGGTTCCTCGTGGTTGGCCCGGGCGCTGGGTCAAGCCACCAAGGCTGGGGGGCGAGGCTGAGCTGTGGTCTGTGCGTTTTGGCACCGTCGAAATTTCCAAGGAGAGCTTGCGAGGCTGTGATGCTTGAGCTTCAAGCTTGCGACGCGACCAAGAATCAACGACGGCTCGAGGCGATACAAGGCAACAATTGGGAGGCCACTCTAGAAACGAGTTATTTCGCAATACATTTGGGCTAAACGCTACACAATATCTGTCTTGCACGGCCAACACAAGCGCAGTCTTGCCAAAACACCAAGCCAACCATCACCATGGCCGTCCCCCCAGCATATCACGAGTCCCTCCCCTGTAAGACTCTCTCGCCCGTCACTCGTCCAAACAAGGCTAACAAATATCCTCCCAGATGTCGACCCCGAACCCTCTCCCGAAGCTCTCGCCGCCGCCCGCGCCCTTATAACCGCCGAGGCAGCTACACAACCCCCCAAACCCTCCTCCCACCCAGAACCCTCCTTCTCCCCCGCCATAGCCGCCGAGCTCGCCCGCGTATCCAACTCGACGCCCCTCGCTCCCCTTGATCTCTCCCGCTACGAGGCGCCCTCCCCGAGCGCACCCCCTGCCGAGGCCCTCCCCTCGGCTGCCGTTGCCCACAGCTACCTCTCGTCGCGTCTCACCAACCTCGAACTGCTCGACCGATGGGGCAAGAATGCCTGGCTTCTCGGCAACCACGCCCTCGAGGCCGAACTACAGGCTCTTGAGCGCGAGCTCGCCGCCACCAAGCGAGAGGTCGACATTGTCAACCTCGAGAGACAGAAGCGCCAAGGCGCCGTGGGAGCAGAGATCAAGGCCCTTGACGATACCTGGCGTGCCGGTGTTGGCAGGGTGCTCGAGACCGAGGTCGCCGTCGAGGAGTTGAGGGGCAGGATCCGGGAAGAGCTGGCGCGGAGGGCGACTCAGGGCGATGAGCAGGCCCAAGGCCAGGAGCAGTAGAATGTGAGGATTTCAAGTTGGGGTTGATATTACATGACACTTCACGGGGTACATCATGGGAATGCTCAGAGATCAGCATTGACCCTTCACTTCGTAGGCGTTTTGATACCAAAGGGTTTCTTTTCTGTTTTGGACATGGCCATATTAGACACAATTGAAGAGCCAAACAATATCACAGGCGCTATTCCAAGGAGTCAAACACATATGCACGCTCATCGTTGTCCCAGTCATATTACCATATACTTTTATCATGCAATTGAGCGGCGAGTCATGCATAATCATGATGCTGATATCGACCAAGGTATCTGATCACTACCTACCTAGCCATGCTGTCTCAGGAAAGCGAAGGTGGGAGAAGAACCTCACAAAACGCCAACCACAAGTCCATTTCCTCCATGCATCACTTCACATCACGTCAACCCCTCAACTCGGATACAATCGTATCCAGACCGTCCACTCGAGGCAAATTGAGGTTACACTTGCTTGATCCAAACACCGCCCTCATACACCGAGAGGTTCTTCTGCTCATCCACCCTCCTGCCATAAACATACACACATCCGTACCAATCTTGTTGTTTACCCATCTACCCAGCATGCAGAGGATCCATCTCCTCGACGCCGGACTTGACGCCTTCGTACTTGGTCCGTCGAAGAATACCCTCCACAGGCCCCAACAATCGCTGGAACGCGTTCTTGCCCAGGCTCGCCACCTTGACGTCCGACGTGGCCACGACACTAGCTGCCCGTGGTGCATCATTGAGCAGTGCAAGCTCGCCAAAGAAATCGCCTTTGACGTAATGGCGCACCGTGTGCTCCGGGCTGCCCTTGTAGGCATCTGCCTCACCGTTCTCCAGCAGGTAGAACGAATGGCCGGGGTCTCCCTCGTTGATGATGATCTGTCCTGGCGCAAACTTCTTGGTCTCCAGAGCATCTGCAATCTTGGACCTCTCGTACGGTGTCAGACTCGCCAGCAGCGGCACCTCTTCGAGGAAGCTCTCGTACATCCGTCTTCGAGCAAACGTCGACTCCATAAGAATGCGTCGGAACGTCACACGGTCAAGAGCCCATAGGGTGCACCCAGGTTCCGCAGAGATAACGGTTGCGGCTCGAGGCGCGTTATACATGAGGGCAAGCTCACCGAACGAGCCGCCAGCTTGGATGTTACCAACCTGGTTACCCATACCGTCTGGGCCGGGCTGGAGAGTGCCCGCAGGGTTGACATAAACATCAAAGGATCCCTTCTCGACGACATAGAAGTAGTCGCCGGCATCACCCTGGCTGATCACCTGTACGACGGTCAATAAGACGTCTTTCATCTTTGGCTAAGCACAGCTTACCTTGATTCCCTTAGCAGGTATCGGTTTCTCAACCAGAGCGCCCAAGATTTGAGCACTCTGCTCATCCTCCAGGTGGCTAAAGAGAAAGTTGCCCTCAATGGCACGCTTGAGACGCTCAAGCTGGTCGGCCGACTTCTCATGGAAGGGGGGAGACCAATTATCATTAGAATCAGCGCCGGGCTTCAGAGATTCGGCAGACACTGAAGTCCGGCGCCCAAAGTTGTACTGGGCAGGATAACTATCTGGGTTCGGGGGTGTTCGAGAGCTGGGAGGTACATCGCCCGGGGCATCGCCGCCGAAGCCGCCGCCAAAGGGTCCTGAGAACAGCGATCCAGAGTTTTGCGCGCCAAAGCTGCGGTTTGTGGGTGATGTGATGTTGTCCGTCTCATCCTCTTCGATAACACGATGCATCAAGTTGTTCGAAGCTTGCCCTCTGTCTGTTCCAAAGGGGTTGCTATTCTCCCCAAAAGGGCTAGAAAAGGGACCGGCCATGGTTTCAAGGTACTTGAGGCTGAAAGTATTTATATAGATATCGTCGAGTGTTGTGCGAGACGACGCCTGTCGACTTTCCAGCCGAGAAAAGAAGAGGCCGGCGCCAATTTGGAGGGATCGAAGGGAAGGGGAACGGCTGTTGTTCAGGCTCCTATGTCCTCTTGGTAAGCTTCCGGGAAAACGGAGAGTTTGGTAGTCCGAGGGCGATCGCAGATGGGGCGTGAAGCTGTAGTGATTCGCGAGACGGCGGCAGGTGAAGCGAGGCGAGGGGTAGAAGTGTGATGGAGGTCAACCTACAGCTATCCAAGCACCCTCGTAGACGGTCTTCAGAGCAGACAAGCTAGGCCAAGGTCAGCACAAGCTGCAGGTGAAGCTGGGATAAAATCAATGGCGATTTGGAAGCAGCAAGGGGGTGGGTGCCGTGCAGGAAAGGGAGCTCCGGGGTCTGGGCGCTAAAGATGAAGCTGGACGCGGGCTGCAATCCGCGCTTGAAAGTGACGTGTTGTGGCGGGGCCTAGATCAGGACCCTGTTGCAAAGTCTATGCGTAGCTCAAAAGGGTGAAGTGATGAATCAAGTGCAAGACAAGATACTCTTGGCGTGCAGCATCAACGACAAAGGAAGTGGAAGGGAGGGCAGATGGTGGCTGTAGCGCTTGAAAACGAGTCCTTCAAGGTCTGAGGCCGAGGGGAGAAGTATCCGAATGGTGATGATGAGATGACCCAAGAGGGGTGGCGTAGCGAGATGCGTTCGAAGCTGAATGGCGGGACGGCGCAGGGAAGCAGGAAAACAGGGTTAACTCACGCTCAATCCTAGCAAGGTAGACCCCAGGAATTCGGATTTGACCGAAGGATGAAGGTATTCCGTGAGTGTTCTAGAAATCAGGTACCGACGAGGGCCGGACCGGGGTTGGGTCAGGATGGCGGGGGAAGGATCAAAGCTGTAGGCGGCGGCGGACTGAAGTCGAGAGGTCCGAGAGCTGGAGGCGAAGATGAAGAGGCGAGATGTAAGAGAGAGGAGGGGTCATGACATGGGCCTGGAGCGGCCAAACCGAGGAGGAGGAGAAAGAGAGCAAGTCGCAAGGCGAGTGGGGTTGAGCTTGGGTTGCTTTGCTTGACGTCCGTTCTTTTGCGCTTGCTTCCCCGCCTTGCCGTGGTCGTCAAATGAACAAGGGAGTCGAGGAGAAAGGCTGCAGGTTATAGAGATGGAGTTTGAGATGTTGAAAGAGAGAGAGTAAAAGGAGAAGCCGATGAAGGAAGAGATGAGCGAGCAGAGAGTCAAAAGGCAAGAGAGACCTGACTGACTGACGAAATGGGGAGAAGTGGGGGAAGTGAAGGGGAAGGTGAGAGGGGAATCTTGTTAGTTAAAGCGAGAGACTTTCCCAAGATGGTTGCCGCCCAGGGAAGCTTTCTAGAACGAGTGCGCACGGGCCAGTCGACGGCACGGGCTCCTCGGGCACTTGTTCCACAGGCCGTTCCGCTGCTCTTCGATGCAGCTCCCGGACTGGGAAGCTGCTATTGACCTCTAATGCGCCGTGATGCCAACCGCAGAGATGGACGCATAGACTAGGTACAGTAGGTGATCGCTCCATCACCAAGGCTTTTACCCTTTCAGCAAAACGTCCGGAAGCAGAATCAACGCATGTTTCGGGCCCCCGTCGGTGGAGCCGCCCTCCTACTGAATCCTCTGCGGACGAACCCAAACGATGGCTCTGGTATGTGGTAGGGCGCTGGCTCCAAGCTAGCTCCTTGCCACCTTTCTCCCCTTGACCAGAGCTGCATGCCATTTCCCTAGAGATCATGCTCGGCGGTGTTATACCCGTGCCTCGCTCGTCTCATGCTCGATCATCTGGGAGCGACTACTTGATCAGACTCGGATGGCTCCACGGCGCCGGGCTGCTAGATCAGCCCTGGGACCGTCCATGTCGCCCCCGCGTAAGCTCCCCGGGAGCTCCTAGCTCTCATTCCGGATGGTGGCGGCCAACTACACCACTTTGAACAAGAACAATGAATGAATCGAGTGGACCGCCTCCGTCCGTAGATGCATTGCAGCCTGCTACCTAGTTATTTGCATGACTCTCTTCGTCATGTTTGCTACACCATATCTTCGGCACTTGTCCCTCCAGCTCGCGGCTTGCTCTACTGCTGCTACTGCAGCTATCCCGATATGCACCATCCTCCAACCTGCACAGCAAGAAGCTGCCGTGTCACTCTTCTCCTTGCCGTATCCCCCACATCACGCCACACGTCTTCATCTCTGCAAACATTATACCCTTTTTGAACTGATTTCTCTTGAGCCAACGATGCGCTACATACGTAATACATGGTTGGCCTCTGTGAAGCCTCCACCCATCATTGAACACAGCAGCTCCTGTCCCTCAAAAGCTGCTCGGGTATCGTTCCTGGCTGGCAATGATAAAGTACAAAAGTCCTCCTCCTGCTCATCTTCTCAATCACGCATCCCCAAGTCTTTCTCCCCCATCATCCAGCTACGCTGCTCAGCGTCCATCATCATCCCCTGCTCGGTAGCAAGTACAAATATACAACAAAAGATAACAAGACAAGGCCGCCGCAATCGCAACCATAAACAAAACCCCCCAAGAAACCCCTGCGCCAAAGAATAAAGCCGTCCGGTGCAAATGCATTCGTTTGATCCCCCAAATCCAAGCTTGGCGCCAGCAACGCGGCCTCACGCTTGTGCCCGTGCCCGTGCCCGTGCCCGTGTGCCTGTCAAACGCCGGCTCCTTGCACGCCTTGCCTTTCCATCCTTCTTCCTAAATCCCATATCCAGTGTCCACCTTGGGACGCGACCTGGAGCTTGAACTCCTTGTCTCGTACCCTTTAGTGTGTTTGCAGTAACATCAAATAATCCATCAGACATGCCTTTCAACAGATCGAAATCCCCAGCTGCTGATGGTTGGCAGCTGCGCATAGTTGGCCCTGCACCATAGGACCCCACCACTAGGCACGAGTCCAGGAGCGTGTCCAACATATCCATGTCATGGCTCTCTGTGCCCTCCCAATGGCTCTTTAAGCCAATTTCCACGGTGTGGGGGGGTCTATCCGGACTCTGGAGAGTCGGCTTCATATCTCGTGGCCCAGTCGCAAGACATAAGTCCAAGGCTGCGTCCAGCATCTCCAGATCCTGACTCCCCGCACCCTCCCACCATGTTTTTATATCAATATCAGGACGACCATTCGGGCTCTGCCAAGTGGGTTTCATGTCCTATGACCCAACCGCAAGGCATGAGTCCAAGACTGCATCCAGCATATCCATATCCTGGTTCTCTGCGCCCTCCCACCATGTTTCTGTGTCAATGTCCATGGCGTCGGGGTGGCCGTTCGGGAGCTCGTACACTCTTCCGCCGTTGATCCCTGCCACATGGTTTTCTTCCACGTAGCCTTCTGGACCCTGATCGTGGATCCAGGTGTAGTCGTCCCAGTTCTCCAGCTCGCCTTCTCGGTACCCGTACAGAACTTGTGTCATGAGTACCGGGAACTGTGCCATTCCTGTATCGGCCATTTCCAACGACAGGCGCAGGTCTGCCATGCCCAGAGGTCCCCTCTCGCTCGCCGACTTGGACTCAATCGGGAGAAGCCCGCTCTTGTCCCGGGATATCTCGCCTCGCATGGCCGCATCTTCTTCATACTCGAGTTGTTGCTTATACTTGTGCGTCTGTATCCACGTCGTTCCAACGCCAAATCCGGCACTGCCAGAGTCGCCAGGTCCGTTACTCCGTGTGCGACTGAACACTTGTGTCAAGACTTCCTTGATGAATGTCTCTACAGCAACCGACATGAACTGAGGAGCATCTCCAGCGTGTCCGCTGACAAGGCCTGCCTCATAACAAAATGGTAACATCCGGCCTGAGATCATACCGATATCGGGGAACTCGCCGGATTCGACCGCCAAGGGTTGGGCATATCGTTTTCGAATCTCGAGGTCAAAGTCTTGCGCTATCGTTAGGACACTCGTAGAATGCGCGAACATGCCCGATACTTACTCATATTATTGATGACCCCTGCGCTAGGGGTAGCATCCATCACCATGGACGGCTTGCGATGGGCATCTGTAAAAACATGGGATATACTCTCGTGAGGATCCCACTTGGTACATGTTAGTGGGTGCGACAAAGCGGGCTGGGATGCACAAACATCATTGTGAACCAAGTCCTTGATGCGCCGTCGGTCTCGCGCAGGCAGTTGCATAACATCTCCCTTCAACCTGCGCTCGGCGGCATCGCCTGATACTGGTTTGCTCCCGGTGGCAGCTGCGGGCTTGTCGTTGGCGCTGACCCAGGGAGCCAGCCCTTGGTCGGGCATCTCACGGGTGACATTTCCGTAGATGGCCGCTATAAGGTTATTATGTAGATGTTCCTTGTCGCCGGGGCCTGCGAGGATGGGGTCGATTCGTTCCGAGTATTCGGCCTGGTTTAAGCGTCCTGGGCGATGAGGTCAGTATGCGCAACCGTAGATGCAATGCGCACGACACCTACCGGTCAAGAACTCGCTGGTGGAGGCCTTGTAAATGGGCCATTGTTCGTTGCCGATGGCGGCCTTGAGGGCGGCATACGGGGCTTCGAGGTCAATTCGCGCAGGGATGATCTGGCTCGACTTTGCGATTTTGGGCGCCCCAGTGCCAGAGCCAGCGAGGGTCTTGTTGGAGAGGATAGGAGTCGAGAGGCTGATGGATGGGCGACTCAGAGCCGCGGGGTCGATGTCGGGCATCTTGACAGGAGACGAACAGGCGACGGCGGCGTCGCGTGCGGCAGTGTAGCGCGGCGCGACACGGAGAAAAGACGCATGAGTTGGATAGAACGAATGGCTGCAACTCTGCGATCACGATGGAGGTATTAATTCGATGGGAAACGCATTCTGCGGTGTCTAAGTTGATGAAGCACCCTCTAACTGTTGACGTGAGGTAAAGGGTTGATGGTTGGAGTGTAGTCCTTTTTTTGCCGCGAGGCCTGACAGAGGCGGACATCAGAGCATGGCCGAGGTAGTGGGTACATAGTTGTGCACACAGATTAGTGAGCTGTGCCGAGTCACCGCTACTTTCTAGCTCCCGCACCCTCTCACCCAACAGCCTTGAACCACCACCAAACTCTCACTGTCGCGTCTGGCGCGTCTGAACCAAGTCAACACTATACTTCACAAATATACCAGATTTGGCGAATCTGCCTGCGCAAGCCCAATTCTTCCCGTTTTTGACTCTTGCGAGCTTCACAAACTCATCCATACGCTCATACTGCACCTGCTCGTCCTAGGTCGCTTGCGACGATGCCGTCATGGCTCCCGACCGCATAACGAATGCCATCGACAGCTTGATAACCCACCTCGTGCCCAGCAACCCCAACGACAATGAAGAAGTCGCCCAGGAGCGCCATGATACTTGCTTTGAAATTGTCAAATCCATCATAGACAGGTAACCAACTGCCTTGCCTATTAATCCTGTACCATCAACCGCTAACCAGGCCCTCCACAGCCCGTCCTCCCCCGCTATCTCTTCCGACGTCAACCATGCCTCCGACCTCATAAAGCGAAAGCTCATCCAGAGCAATCCCACCCAAGCCCTCCGATTCTCGAACCTCTACACTCGTCTGCTCTCTCTACCTGTGCTCGAGCACAAGTGGGCTATCCTCTACTTGCTCTACCAACTGGCTGATTCTCCAGACCCCAGCGAGCCCCTCCCACTGAGCCCTGTGAAGCCGTCGGCGCCCAACTACCGAGACGCCATAAACCGCGATGCTATAAAACGTCAGGGCCGGGAGCGTGCCACCAAGACATCTAGACAAGAAGAAGAGCAGTTCAAAGAGGCCTTTCAGCCAGAAGGGCTCAAGAAGCTTCCACCAAAAGAGCCCAAAAAGTCGGGCAAAGATGGGGACCCACGGCCTGAAGCGCCCAAGAGAGACGTCTCTCTCAAGTCAACGTTGCTAGCGAGCAACTATTCAGAGATCGAACCTCCGGAATCAGTCATCCTCAGAGACCTTCCCTTTACACTCCAAGGCCTATCTTCCACGACATTACCGTTTCCCAAATCAGACACCATAAGGTTACCTCCAACTCTACCTCTACCAATCGTCTCTCTACTCCACACTTTGGCGGAGCCCTCGCTACTATATCGCGGCCTCGATGGCTTCTGCAAGACTCCTGCCAAGGGACTTCTTGGCCAGAGCTTGAGAGCGGCCATTGGCAGTGAGCTCAAGTCATATCTTAGCTTGATTGCTACGCTAGAAGGGCAGATTCGAAGAGCTTTAGCCTCTTTGGATGAGGAAGCGCCACGGGCAGGCATCGGGAAAGCCGGCGTGACACTGAAAAGATGCGTGGTCTGGACTCGCGAGGCAACCATGGGACTCAGGCTGATGAGTCTCATCGCTGAAGAATCTGAAAAGAAGAAGGGAGGCCAGCTCGTCTCGCTTATCCACAGCTTCTCATCGTCTCATGGAGATCCTGTCGTGGCTGCCTTCGCAGAGCGACTCCTGGGGAGCTTCACACGGCCGTTTTACGACATCCTGCGCCATTGGATATACGACGGTGAACTATCAGATCCATATCAAGAGTTCTTTGTCAGGGAACAGGCTGCCAACAAGAACCCTTCAAAGGCCAAGGGGGCGGGCAACGTCTGGGAGGACAAGTACGAGATCGCAACAGACATGATTCCGAGCATCATCACCCAGGATTTCGCCCAAAAGGTGTTTCTGATCGGCAAGTCGCTCAACTTTATCAGACACAGTTGCGGTGATGCAATGTGGGTTGAAGACTACTCCAAGGCAGCCTCCAAGGAGCTCCGGTATGGTGACACGGCCACGCTGGAGGCTTGGATCGACGAAGCCTACAAGACGACCATGAAACGACTCATTGACTTGATGGCCAACAAGTTCCATCTGTTTGAGCATCTGCAGGCGTTGAAGAACTACATTCTCCTGGGACAGGGAGACTTCATTGCCCTCCTGATGGAGTCACTGGCTGCCAACCTGGATCGTCCTGCTGGAGCACAGTACAGACATACGCTGACGGCGCAGCTGGAGCACGCCATTCGAGGCTCAAATGCTCAGTACGATTCGCCCGAGGTGCTACGGCGTCTGGATGCACGAATGCTCCAACTGTCACACGGTGATATCGGATGGGATTGCTTCACACTCGAGTACAAGATCGATGCCCCTGTTGATGTTGTTGTGACTGAATGGGGCAACCGGCAGTACCTCAAGGTCTTCAACTTTCTCTGGCGCATCAAGCGTGTGGAGTTTGCCCTGCTGTCAACCTGGCGCAAGTGCATGACAGGTTCCCGTGGCGTGCTCCAGAACTCAGACCCTGCCGTCGCTCAGGCGTGGAAGTCGACACGTGGAGTTCTCGCCGAGATGATTCACTTTGTTGGTCAGCTACAGTACTACATCCTATTCGAAGTTATTGAATCCTCGTGGGGCGAACTGCAGAAGCGCATCCAGAAGGAGGACTGCACTCTGGACGACCTTATCAAGGCGCATACACGCTATCTCAACGACATCACGCATAAGGGTCTACTTGGCGCTAAGCGACGAACGCACAGCGCAGATGAGGATGACCGCACAACCTACATGATGCAGCTCGGAGAGATCCTTAGGTTCATGCTCAGCTACCGAGACTCAGTTGACGGGCTCTACAGCTGGAGTGTGTCGGACTTTACCCGGCGACAGGAGGCCGATGTACGGAGCACCACGCGGTTCAACGACGAGCACGACGACACTCCAGCAGCAGGCTCGGGGGCTGTAACGTCCGAGTTTCCCGTCCTGCGGGAGCGGCTGCGGCATCTGGGCGTATCATTCAGGACCCGCCTGCAGATCCTCCTTGGCGATCTCGCGTACCAGCCAGACGTGGACATGCGGTTCCTGGGTGTTGCCATGAACTTCAACGACGTGTACCAGCCTACGAGGAGGAAGACCAAGGTTGCGGGTTCCTCAACAGCGACGCGCAGTGCATCAGCATCGAGGGGTTGAGGGGGGTTTCTTGTTTGGGCGTGGGCGAGCGAGCGCTGGGCGTGGCTCGACGAGTTGGAGAATCGCCGAGTGCATAGCGATGGGTATCATGCTTGTCTGCGGGAATCCGGAGTTAATACACATGTTATTTGGCGCAATGCCGGCCGGTATAACACTTCCGATGCCCTTGTGATGTTTTGACGGATTCGAGCTAGTTCCCAGGGCTTGTCACCTTGGTGAACGGGAGGCAAGGCTGGTCTAGTTGGTTCTCGGGGCAGGCAACAGTCTTGGTGTTGCTATTATGGTATCTTTGAGGCCCAACCTTATGCATGATAGAGTTGCCAACTGGCGGGCCAGAGCCTCGTGTAATCTCCATCGCATTTGAGGTTCTTGATGGTGGTCCAGGGTAATCAGATAAGTCATGAGTCAAGAACGCCTTGTTGCCAGCTCACCCAATGTTAGGCGAGTGATATCTGACTCGTCAACTTGAAATTGATGTTGAAGGGTCTACGGGAGCCCCAACATCGCATGATGCCATGCCACGTGCTCGGGTATCAACCGACGAAGTCATGAGGCAACCATAAAGACAAAGTTAGAAGAGCTGTGTCAGATACAGTAGAACAAGTTGGGGGTAGTCGTCGGACCCTGAGTGTATCCAGGGTAACTCGCATCCGAGCACACCCGTTTTAATCCGTCCAAGGCCACTTATGAGATGAAAATAACCTCGCTAGCCGCCCGTGGAGTTTCCCCGTGTAATGGCTTGGCTAGGGAGAGAAGCCCCATGGGGCAGGAGGGTTCGATAGTCGAACGTAAGCTGGTGGCTTCAAGATAACGGATTGCTCAAGATAACAAACGTTCAACTCAGAATTCCGGTTGAACTAGGCTCCCCCCTGTCAACGTCCGGTGTTATCGACCCGGCGGGATAGGTAAGGAAAGGAGATAAGCCCGTTTACTTTTCCGTGTCGGGGGCTTACCCCCAACTATCTTAACCCTATCGAGCAGGTAGTGAAGGAGGGATAAGAGCTGTCCCGGAGGGTATTGCCTCGACAACTGAGTCAAACAGTGTGATCGGCCAACGGGTCCATGTGAAAAGGGCGAGCTGCTGATCTGCCATTTGCCTGAATACGGCAGCAGTCTGACACTGGCTGCGTACACTGAGATGGCTCGTATCACCACCAGGGAATTCCCCGGCAGAGGAGCAACAGAAACGCTCCAGTAATGTTTGAGACGCCATGGTCATCAACGGAAACTCAAATGGCGTGCATGACATCCCGACCCTAGGCACAGGGCATATGCGTATCAAGGATATGTCGAAAGCGCCTGGAGGATCTGCCTGCAAGGTCCGAGATCCAGGAGGAAGTGGTAAGCAAACGCAACTTGATTAACCAACCTCAGTGTATCCAAGACATAGAGCTCACTGTCCCCTCAACAACTGAGACGTCCTCGATAAACACACCAAGATGTGCAGAATGGCTGCCACCACGGACTGCCGAAACGGCTCGCTACGCACGATGATCTGGGGTAAATTCAGGGAGCAACAACCCCGGCGACGTGGCGTCCCCGAATGCAGGAAAAAAAGCTGGAGCCGTGCATGAGAATCGCGTCCCAGTCCGCCAAAGATCGACAGGGCAAACTCGCAGACCGCTACGGGTATCTGCCGACAAGGTCCCCATCTTACCACCTATCCAATGTCGGCGGTCCAGCCAGAAAGCACGAGGCTGCTTGGTGTTCCAGAAAGCTCCTCTCAAGCAGGTACGCGTCCCGCCCCATCAAGTACAGGCCGAAGAGGTTGTGATCGTCGGACAGTTTGAGGCTTGCTACGTGGCAGCTTCATAGTATGCCTCACGTAGAGTAGAGGCCGCAATGCCCGAGATTGACAAGTTTGAGGCAAAGTAGCTGAGCGTGCGTTGGGTAAACCCGCCCTATTTCTGGCAGCTGCTCTGCAACTCGAGACGATGGATGGATTCGACCTGTCAACTCTGTCGCGTGTACGAACCTGAAGCAAGCTCAGGGTCCAATTTAACTCGGACTGCATCCGGGGTGTGATGCAAGCTCTTGGTGGTCTTGTCGATTCTCAGCAAAACCATCGATTGTCATTTCTTATAAACACCGCCTCGTGCCTGTGTCCCCGGGTGCACCCTGACTCGTCATGCCGTACCGCCCTCCCCCACATAACATACTGCTGTTCAAGCGGCTTCACGAACGACCGAATCCGTCTGGTCATGTTTGTCAAATCTCCTCCTCCGCCTTACCTGTCCATTGGTAGTTAATTGCTTGCTGTCCTTCCCTGTTTGTTGGACAGTGCCGGGGGGTGGCTAGTTTAGGCGCAACAGGGCCGGAATCCAGGAACGCGGACGCGGCGTCCCGCCATGATCCATGGCCCGTCCGTCTCCGCACTCCCACTCACTCCCCTTCTCCTTCTGGACTTTGCCTTGGCTTCGGCTCTGGCTTTATCCCCACACAATATTCCCATCTTCTGGCGCCCCACACGCCTCTCCAGCCCAGCTGTCGGACCGGGGCAACTCAACAGGGGCACCTGGGGGCCGCCGAAGCGCTAGAACGCTGAAGAAGGACAAGGGGCTGCAGTGACTGTGGGGATCATGTTCCCTGAGACTCTTTGCTGAATAAGAGTCAGGGACAGTGGACACCAAGCATGGTCCCCATGTCTGCGCCCGGCGCTGCGTCTTTGATCTGGCACCGGGGAAAAGGCGGGAGCTTGAAGCATTGGATTAACCTCGTGCTTCTCAGGATGAAAGGTAGCAGGGGTGTGGCCCAGCCCAGCATTGGAAACAAGGGATGAGAAGAGAGAGGGAGAAAGGGCGACGTGAGCCAGAAGAAACGGTGAAACGGCCGCGTGCCAACAGCTTCCGCGGGTGGCTGTTTATGTCCTTTGCCAGGATTGTATGGCTTGCTCTCCTGTCGCCACTCTGCCGTGTTGTTTGCTGTTGGTATTTATTGCTTGGGCGAACATGCTACAGTGAGAGATCGGACATTCATCGCTAGTTAGCTTGGTGGCCCAGATGCGGTGACATGGGCTCGACGCTGCAACTGCGTGACCGGCGTCTTGCGCGGGTTGACATTTGGGGTATCCTGATGCTGATAATCAGGTGTCTTCGAGACCTTCATCTTTGACCGGTCTTCTGCCAAGTCGATTACATGTGCATTCTCACCAAATGGATCGCTCAACGTGGGGGAATATGCTGTACCTGACCCATCTCGTCATGGTCAGCCATGGTGTCGCAGCAGAGTATCCGCACCGATGAGTCTTGTGTGACATACACGTCTTCAAAAAAACAAGCCTCTTTGAACGGGAAGCGGCTGGCGGAGTATGAAGACCGGTCTTGCGCTCCACCCCCAGACTCAGTTGTCTGGCTTCCGGCGGGAGGCAGCATTGCGAGAGTGCCTGAACTGAGTATCGTATCAAAGCACCCATACATCTCGCGCCGTCCTATCCGTCCTTGCCATGCCGGCCACTCGCTGTTGGTGAGAGTTGGTCGGACAGTCTTCCAGTCCGTCTGTCGGTGAGCAACGCGGCCAGAAAGCGTGGGATGTCTCGAAGATGCCACCCAGAGGGACTATGCTGCCATCGTCATTATTACTTACCCTGAGAGCCCTGGGGTCCCACCCAAGCTCCCTCGGAGACCCGGGTACGCACCGTGTCTGTCCCCTTTGGACTTCCGCCCGGACCGCTCGCAATGGCCCCCGGCATAAATTTCCCAACCCCTGGTCTCATCTCGCCTTTGTCAAGTTTCCAGAAGAAAATACTGGGGAACATGCGGCACCACCGAGTCAAGCTCAGATAAGAAGAGTACTTTGGCTTCTTGTACCCTTTTCCTAGATCCGCTTCTTGGGCGGAGGCAGGCTGTGGGTTGAGTGTGGGAGAAGCCGCTTGATGTGCGCTGGGTATCCTGGACCTCGGACAAAATTTCCCCTTATTCCGCCCGTCTTGACGTTGCGTCGTTGTTGCATCCTTTGCTGTTGGATGTGCGTGCTCTCTATCTGGATTTGCACTGACTCACTGTTGTATCTGCCTCCCTGATTTGGCAGAGCAAGCCGCCATGCCACCCTGCCTGTTACACAAGCATTCCTGTATGTAATTCACAATATGTGTGAGCATGCAAGGGGGGAGATAGCTGGCGAGAACAAACCAGGCAGCAGATATTGTGTCGTTTCCCTCCCAGCAACCTCGCACAGCAGAAAGCCTTCGTACCAGTCCAGTCACCCTGCTCACTCCCTAGACCGTACACATGTCGATTGACCCGAGGGTTTCATGACGGGTAAGATTGAAGTCCGTTTAACCTGTGGCTTGACCGATGCGTGAGCCAACAGAACAGGACCCATCAGTCCCATCGGTCCCATACTTGGGCCAAACATAGTTGGAGTTAGATGAGAAACCCAAGATAAGAGCCCAATGAAGACTGCTTAGGCGAACTTGGCCCTGAGGTAATCAGGCCATCACGATGGAGCAGTGTCGTTTTCAACGGAGACAAGTGCCGAAAGCTTCCTTGTACGAGAAAAAAAATCTTCCAGGTTGCTTTTTGGGTTGCGCTCGAGTTTCATTGTTGCGTAACCATTCTCATGAAAATCCTGAGTGGTTGCTTTTTCCACCGCCCGTCTTCTCCGGCTTGAAGCCGTCACCCTTGACGATGCGGCGGCATTGGGCGGACAACGGCCTGAGGTTCCACGAGCTTTGAATCCGATGGGAGCGCATTAGCTCGGGCAGAGTTTTAGGCCCTGTTAACCGAGTTTCCAGAAGGCATCAGGAAAAGGAAAACGACTCCATTGTGCACCCATGGCACTCTTGACCCATCTTAACCGGCAACCCATGTTTGCTCGGAAACAAGGCCCCGGTACGGCTGGTCCCCCACGCCCTAAGTTCTTTGCTTGGGACCTTCGTGTGCTCGTGCTCCATTCCTTCTGTTGCCCACTTGTCCTCCATAGTTCAGAGCCTCGTGGCCGAGCTCGTGCTTGCAATGGTGCTTCTCACTGGAAGTGCTGGCTGACGTCTTTCTCCATCCGTATTTTGTGCGCCCCCTAGTGCCCAACGTGCTCGCCAGCTGCCCTGAGCTTCAATATCATTTCTCGACCGTCAGTAGTATGGCGCTGGGCTTGCCTGTAGTGCTCCGGCCCAACAAGCTTGACGTTTCCCCTCCCCTCTTCCCCCCTTCCTCACTCAATATTGCTTGCTATCTTTTCTTTTCTTAAATCTCTGACGACGTGTCAGAAGCGCGGTGCTTCTTCGGGAGGGAGCTGAGCTGCGCGATCACTCGATGGTCGATTTTTTTTCTTCCAATGATATTGGGGTGATGCAGCGAGTTTGCAGATGAAGCAACTATTGGTGGTGGACCTGGGACGCTACATACCCCGGAACGCTGCTGTTGGGCTGGCTTTCTGACGGGAATGGACGTGCCTTGGTTTGGTTGCAGGCCTATCGAGAATGCGGCCCTAGAGCAAGGGACAGGATGCTGCAGCTTCTTCTTCGCAATCTCGTCGCAGCACGCCGTGGGCCACTGCAGCTCATGGCCAGACACATCGAGAGAATGGGCACTTTGGTCTCTGATCCACGGAAACCATCCCGATCAAGGTGCCGAGCTCTGCTCCGTACATACCCTGACGACCGACACCAGACAAGGCTCCTTGTCCAACTTGACCGCGGGAGTACCGGGGGTGAGGAAATCGTGGGAGTGCAGCCGGGGGGTGCAGTCTCGGTGCATGCCTGGGCCGGGTGAGTGTACGCGGTAGTGTGTGTACAGAGTATGGCTGCGACAAGTACCTGCACTGCTAGTACCAGAGCCAAGACGTGCCTCCCGCCCTGTTCCCCAGGTTTTTTGCTTCCGAGGCCCTTGCTCTGAGTCGTTGCAGGTCGCCGTCTCACAGCGCCGCGACCGCCGGCTTACCAGCCCAGAGCCGACCAGGCAGACAGGCCATCCCATCCCATCCACAGGAGCACGCAAATCGGCTCGCCCTGTCAATGCCGCTGGCGTTGGCGTTGTCACTGGCATTGGCATTGGCCTTTCTTTTCGTGGGGCCCGTCGTCGTTGTGGCCGCCCTTGTTTGCCCCATCTTGGGACTGGCACTGGCTCATTCTGGTCCAGGTTGGGCTGTCTCTTCCGAGTGAGACGGGAGAGGGGAGACGATGGGACTGGACTCATCTCATCTCCCTCCGGTTCCTTCCCTTTAAATAAGCTATAACCATCCTCCTCCCTTTGATCCTGCCTTCCCTTCCTCCTTCCCTTTTCCCCGGACTCTATCTTCATCTCTTCACAAACGCTCCTGCCTTGAAATATTAATCCTGCTTGGTCTTGATTGCCCTTTGCACCATCTTCCAAGTCTTCGATCGTTATCAAACTCCACCCAAGCAAACAAGCTCCATCTGAACATTTTACCCTCCACTACCAGCACAAAATCCTCACTGTCCATATTTGCCTCGCTACGATCTTTCAAATAACCGACTCGGTTCGAGCAATACCAAAAAAAGAATACACCTTTCGACAGACCTCTGCTCTTCTCCACCGTCGTGCCCTCGTATCTGCCGACATCTCCGATCCCCAACGCTTATCACCAAGGCACCACTACGGGGCTAGTCTCCATCCCATACCCACAGTTTACGCAAGCCGTTCTATTCTGGTATGTCTTCTATAGCTTATAAGGCATCCTCACTTCATCTGAAGAAAGAACTCTTCTGACAAGTTCACTTTGCAGATTTCATCACTCATCAAAATGCCTGGCTCTCACTCTTCTTCGATCCAGTCCTCCCCTCGGAGCATGAGGCTGGTTACTTCACAGGATCTCTATACCAGCATCAACGCCACCCTCACCTCCAAGGACAACCGCCCTTCAACTCCTGTTCACCACATCCAAGAGAACGACTACACTGTTCCCGCGCCTCCCCCGCCCAGCCCTGTAAGCTTCAGGCCTGAGCATTGGCCCACGTCAATCCGCCGCTGAGATGCAAGTCTCACGGACGGAGGCGTCACACAGCATTGGCGGCGCCCTGTTCCCCCAATGCACCCCACACGTATCAAGTTGCTGGGGGCTGGGAAGTAATGGATCCATGCTTGTTTTCTTGTACAGTTGGCGTTTGACATTGCGATATCCTGTTTGAACGGTCTGGAGTCTGGGTCAGCGCGAAGCTGCTAATGGTCGTATGGAGGATTGTGCTTTTGTGACGCAGGCCTTCATGATAGGGGGCTGCACATTTCGGACAAGGGCGCACAGGTTCGGTACGGGAACACGCAAAAGTTTCTAGGGTTGGTTCTCATGTGGTCTCTTTCAGGAGACAAGATGGAGGTGTTTGTGTGTATGTTGTAGCCTTTACAGTTATGGGAAGATGACTTTCCACCAAGACAGTGAATAGCAGTCACCAAGACTCGTGTGTACTCTATGATCTTTGGAATACGATGCCTTTGGGAGCTGATGATGAATGACAGGCGTTCATTGGCACACTGGTGAAAGAAAATTACCCAGTTGTGCGTCCCAGCCAAGGCCGCGAGCGGTCTGTCTGGAATTGAGGTGCCCTAATGTGGTACCTCTGCAGAGTTGTGCTGGGTTTGCAGTGTACTTGGGGTCAAGTACACCAAAGGCAGCAAACATGTTGCAGCTATTAAAGCCAAATGCCATGCCATTCGGGAAGCACGGATAGTCGTTTGATGCTCATTGATTTGTCTTGTGTGCCCAGGGCACAGACGGCCAGACCGCCATTCGAGCTATTCTTCAGCTGAGTGGGTGAAATATTGGCCAAGAGGGGGAATGGTGGTGAGCCAACAACACCATGTTCCCAGCTATTGGGCGTGTTTCTGATGAGTCAATGAGACATCACCCAGCAAGAGGCTCAAAGTCATATCAGGCACAGGCAACAGAAGCCGAGGTGTGTAGCACAACATGGCATGACCCAAAGTCTCGACAACGCTGTGAATGGTGGTGCTGACAGTCACGACGTATCAGGTCTGTCCATGGGGAAAATTCTGCACAAGCTGAACTCCCAAGGTTTTCCCCGGATGAGCGGCTTCGCAGCCGCGGGAAAAGAAACGTTTCTTACAGCCCAGGGAGCGACGGCATCGAAGGAAGCTTGTTTACCAGCCGGCCGGGTTGGATGGATGAGCTCCCGCAAACTATCGCCTGTTCTAGCTGGGCCACCCCGCAAGCCACCTTCACAATCGTAACCGCATCAGTCCGGGGAAAGCCAAGCCACCTGGAAGGGAAAGACAAAGGGCAGCGGCCGCACTGCGACGCTGGCGAATTCGGTTAAAGCTGGAGTGACGTGGAGATGAGGTGAGTTTAGCTCGAGCCTCTTCTCCTCGGGAGGAGGGGAGAAGGCAGAAATAAAGTACAGCGGACATGTACCCGCAGTGCTGCTGTCGCGTGACCGAGCTCGGCTTGTGCGTCGCGGTGTTGCGGGCCACTTTACGCGTCCACGACACGGATTGAAACGCGTCTAAACGCGTCTTGGGTCCCGCTTAGAACTTCACGCTTCACGTTCCCCTTGGCGACGGCGCACATGCCTGTTCTTCTTTGCGGGCCCCCATGGTCCATGGCTCTTGCCCATGGCTTCCACTTTGCAAGACATCACTTTGGCATTTTCATTGCGATCGATTGCGCCTTCTGCATCTGCGTCTGCTTCTTTCTTCGATTCTGCTAGCATCTTTCCGTTTGTGTAAACAACTGCATCGCTCCTTCCACCTTTCCCTTTCTAAACTACCACGGCCTCGCACCTTCTGTGTGTTTGAGGTATCTTGTCGCCGTCACCCCTCACAACCGCTCCTACCCTATCCCCGAGAAAAGCTTTCAAGATGCCTCGACCGGCCAGGCGCAACCAAGCTGCGCCTGCTACCACCCAGTCCATCAGCAGCTTCACTCGAATCTCCAAAGGCCGTCTTGGCGATGCCACCGGCAAGAATGTCATCGCCGATACCAAGTCAACCACAGTCACAAGGAAACGAAAGGCCACCGTCGAAGAGGATCCCCACCCCAAAGCCACATCGCGGACATTTTCGTTTCCTCCCAGCAGCGACGATGAGCTTTCCGGGCCCAAGAAACGCGCTTGTCGGCGCCAGGAACCCGTCATCAACTCGCCCGCCAAGAGTGTCGCCGTTGCCAAGGGCAAGCGAGTAGCAAGGACGACGCCTTCGAGAGCTGAGGCTGCTCACAAGCCAATCAACTCAACCATCATTTCCAAGACGAGGGTGCAAGGGAAGACGGTGCAAACAAAGCTTGACGGCGTCTTCAAGAAGTTGAGCAAACCCGGAAATGGCCTTCCTCCCCACCTGGCTGAGATGGTCGACCTTCACAGAGCCTTCGTCAAGACAATAATGATTCAATTCGCTCACAATGGAAGCAATTCGCCAATCGATGTTCGGACTGTTGCTCCTCACATCGCACAGGCCTGGGGCAAGAGACAAGTCACGATGGAGGACATCCGGCGATGTATCGCCATTGAGACCTCGGCACAGAACAAGACTGTGTCACCATTCATTATTTCTGACTATGGTCGCAACAAGATCTGCATTGAGCTCGCCTCCCACGACAACAACCCAATTAATGAAGAGCGACTGCTCAAGCAGTTTGAGGCGAACCTTCGATCACTGTGCACCGAGCGATCCGCTGACGACATGGATGTCGACCTTCCACTGGACAGCCTTTCGCTCAACGATCTTCCCCAGGTGGCCATCACGAATATGGACACTGGTGCCAGGGCGAACCCTCTCCTGAGCAAGGGACAACGCGCCCTGTCAGAGCTCAAGAGCGGCATCGCCACCAAGCAGCAGGAGAAGGAGGCCAAACAAGCTGCGGTTGCCAACAACCCCCTTCTCAACCCTGACGGTACTAAAATGAGTCTTCTCGACCGACTTCGACTGAAGCAGCTCGCCAAGGCTAATGAGCCGCTACCACCTTCTGGCCCTGAGCTTCAGCGACGCGCAGCTCTCAACCGTGTCGTGGATGTAGCGGCCACCATATCCATGCTCAGCCTCTCGAACCCCATGTCCCTGCCACGTCAGGCTTTTACAATGGCTGTTATTCTCGAGAAGCTGAAGGATTCGCTTCGCATGCCTGTGTCCAAGGAGGAGGGTGCAGCTTGTGTCCGGCTCATCGCCAGCGAGGTGGCTCCCGAGTGGCTTCGCATTGTCACTATTGGAGGCAGAGAGAACGTTGTGGTGCAACGGCATAGCCAACCAGTGGATCGAGTCATTCAGGAACGGGTACAGAAGCTACTGGGTTGAGAAAGGCCGATTCAAAGTCGGCCGAGACATGTGTTTATCTGAGAGAGAATACCCCGTGGAGGATGGATCTGCTTTATTGCACATCACTGAAGGAGTTAAGAACTGCGATTCCCTGATTTGGGATATGGACATGGACAGGTAGGCATGGCATTGCATCGAGGTGCATCTTGACACGCATTGGATGGAGTTGGCGTTGCGGCATACCATATTGTTTTTAGTCTGCGCTGAGCATTCGCATTCGCATTCACACTCGTGTATAGAGACAGACATCCATGATAGGAGAAGGAAAAAATCGAATACGCATTTTAATCAATTTCGGTTCCCATATGAAATGTTGCATTAAGTCATGGGCATTCCGCCTATCGGCTTGTGCAATCATGCACCGAGCTTTCTGATTGATATTCGGTCGCCCACCCCGAAAAAGTGGGACTCCGGCATTGAATTTATCGGCCGACGGAAGCAAGGTTCCGCGCCGGCGGACCGCGGCCTCCACCGATGAGCCGAAAACATTGCGATTTTCCGCGCTATACGTGTGATTTTAGAGGAAATGTAGGACCGATTGGATCCTGTTTGTCACTGGCATTCCGTGGATATCGATATCGTATAGAAACAACGTGTTTGTAGACATTTCGCCTCCCCGGACTCCGGATGTCGGCGACCGGGTGTGGCGCGGATCTGTGCAAGACGAACAGAACCCAAGTGGATATCCAGGGAACGCAACGCACCAATCTTGGATGTGGATCTCGTGCTCAACCGCCTGTGATTGATCAATGGGGAACTGAAAAAACGCCGGGGGTTAAAGGAGGGTGCGGATGGAGGGATTCAAAAAGGCCTGGGGTTCGCATTATGTGTGGGGTTGGATGTGTGATGGATGGATGTGATTTCTTTTGCTTATCGACGGTTTGCAGAGTCTTTCGAGAGTTGGCGGAATATTATCCGAGCTTTCCTGGGGTTGAAATGTCCTACAGAACTTGCCAGAGCCCAGTTCTGTCTTGAGACACCTTGGTCCAAGACCCAATCCTCTATTTAGTATCACACAGAACCCAGTATACTTCCCAGCAGGGTATCGACATCATGAGGGCAGCGGACGAGGAATCATCAAGCAGCCGGAGGCAGTCATCGTCTTCGGAAACAGATGTCGAGTCACAACACATCACTTACGCCGCAACCTCGGTGGACATTCACCACGCAGCCTCTCACGTTTCGGGCCACGATGCCTTCGAGCCGGACCAGACCGGTGCTCCAGATAGTCAGATTCCGTACCACGAGGCGGGCGATGAGATATACGACCGGCTATCGCGGACGCGAAAGGCTGCTATCGTAGCTGTGCTGTCATTCGGGGCGTTTCTGTCGCCAATATCGAGCACGTCGGTGCTGGCGGCCACACCAGAGGTAGCCAAAGACTATGACACCACCGGCAGTATCATCAACGTGAGCAATGCCGCATACATGGTTGTCATGGCACTGTCCCCTCTTGTTTGGGGGCCTATGAGCCAGGTGTTTGGAAGACGAGTTGTGAGTACCCATTTTCCAATTTTTTGATAGAACATATCCCGAAGGGCTCTGATAGCTGTGATGGTCCCACATGCCTTGGAGACATATGCTAACATTGCATATAGGTATCTTTGGCTTCGTCCGCAATGTTCTTTCTGCTAAGTCTCGCAACTGCATTGGCACCTAATTTGGCCTCGTTCATCGTCTTCCGAGCCGCTTCAGCCTTTGGTGGAACGGCCTTTATTCTCATTGGGCCTGCATGTGTCGGGTAAGTGTTTTGCGTGTTTCTTTCAGTCAATTGCCTCATCACGGATCTATCTTCTTGATCAGTCTTGGACAAGTAGCGTATAGGAGTAGAACAGCATGGCTCCTCGAGGGGCACATCGGGGTTGTAGCCCAGTTGCTTTCATACCCTGGTGGTTATCGGCTTGGCTGCTCTCCTTCGTAACCATAAACAACAAACACAGCACTGACAGTCGAACAGGGATATCTATCGCCCAACAGAACGTGGGACAGCCATGGGTTGGTTCTTGACCGGCACACTGGTCGGGCCTGCATTTGGTCCTTTCCTGGGTGGTATCATTGTGACATATTCGTCATGGAGAACCATCTTCTGGCTACAGACAGCGCTGGCTGGTGCTGGAGTTCTTGGAGTGTACTTTGTCGTACCAGAGACAGCCCATCACTTGAAGATTAACGACCTGGGGTCGTTCTCACGAAAGGAAAAGACTTTTGCGATCCTCAGCATGATCAGTCCCATGAGAGTGCTGAGGCTCTTCAGGTACTTGAATGTTGCGCTGGTAGCCGTGGGCAGCGCATCCTTGACATGGAATATGTACAGTCTTCTGACCCCGATCCGATACGTCCTGAACCCGCGGTTCAACTTGGAATCCCCGCTGTTGTCGGGTTTGTTCTATCTGGCACCGGGATTCGGATACCTGCTGGGGACGTTTTTCGGTGGTCGTTGGGCTGACTACACCGTGAAGCAGTGGATCAAGAAGCGAGGAGGCGTCCGGATACCGGAGGACCGACTTCGGTCCACGCTGCCCTTCATGGGCGTGATTATCCCTGGAAGCATGCTGGTGTATGGCTGGACGGTGGATCAGGAAGTTGGGGGCATCCCGGTGCCTGTGATTGCCATGTTTGTGCAGGGTGTTGCGCAGCTGTTCTGCTTCCCTTCCTACAACACGTACTGCATCGACGTGATGCCCGGGCAAGGGGCAGAGGTGGCGGCGACCAATTTCTTCATGAGATACTTGATCGGTTGCGTGGCGTCGGCTGTGGTCCTGCCAGCAGTCGAGGGGGTTGGCATCGGATGGTTCTCAACCATCACGGCCGCGTACTTGGTTGCTTCAGCTCTGGCCACGATGGCTGCGATCCGATGGGGGAAGGGATGGCGAGAGAGCATGCAGGCCAAGCTCGAGGGTCGAAGGGAGCAGAAAAAGGCCGAGGGAGGAGAGCACCAAGGCAAGGGCGTTGAGGCGGTGGAGGAAGAGCTAGGATTGGACAGCCAAGAAAAGGCCCGTCAAATGAAGGAGACCGAGACATTGGCTGCGAGGTAGTTTAGAGAGGGAGAGTGGTGATATTGTCCTCTGGTGACGTCCTGATGCAGTATAATTGGCCGAATGAGTATATACTGAATGAGACAAGCAGTCGAGCAAGGTATCAGTGTTGGAATGCGAAACTCTTGGAGTGTGTACTTATGCCCTTGAGACCGGAATAAGGTCGTGTGAGATATGCCCCTTGGGTAGTAAATGCCTGATTTACAACTGTTCGGGCTTCCTCAAGGAGCTCGGTACCATCTCAGGACGGGATGCAAGTGCCACACTCTTTTTTGACACCTACTATGTCAGGGAGAACAAGAGCAAATGCTGAAATTGTGAGACAAGATCAATTAAACAGAGATGCTACGTGGTACGCAATATTGAACGCCATCCACGGACTTGGGCTGACACTCCGATGTGTCGTTGTCTGACTGTTGCATTCAGCCTTGAATCTATCTTACTCAGAGTGGGAGAACTCTTGGCTCCGGCTCTGGAGTATTGTGGCCTGTGGCTGGTGATGGCGCTGCTGACACCACCCTGCAATGCCGCTGGTGCCGCGCGTGGAGCGTCTCAATCGGCCGCCAGAAGTGGGCTGCCGGTGGGAGGCGAGCTGTGGCGTTGCTAAATAAAGACGGCGCGGGAGAGGTAAACGCCTGTCGCAGGTGAGAGAGAGCGGCCGACTTGAGAGTGAATGCATGGGCAAGCAACATGGGCCATGACGGGAGCAAACCGCTCTCACCCATCTCATATAACCATACGGGATGGATGTGTGTGCGTCAAGCATCGATCCGCGGCTCCAGTCAATCAGTGTCACATTGTGGTGCTATGCGATAGGGCACGGCGGAGCTGGGGACAGATTTGGGGAATCCGGGCCGGGAATCTTGAGGGGGTGAGATGAAGATTCTTGGGCTTAAAGGTCGAAACAAGATGAAATGCTTCGCGTTGTGGCATGGGAGGCATGCAGGGCTGCCAGGTCCGACGTGGTGACTGGTGGACACGAGCATTGGCGTCACGGCGAGACCCGCTTGTTCAAAATGACTCTGGAGCTATCCCACGACATGGAGATTACTCACTCTCGCAAAAGCCCAGCCAAATGGCGCCGCCCGCAGGTCCCGCCTAGCTTCGATATGCATGTATGTGTGAGGACCTGACCTGCTGGGTCAGGAGATGAACGAGACCCATCCGTCTTCAGGTATGGCGAGAAACTTGGAACAACAAGGCGCCCTGGTCCTGTCCTGGGGAGAGAGAGCAAACATCGTCGACAACAAGCTTCTCCGGCAGTGAAGGTGGGAGACGTTCCGATGCGATGAGATGCTCGTCAAGGATCACCTTTTGGCCACCGGTTTTGCCAGCAGAATCGCCGGCGACACGTTACACGGCCGAAACACGACCACGGGGATCATGACGTGGAACGGCCTGGCCGTCGCCGGGTGTCGTTTGAAAGAGGCGTTTGGAGGGTCTGTCTCTACCCGAACCCGTATCTGAGGAGTTGGATCGATGAACCCAAAAAACAAAGTTGCCGATACGAAAAGCCATGGTCCATCGCCCAGCCTCGTCGGGGTCACAGCAAGCAAGATCCAGATGTCTCCTCCAACACGATGATGAGCTAATAACGAACCTGCACTATGTCAGCAACCGGCTTGCTTCCTGGCCTGGAATAGCCAGGCAAGCTGCGAATTGGCAGGCCTCATCCCCTGCTCCCTTGGCCTCCAAAGGGCCCATTTCTAGTTCGTGTCAGTCAGTGACTGACCCCCTTGGCAATCTCGCCGTTACGGCGGCTCCATCTGCTTGTGGGCGTCGAGCAATGTGCTGTTTATTAATGTCAAGCTCGTGGGGCCGTCCCTTGGTGCTGGCCCTCACTCAAGGGTGCCACCTGTGGCGTCTGTTACGAGGCAAGAGGACAAGGTGATATCTTGGCCAAATGCGCCCTAGCGGGATGCTCTTGTCAGGTTGCAAGAGGCGGTTGAAGGAAAAGTGTCAGCTTTAGAGGCCCGCTGGTAGTTAGAATAGAGCCAACGGCTCTGTAGCCTAGGCCGGAAGAGGCAGCAAACTTCTTGATACGCCATGCAACCTGGTCAGAGTGAGACCGGCGGTGGAGAGAAAGATGCAGTGAGAATCACGTCCAGCATGGAGATTTCTGCCAGGCATTCACCGGCACGACATTATGGAAACGACATCCCCAGGTTCGGCCGTCCCAATATCCCCCAGCATCGGGTTACCAGCCCAATATGTGAGAAGCGCAACGAACTGAAAGCTGATACTGAGGGACGCGTGGCGGGAGGACCCTCAACAGCCTCTTCTCAGGGCCCTTAGGGCCACCGACGATCTCCCACAGACCGAAGGGGGTGCGGCCGCTGTCCGCTAGGGGGGTTCGCTTATCCGAGACTGGTTGTCTAGGCTTGGGAGGGAACGTTGAGAAGCGTCCCGTCGATAGAGAAGGCGGAAGAGGAGGGTCGCGTCGGTAACTCATTCGTTCAACTTCAAGGGCCCAAGTTTGCTGAGGACCTCGTTCCAGCCTTCCAGGGCAGGTCGTCGCGTCTGTGGTACCGTCTGAACCGATCCGCAGGCGCTCAGAGCACCCATAATTAAGGGACCGCCTGCCTTCCATCTTCTGGAAACAACGACCAACGCCCGACAATTACGAGTCCTACGGCCGATTCTTCGGGATGTGGCCGCCTCCCCACTCAAACAGCCGCGCTGTGTTGTGTAGGTGGCGATTGACAGGCGGCTCAAAGCACGAGGTGCGGCGGTCCTGATGCTCAGGTGTCGATCAGGAGTTCGGGACGCGCAACCACCGTACTGTAGTGAGTGTCCGCCTCTATGTCTGAAGCCTCTGGAGCAACAGAGATCCACGAGAGCCTCTTGTCTTTCCTGACGAAAGGGGCTTGAACCAAGGGGTGGATTGACGCTTCGCTCGTGGACCCACAGACCCACGAGCCCCCGACTCGCTTCTGGCTGGGATGAGGCCTGGAGACTTTCTGGGATATGGCGCAATAACAGGGGATGCAAGGCTCGGGTCAAGGCTTGTGAAGCTGATACTGTTGCTGCTGCTGCTGCTGTTGCTGGTTGTGATTGTCAGTGATTGTCCTCAACGTACAGGAGATGCAACAGCTAGTGAAGCAACCAATGGATCCGTCAACTCTACTGCGTTTCCACGGCAGCGGAACAAAAGGCGCCCGTCTTCAAAGGCAAAAAAACGCGCAACGACGCTGCGATGACATTATCGATGGGGGATGAGAAATGGCCGATGGTTTGTTGTTGACAAGCATTGATGATTGATGATGGCCGTTCCATGTCAGATCAGCGTGGATTGGACCGGGTCCTCTCCCAACCCAGGCCAGCAATTCCCCCGACAGCCTCTCACGCTCGCACTCTCGTTGGACAGCATGTGTCTCTGGCACCGCCCATTGGCTGATGGGCTCTCCGCCCGGCAACGCCGTCCCATTGGGCGTTGGCTCAAGGGCCATTCACAGCGCTCGTTGAGGTGATTCCCTGGTGCGTCGAGGGGCCTGGGGAGAGAATTGAGTGGTGACCAGCCCCCACCCTTTACTGTTTTTGGAGCCTCCAGGTTCCATCTTGCCAAAGCTTGAACCTGCGGGACGGGGGTCGTGTTTTGTTGCGGGTGCTGGACTGGACTTCTTTCCATCATTTTCTCCCAAATGCCAGAGGTATCTTTGCGGCGACACTTGGCTGCCAATGTACTTTTCTACATGCCTTGCTGGGGGTCAGCTTCGGGTTAGAATCCATCCAGGCGGAGAAGGGAAACACCTTGTTGCAACACGCCCATGATTGTAGTGGGCATCTTGCAGCCCTCACCTCGGGTTTCTAAGTATGGACTCGAGAGACTGGAGTCTGTCCAGACACTAGTAGACTCACAGTTACAATGTCAGCTGTGTTCGTCTCTCGCGGGTGCAAACCAACCCGAGCTCGCTCTGCCACAGTCATCGTATCAAACCTCCATCTCAGCACAGCCATTCCATCGGCGTCGCCAAGCCACTGCGCTCCCTCCCGCCAACCACTGTGTGTCCCGGGCCTGCCGATGGCTACGTTGCCCTCTGAGATGTGCTCTCCAGCGCTTCGCCGACCGCGCCGCCACCACGACGGAGGGCACGCAAGGGCTAAAACCGTACAGTAGGTCAGCTCAGGAATAGCACCGTACCTGGCAGAGAAGAGTAGATGCGACTACGCACCCCCTTCCCTCCCTAGGACCCCTTAGCGGACCCCGTAGCGGGCCCCTCCCCTGGCCACACTTGGTTCTTGCCTACCCCGTCCCCCTATCGCTCTCTGCAAGGCCCTGACCCTGGGATGCCAATCCCTTGTCCCGTGTCCGTAATCCCCTGCTCGTGCCTCTCCTGGCCTGGCCTGGCTTCGGTTTTTTTTTTCTTCTCTTCCCTCTCCTATCTCTTCTTGGTCGACTCTTTTTCCTCTTCCCTTCCCCCTCCTTTCTCTTCCACCCCCCGTCAACGCCCTTCGCTCTCCGGCCTGTCCATCGCCGTCCTCGACGCCGTCGTTTTCCTCTTCTCAATCGCGAATTCAAAGGCACCGCGCTGCTCATCAAGCTTCGCGCTGCTTTTCGTTTGCTTTTGCGTTGCGTCGCGTGATAGTCGTGTTCAGTCTCTTTTATCTACCTGCCTTCGTCTGATGACGAGGTAGCGACATCGCCCACCAACTTCCGCTCCTCGCCGGACTTCATCTTTCGTCGGTTCCCTTCATAGGTTGTCTCGACGACTGCCAGTCGTTACTTGAATTGCTTTCCGGCAAAATTCGCCAGTTTCCGCAACCCGTTGACTTAATTCCTCGATGACGGCCGGCTCCACCTCGACATTCGCTCTGTCCTAGGCTCCCTAATTTTCTCAACCTCAATCTCACATAAACAACACATCACCCTCAACTTGCCACACGCACACAACAACACCCACCGTTGCGACTCGATCGACCCAAGGCCTAAGCGTGCCAGACTTCCCAGCCTAGCATGCAGCGGCGCCATTCAGTCACCATGGCCGCCCGCAACAACAGCTCGCGAGTCCCTCTGGGCAGGAAGATTGACCCCCTGCTTCCATACTCAATTATTTCCGAAAAGACAAAGAAGCCCCGGCTTCGTCTACGCTCCCTCTTCGGCCACTGCCATTACCGAAGAGTCTTTACTTGGCTCATCGGCATCGCCTTCCTCGTCACTCTGATCTTCGTCAAGTCCAGAAAATCCGGATATGGTGGCTACAACATCGGTGGTACCAGGACCCAGGAGCCCGTCGCAACTGCCACTGTCATCAACACTAACGGCGAGCCCGTTGTGATGCTGACTGGTGACATGGACGGTGACGGAAAGCTGGAGACGGTCCCCGAGGATGAGTATGTCACGGCGGATCAGAAGAAGGAGGTTGCCGAGCAGCTTCAGAAGATGCCCTGGTTGAGATTCCCTCAGTATGTCGCCCCTTAGCTTGTCTTCCCCCCCGCATTGCTAACCTCTCTCCCAGCCTGGATGGTTACTTCCATGGCCTCCGGACCCTCGTCCCTAAGACCAGCCTGCAGCCCGAGTACCCCAATGTTACTGAGAAGGCTCCCCTGCCCTCTCCCGCTATGAACGACCATGTTCCCAAGCCTAAGAAGTACAGCCCTTATGAGCAGTCTGCCGACATCAAGACTTGCTACCTCGATTCGAAGAAGACTGTCCCCGCTCCGGATCTGTACGCCTACAACGGCGTTCCTCAGCACATGCCTGACCCTGCCATTGGCTCTTACAAGCTCCTGGGTCTTCGGGATGATGTCTGCTTTGACCGTTTCAGCCGATACGGCCCTTACGGTCTTGGTTACAGCAGAGCCCACGGTGGTTTGGATACTGGACTCGACACCGAGAGCTCCGGCAACGAGGCCATCTGGGCCGAGACTGGCAAGATCAACTACATCGATGTGAACTGGGCTGAGGCCCAGGAAGCTTGCTACAAGGCCAACAAGCACCGCTTCAAGCAGGTCAGCCCCGAGACTCAAGAGCTTCAGGAAGGCTCGACCAAGAAGGGCCGCATTGCTGTCGTTGTCCGTACCTACACTGGCTTCAAGTGGACTGAGCTTGCTGTCCTGAACTTCCGCGCCCTGATCAACGAGCTGTCTCTCCGATCCGGTGGCGAATACCAGGTTCACTTCCTGATGCAGGTCCGCAACATTGATGAGCCCATTTGGTCCGACAAGTGGACTGTGCAGCGCATCATCAACGACAACGTCCCCGCCGAGTTCCGTGGCCTCGTTTCGCTCTGGAGCGAGCCCCAGATGAGGCTCATGTACCCCGGCAGGTTCGGCGAGACCATTGAGAACCCCAGTGGTGCCGATATCCACGGCATCTACCGCAGTGCTCACTTCCCTCTCCAAGTCTTTGCCATGCAACATCCCGAGTACGAGCACTACTGGAACTGGGAGATGGACATGCGATACCTGGGCAGCTACTACGAGTTCTTTGACCGTCTTGGCAAGTGGGCCAAGGAGCAGCCTCGCACTCTTCTCTGGGAGCGCAGCGCTCGCTACTACATTCCTCCTTACCACGGCACCTGGGAGAACTTCTCCCAGAGCGTCCAGCACGACACTCTTGCCTCTGGCCGTGCCCCCATCTTCGGTCCCTTGTCCTTTGAGGGTAAGGAGCAGCTTCGACACGATGAGTGGGGTCAGACCATGATGCCTCCCTCTTGCAGCTCTGATGCCCCTGATCGATCCAAGTGCGGTGTTGGCGAGGACGCCGATATCATCACCCTCAACCCGCTTTTCGATACGGAGCAGTCTGGCTGGGTCTTCTCGGACGATGCCACAGGCTACAAGGCCCCCCCTCCCCGACGATGCGCCATCATCACTGCCTCTCGTCTCAGCCGTCGCCTGCTCATGTCGATGCACGAGGAGGTGTGGCGATACCACCACACCATGTTCTCGGAGATGTTCCCTCCCACCGTCGCCCTGCATCACGGCATGAAGGGTGTGTACGCGCCTCACCCTGTCTTCCTGGACCGAGCCTGGTACCCCTTCAGCGAGATTGACGGTGCCTTCAACGCTGGCCGAGACCACTCAACATCAGGCCCTGGCAGCCCCTTCGATCAGCTCAACGAGCACAACCACAAGGGTACCAGCTGGTACTTCAACAGCGAGTTCGGTGGTCTCCTGTGGCGTCGATGGCTGGGCTATGCGCAGATGGATGGTCGTGGAAAGCACGGTGGTCGTGCCAACGAGGGACGGGAACGAGGTGGCAAGACGGAGGAAATGGATGAGCACAGCAGCGGCCGGTTATGTCTGCGTGGTATGCTGGTGCATCCCATCAAGTTCGAGCATCCTTCGGAGAAGCCGTAATGAGAACCTCCCTCACCATGTCGCCGTCATGAGCAAGGCGACGCCACCTCTCCCCCCCTCGACCAGCGCACACGACAGACACCACACGCACATACGCATTTGCAGGAGCATCTGTACAAATATACCCACGACACCCGAACCGCCAGACATCCATCCGAGACGAGACGAGACGAGACCAGCGCGGCGCGGCGCGGCGCAGAACGCATCAGCCATGATGAGAGGGGAGACGACGCGAATTCTCTGCATCCATTTTACCCGATTCTTGTTCGACCCGACTTGTATTCCGTCTGTTCACGGACCAACCAGCGGACTCGGCCTAGACCTACCTAGACACTTTATTATTTGAACCTCGTTTTTATCTCTTCACTTCCACGTTTGGGTACTTTCGCCAGCAAGGGGTTCCAGAACGCCGTCCTAATCAATCCCTCTCCGCTGGGAATCAAAGGTTGTCTGCCTTTTTTCAAAACAAAAACTCTTTTAACCTTATTCGACTGTTTCTTCTTGTTTTTTTTAAACCCCGACTGTTGTTGTCATTTTAACTGTGTGGCATGTTGTTTCTGGGTACGAGGCATCCGGGACCAGGAGCGGAAAGGTTCTCCGCCCATGCTACGGGGCGTTTGGGATGGGGGACATTTGGGAAGACACATGTGAACAACGGTGCTACTTGTATAGATTCGATCTAGTATTAGAAGAGGTGGTAGTTAGGTGTGAAATTTACCTGGGTTTGAAACGAGTTTCTCTCCTGTTAATCAGTTATTTTCTCCCTGTGGCGTGGACTTGTTCGAGTTGTGGCCACGTCCTTTCGGCGTTGAGCCGGCAACGGCGATTGCATTCGATGTAACCGTGTCCTAACCCAAGCTAGCACCAAAGTACCATCTGCATCTGCACCTAGGGATCCCACCGGCGTCAACAGAACAGGCTCAAATGGTGAGCATCACTCACCGCATTTTCTAGAGGCTTGTTTGGTCAAGGCCAAGTTTCAGGGCAACAATCTCTTGGGGAATATCAAAGATAAGGCGGATTACTACCTCGAGAGCTAGCTTCTTACCAATGCAGCATAGTATCATCATCCATGGATGCTAGGCAGCGGATACCTTTGCGACTACCAGCCACCTCAATAGCGCCTATCCGCTTCTACTCGAACCAAGGAAGACAAAAGGCAATAGATAGACACTGGTCTGATGCTCTTCAACAAGCGGGGTGTAGCTCTACGAATCGAGTGGACCAAAAAACACTCATGACACAAGCCCTGAGAGCCAGCATGAACGCGTAAAGTGCATGTAGTCATTCGTTCCCAATATACGAGATAATCCTTCCAACCCTCCCTGCCTAGTCGTCGTTCACTCATTCAATGACGCCTTTCCTCTCGCCGGCCTCCGTGTCTCATCCCAGCCAAACCGAAGTCCCATGTTGGCCGTTTACCCGTAAAAAAAAACAACACAAGATTTCACATCCAATCATCTCACAGGTAGCCCAACTGTCCCCCGTCCGCTTCATCCTGGACTACCCTTGTGGGTAGCTAGACTTTGTGACGCAAACCAAGGCTTTTGAGGCCAAGGAACCAAGCTGGGGAGCACAGCTCGAGATCCATATCAACCAAAAACACCGCCGAGAACGCTAGATGCAGTAGACGCGGTTTGAAGAATAAAAAATAGAGTCCACCCCCAGGTATCAAACGCCCCCAAGACGCCATCAACACCTTGAACGCCACGGCGACCGAGGCCCCCGAAAGAACAAGCAGAAATACTAGCTGGGCCAAAGTGACCCAGAAGCTTGATTCTGATGTGGTCAGAAACGTGCTAGCGTCTCAGAGCCGTTTCTTGTTATTGTCATTGTATCGTCTCTGGGTGTAGCAAGAGTCAGAGGTCCACGCAGCAGTTACAAGACCACACATCGTGAACCAAGTATTGTCACCTTCTACTTCCTCAGAACCGCGTCGTAGATGCTCATAAGACCAGTGATGGCGGTGCCAGTCAAGATTCCCTTGTAGCCGCCATAGATGGCGTTGTTGAGGCGCACAATCGACGTATCGTTGAGAAGACCGCCAAAGTTAACGCCCTGTCCGTAGACGACAAACGAGATGAGGGCCTTGACAATGCTGAAGGTCAAGGGGTCGACCACATACTCGGCCGTGTTGGAGCGAAGGCGGCCGCGGGTGGGTGGCGTGCTGGTGGCGCTCAAGTTGAAGAAGTAGCCCATGAAGCTGGGGACGGCGACGCTGGTGAAGATCCAGGTCAAGGTCGGGGACCAGAAGCTGGACGAGAGGAGCAGGAACATGTCGGGGACGTAGACAGGGTAGTCGGAGGTGCCAAGGAATTGGATGGCGGGGATGGTGAAGGCGTAAATATTGCTCAGAACCTCGCGACGGACGTTCCACAGCTCCCAGGCGGCGACGCAGAAGAGGACGCTCGTGACAGTGCTGAGAGTGTCGCGCGTCGCATGGCTAACCTCGGTGATACCACTCTCCTCATACATCGACGAGACGCGCTGGCGCACGGCGCTGGTCGAGCGATCTACCGCGAGTGCCACGTCGGCCGGTGTGGCAGGCAGCGGGATGCGCGCCGCGACCTGAGAGAGAGCCCGGCCGGGGGTCTCGACGAGCGCCGTTGATATAGCTTGAGGAGAAGCTGCTTGAGGAGATGCAGCTTGGGGAGAAGCATCGTCGCTCCTGTACATGCCAAAGAAGGCCTGGTCAGCTTTGGGGGTCCAGAGAGCAAGGCGCAAGCTCCTCTCTCGGTCAACACAAGACGCGCGCTTGCGCAACGCGCAGTTTTAACGCGACAAGAGGACCAAGGAGCTCGGAATGGCGACTCACTCAGGGGTAATCTCTTCAGAGAGCTTTGTCGTCCGTCGGCGGGAGACCTTGAGGGGTTTGTCGGCCTCGTCGCGCATCAACTCTCTCTTGACGGGCGAGCCGAGAGCCTTGGAGCGGCTGTTAAAGTAGCCCGCCAGCTCAGGATCGGCGAGGTAACGCGACGAGTTTTCCGAGAGGTATGTGTCGAGGGCAAGACCCAAGTCATCCTTTTTGGAACCGGCGATGCTATATCAATTAAAGTCAGCGCGTTGAGGGGCTTATTTGTCGCATCGAGGGGTCGTGATGGAAAGTGGGCGCGTCGCGATGACGCCCGGACTGGGGTATGAATGAGGCGAGGCGAGGCGCAAACAATGGGCAAACAAAGAATGCGCCCGAGGGCGACTTGTTGAAGATTGTTGCGCGCACCGGGTAGACAAAGAAAGCGCAATTGCGGGAAGCAAACGTACTCTTGCAGGCCGAACTGTTGGGCGAGCTGGGCAAGCTCGGGCTTTTTCTTGGTCTTCAGCCAAGAGTTGTAGCTGTGGTTGGACATGGCGATAATATGAGGATGTCGCCAATAATAGGCGATACTAGAGAAGAAGGCGGAAGGGCTTCAATGGCCTTTGTGTTTAGCGAGGGCTGGTGGCGCCGTGGGAATTGCTTCAAGTGGGCGGGCGATGATGATGTTGGCGATGGTGACGATGATGGAGATCTCGCCTGCGACGGTGTTGGGTGGGTGATGGAGCTGGAGCTGGAGATGGAGGTGGACGGCGCGCGGAGCAAGAGGGCCCATGTCAGCGGGTCCTGCGTTGTTTATGTTTTTTTTCTGGCCTGGAGCTGAGGTCCCGCAGATCAGCCTGACCGTGTTGTGCTTGCCCGGAGCTGTCTGCATTCGTTACAGTTGGAGCCGGGTGCTTGGCCACTAAAATCATAGGCGCTTGATTCACTGGAGCTCTAAAAACGGCCATGACCTCACAGCGTGCCTGCTTGCATTGGAGCTCCAGCTTCCGGTGGAGAGCTTTCGGATGATGACATTCATCCATTTGTTCCATCGGCGCTAGAACGTTTGAATGCGGTTGAACGAGGCAAACAAACTCCGTGACACGACTTGCTTTCTATCACGATGAGACCTTATAGGCCATACATTAGATGTCTGCTTAATGCTCTGTTGACTAACTTAGGTATCTTACAGACAGTATTTACTTAACTGGGTGAATCTATTTTATTGTATTTGATATGTCGAGAACAGATATAATAATGGCCAGGCAAGGCATTTCATGGGTCATGGCTTCCAGTCGAAAGAGGATGTGCGTGTCCTATTACGACTAACACCAAGACGAACAACTCAATACTAACCGAAGTCTTTACTTGGACACATATTGGTCCGTTAACCCAATAACACGTGGAAAAGTATCTCAATGTTTTCATCCCGCACCACAGGAAACCCCATCATACAGTATATCCCTGATGTTTACTTCAACCGCCTCTGGCCCGACGCGTGACGTGTTCTGCGTCTGGGACGCGACCGATGAATCCAGACTGTTGTTGGTCAAGCTAAGCGCTCACATCGCACTCGAATCAATCGACCCAATCAGGTGTAACATCGGTGCTGCCCTCAGGTTGATCAAATATCGCCCGTTCAAGGTCTACCAATCACGAGCCCGATCACTTCAAGGACTACTCACGAGTGTTTCCCGACAATGGCAGCTCTTATTGTCTATTGGATCATGTACCTCGGTCATTATATCCAACTCGTAAACCTCTCCTGCCCCCTTCTAACAAGCCTGACGGGCACATGGTCATCGTTCATCTTCAGTGTGAGCACTGAAGTAGCGCCTAGGAGCTTGTTACGGCTTGTGGTTTGCGCCTTGGCGTATACTTCGCGTCTTTGCTCACGGTCCATCGACTCAACCTGCTCGTCACTTGCCCACTCGTCCACGGCCAGCTCGATACTATGGTCCCGGAAGATGACGGCAAGCGCTGCAATGATCTCGACCTGCGCGATCCTACGACCCAGGCATGACCGCGGGCCGTCACTGAAGGGGATATAAGCCCCCCTCTCCGGCCGGAAGAGCTGAGAGCTTATGTCTGAGCCTCCATAGCCTCCAAAGTCTTCTGCTTCTGGCTCTTCCGTATCTGTTTCCTTGGCTATTGGGTCCTCGCTCTTGCGGTACCAGCGCTCAGGGACCCAGTCATTAACGTCGCCTTCGCCCGGGTGCAGTTTGCTTGGCCTCGCAGGCCAGTATCGAGGATTTCGCTGGATCGACACTGCAACCAGAGACACGACCGTGCCCCTCGGAAGGAGGTGTCTCTTCCCATCGACCGTGATGACCTGATCCTGACCTGGAGTTACCTTCTTAGGTATCTCCACCACGGCAGGTATCATTCGAAGCGTCTCGTTCATGCATGCGCCGAGCATGCTGGCCATCATTGGGTTGACTAGGCCTTCGTAGTCCCATGAGCTCGGATCTCTGCCCCCAAGGATATCGTCGATATCCTTCTGAAGCCTCCTCTGTGATGCTGGGTTATTTGCCAACTCTAGCAGGATAAAGTGCATGGCGTTGGCTGTTGTCTCGTGCCCAGCCACGAGCATGATGAAGGCGTTTCCTTGGATTTCGTCACGCGTCAGTGAGCCCTTCTTGGGCTCAGCCCCCTGTTTCCCTTGGGTTTCGCCTGTTCCGTAACTTGACCTGACCAGTTGTCCCATCAAGTCCATGCCTTCGACACGCTCGCCCCGTTGGGCTTCCTGAATCTTTTCATCCATCAGTTCCTGCATATACTTGCACCAATCTTCGTGCGCGTCAGCTGCGAGATGGGCCTTTTTGAAGGGCATCAGTCCTGAAAGTTGGATCAGCATGCGACCATCTCGACAATTTCTATGCTACCACTTACTCAACAGCCAGCGTGGTATAAGTAACAGCATTAGGATGTATTCCAAGAGGATAGCAACGGTGTTCACAAAGCTTAGTTTGTGCCCAGCAGAAGGTTCAAGCGAACTATACTTGGCCAACCTCGGGTTCACATCTGGAGGTAGGGTCTCGCCAGGCCAAAGCGACCGGAAGCCAAATCCCACGTATCCAATGATGTTGAGGGCCAGCCTCATGGTGTCCTGATCCAGAGTGTGAATAGTGCCACTGTCGTCGTTGGACCCCATCCACATTTTCACCATGCCCTTGGTCTGGTGGATGGACTCCTTGAACACAAGGGCTGCGTTCTTCTCGTTAAACGAAGCCGATGTGACTTTACGGTGCATACGCCAAACAGCACCTTCGGTAGTCAAGACATTGTCTCCAAACTGCTGGAGAATCTCATAAGTCTCGACATACTTGGGGAAGTGCTCACGTCTAGCAGTGATCTGGTGGATGGCCTCGGCGTTGCAGACCATGGTAATAATGAGCTTCGGCGAGACAACCATAAAGATGTCGCCGTATTTTGCGAACCCATCATGGCGCGTGCGATATGAGAAGCCAGGCGTTAGGACTCTACCCAGTTGGTAGTTGTCAGTCACGGCTCAGTCAAGGGGCAGAGACACATACTCGAGCCACCTCTCCCACCATGGTTTAGGGAATAGTTTAATGATTGGCGTCCATAATTTGAACGTCAACTGCCATGGTAGGAAGATGGGTGAACACGCTGGATTGGTCAGATGTGAGTTATGGGGGTGGCAGTCAAGGGAGGACAGGCGTACGGGCGATGATGTAGGGCAAGCCGCTACGCTTTGCTTCTGCGATGTTTTGTCGCAGATTAGAGATGTATGTGTAGACGGCATAGGCAAGGGCGGCGCCGATGAGGATCAGGACCGATTGCATGGCGTGGCAGCGTCTCTGGTGGTTTTCACCGAGATGCTACTGAGTTGCGCCAATGACGCTGGTCGAATCTAGGCCGTCAGATAGGTGTCAAGAGTAAGATTGCGACTTGATTAAGATAAGATAAGAGTTTGCGCACAGCAACAAATTGATGAAGAAGAGGATGAGAAACTAGAATGATGGGATTTATCAATTAAGAGGGTGTCTCGTTGTCTTCAGTGTTTTCAGTGTTGGCGTTGGTTCTTCCCACACACATTCTGATGCACCCCCTTGTTTCCCGCCGCCCCGTCCGTCCTGCGTTCCAGACCTAGCCGAGGGACGCTCGCCGCAGAGAATCCCCTTAGCTCCAATCGTAGCGTCTTGAAATCATCATGACACCCCATGGGATCCATACATTGTGCGGCGGCTAAGTCGCTGGTCGAGGACGACATGTTTCTTCAATGTGACTATCAGTTTCGAGTGCGGGTTCCAAGAATTTTACAATGTTACCATGTACACAACTCGTGGATGCCGTGATGACTACCGTATTTTGCTGAAAAAGGGTCGATAGTGCGAAACCCTTGCTTTCAATCATTCACGGCTGGACGTTTTGCCTAATGGAGCTGATGGCATCCGCCTCAAACAGCAACAGGTCAGCTTATGTCACCGCCATGTGTTCGTTCAATTGCGCCTAGTGTTGTGTTACCATTATCATGTGAAGGGGATGTATGCAGGCAGGTTTGCAAGCACCGGGACAACCGGCATATTCTCTTTCACTTAAACAGAGTCAATCTTTGGGGGCTAGGTACTTCAAGAAACATAAAACATCATAGTGTAGGATATTCCGTGCAGCCAAATCAGTCCCATGTTGACCGCATCATGAGGATAGCATCATCGACATTCCGGTTGCTACGTTTCCAAGTAATTTGACATATTCCGCAAGACATGGATCACTAGTACAGGCGTATTTCCCATATAAATCTCAATATCGAGCTTGAGTAGGACTATGTAGTGTCTACGCACATGATCGCAAGTCTTTCTTTGACGAGTGCATTTTACATCAGCTGATGAAGGTTGATTCCACACCCTTTGCTGGCCATATCCCATCACATCCAGTCCCGACCCCATGTGCGCGAGTAGAACATGGCGGACGACTTTTGAACAGGAAATCCAGTGGTTGCGGTCAACAATACGCGGAATGATTGAATGGGCTGCCTCCTTTGTCAGCGAGTTCCATCCATCCAATATCAATGATTTCTCTGGGTCAGCCAACCTCCGCAGGTAATTTCCCTTGAACCTGGGCGAGCTTGGGGCACACACTGGGCAAATCCATCATGGCACCGTTAGAGTAGACCCTCCTGCGCATCGGGTCTTTGCTGAGACGTAGAAACGGTGGATTAAAAAGGCCACGATGGCGCTTGCGTGCATGACATGTCGGCTACTTGAGCGAACCATGTAGATCTCTATTTCTCTCTGAAACGCCTGAGCAATGAATCTGGAGTTGAGCGGGAGGCGTTGCGGGCGTCTGGCGGACCCGTTTCACCTGTCCGTGATGGATGGACGCTCGGGGCCAGTGGATCTCCCCGACCTTGACTGCCCTAAGTTAGGGGCCCAAGGGAGCAATTCCAGGGAGCCATTCCCCTGCAGAGACCCCCATCTCCCACCGACCGACGGGGCCCGGGCTGTGGGTGTCATCGCCTTGAGGTGGCCGCCGCGGACTCCATCCATCCAGGATCCTTCCCAAATCCGCAGGTCACCGATAGAGGGAGCCCCGTCTGATCGTCCATTACCGCGACCGACCTGACAAGGGTTTCTCCAAATTTCGGGAGCTCAATGATACGAGTCCTCCACTGTGAACTTCTCCCTGGAGCTTCCCATCTCAAAAGGGTCTCGTGACAGGAGACGTCGCTGCGAACCTCTATCCTCCATCGACGAACCGTGGCCTCGGGAATCGCCCTCTCCGGACCCCCGTGTCTATTCCAATCCGTCTCGTCCGTCCAACGTCGACCGCTCTCACTCTTCGTCACCACCTCTCGCAAGCGCAGCGAACGTGCGCCGACTGCAACGCTTCCCGCCCCTTTTACAGCCTCGTTCCTCCACGACGAGCATATCGACTCGACTTTATTTTGGCTTGGGCGATATTAGATTCGTTTCGTGTCGTGTCCGCTCGCTTGTTCATTATTCAGCATGCTATGTTCGACTACGTCAACTGAGCAACCATCCCTGTCCCGTCGCTTCTCGTTTGCTGTCATCAGCATCTAGGACTTTCAACACCGCAACCATTCGAATCGAGTTCGAAGCATCGTCATGACACAGCATAAACGGGACGAGTCCGTCTCGCCCATGGATGCCACTCCTCGTTCCGCCTCGCCCTCCAATCCCGAGTTCACACTCACCCCTCCGCCTCCTCCTAAACAAGCTTCCAACAATCTCCTTCCTCCCGTTGACCTCAAGGTCGCTCGTCCTCCAGAAACTCAACCTCCGCCTATCGAGACCAAAGGCGCTCTATTTGAGCCCCCGCACGCTTCCTACTCAGCGCCCACGTCGGCTATACCAAGATCTACCCCAGCCTCGACCAAGTCGCTCAAGGACCATGGAATCAACGACCGAGACTTTGGACTTGCACCTGAGGGAGAGGGCCAGGATACCAGCCAGGCACCCTCAAGACGCAGTGTACAGTTCACCCGGCCTGAGGGTGTAGAGTCTCCTCCAACACATACTCGAAACAATTCATGGGAGGAGCCTGATACTCCTGGAAAGTCCAAGGGTGTCTCTTTGATGTCCAAGCTCAAGGCTCTCACTAGCACGGGTGGTTTACAGACATCAAAGTCCTCGACCCTGCCCTCTGCGTCTTCCGAGCAGGGCATGCAATCCATGGCGAGCTCTCCTACTGGTTCACGGCCGCCCCGTGGTATCCCTGGCACATTGACAGAGGAGGATACTGATGCCGACGCCGACGGTGAGGACACGGCCGACGAGGGCAACACCGAGGGTACCAAGTCAAAGAAGAAGAAGAGAAGAATGCGTCGCATGAAGAGGACAAATGGTTCAACACCCGGAACGCCAAAGCGATTCGCTCACGACACAAACGACCTCGACTCCTTTGATCGCATGGTTAGGCGCCGTGCGAGCATGCCCGACGCATCTGCTCCCGAATACGGAGTGTCTGAAGGTGAAGGTCGAGATCGTCTAGGAAGGGGATATCGCAGAGGGAACTCGTGGATGACACCTGCTATGCGACCCCCTGGCGAGGAGGCCGATGAGGTGGAAAGCCCTGGTGCTGTTGGACGACGGATGGGCCACCTTCGCCGAATCACTGTATTTGGCGGAGGAGGTGTGTCGGACGGCGATGCTATTACTCCTCGACGGCCATTCTTCACATCTGAAAGAGCTTCCACCTTTGGTGCTCAGAAATGGAAACAAGTGAAGAACACTCTCAAGCTCCTCCGACAGAAGAAGGAAGATAGATTCGACTACTTCAAATCAGCGGAGCTGATGGCTGAATTGAGAGCTGGAGCCCCGGCTGTTCTCATGCTCGCCAGTATGATTCAGAGAGATGAGCACGGTAACAAGAGGATCCCCGTTCTCCTGGAGCAGCTCAAGCTTCGCATCACTGACAGCTGCCCCATGGAGGATGACGACAAGGATAGACACTGGATGTTCACGATAGAGTTGGAATATGGAAGTGGCCCGAGCAGGATGAGCTGGACCGTCACAAGGACCCTCCGAGACATCTATAACTTGCATCTGCGATACAAGTTCGCTATCAACAACGACAAGTACATGCCTGGACGTCTAGACCTGGGTGGCCGTCCGAAACAGCCCAAGTTCCCTTACTCTGCTTTCCCTTATCTTCGTGGTTCCCGTAAGAAGGGCGAGGAAAGCGACGACGAGGAACAGGGCAGCGGCCGGGGCGAGGAGACCCAAGGCGAGGGCACCGCCACTGAAGCAGCTGGAGATGGTGTCTTCAGTGACCCGGAAATGCTCGGCGCCCAGAGAAGAAGGTCTCGTACCTTTTTGGGCATGGGACCCAGACGCAGATCGACGGGTATTACTGATCCTGGCGAGATGTCTAGTGCTGAGGGCGCGGGTATGGATGTGGCGACGCGAAGGCAGCGCTATGTTGAGAAACAACGGCGTATCTTGGAGAAGTACCTCTCCGAGATGATCAGATGGCTCATGTTCAGAGCGGACAGCAACCGACTCTGCCGCTTCCTGGAACTGTCAGCGCTAGGTGTTCGTCTCGCCGCCGAGGGTAGCTACCATGGAAAGGAGTGCTATCTACACATCCAGTCCTCCAAGGGCCTGGACTTCCGCCGCGTTCTCACACCAGCCAAGGTAATCGCTCGTCACAGCCGCAAGTGGTTCCTTGTCCGACAGAGCTACATCGTGTGTGTCGAGTCTCCCGAGAACATGAACATCTATGATGTATATCTCGTCGACTCCAAGTTCAGCATTGCCTCAAAGAAGAACAAAATGAAGTCAATCGGCTCCAGCCAGAAGAAGGATGAGATGGATTTGACGGTGGAAGCGCTTCCCGAGAAGCACCATACGCTCACCCTCCGCACATCCGAGCGTAAGGTGCGATTCTTCTCGCGCAACCAGTCCGTCATGAAGCAGTTTGAGGACTCGATCAATGAGATGCTGAAGCAGACCCCTTGGTTCCAGGAGAAGCGGTTCGACAGTTTCTCCCCTGTACGCACAAACGTGTTTGCTCAGTGGCTTGTCGACGGCCGTGATTACATGTGGAATGTCTCTCGAGCCATCAACATGGCCCGCGACGTCATCTACATCCACGACTGGTGGCTGAGCCCCGAGCTTTACATGAGAAGGCCAGCAGCTATCAGTCAGAAGTGGCGACTGGACAGACTTTTGCAAAAGAAGGCCCGAGAGGGCGTCAAGGTCTTTGTCATTGTCTACCGAAATGTCGAGGCCGCCATCCCCATCGACTCGGAGTACACCAAATTTTCCTTGCTCAACCTTCATCCCAACATCTTTGTTCAAAGATCACCGAACCAGTTCAAGAAGAACCAGTTCTTTTTCGCGCATCATGAGAAGATTTGCATTGTAGACCACGACGTTGCTTTCGTGGGAGGTATAGACTTGTGTTTTGGACGTTGGGATTGCCCCCAGCACCCGATTGTCGATGATAAGCCAACTGGTTTCGAGGTTTCCGAAATCCCCAAGGACGCGGAGCATTGCCAGCTCTTCCCTGGTAAGGACTACTCCAACCCTCGAGTCCAGGATTTCTTCAGGCTCAATGAGCCCTATGAGGAGATGTACGATCGAAGCAAGGTCCCCAGAATGCCCTGGCACGATGTGGCCATGCAGGTTGTTGGACAGCCCGCGAGAGATCTGACGCGCCATTTCGTTCAGCGATGGAACTACCTACGCCGTGGACGCAAGCCCACTCGTCCTCTGCCCTTCTTGCTGCCTCCGCCTGACGCAAAAATGGACGAGTTGGAGGCTCTCGGACTCACTGGCACTTGTGAGGTCCAGATCCTTCGATCAGCCTCCACTTGGTCCTTGGGAATTGAGCAGACCGAGCACAGCATCCAAAACGCCTACATCAAGATGATCGAGGACTCGGATCACTTTGTTTATATGGAAAACCAATTCTTCATCACGAGCACTGAGGCATATAATACCCGGATCGTGAACCGAATTGGAGATGCCTTGGTTGAGCGTATTATCCGGGCCCACGAAAACGACGAAGACTGGCGATGTGCCATTGTCATCCCCTTGATGCCCGGTTTCCAGAACACCGTGGACGAGCAGGAGGGCACAAGTGTTCGCCTCATTCTCATGTGCCAGTTCGCGAGTATCTGTAGAGGAGAGCAATCCATCTTTGGCAGACTCCGAGCCGCCGGCATTGACCCAGAGGACTACATTGGCTTCTACTCTCTTCGACAATGGGGCATCATGAGCAACGATGTGCTCGTGACTGAGCAGCTCTACATCCACGCAAAGACTATCATTGTCGATGACCGGGTGGCCCTTATTGGCTCTGCCAACATCAACGAGCGATCCATGCTTGGCAGTCGTGATTCCGAGTGTGCTGCCATTGTTCGCGACACAGACATGATCATGTCGACAATGGCTGGAAAGCCGTATCAGGTCGGCCGCTTCGCTCACACGCTCCGTCTGCGTCTTATGCGAGAACATCTTGGCTTGGATGTTGATGAGATCTTGGAGGAGGAGCGCCGCGAGGAACTCGATCGCCAGGACTTTGAGAAGGAGATGGAAGATATCTACAACGAGGATGTTGCCTCTCCCGAATCTTCTACCTCCAACTCCAAGCGCCCAGAGCCTCTGCAGATCCCCAGCTTCAACCACGACCTTGATGTTACTACTGCCCGCGAGATCGACACCTCCAGTACCAGTGACAACCAAGAAGCAACGCCAGATATTGCCCAGGCTGAAGGCAAGAGAAAGCATGAGCTGGATGTTACTGGATACGGCCCTGACCGATGGAAGAGTGCCGAGAAAACTGGCCTGGACGCAGGTCGTGACTCCGTCATTGTCAATGGCCGAGAAGTCCTTGTCAATAACGTTAGCAACGAGGGCAAGGGCACGCTTGAGTCTCCCAGGGAAGCACACCAGCATCCTCCTCTGGCGGACAACAGATATCTCGAGCCCGGCCACGCCAACAACGATGGACTTCCTCCTGTGCCCGCTTTGAATCGACGGACCACCGACCAACTGGGACTGCCTCGACCAGCACAGCTGCCTTCATTGCCGATCAGCGATGACACTGACATTGGAGGACCTGCACTACATGTTGACCCTGAGTCTGGAAAGCTGACCAATGGCGCGTTCCACCCGATGGCCGCAGACATTCACCCTGCCCACATCGACAAGGACTGTATGAAAGATCCGGTCAACCCCAACTTCTTTGACGAGATTTGGAACCGCGCTGCTCAGAACAACACCAAGCTCTACCGCCGCGTCTTCCGCTGCATGCCTGACTCTGAGGTGAGCACTTGGGCCGAGTATCGCGAATACATGGCCTATGGCGAAAGGTTCCGCTCAAGCATGGAGGGACGAAGCCGGTCAAGGGGCGAAGATTCCGAATTCCCTCCTTCTTCGCGACACCGTGGTTCCACCTCTGCTGGTGCCGGCGTGGGCGCGCCAGGACCGGAGGTGTTGGCCAAGGCTGCTCAGACGGAAGCCGAGAAGGCAGCTGGAAAGCTGACTGAGAAGCTGCCGTTTTCTGGACATCACGATGATGATAGAATCAAGATCGTTATTCCTGACGACGGACCGCGGGCTATGGACGAGAAGCAAGCATTGCATGATGGTGAGGGAGGCTCATCTCGACCAAACACAGGCCTGGACAGCGAGAGTGCCGTTGACACTCAACGGCCGATAGAGGCGCCTTCTCCCGTTTACTCGGTGGGAGATGTGCCATTCCCTGCTTTTGAGAGCAACAACGGAAGGTTCTTGGAGCCGCAGACAAGTACCAAGAACAGGGAGCGTCGAACGACCTTTTCAACCCTGGAGAAGCCGTCCTCGCGAGAGACTAACGCTCCCCCGCCTGGTCAGTTTGGTTCGGTGAAGCGTAGGCGCCGCGCAACCACTAAGAACAGCCGGCGTGGCGGGTTCACCGTTGACGATATGCCGTCGCGCACTGAAGCCGAGGAACTTTTGAATATGGTACAGGGGAACATTGTGCAGTTCCCTTACGACTGGCTTCTTACCGAGGAGCAGAACGGAAACTGGGGCTACCAAGTGGATGGCGTTGCCCCCTTGGCTATCTAGTAAGTAACTCATTCCGCATGGATGACGACGGTGCTAACAGATCGCAGCAATTAATCATAACTTGTTTGAAGTCGTGTTTGAACATGAGTTTGCACAAAAGCATGGCAAGGCGTTCGGGTTTCCAGGAATAAGGGAGCATTCATTGGGCGCGCTGGTTATAGCACACGCAGAAAGTTTCTTTTGTGCACTGAGTCTCATGTATACATCTCTCTGACTCCAGCAGACGCAAGTATTTCTATATTACATGTATAATACAACTAAATTGATGCTTCACACCCTCTCACTCACCCAAATGGCACCTCGACAGCCTGCTCGGATGACACCGGTGAGTAGCCAGTGAGGCTCTGCTTTTCTTGCGTCGTGCTCGACAGCATGATCTAGATGCTCCAGCTCCTCGTCCCTGATCCTTCGAAGGGTCTTGACGAGTTCTGATAGCTCTTCGCCGACTTCATAACCCTCGGCCTCCCACTGAGTGATCATTTCCAACAGCGTTCGGATCTGTTCATTGTAGTGGCCCCCAATCTCGGTCTCGACAGCTTCAGTGCAGGCCATGGCAGCTTCGTAGCCCATCATGGCAGTTGACCAGCCCAAGCCTGTAGCCATGACGGACCATAGGGGGTAGAGAGCGGTAGGTCGGATGCGGTGCTTGTGGATGAGGCTGTTGAAGGTCTTGAAGTGGCCATCTTCCTGGTCGTACATGTGCGCCATCAGCTTGCGGAGGTGTGGCTTTGAGCGGAGGATGACGGGGGACTGGGCGGCGTAGATGAGGACGGCAGCGAGCTCGCCGGCTTGGTTGACGCGAAGCTGAGGATCTGTTAGCAGTGCACCGGGTGCAATTGAGTCGCCTGTGCTTACAGCTGAGTCAAGGAAGTCACTCTGCTCCTTGGTAAGTGGCTTGCGCTTCTTGGGAGCTCCAGAGGATCCGGCGGTCACTGAGGCCTGGGCATTGGAGGTTGTCGCAATGGAACGGACGCATGGTCCGTAGAAAGAGGCAACTGGCCGGGCCCCTATAGTGCACAGAGGCCGTACAAGAGCTCGAGTCGAGGCCATGGTCACTGTAAAACCTTGGACGTCAAGATTGCCTCTTTTGAGCCGTCAATTGGAGGGTCGGTGGCTCGAGGGTTCACGGAGTCCCGAAATCGAACGATAAACTATGACGGCGCCGATCGAGCTCCGGGTCCTCTCGGTGAGTTCACCGATTGGCTGCAGCTCACCGAGGGCGGACTAAAGCTTCGCCGGGGCACGGACCAGCCATACACGTGCAGTAAATGACATAGCCTTGGCCAATCAAGCGCAAGCCAGCAGACGACGAATTCAGAACAGGTTGTGGAAGAGAGCGACTCTGCTCCTTCAATTTCTTGCACAAACACATTCTCTCCATCAAACGGAACCTCATTCATCCCCGCAAACCTTTCGCGCCTGCCCTGCCATCCTTCCGGGCTCTCTTTCATCTCGACACGGTCCGAAATTTTCGTCTCGAGACGCGAGCGACGCGCCTGCTGCGGCTGCCATAGCTTTACGAGCTTGCGCCTCCCCCTGAGAGCACTGTGCTTGAGGTCATCACCAATCCCCGAGAGCAATCGCTATGGCCGATATCGACGACGAGCTTCTCGCCCTCGCGGGTGGAGATTCCGATGATGAGGGCTCTGGCAACGAGAGCAGGGGCGTTTCGGCGTCGCCGCCGCCTGCCAAGAGAGGTGGCTCGAAGAAGGGATCGGGAAAGAAGTCGGGGCGAGGAGGCGACGACTCTGAAGAGGAAGGCGAAGCGTAAGTGACCTTTTTCTCGCAAAGAGCCATCCTGTACTACAAGGAGCTGTTCTTGCCCTGCGCGCGAAGTGAGCGGCTGGGCTACTCTCTTCTCCAAATCGCCACCACCAATCCACCAAATGCTGACGCGCGACACAGATACTCTGGACCCGGCACCCCGAACTCTCTCGAATCCGCGCCCATGGACGAATCCGACTCTGACGCCGAACCGTCGCGAAACCGGGCTGCTGCTGCGGACGATGATGATGACGACAAGTACCCCGTTGAGGGTATGTACGTGAGCCAGGCGGAGAAGGCCGAAATCATGGCCATGCGGGAAGTCGAACGAGAGCAGATTATCGCTGAGCGTATGATGGAAATCGAGCGCCAACGTCAGAATCGCCTACTTCGTCAGATGATTAGCAGCGTCGAGAATGAGGAGCGCACGCAGGGTAAGAAGAAGCGCAGCGCCGACACGGCTGAGCTTGAGGGTGGTGAGGGGAAGGCATCACGGCAACGCACAGGCGATAAGGGAGAGTCTCAAGGGGACTCTCATCGCGGATCAGCAATGGATTCCCTGCGCCGAGCGAGGGCGGAAAAGGCACGTCGGCGAGAAGATCACGAGAGACGCAAGGATGCCTACTCCCCACGCGATCGCGACTCTGATCGCCAGGACAGCGACGACGACTTTGGCCACAGACGCTCACCAACGCCCGAAGCCGATGAACCTCGTGACCAGCCGCCAGCTGAACTACGGGATTATGACCGAGTACGATTGGGACGAAACGAGTTCGCCCAGGTCTGCTTCACGCCTGGTTTTGAACATGCCATCACGGGATGCTATATCCGCATCGCTCTTGGACCACACCCTGAAACCGGGATTGAACAGTACCGCATGGCGTTGATCAAGGGTGCGTATGGAAGAGGATATATATCAGACAACGCTGACAAGATGTGCAGGTTTCACCACCAGCCGGCCATACGCTCTCAACGGACCCAATGGTACGTTTGTGACGGATCAGTACGTAAAGGCAGCACATGGAAAGGCGATCAAAGAGTTCCCCTTCATCGCTGCCTCGAGTGGAAAGTTCACAGATGTACGTATAACATGTCTCGGTTTCTCGATATGGTCACTGACGGATGAATGATAGGCCGAGCTCAACCGATACAAGGTTACCTGTCACAATGAGGGTGTAACGCTGCCTACAAAAGCCTATCTCCTCGATAAGATCGACGAGATCAACAAGCTGATCAACCACTCGTGGACGAGCGAAGAGATCAAGGGCCGGCTGAAGAGGATCAAGGACTTGAAGCGGCGGTTTGACCCAGCAGAACGAGAACGTGTGGCCCGAATCCTTGAGGAGGCGAGAGAGCGTGGTGACGACGCAAAGGTTGAAGAGCTCCAAGAGGAACTCGACAAGCTTGGTACGCAGCGCCTGGCGTTTAGAACAAGCCTGGGGCCGTCCAAGCTCTCCGAGACTCCCAAGGGACAGTCAGAACAAGACCGGTTGGCTGAGCGCAACCGAGAGAATCGACGTCTCAACGCCGAGGCAGTGCGAAAGGCTCAGTTGAAGGAGAAGGCGAAGTCGCGCGAGATTGAGATGGCCATTAAGCGTGGCGAGGCGTATCAAGGCGACATGTCACGACGACTGAGGACCAAGGCCAAGTTCGTCTACGATGTCAACGAGTCGGTGGACAAGAAGCCAGCGGCCAACGGAAGCGGCACCAGCACGCCAGGAACAAGCACACCCAAGCCAGCGGCCAAGTCTCAACTATCGTCACACTTGGCGAAGTTGCAAGAGGAAAAGTACCAGGAGAAGAAGGGCATTCCCACAATCCACAAGCCCCTGATGGACGACGATGTGATCGGGTCCCTGGACCTGGACATTGACGTCGAGATTTGAGGAGGCAGCGTTATTACGAAAAGCGCGGGTAATTAATTGCGTTGTATCATTGCTTTACGGACTAGAATCAAGGGCAGGGCGTGGGTTGCATTTTATGATACGTTCCAGGTTCTCACTGATCACCTGGGGAGGCTACAGGCGAGGGACCAGGGCTGCTATGTGCATTAGATCAGGCTTGAGCAAAACAAAATTACTATTAAGTTTAAATCCTCCATCTGATGAGTTGTCACTCTTCGTGGTAGTTTGTGGCCCCATGGGGTTCCGAGTGAACACTCCAAGTACTATCGTGGCTTATAAGTGATCAAGTGTGGTCAGGGGCAATACTTGGGTGTTCACGCCAAAACTGCATCTTATTCTCGGCTTATGTTCATAGATGGAAAGCGGTGTATTTCAACTAAATTATCCCAAGTATTACATGTAAACATCTACTCGTGTCTCTTCTCATGAGCTCTCTCTCGTGTATTCTGGCTTGCGATCTATATCCCATTCATTAGTAGCACCTCGCTCATCAACCTCCTACCGTCTATCCAAACTATTGCGATCCTCGAGGTAGTCAAACTTTCCCTGGACTCTCCTGACGATGTGGTAGGCCATGACTAGGACCTGGAAGAAGAGCACCGAGCACACAGCTCTCACCTCTTCCCTCGCCTTCTGGGCCAGTCCCATCTTGGGCCCGATGACCTTGCCGTCCATCTCATCCTCGAAGCGCTCACACACATCAAGGTACAGCCGTGGGTCGTCGGTGATGACCCCGTCGATGAGGGCAGGGCCAGCACTGGGGGAACTCCTCCCACGGCCTAGGTTCTGTCGGATGCACCACTCCATCCAGCGCGGCTCGTTGACGGTCCAGGTCAGGAGGAGCTTGTCGGTACGCTGGAGCTCGCGGAGGAACATGCGTCCTGGGGGTCCCACGAGGCTCTTCTGGTTGAGGTTGAAGCCGAGGTTGGGGACCCGGAGGAAGTGGTGCGAGTAGAGCAGGGAGGCGCTGATATGGGCGAGGGGGAAAGTCGGGAGGTGTCGGCGGGCTGCCTGGAGGAAGGATGCCTATATGCTAGGGTTAATCAAGTTCTTTGAGGATGGAGTGAAACCGTTGTGAGTATGAGGGGTGTAAGTAGTGAGAGTGTCGTAAAGGCCCTGAGTTGACCACATGGTGACTAGTGGAGGGTGTATAAGTCAAACAAGACTTACGTTCCAGCACCCCAGTACGATACGTTGATCCCATGGCACCGACCCCTGTACGCTATCAAGAGCCTTTGCGATGGCAAGCATCAGATCGTTAGGGTCATCATCAAGCTAGTAGTCGCAGCATTAGTACATGTCTTACACATGTCAATCTTGAAACTCACCTTGATGTCTAGCACAACCCAGATCTCGTCAAAGCGCGGCTGGGCCAGCCACGAGAGAAAGTCCTGCAGCCGCGGCATGGCCTCGTGAGGCTCCTTGAGGGTGCGCATGGTGCTGAGGTACTCCCACGAGCAATCGGCGATGCGGACGTCGACGCCGAAGCATCGCTTCAAGGTTGGGTCCTGCGAAATTCACATGCGTGCACATGTCAGCCCGTTTTACAAGATTTGAAACTTAGTGATGGTGGTTAGTTTTTTATGAAAATGGTTGATTACATGTGACAGCACGGCGACACCATCGGCCGAGAGATGGACGTCGGTCTCGATGGCATGGGATCCGGCTCCGAGTGCGCCCCGGAACGCGGCCATGGTGTTTTCCGGAAAGTAGGCCTTGGCACCGCGGTGTGCGATTGCCTGCGGGAGACGGCGGGATGGATCCCGGAGGGACGGCCGGGCAGCTGCCCAGGGTGCTTCCTGCCGTGTAAGCGCCATTGTCTTTGTTGTAGGTAGCACAAGCAAATACTCACCCCGTGGAATGGCCTCGCTCTGGGCATCCTTATCGATCAGGGACTGTCTCTCGTGTGACATGGCTGTTACTGCTACTGCTGTTGATGTTACTACTGCAAAAGAGCGTCGCTGTTGGTGACTGAAGAGGAAACAAGGGCCTGCTGCAGCCTCATGCGTCGTTCGGATATATCGGAGGAGGAGGAGGAGAAACTGGCGGTCAGGACAGGCGCGCGATAGGAAAGACGCTCGTTCATGGACTCTGCAGAATGACAAAGAAACAGAAAATGGAAGAGTCGTCGTCGTAGAGAGAAGCCTCGTCTTCATCCCAAGGCTTCCGGCTGGAGTGGCTCCATGATTCGATCCACCTTTTGAAAGGTCCCCCTGGTCCAGATGACGGAGTTTACGTCGTTAACCCCAGCCAAAAGGGACCTCTGGAGAAGAAACGTTTTGCACAGCCACTATCAGCCACATGTCGTTTCAGCCACATCCGGCATCGCTCACTATCCCGAATTAACCTCCCGGTAGAAGCTCAACTTTCGGAAACAACGTGGGATTCCTGCAGCGTGGGAGCTATTACAGAAACAGACTAAAAGGCAGGGGAAACGCAATACGCGCGTGTCAAATTCATCACTCAGAGACACAGTACATTGCGCACTGCTTCTGCATCGGTGAGACTCCGAGAGCTCGGTTTCTCTAGCGGCAGCCAGTTAGAGTTAAACCTCGGCTATTGACCTCGGTCTACCAAGAGAATTCCATGATGGAAAAACAGACAACTAATACGCACAACTAATACATTCAACCCAACATGACACAATAAAGAACCCGTCATCTTTTTCTTAGTCACGGGACCATTCAATGCTTAAACCTGTTTCTTTGTCTTGTGCTATTATCGCTAAGCGAGAGACTCTTCTCGACTCACTCTGGCTCCTGATCGACGGTCTCGACCCAAAACACCACACTTATAACAACAACAGCAGCAACCATCATGGGGATGATGAATGGCAGACCCGGCTTTGCTTTCCGGGGCACACTAAGCAGCAGCATGATGGAGGGCCCCTCCCCCTGATGCATCTTATCGTAAATGTATGTACTGCCCGTTCCTTGAGCTGAAGACGACGCCTCCCTCCCGCTCACGCGACACCCAAGCCATAGAGCCCGCATGCACAACATGACAGCGGCGACCAATCTCGTGCTAATCCGGACCGCCTCCCATTTTCCTTTCTTTTTTTTTCTTCTTCCACTCCCTCCCCCGTCCTTTTTCTCCAAACATTATTCCTCCCCCGGTCCCTGCTATAGGCGGCGCGGTCCAGTCCCCTTCCTTCACAGGCCACCGGCAACACCTTTGGACTTGGCCAGGCCCGGTCGAGGCTGCCATTCTTTTTTCCTTTCTTTTTTCCCTTGTTGTTTTTAATTCTTCAAACCCGGGGTAGGCGAGTCCCGGGGAAAGGCGTGGGTGCATCTTGTGTAAGAAACTAGTAAGCCGTAGAACGTCAAACGGACAAGATTATCTACATGCCATGGGGATATCTGGACAACCCCCGTCAGACAGTGCCGAGACACCTGCTGGAATTGGCTGCCTGGCCAGGTTAAATTAATTGGTGAAATATCTTGGCTTAGCCGGCCGCAATTCTTGACGCGCCCTGGCATCCTTGGCGACTTGGCGTACACATGCCTGCACATGGACGCATCCCATCCTCCCAGAGACCATCCCACCCGCCTGCCGGTTCTCGAGACTAGGGCCGGTGACCTGCTGCTGCCTGTCTCACATTTCACTCATCCAAGAGTCTGGATAGGGGCATGTTGTTCAGCCGAGGCGTCATCACCGAATTGCTTCAGAGTCTTGTTTGAATTTCTTTCTTTCAGCTATGTACGAAGTAGCAAGCAGACTTTCTAATCTCTCGTCGCTTTGCAAGGCCTGTCCTTGGACCCTGGCCATCATTCGTCATTCTCTTCTGTTGTTCATGTCCTCTCTGAGAATCCAACCCGTCAATCAACTCCTTCAAAAATCAAACAATAAACTGCTGGTGTCCGCCTTGCCGGTCCCAGATTACATAGTGCCAACACCAGGCGCAACAATAAGAATAAAAGCAATCGCTCAGGTCCGCCAAAAGTAGCGACAGTTACCTCCCTTCGGTAGATAACCGAACTGTCTTCTTCCCAACCAAATCATCAAATCATTCCAAAGACTCCCGTGAAACTCCCTGTCAAACAACTCCGTAAAAGTCATAGTCATGCCCAGCCGTAAGAGTTTTCAAAAGCACCCGCCCGAGGTATCATTTTTCCTTTTGGTTCCATCCTTACATGGGAAACGCCTCCATCCGGTTATCAAGCATGTATCCTTCAGGGTTGTGTTGTTGCTGCTGCTGTGCCATCATCTGGTTGCGGTAGTCGACATTCTCCACGCTGAGGCCGAGCTCAGAGGGCCCAACCTCCTCACCCGAGCTGAGGCTCTCGTCGCTCATGCTGAGAACGCTCTGCGGGGGCTGGGGGTTGTTGCCAAAGTCGCCGATGCTGAAGCCGCTGAGGTCCCAGTTGTCCGGGGGCCAGTCACCGCAGTTGCTGACGGCGATCGATGCCTCGTTCACCAGTCCCTGTCCACCGTAGATGGCATCGTAGACATTGTTCATGCCACCATCCAACGAGCCCAGGAGCGTCTCCCACTCGGTGGTTGAAACTCCGTGCATCTTTGCCGAAGCCACAGGGGAGTGCGCCATCATGGGGTTGGCCTGGGGTGTCTGTCCAGAGTGGGAGTGGGCGCGGTTCTGCTGGGGCGATGCAGGCTGCGGCGACTGCGAGGGGTGGCCGAAGGGCATGAAGTCCAGGTTGGGTCGGGATAGAGGTGAAGCCTTGTGGCCGGGGTTCGGCGAGATCTGCGACAGGGACATGCGGTGGTCTCGGTGGCTCATGGGAACCTCGGTCTGCAGGTTGTCAAAAGACTGGCGGGATCGGGAACGGTAAAAGTCTGGTCGCTGGCCGGCACCGGTGGGCATCGTCATGCGCCTCAATTTCTCCTGCTGGTCCATCAAGTTGCTGTCGCTAGCCGCGGCCCCCGGGAGCTGACCGAGGGGGTAGGCGGTGGCGCTCTTCTTCTTGGGGGCCACACCCGCAGGCGGCGACCCTCGGTTGGAGGCGGGGGCGGCCGGCATCGACGCCTCACGTGAAGTGTGCATGGGCGAGCCGACAGTCTCATCCAGAGTCACCAGCATGCTAGCCACACGCTTGAAGTCGACCGAGCCAGTGGCCTTGGTCTTGTCCAGGATCCGGACCACAGAGTTCACCAGCCGCTCATTGTCGCGCATCAGCTTGCTGTCGTGCTTGAGGTCGATTGAGTGGTACAGCAGTGTCATGCCGCAAACAACCAGGAGGTCGGACCGGTTCAGGCAGAATGAGAATGTCATGCTGCGCTCCTCGAGCAGCTGAATAATCTGAATAATGTGCTTGCTCGAGGTGCCAATCGAGATGAGTGCCGAGGCCGCCTTGGGTCCCAGGCTGGAGCCGACGGCGGGGCGGTAGATGAGTGTGCGGATGTAGTAGTAAGCCAGGGCCTGTAGTTCGTTAGCGGGAAAAGTCCACAAAAATACCTCAAGGATTTCTTTAGTGACATACCAGGAGAGGTGAGCGGCTGCCGGTCACATCTGTAGACGGCTTGTCTTGGACAAAGTTGAGTCTCAGATGAGCAGGCAGCTGGTCGTACCAGGCATCAAGCTCGCTCTCGAGGGCTGCCATCTGCTGCAGCGACATCTCGTAAGAGGTGGCAGCAGGGTAGTTCTTCTCAAGCACCTTGGCGAGGATGCGGGTAGCGCGGAACAGGGCCAGAGCACTGGACAGCCGAGTGTACTCGCCAGGGAGAGTGGGCTGGAAACCCTTCTCGGTGACGTACTCATCGTCAGTGTCGCAGGGGTACTCGGCCTGGACATCCTCCTCTTTGAGGAGCTTGGGAAGACCGAGGATGGCAGCCGAGAAGCAGTCAAGGGTGTAGAGAGTCCAGAAGACCTTCTTGCGAGTCTCAATGGTCAGGGCACCAAACGAGAATCGCTTCTGGCTCTGGTGCAGGCCGAGGCGGTGCGACAGGCCGATGGCAATGCCCTTGTAGTGCTGGAGGCGCTTGTAGTCGGCGCGCATGGTGCAGTAGAGGAGAGCAAGGGTGAGGCACTGCAGAGTGTTCATGGTGTTCTCCATGAGGACGGCGTCGAGGGCCTTGCGCCATTGCTGCTCGCAGGCAGCCAGCTGAGGAAGATCAGGAGCATCTGATGAGAGGCCGGCAATGTTGAAGACGAGGTAGAGCTGGGCGAGCTTGTGATTGCTCTTGACCTTCTCGGGATCGGCAACAAACTCCTCATAGACGTGCAGGAAGGTGGGCTTGTGAAGGACAGGGAAGAGGGGAGCCCATTCTTGGAAGTAGACGTTGACGCAGCGGTCAGAGAACAGACGAGGAGGAACCTTGAGTGACTGCTCAGGAGCCTTGGGGCTGAGGGACTTGCAGCCCTGGATGTGCAGGAAAGCCTCTGGGTTGAACTCAGTGCTGGGCTTGCCAGCCTCCTGGATCTTGCGCTTGAATTGCTCTGTCGGAATTGTCAGTAGATGTTTTTGTGAAAACGGCTGTGGTGAAAATTACCAATAAATGTGCGGCCACTAGAAGCACCCATAAAGTAAGAATCAGAGTTCTCAACGCCGAGCAACAACGGCGCGGCCTGAACTCTGAATGTATCCTCCTTTGTGGGCTGGGCGTCACTCCGGGTGTCCATGGCCGCCGGGCTGCTGGCGGGCATTGAAGGGCTTCTCCGGTTGCCGTGAATCTTGGAAAGCATGTCGATCTTCTCATCCTTCTCGTCCAGCAGGTCCTTGAGCTCTCTCACTTCGGCCTCTAGTTGTCGTACTCGCTCCTCCAGGGACTCGGTGTAGCCACGGGGAAAGGCGCGGCGGCTGAGCTTGTCGCTTGTCCGGCACTCAAAGCCGACGTTGGCGCACTGGGAACAGGTAGGGCGGATTCCGTCGCAACGGATCTTTTTACTCCGGCAGCGATCACAAGCCTGGGCAATCCTGCTCTGAGAGCTGGTGCCCACCTTGATGACCTTCATGGGAAGAATTCCGGGCATTTTGGTGGTTGTGTGTGTATGTATGTGTGTATGTGCGGTTATATGGGTGGGCGGCTAAATTGCCGAGGGAAAAAGAGGTTGCCGAATTATGGTCGCCAGAAGCGATTGTTTTTATGTCCGGCGTTGCTCCCTGGGATATTGTGTCGTCCGTGCTGTCATCAGCTAAATCGTCCAGTTGAAGAGTAAGAGGTCACACAGAGTGAGTCGATTTCGTGTGTAGATCGAGGTCTTGTTCGGGTGTGATATCAGCAGCGCCAGGGCCGGGTATATAAGGTATGGTGGTGGATGGTGGGGGTAGCCTTTGGGCGCGCGGTATTAAGCAGCTGTAGTGTAGGTATGGGTATCTCTGAAAGATGAAGGTTTGAAGGCTGGTGTAAGTGATGACAGCCAAGGGGAAGGGAGGACAGATATAGGTATAAGGGCACGAGACAAGATAAAGAAGCAAAGGGCAGAAAAAAAGGTGGGAAAGATCAGTGAAAACAGGGCAGATTTTAGAATTCTCGGGGTGGGAAAGAGGAAGATTTAGTAGAAATGAGGAATCGGGGGTCAAGGCCTTGGACGCGATTGTGGAGAAGAAGTGGGAAATCCTGGGGGAGCCCGGGGACAAGCCCGTGTGCACGCTCTGCTGGCCCAACCGCCAGGTGCGAAGAGCCACTGAGGATGAGGGTACCTTGGATTACGGCGGAAGAGCAAGGTTGGCTCTAGGTACCGTCTTAGTGCACGAAATCTGGGGACGCCCATCTGAGGGCGTGGACGAGGGGGGCGAGGGTGAGTGTGAGGGTGTGCAACTGGAAGGGAGTGTGTCATGACGGCGACGGGATGCGCTCACGGTCCGGCATGGTACGGTACAGTGCCGGAGACGGAGAGAGAGCTGGTGCGGTGCACATGGCACTGGCAGAGTCGCCAGGGACCGGCGGCGCCTTTGACCAACCCTCACTCAGCATGGCGAGATGAATGACCTTGGTGAGAGGAGAGCAGCAGAAGGTGTGTGCAGCACGTCAAAGGCCCAGAACGAGGTACCAGGTGTACAGTGCGGATCCAGCAGCGGCTCCCACTGGGTAAACCGACTCGCCCGTTGGCGGACTGGCTTCCTCGCTGGCTCACCCCGAGAAGGACAGGAGAAAAAAGGCTACTGCTGCACGCAAGCAAAACCACGCTTCCTGGCAAGAGCCACTAAACTCCCTTTGGGGTAGTGGGGGGATCCCTCTAGCTGGAGCGCTGTGCTCTGAGTCGAGTCGAGTCGAAATCCAGCCCGTCGATTGAGTCCAGTCGGTACCTCAGGTACGTACAGCCGCAGCAGGTGTCGAGGTGTGGCATGCCATGCCCTGGCCACGTCCGCAGCGAGCGCCAAGGGGCGTGCGATGGACGGTTCCATTCTGTTTTAGTGCAGGTGTGTGGGGATTGAAGAAAGACTCAGATGGAAAGAAGAGAAAGAGATTCCGGCCTTCTCTTCTCAGCTGTGGGGAGTTGTCGTGTTGTTTTACGGAGAACGGAGTATTCGGAGGACACGGAGAAATGTGTCTTCAATTCGCGGCAGCGCATTCTCTCAGTGCTGAACAGAGCATCAACAAAGGATCCAAAATGCTAACTACTCGCTAGAATCATCTCAAGAGGTTGGTATAAGTCAACCCGAAGCAAATCATGGCGGTCTGCACAAAGGTCAAGAGGCGTAGTCCCTCTAGTCTGCATCTAATCCATCCATTGGATAACCCACTCCCTCCTGACTGCAACCCAAAGCATGGAAGTTTCGACTCTTGGGGATAGGAAGGTAAGCTCCCTATCCAGAATCCAGTCGCGGACTGCGGATTGCGGCCGGCGCATGTTGCTTCGTCTTATTCCTCTCCTCCTAGCTTCTCATCTCATCTCTAGTCCCAATCCTTCCCACTTCCTCTTCTTTTCCCTTGTCAGAGTTCCAATGTTGTCTTTTTACAAGCTAGCTTGGCAAAACAAGTCGGCCGGCAAATGATGGAACGAGTCCCCCCAACCAACGCAGCCTAGCATTGGATATCCTTTCCAAAACCAAACAGCCCAGCCCATGACAAAATGAAACCTAGACGTAACGAAACACACAGTACGCGCCGATACATCCATTCTATCAGCTCCAAAGCAGCAGCAGCAGCTCGTGGCCATCGACAAGCGCTTGCCTTGATCGTACGAAATGACACCACCCTCGCAACTCTAGAACGCCCCAGGACATGAATAACAGCCCACCATGCCACACCCTCACGGCCTTGGCCGCTGAAGCCAGAGCAACTCTCGTCACCTCCCCCTCCCCTTCGTCTCTACCCCGGATTCCTTCTCGAAGAACCTTTTTTTCCTCTGTGCGGTGCGGGGAAAGTTGTCGCGGCCGCATCATCGTTTTGACTTTTTTCTGTTGCTTCTTCTCTTGGCCTTCGTTCCACCGACGTGTTGATTCGCATCGTTGCCAGCCAGCCAAGACTCTTGATATTAGCCAGGGCTGCGACTTTGGATGCCACGAGCCAAGGTCGTGTGCCTACATACGTCTTAACCCACTGCTTAACCTACGCGTCGGGTCCAATCTCTGCCCTGCGGCCCTCACCTTCACCTCGTCGCTCCACCTCGTTGCACCGCAGTCCGTAGTCACCCCACCCAAGCTGCTCGCCCACCCCCAGGAAGAGCTTGTTTTTCGATCTATTCCGGGGCCGGTCCTGAAGCCATCAAGCACATGGCTGACCAGGTCCAAGGCTCCTCCTTTGCCATGCCGCCCTATCCATCCTTGGTTGTTAGTGTCGTCGAGAATCACGATGCTACTGCTGCAGCTGCCGCTGATTAGACCAACAACCGTCGAGCCAACTTGCCAATCACCATCTGCACCTCAGACCTTGGGGCCCCAGATACCCCGGAGCCGCTCTGCGGCCCCCCTTCTCCTCGTCCGCTCCCCGTCTGGGCGTCGAGATCCGTTGTGCGATCACCCAGATTTCCCAAACCAGCCGTCGTACGCACCCTGTCCTGACCTGCATATGCCCTCACTGGACAGACAGTACGCGGGGTGATGTGATGCCACTCGCGGGACGAACGTCCATGCTCTGAGCCCGTCATGGCAGATTTACCCCAGAACCCAGAAGCACAAAACATCCGAGATCTCGAGATTTCCCCAGCTTATCATCAAGCGAACTGCCCATGTTGTGTGAGCTGGCCATTAGTCGTGCGTCACAGCATCTCATCTCGAGTCCGTCCCCAGAAATATTCATCCCGGGTTACAAACGGCCGCCATGCTGTGACCATGTCCTCCCCGCAACCCAGATCTAGCATCATGCTTTAGCATCATGCCGTTCTCCCTCGCCTCTTGTGTGTCTCAAAGTCCTGACTCAACTACACTAACTCTACTCCCAATCCCGTCCGCACGGATCCCGCTACCTCGAACCGTACAGTCTAGGACTGTATACTAGCCAACCAGCCCTGCCTGAGGTGAATCAAGGTCAGCAAGCACAAGAGCTGAGCTACACCGTAGCTAGTGCATGAAATCCGCAGGGCTGGCGCGGATTAGATCAAGGAACACGGCACGCTCACCGCGGTGGGACACGACGTTCCGGAGGTGTCGTTCTTGGCCAAGGGGGCACGTCGTCGTTCTCGTTCGTATCCTTCAGGGCGCAGATCCCCAAGATGCAACGACAGAGTCGTAGCAAATTTCATTCACGGATTCTCGGATTCGCTCACGCGAGCAGGCAGGCAAAGGGCCAAATCTCCATGAGATTCATGGATGCATATCCAGCTGCTCTCACCGTCCGTGCCATGCTAGGCTCAACCCCGTCCACCCCATCTCAACTTGTCAAACGCTGCTAGCTCCGCCGCCTCCCTCAAGCCCTCGAGCGCCCCCTAAGCCTCTCATCCTGGGGGAGCCGCAATGGACCCACTTCGGAGCCGCAATCGTTGCGGACGCAGATCACTGATCCGCAGCTAGTCCGAGACTGTCTGGGCCCTGGAATTGACAACTCGCCGTCTCGAGTCTCGAGCCTCGTTTCTCATTTCGACCTGCGTGTTAGTTGCTGTCCTGTAGGTAACACCGCTTACTTTTTTCTCGCTAGCTGTTCACTTCTCACTTCTCATGACCCTCCTTCTCTCATCAAAGGGGGTTTGTGCGTTCCAGGGGTTCAAACCATCCAGCCCCAAGTCCCGAGTCTCAGGTCTCTGCCCCATCATATCGCAACCCTTCACGACTCGCATCGCATCTAAACTCTCCTGTCCTGCCATGCACTATACCGTACCTACAGTAACTTCACGTAATTATATTCCCACAACCTGGGAGATGGCTCTGGTGCATCAGGAGGCGCAAACTAGAAGCTCGAGCTGGTCGTCATCATCTCCACTGGCCTTGATCAAGTGCAAACTGTACTGTAGTCCGCTCCAAGCCTTGACTCTCTGCCTGCGCCTTCGATCTTCATCGACACGAAACCCTGCGAGCGCGACGCCAGTAGACGAATCCCCGACTTCCGTCTACCTCCCGCAATGCACAGCACAGCAAGGCATCCCCTTTACGCAGTAGCGCGCCCTCCTGCTCGTCCCATCCTCAACGACGGCTCCGTCCTGACGCAATTCGCTTTTTCCAAGCGATCCGCGAAAGGAGAATGCTGGCATCACCTGGTCGGTAGTGGGGATTAGCGCCTGGCGCCCACCGCTTCCGCGCCCTCGCAGCGATCCTTATGTGCAAGCGATTGAGTGAATGAATTAGTGAAGGAAATAAATCCCGTCGCAAAGATCGTGTTTGGGTCTCACAGCTACTGGCGGAGAACTGGGGTGTGCGCCTAGCGCCAAGGGTGTGAGCCCAGTGCCTGCATCTCATCCTTTTTCCTCACGAGAACCACCCGGGGAAAAAGGACGTCGCGGCCAACGAAACAACAGCAAAATCCTCCGCACAGGTCCAAAAGGGTGCTGTATCGTTGTCCTGTACAGTACAGCCCGGCCTCTCTTCCGGCATAATCAACCCTGATCCATGCTCTTGTCAATGCAGCAGTTGCTGACGCTGGTGCCCGGCGCTGGAGCAGATTCAGTGGTTGACACTTAATCAATCGGATCGCTCTCGTGCCGCCGCCCATCTCGTTGCAAAAGAAAAAAGAATGGTTGATCCTTGACGCGCATTCTCATCCACTCGGATAGATTCTGATCAAGCCGACTGCGGCAGATGACATGGCGCAACTCGGTTGGTGATTTGTCCCGAATGTTGCTGCTCAACTGCTGCTGAGGTTACCTGGCGAGCACACTGGTGCGGTCCGTCGCCGGAGCCGAATCTTGGTGCGATTTTGGCACCTCCGAAAAGCGGAAGTTGAGAAACTGTAAAATAGGTCGTTGTGCATACCGCGCCTATTCAATTGATGCAGTCCAAGGCCTTTCTTTGCAGGCACAACGGAAACTGACCGAAACGATAGGTGCCGTAACCGTTCCGGCCAGACGTCAATTCCGTTGTTGGGGTTCTCGGTTGGCTTGTTGGAGAGGAGAGTTGGAGAAGCTGGCCAAATCACACCTCACTTGACGGAACGAGAATGCACCGGAATCTGAGTGCAGAAGTAGCGTCCGAATGTGGGAGTCCCCTGTTGCTTTTGCGAGACGGTGTTGTCGGTCGGTACATGCAGTCTCTCCATCGTGGGGGCGGTCAACGTCGAAGGAACCGTCAGGAGGGCAACTAGTTGCAAGCCGATCACAGATGGACTGCGAATAGAAGCAAGAGGCCGTGATGGCATCGTCATAATGCTATATCAAAGAACCAAATGTCAAGAAATCGGCAACCCGTAGAAGGTGGCCAAGGTAAATGCGGAGCCCCACAACTCGCATAGCCGACCCAACATGGCAATGCTCAACCGAAGCCGAATCGCGGAGGCCAAGGTGTGCTTCGGTCAGCTAAAATCGTCCTCCTCATTGGCTGGAGCGTCAGGCGCCTGTCCGCTTTCGGAAACTTCCATCGATCCGAGATATGCCACCACGTGGTCGTCCGCGAAAAGGTGGGTCCTCTATAACATCCGATGACGCACTTGTTAGTTGTGTCTTCTGTTTGTGGTTCATGGCAGCCAAAAAGCGTTGAGATGTGTGGAGGGAGCTCGGTCACACACCGAGCTCCCAGTTCTTGGGCCTCGGGATGGGTGGACTCGCCAGCCAAAATGCGGAGGAGTTCCTTAGGCTTTTGAGGGGAACATCCGGGGGTGAAGGGAAGAAATCTGGGGAAGGCTGCCAAGATCTCACTGAACTGCCGAGTGGCCAACTTTGACCTTGTTCATGAACCATGGCCATGGGGAATGAGAATTGGCATGCGTCAGTTGAATTCCCAGAATGCCATTTCCTAGTATTGCCATCATCACTCGATCCGGCAATTTCGCCACCCGGTGTTGCTTCAACGTCGAAACTCCAGTAGGGCTGAATGAAACAGACTCTCTGACACGTACCTGTTGCTCCAATGCCTCGGTTGCGCTCTCAAGCACACTAGCCTCAATCTCCCAGAGTGTTTCCGCTGCTCGGATACACTCCTCTCTCACAAGTCCGGCCCGGCGCAACGGGTCCAGTTGATCATGGGAAATCTCGGAGGGGAGGTGCGTCAGCTGGGTAGACACCATCTCGTGCAGGACCGTCACCACTCTAAGCCTAAACACCTGGCAGAGGGGGTGTTGCTCGATGAGAACTTCAAAGTCGTCCGCCCGTGCCGTCACGTCCTGGTCTTGCCAGAACAGCTTTAGCTCCCGCTCTCCGTCCTTCCCCTGCAGCACCCTGAACTCGAGACCATCTTCCTCATTCAGACACATGAGGTAAGCAAAAGGGCTGCGCCAGGTTAGTCTCCCGTCTGACCGAGACAGCTTCAGCGTAGGCGGTGCCTTGAAGATGTGGAGCTTGGCCTTTCCCAGCGGATCGTCGGGGAGGGCCTCCAGAGGCAGGGTCAAGTCGTGGACAGCCGAGTCTCGGTCAATGAACCCGTAGCTGAAGAGCATCTCTGCAGGGGACTTTTCTCCGTACGAGATGGACACCTCTTCCCCGCCTGTCACCTCCACGCCTGGCCGCAGCAGTAGCACGATATCATCCTTGTCGTCCTCCTCATAGTATGCAGTCGGATTATGTGAGTGGTTGGCCATGTCGAGACCAGGGACCATGGCGTCCCCAGCTCGGGGAAGTTCCAGGCAACGGGAACGATACAGTGCATCGATCAAGATCCAATCTTGGATAGTGGCTGTCTCCTTCTCCCAAAAAAGCGAGTTCCAAAACGCCAGCCCCGAGGATTTTTCGCGGAGTTCATCAAACTCGCTGTTAAGTGCCGCAAGCTTAGCCTCGAGCGCAGCCTGGAGCAATTCGTTAGGGTCCTTTTGTCCAACCATGGGGAAATTCTCCGACAATCATCATATCCGCCATGAAATGATTGCGGTTCCGCAATCAAAGAGGCTAGGCGTCAACGCAAGTCTGGGGAAACACTCACCTCTAGCGATGTGCCCTGCAGGAGAGCTCGCTCAACTTCCGACCACATTGTTGGTACGGGGACATGGCGAGGCAGAAACTTCAAGTACTCGGTCCACGGCGTCGAAGCAGGTCCCCGAGATCCGGAGGGACCTTTGTGGGAGAGAATGAGGTGCGTCAGGAGATACAATAGGATGTCCTTCCTCGTAGACTTGGCAGTGTCAGCAGTTGCCTACACCACTAATAACCTCTCTTGTTCTTCCTGGGGAAAGGCTCGAGATGCTGAAGGTGTTACCTGATGTCCTGCAACATCGAGAAGTTGACGGAAGTTCTGGTCAACCTTGGTGTACTCCTCAATGGCAGCTGCTGATAGGACCAAGTCGTGGGGAATGCGAAGCAGCTGTACTGGGTCGTGATCGGTGTCTTTGCCCTCATCTTGACCTCCAATTGCGGTTTCAGTCCTAGCTCTTTCGCCGTCTTTTCCATCTCTAGTTGATAAACCCTCTCCTTTCCCATTGGCGTTTGATGTCGTTTCCTTGGTTGGCTGTGCTGTCGTTGTCGTTGTCGTCTTCAAGTCCCTCGCTGCCACCAAACCAATTCCCTTCACATCCGTCTCCCTCAGCTCGGCATTGGTGAAATCCACATCGTTAAGTCGCGCCCAGGCGGGAAAGGACGTAATTGATAGTGGCGGGCTCGATGCCATGGCAAGAAGCAGAGCAAAAAAAAAGAGGCTCAAGCAGAATCAAGGCGGGAAAAACCTCTTAATAAAACAAGCGCACCTTATCGTGGCTTCTTCCTTGCACCTTGGTTGAATGACTTGAATGGCTGAGCGGGCAGGTACGTAGAGGAGATTGATGTCCGGCGGTTATGTCCCGCTTACGGCCGCCGGGCACGATATTCCGACCCACTTCAGCCTCCTTGGCTGAGCACCAAATTTGCGTCAAGAGGCCTTCCATTCGATGGCATCGCCGCCTCATGGCCCTGCTGCGTTGCCTATTACATACAAACAATCCCCGCACAAGCCTGTAACCTCGGGCAAGACAAGGGCGAGAACGCACTGGAAGCGCTTGTACAGCGGCAGGAACTGAAAACTCGCGCTGCCTGGGCCTTGTTCTTGGTCTTGGCCCTCCTCTAGCATTTGTCCTCGGCTCTTGATCCCTCAAGCGCGCGCCGGACCAAGCCCGTTCGCCGCCGGCTGCCGTGTCTTGCATCTCGGAGACTCGGTCTTACGTCCCCTGCTTCTTACTTGAGCCTCGCTCGACTCGGACACCTGGTTCCCGATCCTCCCTCTCTCCTCTTCCGTCATGCCTCGCGATCCGCTTATCGGCCTCGTGGGAAAGCCCTCGGCTGGAAAGAGCTCGACGCTCAACAGCTTGACCGACGCCTCCTCTAAAGTTGGTTGGTACAAAGACCCTAGCCAAAGCTGCCGCAGCTCGGCGCTGATCGCAACTTTTACATAGGCAACTTTCCGTATGTCTCCTTCATGAAGCCCGCGCCTTCTGTGTAAGCTGTTTCCTCTCTGGAAGCTGACCTTGGTCTTCAGATTCACTACTATTGATCCTCAGCGAGCGATTGGCTACCTCCAGATCGAATGCGCCTGCGCCCGGCACCACGTATCAGATAGATGCAAGCCCAACTACGGCGCATGCGTTGATGGCCGACGTTCTGTGCCTATCGAGCTTCTCGATGTCGCCGGTCTCGTCCCCGGCGCCCACGAAGGCCGTGGCCTGGGCAACAAGTTCCTCGACGACCTGCGCCATGCCGATGCGCTGATCCACGTCGTTGACGCCTCCGGTACAGTTGATGCTGAGGGCAAGGAAACAAGAGGCTACGATCCCTCGGTAGATATTGCATGGCTACGAAGCGAGATTGTGGCCTGGGTTCTCGGCAACCTCATGCAGCGATGGGGATCAATCCGGCGAAGGCATCAAGCTATCAAGGCAACGGCGACAGAGACGCTACAAGCCCAATTCTCTGGATACGGTGCGACGTCGACTATCGTGAACAGGGCGCTGGATCGCTGCGGGATCAAGGAGCCTCTGGAAGACTGGAGCGATGAGACGGTCGAGCGTGTGGTCAACGCCTTCATCGACGAGAAGTTCCCGACAGTCATCGCGCTCAACAAGATTGATCATCCAGACGCCGATAAGAACATCGCCAAGATCGCCAAGCAGCAGGATCCAAACACCATCGTGCTATGTTCAGCCATCTCAGAGATCTTCCTACGAAAGATGGCCAAGCAGGGCTACATCAAGTATGTCGAGGGCAGTGAGTTCATCGACACCAAGGAGGACCTGATTGAGCAGGGCGACCCTACCGGCGGTGGCCTCAAGGACCTGGACGAGAAGAACCGCAACCGCATCGAAAACCTCAAGGACATGGTCCTCTACCGATTCGGATCCACGGGTGTCGTCCAAGTCTTGTCAAAGGCTGCCGAGCTGCTGGGTCTGGTGCCCGTCTTTCCGGTCAGGAACACCACCACCTTCACCTCTGGCGCCTCCGAGTCCAAGTTCGTCTTCCGAGACTGTGTTCTTGTCAAGAAAGGCAGCACCGTCGGCGATGTGGCCCGCAAGATCATGGGTGATGCGCCCATTGCGTTTGTCGAAGGTGCTGGAAACATCCGAGTATCTGAAGACGATGTCGTGGCTGTGGGGAAGAACGACGTAGGTCTATCTCGTTCTTAGCCTTGCTGAGCTTGTGCTAACCATTCGTAGATTTTATCATTCAAGGTTGGTAGGGCGTGAGTGTCCTGCTTAGGCACCGCTGAGCCAACCATATCATGAGATCCGAGTTATAATGATACATGTCCGTTCGAGGTTGTAGATATACGGGGAGGCGTTGGGATCGTTATTATTAGACTCGGACACAAAAAAAAAAAGTCTGGTATAGAATTTGGGGGCTCGGCCTAGAAAAGCATTCAAACAAAACAGTTGCTCAGGGCAGACTCATGGGTGGTGTTGTAATAGACAGGGCTCTTCCTATAAGATAGGCTAACAAACCCAACATCCAATTGAAGCGTAGCTACCACGCAACGCATGTAGTCCAGTTTCTCGCAAACTTGAGCCAGGAACTGTGCTGTCAGGGGCTCTTCTCGGCCCAATCCTCTCATAATCCATACATTCCTCCGTACAGCCCTTTCATAGGGGTATCTTCAAACACGACTTTCTTGACCGGTACAAAAACCACTCAAACTTATTCCTCGATTGGCAGAGGCCATTGTCGTGGTCTCTCTCCCCAGACAAGCTCCACGTTGTACTTGGCAGCCAGTCCACGGAGCTGGTCCAGCGCAATACCCTGCACTGTGGTCTGGTAAATCTTCCGCAGGTGCGTGACCTTCAAGATGGCCTCAATCACGGTGCCGAATTCGGGTCCCTCGTAGTGGACAGAGTTGATCTCGATGACCTCGAGGTTGGGGAAGGTAGCCAGGAAGCTTGGTAGAGGCAGGTCGTCATCGTTCTTTGGATATGAACGGAATCTGAACTCAAAGATGCCCAGACACCTGATAGACCCGGCGCTGCGCAACCATGCATGTTTGCGGAGATGTTCGACACTTATTAATCCTTGGGGGGTGCCAAAGGGCTCGAGCGGGAAGACTATGTCAAGTGTGTGAAGCTTGCGAGCTTCGATGGCATCGCTGAGGACCGCTTGGAGTTTCGAGGGCGGGATCAGCGCTCGAGTGAGTCGCAAAGAGTGCAGGTTTTTGTACTGGTTACCATGGTTGAACTCGTCACTGTCCATTGTCGCGGGCTCCTGGTTTAGCATGTTGGACAGCATCCTCAGACCAAGCGGCCCATGCTCGTCGTACTTCCAGCGAAAGTCGAAGTCGACGTACTGCAATGTGTCTCCCTGACGTATCGAAGCTAGCTTCTGGATGGTTTCTGCCGTTTCAGGGTCAGAGTCTGTGGAGCCATTCACTATAACCACGTTGAGATTTGGCCAAAATTGGTCCAGCTCGGTGTCTTCAGGCTGACGCCCTGACAGTTGCACGTCGCTGAGCCAGAGTTGCCGAATACGTGGTGCCCCAGCTGCAATGGTCCACTATGTATTGTTAGCCAGGTATCTTCACGGTGATCGGGGAGCTTACAATTCCCAATCGAATAGGGTTGGGTTTATTCTGTTCTTCGATTCGCAGATATTGCAGGTTGGGTAGGCTTGGAAACCCAAATGTTGTGGTCGTTCCGACTTGCGGCAGGCCACGGATGTGAAGGTTCTGTATGCTCTCAGAAGCCTGTGTTAACAGTGGCTCCAGGATGTGAGGTTTTCCAACGAGTATTTCGTCAAGGAAGACGCGGTTGATCTTCTTGAAGAATCCGTTCACCATCGGAATCTGCAGGTCCTCTTCAGTGTTGCCTCGCAGAACAAGGGACTCGAGGTTCTTTGACCCTTGCAGGAGAGTATTAAGCTTTTGTTGTGTGAGACGGAATCGCAGCACGCTATCAATGACAATTTGCCGGACATCGTTTCCAGAGTAGGAGATGAGTTTCTTGAGAGAGGCGGTACTGGGAGCATATCGGTGAGGAAACTGTCTTGTGAATAGCAAAGCCCGCCAGAACCGCTCGTTGCCCCGGCTTGTGAGGTATTGCCGCCAGCCCTTTGAGACGTGGAGACATCGCACGATGGTAGCGAAGTCGAGATACTGAAAGATGCGCTGCACAATCTCCCTGGGGTTCCTTAGAGGATCCCGGCGATAATACCGAACATGTAGCGGTTGTCTTGCAGAATGGAGTTTCTATGATCCGGTTAACAGTCGGTTTTTGCACGACACTCTTGCAGCGGAATCCTACCTGGAACTTTGGCGATTCTGCGAGTTGATGTTTGTTTCCAACCTCGATGCCAGCAGTGTAGACATGCCATGCGAATTCGTGTTTCTTCTGGAGGCGCGCGATCTTGCCCAGCCGCAGATATCCCTGCCCATGTCAATAACCAGCAAGACCAAGATCGTCAGCTTCTTACATCTGGAAGACGAGGCGCCAGCTCAAGAATCCACTCAGCATCTCTCCGCGCTCGGTCAAGCTCCTGGAGCGCCTCCCAGGTGGCTGCGCGGTAGTCGAGCGCCTGGATGTGGTGTTTGTTGTCGCACTTGTTGAACATCTTGCCTACGGGGCACTTGCAGGTGTACATGGCCTCGTTGAAGATGGAGCCGCCCTCCTGGGCCACCTTTTCGAAGTCCTTGCAGCTGCAGCGCTCCCGCCTCGTCTGACGGCTGCAGGGACACAGCTTCATTGCCTGTGGGATGGTCAGCAGCTACATTGGATTGTATGTAGTCGGCGTTCTCACTCTTGTAAACTGCTCGAGGGCGGGCTTGAAGCGCTTGGCTCCATAGTGCTGGCGACCTGCAGCAATAGCTGCTTCTGGTGTTTTGGGGTTTTCAGAAGCCATGATTTCGCGACGTAGTCCGGGATCGGAAGCCACACCAACCCAATTGAGGTTGCCAGCTGAGTTGTAGAAGTTTCAAGGTTTCATTGAAGGAGGAACCAGATATGCAGTTGCAGCTCTTGGCGAAGTGGCCGAATGGATCCAAGGACCAGGTCTGCGTTGCTTGTCAACTCAAGTCCCTAAGCTCTCCATAAATACTGTATATCTCAAGCTACCCGAGTGGCGAGGTTGGGTCATGGAATGTCCGAGCAACGATATTTCCAAGACAAGGAGCGAGGTCGTTGCCATTAGAGGCTCTAGGGTTGTCTCACCTGGTGATGGGCATGGGGGAGCTTGACTTGGTACGGCGCGATCGGCGTGCGTGCCACGAGGGAGGAAGCGCTAAAATGACCTACGTCGCGCGTGGCTGTCACTTTTGCTATTTCCTCTCTTGGGTGATGGCGCTGGCTCTTTACATGGGGTGACGATAATAGGAGAGTTGATCTCGTTGTTGAGCTTCTCTTTCGCGTGTGTAAATCGATGGAGTGAAGGTACAGTAAGGTAGCTCAGCAACGCGCTGCACCTATCAAGTGGCCCCGCTTTTCTCCTCGCCTACCTACCCTACACCAACGATCATCACCACCAGCTCTACCTCCAAATACCATCCCGCAGTGCCACCACGTTTTTCGGGCTTTCTTGCGTATTTGCTTTTGTTTCTTTTAAACAGGTCATCCTAATATTGGTGCCTAAGGTGACATTGAAAAGGCTGATAATCATTCACTAAGACAATGCCAGGCATGATCAGCAAGCCTCAACTCCACCCTTAATAACACTATCACGCTCTTCACAACTCTCGAAGCCTCATCCCGCGCTCTCGTATTCGGAGCTGCAGATAATCCCAAGCCACTGACTTAATCTAGCATTTCATCCCTTGGATCGTGGTCTGCCCACGTTTCTTCCCACAGTCTTTCGAGAAGACGTGCTGCCCCCACTGTCTCCAACCGCGCTGCATCCCACATCACATATCCCCAATGTCGGATCTCATCTGGGATATAGTCTCCATACAGCTTGCTATAGGACTCGTTCCATAGCATCGTCCATGCCAACGGAGGACATAACTCTTTGTCCCCTAGAAAAGGTATATGATCCCGTCGCTTCTGGTTATCGTCGCGCGACGCAGCATCCTCTCGATGCCGCCTCTTCTGAGCAGCCTTGCTCAGGATTGCGTCTTCAAGAAATGATCCCCCAAACCAAACAACTGAGCTCCCAATAAGGACGGAGAGATACTCATCATCCCTGGTCAAGATAGTGTGAAGGATGGGAAGACCTTGTGAAATAGTGCTCTTCAAGAGGGCGGTCCTAATTGCTAGAGTATAGTAAGGTATTAGCAGGATGTTTTAGAGGCAGAAGACGGCACCAACATACCAGTATCGCCCAGATCATAACCGTCTTCTGGATCCGGTACCTTTCGTGGCCTTGTTTTTGCACCATCTCCAGCGGTGCACCACCAAACAGCCTCAAATACGCGCTCAAACCGTTCGTTGGCAAACGAGTAAATGCACCCCATCTCTTCAATCTCCCATGGCTCAAGCAGACTGATGTAGTCGGTCAGGATACGCATCGTTCGCCCGTTCCTGCTCAAAGTAGATGATTCTGGAAGGTTTGCCATGGTGAACAAATTGCAACACAGTTGAAATCGGTAAAGTCCTCTGATCAATCGAGCCTGTTCGACCTGGCTTAGTGGTTCTTGACCGACAATCCCGCCCGTCTGCTCATCTAGGACCTCTAGGACATGTCGAATGTAGAGCTGCATGATGGGTTCGACAGTAGAATAATGGAATGCGGCGATCCCGACAGCTAGGTTCTCGGTGACACTCTTCCTGAGGATTGAGTAGGAACCGGACGCCGGTTGATGCATGTAGGCCTGACTGAAGTTGGAGATAGTTTCGTCATTCGTAATACTGGGAAACTTGGATGACCTGGCAGTTTGGTAAACCCAATATGCATCCAGGACAGTCCTCCCAAGAGTTCTTTCTAGACACAGGGATAGGATAGAGCGACGCTCCAGGACATACTGGCGGTAAAAGACTGGAGAAGCGTGGACCACGTTGCGCAGAGAGGAGAGGTCAAGCGTAGTGAGGAGTTCATGCCGTACCTCCGGTGGCAGATTCTCAACCATGGCGTCTGACGTGTATGTAGAGTGTGTTGTTTCCATGTCGAGATCGGCCACCAGAAACCGGAATGTTTCGTGGCCGAGAGAAGTTGTCCCGAAAAGCAACGAAGAAACTTGGGGAAAACCGAAAGGTTGCGGGGTGAGGGGCAGCCATGTCACACAAGCCGGAGAAGGGACAGTTGCCAATATCCTGATGCACAAATGGTGACACAGCTGGATTGGATTTATGCCCAACACGCCACCAACTCGTCCGGATGGAGATCGTAGCCAAGACGAGAGGGGCTGTCGTCCCTATCATGTTGCTCAACCTCTATTCTCTTTCTCGTAGGCTGATAGTTGCGGACATGAAGCCTCTGACGCCGTTGCTGAGCCAGCATTCTTCGCCGTCGGTAAGAGATTTGACATTCACTGCCTTCTCAACTGCCAATCCTCTGTTTGCGATGTCAGTACCAAATAGTCAGTTGGCTGGGCAAGCCTACCTCTCTAATGCCCAACGCCTCGAGGTTCCATCTTGGCCACCACTACCTTCATCCCAGCTAAACTTGGACGAGATGGGAGGTGTAACCCAACGACCATCCCTCCAGAAGTAAGGAGTAGTCCTAGTCCCTTCCATCACAGACCCGTCATCTTGATTAATGACGAGTACTTCTGCGAGATCTGCTGGAGAAATGCCAGCTCTTTGACTGGCAGCGTCGTACATGGCCCTTTTCGTGGTCTTGAAATGGGTATACTCGGACCTTGAGGTTGAGGCCTGATCTACGAGGAGAGCATAGTTGGGGGATTTTCTCGGTTCGTCTGCCGACGAACTTGAGGACGGGGCGGGCAGTCGGCGTGGTAACAAGTTTTCCAAGGGTGCCTCGGGAACGTTGAACTTCTCGACCCTGATGTCCCCTTCACGAGACACCACAATTCTCAGTCGCAGAGCGGTCCCTGGAGGTGACCCAACGGCCTCGTCTATCAACTGAGCAAGGCACTGAAGTCCACTGACACCTGACAGTCGATCAATGGCTGGATGCCAGTTCCAATGTGTTGCTGCCCTGAGTAGACGATCACGATGAAAGTCGAGCATATAGAGCGGCGACTCATTTTCAAAGTTCCAGCCTTCGCCATTGAGCCCATGTTGTCGAAGCTTTTGAAGCTTTGGATCGTACCTCATTGAGGTGAAGAGGGAAAATTCGTCACTCATTTTGTCAATGACTTGCCCGAGAACTGGCTTCAAAGATAGATGATTGCTGTTTGATGAGGTGGGGTTGATGCGGTTCAGTTAACATTAGTCAGGTACTCGGAAGTTTAGCGACGGGACTCAACCTCCGGTCTAGTACGAGGTGGGTGGGCATGTATCTGGGCTCTGAAAACTCGTAACCTGCTAAACTAGGCGGATCACTACAAGATTGGCTATCTAACTGAAACATACAGTATGTACTTACACCTATGTGCAGATAATCCAGCTTGCAAGTGACAGAAGTCCGAGGGTTCTGTGCCCTAGGCACCAATTGACTATCCGTACGGCACACCCCTCTCAATGATGATGACGCTATTGAAGTTCTGGCAGCTGTATCGAATTGGCATTGGCCAAGTCCCATCCTCTAGATGGACTAGATCAGTCGCTACTTGCTCAACTAGCCGATTGGATCGCAATTGCTCGGATCGGCTCTAGACCAGTGCGGCGGCATCACGTATCTTATCGTGTCAAAACCCCCCGCAACAAGTCACCTCATTCTTGACGTAAATCGCCAGACCGCTTGAAGCCGGCGGTAGGGGCCGCAAACAGACGATGCAATCTCTTGGCCGTCTCAAGAACCCATGTCGGCTGAGCCGAGAAGGAACAAGGTCCGTGTGTATAGGACGTGTGGTGTTTATGTTCTGACTTGGTGGGATGTTCTGGTCTGGTAGGTTCTTAAAGCCGGCGTCATCCGAGTGCCTCAGGCATACGTCAGTCAATCCATCCACCATCCATCCTTCAGCAGGTGCTGGAACTAACCGGAAAAACTTTCAGTGGGCCCCGGCCCGCAGTCTTGCTGGAGCCAGCGCCAAATTTCAAAGACGGCCGTCAGCTTTTTTTGCGCGTGCTCCAGCTCGCCGTAGCTACCACTCCATTGCCTGTATTACCGCGCCCATACATCATCGGCTTCCCGACTGCTTCTACCGCATCGACGGCCTCGATTCCATCCTCACCTCCCGCCGGTCCCCTTAATCGTCCATAGGCCTCGTCATGTCGGCTCCGACTCCGTCAATGCCTCCGGGCAACCCCACGGCTATCCCTGTCGACCCTTCCTCTGGAGTCTGGGACCGGATAACAAACTGGGTCTCAGAGAACAAGGCCGTTGTCTACACCATTGCCGGTGTCTCCGTCGTTGTTACGGGCGCCGGTATCGTCTACTACCTCTCTGATGTATGTCTTGTCAACCCCGCTTCGACATTGCTGCTGCTGCTGCTCCCGCCCACTAGTTGGTGCGGGCTGGCTGGCTGTAGCATCGAACCATTTCCTCGTCATGATGAATCTCAAACTGACGTCCCGCCCCAATCTCTAGTCCTCCAAAGACACATCCCCCAAGCTCAGCAAGAAGGAGAGGAGAAAGCGCAAGGAGGCTGAGCGCAAGGCTGCTGAGACCAAAGAGACCCCCTCCACCGGTGCATCTCAACCCAAGCCCGTGACTGCCGAGAGCGAGCCGGAGCTGCCCGAGATCAATGAGGAGACAGTCGCTACTCTCACCCAGCAGCAGCGTGATGAGTATGCCGCAAAGCTGAAGCAGGCCGGTAACAAGGCCTACGGCGACAAGGCCTATAACAAGGCCATTGACCTCTACTCCAAGGCTATCCTCTGCAAGGCCGATCCCGTCTTCTACTCCAACCGAGCCGCCTGCCATAGCGCCATGAGCGAATGGGACCAGGTCATTGAGGATACCACCGCTGCCATCAGCATGGACCCCGAGTACGTCAAGGCCATCAACCGCCGCGCCACCGCCTACGAGCACCAGAAGAAGTACTCCGAGGCCCTGCTCGACTTCACTGCGTCATGCATCATCGACAACTTCAAGAGCGAGTCCACCGCCCAGGCCGTCGAGAGGCTTCTCAAGACCTTTGCCGAACAAAAGGCCAAGGAGATGATGGCCTCCCGACCGCCTAAGCTGCCCAGCCCCATCTTTGTCGGCAACTACCTTCAGAGCTTCCGCCCTAAGCCCCGACCTGCCGGCCTCGAGGAGTCGGAGGAGCTGGACCCCGAAACCGGCAAGGGACAGATGCAGATTGGACTCGAGGCCCTGGAGAAGAAGACTGGCGATGGCTACGAGGAGGCGCGACAGGCGTTCGAGAAGGCTCTGGAGCTTGGCGATCTCGGCGAGTATGAGGCGCTCGCCTACAACATGAGGGGTACTTTCCGCACTCTTCTCGGCAACCATGCCGATGCCACCAACGACTTCGACAAGAGTATCGAGCTTGACCCCTCCATGACCCAGAGCTATATCAAGCGGGCGAGCATCAGCCTGGAGCTTGGCGAGCCCGATAAGGCCGAGGCCGAGTTCGCCAAGGCCCTGGAGCAGGATAACAACGACCCCGACGTCTACTACCACCGTGCTCAGGCTCACTTCATCAAGGGCGACCTTGCCGATGCCCAGAAGGACTACCAGAAGTCTATTGATCTCGACAAGGATTTCATCTTCTCTCACATCCAGCTCGGTGTCACCCAGTACAAGATGGGCTCAATCGCATCCTCTATGGCTACGTTCCGACGATGCATTAAGAACTTCCCCAAGGTGCCCGATGTCTACAACTACTACGGCGAGCTGCTCCTCGACCAGGGCAACTTCTCGGAAGCCGTCGAGAAGTTCGACACTGCCATGGAGATGGAGAAGCAGACCAAGCCCATGTCGATGAACGTGCTGCCCCTCATCAACAAGGCCCTCGCCCTCTTCCAATGGAAGCAAGACTTTAAGGAGGCTGAGGCTCTCTGCCAGAAGGCCCTTATCAGTAAGTACCCCTAGTGATGTCGGTTTGAGTATGATCTAACTGTCATCTAGTCGACCCTGAGTGTGATATTGCCGTCGCCACCATGGCTCAGCTCCTCCTTCAGCAGAACAACGTGCCCGCTGCCCTCAAGTACTTTGAACGCGCCGCAGAGCTTGCCCGAACCGAGGGCGAGATCGTCAACGCCTTGTCATATGCTGAGGCGACCCGAACACAAGTCCAGGTCACCGAGAAGTACCCCAAGCTGGCAGCCAAGCTGGCGGGTGGTGGTCCCGGTGGACTCCGAATGGGTCCCCAATAAATCTGAACGTGATATAAATGACAAAAGATGGCCGGAACGGCGTGTACGTGTACGAAATTTGGGAGCAACGACGTGACCAAGAGGAAGGGAGGGAACGGAAAGATGTCGAAACCGGACGGAATGCGGGACTGGCATGATATGCCCGCCGTTCCGTCTTCCGAGGGAGCTCGTCCGGATGGGTGCGCTGCCTCGTCGTCTCACAGGGAAGTGAGGCCCAATGCTCTGGAGTTGGGACTGTAATGCGCACAATCGAACCCTATTGTACTGTATATAATAAGCACTTCTCTCATGTCTTGTTTCAGCATAACGGAATTGTGAGGACGGACGGACGGGAAGCGCAACAGGTACTCGGGGGATTTGGGCATCGTTTGGTGAACGGAGAGTTTTAAAAACAAAATACGGTCGTTTCGTTATGCCTACTGTGCCAGTTGAATTTGTTACCGTGATGACGTAGAGTGGCGGCCGACAAAGGCTTGGACATTATTATACCTGCGTGGGAGCTCTTCCAAACCATGGATCTCATGCATCCAAGACTTTTCTGGATCACCTCCCTCAGATGAATAGATACATACAGCAACCCCAGTGCCTCTCTCACATCCCACTCTGTCCTCCATCATGCGAGCAGAACAAAAGGTATTCCTACAGGAGAAGCGAAAGGGTGTAAAAAAACAACCACCGATCCAGTAAAACAACCAAGATAAACCCTCCCAGCGAGAAGCATTTCATGAACCCCCTTTTCATCAAAAGAACTCTTTCTTGGTCAATCCTCCGCCAAGCCCTCCGCGCCTTCAAACAATAAAGAGGTCCCTAGCGCTCGGGCGCTTCGGGGAGAGTAAAAATTAAGTAAGTATCGGGGTGTGTGTGGTATACGGATGAAATATGTCGTATACTCTGGTCTTGCGGGTCAAGAAACGACAAGACGAACAACAGTCATGGAGATATCTATGAAGGAAGAAAACGGCGTAACAAGATAACAGCATATCATCATGGTGGTAGCGGCAAAGGCGTCGCTGTCGAAGTCGAAGACGATGCCCGCTTCCTCTATGAGGTGCTGTTCTTGGCCACGCTGACACCGACACCAACACCGACGGCGATGGCAATGATGATGAGGAGGACGACGAGGGCGCACCACCACTTGAGCTTGCGGCGGCGGCGGGCGTGCTCGTTGGCGACCTTGACCTGCTCGTTACCCTTTTCGATGTTCTCAACCGTGTTAATCGCGTTAGTCTCGGCAGCTTGGATGACGGGCTCCTGCTGCTCAACGAGCGTGGCGAGCTCCTGGTACAGGATAGCAAGCTCGGAGAGAGTCTGCTCAATGCGCTGGAGCTCGCTGTGGCGGGCGCGGACGTTGCCAAGCACGGAGCTGGCATGTCCGGTGCGGTTCGTCCGCAGCTGTTTGGGGTTACACGTTAGCTCGGGGATCACGGCAGGGTGTGGTTGTCAACGCGGAGATTACTAACAGCAGTCTGGAAAACACCCTCATTGCCCCAATCGGCCTCGGTGGCCTGGCGAACCTCATCCTCGGAAGCATCGGGGTTTACGATGCGGTACTGGCGGGCGATCTGGTCGCGGTAGCGCTGCTGGTAGTCGCGCTCGATGCTCTGGTACTTGTCGAGCTCCGACTTGAAAAAGGTCTTGAGGGACTGCAGCTGGGTGTTCTTTGTGGTGCGGGAGTTGTCGGTGGTCTTTGCTAGGTCGCGCTCGAGGCCCTTGATGCCGTCCTTGATGGCGGTGTTGCGGATCTGGGTCTGAGAGACATACTGCTCAAGCTGCTGGTTGGCGGTGCCGTCGGTGCTGCTGAGGGTGCGCTGGTGGAGCTGGCCGATGTAGTCGACGTCGTTGGTCAGGGCCTTGATCTCGTTGCGGAGGTTCTGAACGCGGTTGAGGAACTCCTGTTGTGAGAGGCTTGACGAAGCGGGAGGCTGCTGGTTGTAGTCCTGCATCTCATACTGGTTGTCTCCCTGGACCGGCGCGTTCTGCGCATAGGGATTGGCCTGAAGCATCGCAGCATCCGAGTCAGCAAATTGTGGTCTGTCGGTTGTCGGCGGGAAATGAAGCTGCGCTCGCTTGCTTGCTTACCTGACCATAGCCAGACTCTTCGGCCGGGCCCTGCTGATAGGGGTTCTGGCTGTACTGGCCGTAAGACATGGTGAACGGCGATGCTGGGTGGAAGTAGCAATGGCGGGGAGGGATGGATGATGATGGGAGGAGGAGGAGGAGGCTAAAAAGGCTGGGGGAGGGCGGGCCGTTGGTGGTGAGAGCGACGAGATGAGGCTACCGAGCTTCTTCTCTGGGGGCGCTGCCTTGGCTCGGGCTGTGGATGGGAGGAAGGAATAGCGGCCGGGGGGGGGCCTGTTGCTGGGCGAGGGAGGAAGTGCTTATGACACCCAAGCCGAACGCCAGTGGTCAGTAGGTGGCGCGGCCCTTTTTTTTTCTCTTTCTCTCAGCGGTTAGGTTGGCAGACGGCGCAGGGTCGGACGACGGGGGCCGGGCGGCCGTTCAGTGGACGGGTAGCGCTGGAGGGAATGGATGGATGCGCTGAAACGTGACGTAGGGGGCCCACGACCCAGGTTTTGGAGATGAAAGAGGAGAAACAAGACCCGTAAAAGTAATTAAGTTGAGGGGAGGAGAGCTCGGTCCAAGAAACACGAGAGACGATCGCGTGAGATTGGACAGGGGAGATTGATTTGTTTAATCAGGAATGGATGTTGCGAACAAAACAAAGGGAGAGATGGAAATAATGATACTCGGAACTGCGCTGCTTATGACCCAGCCATGGATGGACGCTTACGATGCTTCCCTTCTCTTTCGGCAGCCTCGGGCCCACTCCAAGAATCGTTAGCAGCTCGTCCGCAGCCCAGACGAAGAAAAGTCGAAGGCTGCGTACGCAAGTGGCGGGGGGACAGTCGTCCGGTCTCCAAAAATAAGCACTGCCTGCCGATTTGCCTACCTGGGCAGGTCTATGGCGATGGAGTCCACTGTCTGGACGAACCAAGGGCCTATCTTTTGCTCTGCTCAGCCCGCTCGTCTTCGCCATTCCATTCTAGTCGTCAGCGATTGAGGCTGTGACCGCTTTTCTCGGCCTGCGAAATGCGAACTGCTTTCTTCCCCAGCTTGAGCCCGGTCCGACCTGTCAGAGTTGCAGCTAGCCCACCCGGGCCCGTGTCCGTCGGACATCCAAGCCAGTCCAGGCCAGAATCTGGGTGTGGCTTGGCCGTTGATGAGACCGATTGGCAGTTGCCAAGACCGAGATGTCGATTCCACATGCACTCAATTCATCCATGGCGTAGTCCAGCCACAGATTCCATAGACGGTGCATCGTCTAACTAGTCGGCTTCTTTCACATCAGGCTGCAGTCAATGACTGGGTACCTAGGTAGGTAGCAATGGAGCATATTCCTTCCTTATGATCTCTGTTATAGTCACCGTCATACACACACACATTCAAGTGCTGATGTTGGTCGTCATCAACCAATAGCCACTCTCCCCTCTTGTGAACCATAACGGCCATTTCGCCATAAAATGTTGACCGTCTGCTCAAAATCATCGCCTTAACGTCTAGCATTTTGCAACCAAGAACTCCAAACTCCCGATTTTCCCGACCTAGGCCTCCCCCGCCACGTCACCGCTGCTGGTTGACACTCCACCATCTCGTTTTCGACATGAATTGAGCACATAGTTCGGATATCCCACGTGGAACCGAGTGTCTCGGATAACTTGTACAGGTACGATGCCGGGCCCAGAATAGGCATGCAGCCTGCCTGTGGCCTGATCCAAGATGATGGTGGTTGACTTAGCTTGCTGCAATGTAGCAGCAGATCTGCAAGCATCGTTGGTGTGGCTCGGCCAGTTTAGAGATAATTCTTCTTCTTGGCCGTTCTTGTATATTGCGTGAGATGCCATTCAACATCACCATCCTTGTTTTCCAGAGTACCGCCTCGAATTTCAAACACTCTCATAGTCATGCGTGGTCCAACCTCGGCCAACTCGACGCTGTCGTAACCCGTCCTCACAAAAACGTGGTGTCGAACTTCAATGCTGTCCTCGATGTTCTTGAATGTCACAACTCGGTTGCCGACCTTGTTCTTTGCCGTGATAGCTTCCCTTGGAGGGAAAATATGCTTCAGAATCTTGACAACCCGCTCTCCCAGCCGAGTCGTGAAGCCATCAAAGATGAGATGAGGGTACGACTCGCTGACAGTTCCTCGCACACTGCCGGGAATATCGTGTCGCAAAACCACGTTGTGTAAAGAAAACGAGATCGTCGGGCCGTGAGGGAAATGCGACAAGGTCATGGCAGTTGGAGTACCGCGATGCTCGTGGAGAAGAACAACATCGGAGAGGCCTGCAGCTTGGGCGGATCGCACGAGGTCGGGCAAGATGAGGTTACCACGGTTGAGACGGACAGCCGTGGGAAGGAGGAGTCGGATCTCCTTCGCAAAAGCTGCCAGCCTCGCAGAAGGGTCGCGGGAAGTCGTCACAAGCACACGGGGGTCGACAATGCCTGAAAGCTGGGCATACTCGTCGTCGAGGTCAAGCTGCTCGTTCGTGGTGAGATCGGGCCGCGACTCATCGTACTGGTAGTCTTTGCGCAGAGACTTGTCGTTGGCAATGGAAGGATCCAATGGCTTTCCCGAGGCCAGCGAAGACCTCAGCTTGGCTCGCTTTTCGCTGATCTCGGCGTCTCGAAGGAGGAGAGCTCGTCGGTAGAGGTAGTCGCGCCGTTGGCGCGCTTGCTTGCGCTTGAAGTCCAAGTATTAGCTGATGATGGCTCAATAAACAAACCTTCAATTACTTACAATCATGATGAAGAAACAACAAATGCCCACTGTGAGGAAGCTTTCTTCAAAGTTGGCGGTTGATATAAAATTTCCCGAGCGCCGCCGCGAAAAAGTTCCTTATCAGCCTTTCGGCCTGCCGCCACTACTCGATAACAAAGGCGCCCTATCACGTGGGCGCAAAATGTCCCACCAAACTCCGCCGGCAAAGAGGATCCAACTGTTCACCCATCGATATAATTCTGGTTCACAAGAGAACAAATTTGTCGCCGAAACCTTGAGAAGCGTGCTTAGCAAGGTTTTGTGCCACCCGACCGTCTTGCTTGACTTTGAGTCTTCCTCCCGCACCCTGCCACGTTCTCGTCCCGGCGCATTCTTCCTCGCGATGATGTGAGCCTTACCAGCGATCTGCAACTCCCAATCACTTTCCCATTCCGACCCGAGTCGCCCCTGGGCCTCCATACGGGTCCCGTACCGAAAGAATAGAAGCTGTAGGTGAGTCGCGCTCGCTTTGGGGTGATTTTGAGGCGTTTTGGCGCTGCCCTCGTTCACTGCGTCACCGCCACCATTGCGCGGGGCACTGATGTTGATTCTTTGGCCAAGGAAAACCCTACGAGCCGCCAACAACTTTACTACAACACCAACATGGAGGGCGCGTTTACCCATGTTGGGAATCATTTGATATCCGATTCCGCTGCCGCCATCAAGGCTGGAGCCGACGACCTGTCCGCGATCGACCCCGACGAGAGCTTGCTCTATGGCAAATATGGAGATCGAAGTGGCCGTCGCCGAGCCGATGATGACGACAACCAAACCGAGGCTTTCGAAGAAGACGACAACGATAGTCTGAATAGTGTTCCGATCGATGGCTTGACTGGACTCAAGCTCAAGGGCCCCGAGGAGGAGAAGGAGCTTCCGGCCCATGCCTGCGCGTAGGTTTTCTTCCCGTCTGGATTTATCCCTGGGCCAGGCTGACATGGGCTTAGATACTGCGGAATTCATTCCCCAGGATGCGTCGTTAAGTGCCTCACCTGCAACAAGTGGTTCTGCAGTGCCAGAGGCAATGGTACTTCCACCCACATTGTGAACCATCTTGTTCGAGCTCGCCACAAGGAGGTTCAGCTACACCCCGAGTCGACCCTGGGCGATACCGTGCTGGAGTGCTACAACTGCGGGACAAAGAACGCGTTCCTCCTGGGTTTCATTCCGGCCAAGTCTGATACGGTCGTCGTTTTGCTCTGCCGACAGCCATGTGCTGCCAACACATCGAACAAGGACATGAACTGGGATACCTCGCGATGGCAACCCCTCATCGAAGAACGCGCTTTCCTGCCCTGGCTGGTGGCGACCCCTTCTGATTCCGAGCAGCTCCGAGCTCGCCATTTGACGCCGAACATGATTGCCAAGCTGGAAGAGATGTGGAAGATCGAGCCCAAGGCGACGGTGGTTGACCTTGAAAAGGCGTCTAGCATCGATGACGATCCTAACCCCGTCCTGCTGCAATACGACGATCCCTATCACTACCAGAATATCTTCGGCCCCCTGGTCAAGATGGAGTCCGACTACGACAAGAAGCTCAAGGAGGCGCAGTCCGAGGATGGCCTCATCGTTCGCTGGGACTATGGTCTGAACAACAAGCACCTTGTCAGCTTCAACCTGCACAAGATTGAGTCTGGCGATGTTAAGCTTGCCGTTGGTGATGAGATGCGACTTCGCTACAAGGGCGAGCTCCGATCCCCCTGGGAAGGTGTTGGCTACGTGATTAAGATCCCCAACAACCAGTCGGACGAGGTGACGCTCGAGTTGCGCAAGACCGGAAACGAGAAGTCGGTTCCTACTGATCTATCTCACAACTTCTCGGCTGATTACGTCTGGAAGGCCACTTCTTACGACCGTATGCAGCTAGCTATGAAGACGTTCGCCGTCGATGACATGAGCGTTTCTGGCTACATCTTCCACACCTTGCTGGGCCACGAAGTTCAGTTGCAGCCTCTCAAGACAAGCCTGCCTAAGAAGTGGTCTGCCCCTGGCCTCCCTGATCTCAACCCTAGCCAGGTCAATGCCATCAAGACTGTTCTCCAGAAGCCACTGAGTCTGATTCAGGGTCCCCCTGGAACTGGCAAGACGGTCACTTCTGCCACCATCATCTACCACCTCGCCAAGATGAGCGGCAACCAGGTTCTGGTTTGTGCGCCATCTAACGTTGCTGTTGACCAGCTGTGCGAGCGAGTTCACCGTACCGGACTCAAGGTTGTTCGTCTTACTGCCAAGTCTCGCGAGGATGTCGAATCGTCTGTCAGCTTCCTCGCCCTGCACGAGCAAGTGCGCATGTCGGAGCACAACAGTGAGCTCGTCAAGCTCTCGCAGCTGAAGAACGAGTTGGGCGAACTGTCGAGCCAGGATGAGAAGAAGTACAAGCAGCTCACCAAGGTCGCAGAGCGTGACATCCTTAACAACGCTGATGTTGTCTGCTGCACCTGCGTGGGTGCTGGTGACCCTCGTCTTTCTAAGATGAAGTTCCGCAATGTCCTGATCGACGAGTCAACCCAGTCGGCCGAGCCCGAATGCATGATTCCCCTTGTCCTCGGTTGCAAGCAAGTTGTTCTGGTCGGTGACCACAAGCAACTTGGCCCAGTCATCATGAACAAGAAGGCAGCCAAGGCTGGACTTAACCAGTCTCTCTTTGAGCGATTGGTTAACCTGAAGCTCTCGCCCATCCGACTCAACATTCAGTACCGAATGCACCCTTGCCTGTCCGAGTTCCCGTCCAACATGTTCTACGAAGGTACTCTGCAAAACGGTGTTACCCACGAGAACCGGCTGCGAAAGGATGTGGACTTCCCTTGGCCCGTTGCGGAAATGCCCATGATGTTCTGGTCCAACCTGGGCCATGAGGAAATCTCGGCTTCTGGAACATCGTACCTCAACCGCACGGAAGCATCCAATGTTGAGAAGGCAGTCACCAGATTCTTCAAGGCCGGCGTAAAGCCCGCTGATATCGGTGTTATTACTCCGTACGAGGGCCAACGAAGCTACATTGTGACTACCATGCAGAACTCAGGTACTTACAAGAAGGAATATTACAAAGAAGTTGAGGTGGCTTCAGTCGACGCTTTCCAGGGTCGTGAGAAGGACTTTATCGTTCTCTCTTGTGTTCGATCCAACGACAACCAGGGCATTGGTTTCTTGTCTGACCCCCGTCGTCTGAACGTGGCCTTGACCCGAGCCAAGTATGGCCTTGTTATCCTCGGAAACCCCAAGGTCCTGTCCAAGCACGAGCTCTGGCACAACCTCCTGGTTCACTTCAAGGATCGCAAGTGTTTCGTTGAAGGTCCCCTGACCAACCTCCAGGCCTGCTTGCTGCAGTTCAGCCGCCCCAAGGTGAGCTACCGCCAGAAGAACCAGCAGCCGCAGTTCGGAGCTGGCAGCTATCCTAACGGACGGTTCAACCCACCACCCGCCGCGGGCCGAGATTTCGACCTGGGCTCTATGGTGTCGTACATCCCTGACGATGTCTCGTCTGTTCACGGTTCTGCGTTTGGCGGCGCTTCACTCAACAGCGCGTTCCCTCCTATGTTCTCGAGCTTTACTCCCGATCAATGGCCCGGCCTGCCCGGTGTCGCAGCTCCTGGCCGTGGTGGAAAGGCCCGCAGCCGTGCTACGGAAAGCATTGCAGGCGAGAGCGTGGCCAACTCGGAATTCACGGATGCAACTTCGAGCGTGATCGGCGGCAAGGGTGTTGGCCAAGGCGGTGTTAGCCTCGGAGCAGGGCTCCACGATGTCGTGACGGGAATGCGGCCTGTTTCATACAGCCAGAGCGATCGACTGAAGCAGTACGTCGAGAGCAGTGGACGTATGGTTCCAGGTAACGGTTATGGACGACGTTTCGACGACGACGAGAAGAGCATCAGCACGGCATTCCACAGCCAGATTGGCGGTGGCTACGACTGAAGAAGGACGTGAGTGCTACGAACAGATGATGACACCAATTTTGCATCTCACGGGCTCTGGTGCACGACCTGCCACCGCCGGATCACCAAGAGCGGTCGGCAAATGGTTGTGGTTCTTCAGAAAGAAGCCTTTTCCGTCAGGGGCTCCCGTCAGTCAGAGACTCAACGCGGTCAGGCCGGCGTGAACGGCAGAGACCGTGTCGTGTCCGACTTTTGGACGCCGGCCGGCTCGACAGGCCAGGACAGAGACATGGAAATCGCGTTGCCAGCGGCTCGACCTACGACGACCACCATGGAGTCGTAGCAGGCCCGGCAGGTGCAGATTGTCTTGATCTTCAAAGAATAGTGATAGCGGAGGGGCTGGAGCGAGGATGAGAGGAGTGTGCAGAAGGGGCGAGTAGAGGAGAGCAGAGGGCAGGAGAGGGCAGGGATGGTCGAAGAGGACGGCTTGACGTTAAGCGGCCGTCGATTGTGATGATGGAGGAGACGCCTCATAAGCATGATATGATGGCGAAATCCACATCTCAAGACTTCCTGACCGCCTGGTAGTCGAGTTATGCGGTGCTATTAGTACCAAGTTGAATTTTTAACCGACCGCAGTCACCCGTTTTCAAGATAGATAGACAATTAACTTGAGTCATTCCTTTATTTATGGTTGTTGATCTCTGGTGAACGTGCTGGCGCGAGAGTACCAAGTTGGAGGCTTGAGAGTAATGTAATGATAATGCCTCATGTCGAACCAAGCTGCCATCACGCAAGAATGGATTGCCCTTGAGCCGAGTCTACTCGACACTAGACTCGAGGATGTTCAGCTCAGGTGTCATCCATGTTGGTTCATACGCTCAGTCAGGATGAGAACAAATGGCCAGAGCGCCAGGGCAAGCCACAACAGCCCCCACGTCCCGATCATTCAGGGGAAAGATGTTCCAAATGTGATAAGCCAGGATGAACCTCCAATGAAAGGCCAGACATTCCCAGGGCAGAGCAGCCAAACTGGGCTGAGACGGGAAACAACGCAGAGGGGTATTCGTTGTGCCAGGGGGTTGCAGCACTAGGGAATTCCCACATAGTGCTTATGATGCACTGTAGGCAGCGTCAGGGGTCCAGGGGCCCCGGGCTTGGGTCCGGGTCAGGGCCAATTTTTTCTGGGGGATAACGCGGTTTAAATGGACCAGGCAAAGTTGCGCGTCTTGTCTTGGGATGAAGCTTGGACGTGATCTACTAATTTCTACGTCACTCTCCGTCGCAACTTCGTGGGCCATCCACGAAACACATTGGATCCAGGACATGGAAGACAAAAGCTGGAAGCAGTAGGTTCCTTGTCTCTGGGCAAGTGAGAGTATCCAGCTTGCAAGGCTCCATTTGGACAGAATAGCAACAAGTCCTGTGCGGCTCAGCACACACACACACACACACACACACACACACACACGCACAGTCTTCTATTCTCACCCACCCCCTGAGGCTGCATATGTAATACTTGGGGACATTTCTTATCCGTCCTCCCTTGGCTTTCCCTTGGCTTGTTCCTAACCCACATCCCTCTCCATCCCATCTCTCCCTCCTCTCACTTCTTCTTTCGTGGCTTGTTGCGTGTCTCTCCTTCTCGCTCCTCCACAACCCGCCGCGACCTTGGGAGGATCTCGTCTTTTTTTCTTCTTCTTCGCTCGCTACCATTCGGATCTTTTTGGGTGCGCGTGATTCTTGTGTGCCTCGACTTCCAGTGCCTCACTCGCTCCTTCAGTCTCTTGAAAGTTGAGACACAGCGAATATTTCGTCACGTGCAATCAGTACAACCTCTTCTTCCATCCAGACAGTTTGAGGCGGTTCAACCCGTAATGCGCCCATCATGTTCGGTCAACTCAAGGGTCTGAGCCGTCGCTACTTTATCCTCTTCGTCTTCATCGCCGTTACATGGTTCCTTGTCCACAACTTCCGGCCCATCGAGCGCTACCGCACCGTCAGGATCGGAACCTATAACTACCTCCCCAGCAGCTATGACTGGAGCAAGACCCAGGTCTTCCATCCCCCGGGGAATGTGACGGCACCTCCCAATGCCACCGCCAAGATCCTGCCCCGGGTCCAGTTCGACCGCTCTCAGGCCGCCGATGACCATGAGACCCTCTCTAAGAAGGTGGCCATCAGGAAGGCCTTTGTCAAGAGCTGGGACACGTACAAGAAGCATGCCTGGGGATGGGATGAGCTTGCGCCCCTATCCCTCAAGGGCAAGACCACCTTTTCCGGCTGGGCCGCCCAGATCATTGATGCCCTCGACACCCTCTGGCTTCTCGACATGAAGGAGGAATTCCACGAGGCCGTCCAGGTTGTCGCCATGATCGACTGGGCTCACACCCATGATGATTACATCAACCTTTTCGAGGTCGCCATCCGTCACCTCGGTGGCCTCATCTCTGCGTACGAGCTCTCCGACGAGGCCGTCCTGCTTGGAAAGGCCATTGAGCTGGGCGAGATGCTGTACGCCACCTTCGATACACCGAACCGGCTGCCTTCCCACTGGCTCTACTTCAAGGATGCCAAGAAGGGCACCCAAAAGGCTGATGAGAGTATGTCGGGCGCTGCAGGCGGTTCCATGTGTCTCGAGTTTACTCGTTTGACGCAGATCACTGGTAACCCCAAGTACTATGATGCCACCGAGCGTATCAAGCAGTTCTTCTACCGAAACCAGATGAACACCAAGATCCCCGGCTTGTGGCCACATGTCATGAACTACAGGGATGAGAAGGTTGACGAGTCTCGTTTCACCCTGGGAGCTGGCGCGGATTCTCTCTACGAGTACTTGCCCAAGATGCACGCTCTTCTGGGAGGCCTGGACCCCGAATACGTTCAGATGACAAAAACCGCTCTCGACACGGCGACCAAGCATCTGCTCTACCGGCCACGAAACCCCAAGGACCTGAACATTCTGCTGGCGGGTAATGCTGTGGCGGGCGAGAGGGGTGAATCTGAGCTCACCGCTGAGATGCAGCATCTGACATGCTTTGTCGGTGGTACTTATGCCCTTGCTGGCAAGCTCCTCTCCCGCACCGACTTTGTGGACCTTGGCGTGCGCCTGACAAACGGTTGTATCTGGGCGTATAATGCCTTTGCTACTGGCATCATGCCCGAGATTGCTCAGCTCGAGCCCTGTGAGACCATTGATGGCAAGTGTCTCTGGGCGGACAAGCCTGTCGAGAAGAAGGATAAGCTCCCAGAGGGTTTTGTCCGGGTGCGAGACGCGCAATACCGGCTCCGACCTGAAGCCATTGAGAGTGTCTTTTACATGTGGCGTATCACCGGTGATAATGTCTGGCGGGAAGCTGCGTGGCGGATGTGGCAGGCGATTACCGATGCCACGGAGACGGCAGACGCTTTCGCTGTGATAAGTGATGTTAACGACAGAAAGTCAGAAAAGCAGGACTCTATGGAGGTGAGTTTTAGTTACCACTTGGCAAGGAGAATGAAGCTGACTCTTGACAGACATTCTGGTTGTCCGAGACAATCAAGTATTTCTACCTCATCTTTGAGGACTCTGAGGTCCTGAGCCTAGACGAATGGGTCTTCAACACCGAGGCGCACCCCTTCAAGCGCCCCAAGGGCCAGGATCCGTACGAGGTCGAGACCAAGAAGGGCAAGTCGTGGTGGAGTTTCGGCGGATAGGCACGGGTTTCTGGATCTGGGGTTTTTTGGGCCTGGTTGAGATTCTGGGATAATGACGGGTAACTAACGTGCGTACGGCAAGAAGAGGCATCTTCCAGGGATAATGAAGGGGTAAAATAATGATTTTGAGTACATGTTTAATCCACAAGACTTGCTGTTTATGGGCGATGAGACTACCTACCCATGATGCTGTCGTACGATGATCGAGGTCCCCGCGTCAAGGGTCCAAGCCGAGATTCAGGACAAGATATGAACTTCAGTCAAGAAACTCTTCAAGGTGCCCTTGACAATCCCAATTTCCCTAGAGAGAAATCTATCATACAATCCGGTATGACAACTGATGTCATTGATTCTTATCGTCTCCGTTGTGACTCCCAATGGCTCACCAGGCATCCCGCTACAAGCATGACCCCGCCGGACGAATACAACCGTGTCGCCTTAGATTACATCACCACCAACAAAAAAAAGATCCCTTCCTACCACTTACACATTTCCCGCTTCCACCCGAACTACTTTTCTTTTCTTGCCTTCTTCTTCTTCTCCCCTCTTTCCCCCGTCGTGATGAGGCATGCCGCTGCGTCCAACTTCCCTCCATAGGCTGCGCCCGTCGCCGGTTGAGCTGCCGTGCTTCGCCGCCGCCGCCGCCGCGTCCCGGTGGACCCTCCTCCGGTGTCGGGCCGGATTCCAGCTGCAGCAGCAAAGAGGTCGTCATGATGAGGTTGCGCGCAAGAATCATTATGAGCGGCTGAATGTGCGGCACGATGCGACGCCCGCCGAGATTAAAAAGTATGTTCCTATCAAAGACAACAGGATACTGCGCTTACAGATAACTCCTCAGGTCCTTCTACTCCCTCTCCAAAACCCACCATCCCGACGCCAATCCCACCGACCCAAACGCCTCGCACACCTTCTCCCTCCTCTCCGAGTCCTACACCGTCCTCTCCGACACGGCCCGCCGCGCCGCCTACGACCGCGACGTCCTCCGCGTGCACCACGGCCACCATCATACTCACGGGCATCACAACCCCCGAGCCTCGTACCACTCCACCAACCCGGCCGGCGGCCGTTCGCCTTCGGGTCTGAGCCGCCGGAGAGGAACCTTCCGTGGTCCTCCGCCTAGCTTCTATCGCAGCGGAGGGTGGGGGAACCAGGAAGAGAAACGGCGCCAGGCGCATGAGGAGTCGACTGGTTTCGGCGGCGGCGGTGGTGGTGCGCCTCACGAACACAGCGGCGCATCATCCTCAACACAGCATCACCAAAGTCCATGGGGAAACCCTTTCAGTCATCACCAGTCCTCTCACGGCGGCATGGGTCCTGGTGATGATCCATTCGGACACCAGGAAGAGGTGCCGCACTTTGACAAGGCGGGCCACACGCGGACGCACCGACGGGAGGACCAGCGCCGCAAGGAGAGGCAGAGGCGTGCCGTAGGCGATGATGATATCGAGTTTGAGCCGCAGACGAGCATCACGGGCCACTTCTTCATCATATCTGGTATCCTAGCCGCCACCATACTGGCACCGCTCATCTACATCCAGTTGATGAGCGTGGGGCGGCGGAAAAAGAACGGGGAATACTGAACCGACGGTTCAAAGAGGTGGGATATCTATGTCATAGGGAAGGCCATGGTACATAGAGCAATCATGGGACAGGTCGTACATTTGTTGACGGAGTTCATTGGCAGGGGAGAAAGTATTAGAGGGAGGATGGCCACCGAGCACGGCAGGCAATGATTCTGCAGGCGCATGCTGCAATTGAATTGAAAAAAAGACATTATTCTTCATGTTTTTTTTTATTTTGAGATAATCTACATCCATGAGACCACCGCAATGCAAGCCTGTAAGATACAATAGCTGTGGAGAGTGGGACAACTCTCGAGAGGATGGATCTAGCGGGTGGGCGGTGCTAGTAGAGTTCAGCGAGCAGGGGGAGTATTTTAACCCTCGAAGGTGAAGCTGGCACCGAGCTGTGGAATGGTCAGTCTCCTGTTACCTATAACTTGTAGCATGTAGAGTCTCACCTTGTGGGTAGCCTGGTCGAGCTTCTGGGTGTCGAAGGAGCCACCGAGACCCAGGGTAACACCCTCGCGGAGGAGGACGTTGTAGGCAAGGGCAGCAATACCCCGGTCGTTGATCTTGACCTGTGTAGCAATGCGCGTCAGTCCAAATCCTCTCCAACTTGATCAGCCTGCATAGACGTACCTTGGCGAAGGAGACGGGGTCGATGCGGTACTTGCTGGCAACCTCGAGGCCGACAGTGTTGCCGGTCTTGGAGTTCCAGGTAGCCTTGGCACCGGCCTCGACCTGGGAGTTGACCTTGTGGTAGTAAGAGGCAGCGAAGACGCTGAGGTTGTCAGAGGCAGTGATGGCAGCGCTGTACTGGGGAGCAGCGTAGCCGACGGCGGCGCTGTAGGCAGTCAGGGCAGCCTTGTTGGCATCATAGCCAGCGCTGGCACCGGCGAGGAAACCCTCGTGGCCGACAACGGCATCGACGTTAGCAACGGGGCCCTTGAGGAGGTCGAAGAAGGCACGGCCGTGGAAGCCGGGCTGCTTGAAGTGAAGGTTGAACTTGGCACCCTTGGCAGCGGTAGCAGGGAGGAAGTTGAAGAGACCCTCGAGCTTGAGGCCCTTGGCGAGGGAGTCGGAGACCTCGATCTTGGTGTCGAGGGCGTTGGCAGTGTTCCAGGTCTGGGTGAGGGTCAGGCCTGCGTGCGAGTAGAACATTAGCAGCTGAGCAAAGCCGGGTTGGAGCAGCGTCGAGAATCCGATCGGCCAGCCGGTTGCGGGCCCAAGGATTCGCGAGAGGCTGAGGGTGGGAAGATTTGATTTTCTGCGCGGGGGCTTGCGCTTGAATATGGGCGGTGGTGACGGAGACGGAGATGGTGACAAAGAAGACGACGATGAAAGAGATGACGGTGTCGTACCGGTAGGCTTGTCGGTGTATTTTCCCTCAATCTATAGCAGCTCAATGGGCCAGGTCAGTCATCTGTATCCAAAGGACGCGGCATTGAGCGTTGCCGAGGCTGGCAGGTCTCGTGGGGGAGCTCGAAAGACGCGAGGCGTAGACGGCTGAGAGAGCCGCGGTTGCCCGAGCACCAGCCTCCGAACCCCCGAGGGAGATGCCATTGAGGTCGGGTTCGCAGAGGTTGAATACTAACAGCAGCAGAGGTGGCCTTCTCGTGGCTGGACTTGCCAGTGACCTTGAAGGCAACGCCGTTGGGGGCGGTATCCTTGAACTCGAAGGTGGTGGCCGAGAGGTGGTAGAAGTCCTTGTTGAGGAGCTACAAAACGGCGCAAAAAAAGAGGCGCAACGGTTAGCAGAGCTTCTCGAGGGGTAAAAAACAAGCTTTGGAGCAATTGACGATCGGAGCTATATCCTTTTCTTCCAATCTCGTTCCGTTCGGCGCATTGCCGGAGAGACAAGAATGGACGAGCTGGAACAAGCTCAGAGCCACACTCGAACCAAAACAGAGCAAATAGCAACAACACCGGGGAGGGGAGACATCAATCATACATCGTTGGCCGGCTTGGCAATGTCGGAGAAGGCGGGGACAGACATGATTGCGGTGGTTTTTTTCAACGGGGAGAGACGAGCAAGGATGAGATTATGTTCGAGAGAGGATGAAGATGAAAATGGGAGATGGAGGAGGAGGAGAATGAGCAAGCGGATGGGGCCTCACGGGAGATGATGAGAGGAGCCGGGAAGGAAAATGTTTGGGGGGGAGGAGGGGGGAAACCCAATTGACACAGGGGTCCGTATGCGCACCGGGCTTTTCGTTGGGGGGCCACAGCATAGGGCCAGCAGAGGCCAGCGGAGGCCCCACTGCGAAGCTGAGCGGCCACAGGGGAGGAGGGGCCCTGAAGCTGGCTGCCGTGGTCAGCCCTGTGCGGCGGGATTGGCACCCACCCGAGCCCTGGAAACCTCAGTCGCCCATGGATCGGCTGATGTCGGGCAACCGCTGGACGGCGTCTGGGGGCCTGGCACCGGGTGCCCGTCCAGTGTCAGTTTGTCTCGTCACCAGGTGACGAACGAACGAACCCCAGAAGCAACCAGAAGCATGGGGGCCTGGCCCACGTGGAGAAGCAAAGTTGGACTGGACCAGCAGATGAGCCTAGAATTTCAATCACAAATCTGCGGCCTCTTGCTCGTCTTCTTCGGCTGTGCTACCGATACGATTGCCGAATCGGGTCATGCTGCCATAGGGACGTCGTCTCCCATCACGACTCATCAAGAAAAAAGCACGCAGGTCGCAACACCCAACGTAGCATCCTCCACCATCTTGGGCCTCGTTCACTGAGATGAGAAAATCCCAACCTCTATGGGTTGATGGATGCATGAAGCGTTTGGCCGGCTAGTTTGATCTGATCATGCAAAACTGCCCAGCCAAGCAGGAGACGACCAACCGGTTTCAACCACCAGTCCAATCCAGCCCAGCCAGTTCAACTTGCATCAGAGCTGTGACTCTTTCAAATTTCTCTCTCAACTCCAGTAGCCGGCGTTTCGTTTCATTTCGTATGTACCGCATAAACTCACAAAATGAGACTAACACCTCGTCCTCGTGACACACCAGCCAAGCCAACTCAGAGAATGACTAGCTTCACAGAAAAGTCCCTCCCTCTCGCCCGCGTCAAGAAGCCATCATCCGTCATGCCATTGATGCAATCCAATTTCGCGCTTGCCCGGGTGCTTCTTAAACATTGACACCTTCTCGTCGCTTCTCGCGCACCCACGAACTGCATCAACGCGCCCACGTCCAGTGACATGGCCAGCCTATTGGCCAGTTGGTGCCAATCATTGCCCTACTACGTAGCCCGCGACCCTTCCTGCGTCAAGGAACCGGTCATGACCTTGGGAACAAGACTTCCACTGCTCGACGGTGTCAAATCATGTCAATGCATTCACCGCCATCCATGTCCTCTCACATAAATCACCGTTGAATCTTTTTGTCTTTATTCATTTTGATTTTCCATTCTCATACTCCTCATCCATCCCTTTTCCAATATTCATCATGCTAAGCAATAACCCAAGACGCCCTTTCTTGGTCCAGGAAAATGGCAACCAGATATGCTTTTAGCTCAGGTCCATGAAAGGTACCTGATATAATGTAAGATACAATGAATGGGTAAGCAAGTTTGCTTGCTTGTTCGATTTGCTATGTCATTAAGCCGCGTTGTCGTACTTGGCGTTGTGGATGGAGATGGCTCTGAACTTGGGCATTAGCATCGACTTTCATTCCCTGGCATCTAGACAACAGGGATATCACTTACCGGCCACTGGGGTCCGACTGCTTGGACCAGGTGGGCGTCCAGCGCATAACCGTTGATGCGCAGTGGGGAGGGAAGTGCTCATCGAACATGCATCGGTACCAGTAACTATGCATCAACTGTCAGTCACATCCGTCACATCGTCTAAAAGGGCAAAACATACGCCTCCTTGGTGTCGGGAATGTCGTCGCCCCACTCAGGCTTGGGGTTCTTCATCATCTCGTCCGTCACGTGGGCCTCGGCGTTGTCCTTAAGCGCATCGATCCAGCCGTATCCGACACCGTCGGAGAACTGCTCCTTCTGTCGCCACAGGATCTTGTCGGGCAGGTAAGGCTCCTCGCCGGGCTCGTCGCTGGTGTCAAAGGCCTTTCGGATGATATACTTCTCGAGTCTGTCCTTGGTGATCATCTTTTCCTTGGGGTCAATGTTCATCGAAGTCTCGAGGAACTGGTTATCTTGTAAGCATGTTTTCACAATCTCATCGCCGTGTCATCAACTCACCTCCTTGTCGAGGAAAGGCACACGGGCCTCAAGACCCCAGGCGGAAGTCGACTTGTTGGCTCTCAGGCAGTCAGCCAGGTGCAGGTTCTTGACGCGGCGGACAGTCTCCTCGTGGAAGGCCTCCCGGTTGGGGGCAGCGTGGAAGTAAAGGTAACCTCCAAAGATCTCGTCGCTACCCTCACCGCTCAGGACCATCTTGATACCCATGGCCTTGATCTTGCGCGAAAGCAGATACATGGGGGTAGAGGCTCGGATGGTGGTGACATCGTAGGTCTCGAGGTGGTAGATGACGTCGGAAAGAGCGTTGAGACCATCCTCAATGGTAAAGGTCATGACGTGGTGCTTGGTACCGAGGAACTTGGCGACCTCGAGGGCAGCCTTGTTATCGGGAGAACCGGGCAGACCGATGGAGAAGGAGTTGAGCTGGGGAAGGTAGGTGAGGGTGTCGATGTGGTCGTCATCGTCGATACCGACGAGGCCCTCGCCAGTGTCGGCGTTCTCGGTAGGGAAAACGTTGCCGTTGGCCTCGAGAGCCTGTTTTCGCAGTCTTGTCACCTCACGCTGGGCAATAGCGGCAGTCAAACTGGAGTCAAGACCACCCGACAGAAGAACACCAAAGGGAACCTCGGCCATGAGACGCTTTCGGACAGCCTTCTCGAGCGCATGTCGGAGGACCTTGTAGTCCACAGGGGTATCGGGCACCTTGGCGGGGTTCCACCACGAGGGGTTGAAGTAGCGAGTGGTCTCGCCGGTCTTGGAGTCATAGACGTGGCCGGGAGGGAAAGCGACAATCTTGTCGCAAACGGTGTGCAGGCACTTCAGCTCAGAGGCGAAGTAGACGGCGCCGGGCTCCTTGGAGGACCAACCCTGGTAGAAGGTGGTGATGCCGATGGGGTCGCGGGCAGCAATGGTGCGATCTTGGTTCTTGTCGTAGAGCACGAAAGAGAACATGCCATCGAGGTGGTTGGGAGCATCGGTGTCGAACTCGGTGTACTAATTGGAGCGCTGTGAGTCCGTCGTTCCTAGCTTGTCTTGAGTCCAGGTTCCTTACCAAGGGGATGATGACCTCGCAGTCTGAAGTGGTCTTGAAGTGGTACTGCTCCTTGAGGTGTCTTCGGATCAGACGGTGGTTGTAAATCTCACCGTTGACGGCGAGGATGATGCTATCGTCGGCGTTGGTCAGGGGCTGAGCGCCAGACTCTGTATGAGGCGGTTAACAGGGAAGATATTCCGAGATCGCAGGATGGTTTCACTCACCAACACCGACAATGCTAAGACGCTCATGGCAGAGGACTAGAGAGAAGGATTAGAATTGTACGAATCTGCAGTCTGGAGGCCAATTGACTTACTGGTGTGGTTGGAAATGATACTGCCGCCTGGACATGCGACTTAGTATTTGCGCTCGGGCGACGATCCGGACAGCCAGTTCACTTACTCCAATCGGGACCACGGTGTCGGATCCTGCGCCAAGGAGGTCAGTTTCGAAAATCTCTGTCAATTGACTCGGTGGGAGGACACATACTGCTTGGCAAGCTTAAGCGCAGTCGGCTTGAACTTTTGAACGTCGGGGTGACTGTGAGCAGGCGCTGTGTCAGTCCCGTCATGATCATTTTTTATTTTTCCCTCCCTCCGCGGGGTCATGGCATGAATTGATGGCGGGGTTCCTCCCAATGCCCGCGCCTCGTGTGCCCCTCCAAAAACTCATCATCCAGGCACCGCGCGCGCGCAGAGGATCCATGTTCGCAGCAAAGAGAGGCGCAGGGGGGGAGCTTGAGAGCGTACCGATGACAGGCGAAGATGCCACACATGATTACGGTTGCGCACGACGAGTGTGAACGGTTGGAGAAGAAGTGTGGCGGTGATACAGAGGAGGGAAGGGGATGGGAACGAAAATGGGGACGGGATGGAAAGATTAATATTTAGTCCCTGCCTCGCCCAGCCCAAGTCCGAGAGGGCGCGGGCAGGGAAGGGAGGAGTCATAGCAAAAACTCCACCCTCCTTCCGCCGGTACAGGCAGAGGGCAAAAAAACAAGCGCAAGGCTACCGACGGTAATGGTCGAATCCAAGGTCAAAAGGTTATCCACACGCGATACATCTACTCCGCCGCCTCAATGGGTCTCGCCCGCGGGCTGCCAGCTGCTTGGACGAGCTTCTCTCTGGCCTCTCCACTGTTGATAGGAGCATGATTAGCCGGTAGGTCACATCACCCTTGGCTGCTTGTCTTGTTTTCTGTCAGCCTGTATGTCTGTCTAAGGTCTGTCCGTCACCTGCAGACGGGATAAAAAGGCCGCTAGGATCTGGATGGATTCTCATTGCCGGCGAGGGTCTCTATCAAAGGTCGGAGAGAGAGTTGGATGGCCGACTTCGGATGGTAATTCGGCCATGTTCATTGGCGGCCGAATAATCTAACGAGAACCCCTTGATTGTTCGATAAGGAAATGGGACGGCCATGTGCCTGGCCTGGCCTGGTTCCTTTGCGTCACAACGTGACCAGCCATGGATGGGGGTCAAGCGAATGTAGGAACAAGGTGCTCATGGAGGGGCAATACCAAGAGCCAATGGCGAGGTGCTCACACCACGTTCCGGTGGACAACTCAAATTCTTGGTGCACACAATATTTCTCATCTGCATTTCCTTGACTAAATACAGCAGCCAGATAACACCCATCAGCCCGTGGCTTCTTCGGCTGTTGGACGCCGCCACCTTCGGTTGTATCGCCATTCAGGACATCCACCATGATAAAAAAAAATGGTGGGGCAGATCCCAGACATCCATCCATTGCTGGTGGGCGTGGTCCGAAGACGCAGCCGCAATGATTCACGCCGACGTGGATCTCGATCGCTTCAACCGACAACGGCTCTTGACATACAACGACAACTCATCAAAGAAGAATAAAACATTTGCTTGAGATTCCAAGGAAAACGCTGTCTTCGTGACTCGACCGACCACATCCCCTCTCATGGGCTGCGAGGTCCGAAACTACCCAGCTCACTGCTCATTGTCAACGCGAGCCATATCGTGCCGTGGTCTTCAACCACGGGCTCCCAAGTGAATATCCGCCTTGGTATTTCCCCAAACGCCGTAGCCTGAGATCCCTTACAAATAAAAAGTGTCTAAAACGCCTCTTCAACCAGCGCCTCTCGGTCGTTCATCAGGGAGTGGGGTTGTCGCGGACCAGACGGCGAACCCGCTTCTCGTACTCGGCGCGATCCTTCTTAAACAGGTTGTACGCCTCTGCCTGGGCAGGAGACTCGGGGTTCGGGTCGTTGAGGAGGTCCTGGATGCCCAGCAGGATCTGCTTGACGGTGATGGCGGGCTTCCATGCCTCCTCCTCGTTGAGAATAGACAGGCAAACGGTGCCTGAGGGGTAGACGTTGGGGTGGAACAGCGGAGGGACGAATTTGCCTGCGAGCGTTTAGTCAAGGCCTAGACTGCGTGTTGATCGCTTGTTACTTACACTTAGGAGGCTTTGTGGGATACTCTGTCGCACAAAGGCGAGTTAGCACAGGTCACGAGAGCAAGGCTGTAGTCCAGGGACATATTTGCACTCACCGTCAGGGAAAGCGATGGTCAGCTTAAAGAGTCCGCCAGCCCAGATGGTGTTGTCCTTTCCGGGAATGCCGCACTCCCAGTTCTTGACATCAAGGATACCCTCCTTGGTACGTTGGGGCTTGGCATAGAACCCAAAGGGATGGTCTCGCCGCCACTGCTTTCTATCCAAGTCTCAGCATCATCTTCTGACTCGCGAATATCATGCAGAGTCTCACCTCTCTTCTTGTAATCGGTTCTGACACAGAGCCATGGTTTCGTTCTCGACGTCGGTCGGTGCGCGGATGAAGGAGGGGTGACTGCGGGTGAAAGAAAGGCGGGCTTAAGAGTTGCGGCGACAGCTTGCACGAGGCCTCGCTGATGTGTAAAGGTCGTTGACGACGATGGAAAAAATATCAGAGAGTTGTGGAGATGATTCAGCCTCTGCAGGTTGCGGTTGCAAGGAGTAAGTTGTTGCACCAGAAAAAGAGGTGACGGAACGAGATGAACGGATCAGATCGAGGCTGGAGCCTGACGGTGTTTGCGCATCCAATGCAATTCACGAAGCGATGGACGTCGGTGGATGATTCGATGAATGGCTGCACCGCCCAAAAGTCGCAGCCATGAATCGGGTCGGGTTGGTCCAAATGTGGCGCCAGCGCTGAGAGCACGTCCCCACGGAGCCGAGAAACCCCGCTGTGCGTAGGGGCCACCCGCCATTTCTAGTGAATAGACAGCGCTGTTCTTTGGCGGGGTGACCGCCAACCCGTCAGTGAGGGGCTTCACCTAGCTACCTAGGTAGGCACGGTAGCGCGGCCATCGTCGCCTCGGCTCAGGTCACTGGTTGGAGTCCATGAGCTTCCATCAAGACCGTACCTGCCTTGGTGTGGATGAAATTACTACCCAACTCTCGCAACGACGAGCCTCATCTATCCACGACATCTATTGCGACTTTCGCATCTCATCTATTGCATCTCATTTAACGGCATCAAGACTTGCGTCATCTTCGATCTCATATCTACTGGCACGGCCTGTCGCATGTGGGGTTTGTGAGCTTGTGAAGAAGAGTTGTCTCAGAGAAAGAGGAGCCGGTGACCATCATGGACGCAACCAAGGACACAGAAACGGCCAAGCAGGAGGAGGTCAAGCAAGAGCTCAAGGAGGCTGTCAAGGAGGAAGTGAGAGATGAGGTGAAAGAGGAGGAGAAGGCCGATATCAAGGCCGAGACTGTCGCTCCCCCAGCCGCTACCTCTTCATCTGATACTCCAGTGCCCGACGCTCCGGTTGCCGATCCTCCGGTCCCTACTCCCTCGAGCATCACTCCTGTGCCAGCAGCAGAGTCATCCACAGCTCCTCCTCCAGAGACTAAGCCCTCGGAGGCCGCCGTAGCTGTCACTGCCGCTGCGGCGGTGACGGCTGCCGTTGCGACAGAGGCCGCAGTAGAGAAGGCTGCCGCCGAGAAGGCTACCACTGAAGAAGCCACCGCTCCTCTTGAGCCTCCAGTTGATATAGAGAAAGTTGTTGAGCAGCCTACCGAAAAGCCTGTCGAGAAGGCCGTCCAAGAGCCTACCAAGGAGCCTGCTGAGAAGCCTGCTGAGCAACCTACCGAAAAGTCTATTGAAGAACCCACTGAGAAGATCCCTGAGCAGCCTATCGATAAGCCCGTTGAACAGGCCGCCGATAAACCTGTCGAGCAGGCGGCTGAGAAGCCTGTTGAGAAGGTTGTCAAGCAGCCCGTTGAGAAACCTATCGAGACGCCTGCCGAGAAGGTCGCTGCTCCTCCTGCACCGTCGGCTGTCGAGGAGTTTGAGGATGTCCCAGACCCCGATGAGGACGACCTAGACGACCTAGATGGTGTGTTCATCTTGATGATATTCAAAACCGCCGTACTTTCTTACTGACCCCCTCACTAGACATGCTTGATGATTTCTCTGCTGTCAAGATAGAGTCAAAAAAGCCAGCGGCGCCTGCTGGTCCCAGTTCGACCCAGGCTGCCAAAGAGCCCGCTTCTTCCAGCAAGCAGCCAGAAGCTGATGATGCCTTCTCAGAAGAAGAGTTTGCCAAGCAGCTTCAGGCTGGAATGGCAGACTTGCTTGGCGAACTCGAAAAATCCGTAAGATGCTCTTATACTACATGTCTTGTGGACAGGTACTAAAAATGACTAGCCGGATATGCAGGCACAGTTTGAAGACATCTTCAAGCACATCGCCGCCGCAGAAGGGGCTGGTGACGCCCCTCCTCCTCCTCCCGCGGCGGCCTCTGCCTCGGCTGGACCCGCGCCTAGTGCACCAGCAGAGGATGCTTCCTTTCAGGAGACGATCCGACGGACCATGGAGCGTATGCAAGCATCAGGTGACCAGGCCACGGCCGCAGCCGCCGAGGGCCCTGCCGATGACTTCATGTCCGAGATGCTGAAGCAGCTGTCATCTGGTGACCTGGGCGCCCTCGGCGGTGACGGCAGCGAGGAAGAGTTCTCCAAGATGCTCATGGGCATGATGGAGCAGCTCACCAACAAGGAGATTCTGTACGAGCCTATGAAGGAGCTTGACGACAAGTTTCCTGAGTGGCTCGCCAAGAACCGCAACTCGACACCAAAGGAGGACCTGAAGCGCTATGAGGAGCAGCAGTCCGTCGTGCGCGAGATTGTGGCCAAGTTTGAAGAGAAGACGTACTCGGACTCGAACGCGGCGGATCGCGAGTTTATCGTGGACAGGATGCAAAAGGTATGTGTATTCTCTTGTCTCTTCTTCGTGACTCTGGTCACTGACTGCCTGCCCAGATGCAAGCAGCGGGATCGCCTCCCTCTGACCTGGTTGGAGACATGGCATCCGCGCAGGACGCTCTCAACCCCTCGGATGAAGCATGCAATCCTCAGTAGATCCGAACCTGGACATTCCCTCCAAGTCATCTATATACCCTTTCCCGAACAGTAGCTGTACACGCACAATGCTATGTCACTGGTATCGCCCAAACGCCTTGCCAAGGTAGTCCGTATAGCCCCAACTCCAAAATGAAAAGCAATTACAACCCTCATAAAACAGACCAAGATTCTCGTTCACTGCATCTCAGTATCCCCAGCTTCGTCTATCCGGTATAGTGACCCAGGGTTGGCGCTCTGTTGTGACTGTTCTTGAGCAATGAGCTCAGCAAAGATGTCGTCATAGTCCTCGTCTGACAGTGCTGGCGAGGGTGGCCGCTGCGATGATGTTGATGTCTGATCTTGGTAGGATGCAAGCATAGCCTCGAGCTGGTCGTCCTCATCCATCATCATGTCATCTTCCTCTGGGGTTTGAATTTGTTCTTGCTGGAATGCCATGGCATCTTCGATGTCTGCGTCGGTAAACTCGGGAGCGTCACGGGCCAGTTGTCCCCGGTCTGCGAGGTAGTTTGTCTTTAGGAACTGTAACATGTTAGTAAGTGTCGCGTGTATCACGTCAGAAGAAGGAGCATACCTGTCCCTCGATGTCCCGTCTCTGCCAGGCCTTGTCCTCACTCTTCTGGCGCACATTGTTCAGAAACAGGCGTCGCCTGCCTTCTTGCACATCCTCCCGCTTTCGCACAACGGGGTTCGGCCGCGTGGGACGTGATGCAAACTTGAACTTGATTGGCTGAATGGGTGATGACTGGATCTGGCGCTGGGGGTGCGAGTTTCTGTCAATGGGCGACAGTGGCGATGACGCGCGAATGGGGGAGGAAGAGAGCGGCGAGGGGACGCTGGGGTGATGGTCCCAGGAACCGGAGAAGATGGGAGTAGGAGCAAAAGACAGCATATTGTCGGCTGTTTGGTTCTGGTTTCTCCGTTGCATAGAATTCAAGAATCCGATGTGTTGAGGGAAGTAGAAGTGGATGGATGATGGAGAGTGGGATGGGTCGTGTAAAGAGGCGTCCAGCTCCTGAAGTCAAGTACTCAACGCGGTCGACGCGAATCGCGCCGTCACGTGATAGAGCGCGAACCCTTGAGGCGTGTTAATTAAAGTGGGGTCCCCCCTCCGACCATCGCATCCCATCGGACTCCGTAATGTGCAATGTACCCACCCGAGTCGCACCCGGCCCCAGCCGAATTAGCCACCCCTCGACTGCCTGGCCTGGCCTGGGCAGACGGAGGTGAATCGGTGAATCGGCACACCGAGCAAAAAACTTGGCTTGGGGGTGGTGACCTCGACGACATGACCTGAGGCAAATTGTTTACTATCTCTGCTGTTTCTTTCTGGTTGGCAATTTTATGTTGGCTGTCGACTTAGAATGAGGACCCTCGCCCTGCCGCTACCTTGTCCTCCTTGCTCAGTGCCAGTGCTCCCATGAAGGCCTTTTCCATCTCGACCCTTGCGACCCGTGTCGCCGCTCGACCATGGACCTGCTCGACCTGCCGGAGCCAATTGGTCCGCAGTAAGGCCTTCCAGAACGTCAGGGCAAAGGGTTTCGCCTCGGGGAGGTCCTCGCGAGGTGCCAATGGCCGGAGAACAGGCCCCAACCGCGCTGTTCTGTATGCCTCGGCTGGCGCTGCGACTGTGGGCGTGAGCACCCTCGCCTTTACCGACGAGATCAAGAGCGGCTACGAGGCAGCGGAGCGGACGGGCAGAGTCGCAGTTGCGCTCGCCGTGTGTATCAATGAGTAAACGACTATCTGACGCTCCAACAAAGGCTTGAGGCTAATTGGGTTTTTCAGTTACCGAACGACGTTGAATGCTAGAGAGACGACCGTAGACGAGCAAGAGCAAGATAACCTGCTAAACGCCTGCCATAAACGATGCGCCGAACGAACTCTTGTTGTACTAGAAAAGAATGGCGGTATCTTTATCAAACTCGGCCAGCACTTGGTACGAACGACTTGACGATTCTCAATAAAAGCCGCGCTAATCACCACCATGTACAGAGCGCCATGAACTATCTCCTACCCCCCGAGTGGACCACCACATTCATACCCCTACAGGATAAATGCCCCGTGTCGTCGTTTGAGCTGGTTGAGGAAATGTTTCGCAAGGATACGGGAGAGGAACTGTGGGACTACTTCTCCGAATTCGCTTCCGAGCCCATCGGCGCTGCCTCTCTCGCCCAGGTGCATCTTGCAACGATAAAGGATTCGGGTCGAAAGGTGGCCGTCAAGGTTCAGCATCCGGAGCTGGAGGCCTGGGCTCCCCTGGATCTCGCTCTCACCAGGTACACCTTTTCGACCTTGAAGCGGTTCTTCCCCGAGTACGACCTCGAATGGCTGTCTTCCGAGATGGACGTTTCTCTTCCCAAGGAGCTGGACTTTCAAGAGGAGGCCAACAATGCCCGGCGGATGAAGGAGCACTTTGCAAAGATCCCCCATTTGCCGCTGGTTATCCCAGAGGTGATATGGGCCAAGAAGCGGATCCTGGTCATGGCCTGCGAGTCTGGACGACGTCTTGACGACCTGGAGTTTCTGGACAGCAACGGCATTGACCGTGATGAAGTGTCAGCTACGCTGGCCCGCATCTTCAACGAGATGATCTTTGGCGACGGCGCACCCTTGCACTGCGATCCTCACGGTGGCAACATTGCCATCCGCAAAAACACTTCTCGTCGGTCTCTAGGACGGGGTCCCAACTTTGATGTGATCCTGTACGACCACGGTCTCTACCGTGACATTGACCTTCCCCTGCGGAGGTCATACGCCAAGATGTGGCTCGCAGTCATTGATGGTGACATGGACCGCATGAAGAAGTACGCCCACGAGGTGGCCGGCATCGAGGACAAGGACTTTCCCCTCTTTGCGTCCGCCATCACTGGTCGTGACTACAGCATCGTCAGCAAGTCTGGCTCTATTCTTCAGACTCGCACAGCCGATGAGGAAAAGACCATGACGGGTGCTCTTCAGGAGGGTCTCATCGTGGACCTCGTCCAGCTCCTCAGCCGAGTCCCGCGCATCATCCTTTTAATCCTCAAGACCAACGACCTCACCCGCAGCCTGGACGAGAACCTCCAGACGAGACAGGGTCCCATCCGTTCCTTCATGATCCTCGCTCGGTACTGCACCCGTACCGTCTTCCACGAGCAGCTCGAAGAAATCCACCGGAACGGCTCCTTCCTCTGGCCACTCAACGCCATACGGGTGTTCGCCGCCTGGGTGGGCTTCATGCGTGTAGAGGTCAAGCTGGAGGCGTTTGAGCTGTGGTTGTTTGCCAAGAGGATGCTGGGCCTGCGGAGCGTCGAGTTTTCGGGGGCGGCGTTGTAAAAAGGGAAGGGAATACAAGAAAGACTTAGACGATATATCAGTTATAGAACTGCACATATAATTAGCTGTTTCAAGCAATAGAGACGAGCTCTTGGATGGATGGCATTTGTTGGTCATGGTTTTGGTGTTGTCTTGGATGTGCTTGTTGTCAACTCTATACATGCAGAGAAGGATTTGAGAACAAGGAGAGTTAACGGCCACAGCCAAGTATACATGGGTATAGAGGCGTCTCTCAGCGTTACAGAGTTTCATTGATACAACCGAGATGGAGAATGTTTCGTTCAGCTCCAGGCATCACCCGCGCTAATAAAGCCAAGTCTGACCGTGAATTCTTGCGGTGTAATTACATGTCATATATAACAGCAGCCTCACCCCTGCAGAACAGACGATAACTTGATCACTTTCCCTCCAAACAACTTTAGTTAACAAGCACAGGATGGTCCTCCTTTCTCTACCTCAGGAGCTGCTGCTCAAAGTCGTCAAAGAACTTCATCTCGCAGATGTCGAGACCCTGGCTCAGACCTTCAACAGGCGCATCCACGCCACATGCATGCCCTTCCTGACGAAGCGCATAGCCGCTCGTAAGCACTCCAAGCGCATGAAGGAGTGCTTCGGTACCTATAATACTCAGAGTCACCTCTTCAAGCTCAGCGGGGATATAGCAGAGCAGCTGGGCTTTGACGGGGTCGACGAGATATCAATCCCCGACGGGCCTACCAGCGTGGAATACATGAACCTCAATGGGGACCTGTTCTGGATGGAGCCACTTGACCCGCACACGGCGAGGAGGATGGAGCCGCATCACCAGGGCCCTGCTGCTGGAGATCCCAAGCTCATCGACAAACTCATCGCCGACGCCGAGAAGCTCGGCTTGGAGCTTCCGCCTGGGTTCGTCACGTTCATGCGCAGCGAAGAGCTGCAGTACCGGATCCCTTCTGCGCAGGCCGCATTCTTTCTCCTCGGGGAAGACGGTTTCCGCAAGTGCCCCGACAAGATAGACAACGGCCTAGGGGGCTACATCATCCGGTTCTTTGTTGATCAGCAGTGGTGCTGGGTCTGGAGCCTGTACATATACCCTGGGGGCTGCGCCGTGCTGGGCAGCCCTGGCGACACCAACTGCGATCCCGAGGAGGCGGCCAGTCAGCTCCTGAAGGAAGGGAGGGCGACGCAGGAGGAGATCGACCGGGCTCGGGGGATGGGGTTTCCGGTCACCTATGCCATGGAGAACGATTTCGTCTTGCATAGCCTCGGCTTTGAAGAGTTCCTGGCAACGACGTACTATGAGGAGTTGATGTTTTACGTCATGAATTACGAGCAAACGGGGATTTCGAAGGGTCTGAGAGACTATCTTGACCACAACTACAGGAAGAAGGGGGGGCAGGCTAAAGAGGAGGAGGTCTAGGAGCAGCAAGTTGAGGCAACCAGCTAGAGTCCGGGTTCCTATGCTCTTCTCGCAAATGGCATTGTATTGTCTTCCTACCTTGACCTGTACACCAGTTCCCCTGAGCTGATCAGACTAATAATCCAAGCAGCATCTATAGGATCATTTTTCTAGTCAGGCAAAAGGTATACCAGGAAATCCTTGATGGAAGGAAGTACCATCACGAACAACCCCAGGGCAGCAATATCTTCAAGAGAATAAGACCTCCAAACGGCAAAAAGAGTGGTTCCGCCCGGGATCGAACCGGGGACCTTCTCGGTGTTAACGAGATGCCATAACCAACTAGACCACGGAACCGTGTCTTGTTGTTGAAGACCGATTCGAAATTGGAGGCTATTCACCAGAGGGAAAGAGGACTGTTATTGTGAGACCCACTTCACAACGGGGCTTCAAAACTAGCCGATCCACAACCCTTCTCTCCTCCTCTCCTTTCTCTCCCTCCCAACACGCCGGCACATGTTCTGCATGTGCTCCTGGCCTTCCATCAAGCAGAGGTTCCGTGGTCTAGTTGGTTATGGCATCTCGTTAACACCGAGAAGGTCCCCGGTTCGATCCCGGGCGGAACCACTCTTTTTGCACTCCTTCACAACTATCACCAAAACCCTCAACTCACCCACAACCCCACGCTTCTCTTTTTTTCACCTCCTCCACTCCAACTCGACAGGCTCTTGACCAGCATACGCACTTCTTGACGTCATCAAGAAAACGGGTTCCGTGGTCTAGTTGGTTATGGCATCTCGTTAACACCGAGAAGGTCCCCGGTTCGATCCCGGGCGGAACCATCCTTTTTGCTCTCCTGGCCCATAACTCACACGTAAATACTTCGCAGACTTCTCGGATGCTTCTCCTTGCTTGTTGAGAAGTGGTTGAAGGACTGGTGGCTTGGTGGTGGTTGAGTCTTTTTTTGCAACTCGAGACTAAAACGCCAACCCGGGTTGTGGGTCTCACGATATCTCGGAACTCACAATCAACTTCACCAAGTCTTTGACAACTCCATTTCAAAGCGGATAACCCGTGACTGGGCATGAAGTGTGTTAGAGGATGAGATTTTCCAAATATATACTACTTATATTGAAATGTGCTTGTTGGTAGTATGTTCTTTGGCTCGGGACTTTGCTGTAAACACCTGTCGGAACATGCGGCTCAGGGGCGTTAGCTACACTCAATGTCATATGCTGTCAAGTATCTACTACAGTCGTCATAAGCTGAATCATGCATATCAGTTTGAACACCAGTTTGTTGAATCAATATGTCTCTTCGTTATCAGGTACAATGCCATGCATATCATGATGCCTCATGCGCTGTACAGCCCCAACTCCGTGCCAGGATATCTACATAGGTTAGTCTCTAAACAGTCATTCCCTTGCCCTTGTGTTTGATACACCAAACTCCGTTTCATCCAATGCCATGTTACTCAAAAGTTCCTCTGCCCAGTAGACCGCCCACAACGCCAATTCTCCTCTCGGCACCCTTGACCTTTCTCTCCTCTCTCCTCCGCTCACTCTCCTCCAGCTTCGCCCTTCTCTCACTATCACGAGCGAAGGCGTGCACGCCACTCTTCTTGGTGGCACCCTTCTTGATCTTGGCTTCTTCTCCAAACCCGCTTGTTGGTGTAGAAGTTCCAGAGCTTGTTGTGGAAGTTGACCCTGAAACGAGCGAGTTGGTTGTCGCACGGCGAAGTAGGGCAGGCACCTTGAATGAAGATGTCGAGGACGACCCAAATGCCATACGCCCAGTGCTGACCGACGATGAGTTGTTGCGCTTGAGACTAATCCTGTCAACGACGGCAACGCGGCCGCGGCGGGGATTGGGTCCATCATTCTCCTTCTCACTGTGGCCATGAGGAGCAGCTTCTTCTTCACCCTCACTGTCCGACCCAACCTCGGTAGCGGGAATGACCGACCCGTGAGGCTCCTCCAGAAGGTTGGAAAGAGTCTCACGGACTTCGCCAATGTTAGAAGGCTTCTTGCCATCCTTGGTTCTTCGCATGTGGGCAGGAGGTCGGTTGTCCGCAGAGCCAAGTGTCTTTCGTGGCTGGCTATCAGGGACAGTGTTGGATGTGTTGCTGTCTTCCTCCTGAGACTGGGACTGCTGTGATGACTCGTTTGGTTCCTCTGGGGCATCCAAAAAGTCCATCTCATCGTCACTGCCCCGATCTTCAATGGTTCGCAGGAACGCTTGGTTACCAGGGTTCTCGGCAATCTTCTTCACACGCTCATCGGCAAACAGTGCCTTCTGCATCTTTGCAAACTGGCGCCGCTTCATGCGCCTGCGGGCCTCGCCATCGTCGTCCGAATCATCAAGATCATAGCCTGCACCACGCTTGCGGCGAAGCATGCCAGTCGTGATGTCCTTGAAAAGCTTTTCAACCTGCTTCTCATCCTCTGCACGCTCGCGATCACTATGAAATGTTAGAATATGCTTCCCCAGTAGAGTCAGATTACACTTACGCATAGAAAGCGGCAAGCTTGGCCTCGTCGACGTCGTTTCCGGCAGCATCGTCGATAATCTCCTTGAGCGAGGCGACAGATTCGTTGTCACTATCCTCACCGTCCGCACCACCGAGACCAGCGTACTCATCCTCAGATTCCTCGGCCTGCTCCTCAACCATTTCCTTGGCCTTGCTCTTCTTGTGGTTGAACGCTTCTTGGGCCTTGCGCTTCTTTTCCTTCTCCGCGCCCTCCTTGAGCTTGCTGAAGGCAGTGTTGGTTTTCTCAGCGGCTGTAGGCTCCGGTGTTTCTTCGATGCGTAGAGGAGTCTCCATCCTGCGACGAAGACGTCCGCGGCGAACCAGAGGCGAGTCTGGGCCAGCTTCCTCAGCATCAGCCATCACAGTATCGACAGTTGAGACAGGGACTTCAATGAATCTGTCCTTCAGGGGAGTGTGGTCCTGAAGACCACCATCCTGGGATAGCTCGATCATCTCAGAAAGCTGTGTGCTCTCCTCTCGCAGCAAGCTGTCAAGGCCACGCATCTGAGATTGGGAAAAGTTGAGTGCAACGCCCTGGGTTGTCTTTTGTGTGTCGTCCTTCTGACTATCCATAATCATGTCTTCCATCGGCTCGTCCATGGTAGCTGAGAAGTTGGAATCCGGGAAGTGGTCGAAGTCGGGCATCATGGATTGGGTCGGGCCATTGGCAGAGTCCATCTGACTATCGTCCATAGTGCCAGCAAAGATCTGGGTCAGGCCAAGACCAGCAGGCCCCTGAACGGGTAGGCCTGGGATGAAGGTCTTCTTGGCTGATCGAAGCACTGATGTAGGGGCGGCAGGGGACTGCGTGTTGGGAACAGTGGGTGATGTATGCACAGCGGCCTTGACGGCCTTCGGTGTCGACTTGACGATGTCTTCGTCCTCATCGTCAGAGATAATGGCGATGGGTTTCCGCGTTCGTCGCTTGTGCAGGACTGGGAGGTCATCTGCATCTTCATGAACGTCCTGGCTGACAAGAGGAGTTGAGTCCTCAGCATCGTCGGCAGATGCTTCCGATTCCGCGTCTTCTGCTTCAGCCTCGAGTAGAGGGTTGCTGTCTGCCTCTTCATCAGACTCTTCGTCCTCCTCTTCAGATCCAGACAGCTCAACAGCTGACACCTCCGCATCAGCTTCATTGCCAGACGCCTGGTATTCCTCGTCGTCGCTGTCATCCCAAGCAAGGGGATCAACCTCTCCATTCTCCTTCTTTTCCTTCTTTGCAGCAGCTCGCTCTTCCTGCATAATCTTCTGTGCCTCCTCTCGTGCTTTGGCAACAATGTCATCGACCTCCTGCATCTGGCGCTCGCGCTCCTCTGCAGTCTGGATAACGACACCCTGGGCCTTGAGCATCTCGATTCTCCGCTCACGCTCCACCTTGGCTTGCTGACGGGCCTTCTGCTGAAGGTAGGACTGAAGTTCGCCTACAGTCATGCCGTGATCGTCTCGTCGCCTTGTCTCCTTGCCAGGGGACTTGAGTTGAGCAAGAGCTTTCAAGGTATGGATAGAGTTGTGCTCTTGGGTCTTCTTGGAGGGAACATTGTCGAAAACGGCTCTGACCCGGTCCTGAACGGTTGTGGTGATCTCAAGTTCATCATCCGAGTCCAACATGGTGACGTTGACTCTAGCAGGAGGAAGCTTGACGCGAACCTGGCGACGAGGCTTTTTGGCGGGTTGCTGGCGATCAGGGATATCGATGGCTTTCCCTTTGCCCTTGTCCAACTTGAGCTTGGCAGACTTTGCCAGGCTATCGGGGTTTGACAATTCCATGTCCTCGTCGACCACCTCGGCCACGGGCTCAGCAACCTGCTTGGCCGCCGGCGGCGAGCTGGGAGGTGTCTCCGCATCCTGCATCTCGACATCGCTGTGAGGCGTGGCGCCCCTGCTCGAGCTGACAATCTTGGGTTCTGGCTCGCCAGCAGGACGGTAGTTGAAGCGCTCGAACAGGCTGTTCTTGGTGATCTTCTTCCTCGTCTTGGCCTCATGTGTGAGCTGCATGTTTCTCGCCATCCTCTGGGTTTCCCGGTTCATCTCCTCGATGGCCTTCTTGCTTGCCTTCCTGATCTTGGGCCGGTCGGTTTGCGTAAGCCGGCGGCCACCCTCATCGTCAGTGATGCCGGAGTCGTTGTCGTCCGAAGCCATTTGCTCGAGCTCCTGCGCAAGCTCCTCTTGCCGGGCAAGTCGCTCGGCCTTCCGTGCTTCCTCGGCAGCCTCTTCGGCGCGCCTCTCTCGCGCCTTGCGCTCGGCGAGTGCCATGAGACGTTCCTTAGGGGGCAAATAGCCTTCAGAGTCGGAGTCGGCGTGGGTTGATTTGGAGGGCGAGGGACGAACGGGTGATGATACGAAAAGGGCCGGGCTGCGTTCTCTGGACGCTCGAGTTGAGCCATTGGCAGCTGGTGATTGTGGTGCTCGGCGGAATAATCTCCGGGGAGCAACGGGGAGGTCATCCTCTTCCGACTGAGCATCGGGCATATCGGCATTTTGCTCTTTCTGTGCCTCCTTCTCGAGCTCAAACATCTTCCTCACGCGGTCTCGGGCTGTTGTTTTCTTGTTGTTGGTCGTGGCCTCTGCTACCTGTGGTGCCTTGGTCACGGCCTGCATCCTCGACGCGAGCCTGCCGCGAGGTCTAATCTCTTCCTCGGACTCATCATCAGATGCATCCTCATTTTGTGTAGATAATTGTGTGAGGTCGATGTCTCGTTTCCGCTGTGGCGACTTGGTCTTTGTGGCTTCTTGTGAAGGGGAGGCTTCGTCGTCGCTGCTCCCGGCTTCTAGGAGGGCTTTGAGCTGAGCTCGCGGTGATAGTTGCGGTTGCTCTGGTGACCCGACTGACGACGCAGGGGACGAAGATCGAGGGGTAGTAGCCATGGTTAATGGCTATAATGTTGAATTAAAAAAAAAAAAAAATCGTATGAAAGAGACAGCATGTGAATATAAACAAATGTATCGCTTAATCGGTCAAGTTTTGGAGGGGTTGAGTGATGTTGATGAATTGATGGACGAGAGTGTGGATGCGGATGGTGGGTGTGGAGGAATTGGGAGGTGGCTCTCAAAAGGTGTCAGTGCGTGGTGGGGAGCTTTACGCGACGCGTGGTTTAAGAGGCGTTGACGATACGCGACGCATCACAACCGCGTAAAGCACGTCGCGAGCCACCAAAGCCACATAAAAACTCCCTGTCACGATGGTTGCTCCGTGCACGCATTCGTCGATTGCCGCGGTTCAGAGCATTTGACACTTTTAACAAGGCACGGACCTAACTTAGACATGGGTATCAAGCGTTGTCATGGCATCAAGGGACTTGGCATGAGAAGAATGGACATGTTCAATTTTGGAGCCTATGAATATGTAGTTGATACTTGTCTCTCCTCCTTTTTTTTTTTGGGTTCTTTTACGTTGTCTCTTTCAGTAATGACTGTCCTAATTCCTCCTCTTTCATTCTATGTAAAAGCAATTGCATCAATTGAGCACGCAACGCTTAGAAGAGCTTGTGCTCAAGGGTCATGTCAGACTCAGGCTCAAGACCGACACAGGCGCGGAAGATGTTGGTCAAAGCCGCGCGCTGCTTGGCAAGAGCGTTGACAACCGGGGTGCCGGGAGGAGTCAGAGGAGCCTTGAGCATGTAGCTGAGCACACTCAGGACGCTGTGGAAGCTCTTGTACTCAGTGGTGGCAGCTCCGTCAGTAGACGCAGCCTTCCACTGGATACGAGACATCATCTCAGCGATGATGACCAGGTCGATGATCAGGGGAGAAGCAAGGAGAGAGTCCTCGCAGATGTTAAACATCCTATTTCCGGTTAGCAAAGTTCACATCATAGCACAATTATCAACTTACGAAATGGTCTGGTGGCCACCCATGAAAATCTCAGCGTAGTACTCATCGAGAGCACGCTTGTTGTCGGCAACCGCGGGCATGTACTTGATCACAACACAGTGGTCGGGATGCTCACCCTTCTTGTACAGCACGTGGTTAGCCTCGACCATGTCGTCAACGACATTGGACTTGGAAATCTCCTTGGAGCGGAACTGCTTCTGGGAGCTCAGGTTCTTGCCGTCATTGTTGCCAAGATGGTTGTAGCTGGCAATAGAGGTCAACTTGATACCGGCGTTGATGAGGAAGTCAACAAGAGCCGACTTCATCTTGGTCTGGCCAGACTTGAAGTCATCACCACCAATGAAGGCGTTGTGCTTCTCGGCAAGCTCAATGGCACCAGGGACAAAGGTGTTCTGGGGAGAACCGTTGATGAAGGGGGCGCCCTCAAGGATACAGGCGACAGCAAAGACGGTCGAGGGAGCAACCTCCTCATGACCCTGCTCAATGGCCTTGAGAAGGTTGTCAGCCGTGTCGTTGACACCCTGGATGAGGTCGGCATAGCGCTCAGTGTTGGCAGTCCACATGACAATGACCTTGTCGAGGCCGTTCTTGGCCTTGAAGTCACGAATGTCCTTGCGGAGCTGCTCAACGTGAGCCATGGAAGCCTTGGTACCCTCGAGGACGTTGTCGGCGCGATCCTCCTGGTTGGCAGCAATGAAGTCAGGGTAGTAGATGGAGGGAAGAGGAACCATCTCAGCCATCTCCTTCTTGACCTGGGCCTTGAGAGTAGGCTCAAGGACCTGAGCGCGGTCCATGGCCTGAGCCAGGTTCAGCTTGCTAATGTCCCAACCGCCGATGACGAGGTCATTGGGGTGGACCATGGGCAAGATGTTGTGGAAGGGGATATTGACTTCCTGGTGGGTCTTGGCATCGGTACCGAGCTTGAGGGTCGAGCCCATGACAACGGAACCATAGTAGTTGGACTCGCGAGGACCCTCCTTGGTCTCCCAGGAGAGCTGGCGGCGGTTGGCGAGGATGCCGGCGGTGACGGTGGTACCGTTGTTGCCGCCCCAGCCGACCAGCATCATGCCGACCTTGGGAATCTTGCGGTCGACCTTGAAGTCGTAGAGGGTCTCATTGGGAGTAGCAACATACTTGCCATTGGCGTCAACGTCGACTTTGGTGGTGCGGTAGGTGTACTTGGAGCGAATCTCCGCATCAGTGTAGGTGACATTGGGGGAGTTGACGGTGAAGAGGTCCTGGTGGGCCGAAGAGCCTCGGCCGTTGGTGTAAGCCCCGTTCGAGGAGCCCGTGCCGACTTCCGCGTGAGGAGCCATGGTGAGCGAGTGGCTTTTGACGTGGAAGTTTGCGATTTGCGTAGATTGGACGGGTTCAGATTTTGATTTCGACCTTTACTGTTCAAAGGTCGAGTCCGCTGAGCCTCCGGAATCGGCTGAGCAGCGGGCTCCTGCGAACGGGTGGTGAGTCCTGGAAGGGGGGTCAGCATTGTGAATTCCGGCTGTGGTGTTGACCATCATGAGGAGTGTCCTCTGAGATATCGAGTCTTGACATACGAGTTAAGGAGATTGGAAAACGTCTTGACGACTGTAGTGACCAAGGTTCGGTGCCTTGGTCCTCTTGTAAGAGTTTGTTTAGTTTTGGCGGGGTGGTTGTCGCGGGGTAGCGGGGTAGACAGCAGTCGAGGTGATATGGGGTTTTAAAGGGTTAAAGGGGTTGAAGGTGTTTTGTTAAGAAGCTTGATGTGTCTGAGAGTTTTGACGGTTGTTGTTGGTAAAGCAGAAGAGTAGAATCAGAAAATCCACGGGATGGGGAGGGTTCAAATACGGCACATGAGATGGAGACAAGCAGCAGGTACTGCCACGTTTGGTTCCCCCATTGTGGGTTTTGGGCGGTGAGCGCTGACGACGCGGCGCTAGCGGAGTCGCGATAATCTAGCGGCTTGCGGAGCGCCTGCGGAGGGCTCGGGGGGGCAATTGGTTGGGCCTGGGTAATGTCTTCTGTATGTTTGTGGACACTTCTGCACAGCCGAAGGCAGCAGGCTTTCCCACAGGGTTGGCAGCGTTGGGATCGGGAGCGCGGAGGATTCAGCCAAGAGCTTGGAGAGGCGGAGATGGCTTCGAATTGATGCTGTAGCTTCATTGAGGGCCAAGAGCTGGCACGCGAGCATGATTAACCGTCAAGACTTGTCTTGGTCTTGAGCTGGTACCTTTAGAGACAGTCTCGGCAATTGAGTTCGACATGACACCTCCAGCCCTCCAGTCAAGTCATGGCTGACCCTGCCATCATGCAGAGTGCTTGCACAAGAAGACCCGTCTTGCCGAACGAGTGGCCTGAGCCCCTGACATTGTGCATTTCCCAACATTCGACATCTCGGTACGGTACGGTACAGCACAGTAGCTTCGCTTGATGTTAGTTCGTGCAGGAGAGCACACAAGAGGTATCGTCCCTCTTAGCCGCCGCCAATGAACCTGTGTCGTGTGTCTTGTCCCTACCGGTGTCATCCCCGATGATTGGCCTTACCCGGGACCTTCGGCGATCCTTTAAAGTCCGCTCCCGATTCCGTTGAGCTTCCGCGACTTCGGCGTGGAACCGAGATTTCGAGGACGCGGAAAAACTTGGACGGGCAAGAGGTCTTGCGTGTGTGTGAACTTGCAGAAACATTGTCGCACCATACCGAGCCGCCTGCTGCAGATAACCCGTTATTGCCACAGGCCGTCGTACTCGCATGTGGCTCTGATACGCTCGAGACACGGCATGCCAAGATTGCGCGAATATGTGCCTCGCTTTTTCGTCGTTTTGTTATGACGAGGGAGCGGAAGTTCTTTGCTGGAAAATGTCCACTGTGTCAGCCGCATATGTAGGGAACCTTTGGATAGAGAAGACGGCGGAAACTGTCCCGCAAGCTCAAAGAAGTTATTATTCCATACACCTAAACAGCTGGACTCCTGGTCTTGGCACGAGCCCTTTGAAGGTTCTGGTTCAGTAACTGAATTTGCCCTAGCTTCTCAAGCATGATACAATCCGTCCTGCAGACTTACAACAAGACACGTGCACGCCGATCGATAACGTATCTACTGACCGCTGGAACAGAATGCTATCGAGCACGAAGAAACCACGGGCAAGACTGTTCCATCGCTTGGTCCATCCCGTGAGTCGTGCTGCTGTCGATCATCCCACAAGAGAGCGCTAACCATTATCCCGCAACGGCTCCAGCGCTTGCGGCAACAATTCGCTTGTCCTAGCATCCATATCTCTGTCCATTTAAACAGGGGTCATAGCGCCAGCCAGTCGCAGTTTGCTGCAGATCTCTCTCTAGGGTCTCATTATTGTTCCTGCGGTGAGGTGGAACTTGTTCCTTCACATGTAACTGTGGATGTTATGAGCCGAAGCTCCACATCGGTTCAAACTGATGTTTGCGATGATGGGCTCTTCTCCGCCGGGTGAATCGATGTTCCGGAGGTTCCGGCTTCACCGTCAAATGCGGGAGAGCCAGAATGTAGTTAGCAAGTGAGTTTGCTCCGTGGAGAATTCGTGGAGAGGCATGAGGCCTTAGGAGCTATGACCTCTTTCTTGGATGGAGAACTGCTGGATCCGAGGAAGCTTCCCCCCCTGTGGACCACAGTTGTCAGTTTGTCCCAGCAACCTGATCAAGTCCATTGTCATGGAGCCTATCACCATCCGAACCAGTCTTCGAATGGACCTGTGGATTGATCGACTATGCAAGACCCCACGGTCGACCTAAAGCATCCTCTGGTCAAGTTCTAGATGTTGCGGGGCGATCTCTCGTTCTTGATGAGGTCTTTGTGTGGGCTTTATCGAATCTGCCAAGAACCGCCATGTCTCTCATCGCCATGGCGACATTATGGTCTTCCGTGTCAAAAAGGCGCAATAAAAGCTAGAAGCAGAAATATGCCGCTGCCACTGTCAGCTAGAAGGCCAGTCGAAGCGCCCATCGTGGGGACTGGCTTGCCTAGCCTTCGTTGCCATGCAATAACTGACGACATTGCTTCATCTCAGCCCCGTGCATCCGAGACAGGTCATGTGTGTCAGATAGCCGATCGACGATCATATTCACGAAATTGCCCCCCCCAAAACCGCTGTTATCGTGAACCACCCAAGCCATCACCTTAAAATGAGACCCATGCGAGGCTAGGCCTGGAACCCCCAATGACGTTCACCAACACTATCAGCCGCTGTGGGCTCCTAGCAACTCATGACTAGCATGGGCACTAGATGTCAAAGGTCTGGTGAGGTAACGACCCTGAGGGATACGGTTATTGATAGCATTGGTCCCAACGATAAGGAGGATGTCAGACGCTGCGGAGCCTAGAATGCTTCGTTGAAGATGATCGTATGATGGATTTGCTTCTGTACGGCCAAGGCGTCTAAATGTTTTTAATCTGGACGTCATGAGAGTATGGCAAACTCTCTTGGATGGTTCTAAATGCCGAACTTGTCAGCCACGATCATCACACGACTGTGGTCTCGTCCAGGGGTAGCTCCAGTCTGCTAGCCCGGGCACTGGAAACGAACTGTTTTCAGCCCTAGGTCGTGTGGTTGTTGTGGCGGGAGTTTTGAGCTCTCGTCTGCCGAAGAAATGACTCTTGGACGTCTCATCGTGGCGTTTCTTGGTGACCGATCTATTGATGTTCGGCCGATGCTTGGCGCTCCAGTGTTGATGCCCTCACCCGGGAGAGAGAGGACCACAGAAGATCCCGTCAAATACCTGAGACAGTGGGTACCATAGCAGCGGCATTAAATGCTTGGCTGTCTCGGGCCTTTGCAACACGCTTGTCTTGCAGATCCGGCTGCGCTATCCTCGGCACAATTCTCGACGCTTGGAGATTGCATCGCGACTGAACCCTCCAACCACCCGTCACCGAGTGTCACTCTGATCACGGGGTAGTTAGCACTAACAGACAGCAACCTGCTGTATTTGGCGCGTAGAGATGAAGATCAGCCACGGTCTGTGACGGCGTAGCCCCCCAAACAGGACAAGCAATTAAGAAGCAGTCTCCAAGAGGCCGGGGTCAAGCGTGTTAAAGCCATTCATTTTATCCTCCATTCACCAACATGAGCCAATCAATATCAATGGATGGCAACCCATGCCCGCTGCCAGAGATTACTCCGTACGGGGATCCATCATGTTAGCAAGAACCGACGCCAATGCATCCATGCATGTACAATTTCTCCGCTTGCGGTCCCCTTTCAGCCTTGTTCATAGTGGGTGGTGGGTGATAGCTAAACCGGATCGAGAAGCCCGCTGATGCCGTCTCGAGGCCGGCGAGTGATGAAGCGGCATTGTTGGTTGTCTCGCGTCTCTAGTGGGCAGGATTATTGATTTGTAGCATCCTCAGTAATTGCGCTGCGGGCTTCCATCTCAAATTCTAGCTTTGACAGGCTGTTCCCCACGACGCTTCACACCACGCGAGGAGCAATAAAACCAGGCGTTTGATGAGGTAGCTCCCCTTTTAGTCGGCCGAGACCCCATTCAGGACTAGGGCCACCAGAGGCGCTTCCCCACTGGACAGAGCTCCTGCAAGGTACCCGTAGCCGTTCGCCTGTTCCATTCGCAACGTTGGATCCGTCCTTTTCCTTCTCTTGTAATGGATGGATCCATGGGAGACAGACGGACGCTGTGGCGTCTCGTATGACTTGAGCCGGCTGAGGCCGGACCTTTGTTCTTGTTGCGCTTCTTGGTCGACGGTTGCGGGAATCGTTTGATGAGCAACAGTTAGCAGAGCGCTCCGTGGCCAGTGACGGTAACGCATCTGGACGATTCGCACCGCAAACGTTGGCGTGAGCTGCATGCATCGTCTATCGACGCCGCCAAGAGCCAATTGCGGACTGTTCAACCCTCTTCGGATCACAACGCAACCTTCCGTATCGGTGGAACTGGTGCAGGGCGGCCAGTCCGAACAAAGGACGGTATTGCCCAGGTACAGCGTTGCCCTTGTCCCCGTCTTCCGAAGAGGCAATGGATGCATATGCATCATTGAGGAGGCGAACGAACCGAATCACCGAAGAGCGAGGCCCTGTACTGTATTCTACCAGGAATGCCAGGCCAATCTTGGCTCCCGCAGTGTCTCTGCCATCTCGCCAACCCGCCCTGAAGATTGACCGCATGGCCGCAGAGCCGTGTCTCAGGCCGCCTCCCCACGCACGCCAGCGCCAGGGTGTGCGAACGCTATTCTAGCAGAGAAGCTTCGGCGAAGCAGCCGGCAGGTCGTACAAAGTTTTGGATGCTGGGACACGGTTGGAATGCTCTTTACCACGAAGTTGGAGGCGACGGCTAAGAATAGCATCCACGGGAGGACAAAGACAAGAGATTGATGGGACGAGCACTTGATCCGATGCATCGATGCGCCGCCACCAACGACTGAGCCGTGGGATGGATGGGGCATGATTTTTAGAGTCAAAAAGACAAGCTCAGAACCCACGGACAGAGACTCACGGATGCTCTGGCCGACCTCCATCATATTCTTCCACACCGCGCCCACCGCAAACCCGTCAGGTTACAAGCCGTCTCGTTGCAGTCACCAACCAGGGGTACAAGGATCTCTCGGCCAGCGCTGTGACCAAGGGCGCCGAGGTGAGCCAGGATTAGAGCCTGGGATAAGCCTGCGACCAGCCATTAGTTCGGCCAAGGGTCCCCCCCTTTAGCATCAACCCGCCCACTCGCCCTCCACATTCGAGACACGATGCGCATCGTCCCCTTCTTGCAAGTCGACACCTGACTTTCTTTCCGTCCTTTCACGTCGCAGCCGTGTTCGTGTCGTGTTTCGCCTCTTTCTTTCCGTTCCGTTCCAGTTTTCTACTGAAGCTGCAAGTCATTTTCAGTTGAACGACGAGGCTGGACTCGAGACGAACCATACTCTCATCCTCGACATCGCTCACCGACTGACTCGCTTGGATACTACCCCGACCACCGACGCGGCAATTCCACAGGGATTCTCGACTCTTCAGTTCAGCTCAAACCGATCTTGACATTGCAACTTGAGAGTTTATCGGTCATAACGTTCATCACAGCTTTGCCTTTTGGCATCTTGCGCTGCCGTCATCGACCCCAGGGACACCGGTCACAGAACTGGCCTGGGGTACGAATGTAGAGGTCTCACATCAAGCGTTCAACTGAGACGACCGCAACAGAGCCTGCGTTTATCGTCCGTTCTGCGCATTCCATAAGGCCATTCTCGCACTTTGGCTGGCGAAGCTGGGCAGCATCGCTTTAATGCAAATTGGAAGAGCTGCTGTGTCGAATAAAGCTGGATATTCTCGCCGATTGCGACACAACACACCGTCACCATGGCTGTCCCACGAGAGTCCATGTTTCTACCGACCATCAAGTGTTCGTCATGTGGTCGACAAGTAGAAATATCTCTCATGGGCGAGCACATCTGTACCCCGGCAGAACCTGAACGTAAGAACATGAAAAAGAAAATTCGTCTTGCGCCTGGTACTGACTCGATACGATAGTCTCACCGCCGCCAGAGCAGTACGAACCTTACACGCCATACAGCCCAGTACCACCTCCCGAAAAGCATGGCCGGGTACCGCCATCACTTGACGTCAATGCTGCCAGTGAGTAGGTCTAGCAAATTGGGTTAAGGAGTCGCTGACGATGTTGTAGACCAGCCTTTTCTGCGTCAAGGGCAGCTTACACCGAACAGCGATCTATCACCACCGGGCGAATTGGGAACCTTTTTTGATTCAGCCCCAACACCTCATGAAGATGACTTGATCATGCCGTCTCCGCGCCCGGTCGAGCGACCCGGCGCTTATGGAGGCTTCGGTGAGAAGAAGCATGGTCCGGACATGCAACCTCGCTCCATTAGCCCCAACGGTGGAGTGAATAATACACTGCTCAAACGACTCGATACGATCGCGCCAGGCCCTTTCGATGCTATTCGCAGCCCCTCAGCGACATCACCGTCGTTTCCAAAGGAAATAACGGGCAGCACTAATAACACGATCACTAAGCACGACGATTTTCTGAGTGCATCACCAAAAGACATCTACATCTCGAATAAAACCGACATGTCAACGTCTCCCACGGGAAGCAACAACAACAGCAACAACAACAGCAACAACAACGCTATACCGCCGCGGCGGCCGTCGAGGGACGACTACGAAGGGATTGGGAACCCTTATGATTCAGATGACCAGCTTCAACCTCAGCCTCTGGGACTTATAAACCGCTCCGATACATTCCCCAAGTCATCATTTAGACCGGAGCCACCCCTGAGGACGCCTTCAGCACCAGGAACGAAGCCTGAGCGGGTCAAGGCCGAGGATGGCCGCGGTCATGTATCAAGGCCATCTATGGGACCAGACACATCAAGACCACCTCCCCCACGGAAGAGTTTGCTTCGCCCGCAACATCCCGGCAAGATTTCAGCATCGGTCGATCTTGCTGCTGAATTCGGCATCAACAATCCCTACCACACCCCTTCCGACTCAACGTCATCCGGCTACTCGACTTTTAGCCATCAGAGCCGAGGGAGCTCCCAGACTAGCCAGGCGAGATCTCAAGCTCGCCGCGACCATTCAGATGCATCGACTATGGATGGTTTGATGACTGACCTGGAAACCTCAATGGAGAGCTTGGGTTCCAAGGACCCTGCTCCACTACAGGTCCCTTCTCGGAGCAAGTCACCCCTTTCGGAGTCGCCCCTGGAAATTTCTCCGAAAGACCACAAACCGGACTTTACCACTCAAAATGGACCTCAGGTCGAGACCCGGGAACGACCAAGCGAGCAGAATTTGTTCCCAACCTATGGATCCTCGCCGCAAGACCCATACCATCACGATCCCGTCGCGCAATCAGGGCGTGGGGCCAACAACATCCCCTCCCCTCTGGCACCTCCCATGCGAAAGGGTTCCCAAGATCCTGCGAGGTCTAGGGGCAACTGCAAGGCTTGCGGACTTGCTATTACAGGAAAGAGTATCTCTTCAGCGGATGGAAGATTGACAGGAAAATACCACAAGGCCTGCTTTGTCTGCACAACATGCACCCAGCCTTTTACGTCGGCCGAGTTCTACGTCCTCGACGACAAGCCTTACTGCGAGCACCACTATCACAAGCTCAACGGCAGTCTCTGCGGAAGCTGCGCGAACGGTATCGAAGGACAATACCTGGAGGACGAGTTTGCCATCAAGTATCACGTTGGCTGCTTCCGATGCCTTGACTGCGGCCGATCGCTTTCCGAAGGCTACTTTGAGGTGGATGGCAAGTCATACTGTGAACGGGATGCCTGGCGACGAGTCCAACAACCTTGGATCTCTACCAATGGACCGCCTATGGACCCCAACGGGCCTATGAAGGGACCACCAGCTCGGTCAGCGTCCGGATCCCGACCCCCGAACGGCATGGTTGGCCTCCCCAGCCATCCCGCGCAACGGCTCGGCCCTGGCATGGGTCTCCCGCGACCTCCGTATGGCATGCCGCCGCCAGGCCACCGCCTTGCACCCGGACCTCTCGGCCCCCCTGGCCCCCGACCCCGGATGAACAAGCGCAACACTCGCCTTGGCATGATGTAACGACCTGATGTATACTTCGCCTCATATGCTTCGAACGCTACGACGCTATATGGAACACTACCTTGTCTTGTAATATTGATCTTTGACGCGTCCAGGACGCGAATACTATAACTCTGTCTGCTTTTGCTGGTTTTTGTGCGGGGAGTTGAGCTGGCATGTGGACGTTTTTGTCGTTATTATACCCCCCATTGTTTTCGAACCCTTCCCCGAAGCACTGTTTTGTATTGAGAGATCCTCTCGGACCTGCTTTGAGCATCAGTGCGGGCGGCTTTCTTGTCCTGATTTATGGGTATGATCCGTTGCTAGCAATCATGGGGGAGATTTGGAGTACAGGATGAGCATTGGGCAGGATAGGCCTCGGCGGCATAGCATTGTGATGAGTACAGACTTGACGTCTCCCTAATTGAATTATAGTTGAGACTACTTTTGATATTCTTACCAGGATTGCGGTTCTCGATATGCTGGCCCCCTTGCAATGACTGGATATTAAATGTCTAATTGGGGCCTGTCAAGCGAGGATGAATTTGCACCCCTGAGCAGAGTGCTTGTCGTTCAAGGTCCCGCTGTGGCTTGCTTTATCTGGACATTTTCCCACGCGACGCCCTCGGCCGTTATTCAGGGGTAAGGGAGGCGACAAAATCGGAGCCGGAGGAATTATTGACGCCTAATAATGTCAAGCCTCTGACCTTTTAGTTTCCTCGGATAATGCAGAAAGACATTGGCGAGGGAGGTGATTCTCTTCTGGGCGACTTTAAAGTTTGAAGCGAGCTTCCTGGTCGTGTATAGATCTTCTAACACTCCCTTGGTCTTGTTCTCCGTGATCGTCTCCTGGAGATAAGCGGTAGAGTCAAGGGTATTGCTCGTGACTTTCCATATAGCTGATAACTGACTGAGTTTGACCCTGTTCTCCTTCATCATACCTGACCGAGGCCAGTCGTCTCTGACAGCACATAACCCACTAGAAACTATCAACCGAGGCAGAAAAAAAAAATAAAGATGTCCTGATTGTGGGTTAGAAGAAGAAGCAAATTCCAAAATCTCCGTAATGAAGCGTGGAGACGATCCCGTTGCAACGGGAGCTAGGGATTCTTGGCGTCCAGCCCAAAGACGCGCCTCGACCTTAAGGGTTTTTTCCCACTGGGGGGCAGGGGCACGCTGCGCTAAAAGGTTCTGGTTATGGAGAAGCGAAGCGGATTCTAAAAGTAGGACGATCAGCGCTGTGCGGAAAGGCTTGGCCTCTGGATGAGAGCCTGGGGAACTTGGCTGTGGTGAGAAGTGGTAGGTGGAACCCGGCCCCTCGGGGTTGTCGCGGGAGTGAAATATTCGAGGTTGACTTGTTTGATACTCAGCCTTTGATGGCAGTGCTCTCATGTCAGATTGATATCCATTGATAGATGTGTACTCTGTAAAGAGCAGAGAGTCATCGAATGCCTCTGGTTCGTCAAGCAAGGTCGTTGCAGCAAGGGCGGGCAATGTCTATCCATCCAATAGCTCTAATCATGTGAACCCCAGCTTGTGTCTTGGCGAGGTGATTCCGCAGCCAGGAGGGTCAATGGAGATGCCCTCGTGTTAAGGGGAGGATGCCGTATTCAATTTCCATTCCATCTTGACGGTTCTTTGGAATTCACAAGATCCCCAACGGCTCAGGATAGGTTGAAGCGATGGACCTGGCGCATGTACAGAGAGCTGGAGTGCTGGAGTTTAGAGTCCCCTCCACTAACGGCGCCGTACGCGCCAGTGTCGCGCCACCTCCTGCCCGCCCGCACACCCATATCCCCCCTAATCAGAGTCGGCGGTCCATGTGCTGTCCAATCCATCTGCGCTTCGTCATCCGCACCCCATTCCATCCTATCCCATCCATCTCACCCTCCCTTGAGAACTTGGTCCCTCCCTTTTTCTCTGCCATTCGCATTCGTCCTCTCAAGACGTAGCGTCTGGCCTGGTTTTTTTCTTCTTCTTGCAACGTAGTCCTCTGTTTCTGCGTCCCATCTTGCTTGCTGGCCTTCTTTGACAGAGGCCGCGCCACTCCTTTGCAAGAAGATCTCGGCTCCGAATCGAAAGGGACTTGCATTTTGCGACCAACTAAAAAAGAGGCATACGATCCTTGGCCTTGAACGACTCGGTTCGGCTCCCTTTCGTCGACATTCATCCCTCGCGTCGCACCAAACGAAAGCAATCACCTCGTCGTCTTCCGAATGATGCGCTACTGATCGTTGTTCAACGCGTCCACTACCTCATTTTCGATTGCGACGACCTCTACCGATTCTGAACTACACACCCTCACTGTCTTCTCTATCGGCCATCCTGTCGAATATTTTTGCCCACCATGAAGAAATGGCATCCTCATGGGCGGCGCATGATTGGCGTCAAGCTTCGGCCTAGGTCCATGGTGATAATCACCTTTGCCATGGTGTCGGCCTACTTTCTCCTGTTCAGCGGAAGTCCCAACATTCAAGTTGTCCCCTTCGACCCCAAGGCCCAACCTGCGAGCGGCAATGGCAACGGCGCCAATCCTCAACCCAACGAACAGACCGAGGATCAATACTCTAGCATTCAACGAGAACTGTGGGAGCTGACAGCTCAAGATCTAAAGGATTGGTGGGATCCTACCGACAACGAGGACCCCAATGATGTTGAGCCTGGCTACGAGACTGATGGAAAGGAGAGAGGCTTCGGAGATCTCGGCAAGCTGCAACATGAGAAGGATATGAGAAAGGAATGGAGACACGCTTATTCCGTCACCTCCAAGTAAGTACTCATGACCTCTACGCACTCCAACTCCAAGCTAACTGCGCCTGCTCCAGCTTCCCCAATTCGAACCTCATTTACGGAAAGACGCTGGCCAACCTCGAGTTCCAGGAACAGCGGTCCGACGACTTTAGCAAAGACTTGCGATTCGACGCTGATGCCGACGTCGAGTACAGTGCCGAGAAGCCAGTTCGCTACGACCCCTATCCCTCATACAACAGCGCCGCCTGGAAGGAGGCTGGCTACGCCCAGTACTTCCCCTGCAAGGGAGCCAATGGAGAGGTTGTCGAGGACCTTCTCGTCTTCAAGGGACGACCGCGCGAGTGGCCGCTCCCTCGCTTTGGTAGCTTCGACGCTTTGAATATGGATCCCAACCTCTGCTGGGAGCGTGAGACGCGACTTGGTCCCTATGGTCTGCACCGTCAGTACAAGAAGGTCGGTGGCGAGCCGCAGCCTCTGAACTGGGATACTGTCAACTGGGGTGATCTTCAACGGGCCTGTCTTCACAGAAACGCCCAACGTTTCGACATGAACAGAGAGCGTGTCAACGAGTACCTCAATGTGTACCCAGAGACTGTCATTGGACCCCAGCTGCCTGAGCAACCCGATGTCCCTGGGCAAATTGCGCCGGTTTTGCCCGGTGCGCCAGCTGAGCAAGCTGCCCCCGGTGTTCCAGTTGCGCCCGTTGCTCCAGTCGCCCCTGTTGTGCCGGCTGGTCAAGCTGATCGGCCAAACCTCATGAAGCGACAAATCGAAGTCACGCTGCAAGCACCCAATGTCGACGAAACCACATCAAAGGAGGATTCTAACAACGCTTCCAACGAGTCCCCGGACCGGTCTCGCGAAGAGCCGTCAGTCGATCCTCGTGATGGAAATGTTAATGCACCTCGCAACGAGTCCTCCAGCGAGCCTAGCACTGCGTCGTCAACCGAATCTCCTGATGGGTCCTCCAATGAGTCTCACGATGAGTCTTTCAGCGACTCTCGTGATGAAAATGCGGATGAAACTTCCAACAAGCCATTGAACAGCTTCGACGAGTCCTTGGACAAACATATTCGTGTTGGCAGAAGCACCAAGAACCCCACAACCGGCTTTGTTTCAGAGGCCCGAACTGCTATTCTTCTGCGTTCCTACACCGGCAAGGACTACACCGAGAACGACAAGCAGGTGATCCGTGCCCTTGTTTCTGAGCTGTCTCTCAAGACTGGCGGCCAGTACGAGGTCTTCTTGCTGGTCCAGGTCAAGGACAACAATCTCCGCATCTTCGACGATGATGAAATTTACCAGTCGGTTCTGTCACAGAGTGTTCCAGCTGAGTTCCGCAGCATGACGATCCTTTGGAATGATGAAGTTGTCTGGAACCTCTACCCGAAGTTGACCGACGAGGAATCACGAAATGTCCACACAGCGCAGTGGCTCTCTGTACAAAAGTTCAGCCAAGACTACCCCCAGTTTGACTATGTCTGGAACTGGGAAATGGACTTCCGCTTCACTGGCCACCACTATCACCTTCTGGACAAGCTCGGGGAGTTCGCCAAGGCTCAGCCTCGAAAGTTGCTATGGGAAAGGAATGAGAGGTGGTACATTCCGTTGTTCCACGGCGACTATGACACGGCTTTCCGCAAGGACGTCGAGGGCCGATACGGCGATGATACCATCTGGGGCCCCCCGAACCTGCCCTTCATCAACCCCATCGGGCCCAAGCCTCCGGTCTCAAGCCCTTCACAAGACAACTATGAATGGGGAGTCGGCGAGGAAGCCGACATGATTACCGTCTCGCCCATGTTCAACCCTGTCGGTAGCAACTGGGTCATTGCTAACCAAGTCTGGGGCTACAATGATTCGACACACCGATCCCAGGATGTCCCCCGACGAACCACGATCGTCACACAGTCTCGAGTCTCCAAGCGCCTCCTCAACATCATGCACGTCGAGAACCTCCGCGGAAACCATGTGGCGTCTGAGATGACGCCACAGACAGTTGCCCTTTTGCATGGTCTCAAGGCAGTGTATGCTCCCCATCCTGTCTTTATGGATCGAGACTGGAACGGAAAGTTCCTCAACAAGTGGTTCAACCCTGGCGAAAAAGGCGAATGCGGTGGCCGCGGCAGTCCTATGGGCTGGGGACGCGAGCGAAGATATATCGGTTCAACTTGGTACTACAGAGCCATACCCCCGAACCGACTATACAACAACTGGATGGGCTGGGTTGATACTGGTATTGGTGGCCGAGAGTGGGAGGAGAGGCATGGCCGCCCATGCTTGCCCCCGATCATGCTACACCAGGTCAAGAACACCGAGCCAACCTCAGAGGGCCATGAGACCACCTTTGAGCTGGCCTATGGCTGATTTTCAGGCGCCATATGATTCGTGATCTTCTTGTTACCATCTTGCACAAGGGTCTTGTTGGACCCTCCCTAATGACGGTTCTACCAGGGGATGACATTGTACTATGATTGTGGAAGATACTGTCGCATCGCGTTCTAGAAAGGAAAGGGAGAGAAATAAGAGATGCACAGCCGGGCGTTTTGCGGGAGTTGGGATCCATTGTCGGTTTTTTGCATAATGTATGTACCAAGTGTAAGAGACACACAAGACATACAGGGAGGAGAGGGATAGAGATAGATGGTCCCTTGAAATGAAAGCTCCACGTGTCACTTTTGATCAAACAGCGTCTGCCGTATAGTGTGTATTCGAAACATGGTACTTGGGGTGAGATTCTCGGTAGATGGGCACGGAGAATAATGTCGCGCTTGTTGGTTCATTGCTGTGATGGTGTTAGTGTCCAACTGGAGGTTGAGATGGGAGCTTGCTTACGTCGTGGGTGAGACCCGACATTTTGCCGCTCCATCACAATTCCATCGTCAACGTCACTCACTCTATTCACATCACGCTCAAGCAACATCATCATTCTTAGCATCCTCTATCGAGCATGGATCCCGCATGGAGCAGCTTTCACTAGCAAGCGGTAACCCGTCGTCGAGATTCAAGCCACACACGGGCTCCTCACATTGTCGTGGTGCAGCCGCCATGCACGCTCACACAAGACCATGAGCCCTCCTCCAAGTGTGAGATGCTCATTCGCTCCATATTGAAGGAACTTTCTTCTGATGCAAATTTTAGACGCCTACGCCGAGGAGGTTTCTTCTTGCGAAACGCGGCGCCACTCAGTCGTCGCAGACTCCTACAGGTCCTCCGAGATTTCAGTCGACTCCCCGCTTTGGCTCTTCATCTGTTCCTAGGCCGACGCAGAGTCGCACTATCGTCGACATTGAGGATGTAGAAGAAGTTGATGATCTCGTCGAGGAGAGTTCTTCGAATACAGACGATGAAGGACTTGAAACGAGGAAGCATGCTCCCCTCAACGACTCCATCGAAGTCGAAGATGATGATGTAACGGCTTCGCGGGATGGTAGTGTCGGCATCAGCATCTCCGAAGATGACGAGGAAGAGATGCCTCGGAGGTCTATCGAACGTGAATCGCCCGAACTATTAAATCTGCCTCATGACACATCTCCCTTGGAAGAGAGAGAGCCCAAGCGGCGAAGAGTCTCAATCTCACCAATGCCAGAGTCAAGCCCTCTTGGCGAACGCCACTATCTAAACGACAACAACCTCCAAGATACGGAAGAGAGGGAGCACACGCCTACGCAGAGTTCGGTAGAGAGTCTGCAAGACGCCATCCCAACACACGACGAGGCCAGGGCACCCCAACAGCCAACCTTTCGCCCGCCGCCGCGTTTCAAACCAGCAGAGGTCGACCCCACGGTCGAAGGCCTCCCCGCGGCCTTTTCCCCCCAGCGCCGGGGCGCAAAATATGTGGCAGGCGGGCTTGCCGCCGGGCTGCAGGGGTGGCTCTCGGAGGTGAAGGGCTGGGAGGGCACGGTCCCGTCTGCCGCCGCCGCCGTGTCTGTCGTCAAGGTGGTTGTGGAAGAGGTTCGGCCGGGGCGCCGGATGTACTTGGTCACGGGCCGGGCGGGCGATGACGGTGCTGCGCTGGCGAGGAGGTTCCTGCTCGCGGGAGAGGGGAGATTGACGGGACTTGGACAGAGGGCGGCTGTTACTGTCGGAAATGTTGTCGAGGTCGGTCAGCCAGTGTGGGATGTCGAGTTGGATGGACAAGTTTGGACCGTTGCATGCGATTGGGGAGTGTCTTGACAGGAGAGAATAGTTGTGTGCAAGTCAACTAGAAAACCTCAAGCTGTCAGCCGGCCTTATAGTATGCCGGGAGAGGGAGAGTTACTTGCCGGATATATAGAGTTGCGTACGACAACCAAGTTAGAGTCTATTCCACAGGGCATCATCCTCGCCATCGTCTTCCACAACTCTCGGAGTTCATAGACTTCAGATACCCAAGTCATAGCTTGTCCTATACAGCCCTAGTTTTCAACTCCATCCACACACAACCCTATAGAACCTCTCGGCACCAAACCAAGCACATACGACCATAGGCGTTAGAGAATACGGGATCCCGTCCGCTCTCCCTTAGTCAAACTGGCGACCGCTGGAGTAGTAGTCGGGTCGGTGACGACCGGCGAATGCCCGGTGTTGTATGTTTTTTGCCCCATCTTTTTGCTTCTCACGATGTCTGCCCAGTAAGTGCCGAGTTACTGTGCGTTAAGCAACTCAACTTGGCGCATGCTCAGTACTAAAAAGAGAGACTCGGTCTGTGCCCCTCTTGTAACCGTCAACTCTGCCGGGTCTTTCAATACCACCATCTGAGCTGTCACAGAGAAAACTCAGGTGAGGAAACGGTGTGCGAGACCTCTTCTGCATGTGCTTGCGGGGGTAACAGCTCCTCGGCTATGCGTGCTGTGCCGTGGGAAGCGCCCAGAACTGTAAGCGAGATTCTACAATTTAGTTTGGATGATCCTATACTCTCTTCTATCCGTCACGGTGGTGGAAATCAGGCTGCGAAATGGGCACAAGGTCGGTGACGGGGCATGTGTGGGCAGATCAGTTCAACACTCTGCCATGCACCTCCCCCCTGGCTGCTGCCTCGGCTTGGAAGCGACAAGTTGTTGTCCTTCAGCCTCGGTCAGTGAAACAGCAACAATGGTCTAGAGACAACTCAAGTGCACGTGTTGATCCCTCAAAGGCTTGGTTTCTCTGACATGTTTCGTCCACGTTCCTGATCAACAACACAGAAAAGAAATATAGGCACCCCCACTAAGAGATGGCAAGGCTATATCAGAAGGCTGCCAGAAGGTGATAATAGCCAGGCGTGTAAGCCCTGCCATCATCTATACGGCCTCGATCGCCTTGACTCACATTCGTCTTCTCTTCCCTTCGCTGGCGTTCGATGAACCAACAATATTCCATTTCAATCCGCAAGAGCGCTTATCTCGCTGAAGCCATCCTTGTATATATGACACGTCTTCCAATCAGCGTCACACCGCTTAAAGAGGGCCCCTTTTCTGCATAATATACTGCTCTTAAGCCTCCTCGCGCACACAGGGGAGCCCTTCAGGTGCCGGAGGGTCAATGGGATGACTGGACGTGGCACGGTGCCCGAGGGCGGCTCGCCCAGCATGAAGAAGGCTGCCTCTTAATGGGAGCGTTATGCTTGGATGCCACCTGTTGGTGTTGCGCTGCGGCGGTGCTGAGGGGTTGGTTGGTTGGATGGATGGATGCCTGCTCACGCTCCACGGGAGTGGAGATCCATGGCGAGTTGGAGGTTGGTTGCAGGATGCTGACGATGGGATGGGATGAATGCCAGATGAAAGGCTGGACGATTGCCAACAGACGATTTCAATGCGACTAGGTTATGAGTGAGGCTTCCCTCTCTTTGATCCGATCCGGGCGCAGCTCAATCTGTTTGTTGTATTGCGAGCTGGCGGGACACGCGTCTCAGAGCAACACACGGCCATCCGTTCTCAACAAGATAAAATCAAGAGACAGGGATAACGCCCTGAATCCAGAACACAGACAATGGCGAATCTGAGCGGCAACCAGCGGCTTCTCGTTCCAGGTCAAGTCACCACCATTTGTGTAACTGTAGTTAGGTATCCGTCAGAGGCCGCTGCAGCCGCGTCTTGAGCACCGAAGCTCGGATCAGACAATCTGCTCAACCGACGGGACACTTAACCGGGCCCCTCCTCTATCTCGCCACCTCCTGCAAGCTGAAGCCCTCGGCCTCTGTAGTTACCCTATGCATCCTGGGCAGTAGGCTCTTTTGTGCGTCAAACCCCCCAGTGGGGGCTCAGAGATTGAGCCTTCGCTCTGACATGAGAGAGCCGATCTACCTAGGCAAGGAGACGGTTTGTTATCGGTTCTCACCCGAAAGTCATCATCTGTATAGCCGTCTCCAAGTAGATTCTTCCCTTCCTTGGCTGTTGAGAAAGATTCTTCTTGCGAGCCGGCTGAGTTCCTGGAGGTTGCGAGGCCTTGAAGCCGCATCCCTCAGGCAAACTCCCTTCTGAACAACGCACTAACTCTGCATCTGTCTCTGCACATCCCAAGCCGTGTGTTAGTTTGCGCTTGGGTGCAGAGAGTTAACGAATTGGCTCTGTTTCCTCATGCCGCACGTCCTTCAGGTTGAGCGGCTCGCTGACCACCATGAAGGCTATCATGTTATACCATGGCAGCAACTCGAGTCTGCTTCACCGACTTTATGCTGGCGGTAGAGTATTGCCTCTTCTCTCTCCTTTGACGATGCTTGCTCCATGCAAAAGATAGGGATCCAAGGGGACGGGTCAAGTGTCATCCATCTAATGCGCCGCGGCTTCAACTAAGCATTACCCTACAGACCTTGTTTAAGTGCGGTGGCTAGACACAGCTTAACGGTAGTTCGGGTCCTCAGTTATAGGCAAGGGGCGGTATAACATCTAATGATGCTCTGCAATTTTCGGTAGCCCCCGCATGAAACAGGTCTCCGGGGTCAAGGGTTCGTTGGCAGCGAGCGCTGATATCATCCAAACCCAACAGCGAACAGCAATGCGAAAGACTGGAGTCCTGTATGAATTTAGCAACTCGACCTCTGACCGACGAGAGCAATATGCCCTCACCTTGATCATCCCGATACTCCATCACGGTCTCGATTGAACCTCACTCAGCTCCCTGACCTGGGAGTGCATTCTGGCCACATGAATATCAGGCCTGCATGCTTACCTTGGGCATTGAGTCTAGCCTCTGGGATCCACCGGTGGTTATTTTTTACTCTTTGACCTCATCGATCCACCTCGAGGTTCCCGGCCGGTGGTGGTAGTGGTGGTGGTGGTGGTGATGCTTGCTGCTGCCTCGATCCTCGATGCGTACCAAGCTGGATTCATTCCCCTCTCCCTCTGCCCGAAGGTGGCACACCTGCTATTTTGGAGTAGCACATGCCTCTCACCTTCTCGTACTCTTCCCTCCATAGACTGACCTGAAACAATTTCTTCATTCGTCTGCAGGTGCCAGACTAGCGCAGTGTCCGTCGCCCGTCGGCGTAGAAAAGCATTTTGTTTGACGCAGCCGAGCCCCCGGGGCGCGGAGCCGGGAACGCCCAGGACGGTGGATGGATGGACCTGCACTAGTGTCAGGTCGAGTCACGATGGGCAAATGGCGTCTTGCAAACTGGCGGATTGGGGGGGCCGAGAACAATGCTGTCCATGGGCGTCGATTGGGTGTTTTGGAAAGGCTGGCTCGGCTGGCGAGCGTTGAGGTCCACCAGCGTGTGAAGCACTTTCAAGCATGCCCCCTGCTCCAAGCAAGTCGTGGTAGTGGTCGAGGTACACTAGACTTCGGTCCGTCAACAAGATCCAGGAATCCAGGAATCCAGAAACTCAGGGATTCGAAGGGAAGGTTGGCCGGGGTGGATATGCCGGGGTGTTTCTAAAAACAGAGGCGGAATGTTGTCGAGGTGGGAGGGCCGGGAGATTGGAGGATCTGCGAATGATGCGCAGGAAAAAGAAAGGGATCTCGCCTGTCAAACGGGCTGAACCATGACAGACAAGACCGTTGACCTCTGTTTCGGCCATGCACCTTGCAAAAAAATCAACCATCATGAGGATATGCCTTGCTGGGACGGGTCGACAGCGCACAAGGGGGGGAGGGCTCAAGCCAATGGCTGTTTATCCTCGTCAAATCTGCTGCATGCAGGGCTCCCCCCCATCGGATCGACTTCCAGAGAAGTGTCAGGGGCGTTTCGAGAAGAATGATGCTGCCGTTAGTGCGAGCGACTCAGCTGGGTGAGCAGCAGTAAGTAATTCTTGCGAGGAGCTAGCCCAAGCCATAGGTGTCGCACAGGAACTCTGTTTGGGACTTGAACATCCCATCGCATCGCATTGCCGATAGCGTCGCCGTGGTGGAGTGGTAGGATTGATGGGACGGGTGATGATCAAACAAGTGTCGCCGCGAAGACTTCTAGTCGCAGTCTACCGCGCTTCTGGCGGCGTTTCGTCCTTCGTCCCGGCCCTAGGCACCTCATGAGTTATTCTATTTCCGGTTGTTCCTCCGTGATCGAACAGGTACCGGGGAGGGGTGCCCGTGTTTGAGAAGTTGGTGTTGGACACTTGATGATGCAGCACCCCTGACGACAGCAGCATGCGGTGAAGAGCCCCGAGACTCAAGTTGACACACATGAGACGAAACTTGCCAGTTGGATCAACGCGCGGATCTAAAATGAGTCGGAGCGTGTATCAGCACCTATCCGTGCTAGGAGTCAGTCCCGCCCTGGTTCCCGCTAGTGACTGGCGCGCCTGCATCACACACCAAGAAGCTTTGGAGATGGAGGCCTGGTCTTGGTCGGTCTGGGGAATGAGTTCGTGATGTGGGAGGAGAGATTGAAGGTTTGCTGGGTCTGTTGCGAGGAACTCTAGCTCTTACACTTCCGGGCTGAGCGCCGCCTGCTCTTTCCCTCCGTAGGTACAGTAGCTAGCTAGTCAGGTTAGGCAAGTAGCTAGGGCTGGCTGCTTCCTTCCTTGATCATCTTCTGGAACTTGCCGTTGGATGATGATGCTGGTTGGCAGGTGGTCCTTACCCCCTGCTCTCCGCTTAATCATTCAGAGTCCCAAGCTTTCATCCATACCAATTTTCGTCTCCCCGCCAAATGGAACGTCACTTACAGACAACACCAACGACATCAAGACATGATGTACCTTGCTGTTCATCTATCTGTCTGTCTGTCCCTGTACTCACAGATACGAACGAATCTCACATGTGCCTGCGCTCGTGCCAAACGGTCGACGCTCATTTCCTGCAGGAACCAACGGCCTTGAATCCTCCTCACCCTGGAGGTCTCACTTCAAGGCTCAAGGCCCAGGGCAGCCCTCCTTCACCTGCCTGACGTGTAACGACGGCCCTAGACAGGATTACACAGACAGCACACACCTTCCGCCCCGTTCTCAGCCACCTGAGCCGTTTGCACGACAAGGCAGAGGCTAAATCCAGCTCAAGCACGCGCATGAATTATCCTTGCGCGCCACCGCCTGTTGCTGCCGCTGACTCGGCTGAAACTTGCCTAGCCTCGCCCTTGGCTGGGACCCAGGAACCTGCTCAACCATTGAGCCTCTCCCACAAGCCGAACCTTTGCTATCTCTACCATGACATCCCTGACACCTCTCCGGCGGCATCGTCCTGGATCCTGGCCTGCGACACCTCGCGCATGAGGCGTGGGGCATGCTATCCCGACCCGGTGCAGCTTGCGACCCCCCGTCATTCCCATTTTCAACACCATTGGCATTGTTTGCCAACGTCGAGCCTAGTTTCGTGCTCCATACTTCGTACTTCGTCCATACCTACCTGCGATGCGGTCCACATCGATGAGGCCCACGGTTGTCTTCGAGTCTCTCAGCCTGGCCCAATCAGCCCTAGTTCTCCAGTCCGGCTGGCTAATCGACGCCATGGTGATGGGCACTTACCAAGAACACTTCTTTGGCCTAGTTGTCACCTGAAGCTTCGACCAGCCGGAAGAAGCCCACACTGCGGTGTGCAATGTAACGCGATCGAGTTACGGAAATTAAGTCAACCGGCATCATCCCATCACCTTATTTGTCCCCCAGATCTATGACAGCCGCCCTAGGCGTTGCGGCTTTCTGCTACTGGTCCCAGACAGGCAATGCCTTCGCCCGGCCTGCCAGACCGGTGTGTGGGAGGCGTGGCTGTTTGCACAGCTCCATTGCTATTCTTGGCGTTTTCAACACAATTCAACCATTACCTCGAATGCCATGCTTAGATGGGCCGCTTCAACTTGGTCAGAACTGTCTTCATCATCATGCCATGAGGAGACGGTAGCTGAGCGGGTAATGCGCCTACGCTTGCCGGAGTCATGGCATAGGACGCGGCAGCCGATCACATCAAGACAATGGCCGAAAGCCTGGCCGCCGCGGCCGACGGCTGCGCGGAGCGGCTGCCCATGCTCTGCCGTGCAGCTTCCCGCTACCGCGTCTTCATTAACCTAGATGATCCGCCGGGTCGCAAGATGCCACCAAGAGCCATCCCCAACGCCCAGTCTCGGTATCTCCCGACCAGCTGTCGACTAGTACATGGGCGTCCTCTACAGCGGGCACCCAGGCCTGTCTGTGATGTTGCAGCGGTCGTGTGCCTGTCAGTCCTTTCTTCTGGTGACATGGATTGCATCCCCAGACTCCGGCCCTGTGGCACACAACCACTTTTAGAACACTTTGAGGCACCCAGGACCCCTGGGAAAAGTTTCACGCATCAGAGCACGTATCGGCTTGCAGGTGGATAGGCGGCTGCGCCTCTCGGTGACCCTCTCCGAGTGCAGCAGCTTTGGAAAAGGGGTGCTGTCGCTGCGCTGATGTGGGATATCCATCTTTTGATTCCTTCAGCCCAATAGCCCGCCCGGCTTGGGTGTGGCCCTGGCCGAGTTGGCCCTTCCCTCGTTTTGACTCCTTGACCCTGTCCGGACAATTTATTCCCTTGTGGAGATCATGGTTCGGACGGGGCTTTCAACGCCATGATCTACGACCCGTCATGCTTAACCAACAAGGGTGCTCCGTCACTCGAAACTGCCGGCAAAACAATAGGTAGTCAATCTTGGGTGGCCCTCGCTTGGCTCGGCTGCTTCTTGAGTTCTCCATTGCGGTCTTTCCTTAGCGCCACGATACTAGGGCTGTCCCGGCGCTGTCTTACCTAGTAGGGCGAGTCGACCCATGGCTCAACGGCTGCCCGAGAGCACGCTGAAGAAGCTGACCAGATGGCCCCAGAATGGCATTCCTCTGGCCATCGACACTTTATGCACTGCGGCGCCGTGTCTGTGCTACCGGGACAGGACCGACTGCCGCAGTCTTAGTCTGGCCCGTTACAATGATGATGCTGGTTCCCGCTGCAGGCCAACGCTTTGGTCTTCCTGACCCCTACATCCCAGGATTGCGATCGCGACTTTTCCTCTTGCTGAAAACACAGGCCCTAGGCAGTCTAGCTTTTTCCATACGTCTTGTGGAAGACCCTGATCCTGGGCGATTCCTTGTCTTCTTGATCCACACCCATTCAGCCCTCTGTTCTCGACCCCCCCCCAACCCCAACCCCAAACGACTACCGTCTTCGAACCCTACCGACCACTTCATGCGTTGTCCATCTAGTCATAGCGTCTGGCGACTTGCCTTCCTGTCGTGGCAGATTCGTCTCATCTCTTTCTTTTTTCTTCCTGAACCAAAGCCGTTGAATGTTGCTCGCTTCTGTATCCGCAACTCATCTCTGGGCTTCTTCCCTGTCAGACTCCGTCTTTAATTAAAGTCGATATCTTCGAGACGGAACGGCTCCGACGATCTAGAGCTTCGGGGACCATATCCAACACGTACGGAGCTGAAAGTCCCTGGCCCTTGAACAGATCGACAGCCGACTTCTTCGATTCAAGCGGGTCAGATTCTATTTATCTGACGCTCCTGCCGCCTTTACCATCCTTCACTCCCGCATCGAAATACGAAAGAGACCCGTCTGCCAAGTTTCACATTGTCCAGCGACGAGCCAGCATCCCAGTCTCGAGGACAGCATACAAGAACGGACGACCCCCTTGGAGCTCTTCAGATCGAATCCCCAAGCATCCATCGATCTCTATTCCTCTCCGTCCGATCAGCCTCCCGGTTCAATGGAGTGCTTGTTAACCTAATCAATAATTACCCCGGGACGAGATCGAACCGTTTTTAGCACGCTTCAGCTATTATCATGAGACAATAATCGTTTGTACCATCTCACCACTATCCCTTACGACGGAACCAGACCTCGCTCGACACTACAGTCATCTTGTCGACTTCTTGTGTCAGTTACGTTCCTAATCAACTGGAAACAGCACCCACGCCTAACACCCCCAGAATCTCACAACTCTATCTTAATCCATTATTCTTTAAACATACTTCGACATCGTCTTCAGCCATGAAGATCGAATCGATCCTCAACCAGTCCACGGGGCTAGGGCCTGGAGCGGACAGCAAAGGGGACAGAACATCGCCATCTGGTCCGAAGAATGGCCCAGAGGGGCCTTACTTCTCGCTGCCAACTCCTTCCCCAGAATGTGCACCCTCTAAAACAGCCAGTGGACAGCCAGACAGTCGAACCCGGACTCCCTGGGATGCAGGCGGCTACTCTCTACCCAGAGAACCCAGCTCAAACACTTCCTCGCGATCGTCCTTCGCTTTTCTCTCACCGAGAGACCATAGGGACACTGTGAGACCTACTGATGCATCAAATGATTCCAATTATCACTCCCGACGGATGTCTGTGGAAACGTCAACAACTGCAGTGTCTCCCGGCGTCGCAACGCCTTACTCTTTACCAGTTCGGTACGCAGCAACTTCCCATCGATACTATTACCACACATTATGGAATCTGATATGATGTTACTCAGGATGCATTCCATTCCAGATGTTCAGCAGGATTCATGGACTTCAACGCAGTAGGTTCCATGTCCTTCATTTAGGCCAGTCTTGGCCGAAGTCCCTCGTTGTATTTCGTAGTCTTGTCTGACAGATCGACCATCACAGTGAAGTCCGCCCTTCACATCACGCAAGAAGGTCAGTATCTTTCCTTCTCTTTTTAGTACCTGCGATCTCAATAATCTTGGGCCTTTCCTCTCGTCCCCCTCTATTTAACCTTTTAAGTCCTGCCCTTCTTTGAGCTTCCGTATGCTAATGCTGGTAAAGATCCAGTGTTTGGACCGATTACAGCGTAACCCCTGGTACAGGAAACCACAAGGTCTCGGATAGTCGTAGCAGCTTCTCGTCTTGCTGTTCATCGACCTTCTCCGCTGGGCACTCGAGGATCTCTTCTATCTCAACCATCAATGGGAGCCACCACTTGGGCTCTGGAATCGCCGACTTGGAGGCTAAACTGGAACGTCTCCCGAGACTGACAGCACCTCCGCCACCAGCCGCCCCTACACCTTCTCCCAAGCCAGAAGCCCAGTTGCCCCGAGCTGTTGGAGCAACTTCCGCTGGGACAATATCCTCCAGCAGCCCATCTGACTCACTCTTGGAGGCTCGGATGATGAAGCGTAGGCGTGGCCATTTATCTCAAGACCAAAGGTGAGTTGTTTTCTCGCTGTTTTTCAGAATCGTGCGACCACACCGCCCCCCTTATCCCATCTCAAACAACCCAGCTATGAGGGGCCCGTCCGATGTTATGCTCCGTGAATAGGCAGGAGAGGCATTTTTTCGCGTCGAAGGTACGGGAATTCCATATCAGTGGTCTCGACCGTCCGCTGGCCCTCACATGCCGCTATTGACGTCAGTGAATCGCGAATGGGGCTATTTTCTATTGCCACGAGAACAATAGCTGCCTGCTGCAGCGCTGCCGTAAAGGGCTGGCAGTTGGGGTTGTCAAAGCTGCATGGCTAGAAAGGGAACTCTCGTCTGTGCATCACTGCCACAAGCCGTCCTCGGAAAACCGAAGGCTGTTTATCACCCCCTGATGACTGCCACCGTCCTCTATTGTGAAACCCTTTTGAGCAAACGTCTTCCTCACCAAACAGAACTCAGTTGCTCTGCTGTTTGCCCTTTTCAAACCCTCTCATTGGCGCTCCGTCTGCTCTCGATCCTCCACCATAAATCGAGTCCTCGAGCACATGCTGACTTCTTTCCTCCAGCAACTTCAAGCCCAGAGACCACTTCTTGCATTCTTTGGACCGCGTCCATAAGCGTACCATATCTGCACCCAACCCCCCTCAAAGCTCTGCTTCAGCTTTCACCCGCATCCCTACGACTTTGCCGTCGCTCGCAACCGGGCATTTCGAGGCAACATTATCGCCATCGCCTCGCCTCAGCATCGCCCATCAACGTGCAGGTTCTGAACACAATCAGTGGTGCCGCCTAGAAGAGATCTCGCCAGCTGCTAGTATGGCCACGAGGTCTCCTTCACGTGAGATTCACGATAACGAGAGAGCCATGTCCGCCAACGACATTCAAGGTGCGTGCTCTCCCACTTCTGTGTTCTCGAGACTCGACTAACTCCGTCAAGCTGCTTCTCGCGGCGCTATGCCTCAAGCTGGCCCCAACGATCGCGTCCTCACGGCTTGCCGCCGCTTCAGAAAGGTGGAGGTGAACAAGCCTCTCGAAGGAGGCGATATTTGCATGGCAGTCGAGAACTGTACCACAGGTTCCGTCCCACGAAAGGTCATTTCCCATCTTTTTGGTCGCAACAAGGTCTGCACTCGCCGCATCCCTGAACGGGTCTGGGTTTGCATGTGCCGCAAGCATTACCAGCGAATGCGGTATCGAAAGGGTGCAGACTTCAGCGTGACGCAGATCGGGATGGTCTATGAGCAGATTGTTCGCATGATCTTCTGGAGCCGAGGTTTGGAAAGCGCCAACAGAGTCAACCAAGAGGCCATTACCATTCGATCCTGGACATTTTCAATCCGCAAGCGGGAGCTTAAGCGTCTCGTTGACACCAACGGGCGGGACCTTGTTCCTCGATGGATTGTTCAGAGCCTCGGAGATGGAAAGACTCATGACGAGATCCTCGATATTGTCGAACGTCTACACCATGAAATTCAACAAGGTATCCTGAAGGATGTCCCCCCTGTCGAGTTTCTTCCCGAAGTTGTCGACGCCTACACCAATGTTCCTGCCCAGCTCTCCACTCACATCAACCGCGAGAGTTCCAATGAGGTTGACGTGTCAGCCATCAACCGGTCTGGCCGCCTGGGGCAGCTTGGAGAGGCTACAGAGTCTCCCATCTCTTTTGTCAAGGACTCTTCACCCCTCGAACCCGTCCAAGAGGAAGGGTCCATGAGCGAGCGCAGCAGCGAGGCCTTTTCTTCGCCCACTCCCCCCGCAACTTTTGACGATCGCCAGTACGGGCTTAGGCCTGGCCATCACAACCAGCAGCAGGCCGACGATGCACACAGCCACACGGCCAACTACGCGTTCGGAGCCAGATCCCCCCTTGTCGACCCTGGCATGACTGCGTTCGCCGATAGACGCGGTAGCGTCCCCTATTATGACAGTCAGAACCCAACACAACCCTCACTGAATCACTTCGGTATTAATTATCAACTGCAGGCTCCAGCGAGCGATCCCCGAGGATCACACGATAGCATGTTTCATGCTCCGGGCACCTATACAGGTGGCGGCCAACGTGGCCCAACTGATTTTGTGCTGATTGATAGACCCTCCAGCTATTTGAACACTTCGGAAATAATGCCACAGGGAGGCTACGAGATGCATCCCGAAAGCTACGGTAACCTTGGCACTCGTGAAGCCCATGGCCTGTATGGTACACCAGGTGAATACCAGACCCCGCCTATCTACTTCAACCACCCTCAGCGAGTTGCCCCGGCACGGGCTCAAGAGGATGAACGGTACTACCGTGAGCCATTACCCCCCCGCTCTCGGGTAAGCGCGGTAGATCAGGATGCTTTGCTGCTCTTGTCGATTTCCGAAGAGCCGTCGACTGCTTACCAGCAGCCTCTTGAGGCTCAGGATCTTGCCTGGTACCATGGCGAAGCTGGATCGAACGTCAGCGCCGGCCGCACCGTGAACCAGGCTCCGTGGCAGTCTGCGGCCCACGGCTATGAGGATGGGTCTCCCAGCTTGCGTCAACGCTCGGGACATTACTCGCCTGGCCGAGAGGCGACTGTCTCTCACAGCCCTGGTTGCCATCTTAAGCATCGTGGCATGGCCGGATTTGACGACAACCATTCCCGCGGCCATCATTCTGGCTACCAGCCAGACGAACCGATTGGCGACAATGAGTAATACTACATTTGATATGGCACCCGGAAACTCGGCAAGAGAGCATTTTGAACAGCATCTCGACCACGACTTGGCACGGGATTTCACGGCATGCTGCTTTGTTCTCGCTGCAGCCGGTTGCCGGCATGGCTTACGACAGGGAACTGGTTTTTTCTCTGCACTTCGGCCACCTAGAGACTTTGATTTCTAAGAATTGTATGATTAAGGGGAAACGGTTTTCATTCAGCACTCGCGCGGTCTCTGTCAGGGGTCCGGTTTCTGCATTTCGGCTTTGTGTATTCGACTCACTTCAGCGCATGAATGACGGTCAATGAATTAATGGATGGTTACAATGGAACAACGGAAAGGCTGTAAAGGAAGGGACTGGTATGGATGGTAATGGAGTTGAGGGGGTCTCTGGAATTCGCATGGTAGTTCGTCCCTGAACTTGCAGGGGCTTCCGATGATGGAGAGGATCAGGGACAATACCAATTGCTATGGGGGCGAGGTAGAGGTAGAGCTTCGGTTAGGATTGATAGTCGGGTTCTCAGCGCCTGAAAGGTCAAAAGTGTGCAACTGAATTATCTTGGTGTCAGCGGTCGATAACTACCTAGGTACATGTTGCCTTCTAGTGTGATGTCCCCGGGGCCTGGCCAAGCGGCCCTTTACTTGGTTCACTCTCCCCTGAACATGATAACGCCACCATCCCAATCTTTCAATTCTCCAACATTGGCCCTCGCAACTTCGACATAGCCGAAACGGGAGTAAAAATCATCCAGGCCACGCAAGCCCACGAGCCAGGTGGCGACGCCGGCACGGTCGGCCTCTTGCAGGCCGGCACGGAGCAGCAGGGAACCATAGCCACTGCCCTGCAATTCGGGCGAAACACCCAGACTGGAGAGATACCAGGCGGAGCGACGGCGAGGAGAGTGCAGAATGGTGGGCTCAAGGGTGGCGAAGACACGGTCGTAGATGGTGACACGGTGATGGTCGAGCCCGGGGATTGGAGCAATGTACGACTGAAGGTTGAGCAGAGACTGCATGAAGGGAGCAAGCCATGCGTCTTTGTGGAGTTGAGTTAGCGGTGTTTAAGTCAATGAGTGGGAGGAGAAGTGGCGATACATACAAGGAGATAGCCACCGCTCGCGAAAAGAAAGGGATTCAGTTGGGCGGTGCCACCAGGAAAAACCCACAGGCCTGACCTTTCCTTTCCCGTCGGAAGCATCGAGTATGGTGAGGACATACTCGGGCGTCCAGTAGCGCATCCAGAAGCGGCGGGAGATCCAGGTGTGGAAGGCGGTCGGGTCGACGGCACGGTCGGGAAACATGTAGTCGAGAAGGGCCTCGTTTGCAAAGCTCTGGGTGTAGAGCACGGCGGCGTCATCGACGTCGGAGAATGTTCCGGGGCGGATACAGTACGTTGAGGGCATCTTGGCGGGTGGAGTTGGTGATGGTCTGAGGCGTCGATTTATGGTGTTGAGGGGTTGGGGCAGCGCTTGGCCAAGAGCTCACGAGGCGTTGTTTCTGTATAATATCCTCGAGGGCGGTTTTGGAGGAAGTAGATGAGTCTTTGCGCGCACAAACCACCAAGCCGAGTTTGTTTTGCGAGATGCGTGTTATGAGTTGATCAGTTCCTAGGTGTGAGATCAATAATCATATTATGCATGGAAACGCGTGCAATTGCAAAGATGAGGCGTCCGTCACGCTAACAAGCTGGTCTTTGGAATGGATGTCAGAAAGCTTGAGTTCAATCAATTGGCTTCTAGACCATCAATTGAGTTGCGGGAAGGCGTCTTCTCTTTTCTATGGATGGATTTAGAATACAAAAAAAGAGTGCGGTTGGTTTGGTTGGTTGATGATGGTGATTGGCCTCCACTGTCACCTGCCAGAATTGGATGGGATTCTCACCGGGTGAGTCAACGGTGTGAGATGCATATTGTAGGAAGGGAATATACACAAGTTCTTTGAAGTGGAAGAATGGGAGATACTCAATTCAAACAATTGAAAGTTGTCGATGATTGAGGACAACTATCCTCTTGACTCGAAGTCCAAGTTTCAGCTGCTAATCATGGAGTTTCATCGTTGTTACGTACCATTGAGACTCAGCCGCAATGGTTACACAGCCATCGAGATAGAGCCTCCTGCAACTCAACTCAGCCCAATTGGCCAATGGATAAAAATAGAGGGAGCTTGCATTTTACGAGACAGTAGCTTGACGTTTCCAAGGAACTTACCGTCAGTTGATCCCGTATCTTGAAGTCTTTGTCATGTCGCTTCCATCAAGTGGAGATAATTGAGTCAAAAAAACGAGGTTTCCCGCATCTCGGCTCGTAAAAAAACGGCCCGGATGCCAAGATCATGGGGTCTATCGTGGTAGGAATCCTTGTGGCTGAGAAAAGAAGCGAGGGTTTTCGTTTGGTGGAATAGGTACGTGATGCGCTAATAAGGAAAAAGAGTGATTTTTTTTTTTTTTTTTTGTTTGAATGAAATCAAGTTTGGCTCGTACTCGTTCCTGAAAAAAGACGCCAACACACTCGATGGAACCGAGAAATTGAAGCAAGGTCGGAACCCGACTATGCATTGATCGTCGCTATTTGATTAAGGAACAATGAGGTCGTCTCATGCGTGCAGTAGCCAGTGATGAGTGGGCTAATATCTGCTTTCGCTTGCTTCCCCCGAAAGAGCGGACGCCTTCCATGATGCAAGCATGCCATAAGCACCCGACGACCTGGTAAGAATTAGAAGGTTCTGACAAGAAACAGGCGAAACCTGGGGAAGACGTGGGAATAACATCGTCATGTTTGAGGATGCTTGATAAGTGCTTTGAAAATGAACGTGTCGAGATGCAGATCACCGTTACAGTCACAGATCGCGATCGCCGTGGCCGTGGGTGGTTTATCTTGTCATCAGCTTGTCAGTCGCCCTGGCCGGGATACATGGTGCTTAGGCATGATTATCCATCACGCTTCTGGGCTCACACTCACATTCGCTACGCGTATCCATCTGCCATAGGGCCAGTCCCACTTGAGTGGTTTGCATCCACCCATGGCCTCACTGGGCTGAGAGGCCGTCACCTCAATGGCCAACCCAGGCCTCTCCACCCTCCAAACCCAACCCCCGGGGAATGTTAGATCGATGGATGGGGAAAACGCAATCCATTTGCTGGAAAAGGGAAAAAAAGGAATCAGGGAGAACGAGGGAGGAGGAGCCGGAACCTTGCTTGGCTCGGACCGCGTGTGCGTGCTCTTGCAGCTCAGCGTAGCGGGTGGTCCATCAAATCCATGGATTGCAACCCGACTCTTCTACATACAGTACTAGCTATCCGTATTCCTGGGTTTATGGCTGCAAGTGCTTAATCCTGTCGGATGATGCCATGCTTATACCGCTCTAACTAATCGGCTCTAGCTATCGCGACAGAGCTGCCATCATCATCAATCAGGCTGGATTCGACCACCGTTCTAGCTCGTTTTGGGTAATATCTTTTTTTTTTCCACCTCATCTCGTGGCCTGCCTTCCTTCCTTTCTGAGCCTGCTGCGCATCTCCCCATACTCTTTCCCTTTCCTACCTAATCGCCGCACACTAAGTACCTTTGGTACGGCATGCAGTGGCAGCCTTCCCTCTCCGCTTACCTACTAACTGACCTAGGTACCTATCCTGCAATTAATTTTCCCTCTGTTTTGCAATTTTCCCTTTTTTTTCTTCTTTTTATCCCTCTCCCCCTTCCAACTTATTCCATATTCTTCCTAGCCTGACCTCTATTTTTTATTCCACCCCTGCCCATCTCCTTCTCCTGCTATCTGTCGTCACGAATTCCTTCTTTCACTCTCCAAAAACTGTTTACCTCATCCTTCCAAATCCACACTCAGCCTCGACTTGTGATCGACCGTCAGCAGCTGACTAACCCATTAGACGTCATTCCCGTCCCTGTCAATCACTTCCCCGGGACCCGGCCTGGCCTGGCCTGGTCTGGCCTCCACTACGGAGTACCGTCCTGGCAGCTGGAGCCCTGGGCGTCCATCTCCCGGGCTGGCATCCCATCTGCAGCGGACGGGGAATCTCCATCGCGGTGCCAGGCCCTGGGGTCCCGTCCTCGACGATATCGACAGACGGCATCTTGGGGACCGGCCTTCCTTGATTTGCCTCATCCCTCAGACTCCCGTCGAGATATTTCAAATAGCCCTCGCCTCCCCCGTCCCCATGGCTTCCCTTCTCGTGTTCACCACTCATCCACTCATCCATCCATCTATCGATTCCAAATCTTCTGTACTCACAATATATATATATCACCGCTGATTATACATATTGCCACCTTATATCTCATCAACTGCCTCCTTGTCTGACATAATCCTGCCGCCCTGTCAGACCCCGTCAGCACTTACACCCAGCCAAGTCCAGGTACTTTACCTCCATACCAAAGAACCATATCTATACCCGCCTACACGGGTCACTCATCCTTCACCACGGATCGAAAAACGAGAAACATCATGTCTCGCTCCGTGTCTTCTTCACGGGGCTCCGAATCTCCAATGGAGCCCGAACGTGCTCATCGAGCCTGTGAAAAGTGCACTCGCACCAAAAAGAAGTGCGACAAGGCATTACCTGCATGCTCCCGTTGTACCAGGTGCGTAGACCTGTCCTGTTCCGCTCAATTCTCCTCTGCTGTACTCTCTCTCACTTCTGGAATCCCGTACTGACCCGACCCATTCAATAGGCTCACCACCACGTGCTCCTATGATTTCATCTACACGGCACCGACAACCGCCGTCGTAGACCCGGGTTATCTCCTGGGATCCAAGGATACCTACGGCCCTGGTGTCTTTGACCCGGCCTTTGATGTATCTAGCACTATGATCATGTCACTTCTGTCCTCGCGCAACATTGCTTGGCGCGAGGCCACTGAGCGTTACTTTCAGACCATGAACCCCTGGCTCTCTGTCGTCCACCCGGAGCTCTTCGCTTTGCGCGCTGATGCCATTGGTTCCGGCTCCGGCTCCGGGGCTGGCCCGAGCTCCAACGCCGATGCGGGACCCCGGGACCCGGCCGTCGCCCTCCTCATTGTCTGCATGCAGCTCGTCTCTCAGTACGACGACGAGGCCGCTGCTGCCAGTACCAGCGTCAATGAAGGCAAGGATATGATGGAGATGCCTGCCTACCGTGCCGCAAAGCGCGTCCTCAGCGTCCTGCGTGGCCTTTCTGCTCCTAGCATCGAGCTTGTCCAGTGCACCATCCTGCTCGCCCTTTTCGAGTTTGGTCACGGCGACGTGCTGCGAGCCTATGTCACCATCGGCGATGCAAACACCATGGCTCTTGCCTTGCGCATCAGCCCCGGAAAGTATATCGAGGCCGAGCAGGACGCCCATGTCCCCTACGATGAGGAGGAGCGTCGCTGCGTTTACTGGAGCCTCCTCGTTCTCGACCGTCTCATCCACGTCGACTGCTCCCTCACCCGCATGCCGCTTCAGGTGCCCTCTCCGGCCGCTGATGATCTTCTCCCGACGACCAACCTTGTCTGGAACAATCAAAGCCAGCAGCCCGCTCGCGTCATTCAGCGCCACCCCGCGAATGTTGCGCCCTCAGTGCCCCTGGGCCCCTTCCAGAGGAATTGCCAGTGCGCCATGCTCTATTCCAAGGCCTTCTCCCCCAGTCAGCCGGGTGCCGCTGATGCCCTGCTCGACGACTTCGTTGAGCTTGACATCTCAACTCGTGCCCTCGTCGAGGCCATGGTCATGCAGCAATCTCGCTGGGGAGACTTTTATGAGTGCTTTGCGACCTGTACTTGGTAAGCTTGTTCACTTACCCCTGAAGTCGCCTGCCTCAGACCGACGATGGCTTCCTCGTCCTCGCCACATCACACTAACAAAACCCTCTTTCCACTGAAAAGCCTCCTCCTCTTCCTTTATTGTCGTCAGCTGCGTGCCGCCAACACCATGTCCGCCGCCACCCCCTTTTCTCCTTCTGCGGCCGCAGACGACATCGCCCCTAAGGCCATCGCTGGCCTCAACTTCACCATCCGTATCATTGCCGACACTACGACCGATCTCAACGACCAGCTCGCCCGCCGCCCGCACCTCCTAGGCCCCTGTTCTCCTGTCACTCCTTACTCAGCTTTCCACTGCCTCATGGTCCTCAGCCACTTTGAGCATCTCATCCCGGAGGCTGACACCAGGTTCCACAACATCTATTCGTCGTTGCACTTTTTTGCCAAGAGATGGGGCGTTGCAGGTGAGAACTAGCTACTTATCAGTAACGTGAAGATCAGCATCTAACCATGTTATTTAGGGCAACTTGTCAGAAAGGTTGAGCTCTTCCTCGCAGAAGCCGATGGCGCTCAGTGGTGCTTCCTGAATGAGTGAGTTACAGCCTCGAGATGAACTACATCTATATCCATCCATATGCTAAATTGATAATAGCTGAACGGACGCACATCACGGTCTTTCGCTCTCTCCCTTCATGCTTGCGCGGTTCACTGTTGCACAAGTTACCAAGAGAATGGGCACGCAAATCGCTGATATTCAACAACTCAACTAAAGCTACGCCCTGAGGCTCATCATCGCTCCGCTAGCCGCTCAACCACCGCGAGGTTTCATCACAGTCTATTCTCCGCCATCAAATCTCGTCCAACACAAAACAAAAGCGATGCATCAGCCAAAACAACAACGCTCGTATCATCAACAACCCATGCATGCTGCTTTTGCACAATCCGTTCAGAACTCGAACGGATCAACAACAACCACGCTTTCCACGTGGCATGCGCTCAACGCCAAACACCAACTCAATGAGTCCACATAAGTATATAAATCATGGTGCAGTCTTCTAGCACCGGTATCAACAACGGACGAGAAAAGAGAAATAAGGTTATGCCGCAACGTCAGCACGACGTCAGGGGGCGTTCCCCACGACAAGAATCAGCAGGATGCCATTGAGGAGACAGGCTGAGATAAAAGCGACCCAGACCAGCAGCTGATAAGGGAGTGATAGCGGGTCACGTCGATAAAGTGTCATACCCAGAGCGCTGCACGCAGAGAACAGGCTGGCAACCACACCAACAGTGACGCCAGCATCAACCTCGACACGAAGCCTATGCCGGCCCGTGGAGATAAGGGTGCCGGCGATGAGGAGTAGGAGATAGGATACGGCGAAGGAGCAGACGGTGCCCCAGAACAAGGTCTTTTCGCGATATCTGCTCGCCTCCTGTTGACCGAGGCTGGGGAGGGCGTAGTGGGTAGCGTAACCAGCCGTAGGGAACCCGTCCGAGCTGGCGTATCCCCCTTCCTCGTCGGATTCGCTGCTGAAGGCGGTACTGGAGTACTGGTTCGGCGAGTGGTTGGCACCAAGGAGGGACTGTCGCTCTCCATGCCGGTTGGATTTGAACCAACCCTTGGCCTTTTCGAGGGGGCCCTTGAAGATATTGTGTAAATAGTCGAATCCCGGAAAGCTCGTATCGTCGTCTGGGTTAATATAAATTGCATATCCATCATCATCGCCTGCGCATTCGCTGCCATCGTCATATTCGTTCCAGTACTTGACCCGCTCTGGTATTTGGGGAGGCGGCAAGACATCAAATTCGGGGCGAGGCCGGCTAGACGGGCGTTCTGAAGGATAGGTGTTCGAGTCGTAAGAGGCCGCCAGCGAGTTGCGGCGATAGGATTGGGCCAAGGATTCAGGGGAGCTGGGCTCGCTCAGGACGGGGGCGGCGGCGTGAAGAGTGCATGTAATCTCGTCATAGCGCTGTTGGAGGGGAGAAAAGTCGCGGCGAGTAAAACTCTTGGGGTCCGAGAGGATATTCTCGTATAGGCGGGCGCCGAGGGTCGTAGAGCCGGTCCATTTCTTCAGCCAAGTCAGTACAAGTCAAACGAAGCATGGGGCGCAGTCGATGATGCCATACCTTGTACTTCTTGGTTATTTTGCGGAACGCGACAGTCTGGGCCTTGACGAAACGCTCCAGGGCCTGGATGTCGCCTCCGCAACGAAGCAGCTCCCGTTCGTACTTGGCAAATCTCCTCTGGTGCTTAATGGCCGAATCCTCCGTCATTTGGTCTTGGGGCTTGGAGGCCCATCGGTTGATGCTCTTGGCAAGGTGTTCTGGCGTTGGCTGTCAGCTTGGGGCATGTGATCGCGTGCCATTGAGACATGGCACAAGGTGGCAATTGGGCATACCTAACCGCCGGGAGATCTCGTCGGCCTTGCTGCAGACGAAAAGATGCAGGCGCTCATGCTGCCGACCAAGCTCCATGTACAATCCATCCTCGAATCGCGTCAGGGTCTCGTCCTTGTGGCCGGGGATGGCCATGGCGGTGGCCTGGTCGCGGGTCGTATGTACTTTGATCTCATGCTTGAGCGAGTTGTAGTCGAGGTTGTCTGATGGGAGAATTCGATGTTAGAAAATGAAGCACAGCAGGGCCGACATCGGGGACGTACGAAGACTCCATTCGGGAACGGATTCCCGCTCAAGATGCTGACCAAACTTCATGTTTGGACCAGTATAAGCCAAGAGGCGTCGGGGCCAATTGGGGTCGGTGTATTCGAATAAACGAATGGACGATCGAAATCGTCTCCCTCAAGCTACTCGCAATCGTTGCCCCCCAATCCAATCGCAGGAGGATGCGACGCGCTAGGGAGGTCGGAGAGGAGCTCGCAGAGGGAGAATCGAGTCGGGATCAGCGGGAGGAGCGAGCGGAAGGTCTGCTGCTCAACACCGGGCCAAACTGCGAGTGCTGGGGCGGCGCGAGGTTGCTTCTTATACTCTATATAGAAATAACGAGTCGTGAGCGGAATGGACGGTGGATGGAAAACAAGACAAGATCGGTAAAATAGGCTCTTGTTTCGAAGGTGAAAACAGGAGCACAAATAGAAAGCGGATTGGGTTGACAATTGGCTGGTTGGCGAGGAAAAAATGAGAGACCAGGCAGGGGATGAAAGGAACGAAGGCGTCCGAGTTCAACTGAGGCCCATGCGAAACTGGAAGGGAACTGGAAGAGAAGGGGAATGACGTACGTACCCGATTGCTTTCCCCTGCTCGGGTCGAGACACAGCCCACCTCGAGATTTATAGATTAAGGCCTGATCCTGACGATGGCGACTGGGTTGGATGGGATAGCCGGTAGGACGGCCGATGGGGCGCCGGGCAGGTCCCAAAAGCAACTTTTTAGGTGTCGTAAAGAGGCCGCCTCAGCAGGACCGGGGGAGAGGGAGTCTGTGCTTGTGGAGAGGGCCAGCTGAAGCCGGCTTGAATTGGTCAAAAACACAAGAGATCCCTGCGTGCGGGCGTTGTCTTGGCTTGTCTTGGCTTGTCTTGGCTTGTCTTGGCTGGCTTGGGGAGCTGCACAGATGGCGTCCCTTATCAACAACTGCTTGATCCGTCTGGGGATAGATGATAGAAAATGGATATGTATGTAGGTAGGAACTCAATCCTCTCCTCTGACAAGGATGGCTAGTTGCTGATATGGAGATACCGATCGATAGATGGATGCTCCAGACAAAGAAGCAAGTCCGGGGAAAGATAAGAGGCAGCGCAGAGACGGTCAAGATTCACCACACCAGATGGGGCGCCAGACACAGATTTGATGCTGTGGTATTGTCTCGGGAGATTTTACCGTTTCAGGCAGAATCTTGGTTTATCAGATAGTCGCGACACCAACGGCGATGCAACGCGTGTGATGCGATGAGATGAGATGCGGGCAGGCAAAAGAAGTCGAGACGGAATGAACCCTCGAGATTCCAAGCAAGCAAAAGCAGCGTCAACAGGACAAACGGTGTGTGGCGGAAAGGGTGTCTGAGTGTAGGTGGGCGTGTCTTTTAGATTGGCGATTGACACTCCTCCTGGTTCCAGAAACAAGAGTCAATCTCTCTGGCTTCAATCTTTGACAAGATGCTGCGTGAGGCTGATTGTCGTGACGGTCTCGACAAGAGGGCTTGAACCAAACAAGCTCGAGACGAAAAGGAAAAAATAAAAAGAGGCCGCGTGGGAAGGGAAGCTTTTCAAGTTATATCCGAACCAAGGCCCAGCCATTCAGTCATACACCATCCGCCTCTTTTCCTGTCTCGTCCAGGTCGACCACTCACCAGCTCGCGCTGGGCCTGCATCGGCTGCACCCACACCAAGAAAGAAACATGGTGGCCATGATGCACTGCTGCACCATGTGCATCCGCTAAAAGCAGCTTGCTTCCGCCACCCCGGTTAGCCTAGCCTGACACGCCTGGGCCTGGGCCTGGTCGGATGGGGCGGGTGGGCTCTGGAGAGGGCGAGAGTGTCAAGGGTCCCTTGGAAAGAATTGGTCTTGTGTGGTCTCTCTCGCGTAACATTGGACAATTGGAGACTCGGAGAGATCGTCGAGGATCCCGCTGTACGGTCGGTGCATGCCTGCGGCGTGCACAGCATGTAGACGTCTAGATCGTTCAATTGCGTTGAGCCTCGGTACAAGTGCAACCGCCTGCATCGGAAGGAGGTATGAGGTGTGTACAAGGGCTAGGATAAGGCCTGCTTGCTAGCAGATAGCAAGCATCTGCTCTCGACTGCGCTGAGCTCAACCAACTGGCTGAGCTCTAACTTGCGCTGGTGGTGAAACTGTAAATGCAACTCTCTCAAGGCGGGTTAGCGATCCGCTGGAAGAAGGGAACTCACTCGACCGCCTGCACCTGATGGGTAACTGGAGCGGGCTAGCCTGGCACCGGCCCAGCGCTAGATGACGCTCTACACTCTGCTGGGTCCAGATAATGCCCGGCGTCAAAGCTCCCTCGTGGTTGTCTTCAGCACAGTTATCTCGTGGGAGGGGGGACGAGTCGAACGTCGATGTCAAGGTTAAGCTTCGCCATTGGGACTTCTACCTTTAGTGGTTGATACTGCGGTGTAGGTAGGTACTTGAGAAATGGCTGATAAAAGGGAAGGAGTGACATGACATGGCTTCCACCCAAACAAGCCAGCCGAGCCAACTACCGTGCGCAGAAAACGCCCCTTCCACGATTGCACTTCATGGCTGGCTTACAACACTGGCAAGCACAAGCCCAGTACACACACCGATACGGGAAGGCGAGTCGGAGGGTGTGAGCTTGTTTCGATACGATGAGGGGTCAAGTGCCGATGCCCGGCCGAGTGATGTGTGGATGCTGTCATGTTCCGAGTCGAATGGAAAGAGCAATGTCGTGATTCCTTCCTCACTCATGCCATACTGCGCTGCAGTGTCGCAGCATCCAAAAGTTCATCAAGGGATCCACGCCGCTGGGTCTGGTCTCTGTCACAGACACTCGCATCCATCCGCTGCATCCAATGCTGTGTAACACAGGCAGGCCCTGGCATGACATGCCAGACCCATCAGTACACGGCCAAGCGCCTCAGCTGCACAGCACAACAGCAGAGCATGCATCATCGCTGTCCCGTCGCTAATTCGGTCGTTGAAGTTGACTCTTATCAACTGCAACCCTGTGGCTGGTTGCTTTTCGAACCGAGACAGAAAGGACCTGGTGCCTGAGCTTGAGCAAGCCAAACATACACACCTACAGTACATGGTACGCACACAGAAGGTTTTCGAAGCAACTAGCACCAACGGTTTACGCTCTGCAGCTCAGCTCATGGAAAACACCCCGACCCAGGCGAAGAGGGCCAGAGATGAGCAGCGAGACGTCCTGCAAGGAATGGCCCAGACCCTACATACGACTCACTGCCCCCCTCGAAAGCCGGCGACGGCTTCAGTAGATGCAAGTCAGTCTTCGGTATGACGAGCATCTCCGAACCTCCGGAGTCATCAGAGAGTGTCACGACTACAACCAAGTACGTAGCCCGCCCTTGGTCGGATCCGTTGTCATTGACAATAACCATGCCGTAACAAGCTCAAAACACTGGCAGTCGGTACACTCAAAACGGCTCCGTTGCAGACCAACGACCAGCCATCGTGGGAGAACCCAATCGAAGGGAGGAATTGAAGCCATCTCCAAGCCTTTGTCAGCAGCCAGCATCCACCAGCCAACCAGGGTCAGAGAGCTGGGCACACATGGCAACCTGTCCTATGAAGACCGCTTGCGAGTCCCGGCGCTACTCTCAAGCCTGACTATTCCGAGGCATCGGTTTGAAATTTTCAGCCTCCATCGTCGTCCCCTCTTCGTTCCTTTGCTTCGGCTCGACAAAAGTTGGCCCGGCCCCAGTCCGCAACATCCCCGAGATCCTAGACGAGAAGGGTCCAGATGGGTCCCACGGATGACGGGTATATGGACCCATGCCTCCATGGCTTCATGGGCTGGGGTTTACTTGGGGAGTCTGGGCAGCCCTCTCCGGCTACTTGCTCCGGATCAACCGAGTCCTTGCCATCATCGTACAGATTCAGAGTCCCATCGAGTGTCTTTAATCCCGGATTATGAGCTGTTCTCTGCTCATCACCCCAGCAAGAAGGCATCGATTGATTCTTGGTCTTCAGCCGTCGACCTGGCTCTGCATCTCGCTCTCCGTCATCTTGCTTATACCGGGGAATTTTAGCGTGTCAGGTCCTCCACTCCCCGTGGCTGCATGGGCCATGTGCTGGATTGACTGGCTCTGGGTCACCGAGCACCCAAGACAGGAAAGCTTGGCAGGGTCCCGCTCAATGCCCAGCCTGTGAGCAGCTAGGGGGTGACAGAGGCCCGAAGAGGTTTTCTCTGGTTTGTCGGTTGGAGGCGCTCCAGTGGAGTCCGGGTTAAACAAGAGAGTGAGCCCAATGAATCCACTCTCCGTCCCATCCACCAGCTTTTGAATCACAGCAACCAACGCCAGGAACCATGGCCCATGCCTCGCAGAGACGCCCTATGTCGAAAACTCTTACTGCTGCGTTGCTCCCCCGCTGCGGAGCCCCAGGGCGGAGTCTGAGATGACACTTATTCGTCTCGAGATGAGAGCGAAGACGCGTCGCCGCATGGATCGGTCCAGATGGCTTCAAGTTTAACCGCCAAAACAGCCAAGGATGGGTGGGCAACGACAACGGTTAGCCGATAAGCAAATACGGAGCGCACCCGAGAGACTAGATTATCTCGTGCCCCATCGTTTGCGGCTCCAACTGGCCCCAGAATCCACTTGACCATACCAACTTGAACCGCAAACCGTCGGACCGGCAACTAACTTTCAACTACACGCGCAAAGGGTCTTTTTTTCCCAAGTTCAAAGGGTCCTAGGGACCCCCTCGAGATGGGGACGGAAAATACGAAGTGGCAAGCTTTTCTCCTTCCAGTATCTGGACCTGACTACGGTACATGTCGTCGAAACGACTCGTCACAGACGATTGGTCGACCCATTGCGGTGGCTAACTATCTGTACGTAAATCTCGATGCGGATATGCCAAATTGGGATCTCGGTCTGGAAAACTGCATTTTGTCAGGCCTGCCCCTCATGCTCGTTAAGCCCTGCCTGTTCAGATGCCTGTCTTGAGGGCATCCCCGTCCTGTACCCAGATCCACAACACGCCCATCATCTCGCTGCAAAACTTGCTGGTCTCATCACGGTGCTCCAGAACCCTGGGATCGATTCCTTCCTCAGCCCTCTTCTGGGCTCCAGGTAGCTCGCCACCGTCGAGGCCCTCTCCTCCAGGGGCCGAAGACCGAAGGAAGTTGATGCAGGCCCACCGAGGACACAGTCTTGGTAAGATATCCGCTGCACAGACACGGATAGGTTCTGCAGGCGCCGACATGCCGTGCCGTCAACCACGGGCCGTGGGCTTGGCTCTAAGTTGCGAGAATACGCGTTCCAAATCCGGCAATCGGTCACGCACACACCTCTGCGAGATCGGCCTTTGCAACCGGGGCTGAACAGGGCTGGGACTGGGACTGGGCTCTATCTGCACTGCAGTCATTCGAACGGGGCGCGGCGGATAAAGCGGCCTGTAGTCGGTACTATAACTCGGCCTCGATGTGACAAGTAACGTTGTTGGCGGCCGGTAGAACAAGCTTCAACTCATGTGCGTCCGCTGGCAGAAACTCGAGAGGGCAGCGAACCAACACCCGGGGTCCTCAGCTGACCCATGCTACAACAGAACAAGCCTTTCTGGCTGTGTCACCCCTGACTCGAGGCTTGATACCCCTGTTCAAACGCCCTGCTCCCTAGCCTCCTAGCCCGTGCTGATCCCTCTGAGCCGGGCATCAGGTCACGCGACCACATGCATCGCTTCCATGTCTGTTGTAGCACAATCTCGGGCGATAGATACAACAGCCGCGGTCAGGACGAGAGGGGCCCTGGCAGATCATGACAGCCCCAGCTCGAGCTCGAGGCTCAGCATAAATTCTCCGTGATTCCCAAAGCAGCCTTGTGCAGATGAGGGAGCCACTACGTCCGATACTCTCCCGTCTTCCATGCAGCTCAACACGAGGTGTGAAACATGGCCATGTACCTCAGGCTCCTCGCAATGGAACCTTTTAATCAGGACAAGGTATAGTCTAATTGCCAATCAGAACTTTTGTTGAATCAAGCTTGATCAACAGCGGCCAACGAGACAAGGCTTCCTTTGTGACGACCCAGGTGTATCTGACACACGGGTCACCACCGAACCGTACTGAGACAAGGGGTAGCAGCACTGCCTCGTTCCCCATCTTTAATTTCCAACACAATTCCAGCCTATTCCTGCTGGTTTTCGACGCACTATCAGCATTGGTCGATTCGCATCCAACTTATCCTGGCTGCAGAGAACCTAGGCGTGCCTCGGCATTGGCCTAGGGTAACTGTTATCCGCGTACAGTCCAATATCACCTCAACTCGACTTTCTCTGGTGGATCTACATGTGTTCCCCTAGGGTCTCATCAGCGTGCGAGGTCAGTGTCGGGTAGCATTATCGATATGGTGCGTGCTGTGTCGCAACCCAGCAGTTCAAACATGCGCCTTCAGTGGCTGTAATGACGCGGCTTGTTGTGCAGCAGAGCCGTCACAGAGCGGGATAACATCACAATCCCTGCACATGATGAATCTGGATACAGGCCAAGTCCTCAAGTGCCCTGCCTTGACTTACCATTGACATGTTAAGACTTCCTATTTACTCCCTATACTTGCAACCCAAGATCTGTGTCTCTTCACTATACCGATTGCAGAGTGTCGCCCTACCCCATGAACCATGAACTATACTTCTTGCCGCTACTATTTTGACCAGGGAGGTCATCACAAGAAGTAAAAGAGGTCACATACGCAAGTTCCGTCATTGGGCACAGGACTAACCTGGGGCAAGCTAAATGGCTGGGTTGTGGCTACCCTAACACAAGATCAGCGACGGCTACTCGCATATGGCCCTGGTGTGGCTACCCACCTGCTTGAACACCACTGCCCGAGTCTGCATCTACAGATGACACTCCGAGATGGCCACACACACACGCACACCCATCCACCAACTGCCGGCATATCCTTGACTAATGATGGCTCGTGCGATTGTACTTGGGGGCTGGCCAGCACCCATGGCATGGTCGAGTTGATACATCAACAACCTACAGTGCGTGACCATGGAAAATGACCAATACGGATGATAGGCGCCCTTCCGAGACATGGCGATGCCACCTGCCATGTTCATAATAGCACCTATCTTTCCCGAGGTCTCGGTCAAAAACGTCCCGTGCTTGACCGGTCGAGGTTTGTGCTTGTACGACCACTTATTGGACGAGTCTCATGCGGATATGGCAGACTATCAACGACACAGGGAGTATCCGCGCATTGCAACCCAAAGGGACTACCCCAAACAAGTGGATATAGTCATTGCCGCACCTCGAGAGACTTGCATGACCTTGCATTGCTGATCCCGAGTCCCCCCACCCCCTCTCATATGGATCGAGTTGCTAGCGAAGGAGAGTATGAAATCCGATGCTGTCCAACAACCTAATGGTCTTGCGCAACCCCCACTCCTAGACAGCGGGCGAATATATGGGAAGGACGAGTATCTATCACTTGTCTATCAGAGAAACACATGCATATGCGCCCTGCGAGGAAAGCAAGACCGCGAGCCGGCGGCACATGCAATCTAGAATAGCCTGGGCATCCAGCGTCTAAGCCCAAATTTCATAGGCCAGTCAAGTGCTTAGTTTTTGTGTTGTAAATGGTTCACCTTCGTATGGCATTGGCCAGATGGAGGATCAACATTGACAACCCTACCTCGACTCACTCAAACAAGTCCAAGGCATGGCTGGGCTTCCTCAAGTCTCTTGTGGAAGTTTCGCCAACCAAATGCCAAGGAACGCAACACACTGAGAGTTTCAACGGCAGTCACGTGGTACACGATATAGTTGGCAAACATAACACCCATGAATGCTCCAATATGGGCAACTCCGTGCCTGTGAGTTCAATGCTCTGTTCCAGTCCATAAACGCCAAAATGCATCAATATGCCACTGACCGAGTAGCAATTTGTTATCCCTGGCCATAACCACCAATGCAATGTCATCATTCCCCTGCCTGGCCCTGCCAGGCATGATCCAGGCCACCCTGACCGGAACCCAGACGCCTTCTTTGCAGATAGTCTTCCAAATGAGAGGCCCGTCAACACTTGTGATTCAAGACTGTGCCGACCTCCAGGACACCAGAAACCTCGCCATTTTCCATTACTGCAACAATCGCCTCCGGTCCACACGCAACGTCCTCATCGAGGGGTGATGACTGCATATTGTTCAAGATATCTTGCGCCTGACGGATAGTCGTGTCCGAGTAGAGTGAGAGCATTGATATCTTGGACACCAGAGCGTCAGGGAGTTCCCCGAGACTCTTGCTGAGATCGTGCTTGTCGATGCCCCGTATTGTACTGGGCGACGCAATCCGATCCTGAACCCTCACCCATCCGGTTGGAGAGTCGAAACCGGCACGGAGTAGGTCAACTCCAGGGCTTTCGTTGTCAAGTTCAGGCGCTACAGGTATATCGCACCAGCTGATAGAGATGTCCTTGATAGTTCGAGGCTGTCGAGCGGCAGCACCGATGGCGCCCCCTGGGTGGTTCCTCGCAAAGACGGATGCTACACTCGCATGCATTTCCTTAGAAGCTGCCACCGCAAGCGCATCGCCGAGTGCGAGCGCAACGGTTGTCGACGTGGTAGGCGCCGAGACACCGAACGAAGTCTTCTCCGGCTCAGGGATCGGAGCCGGAAGGAGGATCGTGTCGGGGCGATGCTTGATGAATTCGCATGTCTCGTGGGAAGTATGAGACGTGAGAAGGATAACTGGAAGAGATTCGTCCAGGTGAGGCAGCATGAGAAGGAGCTCTTGCGTCTTGCCTGAGTACGTGATGAACATGAGGGTATCATCAGGTCCAATGATGCCCAGATCTCCGTGCAGGGCTTCCGTGGGATGGAGAAAGACAGCCTGTATGGCGAGACTTTTGAAGGTCGCGACCAGTTTCTGGCCTATATGTCCTGACTTGCCGACACCGATAATGACAAGCTTCCCTGTTGTCTCTTGCAGTCGGGTTATGGCCTCCACTGATTGGTTGAAGCCATCACGGGCAACAGAGTCTGTCTCGTAAAGCCGTGTGAGACTCCTCAATGCTAAGGCTTCTGTGTTTAGCACGTGAATCCCATCCAGTAACCGTTGGTTTCTGAGCTGGCATTCTCCCCGAAGTTCTCGGTCCAGGCTCAATGGATCAATGGGTTCGCAGAATGTGTTGCCTGGCGGCGAAGCAGAGGGCGTTGGAGGCGATGGAGGTGGTATCGCAGGGCATTGAGATGCCCCGAGTACAACCACCGCACTCGTCTGTACTGGCCCATGGCCGGATTGTGGCAAGCCTGCCATGTCGTTGAAGCTCCTGAGGCGCAGATGCAAGTGGTTTTTCGAATTTTGGGGGTTTCACGGTGGCGACTAGCAGCAAAAAGTCAAAACCTGTGCACCTGCACCGTTTTCGGGACAACCACTAGACGCTCCAAAATGTTGTTGGCTGACGATTCGAGTTGGCTGGCAAGTAAGTATTCTGTAGCTCCCGATCATCGGCTTCTCGTGTTTGAGCAGCTGGTTCCGTCGTTGCAGGTTGCAGCCACAAAACTTGTGTAGCAGCGAAAAGAAAGCCGCAATGGTCTCGGGAATCAAATCCGATGCCACCAAAGACCTGGCGACTTGGCGGAGTACCAGCAGTCAAATGAACAGCGCGGGCTTCGGCGAAGAGGACCATATATAATTGAGATTGAAAGGCGGGTGTCGTCTTTAAGATGCAGCCCGATCCTTGCCAGAGTCATGGACAGCTTACGTTTGGAATCCGAGATCTGGGGGAAAGATGGCGGCATATCCCTGTCCAATTGGTTGTGCCATCGATTGCGACCGAGTCCAGCAGCCCGATCTGGCCATGGTCGCGGAATCAAGTGGGTGCGATAAGGAGACCGAGACTATCCGGAGTTCCGACATATCCCACTCTTGTCACCGGCGGTTGAGTCAAGAAGCGAGATATTAGATTGGTCCTTCTCAGGTCTTGGACGTAATTGACTTCCTCGTCTGTCGACCGAACTCGTTGGACTCGATTCTCAGGTATCAATCTGATCGCAAGGCTCGGGCCAAACATCGAGCCGTTCACGGCGCAACGGCGGCCCCGAGAGGTGCCTCGGGTTGCTGCCGCTGCTGCTCCTTGCGCGGCGGGGGCGGGGTTTTTTTGTGCGAGTTTCTAGTCTATGATCCCTTGAATGAGAAGCCATGGACGAACCAGAGAACGCAGACTCGGTTCGGGACCACTTGGGGGAATGGCGCAAGCGGTACGATCGAATGCCGTGCTGAGTAAACCTCATCCTTAGCTTGTGCCGCATGTTAGACAAGTTCCACGGATCGAGTCGACCAAGACTTGGAGGCTTGGCTCGGCCAGCGGTTATCTCGGGACATGTAAATGATGCTGGTGGTGGATTGGTGAAGACATGACTGGATGGCTCAAGCTGAAGCATGCGAGAGGTTTGATGCGCTTCGCTTCCCGTCTTGGACGAATTGTTGATGGCCAAGTTCAAGAGCGACTTTTGAAGTACAACACGGATATATGGCTGCGAAAATGGCAGAGTACGTACCTGTCAACCCGCACCTTCCCCATCCTGCGAATGGCGGTTTGGAGGGTTCAACACGCACGTGGCGTTGGAGAAGGCAGCCTTTGGAGGTTCCAGAACCTCTGTCGTTCCTTCCCCAATGGTTGCTGATGGGCTTGCTTGCATCATCGTCATGGACCCTGCGTTTGTGTGTGTCTGTTTATTTGCCCAAGGGTCTATCTCCTATTTTGACTGACGGCCCGGTGCTCCTTATCATTGGAGTATCTTTCATATCAGCCATTGGCGTTCAGAGGAGGAAGGAGCATCCCAGGTAGCAACAGCCAAAACAATAAACGCTTTATGGAGAAAGATACAGCCTTTACAGGGGGTTTTCAAGGAAGGAGCGTGGGGTTCAAATTTAATCTGCCCGCTAAACTCACTTTCTCGTTGATCCTCACCTCGTCACCTCGTCGTCTCCCCGAACCTCAACAAATGATTAAATCAACCATGAATGTTCCGGAGTGCGATATATATGCATTGACGAAAACCTCGCCAATCGCCTGTTACCCGCATCTTCTACGGGTCACATGGCATTCCCAAGAAATGCGACCTTCACCTCTGACAGCGCAATCTCACGGCATCGACAGGCATCAGGCATCACCAACCTCAACGTCAACGTCGTATTACCACGCGCAACATGTCGATGCGTCGTAACAAGCATACCCAACAAGGGATACTTTGTGCAGCGCGCAATGTCTCATCAGAGCGTTGATCAGTGTCAAAACCTCGCCCTTGCAGAGGATCAGCATCCAGCACAAATAGACGACGGGAGTACGCGGCCGCGGCACAATCAATGGTCATGGTACGGAGTACACTACACAACTCATGTGCGGTATTCATGGATCGTGGCATGTCATCGTCACATTACAAGCCAGCCACGTACTGCCACACCGGCACTGGCACGGATCGGCTTGTCAAAATGTGGCATCAAGGTCTCGTCGCCTCTGCAAAGATGGGGTGACGGTTGAGCATGATGCTTACACTGGATGTGGAAGCAGAAAACCAAGTGTGTCTGTCAAAGAAGCACCCTTCTTGTCAGATGGCAGCTTGCTACGTATGCCCAGACTTCGCTCGGCGGGTCCATGCTGAAGGATCCTCTTGTGATGGATGGGTGGGATGGACAAGACAAGACAAGACAAGACAAGGGTTCGTGACGGATTGACGAGCGGCTGTGGGAGATTTTGAGTTTCAGACCCGTCTGAAACGTGCATTCCTTTGCAACGGCAGATCAGGAAAGTGCTGACGAATATCACGACCTTTGTTCTATCATGATTAGCTTGAGCTCCAGGCCAGCGGCTAGCTCGTTCGACACGAGCATCTCCCTAGCGTCAGCCAAGACAATCTGGTGCAGGAGGATGCTGCAAGACTCAGGGGTGCGACAAAGATATGGCGGTTTCCACGCGTCGAGTCGAGGAGATGACGGTCTCCCTCGCTCGCTACGCGGGATGGGGAATCTCCGCGAGAGGGCTGATTGTCAGAGCCAGAGCCCACCAATCGCCATCAGCACCAGCAGCTGGAAAGGAGAAGACACGGGCCGCCCCCACTTGAGCTGATGCTTGGCTTTTTGGCGCTCGACTCTAGAGGGAACTATCGACGGCTAGAGATGCCGTCAGCTCCAAACGAAACAATAGGTCGACCCAGACTATTGAAGTCTGGAATTGGGCTTTGATTTTTTTTTTCTTTGCTCTGAAGAGCGCCCGCTTACACGGCAAGTCGGTTCTGGAAAGGGGGAGACAGGACTATGGGATGCTGCAGAAGCAGCAATGTTAAAATTGGCCGTTTTGGGGAATGCAGCAAGCTTCTTGTCAGCCACAGCATACATGGTCAGCCATCTGCGCCGTTTGCAGAGGATTGAATTCCAAGCCGGCGCGGGCCTGGTTGCAGAAGCTCCGCGTACCTGCGTTCCAGGAACAAGCTTGGGACGACGACGATGGCTTGAATCAGATAGAATCGCCAGCCAACGGCCTGAACAGGACAAGATGGGATGGTAACTGGAATGGATGACAGTGTGAATGAATGCGGCGGGCAGGCGGGCGCTTGCTGGTGGTATCGAGGGATCTTGATGGTGGTCCGAGTTTGCTCGCCGCCGGGGACCGTTCAAGGGTTTCGAAAGGCCGCCAAAGGCTCTCAATCTGTTGCGGCGGCACCACCCCTGAGTCGTAAGCCCTGCGAGTATCCACTCAGCTTCCGTCTTGACGCTGTCTGCGGAGACTCTGTCTATCGGTTCGTCCGTTCTTTGTGGACGCCTCTTGCAAGCCAAGGACAGTCTGTGTCGCGCGGCGCCGCGCTGGAAAAAAAGTCGGGCACATTACTGACTGACGTACTGATCGCAAGGAGTTAAGGGCAAGGAAGTAGGGGCAAGCTGATGTGGGTATCTTACCTATCGACACGTCGCCCGTCTTTGAACGGAGGAGGCTTTTTCTTGGGAGAGATCGTCCACAAAACGTGATCCTGGCGCTGGCTGAGTTCCATCTCTCGTGGTTGAAGAATCTGGGCAGCCCTCACATTCGTTCGTATCGCTCGCTCAGCTTCCCTCCCTGCGGAATCCTTCCTTTCCTTTCCCTTCCCCCAACACTTGGTCCCCTCACCCTCACTCAATCTTGTATTATTTCTCTTTTCTTGTAATTCTTGTCTATTGTTCTTCTTGGTTCTTGGTCTTTTGATACCAGTTTTGCCAACATGGGCCTCAAACTGGGCTCCTCATGGAGCACGCCTCGAGGCTGGAGGATGATTTCCCTCACCCTCTTTGCTCTAACCCTGCTACTCGTGGTGCCCCTCCATCAGCTGAGCAGCGACTCACCCGGCGTCTACAACCAAGTATCCAAATATCTCAAGCACGAAGGCACCGTCTACGACGTCGAAGACGGCTTCATCGCAAACCTCAACGAGACCGAGACCGAACAGGTGGTTGGCGGGAAGCCGAACGGAGTCGAGAACGGATCTACCGGCCAACAACCTGGCGGTGCGCATGAAGCTCAGGCCATCGGCGAGGATGGCAAGGAGGCCCAAAACACCGACGGCAAGCCGGTTGAGGGCCAGCAGGTGCAGGGCGACGAGAATGCGACCGGCGACAACAAGCCCCAGGCTGAGGGCGGCGATAACAACAACGGCCAGGGCGTAGGTGGTCCAATTCAGGAGGGCGAGAAGCTCGAGACGAACCAGGGCAACCCGGAAGACAACGAGAACAACGACGACGGTGGCAGCGAAGATGAAGACGAAGTCCAACCCGTCAAACCGCCCAAATTCATCGTCCACCCCGACCCCAAGCCCACGACGACGAGCCATAAGCCCCCCGCTCCAACCCCGGCCAAGGAGAACGATAAAGAGAAGGAGAAGGAGAACCATGACAACCACGAGAATAACGATAACAAGGGCAACGAAGATAACAAGGACAAGCAAGAGACCCCCAATCCTGGCGACAAGCCCACGGAACCAGCGGCCATCGAGTTCCCCTCCAACCCACCAAACCCGAATGATATCTGTGCCGGATTCCCCAACCTGAATGGCATCACTCTAGTTATGAAGACTGGCGCTACTGAGGCTTTCTCGAAGCTCCCCGCCCACCTTTTGACGAGCCTGCAGTGTGTTAAAGACGTGTTGATTTTCTCTGACTTGGTGAGACCGCCCGTCCCTTGCAGTCTACTGATAAGTTTGTAACTAACAGAAACGTGCAGGAGCAACAAATTGGAAGCCACCACATCATTGACGTCCTCGACAATGTTAAGGAGGATGTCCAAAAGGGTCGCAAGGAGTTTGACCTCTACAAGGCCCAGAAGAACTGCCCCATCCCTCAGAAGTACTGCACAGCCGATATGAAGGGCGGCTGGGATCTCGACAAGTACAAGTTCCTCCATATGATCGAGCGCGCCTGGCAGATGCGCCCCCACCAGAGGTGGTACGTGTTTGCTGAAGCCGACAGCTACATCTTCTGGCCAAACTTGATCTGGTTCCTAAACAACAAGGTCAACGCAACCGAGACTCCATATGTCGGAAGCGTGGCCATGCTCAAGGGCACACCCTTTGCTCACGGAGGCAGCGGCTATGTCATTTACGGCGACACGGTCAGGAAGATGGTAGAGATTCCGGACCTGGCTCACAAGTACGACATGATGGCTACCCACGAATGCTGTGGCGACTATCTCATGGCGCTCGCTGTCAACGAGACTGGCAAGAAGGTCAGACAGGCTCATCCCATGTTTAACGGAGAGAAGCCCGTAACTCTGCCCTTTGGAAACAACCATTGGTGTGAGCCCCTCATCACCATGCATCACATGGACCCGGAGGAGGTCAGCTCGGTGTGGCAGTATGAGAAGACACGAGAGAAGACGGTATGTTGTGACCAAGCAATTATGGAGTGCGTGCGCTGACTTGTAACAAAGGGTCCTATCCAAATCAGGGAGATGTATGAAACATTCTTTGCTCCCAACCTCAAGGATAAGAGGGACGAGTGGGACAACTTGTCTGACGACACCTGTTTCATCGGACCCGAACCCGATGCTCAGGCCAAGGCCACGGACCGACAGAAGGGACGGCAGAGGAAGGAAGCTGAGAAGACGGCCGTGCAGCGACGTGCTCACCAGTCTGAGGAGCTCTGCTCCAAGGTCTGCGAGGCTGATGGACTCGACATCAATGAAGAGGAGTTCATGGGTCTCGAAAACGACGGACTTCGCGCCGCCCTCATCAGAAAGAAGTATGAGGAGCGCAGGAACGAGAAAGACTTCCATGGTGCCCGCAAGTGCTTCCAGTGGCGTTACCAGAAGGGCATCTGCTGTATCGCCAAGAGCTTCAAGCAGGGCAAGCCTCACAAGGAGGCCAAACCCGAGGACAAGGCCGTCAGCGGTTGGTTTGTCCAGGGCATCAACGACTGGATCACGGCAAAGGGCGAGTGTGAGCCCAAGTGGAAGATCCCCAGCTAAGCCAGATCAGACCTGATCTGATCTGACGGTACATAACGAACATTCCTACATAATCACTCCTTCGACTTGGATGTGGGAGTGTTGCTTTTTCAAAACGGCGTTTCGGTTATTTGGGTAACTTGTACACCAGGATAGAGTGAGGACATCTTGTGGGACGAGTCCTTTTTTACACATTTATTTCTATGTTTCTTCCGGTGTTTCGGATTGGGGCGGTCTTTGCCCAAGTGGCATGTTTAGGATCACAGCCAGGGTGGTTGGATTTTGCTTTGTTGTTGCCGTTGTTGTACAGACAGACGGGGAAGAGGTTATACCAGCATGATACACGTCAGGGCCTCGGGGATACACCATAAATCAGCATCAAGATTTCTTTCTAAAGATGAGGAGGAGGAATCACAAGAGAGTGTACAAGACAACGAGAATGGCAAAAAAAGATTACTTCATCTTGCTTCCTTTTTGCATTGTGACGCCATATCATATCACATACTTGATGAATGGCACTCGAGCGCTTTAAGCTTTATCTTCAGCGGGAAGACGTGCATTTAAACGATCCGTCCCGAAAGTGCCAGCGCTTGTCTACTGTAGGTTTGTCACTGCGATAAGCTTCTCTTCGTCAAAGACCCAGACCCCATGACGTTGCAACACCAAAGCGAGTTGCCCCATGCGTGGCATGGCCCCCTCTGTTATTGCATCATAGCTTTTACCAGGCCCAGTTTAGCCTATAAATCATTAACTTCTGATCACCCATTTTATCCACATGTTTTTATCTGTCGTGTTGTGCAAGGCAAGAAAAGGCAGCAGATTCTCTGGAATGTTGTGGCATTGTCATATTGCGTCATATTACCGGAGTAAGTTCTCCTTTTCCTCTCATGTGTTCCATCATGATCCCACCCATAAACCCTGGGATATCCATAATCCCCCCTGTTAGCCGCGCTCATAAATAAATAAAATAATAAAAAAGTTCCCAGTAGATGATGTGCTAATACATGGATTAATTAAACCCAGTCGAAAAGGAAAAAAGGTACGGCATGTGCGTCATTGCACTCCGTGGATATCTCAACACCTTCTTTTTTTGTTGCCCGATCTTCGCTCTCGTTTCGTCATGGTCTCTTTGTGTGTTCCCCCATCCATCGCTTTCTTCTGTATCCTTCTATCGTGTCTAGAATCATCTTGGGTCTAGATCTTTTCCTGTAGTGCAATCTTCTTTCCTCCGTGACGTCCGCATCGCGAAGGATTCTTGGGCGACTTCATGTAGCAGTAAGCCTTGGCATCCTCTCCGGCGGGCTTGCCAAACACCTCCTTGATGGAGCAGTATTCGTAGCCTTCGCCCATCCACTCCTTCAGGTGACGGTGAAGCTCGCAGCGGGAGATACCGCACTTCCTGCAGTAGACCTGTCCCTTGACGCGCATCTGCTCCATGGGGCCATCCTTGTGGCCGCTTCGCTCATGGCGATGGACAAGAGGGCCGGCCCCTCGCCATGCCCACTCCATGTCGTTGGGTCCCGAGTAGCGGCTGGAGAGAGGAACAGTTCCGTGCAGTCGTCGATGGATTTCGTAAAAGTTGGAGTTTGTGAGTCCGAAGCAAACGCTGTCGATGGGGTCGAGGTAGTCAAAGATGGTATAGTGAAGCTCTACGGGGAGGTCCAGCAATGTGTAATCCTTTGGTGGCTGGGGCTGAGTCTGAGGAACGGGCTCGTAGTCCATGACAGAGTACGAGCGGCGGGGAGGAGGCAGCTTGGGCCGACGAGGAAGCTCGGTCGTTTTGTCTTGGACCGGAGCTTCAGGCTCCTGATGCTGTTGGTGTTGGTATTGGTGATGCTGGTGATGTTGGTAGTGGTAGTGTTCCGTGGCAGGGAGGGGCCCATTTTCAGGAATAGACGCTTGCCGGTCAATTTGAGAAGAGCTCGATTGTCCGGGCTGCGAGGCGTCATGGTCGCCCTGGTAGTCGGTCATTGACCATCCTCGCCTGGGAACCCTCATCGCTCGCTTCTTGTTTAGTTCCTGCATGCGTCGGGCATGTTCCTCCCGGGACATTGACCCCGAAGAGTCTGTCCTGCCGAAACCAGGTCGCTTTGCAAGAGGGCCATCGATGCCCTCGTGCGCCGGGGTTCCGGCGGGGGAAAAGGCTGGGTCTGGAAGCACTTGAACCATGGTGGGTTGGTTGACTGGGGTGGTGTTGTTTATGTCAAGTCGAATTGATAGAGTGACGTGACCTGCAAATCCAGATTCGTGTATATCTCGAAGCTAGTAGTCGTTTGCAGGGGTTCAGTGTTGTTGAGATGTGTTTCAGGCTTGAGACGTAGACCGAGGTGGAAATGTGATCAAGCTGAGATTGGGTTGCTAGGTTACGTTGACAATGTTATACCGGCGTCTCTTGGTAGAATGTTGGTGAGGTGAATTCCTCACTAGCGCGTTCATGAGCAGTCGGGGGGGTATAAGCTGATGGCCGGTCGTTGATCAAAGCCAAAGCAAGGCTTGAGGAGTGGCGACCTGTGTGGGTTATAAAGAACTTGACGCCGATGGAGAGACGCCCAGGTCAGTCAGTCTCTGAGACAAGACAAGAGCCGGTCGGAATCCGAGGGCGGTGGATGCCGTGGGTGGTGTGATGGGTCCCGGGCCCATCGTGAGCCAATTCCAGATCTGTGATTCTGTCTCCAGGGGTTGGGTCCCTCGAGGCCAAGGCGTCCAAGGCTCCAAGAAAAGCCATGATAAGCTAACGCTAGCGTGAGGCACAGGACGAGATGTGTGCCGCCCACTCTTTCTGTGGCTCTCAGCCTCTCAAGCACGGTCCCCCTGTTGTCCATCTGACACTGCAAGCGTGGTGACGCCGAAGCCCGCACCGCGGTACCCAGGCTCGGGCCCTATTGCCGCGCATGCCGGGGCCTTGACTCGATCGACCCTTGAGTGACGGTGGCAAGACTCCAGAGAGCAACCCGGAGCAAACCCATGTTCAGGGACGAGGAACTCCGGAGCCGGTGGGCCTGGTGATCAGAGCTATCTGGATGACCTGCTTTGCAACAGCCTGAAATCGACTCCCCGGCCCGGGAAGCCATTATGGGCATGGGCATCGTATGACGGGAAGAAGCGAGGCCATATGGCGTCTTCCCCGGATGATTGTGATGTCGTGGCCGGTCATGTGGGGGAACATCCCTCCAAATCCAGTCTGACAGCCGTTTTCCAGAGCCTTTTCCAAGCTTCGGCTCCGTATCAAATTCACATACGTATTCGCCGGGCGTTTCCGTTCAATGACACAACACCAAGGCTCAGCCTGACAAGCAGTCGATCCGTCAGCAAGAGAGTGACACAATGCTCCGTTGTGCAACGGCGAGTCCCGATCTGCCTTCAGGTTCCCGAACGTTTCCACGGCCGTTGTCAACGACCAAAGCCGGCGCTCAACGTCATTGTGGAGGCCATGCAGAGTCCCCTCACCGCGCTCAGTGAAAGAAAGGGACGGCGAGCCCCGCCCAGAGCGGGCATGATCTCCAGTCAGGGTCGTCGTCCAGCGGGCTCAACTAGATGGTTTCCATCCCCCATCCTAGCAAGAGATCAACAAGGTGAGGGATGCTATCGACTATCTACCTGCGAGTCTGGGTCTGGGCTCGCTGTCAGTTGGAAGCACGCGCATAGGTTGGACCCTGAGCCAGGAGTGAAAACTCTGAGCACGAATCAGGTTGCACCCTCAGCCCAAACCTGGGGTTAGTCAGGTCATCGGTTTCTCCGACTTCTTTTCGGGAGTCCGAATTTAGACGCAGCGGCCTGGCCTTGCAGCGAGGCTTGCGGGACCAGTTAAGAAGGCTGTTGAGATGCCGTTCCGCTGCTCTGCTTTCTCGTCAACTCAACCATCCATCCGTCACACTGCTCTCGCCCACATGTCACCATCAACAAGCCATGCCATCCCGTCAACCGCTGCCGTTGTCGCATGTGCATATGCACGTTGCATCGACCGTGCCGAACCTAGCCTGGATTGCGCGTTGCACCTTTCTCTTCTCAAGCTGCCCCGCGACTCGGATCCGATGAGATAACGGGGTGAATGGGTCGAGACCCCCACGGGCACAGCCGTCCAACGCTTGAAGCAACTTGCATGATTCGAGATCCCTCAGAGAATCTGCAAGAGCATCAATGGTGGTGTCGATGTTTCCAAGTCTCCGTATATCGCCGCACGTGCAAGTGAAAGGGGGCACCTGCAGGCTGCTTCATGTAGGCGTGTAACCCGACGAACTGTCGGGACCAGACAAAGATGCGAGTCCTTGGTTCTCTTACAACTTGGCGGCGCCTCCATGCATCTGTCCTTGATTGTGGCATGTATATGCATCGCTGCGGCTCATGCGTGTTGTGCCAGGGCATGGCTTCAGCGGACTGACGCCCAATATGCAGCTGTGGTGGAGAGAGTCATGGGCGAAACAAGCGCCAAGCTTCGTCACCATCTGCTTTGTTGGCCGGTATGTGGCTCAAGGGGGGTAATGGAGGATGGGACAAGGAGAGAGAGGTATGTCGTCGTTCAGTTGTCAGTTGAAGCTTGGTTGCTATCTCGTGTTGGCGTCACGTGGGCCACATCTCCTGATGCTATGTGCCAAGCAACTACTCTGCTTATCGCGCCTTCCTTCCACCAATGAGCCCCAGATGAGAACTCGTGTATGGCTTCACGGGCGTCAATTCCCATGGCCTCATTCTACATGGATAGAGGCAGTCCGTCGCAAGATGGAATTGTTGCCATATGTCTACAATAGGTAGCTCCGCCAGATTGACCGCCTGTTGATGGCACAACCTCCTCATATGCAGCGGAGATGGCTTGCATCGGGGGCTTTTTGCGGAATACCGAGTTGGGCAGTGCCATCAGGCGTTCAAGATCCCGTTCCTCGTCGTGACATGCCGACGGATCAGCCACACTGTAACATCTAGGTGAAGATGGTGGGATGATAACAACAGCATGGCCTTCGTTGTCCGTGGGCGTCATGATTCTAATCAGGATAGCTATAGGATTCAGTGAGGAGATCCGACAAATTCCGTCAACAACCGTATGCGATGGAATCCGGGGCTGCCTAGTCATCGTTTGCTGCTGTGCTTGTACTGCTCCTCTTGAAACTGGGAACCAATAGGATCGACTGGGGCGCTCTGTTCTCGTGATCGCCTCACTTCAAGTGACAGGCTTTCCTGGGTAGGGTACGGTATCAGTGTGATTCTTTTCTTTATTGGCGGGCGTTGTATGATCTGATTCCCACAGCTTGGTTAGCTATGCATCCAACCCCGGACGACCTCAAAACGCCGTCTTGGCCATCGGGTACACTTACATGTGGTAGTGTAGATGATAGATGATATGCTACCTCTCCATGTAGGTTCGGGTGCTTCCCCTGTACCTGTGTTGTTGTGATGGAGGTCATACGCTTCTTCTGGTGCTACCTTACCGATCATCTAACCGAGGATCTGGATGTCGTTCCTTGGATGATACCCCACGCTGATAATATTCATGACACATTCGGAGTTACAGCACGCCAAGGCAGGACTCCTTCATGTGTAGGCAATGACGACTGGATCCATGTTCATGAGTGTCCATGTCCATGTCCATGATTCTTGTCTCGTGAGTGGCTATTGCGGGTGTAGTAACTCACAGCCTGTAAGATTATGGAAGGGATCATGGCGAGACCACGTGAGTTACCATACCCCGTGGATCTCTCACGGTAGAGTACCCAGTTGGCCCAAAGTCGTTAATCTCACGCCTACACGGTTACGGTTGTGTTGGTGTAGATGATGTTGACACTTCCCATCTCGGTGGAAGGGGGGAGCTGGAAGGGAGCAGCCATAGCAGCAAAGATCAAAATTCATAACACTAGCCACACTAAGGTTAACATCAACTGTAAAAAGACCCTAGCTCAAAATATGAAATCTGGATATCGATGTTGGAAGATTGTAAACCAAGCTGTCTTATACACTTGGAGACGGCTACCCTATACCATGGCATGAGACTCGGCGGACTTGAACTGTTGCCAATCTTTGGCAATCACATTGACGAGTGTGGTGAGTTTGACTTGAAACAATGTTCGATTCTTTACTGAAATCTGAAAATGGGAATCACGGTAGCTCTTGAGCTTGGTGGCCTAGTAGGCCAAAGGCTCTACTATCAGTACTCTTTAGCGGCCATCATGACACATACTGAAAGACCGATAGATAGCAGCGGCCTCAATATGTAGCAGAAATGGGCCTCCAGGCACGATTACAATGGGCAAGCGACCTACGGAGTAGGTTCATGATCGAGTCCATGGTCTTGTCATCTCCCCGTCACCCACATATTCCCAGGGGTCGGTGGATGCAAACAAGGGGGATCAGTCCTGATGGCTGTCTCATCTGCCATTGATCAACTGCAACATAAGATGAACCCTCCTAGTCCTCGAGCCAGGTAGTTCGAGCCAAGAAATGCACCGTCAAGGGTAGAGACACTTTATTATTCCGCCAGTTATGTCCTTCCGGTATCAATCTCAGGTAGTCCACTACACCGTTCAGAGAACACTGGCAGAAGCCAGCTACCTGGTTCGTATTATCAATTCCAGCACATTTGTACATCCAAGGCCTGCAAGAACACCAAAGTCGGTGGCAGATAGCTTAGCCGGAAGCTCGATCATACCCGTTGTATTCCCAATGTCACGCTTCCCAGGTTCCTCAACGCCATTGCTGGATCAGAGTGCCATCAACGCCCCGGGGGAAATGCGCGTAGTTCGGAGCAGATGGCGTTTCCAGACTGCTCAGTCGCCACGTCTGGAGCTCAGATGGCGATCCAGATGAGCATGACAACAACGTCCAGGCCCTTGCCCTCGCCGCCATCGTACTTGAAGGTCCACATGCCGTCCTTCTTCTCATCCCAGTACGCGCCGGTCGCGCTGTGCATTCCTCGTCGACCGACGTGGGGCTTGCCATCGGTGGCAGTGGCCTCGGAGCTGGTGGAAATGTGAGGCTCCTCAGCTTGGGTCTCGGTGCCTCCACGGGGCTTGTTAAGGGCGGATGTGGGGACGAGGTGCTGGACGATGGTGCTGTTGCAGGCGAACTTGAACGAGGGAGCAGAGGCGCCCTGGGGAGTCGACTCGGAAATGACGGCCTTCAGCACGGAGCTCTGGGAATGGGTTAGCGGACACGGCCAGGAGATGGTTGCGGGCGTGTTCCACTCACGATGATGGTCGAGTTCCATTGCTCAGTCTTTGCATGATCGTAGAACTCGGCGCTGCCGATGGCGCTGTTGCAGGCCTGCAAGAGTCGGTGTCAGTACGCGTGCTGATGATGATGGTTGCCATCGACATTGGCGGTAAGGAACGTGAGGGACAACGCACATCGGTAGCAATCTGCTTGAGGCGGTTGAAGGGAATAGGCTGGAAAGAGCTGTCAGCACAAGTCTGCACCGATAGAGGGTCGTTAACCTGATGCGCGTACAGGAGTGGCCATTTTGAAGTTTGAGGTAGGTGCGTAGTTGAGAGGGGGAGGTTTGGCGCTTGTGTTGATGGCGTGGTGGAGGAAAAGGATAAGGATAAGGAAAAGTAAGAGTCGGTAAACAAAACAGCGTCACAGCGTTCAGTTCGTCACGTCGTTAACAGAATAATCCGGGCTTAACAAGCACAAACCACCAGTTAGCATCATAAACACGTAGGTATCAAATTTCTTCTACATCATGCACAAGAGACGATGCAATACTTTACTCACGTGCAGCTCCAACGCGCCCGTTGCTCGACGTGCAGCGCAGCGCAGTTGATAAATAATCTGCTGTCGTTGTTTGGATTCCCACGTACCTGGATTGTCTTTCCCTTTCGGGCATTCTGCCGGAAGCGCATTCCGCCCAGGCGACGCGATCTGAGGGTGTGCACGTGACCCTTGCATATGGCCGCCAACCAATCGGCCCACGTGCCCTTCCCTTGCGGGTCCTGCGAAGCAAGGAAGTGGGGCCTTTCCTCCTCCCTTGACCGAGCCACTGTCGTAACGAGCATCTTCTGAGACGCTGAAGCTTTCCTCTTGGACTTCACAACCCAACCTTGTTTTTGAATCCCCTCAGACCTTTGCGAAAGTGCTCGAGGCGCCAATTGCTTACATCAGAGATAGCCGCGCTCTCAATTGACGGCAGTATTAATAATTATTCAAGCGCAGTCTTGACCCAGCAACAACCATCAGCTATAGCTTAACACCTCCCAACCACCTTGGACGACCTTATCGCGGAACTTCACCATGTCTTCTCAGCCTCTTCTCCAGACCACTCCTGGTACGAACACCCATCGCCATAGCTTCTTGGGCCTCTCGAGAAATTTCCGCACCTGTGCCGCGCATTTCTAATACTGTCGATAGGCAAGCGCATCGCCCTGCCGACCCGCGTCGAGCCCAAGGTCTTCTTTGCCAACGAGCGAACCTTCCTGTCATGGCTCAACTTCACCGTTATCCTTGGCGCCCTGGCCATTGGTATGCTCAACTTTGGTGACCGCGTCGCCTTCATTTCGGCGTTCCTCTTCACCGGCGTCGCCATGTTGACCATGCTGTACGCCTTGGTGACATACCACTGGCGAGCCAAGTCTATACGAATGAGGGGCCAGGCCGGCTTCGACGACCGCTTCGGTCCTACTGTTCTGGCCATTATCCTGCTCTTGGCCGTCATTGTCAACTTTGTCCTCCGAATCACCGACCAGCCCAGCAAGCATGGTAACAACTAAGTCGGGGATAGCGAGAGCAGAGGCAACAAGGCAGCATGGAGGGCTGTAGAGGAAACGATCGAGGAAGGGAGGGGCCGAATAGGGTTGAATAGATTCTTTGGAGGACTGTTGGTGAATTTGGCGTTTAAGCCGGTGGTCTAGTTTGGGTACTGGGTTGGATCGTAGGACCGAATCAATACAAGTAAAAAGTTAGGATACTAGATCCTCTTGGGTATCTCGTACAAACATGTGTGGCATTTCCATAACCATGCCGAATCCTTGCCTCCAGACGCCGAGTAAAATTCATGTTCCCTCCAATTGAGTCGCCCCAATGTTCAACTATCCGAAGTCGTTGACCGAGAAGTGTGGATATTTACGCCTGTTTTTGCGCGCTAGACTGGATAGTGATTCCCTTTTTCGACTTGAGCTCCATTATGGGCGCGATCGAGAGAAAGACCCGCAGGGATTTGACCGAGCGTGTCGAGGGACGGGGCAGCACGGCATCTTCAAACCGGCTGTGCATGACCTCGAAGTCGTCGCTGTCGGAATCGTCGCTTTGCTCCGCGCCCTTTTCAAGTACCGTTTCCTCGACCAGGTCTCGCTTCTTTGGCTTCTCCGGCAAGTCGAAAAGTTGATTGTATTGGTAGTATGCCTTGCCCTCCTCGCCTAGGACCTTTTTGCATTTTTCCACCACCGTGATGAGCTTGCAGACGTCTGCGGTTCGCGCGTGCAGCATCACCAGTCGCGGTCGTTCGCTTTCTTCAAGTAGGTGACGAAGGACGGATGTAACGCGCTTGATGATCTTGGTGGACGAAATGACGGAGGCGGCGAGGACTTCGTGCTTGGATCTGAGCTCAGCGAGTATGGCTTCGTGGGGAGCTATGAGGGCCGATGTTGGCGATTGTGGAGCCTGGTTCCGGGCTCGCTTTTGAGGACCGACATCCTTAGAAATGGTTGCATCTGGCTTCCTCTTGCCAATGCCATGTCTTGGGGCGGACATGGTTGTGTGGGAGGGAATTGGATGAAGGAGATTCGATTCTCGAGGATGAATGAAAGTGGCGGGCGGAAAAGTTGCGGTCCGTGAGTCTGGAGTCTGGCTTGGCGGCGACGAAAGACTGCGTCTGCCAACTTGAGGGCTCCGATCACGAACGGGGCTCAGAGAGATCCCGGGTTCGAGTTTTCGGGATAACTGCCTATAGGGCGTGCTTAGCTCAATTAAGCACCGGTTCTAGCAGGAAATACAAAAATCAATTATCATGGGTGCATACTGGCATCCATGATGGAGCTTTGCTTCGGTGAGGAAACCCACCCAGACTCGGCCAAACGAAATCTACTGCAAGCTGCCTTACGTAAGCACCCGACAACCCCAGCAACCTCCCAACGTCTCTCAAGTGTAAGTTGGAATCGAGTATAGGTTCCGGTAACTGACTAAAAACAAAGTCTTGCCGTACGATTCTTGGACTAAGCTGTGCTTGAAACAAAAGACGTTGCAGGAGGTATTAACTATCCTGCTTAAGTCTATATGCTAAATACATCTCTTCAGTACAGGCTGTGATATATGATAAACTACCCCCGGCGTTTTCCTCTTTCGCAGTTAGCATAGCAACATACGGGGACACCGGACTGTTCATCTTTTATCGCCCCCTGCAAATTGTCGCACAGTACATACTTGCGTTGCCTTTCCTGGGACCGCCTCTAGATTGGCGCATCCTTTCTCTCTAATGCGAAAGGGAGGCTTCGCCCCTCTTTGAGGTGATGGATATCGCATCGTTGCGGAATGGAGGGATACTCAAACTCTGTAGTCCTTCTAGATCGGCTCGATCATTCGATAGGAATTCCCTGATACTCATCATACCCGAGCGCGAGGTTCATGTTCTCTGATTATAGTTGTTAGCCAAAATAGAAATGCTATCGTTCATCAAAGAGACTTACGCAAGCATTGCGTGGCAGCGCCCTTGTTGAGGTTGTCAATCGTGGCACAACTATCCAATATTAACCGAAGCACCTTCAAGGATCAAACCCATAGATGGGATACTTACACAACGACACGCTTTCCGGTCTTGTCAACGGCGAAGCCTCCAATCTCAACTCCGTGCTTGTTCTGAATCGACTTCACAAGCGGGGCTTCACCAACAACCTTTACAAGCTTTTCACCAGCATATCGGTCTTGATAGATCTGACGGATATCTCGAGAAGTCAACGTCTTGTTCAAGGGGATATTGACGGTCAGGTGAATGCCGCGGAACCAGGAGGCGCTAAATTGTTGTCAGTCTCGAGACATAAAGAGGGAAAAGAGACATGACATACACATGCGGAATAAATGATGTCGGCACACCAAGGTGATGGCTGATCTCTCGCTCATGCACATGCCCAGTCAAGCTGTCTGTCGAATGTTAGCTTCCTATTTGCTTGTAACTGAATTCTGAGTTCTTACAAGGAATAAGATTATCATGGAGAAGCTTGACGTCGTTCTTTGGGGAAGGCTTCGTGCCAGCTCCGCTATAACCCGAAGCTCCAAAGACCGTTGGCATGCCTCCCAAATGTTCCAGAATGGGCGACAAGGCCAATTGCGACCCTGTCGCATAGCACCCAGGGTTGCTGATGCGAGTTGATTGAGCAATCTTGCTTCGTTGCACCAGTTCAGGCAGGCCGTAAGCCCAAGTGCCATCAAAACGATAGTCGGCGGAAAGATCAACGATCAAGTTCGAACTCTGACCGAGAGCCTCCACGAACGGCTGACAGACACCGTTGGGAAGCGCCATAACCCAGCAGTCGACCTTGCCGTCTTGGTCCAGTTGGGCTACTTCCTCAGGGGAGAGGTTCTCATAGATGATCTTCCGCTTGCTGTATCCTTTGAGCTCCTGGCCGCAGAGTTCCCGAGAGGATACATGTCGAAGGTCCATATTGGGGTGCTCGTTGAGAAGATCAATCAGGGCTTGGCCTGTGTAGCCGCGGGCTCCAATGAGGCCAACCCGGGATGGTACATCGTTGGAAGCATTCTTTTTACCCAATGGCGGATTCGGGTTTGTGTTGATAGCATATGACAGAAGCCCTGTAGAAGAGAGAAAACGGCCCTGGGAGATGTAGGTGTTTCCCGAGGTCGCTTGGGGGGCAATGCGGCGGGCGCTGATGCGCACCGCCCCAGAAGTAGCAGAGAACATAGTTCTATCAAAGGCGATCTCAATTGACCAGTGGGTTAGTAAAACAGGTTGAATGGACGCTCTGTACTACACGGGTTGTTCTGTGTACGATGTTGTTAATAGCTTGAGAGCGTGGATAATTTTTGGGTGGGGCTTGGGGGGAGGGTTGTGACTGGCTACATAGCCAGCCGAAGTCGGTCGTCTTACGGGAGGATGTTAAATGGACTGTTGTAAGGGAATCTTGACTACACAGAATAGATCATCAGTTAAATAACTGGCTATTGCGTGTGTTAGGAGGCGAGTGGAAACTCTTCCTGCTCTCTTCATCAATAACAAGGAGACCATTTCGATGTATTTATCTCAATGGGTTAGGTAAGTTGCTCTCTACTAACAATAGTATAAGGTGGTATCGTCTAGTGCTACGCTACGAATAAAAAGAAGAACGACGGCCGAACATCGCATTTGGCCTTGATGCACTGCTTTCACTAATGCTCACCTGGCAGGCATGGATCCATCTCAAGGTCCAATCTGATATTGATTCTCTTCCAAGTATGAGGCTCTGAATGAGTGCACGTGGGACCCAAGCCACGGTCATGTGACTTGGGCCTGAAATTGGGACAGGGTGATTGTGGCTGCTGCATGTCTCGGCGCTAGTGGCTCGGAATCCTGAGCATGCCTCAGCCTGAGTCGATGAGGACGAAGCATATCATGGCGCGCATGACTCTTGGCTTCGGTCCCGGACCCGACTAACTTGAGATATGATCACTTCATTCCTCCTGTCCGTGACTGGGCTTTCCTCTGTCACCGGTCCTGCAAAAACTCGTCCTCTCGCAACCGATCTGAGCTATCTTCTACGTATGTCATGTATGACGACTTGGGCGAGAATCAGTGGGGCGGGGAGTGGTTCCGCTGGAAGCATTTCAGCCCAGCTCAGATGGAAGCTCCCCCTTGGGCTTGCATGTCGTAGCTTGGACGAGAGTTGATGTGCTGAGGCTAAGATGCCTCCCGGTTCGTTCCCCGGGTGTTAGCCACTGTACCTCACCTGCGACACATGGTCTATCAGTGATAGTGAGATACGAAACAGGCCAGATGTTAGTGCCCAGGTCGAGAGCAAAGGAGCTTGGGCCTCGAGAGGCTTGCTGCCTTTAGGGCGCCCAGCTGGATGCCACGCTTCAGAAGGATTGGAGATGAGAGCCTGGCGTCTTGTTAAGGTACTGTACCGCATTAACAACTTGACCTTGGTCCAGGGCCAAGTGGGCCAAGCCTTGAGCTGGTTGGAAGTGGCTGCAGCAACTCGGAGTGGGAGCCCCACGTCCCACACATCCATTCTATCTCAGCTACGTCTGAGATGGTTGCACTGTCAGACGTACCTCGTCCCTGAGTCCAACAAGAGGAAGGATTGACAAGCAGGAAGAAACATGTGATGGCAGCATCGAAGCGTGAGACAAATTGGAAGCGAGGTTGGTGTCAGACGGGAGAGTAGAGGCGAGGCACACCGAGATGTTTCTCGTTGTTGTTGAGCACAACTTATCATCTTAGGTACAGCACTGTAGATTAGCCAAATCAGAGCCATGGTGGAATGGGTTGAATTGGTGACATGGATCTGGTCCCGCACCTCCTCCTCTGTTTATGCTTTTACATCCACGTTTTAGAGGGAAACATGGTTTGCCGGAAGTCATTGGGTCATGGCAAAAAGGCGCCAGAGACGGCGCATCCTACTCTTGTGAGCACCCTCACGGCAGGCGACTGACTCTTGTCTGAGACTAGAAAAAAAAAAAAAAAACATAGCTCTCACGTCCTCATTTCGCATCCGTGAGAGTCGCACTTTTGATATGGATGCCATGGATGAGATGGGCGCACGGGCTCGGAGCAAGTCGCCGATAAGCTGGATCCATTCATTAGTTAACGGATCTCCTGCCGTATCCTTGACGGCATTTGGCACCCGTTAGTTATCGACCTGTAAGCAGGGGAACGGTGGTGGCACACCCCTGCTCATCTAGGACTCGTGCGCTGTAAGCAGGCGACCTGCGAGATTCGTTACCGTGAATATCGGCATTGATGGGAACATTAACCGGTCGGGCAGGCTGCTGGCTGCCCACTGCGCCTCGGCAAACAGGAAAGGCGCTGATAAGGTGATAATGGATGGATGCCTGCCTTGCCTTGATGCTGTTGCCCCGGCGGGTGCCAACTGCGAGACGAGTGCCACTCTCGCCTCATGTTCATGGAATGCGCTGGAGCGACGACATCCTTGACCCTCTCGGGATTGGTCCGTCGCAGCGTGTTCCAGTATCAAGAAGTGGGTGCTGGGGCCTTCTGGGGAGGACTCTCCCTCTGCCAGGCCGCTGACGGGATGCGGACCTGGATGGCTGCCCTGCTCTGGAGCCTGGTCTCCCCGTTCGTAATTCATGGATGGTGTGCTAGAGTGGATGCTCCCAAGCTTGGCTGGTGGTCCACCCCCCCAAAACAACAAATCTCCCCCCCGGCGCGCCCGCCAACAGCCTGCCAGCCTCTACCTCTAGCCTGCCAGCGCCCCCGAGCTTGCTTTAGCCCGCCCGCCGGTCGGCCCAACAGGCTTCGCCTCAGGTCTGCGTTTCGTCAATCAATCACTCAATCAGGTCAATCACTCAATCAATCAGGGAGCGAAACCCAGCACCGAGCGTCACCCTCTCACGTTGCAAGTGCCACTTGCTTCCCCTTCCCCTTTGCTTTCCCTTCCTGAGCCTGGGTTTGACTTTATCCCGTCCTCCTTGACGCGGCGTCCGTCAGTCAGACTGCAATCCACCTCGCTCGCTCCCTCCTTCCTTCAAACCCCCCTCGACGCACCTTCCCCCCTCCCCGTCTCGACTTCCCTTTCGCACCTTCCTTTGTGCTTGCACCCCCATTTCCTCTCTCCCTTCGCTGCCTCTCTCTCTTCCCTCTTACACGCTCCCTCATCTCTCTCGTACACACACTCTCCCTCTCTGCAAAAAAGACTGCTCTGTTGGCTGTCGCCCAGAGATTCACGAGTCGAGGCTTTTGTTAGCGCTCGATAACTTCTTCTTTCCCTCTCTTCTGCCTCATCTCTTCGACTTGAGCCCTTGTCGCTGCTGTCGCTGGCTGACCCGAACTCCCCCAATTCTGGCCTGTTTTGAGGGGCCACATCATCACCCCCTTTGCCTGGCGCGCCCGCGCCCGACTCCGATCGTCCGACCTGCAAGCAAGCCTGGTTACGTCAGCCCTGCCTGCGCCACCTCTTCACCAACCTCAGGCTCCACTGTGGTAATCCTCACCAACTTTCACACCCGTCTCGTCGGCGCCTGTGGCCGTGCGCTCGCTGCCTGTCACATTGCCTCAAAACCTCGTTGCGAACCGCATTCGCAACTCCTCTGTCCTCTTCCCCTTGACACCTCGTCAAGGTCTGCTCATGTTTCGATTCTGGGCATCCGAACCTCGGGGAAGTGACAAGACGCTCCAGGCGCCACAGCCGATCGTGGATCTTGTAAAACCACTCCAGCCGCATCTGCTCCCCGGCAACACCACGACGATAGCATCGTCCACCGTGCAGCCGCCCAAACGGAGGCGGCAGAGCTGCGACGGCTCAGATGCGTCGCCCGATCTGGCCGCGCCTGCCAAGCGCTTGAAAACCGATGCCGACCCTAGTCAAGGTGTTCCGTCGGCATGCGACTCGACATCTGAGCCCATCCCTGCGACCCCTGATCTGGAGAGTGCCCGGGACGAGATCCGCCACCAGTTCGGCCTTGAGATTCTACTAAAGCATGATGAGTTGAGGCTCATTAACCAGGAACTCGCCAAGTGCCAAGTCGCGCTGGAACAGCTGCGTCGCTGCCATCTCATTCCGTATCCTGTGAATTGTCCGACTCCCGAGGAGATGCTCAAAGTCAGTGCCGGGAAAGGCCCTGCTATACAATCTCGCCCTGGAGAAGCGGTACCCAGATGGGCGCCTCCATTTGGTGTTGTCGACGGTCCATACGCCAGACACTATGCCAAGTGGCTTATTCCTGACCCTTCCTTCGACGGCATGCAACCTGAGTGGCAGTTCACACCGGAAGCTGCTCGTGCAAGAGCTTCATTCACCGAAGGACGCACGACAAGGAATGGCTTCACCGAATCTGGAAGCTCATTCAAGGGTCGCTCCGCTCGTGGGGTTGCTGGCCAGAAGCTGCAATCCTTGTCGAGTGGTTATCCCCAACCGAAGGACAAGGCTGGTCCATGTATCCTGAAGCGAGCCGATGGTAAGACAGTCAAGCTGGTTTGCTTGGATTGTAACCGTGAGAACTTCTCAAGCACGCAGGGCTTCATCAACCACTGTCGCATCGCTCACAAACGCGACTTTAAGAGCCATGAAGAAGCAGCTGTTCACAGTGGGCATCCTATCGAGGTGACGGAAGGAGGTGGAGTTGTAGGAGAAGAAAAGGCTCCGGCGCCCGCGGCACCGAGCTCGACCTCTGCCTCTGTGCATCCTCTCGCCCGACCCGACATGACTGAGCAGCAAGCCTATGTTGCACTTCAGTCGAGGATCTCGGAATCCCTCAAGCTCTACCATCAAGGCAAGCTGCCTGGTGTGACTAGCATTCCTTCTCTGTCCAGCGAGGCTCCCGGTCGTAAAGATAAGAAGGCGGCTTCTCTGGAGGGAGCTCCAGATATGCCTCACCTCTCTCGTCTCCTACAAAGTCGGAAGTTCGACGGCAACCTGCGTGAATTGGCCGCAGACGCAAAGACCAAGATGCCACTGGACGACTTCGCTTCTGGGGAAGAATCAGAGATGACTGAGACCCCTATTGAAGGCCATGTTGGAAAGGATTCAGTCGTGCGGACACCTGTCGTTATGCGTGTGCCTGCTAAGGCCACACAACATCCAACCATGGTGAACACGTCAGCTCGTCCTGCGAGCAGCAAAGGTCGTGTCCCTCCGATTGCTTTCAAGACGCAGGCGAACTTGGGCTCCGATCTCGGACCGAAGCACGAGCTCTCAGACGAAGATTTGGATATGGAGGATGCTGATATGAGTCCTCACACCATGGTCAGCAACAACGCGCCCTCCCTGGTCAGTGACGACGGAGAGTACGACGATACAGACGACGGCTCCTCTGTCTCTGGCGCCAGCGACAACCTGGAAACCGAGTCGGTCTCTGATGTGGCTGAGATCACACTGGACGATGACCAAGACCCTCGATCACTGCGTCGGGGTTCAAGCGGCGTGTCTGGTGCTGTTAGGCTTGGCAAGGACGATCCTAAACATGTCACCCTGATGACTCCCGTCAAGAACAACACCGCCCGGGACCGACGTCGCAAAGTCTAGGCTGACTTGAAAACTCTGGAAAACGAGGTTCACATGGCGTTCTCAACTCGCAAGCACGCGCACACCACCCACACACGGTTATTATTGCCACGCACAAATACCCAAAAACTTATTGGATTCACCTCTCTTCTTGAACCACCACCTTTCAACCATATTCTTTTATTCGACACTTTATGATGACATCCTGGGGACTGAAAGCTGGAGCAAGGACGGCTGCCTGGTTTCAGTACGTCCAGGAACGAAAAATACGGGGGGACTGAGGCGCCATGCGGGTTTACCGAATTTGAGAGACGTTTTGTTATTGTTTTGATTCCGTTTAGAGATGCATGATTATTACACTTCGGCGCTAGGGGAGATGGGGGATTCCTGAGATTGGGGTTCTGTGTTTTTTGCTTGGTTCTCAATTCCGTTTCGCAGCTGCTGCTTTGCTCAACGACATGGCTCCCCCAGAAGAAGGTGGACGTCTGCTGTATGATGATGGGGTTAAGTTAAGAGAGCCCTCAGGTCACCTTATTTGTATCATAGTATTTGAGGTGGCTCGTGGGTAGGCTGAATACGAAAGACAAGAGAAGCTCAATATTGAGCAACAGGTGAAACAGAGACCCAAGGCCTCGTGAATGTTTGTGATGGTGGTGATGAAGGGCACGGCCATGCTCGGCCATGCTCAGGCCGTTGAAGGAGCCGAGGGAGGGTGCATGATCGTCAGTGGCGTTACTTCAGGGGGTAAAGCTTGGGCTTAGCTACAGTAGCTGCTGCACATTAGCTGCGTTCCTGGGCAATTGACTTTGGGGTCCGTTTTTGAGTTCAAGAATCGGATCTCAGTATCCGTTCAAGTGCATGATACAGTAGATGGCTTCAAATCCAATGTTTATTAATGAATTAGCGTGTAATATATTTACTCTAAAAATCCCAAGATGTACGCGCTTTTGACCCAAGCTTTGAACCAGCTGAAACTCCACCAATTGACGCGACCGAGCGAGCTATCTTAGTTTGTCCCTTAGAGCATAGCAGCAACAACACCAGCAACGGCGAGGAGGACCCCACCGGTGTTGCGGGCAAGGTCGGCAGCGTTGTTGGTGCTCTCGGGGCTGGAGGACTCGGTGGAGGAAGCAGTCTCCTCAGAGGAGCCGGCACCGGTGGCAGTGGCCTCGGCGGTACCGGTGCTCTCGGTCTCGGCGGTGGCCGTCTTGGTGGTCTTGGTTCGGGTGCCGTAGAGTGAGGCCTGCTGGCAGTAGATCTGGACCTGGCTCTGGGCGCTGGAGGCACGGGAGTCATCAGGGCAGTTGTTGAAGCAGCTGTGCAGCGTCATGTTAGTCTGGACGGTGATGCGGAGGAAAGTTTCAGGGGTATTTCTTACGTGGCGATGGCCTCGTAGGCGGCGCAGAGGCAGTCCCAATCGTCACCCTTGCAGTCCTCGGCCTGTGAAGGATACTGTTAGTGTGCTGTGCGTGTAACTCGTTCTAGGGGGCCCATCGTACCTTGGCGTTCTCGGTCTCGAGGCATCGCTTCACAATGTACTCGGCCTCGCACTCGGAAGAAGCAGAAGGAGCGGCAGCGGTCTCGGCGACCGTCTCGGAAGACTGGGCGGAGGCGCCGGCAGCGGCGAGGAGGGCGAGGGACCAGACGAACTTCATGTTGACGGTTGTGGTTGGTTTGTTGATTAAGGGATTAGAGGCGTTGGTGAAGATGTATGGGAGAAGGCTGGAGAAGAATGGAATGAAGTCGAGAGAGATGGATCTGGGGAGAAAGTAAAGGGAGACGGGGGTGGGAGGTCAAGTTGTAATTATACCAGGACGGAGCGAGGGCACGCACGGGGACGGGATGGGGGATATTAGCAACAGGGACTTGTTTTAGCATCTTGACTCTAGTTGGGCCAGTTATGCAGCAGCGGGCGAGTTTGCCGTGCCACCCCCGGGAAACGGCCCATGGGATGGACGGATGGGTTGCAGGGGGCTTGGTGGTCAAGTCAGGGACCGGCCAGCCAGTGGAAGTCTGGATTGTTGAACCTCTGTGTGAATCTGGCGGGCTGAGATCAAAGGGGGCGGCGCCAGATGCAAGTTGCCGTTTATTGGTGGTTTGAGGCTTGAGCGTGGCTTGTTTATTATTTGTTTTTTTTTCTTGTGTTTTCTTTTATTTGCCTACATTCTTTAGCCGTGATTAAACAGACTTGATAGCATAAACGGGTGTTTCGAGAGTGAAAATCTGGTGAGTTTACACAAAGTGGACAATGTCTCCATCCACCATCACAAAGCATGTTCGTATAAAAACAAAAGGTTGCACTATTATCGAGGCTGCAGCTAGGATGCGTCGCAGTAACAGTGCATTGCATTAGCCTGCGTTCCATTTTTTTGGTCCGGGAGGCGCGACAACTCAGGTGGGTATCCATTCTTTTGTTGGTCCCCCGGCTCGTCGCGTCCCCTGATAATACCGTGCTCACTCAATGTGAAAAGATTCATGGATCTTTTCCTTGAGAGAGCGGGTCGACGACTGGCCACTGGCCCCATCCAGAACCTGGTGATGTGATGGGATGGGACCCTGCGTGGTCCGACGAGCGTTGCAATCACGGGGAAGAGGCTAAATCAGCTAATCTCTCCTCTCCTCTCGTGGTGGTCCAAGTGTTGAGTCTACCGTCTCTGGGAGATGATGATGATGTGAGAACCCAGGACGTGGCTGAAGCTGAAAAGCATCACACAGAGAGAGAAAAAAGAAGATTACCATGGCACCCTGTATCACGCTGCCGTGTCTGGCCGGTCATGGATCCATCCATTTGCTGTCCCGTGCAGTGTGGAAAAGGCTTGGGGTTCCTTTGGTGGAACATTGTTGACTGATCGACCGGGCGGTTTCGCGCAGACGCGGGCCAAAAGCCAAATCTTTCTGTTGTCTGTGTTACAGTCAAAGTATCCTGCATCACCATCTTGGTTGCCTCGGAGGCCAACTTCGTATTGACAGATCCTGCGGCTCATGCACCCGTCAATCGAATCGAATGTGGAGGGTGGCCAACAACAAACCGGCAGCGTGACAGCCAAGCCAACCTCTCTCATCGTATCCAAATAAAGTACAGGCCATAGCCCGGCTTACAGAACACTGGAGCCGCGGCAACGGCGTTCCCTCCCCCAAAGGCATCACTTCCATCACGTCGGAGTCGGTGGCGGTAGTGTGCTGTAGATCTAGCCAGATGACGACGCCTTTTTCTTCTGCTGCATCTGGTATTGGTTCATGGCTCCCGTCGCCGGCGCAACTTGGGCCGCCCAGAATGAACCCGCAGGTCGTGATGCATCATATTGGTGATGTGGTGTGTAAACATCCATCTGCATCGGGTTGTGCCACCGATGCCTCATGCAGCTGAAAGAGGTATGGTGACACCAAGACAGTGGACGGAAGAGGTCTAGACAAAAGCATTACCAGCAGATACCATCAACAGAGACGTTTCATCACCACAGTACATCATGAAGCCGTGTTGAACTGACGTGATCAGGCATAGTATAGGATAGGTAGGTGAGGACATGATCGGGAACGGTCCCGATTCTAGGTTAGGTGAGTAGGTAGGTAGCCTAACGGTTCGCATCATGATGCCTAATCCTCCACTATCCACCAGGCAGCTACTTTTCACGCAGGCAGACAGGAAAGATTTGATACATAACTGTTAGCAAAATAGGATAGAGAATAGCTATTTTTACCATCGGGCTTGCAGTGTCTTGTCTGCTTTACCCAAGTCCGTGTCAGGGAGCTTCAAGCTGTGACGAAGAGTGCCCCGCAGTAGCTAAGAACCTGCCCCTCCAAACCAAGCAAACTCCCCACGTTTCACAATAACCACCAACACCACCTAAACAACAAGACGCTGACGACATCCCCTAACCCACTCCAACACTCACGCATCTGCATACTGTCTTTCTTCTGCAACCATACTCCCCGTATCCCGCCGCAACCGCCGCTGCCGTCATGGCTTCTCCCTCAATCACCCTCGACCGCATCCTCGCCGCTGTTCCCGTCACCAACCGTGGCCAGCCAACTCAGCTCTCGACCGACTCCAAGGGTCAACGGATAGCTTATCCCGTAAGCTCAATCTATATCCAGCTGGTCTACGACTATGAGATTTGTCGCTGACTGCTCCTCTTCGCCCATCTAGTGCGCCAAGTCCATCTTTGTCCGCTCCATCGACGACCCTTCAGACTGTCAAGAGTACACCGGCCACACCGCCCCGACCACCGTCGCTAGATTTTCTCCCAATGGCTTCAAGGTTGCCAGCGGTGATGCCACTGGCGTGCTCAAGGTGTGGGAGCCCGCGTCCATCGATAGCACAAGGGGAGAGTACGGCATCATCTCGGGCCGCCTAAATGACATTGCCTGGGACGGCGAGTCGCAGCGTGTCATTGCTGTTGGTGATGGTCGCGAGCAGTTTGGACGCTGCATCACCGCTGACAGTGGAAACTCTGTCGGTGAGATCATTGGTCACTCCAAGTCCGTCAATGCCGTTGCTATGAAGCCCCAGCGACCATTCCGTGCTGCCACCGTTGGCGACGATGGCAACATGGTCTTCTACCACGGAGCCCCATACAAGTTCAACAACAAGAGTGCTCAGCACACTGGCTTCGTTCTCGGCGCTGCCTACTCCCCCGACGGAACTACCCTGGTCACTGTTGGAGCCGACAAGCGGATACAGCTCTACGACGGCAAGACGGGTGAGCCTACCAAGGAGATTGGTCAGGGTGAGCACACAGGAAGCATCTTTTCTGTGTCATGGTCGCAGGATAGCAAGAAGTTCGTGACGGCCAGTGCCGACCAGACCGTCAAGCTGTGGGATGTTGAGGCGGGCAGCGTCATCCAGAGCTGGAAGTTTGGTGAGGATGCCAGTGTTGGTGACCAGCAAGTCGGTGTCGTCTTTGTCCACGGCCGGACTGATGGACTTATTATCAGCCTGAACCTTGAGGGTCACCTCACATATCTTGCCGAGGGCAAGTCGGAACCAATTCGGGTTGTCTATGGCCACAGCAAGAGCATCACTGCCCTGGCCAGTGGGTCTAACGGCCGGGGCTCTGATATTTGGTCTGGCAGTGTCGATGGCCGGGTATACCATTGGGACGTCAAGTCAGGCATTGCGAGTGTGGTTGATGGCCAGACACATACAAACCAAGTCGCCCAGGTTGCGACCATTGATGGCAAGGCTTTCAGTGCTGGTTGGGATGATACCCTGCGAATCGTTGACGAGTCAGCCAAGACGTTCCTGGGAACTTCGGTCAAGCTGCCGGCGCAGCCAAAGGGCGTGAGTGCGTCCAACGGTCTCGTTTACGTCGCAACCTACTCTGGTGTTTCGGTCTACTCTGGCGAGAAGCTGGTGAAGGAGCAGAGCTTGGACTTCACCCCGGGTGCCATCGCGGCATCTGGCTCCCTGGTTGCCATTGGAGCTGACCAAAACTCGGTGCGCATCTACACAGCTGGATCTGGTGGTGCACTTGAGCCGGTCAAGACCCTGACCAACCCTACTGGAACCATTACTGCCCTGGCCTTCTCCAAGGACGGCTCTCATCTGGCTGCCGGAAACAGCGTTGGCAAGATTTATGTCTACAACAGTGATAGCTGGGACCTCGTGACGGACCGCTGGTCGGCCCACACTGCGAGGGTGACCTCCATCGCCTGGGACGACACGGGTGCCTATGCCGCGAGCGGTAGTCTCGACACCAACATCTTTGTTTGGTGCCTGGAGAAGAGGAACCAGGGAAAGCGAATCAAGGCTGCCAATGCTCACAAGGATGGCGTCAACGGTGTTACCTGGGTCGAGGGCGGCAGGCTTGCCAGTGCTGGAGGAGATGCAAACGTGAAGATCTGGAACGTCCAGAATTTGCCTTGAGGTCTATAAACCCCTAGACTAGATCGCTTGACTTCCATGAGCAGAGGGAAGCCGGAGTTAACTTGAGATGAATATAGCTTTTGATAAAGATCCGTTTTAGGGGTAACGCCCCAACTCCAAAAACATGCCACCCAGAGAGTATATATATAAACATACTGGCCGCCTTCGCCGTGCTGCACTTTAGATGCCGAGAATGCGTCTCAAAAGCCAAAACGCCTAGTCGTGAGCCATGGTCGCATTTTGTTCCTTGGCGACCTCATGAGGGGCAAGATCCCAGAGACGCCGTCTGTCGTTTCCCGCCGACGGCACCTTGTTGGGGGGCCAGCGAGCCTTGTTGTCCTCCCACAGGAGCTCCACCTTATGCATTGCTTCCTGTAGATCGTCCACACTGTTTTATTGTAAGGTGATGTTTGTTCTGAGGGGCTAGACGGAAGCGTTTGCATACCTGCCAGTGCTCATGATGGCATACCCCTCCTTTGACAGATGCTTTGCCATCTCGGTTTGGTGATCATTCAAGAGCTGCGTATTGGGCACCACGATGATGGGAAGTCCCAGCTTCCAGGCGTCAAGGATAGTTCCAGTTCCTAAGATTGTGAGTTGCCACATTCCCAATATCAACAACGCCTGTGAAACGTACCCGCATGTGAGATGACGAGACCAAGCTGCCGCTTCCCGTCTAGAGGCTTGCACAGCGTCATCTCCTCTTTCATGAGATTTTTTCTCATGTCAAAGATGTCAATATTGAGACCTCGAGGAGCATCATCCTTGCGGGCAATCAACTCTTTGCTTGCCCAAGCAGCATCTGGTCCGCACTGTACGTGCAGCTCGGTGAAGCCCTGCGAGACCAAGTACTTCCAGAAGGTGGAATCGAGGGCGGCCTCGGTGAGTTTCCTGAAGCCGACGGTGGCGCCGACCGTGACCAGGCAGAACCGGCCAGTGGGATTTGAGTCTGAAGTCATAGGCTCGATTTTGAATGAAGAAAGTACTTCCCGGTGAAGGAAATGTGAAGTTGATGAGAGTGCAAGTGGTGTAAGAGGGAGAGAGGTTATCTCGGTGTTAACCGAAGCTTTTCCACGGTGAAGAGGTGAAGAGCCGCCAGAAAGTGGGATGGCGAAACTTCGGCAACCCGCCAATGCCTGCGCTCCAAATTTTTGAAAGCTTGCCCACCCAATTCCCCAGACGGACGACAATTCGGCGCCGCCATTGCTCCCCTCGAACGACTCGCAATGGCTTCAGCTTCGGCTGCCGCAAGGCTATGTGTTTTGGCGTGCCGCAGGGCGCCCCGGCTTCAACAGATTCCCCGCTCCCAGCAGATCATTCGGCAAAGATCCGTCCCCCACCGGGCATTCGGCACCTCGACGATACGATGGGCGCGTGAGCGGGAGCAGCAGGAGCAGGAGGGCGAGGAGGAGGAGGAGGATCTCGGACCAATTGAGCTCAAGAAGCTCGAGGCTGCGATTGCAGAAGCCGCTACCCCGGAGGGCATGAAGCAGTTGGATGAACTTGCCAAGGAGAACGGCTACAACACGATCGACGAGTACCTGGAGACCGAGCTGGAGCGTAGGCCCGGTTGGGCCTCGGAAGACAGATCGCTGCAGGATGAGATAATGAAGGATGACAGGGGAGAGAGGCCGAACAGGCAGTCATTCTGGTTCGATGAAGAGGATCCCGAGACCAACACCGAGGAGCTGGAGGAGTTTGATGAGGACGACATTACTTCCATGGCGCACGGAAAGCTCGATCAGATCCGAGAGATGCGACAATACGACAGATTGGCTGTCTGGGAGTTGCCCCTCCTCTCAAGTGAGTGAATTGATTCCGGAGTATGAGACCTGGGAATACTGATGCCATCTAGAACTCGCCAAGCCATTCGTCCCTCCTACCGATAATCAGGTCCTCCGATGGAGGTACACATCCTACATGGGTGAATTCCACCCCGCCGAGAAGAAGGTGGTGGTGCAGTTCGCCCCCGACGATCTGAAGCTTACGCCCGTGCAAACTGAGAAGCTCAAGAAGCTGGCCGGGCCCAGGTACAACCCGGAGACGGAGATCATCAAGATGAGCTGCGAGAGCTTCGAGCACCAGGCGCAGAACAAGCGTTACCTGTCGAACCTGGTGGACGACCTCATCGCCGCGGCCAAGGACCCCAAGGAAACGTTCGAGGATATTCCCCTCGACACCCGGCACCACGAGTTCAAGCCTAAGCCGCGCTTCCCCAAGGAGTGGCGCATGTCGTCCGAGCGCCGCAAGGAGCTCGACGAGTATCGCCAGCGTGCGGCCATCGAGGACGTGAAGCGGGCCGAGGGTGGGCTGCTGGTGGACGGCACCCAGGCCATCGACGACTACCTGATGAAGAAGACCCTGGAGGACCAGAAGAAGCAAAAGGTTGCCGAGCTCGTCGCCGCGCCCGTGAAGAGCGCCGGCGGCAGCCGAGCGAGGAGGTAAGGGGTAGTCCCCCCGCGAGGGATGACGTTGTATTATAGTCACGCTAGATCTGGGCGGGGACATGTACAGGGAGTTGAGCTTTGTACGATGTAAGGTTTAAGTGGGCATTTGACAAGATATGCATGTACATTGAGCCATGACGAGTAACGACTGGTCCACTCTGGATATTGATGATGTGACTCGGGGAACAAACGAGGCAACCTTGCAATTGAGAAACTGAAGCAGCTGAGTTTGGGCAGGTCGATCTCAGCTTGATTTGGACACCAGCTAGTCTTGTACTACCCATGACAATGGTTCATGATCGTTGAATCGAATCAACGCCTTCAAAACTCAAGTAAACAGGAAATCTGGTGCACAATCGAGGGAAATAGAAGCTTCGGCCAGAACTCATGATGATCTGACTTTCAAGCAACTGCTGACTAAGAGTCATCATGACAATGAACTCAGTGAAGCACATGATTTATTACCTTCCATGTAAACCTAGCTCTCACGAAACTGACACAAGATAACTTACTCACAAGGGAGGAGGAATAATCGAATGGAAATATACGCATAATGAAGGCCGAACAGACTGTCAACATCATCATCTTGGGGGCCCCTGCCGCGGGCAAGAAGAGTCTGATACGACGGGTGAGTTGACATGACAAGACGAGAGTTTACTCGGGCACCATTCGAAACCTGCAAGAAATTCAGCTGCTGACATTATATATGCAGTACTGCATGGACGTCTTCACGGACCTCTATGATCCCCTTACCGAATCATCCGGCGACAGTCGCCTTGCCCTCATCTCGGGTATTCCAACCAACATCAATCTCGAGCGCATCCCGTCGACTTTTATTCGCTCGGCACCTGAAGCCAAACGAATCGCATCCGAGGCCGACGCCCTGATCCTACTGTACGCCGGATCCTCCGCGGAGGGTCTTGAGGAGCTGCGGCGTATCCGGCTTGAAGTCCTGGCGCCGCACCTAGGCTCCGACGTCCCGCCCACGGCAGTCGTGGCGAGCAAGGCCGACGGCGCGGCGTCGGAGGGGTGGGATGAGGGTGTCAAGGGGGGCAGGGAGCTGGCTGTGCAGTTGGGGGCCAAGTTTGGGGTTGCGTCGGCACTTTGGGGGGATGGGGTGAAGGACGTGGTGGAGGAGTTGGCGGCGAGGGTGTTGGAGAGGAAGGGAGTTGGGAAGCACTAAGTATGGGGAGAGTTTGAAGAGGTAATAGTTTGTGTGTTTGAAGAGTGGTGGAGGCAACTCGCTAAGCTCTCAAAAGTTCGGTTGTCAGCATGATGACGCTGAGGTGGAAGCTATTCCCATGGTTGGCACAGAACGACTTATTACCTAGGTTACCTATTTGATATCAGCAACTCTTGCAGTTCTGGCTCACTTTAATCTTGCTCATTAGCTTTAATATTGGCATTATTGTGTGAAACTTGCTTCGGCTGGGTCCTGGAAGGGCTGTTGCTTGTCAGCTTAATTTGGCTTGTGGGAATTGTCGACTAATCTGGACGCATTGCTTGACAGTGAATGCAGCTGGACTATTTCCATACTCAGATGCAACCGATTTCAGGTCCATTTGAGCAAGGAAGAAACTTGATCAATTGCTGGGGTGAGTGTGAGAGCGATGGTACTAGGGTGAGAGGCATAAAGGGCCATTACTCGGGTGGGAGCTATTTGTTAGTGAGATGGACCTTGACTGCACCAATGTATCTATCCAATCGCATTGAGACTGAACAGTGAGCAACTGCAATATGGGTTTTTAATTGACTGATGATATAAAATGTTGAATACATTGCCAAGCGTTGATGCTCTAGCAACTGTATAATGGGGCAAAGTGTTGCTTGTGATGCGTCTGCTGCGATCAGCCAATGACTGTACTCCAGCCTGTCAATCTTATCCTCTCTCCTCGTTCTCAACTATTACTACCTCCAAGTCAGAAAGTGACCGACAATTGAAAGTCGCATCCATCTTCTCGGGCGCCCGTGGACCCCGTGCCTCGGCACGTCTCAAACACGTGGACGCCTGCCGAGGCGGGAGTAGGTTCCATCCCAGGATGAGACCCAAGGGACAAGGACACGGAGTACTATTTCGGACGAACATGGGGACAAGAGTTCGTCCGTGTCATGTCTCGACCCCTCATCTCATCTTCTCCCTCTTTCCTCCTTTTGCTGTGAATCCCCCCCGCGAACGACGGCTTTAATATTATATAAGTGTATCTGTCCCGATCGATCGGTCGGTCTGGGGAAGCTTGTTCTAAATCCTTTCGATTCGGTAATTTTTCGTTAGCGTACTCACTGTACTGTACGCGACGACACTCTCCGACTGTGCCGCTTGATTAGGAGACACGCACGCTTCTCGTATCATCAGATTCATCACCTACGATCCTTTCCTTTCCTTTGCGACACTTCTTTTCTTTACTGTCCGTATACCCTATCCTATTTGTTACTTTTCTTATACATCTTTCCTATCTGGACCCACGAGGCGCGCCCCTGCCAGCTGAACTGTCGCCGTAATCATCCTCTCAACCAACCACATCTCAACATCATCCACCACAATCACAATGGCTGACAACACCCCGACCTCTGTGATTCCTCCGCTGGAGCACACGGCATTGGAGGACATCCCTGCCAAGGTCGATCGCCTCAGAAAGTCCTTCAAGGCCGGCCGCACCAAGCCTCTCGAGTTCCGCCTCGTCCAGCTGCGCAAGCTCTACTGGGCCCTGGTCGACAACACCACTCTCATGCAGGATGCCCTCCTCAAGGACCTCCGCAAGTGCAGGTTCGAGGCAAACTTCTCCGAGATTGACTGGTGCAAGCGGGAGTGCCTCGATACCATCAAGAACATACAGAAATGGGCCCGCGACGAGCCCGTCGTCAACGTGCCCCTCGAGTTCCGCGCCATGAAGCATCGCATCCGCCATGAGCCCCTGGGAATCGTCCTCAACATTGGCTCCTTCAACTTCCCGTTCCAGCTCAACCTCCCCGCTGTCATTGGCGCCATCGCCGCTGGAAACTGTGTTGTCCTCAAGGCTTCAGAGTCTTCCCCCAACTGCGCCATGGCCCTCAAGAAGATCTTTGACGATTCCCTGGACCCAGAGTGCTACACCTACGTCAACGGTTCTCTCCCCGAGACCCAGCGTCTCCTCGAGGAAAAGTTTGACAAGATCGCCTTCACTGGCGGCAAGACAGTCGGCAAGATCATCGCCAAGAAGGCCGCAGAGACCTTGACTCCGGTCCTCCTCGAGCTTGGTGGCCAGAACCCGGCTTTTGTCACCAAGAACGCCAACCTCAAGCTTGCTGCTAGACGATTGCTCTGGCAAAAGGTTCTATGTGCTGGCCAGGTCTGCATGTCTCACAACTACATCCTTGTCGAGAGGAGCGTTCTGTCATCGTTCCTCGGTGAGCTCAATGGCCAGCTGCGCTCCTTCTTCCCCAAGGGCGTCAAGAACAGCCCAGACTACACCCGTATCGTCAACATCGGCCACTTCAACCGCCTCAAGAAGATGCTTGACTCGTCAAAGGGCAAGATCGTCCTGGGCGGTTCTATGGATGAGTCTGAGCTCTTCATGGAGCCGACAGCTGTCCTGGTCGATGATATCGAGGATAGCATGATGGTGGAGGAGTCTTTTGGCCCCATCTTCTCTATCATGGCATTCGACTCTCTCGACCAGGCTATCCAGATCGCTAACCAGGTCGACCCGACACCCCTTTCTCTCAACACCTTTGGGTCTGATGCCGAGAACAACAAGGGTATGAACCTCCTGCTCATCATTTAGCAGAACACTCAACTAACCGTTTCTAGTCCTGGAAAACGTTACCTCGGGAGGCGCCACCTGTAACGATTCCTTCTTCCACAGCCAGATCCCCCAGTCCCCCTTGGGCGGTGTTGGCCAGTCCGGAATGGGCCACTACCACGGCTTCTACTCGTTCAAGACCTTCAGCCATCAGCGTGTCATCGCCCAGGTGCCGTATTGGGCCGACTTCCTTCTCCGTGTGCGCTACATGCCCTACTCGTGGCCACACCTGAACCGATTCAACGCTTTCACCCCAAAGCCCAACTTTGACCGCAACGGCAACAAGACCAAGGGTCTCAAGTATATCCTCGCCCTGACCTTCGGCCTTGGATCAAACAAGACAAAGGGCGCTCTGTTAAGGTGGGCTATCCTCGTAGCATTGGCTGCGATCCTGGAAGTTAAGAAAGGCACTGTGAGCCAGTTGCTCACACGATCGTGATTTAGTTGATTTCTGATTTCTGCAATTCGTCCGAGTAAAGCAAAATGTTGAACGAGAGCTTTGCCGTGTACTTTTTTTCTTTTTGCGAACACTTGTCCCGATGGCTATCGAGTTCATTGTTGGTACCTGTACAGTTTCGTTGTATAATAGCGGCAAATTGTCCTCCCCAAGTTTATAGTATAACACGCAGGCTGGTGGATGTCTGGCCGAGCAGGGGAGGGCACTACAAATGAGAAGTTGAAAAGCTAGGTATCTTTGGTTGCATTTAATCCTTTTGTCCCACCTCGTAGTCCAACATGTTTTAGTGACCAGTCAAAGTTGCTGCCAGACGGCGTCCCTTGTCGCCACCCAGATACAGGTCGTCGTCTGTAGATTCCCTTGCCAGATCCACGGCTTCGCTGTAGCCCCTTGTAACCATATCCTCATCGACCTTAAGCCCGTTCTCGACGAGAGCGAGGATGACACTGCGGATCCTCGCAATCTCACGCATAGTTGACACCTCCATGGGGTCGTTCTGGCTCGAGTAGACCTTGCTGCTGACGCTCTCTTCCATGCGGTTGATGCCGGCGGCCTCAGCAGCGACGTCGCTCTCAATGTGCTTGCTGATCCAGATGTACCCGTTGACGCCGAGCAGCACGTCGACCTTTCCGCCGGCGTTGGCCACGTCCATGGTCCAGACCTGCCTCTTGGCGCGGACGACACCGCCGCCTCCGCCAGTGCCCGTGACGGAGACAAAGACACCGTTGCGGAGCTTGCCGTACTTGAGACTACGGGTGTGCAGACTAGCAGCGCCGTCCTGGTGCAGCTGCTGGACCTCCGCGACGACGAGGTCACCCTCGGCGAAAAAGCTGCGAATTTGCAGCTCGTCCGTCTCGGTGCGCTTGCGGAGGATACCGCCGGGGAGGTTGATGGCCGAGATCTGGAGGATGGCGAGCTGTGAGGCGGCCACGTCGACGCGCCAGCGCTTGGCCTGGACCTCGACGATGCGGCCGACGACGAGGTCTCCAATCTCGGGGGTGTAGCGGGCGCGCAGGGGACGCACCGAGAGGAGCTTGTTTGTCTTTGTGAGGGTTCCAGCGAGGGAGGATGTGATTGATGATGAGCCAGAAGGGATGTAGGTGCCGTGTCCGCTTTGTGAAGAGGTCAGTATCAGATGAGATTTGAAGATGGAAAGGCTTACCGCATCCACTGGGGATTCGACGTTATCACGCTGCCTGGTGTGAGGATGCCATCGCCGCCAACGTCCGCGCCGCCCTCAGAATCAGAGTCAGAGTCTGAATTGGCCGCTGCCTGTGGCCTTTGAGGCGCGGGAGGCTGAGGCTTGAGGATTGTGATGGGCATTTTGAGATGAGAGGGAGTGCTGAGGTTCAGCTGCTCTGGCCGCTTAGCCAGTAGATGACCGTAGATATACTCTCAGTATCTAGATCTCAAAAGCACAGGATGATAATCTCCTGGTGTAGTCCGTCGTCAGTTTTAGTTGTTGCTGTCGTGCCGTCGGTGGTTGATGAGTTTGTTAAAGGTTCAAGGTGGGTCCTCTAGGTTGAGATTTTAGTCTTTGCTGAACGGCTTGGAATAAGAGCTTCACATGAGAGCCAGCAACTTAAGGGACAAATAACAGCAAATATGTCCCAAGAAAATTGATACCCAATTGCCAATATAGAACTATAACTTAGATAGCGAATTTAGAATTTTTTTTATAAACACCCTTATGTGCGTTGTTACAGTCTGCCTATGATTGGCATCCATGACATCCTCATCCATTCCTAACGTCTCAGCTCACCACTGCTAAAATCACAGAGGCTTTACAACCTATCAGCCATCGCCATCAAGAGGCATTCACTAGAACATTCATATAAGAGTTAAAACTAATGTTGACTTGGGAAAGGTGGTGTTTTCTCAAGATCAAATGGTCAAGGATTGGTAGCTTCATGGTTCACATAACATGAAATGAGATACCACACCTCTTTAGACCGTTTCAGCCCACACCTCTGAACGCCTTCTATGCAACCAGAAAATGCTTTTGATACATCGAAAATCTCGGCCAGCACCGGTTTCTGGCCACCAATGGCCCATGAGCTCGAGAGAATGCCGCTGCAAGAGCTGCTCGCAGAGATGCCAGACATAATATACATGCTAATTCAGACGGAGTAGAGTTCGTTTCGAGTCGTTTCGAGATCGTTTCAACATCACTTGAGTGCCCTCCACAGTCCCATCCATACGAGACCGAGGGAGATGGTGGTGATGCCGAGTTTCCGGCTCCTCATGCCAAAGGGGGACTTGCTCTGGAGGATCAGGGCCTTTTGCCTCTCGAGCTGCGACATGCCCGAGAAGTAGCTGTAGGCAGCGAGGCCAAAGAACGCTCCGCTGCCTACGACGGTGTTAGTCCAGTGTCCCGGCCGCTGAGGAGTCGGGGCGTGAGGGCCGATGGCAAAGAACTGACCAATGACTTTGCAGGGCAGGCAGTCGTCGCCTCGGTCCTGGCGCAGGATGTCCTCGAGCTTCTCTGGTCTCTCCAGAGCCTGGACCGTCGGAATCTTGTCGTCCCCTGCCATTTTGGAGGTTTGTTGTTGAAATCGAGGGGGGGGTTGGCTTTGGCGATGGAAGTTATCACAAGCTTCAACTTTTGAGAGTTGCGTGATGAGCAACGTTGATTGGATGATTTGACCTTCCGATGGCTGAGTAATCCAGGGCCGGGGTCCCAACCAGTTTCGTCATTGTCCGTCCCGCGCTGGCGCAAACACACATCAGTAGCTCTAGCTCATGCTTATCGTGCCAGCCAACGCCTGAGGGAGGTGTTGGTCGACACCATGAACGGCGTTATTGAGGCGCTGCACATTTACGATGACAACCGGTATGTCTTCTACAGTCTCGCTTTTATCCTTCTAGCTAACTCTGTCCAGTAATCCTATCCTATCTCATACCTACGCAGGGAGGCCGCTCTCGGCAACACATCTTCTACCCCTCTACCTAGAACATCCCTCACCGCGGCCGAATCTCATCTACCTCGCCAACACAAGTCCTCCGACCCTCGTATTTAGTCTGACCCATGCGAACCTCTTGTTCCTCGTCACTTCGTCGACCGAGATCGAGCCGCTCCTCGTCTTCGAGTTCCTACACCGCGTAATCGATGCCTTCGAGGACTTCCTTGGCGCGCCGCTCCTGGCCGTCAAGATCGAGAATAATTATGACATAGTCGCCCAGATATTAACTGAGATGTGCGACTCTGGCACTATTAGCACGACAGAGCCCAATGCCCTGCGAGAAGTTGTGGAACAGGAGGGATGGGTTGGTAAACTACTAGGAAGCATCAACCTCCCTGGGTTCGTGTGCCGAATCTACGCCAAGCAGAGCCCAACACTGACAAGCTACCAGGAAAGCGCCTCTGAGCGCTAACTTTTCAAACTCGAGCTCGCCATCCGTGATCCCTTCGAATACGCCCGCCTTGCCATGGAGACGAGCCAACGTGCGACACACGTCCAACGAGATGTATGCCGATGTCGTTGAGACTCTGTCGGTAACGCTCGCGCCCTCAGGAAGGCCACTGGCCGCCTTTGCCAACGGCACTATTGCCTTTACATCAAAGGTGTCAGGCGTCCCGGATATCACCCTGACTCTGACGAGCCCGTCTGGAAAGCACAATCTCGGAGGCATCATGGAGTTACCAGTCTTTCACCCTTGCGTACGGCTAAACCGATGGAAGGAAAGGCCAGGAGAGCTGAGCTTTATCCCACCCGACGGAAGATTTATCCTGGCGGGCTACGAGGTGGACTTGCTACCCTTTACTAGTGGGAAGAGCGGAAGCCTAAGCTCTAATAACCTCAAACTGCCAGTCAATATGGAGGTAAAGACTGGGCTCGGGGCCACAGGATCCGATTTCGAGGTTCGGTTACAAGTCAACAAGATTCTCGGTGCACCTTCTCCGTCCTCATCAGGTCAATTTGGAAGAGGCGGAAGTGGTGGCCGACTGGGAGGACCACATCCAGGATCACCAGGAGCGCCGCTGATTGACGATCTCACCGTCACGATCCCACTACCGACAGACGTTAGGAACTTGTCGGAAATCCGACCTAGCAAGGGCGACGCTAGCTTCAACCCGGGGGAGAAGTTCCTAGAGTGGCACATTCCGGCAAAGGAGCTCTCGGGAGGGACGTGCTACTTCGGGCTCCGGTGTACCGTCGTGGGGCCGATCACAGGCGAGGATGAGGACGGATTCGACCCCAACGGTTTTGGCTTTGGGACCGACTACACGTTTGACGGACCTTACCAGAGCGTGCCGGTGGCCAAGACGGCGAAGGACAAAGAGGGCGCCAGTGATGATAGGGACGTCAAGAAGATTGCGCAGAACAAGATCCTGATGCCGACGTCGGCATCAGTGAGCTTTTCCGTCAAGGGATGGTTGGCGAGCGGGTTGAAGGTAGAGAGCATCCTTCTCGATACGCGCAAGAGTAGGGGACTGGGAGAGAGCGTCAAACCGTACAAGGGGGTCAAGTACTTGACAGTGAGCAAGGGAGGAGTGGAGATACGGTGCTAGGCGGCGGTGCTGCAGGCGGCAGCAGACGGGACGGAGGAGCATCGGCGTCGTGGAGCATGACATGGCATGGCATGGGCTCATGATGTTGAGGAGAGCGCCGCCGGTAGAAACATGCGGATGCGGGCCAATGGCGGCACCTAGAGAGGGTGTCATGAGCACGAGACAAAAAGAAAGCAGAATGCCCCCATGCTGCATGAATAGAACGGACTAGTCTCCGAGGAAGACGGAAGAAAAGGAGTGACCCAATGCCAGCAAAGCAAAAAGCAGCCGTGGTAGATTCGTTCACATAATGTTAAACAGCCGTTGGCCCATGGCGCGCCGTGGAAATGGATCTCGGAGGAGGCGCCAAGGAGCGACGGAGATCCGAAGCCGCACGAGGTCGGGGCATCGGCTCTAAGTGTGGGGCGAGACATCCGACCGCTCGCTGCTGGTACATCTCCAGCGGCCGGGGGGAAACTGCCTCGAGGTGCGTCAACGGCTTGCGGCTTGCGCTGGCTTTGCTATTGGACGCTGTGCGTTGCAAAACATGCGCTGGACAAAAGGGACCGGGCCCCCGATTCCGATGAATTCCATGAGGTCAACGAGGTTCCATTTTGATTTTGGGGGTTGAAGAGAGGATCCGAAAGAGAGAGGAGCACCCCTCGGTCCCCCCCCTGCTCCTGCCGTCAACCCCCAATCCCAATGCCGAGAGTGCTCCTTCCCTCTGGTTGCTGTTAGTGGCGCGCGAGTGCAACTTGTAAGTGACCCCGACGTCACGCAAACTGGAAGGTCCCGGAACCCCAGACCCAGGGTTTCGGTTTCCATTCCCTTTTGTTGAGCGGGCTCTCTCGTGACTTGCCTTTTCCTCTTTCCCCTTCCTTTCTCTTCCCATCCCTCAGCCGCTCAGGGAATTGGATCACGACGGCGGGCTTCCCCAGAATGAGAGCGTCAACCCGTGCGTCTTGACCTCTAACCCGCCGTCCCCAACGCCGTTAGACGGCCATGGAACGGCTCGCGACGACTTCGATGCGGTGCCGTCGCCCTCTCACAGGCACGAGACCGTCGCTACTATCACAGCCGCTCCTGCGACAGCCGCAACCACGGAGATGGAGGTCTACACATCGAGGCGGCACCAGGACCGCTCTCTTCTTCCCAGGCCAGGGCGTCCAACGGGTGGGCATGCTAACGCCATGGCTCGAGGCGTTCCCCTCGACGGCCTCGCAGCTCCGCGATGAGATCGACGAGTATATGGGCTACAAGCTCTCCGACATCATCCAGAATGGGCCCTCCAAGCTCCTCACCGAAACCCCCAACGCCCAGCCCGCCATCATGGCCACCTCCATCTTCATCCTCCGCATCCTCGAGCGCGAGTTCGGCTTCAAGGTCACAGACCACTTCGACGTCACACTGGGCCACTCCCTCGGTGAATTCGCCGCTGTCGTTGCCGGCGGGTACATTTCCTTCCAGGACAGCCTGTACCTGGTGCGCAAGCGGGCCGAGGCTATGTCGGAGGCGACGCGTCAGGCCATCGAGCAGTACGGCGGCGAGTACGGCATGGTGGCCGTCATTTCGCACCCAGAGCACATGGAAAACCTCATCAAGGCTATTCGCCAGTTTGTCGGCGTCTCAGCCGAGGACATGGACGATGTGCCGCCCATCGAACAAGTGCTGATTGCAAACATCAACAGCAAGAATCAGATCGTCTTGAGCGGCAACATCGAGCGCATCAAGACCCTCATCGCCCACCTCCGCCAGTTTTTGGGCTACGATCCCCGTGCCGTCCGCCTCAAGGCCGACAGCCCTTTCCACAGCCCGATCATGAAGCCGGCCGTAACCGTGATGCGAAACCTGCTCAACGAGGGTAGCCGGGTCAAGGGTCGCGAGAACGAGGACATGGTGACATTTCCTGGCCGGCTACCAATAGTGAGCAATGTGTCTGCGCGGCCCGTATGCTGCAAGGCCGACTTCAAGGACCTGTTAGCCCGAGGCTGCCTCGACACGGTGCGTTGGTGGGAGAGCATCAGGTACCTCGATCAAGAGGGACGGATTCGACGCTGGGTAGGCGTGGGGCCTGGCAAGGTCGGGCGCAACCTCGTCGGAAAGGAGGTGGGTATGCGCGGTAAAGATCTAGTAAAGGGAGGAGGCGTATGGGCGATTACAGACCCTTCAGAAGTAGAAGAGGTTCTAAAGGGATTAGAAGACACTGCTGGCATCATGGAAGATGACGAATATTCAGAGTAAAAAGGACGTATAAAACAAAACGTCCGGGGATAGTGTACGAGTCTGGAGCGTTTTCATGAGGTATTGGGACCGGGCCCGAACAACGGGAGGCTTTGGCATGATTTTGGGGTTTGGTTTCTGGGTGTACGCTAGGGAAAGGCTGCGTGCAAAATACGCAACTGGCGGGATCATTGACGAAGCACTTTTATAACATCTTTATGGATCAGGTTATCCTCCCAATTATCGAGGTAGAGACGGTCATGGTATGGTTATGGTTACGGGTAGTGATGAATGAGGGTCCCGCCTCAATGTTCGGTTTCAGCCTTCCAAGGGAGCTAAACAGAGACATTTCCGACTTCAGACCTTGAAATTCAGATACCAAGTAAATACCTACATACGCAAATAATAAGATACATCTCGCAAACGGTGAATTTATTTGCGTCCATCGGTGGCCGAGCATGTGTAAGTGGGGTTGCGCATAGACGAGCCATGAGGTTGGATGGATATGGGCATCGCCAACTAAAGCTGCCAGCTTCACACCAAGCAAGCTCCAACTCTCAGGCTTCACCTCTCTCAACATCCGACCTCCGACATCGCACCCCGCAACCATGTCTACCGCGATACCTTCAATCGCCTGCCTCGGCGTCATCGGCCGTAATGTGAGAGACTCCCCCAGAAGCAAATATGCACTGTCAACTGACTTCGTTCTCCCAGAACAACCCCCTCCACATCTCCATCTTCCCCTCGCACGACCCGGCCACAAACAACTTCACCCCGATCCGCACCCCGCTCCAGTTCTCCCTCCTCCTCTCGTCCACCATCGACGTCTTTGACCTGCGCGCCCGCAACAACGCCGTATCGGGCGTCGGCCTCTCGGGCGACTTTGGCCTGCTGCACGCCGTCGACGACCGCCTCGCCGCCTACGGCTTCGAGACCAACACGGGCGTCCGCATGGTCTGCGTCGTCGACATGCGCGGCCGCCGCGTCGATGGGAGCGCACCCGTGGCCGCAGCCTCACGGGGTGCCGCGGCCGCTGGCCTGCGCGACGCCGAGCTTAAGCCTGTCTTCCGTGCCATGCAGAGCGCCTACGTGCGTCTGTTGCAGAACCCCTTCTACGACCCGGACGAGCACGCGCCCCTAGGTGGACGAGGGGGCAGGAAGATTACGAGTCGCAAGTTTGCAGAGGACATGAAGAGGATAGGAGAAGGCTGGACACCTGGCGTGACGAGTCTTTGAGTCGACGTTAAGACGGCGTATGAGTAGACCACAAATACAATGGGAGGCATGGCGTTTGGAGTATACCATGGTGGGATATCCGGTCATAGACTACCTAGAGATCATCATGCATGTGTGGGCAGTATGTTACTTTGAGAACTCTTTATACATCTCTGTTGCTTTTCTTGCATGGCTTGCACTATATATGTCGTGTTATATGTATCCAACTTGCTTCTCTCATATACGCCCTTAGACCACGAGATGTTGAGTCGTTCTACGGGCTCTTACCGTTCTCAGACTTTAACTGCTCCACGCTCCATTTCGACAAGCCAGCCATCTCGTCAACCTCCAGGCTCTCCCCCATTCCCTCGCCCATGCTGAGCCTGCTGGCACCAATCTGGTGATCAATGCGCTGAGAGACAGGACCGCCCTCCCAGTGCCGAGCGTCGACGGGGAGAGGCTGCCACCATTCTCCCGTCCTCGCGTGCCATTGTGCGCTACACAACTCCCACAGGCGAGAGATGGCGCGCTTGTATGCGAAGCGCTCGTCTTCTCCGGTAAAAGCACTCGTGTTGCTGAAGTTGACGGGCTTCTTCTGCAACCCAAAGTCCGAGTCTTGGTCCGGGTCGTAGGATGATGTGCTCGATTTGGTATCGTAGTAAGCGACGTTGGGTCGGAAGGGAGACATCTGGTCCTGGTAGACTTCGGCAATGGTCTCAGAGTATAGATCATCAGGCTCATCAGAGTTCCCAGGTTTTCCAGATGCCGAGCTCTTCTTCTTGGGGAAGAATAGAGTGTCTGGTGGGTTCCGAGCCCTGATGATAAGCTTGCACCGAGCCTCGTACAAGGCATCTAAGAGTGTGATGAACCGCCTGGCTTCGTTCTTCTTCTCGTGTGTCAGAATCGGAACGTTGTCGATGATGAATGTGTGGTATGTGGAAGCCATTGTGATGTAGTCGGCAGGCCCAAAGGACTCAGCGAGCCTCTCGAAATCCCAGTATACATATCCATTGTAATGCTGGGGAGTCTTGATCTCTCTGCCGTACACGACCACGCTCGATGGCTCCCAGGGCAGTGGCTCAGGTCCAGACCACACAAGTGCTGCTTGTATCCGCTGCTGCCAAGAGCCATCTTCGTCAGTCGACAGGTAGTAGTTGACCGGTTTCTTGATGGCTTGGTCGGGCTTGTCTTGAACGACCTCCTCCACTGCCGCCACCTCACCCTCGATCACATCTCCGGCCAAAGTCACAGGCGCTTCGGTCTCCTCTCTTCTCCGCCAGTCTCGAGCCCCCTCCATCTGCCAAAAGTCACACCTGGCTTTCAATACCTCGAGGAAGTTGGCAAAGTCGCTGGTTGACCCGTACAGCTCGCCTCGGGCCCGGACCGAAGCCCCAAAGAACTTGCGAATGAGGCCCTTGGACGGGGCAGGCGTATAGTCAACACCAGTAGCGTTCTGAAGCTCTTCTGGCATACGGTTCGAAGATGCGATGAGGACGCCGCCCAACTGGAAAAATGCAATAAAGAGGTGGTTGAGAATCTTGCTGGCGGCCCTATCTGGGAGTTGGAACTCGTCGAGGAACAGGATGGGAGATTCGTCGACGAGTTTCTTGGCCACCCACAAGATAGAATAATCGCTCTCGCTATTTGTATTCCCGAAGTGTGATTTCCGATGGTGTTCGAGCTGCGAAATGATGTAGAGCATAAAGGTGTTGAAGTGCCATCTCCGCTTTCGCTCCGTGGGGAGGCCATCGGCAAGCAAGTCGAGAAGCATCGACTTTCCAGTGCCTACTTCGCCCGAAAGAAACAATCCCTTGGGAGAGTCAATCTCAATAGCAGTCTCATGGTTGGTGAGAACCCGAGTCAACGCCAGGCTCTCTCTCCCCTCTGGCGTTGCTAGGAGATGCTTGAAGAGCGGGTTGCGCCATATTGAGTGATTCCGGAGCGCGAGAATGTTGCCGTCGTCTTCATCTTGGGCATTTTCCGGCTCAGTGAGACGAGCCACCTCTCTTAGTCTCTGACGGTACTCAGCCTGAGGTGAGTAGTCCTTGATGCGGTGGTAGATCTTTTGTAAGTGCCAGGCGAGACGATGCTGAGCCGGGTCCGGGGCGTAGAGACCAGCCGCCACGCGAGTCTGATACTTGACCAGCGGATCAGTGATAACGACGGCGGTTGAGAAGCGCCTCATGTTTCAACGCCGGTTTTGTCAGAGGTGAGCTATTTGATCTGCGGTTTGCCTGGCCAAGGTAGACATGGCTTGGGGGTCCCGGAACCCCCTCCGAAAACGTGATCGGTTAGATCCGGATTGGGAAATCAGGAACAAGAGGGCGGTTAGTCAATTCAATTGGTGACGAGTCCAGGAGGAGAGTGGGCGTTGATCGGAGTTGTCGACTTGAAGTTGTGAGGCGAATGAAGTATCGAGCGTTGTAACTGGCTGATATCGTGAAATATAGGCCCGAGGTTATCAGATCTTGAATGCGGCGGCATACATCATAGATTGTGTCTAGGCCAAGGTCGGACAATTAATCCGAGGGTCCAAGGGACAGTCACAGGAATAGGTAGGTAATTCAGCCTGCCCTAGACATCAGTACAAATCTGAAAAGAAAGAAGTAGTCAAGCCAATGTCCAGCAAGAGTTGCCTCTCGATCTCAAGTGAATGCACTCGATGAATCAATCGCTGACGGCTTGTCGGTTCTGTCGCTGACTTGAGGTATCGATGAGCCGAAAGTACGCAGGGATCTGTCAACCAGAAGCCTTACCCAGCCTCAGCTCCGACTAAGGCAAGGTACCGCAAGCTCAGAGGTACCTCCGCACAGAGGCTCTTCACCACGCGATCTGAGGTGGGGCAGAGGCTGAAAGATACTGGCTCTGGTTGGTACGTGCGCGACTGAGCAACGGGAGCTTTCAAGGGGCTTCCAGGCATTGCCAGCTCAGCGCAGCATCTCTAGCACCTCCCCAGGAGGCACCCAAGACCACTTCCGGCCAATCAGAGCGCGCCAGACCTCACTGTAGCTAGGCGACCGCCCTGTCCTACCCCCGTACTGGGTTGCTATTCGATTGGCTCCTGGTGCACGCTTCGTCACTGCAGTGCCTTCTCAGGCTCATCCCAGTTTTCCATCGACTTTTTAGCTCCCCATCATTCAAAGTCACCGCTCACAACGATCACGGTCCTCGTCACGGTCATCCTTACGCGGCGAAATGCCTCTATGATCACGAGGCTGATTCCATCGCCATCTCCCTCGAAACGTCCCGCGCCGCACTCAACCGCGACATCCTCCTTTCACGACATCAATACTCACCTATAGACGAAGACCCTGTTCGCGATCCGCCCAAAATGTTTTCCCCGTCTGTCGCCGAAGGTGGCCCGGCGACGGCGACTCGTTCACGCCGCCGCCAGCGCCCCTTGAGCTCTGAGAATCTCGCACAGCAGCCAAAGGCGAAGCGACCGCGGATTCCGCTGACGGAGCAGACTTTTGTCAATCCTGACGTCCCGCAGCAGCAGCAGGAGATGATCGAGGTCAAGACCGACAAGGTCGCGACTCTGCCTACGAAAAACAACAACATCGAACCCGCTGAGAGCCTCAGCCCCGTCCTGCGCAAGGAATTGAATGTCCGTGCCAAAAAGGCCAAGCATGGCGACCGTGCTGCCAACAAAGGCGATGGCAGTCTTGTTTTGGTAAGGGCCAGACTATTGTTCTCTTGACGCCCCCAAGCTGATCATCCCGTCTAGACAAGTACAAATGCATATATAGTCAGCAAGCTTCCAGCTCTTCCTGATAAAACGCGCGGTGACTGGTCAGGTAGGTTTTTGCATCGCCAGCACCTTGCTCAAGTAATCTGCTCACTCTCGTCGTCATAGGAAACCAAACCGCCGACATCTTTTCCTCTGGATATGCCCTTAGCCTTTACCCTGCCCATGCCCTCGTTTGGCCCTACACCTCGACGTCGCAATCCCCCGAAACCTTTACATTTCAACTACCTTCAGCATCTAGACCGAACGATCCCCTTCCTGTAGGATGCCTGGTGTCACCCTCCGCCGCGTCGACGGAACCCGGCCTGGTCGTGGTCATGGCCGGGAGCGGCAAGGTCGTCTATTGGGAGTCCATCTCGAGCGCAGCTACCTTTGCCTTTATCAAGAAGGATCGTTCTGGTGTCGAGTACACAATTTCGGGAATGCAATCCGGAGAAACGGTCGTCGCCATTACCAACGCCGAATCCGCCGGCTTCATCCTTACCTTTAATTCTGGACGCCTCGCGTACATGAACGTGCGCGACAGCTATGGACGACCATCCATCTCGGTCCAGTTCTTGCGCAGCAGCCTCTCGCCCACGTCGAGTGGAATTTTTGGCAGCATCCGACATGCCTTTTCGCACCTGTCACTTAAGGGAGACATTGCGGCAGTCCGCGCCGACCGATCTGCGCGCATGGGCGAGAGGAATATTGTGGCGCTGACCGGAAAGGGACGTCTTCACGCCTGGAGAGTCCACCGAGGAGGACACAACGAAATCATCGGGGAGGCAGATGTACGCGAGAGCATTATCGATGCGCTCCACGAAACCGACCCCGCCTCTCGAGAGTTCCCTGAAGAGTCTTTCGAGGCGATTGACTGCACCTACATCCCGAAGGGTCTGGAGGCCAAGTATCATGACTTGAGCCGATTGAGCGAGGCCATGGCAACTGACGACACTTCGGTGCAACATCTTCTGATCCTCGTCAGCCTAACCCAACGAAGCACGGCCCGCTATGCCCTGGTTGAAGCTATTCTGACCCCTAGAGATTGCCAAATCGGCATGGTCCGTCCTATCACCTCCTACACTTCACCGATATCATTCTCCGACATCACACCTGCGACACGACCCCGTCTATATCTCCCTCGCCCGGCGCTGGTCGCCTTCGTTGTCTTTGACCGCGCAACCGTCATTGCATCCATCGCTATCCCACCACAATCCCCCGACTCCCAGCTTCAATCCGACAGCCACGTGCTCCCTGCATCCTTCGAAGACGTTGTCGACTTCCGCGAAGACGATGTACACGAAATCATTGGCTCTGGATTCGAGGAGATGGCTGCGGTGTCGAGCCACGACGACAACCGACTACATCGTCCCAAGACCAAGAACCCGGCTGTGGTTCTGATGGTTCGGGGCGCTGGTGTGGTTCGAATTGTGACGACTGATGTGGACAAGTTTGCTAGTGACCAGCCACCAAAGGTGTCAGCAAAGAGCAAGCTTGAGCAGGCAGTCTTCTTCGGCGTGAAGCAAGACAACCCTCTGATCTTCGACGGCCGACAGGAAATCAAGTTCTCCAACGAGGAGGTTGCCCAAGCTGCTCTTGAGATCAGCCACGAGATCCTGAGCTCAAGCACACCATTTATCTCAACCCTACCGGCTTCCCTGGAGGACAACCTACGCGCCAGATCGAATGCGCTCGAGAGGCTGATGTCTCAGCTCAGAATCTTTGGGGCAGACCTTGACCGTAAGACGCGATGGAATCTGCTCTACAATGCTGAGAAGATGCATGTGGCTATTCTGCTCTGGAAGCGTCACGAAGCTTTCACTGCAGCTCGTCCTCCACAAGACAAGAAGAGTCTCATCGGCTCGATAGTCGAGTTTATTCACCAGGACCAGAAGCACAACCCCGTTGCTAAGATTGGCGAGGTTGACCGAGTCCGCCACTGGTTCATCAACGATGTCTTCCGTCTCGAACTCTTTGTTGCTTGGGCATACGAGGTGATCAAGACCCTGTACAAGGACCACCTGCTCGACGATGCCAAGGTCAATGTCATGATTTACGAAGCTATCCAGGTCAACACCTGCACGCACGTCGCGGCTCTCGATTTCCGAAAGAACAACCTCAGTTTCTACGGACTAGGATTCGAAGAACTCCGCATGGGTATTCTACGCGACGGTTACGAGGATCTTCCTGAGCCTTGGACTGGCTGCCACTATGTCGCAAACAACCTCAAGCGCCTCGTTGATCTCTCGGACCAATGGGTTATGAAGCACCTGGGCGCAGACGAGTCTGCCAAGGGATCAAACCAGCCAGACCCCAAGATCATCGCCAAGATCTTTGAGGAACTCCCTACCGTCACCGATGGAATGCTCACCTCTGTGCTGGAATATGCCCGTTGGGCTTCGACAACTCCCGACCAGAAGACCATGTCCCAGCACTTCGTCAAGGTCTATCAGACAGACCGATTCGAAAAGCCCCTTGCCTTGGCGCGATCAGGAAAGTGGGAAGAGGGTGCGACTATCGCAGAGAAGCACGAATGCCTTCGCGCACTGTCGGTCATTCTGCTGGATCACATTCAAGAACTCGAAGCTCGACTCGCTGAGCCTGGAATTTCTTTGTTGGAAGCGCAAAACCTTAAGCGGCTTAGGGAGAGCAAGAAGGCCAAGCTGGAAAGCAGCTTTTCCAACTATGGCCAGGCATTTGCCTTCCCAGCGTACGAATTCCTTCTTCAGAAGCACGGTGTTGAGTCTGTTCTGGAGTTCGATCTGGATAAACTGGGCTTCAAGACACAGTTCCTCCGCAGCAAGCCAGAGCTGGCACGAATCTCATGGATCAATGACGTGACCCAGGAGCACGATGTTGGTCACGGCGCCGATACTCTTGTGGACCTGGCTCTCACCAAGGAGCAACAGGTGTGGAACAAGAAGATCGAGTTGAGTCTTGGAAAGCTGGCTCTTCTGGCCGAGATGGAACAGAAGGAGCTCAGCAACAACACCTTCAAGGTCAACTCTGACGAGGCGCGTGTTGACGAGAAGCTCAAGAAGGTTGACAAGGAGTTGATCGCTATCAAGATTCAGGATCAACTCTATAACCAGATTCTTCCCAGCACGTATGATGCCGTGGATGATGCTGCTGCCCTCAACTTTGCGATGGAGGTTCATAGCATGAACATTCCCCGCCGTCAGAAGGCACAGCATCAGATCTTTGAGGACGGCATCAAGCGCCTCCTCAAGCACGAGGCTCTGGATGCCATGACCCTCATCGACTTGCTCACCCTGGTCTCACTCAGGCCCGAGTCGCGAGAGGAGACTGCTCATCCGTTCTGGCTGGCCCTCAAGGTGGCTGAGAGCAGCTGCCACCGTGACGAGGTCAAGGAGGCCAAGAGGCTCATCTGGAGGCGGTTGTTTATCCGTGACGACTGGGCCAAGATCAATGATACCCAGCTAAAGGATGACCGCGAGGTGGTGGAGAGGCTAGCAGATACCGAGCTGTATGCCATGTTCGTGGACTGCATCAATTTCCGTAAGTCGAATACCTTGATTCTAGATATAGAATTGTTACTAACCTATACACAGAGGATGCACGAGAGCCCTTCCGGTCTCTGTCGCCCCAGGAGGCCCTGGGTTCCTTTACTGAGAACCTGGACCGCCGGTTCCGTGACTTTGATACTTCGTTCCGGGCGAAGCTGATTGATGCTATGAAGTATGAGGATAAGCTCCTTCATCAGTACATCGAGAAGAACAGGCTTAACGAATGGGCTCGCACCACCCTTGAGGCTGCCCGGGCCGAAGTCGACAGTAACATGGACGACGCAACCAAGAGTGCAGCCGCTCCTCTGGTTCTCGAGGGTGACTCCAAGGCTGGCTCTCTCTTTGAGAACGCTGGCAAGCCCAACGGACTGGCCGGAGGAACCTCCATCTTTGCCTAGACTCGACCTCAGAGAGGTGGCATTTCATTCCCTTGTCTCATTTTCTACAACTATTCACGGCGTGTACTATAAACCAACGGCGCCCACGAACCCGAGGCGGGCTGCCCACGACATCAGCACAACAGGCGTACACTCATATCACTTTCGGACCTACTCCTCCTGGACCTTGAACACAAGCTACAAGCAAACATACACGTGTGCAGAAAAAAAAAAGGGGTATTTTGGATTGGCGGGGAGAAACAAAGTGGTATGGTCTTTCTGCGTTCAGGGAGGGGGAAGGCATATGTCTTGTTAACTTTGATCCTTTTTTTTCTTCTTTCATGTTAAAGTCTTGCGGGAAGGGGGAGGTTGAATGGTAGCATCCATCGTTTTCTTTTTGATTTTGGGAATGGGGGGTAGGGGTTTACTGGCTTCACTCGCCTCCTTGGGGTGAGAAAGGAAAGCGGTTTTTCTCTCGCTGTGTTTATAATAAAAAGAGATTCACGCTGAGCATGCTGGCTGTTGGCATGCGGGTTCAACTATTTTATCCATTCCTTTGGTTTCAGTGATTGTTGTGGCATAGGACGGTTAGAGACTGAATTTGAACATCACGTGGAGACTCGATGGACAACATATTCAGTGACAGCACTTGATGCAATCTTGATCATTTCGGCATTATGTACATAACCCATACGCCACATCATAACCCCGGCACCCGATTCCATCTTGTATCGGGTCCGACATCACTCCTTTTGAACCCCCAGCCAAGACCATATCATGCGGGGAGGGAGGGAGGCAGCTCTGCAGGCGATGCCCAATCCAAAAACCCGAAATTCATACTCATCCTCATTCGGCCACAAACCGGAGCCAGCTCGGCCGGGGGAGACACAGAGATGGGCTCCAGCTACGCAGCCGCGATATAGCACCGCCAAGATTCGCACGTAGCCGTCCGCGCCCACAGGGCAGAGGACAGCCTGTCGAGCGCGGGTGGGGCAGAAAGGAAGGGAAACGAAGAAACGCGGGGCTGCTTAACCCTGCATCTTTCTTCGCTTGCCGACCTGGGCGGAGAAACCAGTCTTGATGGCAGTGACACTTCGTCGGGAACCGCAGTTGTTGCAGGTGATGAAGTACAGACGGTTCTCTCCCTTGTTGAGCTCTGTGTCGGGGGACTTGCAGGTCTTGCAAGTGACGTATTCGACTGGAGAGCATGTGAGCAATGGACCACAAAAGTGAGAAGGCTCATAGACTTACTGATGTATTTTCGGACAACGTTCTCAATCTGCTTCTGTTGGAAACGACCCTTGATAACCAGTCTTCGGCTACCGTCGACGGAACCGCTGGTACCCAACTCAGCAAACAGGTAGGCGGTGACGTGCTCCTCGGTTCGCTTCATGCGCTTGCAGATATCGGCAATGTTGGCAAAGACGGTTTTTCGGTTGCCTTCGCGCATGCACTGGGGAGGGGGGATCTTGTAGCTCTTGGTACCGCTGAGGGCGTGGTCGGGGTTCTTCTGGGCGAGCTGGCTGAAGAAGCGCTGGAGCAGCATGCTGTAGCCAATCGACTTGGTCTCGTCGTGGGCCCAGATGCCGGTGCCCTCGTTCATGTCACCCTCCTCCACCTCCTCGGTGGGCTCGTCGTCCTCCTTCTCGAGAGCCTCGAGCTGCTCGGTGAACTTGTCCTTCTCGACCTTGGAGCTCTTCTTCTTCTTCTTCTTCTTGAGGGTCAGGTCGAGACCGCCATCCTCGGCGGGGACGGCATCATCCTCGGCGGCGGGGGCGGCGTCGTCCTCGGCCTTGACCTTCTTCTTCTTCTTCTTCTTGAGCAGGGAGAGGTCGAGGCCACCGTCCTCGGCCGGGGGGAGCTCCTCGGCGGCTGGGGGTTGGGAATCAGTAAAGGATTCAAGGGCGGCAGAGAGCGGCGGCGTACGAGGCGTGTGGGACTGGGCCGTGTCCTTCGTTTCGTCGGTAGCGTTGACCATGGTCACTGAGCCGTCAGCGTCGACTACGACTTGTTCGTCGGTAAAGGCGACTGATTTGCGGGATTTGCGTTCGGGAAGAGCCTGTAAAGCAAGAGAAGGAGAATTCACGTTAGTATAGATCGCGGTGGAGGTGGAGAGTGGATGTGGTGAGGTTTGGTTGTGTCGTGGTGGAAGACAAAGGTTGGTGGGGAGTGGCGGTTTTGAAAATGTGACTCAGTGGAATCAAGTCATAAATGTCAATGTCAACCCGCCGGCTCTCCCCCCAGAAATTGGTGCAGAACAGTACGGAGGTACTTTCGCACTTGGTGTGTGCAGTTGCAGTGAGTGGGCAGCAAAACGCAGAGCGCAGTGACGGTGGGGTAAAGCTGATAGGGCGCTGGGTTTTTTTTTTGGAGGGGTAGAAAGCCCAGAGAGGACAGCCCTCGGGGCTTTGACTCGGGTGCTGGGGCTTGCATGGATGGAACTGGAAGGATATGGGGGTTGTAACTCACCACCTCGCCATCCATGGTTGCGTGAGCCTGCTGCGCGCTCCTGTGCTGCTTCTGCGGCTGGCGGCAGTTGTTCCGGATTTTTGGTTGTGGTTGTGGTTGCGGTTGTGGTGGTTGTCGCAGCCGGTCTTGTTCCTTTCTGGCCTGGCCTGGCCTGGTTCAGATCGTGGATTTGAGCGATTGTCACGAGTGTAGTCTGATCGCTGACTTGTTGCGCGCCGTCGCTGCCGTCGCTCAGAGCGTCTTGGGTGAAGCTTGTTGCGGGTTTATGAGTGCAAAGGGAAGTGAGTCGAACGTCATGGGCGGGCCGAGTGAGCCAGATATCTTAGTACCTATCTCCAGCGAGGCGCAAGCAGGTCGGCTGGCGATAGTGTCACGCGCTATGTCACGTGATATCGGACTTCGGAGCCAATCACCTCAGTGAGGTACTACTGGCAGCTCCTCCAGCTAGCTCCGGCCCCGATGCGACTCCGGCCGTTGACGACTCCTCGGCTGTGACACGGGCATCTCTTTGCGCAATACCTTCCAAGTTCTCGTTTCGTCGTGTTTCAAGCATTTCGGGACTCGTACCAGCTTTGTTTGAAACGGCACCCCCCGCAAAGTTGCTTCCCTGTAGCTTTGCTTGGCTCATGACCAAGGAGCTAGCAAGCTACCATCGTCCGAAGCAACCCGTGATCCGAAAGCCCGCCCACCCTCAACCATCGTAGCTCACCTCGACACGGCCTTGACATCTTCATTCCTTCGACCACAATCCTCCCTTGCGTCGATCTTCGGACATACTCGATACGATCTCTCCCTCATCTCGGACCACAACCGCCAACATGCCCTCCACCGAATCCCTCGTCGACCTCCATGATGCGTCCATCATGGAGGACAAGGATGATCTCGACTCTCTCCCATCTATATCCACAAGCGACATCTACTCTGACACATCCGACTCGGATGCTCAAGCAGAGTGGGAGCGCAGTCTTGAGCAGCTGCAACTCATCCTGACCATGCTGGTCGTCCCTTGGATGGGCAAGTACTTTGGCCGGAAGTTTGCATACTGGAGTAGGTCCCCGATGACTTCTACGACGCCGATGAATAAGATCACTAATGAAGTTCTTCCTAGGTTGGTCGCGATACATGGAGTGGGTGCACAATGTCGACATCCGATGGACAAATAAGAAGGCCTTCAAGGCGGCGGGAGTTGTTGAAACGGCGGCCACGTTATAGACGACATGAGACCTTAAAAGATGAGGGCCTGCGCTGGGCGGTTTCAAAGTAATTCTCGCCTTGTTTGGAACATGCATGGCTTCGACACGGTGTTTAGGTATTGGTTGATATGGGTGCGGTTTAACAAATAGATGATTCGGAACTCTACATCCGTTGACCATGGCATTGCACGAAGCTCAGGGAATGGTCAAGGGCTATCTATCATGGCCTTGATGCGGATATCAATACGGATGATGACATCCTATGCCGGATGGTGACACGTGAAAGCAGTCATGAAGTCAAATTTACTACATAATCATTACCCATCGTCCAACTCCTAGGCTGTGCATGCTTCTCTCCCGGCTTTTGTTACAAAAATTATCAACATGTAAAGATTCCTGCTATAATGAGGCACATCCAAAAGGCCTCGCTGCTTCTGGCATGCATGGCGCGATCCATCTCTCGTCCATCATGATGAGTGGTCCTGCTCATCTATCCTGTAGTGGGCGTACATGCCCGTTCCGAGCAACCCCGGACCAGTGTCGCCGAGTGCCTGCAGGCATGTCGCTCCCTAGCTAATTAAGCTGATCGATGATGGACGCGTCAAGCATCCATGCCCGCTAGAGAATGCGCATGTATGTTCTTGGCGGCGCATCACTGTATTGTTGTTTGGCTGGTGTTGAGCCATCCATGTTGTTGGCTTAGACACCGATCTGGGACATGCTTGGCCTTGAGCCACGGATGGAGCCATAGGTGTTGCGAACGTCCCTAACGGTGAGGAACAGGCTGCCACAGAAGGATCCGAAGAGGAACCACATGAAGACGGTGCTGGCCTGGAGCTCACGACAACGCTTCTCGTCGCTGCCAGAACCCCACGCGATCCAGTCGCCTGGCAAAGCCTTGGGGTTGATGTCTCCGCAGTCCACAACACGCAGTTTTGCTGCAAGAACAATGGCGGCAATAAACGTGAAGAGAACGACACTGCCGTCAAGGACCAGTTGTGCGACAGGCTTATCGAGGACCGAAGCAAAGAATGAGCCGAGTCCAATAATAGAGACAATCCAACAGACAGCAGCGACGAACATGACAAAGTTGACGGCGGCGGTCGCTGTGCCAGCGGCATCGATGTTGGATGCGATTACGTTGCCGGTCACAGCTGTCAGGAGGAGTGTTATAAGTAGCTCGAATCCGCGAAGGATCATCTTGACGAGGTTGTACCGCATGATGGGCAACGGCTAGCGGGTTCGCAAGCTATAAAGGGAGCTGACAAGATGGCAACGGCAGCACTGGGGCTGCCAGAGTTTAGGGGCTGCAGGAATTCGAAAGCGACGGGGTCACTTTGACGTGGTCGTTTCGGTGGTGTGTAGATGTGGTGGGCGAGCGATGACGTTGGTGAAGCTGGTGATGATCGACAGCAAGCTATAACAATTGACTGTGATGGAGGAGCTCCCGAGAAAAGATGACGATGTAGCTAGTGAGGCTGCGACTCGATTGAAGGATGAATGTGGAGATGGTTTAACGGGATGATGGGATTTGGGACTGGTAAATGACTTGTTGGCGATGGGATCGTGGTTGAGCGCCTGCGCATTGCCTGAGCAACCGTGGATAGCTTAAAATGGCAGTTGAGCCAGGGTCAGAAAGTGGAGGGGTTGATTAGACCCGCGACCACGACTACTCTTTTATAACGCCTGGCTTCGCTTTCCCTGCACTCATTAAAAAAGCCCCTCTCTGGAACTCTTTCGATCAGGCGCATTCTAAAACAGTCTTTGTTTCTCCATCTTGATTTTTTGTTCTGAAGAGAGGTTCCAGTTGACTCGGGATGGCCTCAGTTGTCTTGCGTGGCCAAACAGCACAAAGGCCGACCACAGGCCGCATGTCCGTTGACAAAAACAACAGGAGTGCTCCTCGGCAATGCAATGATAGGCTGCCGTTACTTGGTGAACGTCTATGCATGCTTCCCTCTCGTAACCGCGCGCGCATTCGCATTCGCCGCGCAAGCTGCTGAGCCATTGCCTGAGATTTGACATGAGTTGATGTGCCCATGTGCCCCTCCACACTCCTGCCCTCTCTGGATTGCGTTGGCAGGTGGACCAGCCAAACCCCGGGAATGACAATGACGGCGCTTGCTGAAGCCGCCCGCTCCTGCCCTGCACCGCACCAGCAACAAGGGTCCCGTCCCTCTGGGTTCCTCCTCCTCCGCCCGTACACAGAAGCCCCCTCCCCCTGCAAGTATGCCATCGATCCCGTGACCTCCTTCTCCATGGAACTTGAACCTTCATCCCAACAACTTGGCTACATTCCTCATCGTCCATCTTCTAGAGGGCTTCGCAAGGCTTGATCAAGCCTTGGTCAAGCATTCGCCAAATGCTCTCGCACGGCCGTCGCCGGCGCCCCGCCGTAAATCCACTGAATCGAATTGCTCCCTCCCCCGGAAGAGGCACCAAACTCGCCAACTGCCGTGCGCCATCCATCTCGCTGGGTTTCGTCGAGCCCACGGACAGCTTCTGCCCTGTGTAACCATACATACCTGCATACCTGCCTGTCTACTGTTCCTGCTGTCCTCAACTTTCTCTTCCAATCACCTTGTCGACATCTCCGCGGCTCCCAGCCCTAACAGGCGCCAGAAACTCTGGCCCTACCAGTGCCATGTCTCGACTCGGCCGGGTCGAGAATTGTCGTCAATGGAATGGGGTTGAAATGGCACAGCCCCAAGCCTCCCCCACCAATGAGGCCCTATGGCATCCAATTCTCACGATCCCGTGTCACATCGCAAACTCTCCCGGATCCCTGGTTCGCTTCTCACGTTAAACTTCCATGAGAGGAACGAATCCGTCTAGACGGAACTTGCCTCCCGCCCCGTCGGCTCCGGGTGTGTTGCGTGTGCTTGACACACGCAAGCCTCGCTCAACTCGAGAGTTTCCGTGTCATTGCCTGCAGCTGTCAAGTCAACAAGCTTCAGGGCATCCAGCGACGGTGCCGCACTTTCCAGGAGACTTTGGCTCTAACTTTCCCATCCCCAGCTGAAGGCGCCTGTCAAGATGATTAGGCTTTGGTGTATGTGCTGGATGGTTCGTCTGCCGGGTCGGCCGGAGCTCGCCCAGTCAACCTTATTGCTGTCCCCCAGCTCGGGTTGCGCCAGTCTCAAATTCCTGTCACGGCTGATTTGCCCCAGCTTGGCAGTCGAAACAACAGATCCCAAGGTCAAGCATTTGAAACCATGTGCCCGTCACTCGAGTCAGGAACGCTGCAACGAGTCCTTTGTGTCGTTGCCACAGGCCGCAATTCGACTCGGGGATCGACATCTTGATTGTGTCCCGTCTGCCGGGTCGTGATACCGATACTAGGCCGGGATCAAACTTGACCCCGAGAATGGGGATGCGGTGAAGGATTGCAAGAGACGGTTTCACAGAAATGTCGGTCTGCGAATTCTCATTGTGGCTAGACAAGGCAATGTCAGAAGACACGCCCAGCTCGATTTGGCAGAGACAATGACGGCTCCATGACTGACATGGGCAACGCCGGTGATCTGTCTGGGCGCCATGCCTTACCCACACCATCCTCGTCTCCTCTTTGAGATGCCGCATCCCACATCTCCAGAGGGTGCAGTGCTCACCGCTCCTGAGCCCCATTGGACATGATGACCCTTGTTGCAGCTGTCAGTGTCATCTCGTTCCCGCTCGAAATCGGAGTTGCTGGATAGATCCGCTGTCAGTGATGGACAGGGGTGTTGAAGAGCCTCATTAATTACAAGGGATGTAACGTCAATGTCGAAATGTCTTACAGAATCAACATCACGACAACTTCTTACATGATCAAACACTTCATAAACACCGACGTCACTCTTCACCGCTTCTCAACAAGACCCCAAGCGGGAACGCTTTCCACGTACCGAGCCACCGGCTCTTGCTCAAACTCTGTTCAAGGTCCCCTTTGCCAGGAAACCAATGGCTGTCGACAGAATCGCCAACACGAGGCAGTCCACCCCGTCGGGTCCTCGCTCCCAGAGAGTCGGAATATTCACGCTCATCTCCACCATGCTGGGCGCAAACCTAAGCTGTGAAGCCTTTTTAGCCAAGGTTACGCCCTTCCCTAACCCTCCGAGCCTCTTTTCCGCCCTGTTTGGTGCCTCGTATGCCATGTACCTGATACTTGGGCACTTCTCGGTGCACACCCTCTGCGCCAATCTCTCGGCGATCGACCCAACGACGCCGTGAACCGAACAATGTTTGTCTAGCGAAACGCTATTTGCCCACGCCCTTCTTCGCTTTCGCCTTCGCCTTTCGCCGTGCCCTTTTGGACAATGCTTCGGGAAGTGGCACCACCGGCCTTGCCTAATGAGGTGACTTACGATGCCTCATCCGGCAGTGTTCTAGAAGCCAACGACCTTCCACACCTGATTGCAAGATATTGCACGCCTCTCCACCTATTTGAGTTTCAACATGTTCAACTTACCGACTTTCTGGGCTACCCAAAAGAGTCACCGCCAGTTCAAGTTGGCACAGGGGTCCAAGAACCCGGTTCTGGATCGCGCAGAGAGGGTCCTGTGTCTGTTGGGAATGGCGTCACACTCAGGAAATCAGGAGAGATGGAGATCGAGGCCGTTCGCTGCCGTGTTTCATGTTGCAACGTCGCCGTAACGACGGCCTTACCAAGCCTCGGGGAAGACCAAAGCGCTTTAAGGCTGCTACAACAGGCAAGGCAACAGAGAAATGGCAGAGCTGGCGCTGCCCGTTTGGTCGACGGCATCATGAGACGTACCCAAAGAGGCAACCTCTCCCCATTTCCATGTGGAACACAAAGGGAGAGTCGACTCTAGGCCCGGCCAAACGGTCAATAATCGAACCCATCCCGTAACGCCTCTGCTGCTATTGTCGTTGATTCTAAACTTGGGGGCGTGCGGTGACCAAATCCCAAAGCCTTCCTGCATGAGCCCATCGTTTCAAAGTTTGGGCCAGTCTCTTGCCGCGGCAATCCAGGAACCTGCAATGCACGACGCCCCGTGATTGTCCAAAAGAGGAACCATTGACGGTGACCGTCATGATGAGCGAAACCCTGCCGCGACGCATGATGGCCCTTTTGGTCTTCGCTCCTCCCATGGCCTGGATATAAACTTTCAGGCGCAGGCGCCCTCAACGTCCTTTCTCCGACTCAAGGATGCTGTTTGGGCATTTGTGATAAGGGGCTGTCATCAAGCATTTGCATCAGCGGCTCGCCCACAAACTCTATCTGTTTCCCTTGCGTCCAAAACAGGGTCTCGAGAGGGGTGCTGGTCCAAGCACAACTCCCTATTCGGGGTGCTATTGCCGCATGATGCTGACACAAGGGCCGCGATTTGTGCAACATGAAGCTATGATGCGTCGCTCCCTCTGAACGAGGCCGTGACGGTGGCGGGACGTTATTGGAGACGGCGCTGTGTTTAACCAGTGCCTTCTGGCCAGTAGCAGCGGCGACTAGAGGAAGCTCCTAGTTGCCCTTCGAAAGGCTTGTCGACGCCTTGGCTGGCGATAGTCGAGGTAGTGCCTCGTCTAGGCTTCTGGCTGTCCTATTGCTGAGGGCAATGGGAAATGATCAACACTTGTGGAAGAGACCGAGCCGTCGGTTAGGTCAAAACACATACGAGGCACGCCGCACTCGATATCAAACGCTCTACCGGCATCCCATTCCTCTCGAGACCGTGCAGATCCCCCGCTATGATCACCGCGATTATTCCATAAGAGCATTACCCGTGGCGAAGCTATTGCCATGATATGCAGGCACATGTGACAGCTGTCTGCATCTGCCGCGATGTGCATCTGCGGTCATCTCGGGTCCGAGCTGCGAGTCTACAACGTTCCAGCCCGGTGCCATCGACCCTCCTTCAGCGGCTATCAGGCGCAAAAGCCCCGAGGGCTCCTGTAAGCGAGATGGGACGTCTGGAAAGCTTCGCAGACCAAATTGTTTGGCCGGTGCCGCTTTCTGTGTTCTGCTCAGAATCACCCGATTTTTCGGTGCCGTGGGTGTTCTAGACACGTTCCAAGACGTGACTTAGAGTTGGGCGGGCCCCGGGTCCCGTGATGAACGGGGGCGGCGCAACGGCGGGGCTGCCGCCGCCGATGTGGACTCGGCCGGAGCCCAAGGTTCGGGGGTCAGTCCTCGGAGGAGGACCGGATTTCAGCTTGTGGTGTGCGCACGAGCAAACGCCTCCAAAGAAGCAAGTGTCTAGAGAGGGGGGCCTGTTTACTGCCAAAGTCCATGTCGATCAATGCGATGCGACGGTGATGTGGTGTAAAGTTAGGCAACTGTCCGGATTCGGTCGAGGGGGCTTACACTTGGACGTTGATGATAGTGCCAGGTGGGTTGCAATTGCTCACAATGACAATTGTAACGAGGCCTCGTGGTGGAAATATCGCAAGATACACGTCATTGTGCGGATTTGACATGATGTGTAAACCCATTCTTGGAATGTCTGAAACGAATTGAGAAGTAAACTTGAGATAGACAGTTGTCACGTGTTGTTAGAGTGTGATGCCCAACCCGCCTCACCCTACCAATCATGTCAAATATGGCATCTCAATAAAGTCAAAAGACAAAGGTTGGTAGTCAAAGAGCGAGCAGGGTCACCTGAGGCAGAAACAGTCCCAAGTCTAACGGCTGGAATCGCATTCACCATGGCATTCACCATTGAAAAGTAACTTAACCTCATAGCATACCCAAGGGTAGATCAAGCCATCATGCAATGACATCCATCACTAGCAGGATTCAAAGCATGGGCATATATGTCATATGCTTTCATGTATTTCTCTATATGTGATGCAGTGCTAATAATGTAAAACAAATGCCAAAACAACGCTCTGTGGTATTTCTATAATACAACGATTCTTGGTAAATAAAAGGGGTGATGTGAAGTGAAGTGGCGCTGTATGGGAGAGACAGCCCAAGAGGCCATGCAAGTCGTGAGCTAAGCCAAAAGAGGTAGTTCCCAGAGAGAAGCCAAAAAAAAAAAAAAAAAAATCATAATCGTGATGACAAGGGGGTGAAAGAAGAAGAGACAAGATTACTACAATTTCGACTCATCAATGCCTCGCCTCGTACGGTAGCCCCAGGCCCCATGTGATGCGGCAGGCGAAAAAAAAAAAGATGAGTTAAAAAAGAGAAAAATGACAAAGGGGGAATCAAGAAGCGTTTCCTGCTTTCTGCCTGTGGGCGGAGAATGCCGTTGGGCCCCATCTCGTGTCAATGGTCAGAACTTGGTAAGCAAAAACGAAGTCTGGTACCGCCGAGAGTTGATGGGGACGCGTATTTTTTTTTCCTTTGGTAGCATGATTTTGTCAAGGCAAAGGCGGCTGCCGGCAGCGGCCAGAGAGTCGGTCCATCGGTCCAGCGCAGAGGCCATGTGACGATAAATGAGTCGTCGCGGCTTCGGCTTGATGGAATGTCTCAGAGTAGTATCGTGAGGTAAGTTGAACATGCTTCGCCGTGTGATGATAGCAAGGTGTGATATAGTGGCAAGTCGGATGTACAGTATGTGATGCGTGAGAACCAGCACCAGCAACCGGTCAAGCCAAGTCAAGGTCAAGGATCCCCCTCAGGGCTGAAGGTGAAGGTGAAGTGTGAAGTGAGGGCGGGGGCATGATGTGCGCCCAGGCTCATGGCCAACAGCGCCGTCGCAAGAAACCTTGGGACGATGCGACGACACGGCCACGAGTCAAGAAGGCGTGGGGCAGGCGGAGAGTCCTGACGAGCAACCGAGACAGTCATTCGCTGTGTCTCCGTCCAGTCGAGGAAACAAAAAGCCCAGGGGCAACATGATCAGCCTCCAGCTTTCTCTTCAAGGGGAGACCCCCGTCTGAGGGTCCGTGAGACGACACGACCGAGGAACCCGTGGTTTCGCAGCCCAGCCCTGTGAGAGATTGAAGGAAGGGAGCCGCAGGAAAAAGTAATCAGCCATCGGGACCAGGGCAGGAAAAGGGCCCCCAAAACCAAAACCAACCCAAAAGCGAGGGCACCCCTGTCCCTCCAAAAAAGGCAAATGTCGTCAGGGACGCTTGGGACTGGGGCCACACGACACGGACGGCGGGGCGCCATGCGGATGATGCGGTGGCAGCCCCACTCAACGAACGGGCCCGGGAACCGGGGGTCTGCCGTGCAAGTGCAAGTGCTTGGTTGAAGGAGGGGGGGGAGGGTCCAGGACAAGACAGTAAGTTCAGTAGCCGCGGAGTAGAGAGAGCATCAAACAGGGTTCTTTCTGGCGGTGCTCTCTCACACTACGCGCTACAGTGCCATGACTCCGCTCCGCATGACTTGGTAGTGCTGTGTAATAAGTCATGAGAGGTTGGCGCGCAAATTAGTAACAGACCAGACGTGTCTGTTCCGTCCTATTGCCGCGGATATCCTCTGTTCTGCGTTTTGTTGTCTTGGCAGCCCACTATCCTCATCCTCCATAGTGGGGGTTGCTTTTTGTCTGCGGCCTGCGGTGAAACTAGCTTGAGCCCTTGGGTTTCAGCTATCGCTTCTTGGCCATTGTGGACGTGGCAGGCAACCGGAAAGTCGGGCATGAATTCCTAGGGAGGTTGGACTGGATGGCTTGTGGCGGCGGAGGCGAGCAGGGTGGTGGTTGAGTTGGCGACGTTGGTGTATAACAGGTGCATGTGGCGGGTGATATAGAAGGCCGGGGCGTCATATGGTTGAGCAACAAGAAAAAAAAGCAGGTTGAATCGTTTTGGGTCCTCAAAATGGGCCGGTTATGCAAGAACAAGTTCGTGAAAAGGGAGCGCAGTAGCGCACGGGATGGGGAGGGTTGCCATGTGTAGACGGGATCCTAGCGGGCGATCAAGCGTGGGTGTTGTCCCAGTATCGCTTCCGGGCCTTCACCGCCGTCTTATCACCGGTAAACCGGTGCTGGAAGAAGTTGAAGACGGCAAACTCGTCTCTGGTCATGACGTACGAGTCGGGATGGGCCTGGACCTTGGCCCAGATCTGGGCGAGGGCGGCCTCGAGGATCTTGCTGATGGTTGGGTCTGAGGAGCCGTCGGGGCTCTCGCGGGCAATCTCGAGGGCCTGGGCGACACTGGCATCCTGCTGGGAGCGGGCGTTGACGGCGGCAGCGGCGGCCATGGCAGCGGTGGTGGCCGAGTCGAGGGTTGGCGGAGGGCTGATGTTGGCAAAGTTGAAGTAGGGGATCTCGGGGTGAGGGTGCTGTCGTGGCGAAGAGTCGGAACGGTAGGGCATATAGTAGTAAGGCTGCTGGGACTGGAATTCCTGGGGGGCGATGGACAACATGGTAGGACTTGTATGTCTAATATAAGCCGGCGAGGAGGATGGGGTTGGGGTTGATGCAGGCGAGTCGCGCATGTATCAGCGAGATTTCCAGGCTAGGAGCTGGAAATAGAGCCGTGCAAAAGAAGTGGGGAGACAGGATGGGAGGATGGGGAAGGGGAGGGGCGGCGAGTGGCTCGGGTGGGTTGACAGGCTGTGATGATGATGATGATGCCTGCTCGAGATCTGGGACAACGTCTCAAGTGGATCGAAGGGCGACAGGGGGCATGAGGGAAAAGGATAATTTGGATGGGCGGGCTCTGTCCGGCTCGGGGATTTTGAGTTGGCGGATGTCTTACACCGACACCAGCGCACCAAAATGAGGATAGGATGGCGATGCTTTGGAGGCTTGGGGCTTGGAGGACGAGGGTCCTGATCCTGGTCCTGGTTCTGGTCCCGGTCGTTGATCCTGGTCGATTTCTCTGTAGCCCTGGTTCAAGGCCTTGCCCTTGCTCTGTTCTGGGTGTCTTTTTCCTTTCTCGTCTGGTTGATTGGTGACGAGGGGCAGCAGGGATGGAGCTTTTTGTACGAGCGGGTCGTTTTGTGTGTGCGTGTATATCCGTATGTGTGTGTGTATGTGTGTAGTGTAGCCAGAGGTTGATGATTGTCGTTGGGCAGATGATGTAAACAAAAAAGTCCAAAATGTTTCCAAATGACAAGGATGCCGGGGAACGATGCAGATCAATTGCGCAGCAGAAAAGGACGAGCAAGCACTGGTGAAGATGCTATGCAATGCTGATGCTGATGCTGATGCTGATGCTGATGCTGATGTTGGTCGAAGGTGATGAGGATAGCTCAAGCCAGCGCTGACCCAGGAGTTCGGAGCAAACGGCTTTCCTTTATACCCAGCATAACGACTGACCCAAGAACCAGCATGACGGAACGGGGTCTCGACTTCAGGACCGGCAAGCTCCCAACCGTCGAGCTTGTAGTGCCGGCACAAAACAACTTACTTTGTCGTCTACCTCTTGCCTCTTCCTCTCTCTTCGTCCACCCTTCACCGCGTCGCCAGCGTAGAGTCTCTGGCCCTATGCCGCTGGCTTTTCCACTTTTTTTTTTCTCCTGAGCCGCCGCCTCCGCCGCCATAGGTCATCGCCATCGCCGCCCCGGGGCGCGAGGTTTGACCGCAGGGGCGTGTGTGTGTGTACGCGCCTGTGTGTGAATAGACGCTCTCTCGCCAAAAGTGGTGCAAAGCGGAATGGCGCAGAGGGGGCAGCAGGATGGAGAATGGGAGAGAATAGAAAAAACAGGGACCACAATCAAATCAAACCAGGGGGTGCGACCCAAAGTCAAATTCACAGGCCCAAGGTCGTGAGTACAAGTGTCGGGGAACTTTGGGTGTATGATGGACAGTTTTGGTCTGTTTTTGAGTTTGGATTTCTCCTTCGGGCGTAAAGGGAGTGTCACCAACAGCCCGTGGGGCCTAGAAAGGGTATTGGGCCAGCCAAACAAGGCCTACACCACAAGACTCTGCTCCGTACCGTATGTACGCGCGCAACAAGAGGGCGGGCCCAGTGAGAGGGAAAAGCGACGATGCCAAAGTCTATTTGCACCGGGCGGCCAGATCAACAAGCTTCAAGCTTGGCCCCCCATGAGATGAGCCCTGGTTTGGTCCGGCCTGACCCGGTCCTGTGAGGCATTCTTTGTGGTCGGTCCAGCACATGAAAGAAAGGGTGCGAAACGAACAGCAAAGCCCCCCCCCCCTGGTCGGGGTAGATCTGCTCGGGATCTGAAGGGGGAAACGGTGGCGCGAAACAACACGCTTCGCATCTCTGACCCGCCTGGGATATCTCGATAAAGCAGTCACTGGTTCCTCTTTTGGTGACACGGGCTGTCGACAAGCAGAAAGCAGCCGCCATGACAGTTGTGGCGGCATGGAGCAGGATGACGACGGCATTGTGTCGCTCCCCGTGCCAGGCTCCATCTAACATTAACGTTTGAACGCGAGAGCTTTGATGTGTGGTTCGGAGGTCCAACACGGAGATGGTGGAGGCCGGAGACTGCTTGTTCCGTATAATGGTCCGGAGGACATGCTAGTCAGACAGGCAGAGCAAGGATGAGAGTCGCCGAGAAATGCGAGCAATGTCTCAGGTCCCATCCTGTGGAAGCTTTCTGTGTGCTGTGCGCTGGTTTTTTTCTTCTTCGAACCTTTTGCGTTGGATTCTGACGTTGCCTGAATCAGATAGTCCCCGTGGGGCAGAAAGAGAGAAGTCGGGAGAAGGAGTGGGATCCATCGCGGCAGAAGAGCGGGATGCCGACAGCCTCACAGCGATGGGGCCAATCACGCCTTCCTCATAAGTCTGCAGCGCAGCAGGGCAGGGCAGGTATGGGCACCTCAGAACTCGCAAAGCGCAGGCGCAGGCGCACGTACACGCACACGCATACGCACATGCACACGCACAGAGAGCACACAGAGGTGTGAATAGTGGATAACTGTGAATAGGCCGCTGCTTCCAACTTTGTGCACCGACCGGTGCATCTCAGAAGGAGCGAACCACACGGCCTGAAGGAGCGACGCCAGCGCAGTGGCCGCCCTGGTCGACCGCGATAGACTTTGGTACCACCTGGGTCCCTCACCTCCGTCAGGCAGGATGCTCCCTTTGATTTTCCATTACTGGAGCGGCCTGGGGGCGGCCTCGGCTGTCCTCCATCTCGTTCTTCGCTTTGGCGGCAACGCTTTTTGTTGTGTGCGCCTTTTGTGTCATTATTCAATCTGTGGCCGACACCGCAGACGGGGCCTAGGCTGAGGAGCGGGCGCAACAAAGCCCTAGAGGTTGCGTCTCGTGAGAGCCTCGTACGCCAGATTCAGGTCTCCGGCGTCGTGTTCCAAGCTGGCCTGGATGACGCCTCCTGTTTTGTGAAGCACCCTCGGACTCGACATCACGGCCTTCCTGCTTCTTCCGGACGCCTGCGGATCTGTTGGTCGAGGACACAAGCATCCAACCGCCCTGCTCCTCCTCAATTCTCCATCTCGAGATGGCCCATGCCCAAGGGCGGCCCTATTCACAACGGCCACCAGACCCTCGAATATGTCTTGTGGGCGTCCTTTGGCGACAAGCCCAATGACTACAATGCTTCTGGCTTCTTTCTGGCCCCATATTCCCCATGCCGTTCTGAGCTGTGGCTCACTTTGAGTGCCTTCTCTTATTGATACCATTCCTGACCTCCACTATTCTCAAGGTGATATTTCAAGCTTCTATTCTCGACCAATTATACACCCAACAATCAACCGGCACCCAACATGAAGAGGTTTCCCGATTCTACCGATTATACATAGCACCCCGGTCTCGTATCACCCCAGACGTTCAAGGGTACTGATTTGGAGAGCCCTGGATAGTCACGTCAGGCCGAATCGACGTGGAAACGAAGACGGGATTGCGGTGCCAGCCATGCCTATCAGAGACATCGTGGACATTGGCAGCTTGACAAGCTCTTTCCCATGTGCATGCCCGATGATGACCGCGGAAATGCAATGCAACCCTCTGACGCAGGCGCCTGTAGCCCGGAGAGTCACGACCGTTCATAAAAAAAAAAGTCTGTCTCCCTGCACAGACAGAGAAACAGACAGAGAGACAGACAGAGAGACAGACAGAGAGACAGACAGACAGACAGACAGACAGACAGACAGACAGACAGCCGGCCAACGCAGACCACCTGCCGGCCCTGATGCCGGAGTCTTCTGGGGCCCTCCGGTGACGGGTCTCCATCACAACCCGAAATGGGGCTAAAGCCGGTTGATTGAGCAGAAGAATGCGCCGAACTGTTGGCTCGCGGGACAGTGCAGAAATAAACTCGGCGCTTTGCACTCTGCCCCTGTTTGCGACATACATGCATGCATATTGTCTTGCTTTTGGTGTTGAAGACTGGGGCCGTATTGTTGACCGGCCGGAATTCAAAACCGATTTGCGCCGGGACTCCGATTCATTAGACTCGCACGCTCCGACCCTCCGTCCGACGCGGCGGCCTACAACGGGTGTAGTCGTCTGCACTTCTACTCGTGTTCTACCGTCCAACAGACCAAACGTGTTTCGCCTCAAAGTCTAAATCTCAGTCATCCACCACAACTGGTCGAACACGTCTTTGTTTCCCCCATCATCTCCATTCACGCACGACTTGACTTGGTTGTTTGTCTAGCACATTGTCTCACCGACTCGATTGTTGCCTTCCTTTTTGTCGGCGTCTCGGTCACGCGGCCTCCTCGACGATATGGGCGCTTGCCCACCTAGCCTGGTGCTATATCGAACTACAGGCCCTGGTGGTAATTAGGTGGCTAAGTAGTTACCTGCGACTCTCTCTATCCATACTTGGTCGGTGATTTGCTTCTCGTCGTTCGAGTCAGCCCCACGTCATGATCCCCAAGAGTCAGAAAAACGTCCCGCGCCGGACCCAGTTCAGGCGGCATTGGACCCGTTCGACCATTTCTTCCACGAGGCATCTAGGGTCGATTTAGCCGCTGGTTCTGTACGTGTTCCAAAGCCTCCCGAGTCGTTCTCCCTGACCCAGTCTTGTCTTGGGACAGTCCAACGAACGACCGGCCTAAGGGCTCACTCAGGGGCCCGGGGGCTTCTAGGTTCTTGAGGCTCCACGAACGGCATCACTTACCGCCTGTTTGCCGCGAGCGAACCTGACCTGTACCTGTTTCGGGTCTGAATCTTGAGCTCGCTTGGTCCCCATCGTCAAGTCAACACCATGATACTGGGACCCATCTCCCCCCGGGCAGGATTCCCAGCTTTTTGGGTACAGTCGAGGCACAGTTGCGGGCTGGTCGTATCCGGTCCTATCCCGTTGCTGCTGCGCTGGCCCACCTCGCTTGGTATTGTTGCCGCCCAGGGTTCAATCATGGCAATCACACTATCAACCTTGTCGTGTACTTTGCACGTGGGGACATCTCCAGACTCCGTGAAGCCGGGAGTGTGTGCCTGTGGTGGTGACTTGCAGGAGAGCACCCACTTGTGCCTCAGCGCCAAGGCCTTGGGCCACCGACCGTCGCCATCTGGCACTATTTCCATTTCCATCTCCATGCCTGGCCAGGTATCCCATCCCATATCACACGCGACCCTCCGTTGCTGACCCGCGAGGCGACCAACAACGACGTGTGCATAATGATTAGTATCACGCCAGGGAAATCACCGCAGATCGGCATGTGTTGATCGTTTTTCGTTCGCCGATGCGGATGGACGCATACATCTACACCTACATATGCACATGTATTCATCGCTTGCTTGCTGCTTGGCCGCTCCGCGGTGACCCATTCCGCCCTCGAATCCAGTCTTTAACCCGATTGGACAAACAGTCGAGTTCCTGCGAATTGCGTGTGGGGATGCTTGTCGGCTGGCCGGTGCGCTCATGCAGCGACTGCTGTAGTCGATAATAATCCATGCTGATGATTGTCAAGGTGTCAAGGTGTCAAAGTCACGAAACAGTCAATGCCAACCTGGAAGCCCGGGACGGTGGGCATCCATCAAGAGCAAGCGGCATGCCGCGTAACTTAGGTGAGGTCCTATTGCACAGCACAACACATCACAGCACATAGACCATGTCTAAAAACGCCAACGTCGCAAGCCGACCTCACCGGTCGGGTCGCTCTGCGGCTGAGGCAACGGGAGGGAGACTTGACAAGTGACACCTCATGCTGATTGAGGCAGAATTGATTACATGGCGGCGTCATTTATGCCCATGCTTGCAATTGCTGGCCGAACGGAGAGGAACCCGGACTCTTTGACCATGGCCGGCCATGGGGCTCACTCATCTCGTCCGCCTGGTCTTGACGACGTTACCACTGGCTGCCCAGCTAGCTAGGTGAGTCCGGATGGGATGCTGACCTGACTAGGTAGGCTCCCACTTCCCACATGGTCTCTTGGCCTGATCCTTGAGTCTGACGCTCTTTTTAGTTCCTAACGTCTAGTCGCAATTTCCACGAACCGTCCGCCAATGCCCAGGCCTGTCCGCCGCCGCTTCATCTCGAAACTCTATTCTCACGCGCCAACGAATGTTGCTCTGGGGCAAACTCGTCATCGACAGTCCAAAACTAGAGCAAACAAAAGAAGCCAAAATGAAGAAAAAGTAAAAGAAGAAGAAAAATCAGTTATGCTTTTTTCCAGCACGTTGCCAAGCCTTTTGTCCTATTGTCGCCTCAACCTTTTTCTTGTGCCGTTGAACCGGTCAAGCCCATCGAAACTTCTACTCGCTCGTTAAAGCCGACCGCAGTTAGGGTCGGCCGACGCCCTTGTCGTTACCATGCACAGTAGCACGCTTTCAACGTCTCAGCCCTCGGGGACCTCGTGCGATCCTTGGAAGTCTAAACGGCACGACGGGCCTGAGAAGCAAAAGAAAAAAAAAAGACAGAAAAAAGTCATGATGAACAACACGATGACTCGCGTGCGTTTGACCCCTCTTGCAATGGAGCGGAGCCCACTCAACCCCTTGTGGACTCGCGGAGCCGCCTTTTGGCGTCGATTTCCCTCGTGGTCATGATCAAGTTTGTGAATCTGTATCCGTATTTCCAATCTGGCCAATGCTTTGCATGGATGCTTCGCCTCGATGGGTCAGAGCGGCGAGCAGCGCATGGCATGGATGGGATGGGATGGGATGGGATGGATGATACCCCTTCCTTCCAAGTCTCCACCTCGCCAGGCGCCCCCTTCGAAACATGGGATCCTAGGATCCAAAACTTGGGCCGTTATTCCCGACTGATAAGCCCGATGCCAGGACGGGATAGAACCCTCGGTTCTTGAGTGGACAAGACAGGGCAGGCAGTGACGGAAGCCAGAACGTCCGGGGCCGGGGCCAAGTGAAATGCCTAGGCTGGATGATCTCGAGCCAATCCTATCCCGTCTCCACTTCCTTCGACGGACGGGTTTCCTTCCAGTCCTTTCCAGAGCCCCGACCGAACAGGGACGGGACCGTAAAGTTCCATCTCGGTCCCCAGCCCGAAGCGCAAACATGAGTCGTCCGTCCGTCTAAGGCCAAAGGATAATCCCCTTCTCCCGGAGCTTCTATGGAGTCACGCCGTGTCGCATCCTCCCCTTTCTAAAACGGCTTTTACACACCTTCTACGCCCGACGTTGTATCCTACCCCTGTCGGTGAAGGTCTTGGCTTTTCGAGGCTGAGTTGAGGGTTTCAGCCGCCAACTGAGACCGTGGTGAGAAGCAGGGGGGGTAGTCGGGGACATTCCATCCAGCCAAACGTTGCAGATTAACAGTGGCTGGCCTCAATCAATCGGTGAGCTCCCTTTAGGTGCATTCTGCTCAGGGGGACTGATCTGCGCTATTGCTCGGTTAGCCGCTGGATCGGGGGTCCTCGCATGTGAATTGCTTCGTCCCATTCCAGCCGAAGGATCCATTCATCCATGGTAGCTGGGTCGCTGGGTCGCCTCGTCGCTTCGGCTGCCGCTGACCTCGCGAATGCAGCCAAGCTGTGGGAATAAAAGCCTCGCGATACTGGTGGTCTGATGTCCCGAGACCTGCTCAAAATAGACGAGGTGGTCCGTTTTACCGCAAGTCACATTTTCACTTTCCGGTGCTGAGGCGAGCGGCTTGAGCAACTGTGGGATCATCCAATATCGTACAACGAGTCTACTCCGTACCACTGCAGTGAACACTCTGGAAATCTAAACTAAGGTAACAGCTAGAAATACAAGACTCGTAAAGGAGCCATAGGGTAGGTGGGAAATGGTGCGGTAATGTGTGGGGTGTTTCAACCAAGTGCTACTGGGGCAAGCTTGGTCGGCTTCTAGTTTCAGACTTCTAAATCGACCTGACTTCCAACCTTCTCTTAGTCTAACCGCTCTTCTTTCCTATCTTCCAGCCCCATGACCGAAGCACCTTGACGACCTTGGGCGTGACGGCTGCCGTCAGCGGCACCCGGAAGACGATAAAACTCTTGTGGATGGCGTAGGCCAGCGCCAGCTGAGTCGCTAGGCCTACCGGAGGAAATCGAGTCGTTAGCCTTTGGAACGAAGTCTCTTCCAAGCGCTCTTCATCTCCACTCAACAAGGAGCCGTATCCTTCACTCCCCCAAGCGCCCAGGAACAGGAAGAAGAAGGGAGGGGGGAATACTCACTAGCATCGGCGGCGCGATTCCGCTCCTGGGCCTTCTCGACGCTCCAGGTAGCCATCTCCATCTTGTCGCTAATATCGTCATCGCCAAGCGCCTGCACCTCGGCCTTCTTGAACGACTGCCAGTACTCGTGCCATGTCTCCCGAACTGAGTCGGGAATCATGGCCTTGACCGACGACACGACGTAATGCTCGACCTTGCCTAAATCAGTCGGCGCACGTTAGCCATCTGGTTCAACAACACAACACGCACGCCCACGCACGCCTCAGCGGGTAAAACGTGAGTCTGTGGCAGCAAGTTTTCTCTCACCGATCGTCTCTGCCCCCACGATCCTAACGAACAGGAAGCAAAAGGGGAAATCCAAAACGCTCAGCCCCAGGTAGACGCCAACCGTTGCCCAGCCGTAGTCCTTGGTGAGCTTCTTGAGCCGGGCGGTCAGCGTCATGGGCTTCTCGGCGTCGCTGGCGACTGGGCCCTTGGCTCCCTTGCGGCGCGCCGTGAACCGGAACCCGCGCCTCAGAAGGCCTTGCATCATGCCTGGCGTTGTCGTTGAGCCAGTTCCGAACCGGGTGCTTCGCAGCCGCGCCAGCATGCTCTCCCACGAAGCCGTCTTTAACCGCCAGAGCTGACGGGAGGCCTTGTCTCCCGTCTGCGAGGTGAAGAACTTCCTCCAGGCGCCCTTCCAGGCTGCCTGGTCAAAGGTTCGAAGCGGCGCGCGCACGCCGCGGAGAGGTTGTCGCAACATTATTCTAAAAGAGACTTGCTTCTCGCAGAGCGCTGAAGTCCAGCTAAAGGCACAGGCCGATATCCTTCTCAGCCGTTCCTGACGAAGTGGGCGTATTCGAGAAATTCGTGATGCGACCTCGGAGACCGGACGGACGAGAGGGGCGAATAAGTCAAAGTTGCCGGGACTTTCGGATCTAAAGTGTCGCTTTCTGGGATTCGTGGAGAGGCAGAAGGGCAGCCAGTCTCATTACTATAGCATCGTGACTCCTGGAATCGTAGTCGTAAAGGGCAATTCGTTCCCCTGTCGTTCGTGGGCTCGTTCTCGTTCAGAAGGGGAAATTTTTGGGCAACCGTCGAGCGGCGAACGCTCACCATGATGTAAAATCGCGCCACACTGGCTTCTGCATCTCCGACCGATGTTCCGTTACGAGCCGATGCTGAGCCACATCAGACTGTGGCGCCCTCCATCACGTGCGGCTCTCATCAACTACAGTTGGCCCTGATGGATGCCAAGGTCACCAAGCACAAGTTCGCAGCAAGTGATACCTGCTGTGCCACGTCTTCAAGACATTGTCTCAGATTCTCTCGACTTGCGTTATTGTTTGAGATGCGACGGCGATGGCGCTCGAGGCTGATTAAAGTCTCGGGTCGTGTCCCTTTACCAACATGTAGGTAGATACCAGGTCACACCGAACCAAGAGGTGTCTTGTCTCAAGCTGGAACTCTCCAATTGTGCAGTTCGTGTAATAGACCATTCAGAGCTGCACTTCCAAGGTTGCTGCTCGCTGCAATCAATGCATGCAGGTGACGTTTATGGGGAGCAGGGGTGATTCGTTTGTTGGGAACTTGAACCCCTCGATGAGTTCGATACATATGCTGCAGCAATTGGGTAGGATTGCTATGGGCCGCAAATGCGAAACGACCATCATTTTAGTACATGCGTATGTGCAGATGTTTAAACGATATACGAAAGTTTACTCGCTCGCCCAGGTTGTAGAAACACGCCAAGCTCTCAGCTCCCAAGTCGTCATGTCGGAGGCCTATCAAAACAATATCGTTCCCTGTTTGAGTCAATGGCTGGAACGTGGTCGCAATTTGCAACGTTGATACCTCGCCCGGCGTATACCAGAGGAGACAGGACCACAGCAGAGAGACGACAAGGGAAAAGTCGACCTGGAACATGAACTGCGGTGCAACGATCAATGTGATGCTGAGTTCGGTATGGCGACGGAACAGAGCGAGGAGGCGCTTCTCTTCCAGTAGATGGAAGAGGAGATCTGAGGTAGGACAGCAGAATTGTGTGTTTGTGCTGCAGAGGTGTTGTTGAGACGGGCATTCAACTTGACCCTTGCAAGGGAGACACAGATACTGGCATGGAAAACAAAGGGCACTAGGATCTTCTTTCTTTAGGCGCCTTGCAGTTGCATTTCATATTGGCCTAGTGACACTCCAGAGCTCTTTCCCGGCACTGGCAGGCCTCTGTAGAAAATGCCAGCCGATATCGCACCGGCCGCCTGAAGATTACAGCGTGCCTACCTTCCGTTTTTCCCTTGATGGCTAAAAAAAAGTTGAGAGGTGAGCCTATTACCTTCCACGAATGATAAAACCTACGGAACGTGTGAGTTCCTTCCTTCTCGTCTCCCCCTCATCTGTCATCACCATCTCTGCTCTCCTCACATCGCTCCTCACTTTGACCTGAGCCTCAGACCTCTGCGAGTCTGCTCTCAACTGGGATATGGAGTTCACCTGGTGAACATCAGAGAAGATTCCATTTCCTCAGTCATCGACGGCTTTCGTGGTTATTCCTCTCCGGGGCGACATCTCCCGCTTTTGATTCGTTTTGGCACAGGTCGCTGATCAACCGCAGTTGATCCAGGCACTCTGTGAACAACTGTCGGCCCAACACACATTCACTCCTTTATTTTGTTTGTTTGTTAGTCACCTACAACGCAAAGCTCAATATGCCATCTGCCACAGTCACCTACGGGAAGAAGGGCCTGTTAAGGTCTCTGGGGTCACGTCGTCGCCAAAGGTACCTGGGGGAGTCGGTGTCACGAAGAAAATCAAGTAATATCCTCGCAATCTGCCTGGCGGAACAAAAACTGACTCATAAAGACTCACCCATATCTTCAGCTGCTGCTGCTGCTAGCAACACACCTCGACGAACATCACGGAAGAGAACCATCGGAGAACCGCAAAGTATTGAAGAGATGGCAAGCCGACTACTAGATGATTCGACTCTCCCCCTACAAGCCCGCGGCGAAGATTCATCCCCAAACAAACGTCGGGCTACTACCCCAAGCGTCACATTCCCCGCTGGAAGCGAACCTGCTATATCGCCACTTGAACTACCCTCCCCGCTTGAACAGCCTCCACCCCCTGCCGAGCCGCATACTAGACAGTTGCGAGTTGGCAAACATTCGCCAAAGAGACTCAGAGAAACTCCAAGACGGGCTGCCACGGCTCGAACACCCAGAGATGCACTCCAGAAGCGAAAGGAAAGGAGCTTGCAGCGATCCCTCGGTCCTACCAGGACGCTATCCCTTGACCCCTTAAAGTTCCACCCAACAGACAACCTGAAGGCCCCAGCATCTGTGCCGCTATCTACTGTTGACGGTAACGTCCGACGCCGTCTCACGAAGGATCAGAAAAACGCAGTCGTTCCTGAGGAGCCTACGGAGCCTAACAGCCCGGATGATATCAACCAGAAACTCCACGCTATGCTAGCCGCCACTGATGCCTTGAAGCCCTCGCCACCTCGACGGGCCAACAGTTCTGCTTCCAAGCTCACTCGAATGGTCCCAGCAAAAGTCTTTGCCAAGGTTTCGAATGCGTGGGACCGCCTACATGCGAAATCTTCACCCCAAGAAACAGGGACCCCGGGGAAAAAGTCACATAGTGGACAAGACTACGACAAGTCGGACAGGCTGGAGAGTGGACTTACATCATCACCCAGCAACATGTCTCCAATTAGCACGATCGAGATCCGCTTGAATGAAGGGGACAATCTCAACAAGAGAAAGGTCCAGCGGATTGTCGGTGGCCAGGTCTCTCGCAAGCCTGTTGCAGATGACGGCAAATCACTAAGGAGCGGAAAGTCCTTGGACGACCCATTTTCTGAAGGTGGTGGCTGGCGGACTCCGACAAGCTTTGAAAGTCGGCTGAAGAAGGGTCCGGACAACGATCAGAGTGTCATCCCTCCTCTGCCGCATAACCCCTTTGAGTCCGAGAAGGAATTCGACGACAACATTAAGGATAGGATCTTGAGCACTACACCAGTTGGATCGTCGACACCTCGAATTCGAGTTGAGCGAGTCTCGGCATCAAGCTCCGATCAAAGCCCTACGTTGCAAGCTCCAAAGCTCATACAAAAGCAGACCAGTTTACGACCGGCTGGCACGTCACTGAGCCATGGGCAAAGAGAGCTTGTAGGAACGTACCACTCAAAGCACGCTCGACCTGACTCTGGAAAGAGAACCCTAGTTGAATCTGTGAACGAGGCTCGAAAGGGCTGGGAGAAGGCAATGGGAGAAACGGATGCTTTCGGGTCTAAGAGGGTGAAGAAACATCCATCTCCCAGCAAGGAAGCATTGGAAAGTTTGGAGATGGCCTTTCGAAAGTATACGGACCTCAAGGTTTCTGGAGCCAGTATCGATGACCTGGACGAACTTGCGACTAGCTTCATGTCTACGAGTCCTTCTATGAAGCCTTACGAAAAGAAAAGGCGAAGTTGGAACCGTCTGTCGATCTCCAACATCGACGACGTGGCAGGACTACCACTTGGGAAGACACACCGCCGCAGAGGGTCTTCGCCGTCGATGGTGCCGTTGACACGAGTTCAATTGACATCAGAGAATCCACTCAAGTTGCACCGAGATATTCGACTGGCACCGCCTTATCGCCCACCAGGCTTTTCCCCTCATGACGTGGATGAGTTGCAGTGAGCGGGACCAAGAGGATCAGGGGGCGGAGGCAAGGAATGGTCAAGGATGAGAGGATTTGTTGCACAGACTGGGCGGCTTGGTCACCCCAGGAGCACGAGTGATTTGTACGAATTTTGATGGGAAAGACACGAGTGCTAGGAATTATGATATGGTAGTCTCGATTGACTGCAAGTTGTAACAGATAAGTCGCTGGCGACTGAAAGTTCAAAAGATTTAAGCTGCTTGATATGCGGCATAATAATACAGTTCTTCTCTCAACATGACTGAGGGTATCGTTTATCATAATCGTACATCATGTGTGTTATGGACACGTCCTGCTCTTGAGATGCTTAGCATCCTCTACTGATTCTTGTTCTTGGCGGTTTAGAAGCGACGGGCACGGCGATGAGAGCCGCGGCCATCGGTGCCATGCATGCGCCGAGTTCCAGCAGCCTGTTGATAAATCAGTCAGTGGTTGCTATAGGCAAGACATTTATTGTAGAGGAAACATACCTTGACACCAGGTCGACGAGTAAGGCTACCCTTGAGCTTAAGAAGGGCTCCGCTGACCTTGTCCTTCATGGAAGGCCTGCGCTGCTGATGATGAACGGGAGCAGCATGGGTACGGCGTCCGCCGCCCAAGAAGCCGCGACGAGGCTTTCTGGTGGCGGTTGTAGTGGTTGTGACAGTGTGGTGGGAGCGAGCCGGAGCACGACGGCGGGTGCTAAAGATGGAGCGGCGAGGGGTAGTATGGCGGTGAGTTCTTGTGAGAGGCATGTTGGGCTGTCTTTATTGGAAAAGAAATACGGTGTAGTTTGATTGTGCTTGTGCTTTGTGTGGCTTGTGATATTGATCTTGATTGTCTTAAAAGTGGCTGCTATGGGAGGAGTTGAGCATGTTATATACACGATTGACAGCTATAGAATTGCAAGTTTTTGAGGATATTGCATCACAGATTACGCCCTCTGATGCCATACCAAGACCCTGGTTTGCAAAAGGATCTGCGGTATTGAGGAAAAAGGGACCCTGCTTGAACGGTTGTACAGGAGAAACTTGGAAGTTGAAAACGGGACGGAGTTGAGGGTGGCGGGTTTGACGTTTTGGAGGAGGAGGGGATTGTGGTTTCATTGGTGGGAGGTTCAGTGGGGACCGAGATGCAGGGTCCGAAGTGGGGATGATGTCATAGGGCTGGGGGTTTGATGGTGGAGGGGAGATCGCAGGTTGGAGGAACAGGAGGATTAACTGCATCGAGATGGTGAAACGTCAAGATCCAAGATTGAAAGGCTCGATGATGTTGCGTAAGTTTTGGAAGCAAGAAAAGATGTTTCACGGCAATGCATGGGTTGGTATTGCTACGCCTGGTATCACTTGAGTTTGCGAGGTAATCCAACTGAGAAAGCCTTGGCTGATGGCATCAACCACAACGATCCAAAAATAACCAACACCCTGTCGCTTCTGGTATCACTCCCTCAGGTTCTTCTTGATCGTCTCCAAATCATCAGCCGAGAACCCCAAGGCCTTGGTGACGTAGCCATCCCACCCACCAAACTCGGCATCAACCCCCTCGACAAAGGCTTTCCAGAAGGTCGGCCGCAGGCTCGCCATGTTCCAGAACCCGGGCGTCTCGGGGTCGTCTACGCCGAGGGCTGTCTTGATGAAGACGACGAGCCGGTCACGAGCTTGTTCCGTGCCGATCCGGGAGAGCATGTAGTCAAAAACCACGTCGGGCTGCTCCGTGCCGGCGAGGGTCTGGAGGAGACCGGCGACTACACCTGTGCGATCTCGGCCAGCTGTGATACATGAGTGCCTGTCTACTTGTATTTCAAATAGGAGGTGTACTTACCTGTGCAGTGGAAGAGAAAAGGCTCCTGGGGCTTATCTCTCACGTGCTCTAGGACAGCGCGGATGGTTGGCTTGTACGCCCTCGCAACAGCCAGCAACTGCTCTCTCCAAGCAGTGCTCCCATCATCAACAGCGAAAACAGCAGGGTCAGGCGATCCAGGATATGAGCCATCACGCTCATAAAAGATAAACTTGACACCAGGAACTTCAGGGCTCGGGTATCCAGCGCGCTCGCGCTCACTGCGCAAGTCAAAGACGGTACTGACGTTGGCGGCCAACCAGGCGAGTGCCTCTGGGTCGGCGGCGGCGGCGTCGAGCATCCCCGAGCGGAAAATGCGGCCGGGGCGGATGGCGCTTCCCGGCACGGCGCCGAGGTCGCGGACGTTGACGAGGGAGCGGGTCGGGATGAAGGGCGGGGATGATAGCGCGGCGGCGAGGGGCTCCGAGGGGATGGCGTCGCGGACGTGGGTTGCCGCGAGGGCTTCGAGGTCTGCGCGCGAGAGGGTCATATTGTTTTTGGTTTCTCAAGGTTTTTGGGAGGTGTAGAGTGGAAGAATAGTGACGTTTGGATGTGGGCTGAGTAGAGATGAGCTATACAGACGGGTGCTGATAGTTTTATAGTCGCATAAGCAGGTAGGCGGCCGATATTCAAAACGCCGTCGGATACGCATCCCTCAATACAGATCCGTTTGTGCAACATGGTCATTAACTTAGTCCCCGAACTGCTCAGCAGCTCATCGTATCTCGCTCTCATTCCCCTCCTAGTTAGGGACGGAGTTCTTAATTGCCCCGCATCTCCGCTAGAGCTTATAGATGGTCTAGGCATCAAAGGAACAGCTCAACAGCTTCAGCTTCAGCTCGTGACATTAGCTAGGGGGGTTGAAAATAGATCCAGAGCTAGCCTGGGGTTGAGTTTTCGGCAGGGACGGGATGGGCGGCCACATGGCAGAATTGCCCCGTCATTCCAGGAACAAGCTTGATGGATCGTGGGGTTCGTATAGGTTAGTGGTCAGACTGTTCCATTCAACCTGGAGACAGTTGATGCCTAAGAGGCATCTAGAACGTAGGTATGTAAGAACATGTTTAGCAGTGGGAAGACATGCAAAGAGAACCGAGATCGGACAAAAATGATCCAATTGATCAACTCGATGCTTCCTTCCCCAAGACTTTGTTGAAATGGCGTTCCCCCACCAAAAATAATAAACCAAAAATATCCCTTATCGATAACATCTCCGACCTCGCTGCCATGACTATCACCGCCAGTCGATGATCCTCTCTACTTCCTCACCACCACTCTAATATCCATTTAGTAAGCTCATTGATACCCGTTGCCAATCCGGGAGACAGACAATGGCTGTCCCCTTCCTCAGATGGGGCCTCCCCATCATTGTCGTCGCTCTCGCAGTCGCATACCGCCTCCAGCAGCCTCTCAACAAGGCCAATTCAGCCACGTTCTGCTATACAGGCGTGCGTACACATGATTCAGAGCTCCCCTCTGCCCAGTGTTTCTCTGTCGTCGACGGTGTCTTCACCGCTGTATGGAACAAGGAGGTAGATGACCAACTGCACAATCAGACTGATGGCTACGTGATTCCGGGTCTGTGGGACGGACACGGGCACTTGCTTCAGTATGGAGAGTTTCTTCACTCTGTCGACTTGTTTGGTGCTCAGACTCTGGATGAGGTGCGGTCTAGGATTAAGAAGTATCTTGCTGATAACCCTGGAGCTGGGTCCAAGGATAACTGGGTTCGTGGTGTCGGTTGGGACCAGACGTTCTATGGCCGTATGCCCACAGCTGTAAGTTAACTACCTATATATCATCTCATCTACTGGGAAACCCTTACAAACCCCATACAGGCCGATATTGCAGAGGACCCAGAACTCAAGGACATCTATCTCATGCTCGACCGTATCGATGTCCACTGCACCTGGGTATCCCAACCCGTCCTCGACCTCCTCCCTTCAGACCTCCCTGAGACAGTCCCCGGCGGCGAGATTGTCCGTGAACCAGGCCTGGGCGTCTTCTGTGACAATGCCATGGACCTTGTTCTTTCCATCTGGCCAAAGCCCGGAACCGACTTCAAGACCCGAGCTGTCAAGACCGCCATGAAGCGTCTCAACGAGGTCGGCCTCGTGGGTATGCACGATGCCGGTGCTACTCCAGAGACTCTGACACTCTACAATGAGCTCTCGTCGGATGATGACTGGTCTGTCCGTGTCTACGCCATGCTCGAGTGTCCCCAGCGCAACTCGTATTGTCCCGACGAGGCCGTCAAGTTTGCCCGTGACGACGACCGCTTCGCAGTCCAGAGCGTCAAGCTCTTTGCTGGTAAGTCTAGCCCTTAGTCGTCATCAATCCATAAATACTGACTCTTAGAAAGACGGTGCCCTCGGTAGCTGGGGAAGCGCCATGCTTGAGCCCTACTCGGATCACCCCTGGACATCGGGCACCCTCCTCATCAACGCCTCAGCCCTCACAGACGTTGCAAAGCGCTGGGCTGCTGATGGATATCAGGTCAACATCCACGCTATAGGCGATCTCGCCAACCGAAATGCCATCGACGCCCTCGAGGCCGCACTCGTTCAGCAGTGTCTCAACGAGGCCACTGCACAAGATGCCTCCCCTTCAGCATCAGATGATGCCATCGCTCAAGATCAAGCCAAAGCGCTCGCTACTTGCCAATCCCGCCACCGCTTCCGCATCGAACACGCCCAGATCATTCATCCAGACGATCAACGTCGCATCCACTCCATCGGAATCCTCCCCTCAATCCAGCCCACTCATGCCACATCAGACATGAAGTACGCCCTTTCTCGCCTCGGTTCAGACCGTCTCTCTTCCTCCGCCTATCGCATGCGCTCTCTCCTGCCTGCCCGGCCCATCCTGGGTAGTGACTTTCCCGTTGAGCCCCCGAACCCCTTCCAGGGCATCTATGCTGCCGTGGCCCGCCGGAATCCGCACACAGGCCATGGCACTGATGATAGCCCTGATGGCTGGCATACAGAAGAGGCTCTAAGTCTGGATCAGGCTCTATGGGGTTTCTCCGGCGCCCCTGCTTATGGAGCCTTTCTTGATGGCCGTGCTGGTGTCATTCGTGAGGGCGCCTTGGCCGACTGGGTTGTTCTGGATCATCCTATTGAGGAGGTGGACATTGAAGATTTGCGAACTCTCAAGGTGAGAGAGACATGGGTGGCAGGCAAGAGAGTCTACAAGCGCCCCAGTTCGGAATAACATGTTGGAAGACATCAGCCAGGAAAATCAGGAGTTCAGGGTATTTAAACACGTATAAAGGCTAGATCATTGGAGATCAAAATACGACATCTTGTTTCAATCTGCTTCCATTGATTCTTAGCATTCTGATTGAACTGAGCTCTCCTTGACTGCCCCGACATACACACAAGATTCACCCTCAATCTCTGACAATGTTTCCACGTTGTCGCTATCTAGTGTAGTCGCCCTCGCGACCAAGACTAAGGAAATGGAGCCGAAGAGGCTACGCCGGGACAAAGTCCGGGGACTTTCCTGTCCTCTATCCCGCAACATGATAAATTCATCCACCTAGAACGCCGTGTGCTGGGTCTCGCATCCTGGAGCCCACCTTCTGCGCATGTCGCAACCTGTGTACCGCTAAACGCCAAAAACCACATGTCATAACCAGTGTACTTTAAGTTGGCCGCCCCTACTCGGCCTTGACAATAAGCTTGCTTTCCCACCACTTGGCAAACTTGACCGTGGGAATGTCGACGGCTCGCCAAAAGATGTCGGCCCACCAGAAAACGGTTGGGATGACAAAGAACGAGCTCAGGACAAAGCCAGCTGTGAACCAGTTGCCCTCAATGCCTGTCAGGCCATAAGCCCACATCTCAAACCGATATCCGACAGCATGGATGACAGGTCCATGCATTAGATAAAGGGCGTAAGAGATCTTGCCCAGGTATTGGACGAAAGCCGAGTTGAAAACTCGCTGCCAGTTAGCCGAGCGGCTCACAGAAAGTACGAATATGACAGCGCCCGTACACTGCCAGTATCGATACTTCTCGGCCGTCCACCACTTAGGAATTAACGACGTGAGGTAGATCCATCCTGGGGTGGTATCGCCTCCCTGGTCAGGTTGGCTCATGAAGTAAAGGCCCAGGATGCTAAGGAGAGCCCATAAAATGCCCTGGAGTGTCCGGCGGCGAGGGGGTTGAGTCTTTTCCTCGATGGGTAGGGCGGGGGCCGAGACGTGGGCACCTCTAATATGATCCATCTCGGCAAGGACCATGCCGCAAAGGAACATGAGAAACTCCCACTGAGAGTTCCGGTAGGTGAAGAGCATGATACCGCCAACGGTGAGGAATCGATACTGGGTCCGAAGTCGTGCAGTGCCTAGGAGGGTGAGGAACAGATACAGGGAGCAACGGAATTCGACGGGAATTGTCCAAAGGTGTTGGTCATAGTCTGGAAAGGGTCAGCCACATGGAAAAAATATAGAAAGCATTGAAAGTACTTACTGGTACTTCCACCATGAGTCTTCCAGCCAAAGACATGGACGAATTTAAACATGTCCTTTGCCCAATCCGCCAATTGAGCATAGTTTGTCTTGAGCCTGGTGGGGTGAGGCTCGATGACGTTTCTCATGTAAGTGCGGTCCAAAGCAAATGCCCGAGTCCCTTCATACGCTCCTGAACGGATAAGAGCAACGATCATCAAAGTAGAGATTGCAGTAGGTAGATAGAGACGGATGCCTCGTCGAAACACCAGAGAGCTCATAGCAGTGGAGAAGTCCTGGCTGCTTCGGCTCCGGATGAGCTTCAGGGGTCGATAGGAGAGGGCATAGCCCGAGATGACAAAGAAAAGACAGACAGCGGGTGGTCCTTGAAACCATAGTCGTAGGATGGGAAGCTTGAGGATATAATAGTGAGAGTCGTTGCAGCCCCAGCCCTTGGCAATGACAAAGGCTTGGTAGAAGAAGTGGCAGAACAAGACGACAAGGGCAGCAACGCCTCGCATGCCATCAAGATATGCCGTAGGGGCGAGCTTGGCGGGTCGGATCTGCTCACGAGCATGGCGGCCCTGGAGGAAGCTGGGGACGAAGAACCAGGCGAGGCGGACGAGGAAGACCCTCCAGGGTGTTGATCGGAGGTAGTCGACAGGAGCGAGGATGGGACCGGCCCATTTTGTGAGGAGGAATCTGTGTTCTAGGTCATTCCGTCCGCTGTCGCTATCAACATCAGAGATGGATCTGTCGTCGAGCAAGCCCATCTTCTCTTCCTCCGAGGGCGACCTGTAGTGTGTAGGAGAGTGGCCGTTCATTGTTCCAGCAGAATCGGCCAAGAGGAGATGAGATTGAAGGAGAAGAGGGGAGGGAGGTCTCCAATGAAAGAGGGAAGGAGACGGTCAAGTATCTGAGCAAAAATGTTGAACGAGGGAAGGAAGGAAGGAACCAAGCAAGCAAGGAAATGGAAAGGAGGAAGGAGAGGTTGGGGATCGCCACGCTTCTATGACTGGGACAACCGATATCTCATGAGATGGATCAGATGCCGGTTCAAAAAATGAATGACTAGGGCCCAAAATAGATCAAATGGATGATGTTTTGAACCACCATCGAAAAAAGAAGTCGTGATGTGAGCGAGAGGAGGAGGAGGAGAGATGCCAAGAGATGACCGCCAGGGGAACCTCTGCTGGGCTTTTGATGTATTTCAAGGCGGGGAGCACAGCTGTATCGATTATGCTGAAAAGAAAGAGACAGTATAGAAGAACACAATGAACGATGAGGAGGTCCTGCATGAATCAAGTGATGAATATACAGTACATCACAGTGCCCGACCAGTGACGGTGCCATGCAGGTGGCCGCCAGGTCATGAATCAAATGGCTGGCTCTCAGCTCACGCCCGGCGCCTCAACAACGGAAAGTGACATGCTATTTTCCACTCGAGACGGGGTTTCGTCTCGATCTCTTGCTTCTGTGTTTGTCTCTCCTCTTACACGCCGTGGTTCAACTCTACGTGCCGTCTCTCCCCACCACCACCACCACAGGGGGATAATACCCACCACGAATCCACCCACCACCACGCCTTGGATGCTGTCGCTGGCCCATCCGCGAGCCCTAGCGCCGCAGTAGAGGGTCCCATCGGATGGGGCTAGCCAGGGGATGGATTGCGGTCTGCGGCGACGGTCGCGGGACTGCGGCGATCTTCAGCAGCTCAGTGGGCATCAAACCCAGCTTTTTCCAGACTTGCGTCGCATACACGGAGCAGATCATACAGCTGAGGGCATCGAGATGCCGATAACCGATCATGAATGTTTCATAAAATAGAAACTGCTTCAAGTTATGAGACCTGTAACAGAGCAAAGGCGGCTTGATATTATGCGTGGTTGTGGTGGTTTTGCCCCGTGCCCTGTAGTTCCCAGGAACCCGGGCCGTGTGTACAGAAAAGGACAAGGACGCCGGGCGGCAAAGACAAGCATTGGCCAAGAACGCCAAGTCTGCATCCTGGGCAATAGACTTTTTGGGGGTGAGTGGGTGTCCCTGATTCGGTTCTGACCATTGACCGGGGGTTTAGAGAGAGTTACATGGAGTTTCATCTGGCATAGACTTGCAAAGTTTCTGTATCAGTTGTTTGCATTGGATAACCAGACGATGGCTTCAGTTGAACATCTCTTAAACCTGATTCTGAAATATTCATCGTTCGTCATATACCGCCTCTGTCTTGCACTGACGTCTACTTCTCCACCAATGACCCAAAAACCACCCATGAAGCTCTTTGTTTTGGTCCATGATGTCCTCCCACACCACCCCCAGTTATTTCCGACATGGGGTTCCATTCTTTTTCCAACCTTGGACCCAGGAGGAACGCGCGTACAGGGAAGTCCAGGTCCCCTTTTTTCCCTATACTGTCCAGAAGGCCGACCAAAGACAGCGATCATGCCATGAATTTGGTTCCCAGAAACAGTCAACTGGATACCCGCGCTTCATCTGCCACCCAGATCTCATCCCTGCTCTGCGTTGTTGGTTCGTCACAGAGGACACGGACGGGTAGCCGCCCTGATGATCCCAACGTCCATCGTCATCTGGATTGTTCGTACTCTTGGTGATCTGCGCGCACTTCCAAGTTTTCAAGTCCGAGTATGCAAGTTACCACTTTTTGCGTCGTCATGTCTAATTCATGGTGTTGAATGTTGTGAATGTTTATGTTTCCCCCAGCCACTATCGAAACCCACCACGGAAGTGGTGTTGACACACGGTGAGGCTGAAAACAAAGTGCACATCCTTCAGCTGAACCCAAAGTCCCTTGTTCAGCTCAGCCAAAAGCCTCAATTCGTCTGTACAGATAAGTACCTAGTTCAACCCTTGCCAAGGGATGATTATTGACATCTCGAACTTCCACCACTTCCACCGCCCTGAGCCGAAATTTTATGGGTATTATCCCATGGGAGACGGCCTTCTCCTTTTGGTCTACAACCACACGGCCGAATCCCTCTGTCAGGAAGAACATCAATGGGGACATTCCCACCTTTAACAGTCTTAATAGGCGGCTACTGCATCACCCTCGAGGTTCCCCCAGCCAAGGACCCATCAGCCCAACCACGCCATCAACACAAAGAGGCACAAGCACAGAGACAGAAAAGCTTAGCCTTCTCCCCTTGCCCCCCATGATACGGCGGCTGTCGCGCTGTCTCCCTACCCCTTCGCCCTGTTACCCACATGGCGGGCACACGACAAGACAGCTGGAGCCATGGAGCCTCCGGTTGGAGGGGAAGCTCGACGACTCTGGCGGCTTCTTTGAGCTGACGACGCCGACGGACCCAGATTTCTTGATGACATTCATACAGTGCCGTCGCCCGGGTTTCACTACCGTGCTGTGTGATCCATGTATCGCCCATTGATCCTAGGTCTTGATGGTGTGCGTGCATACAAGCCACCTCCACAACTGAAGCCATTCATCCCCTGTCCACGTCCTCTGCCGGCTCATGACTTCTATTTATACCCCTCATAGCTCTGTCATCAAGCTGAGTGAGCATGCCTTATATATCATTGATGCCCATTATTCCATGGCCCTCCCCGTCGTTCCTGTTTGTGCGCATCGCTCAATCCCACGACAAGTTTCATCATGCCATTCACCTGAATTATGCTTCACCAACTCCCGTCACAATCTTCTAGGTTCTCCTTGGCACCACTGATAAGATATCAACATCCTCATCGCGTCATTCGGCCGTCCTCGATGAGAAGCGTAAGTCTCCGACAGTTGAAACACATCCTTGGCATCAACCTGAGATCTCAAACATCTGGTCTGCCGACCTTACCGTCGCAACCGGGCCCCAGAGGCCAAGCATCTCAAAACTCAACACGCAAAATTACACAGCAGCAGCTATCCGCGACTTCTCCTGAGGCCTCCCATGAATGTGAATAATTCTTTTGCATTTCATGTTTTGCCTTCTATCGGCTTGAGCGTTGTTGTAGCCGTCTAAACTCAACTACTTGTTTTGTTTTACAAGGCTCCTCTCCACGAGGGCCGGTCATAAAAAAGAGCGATAACGAACCCCATTACCCGTAATCCCTTGCTGTAAATCAATCCATGGCTCCCGGCTTATTTAATCATCCAAGTTTTTCAGTAAAACACCCCCAACGCCTTTAACGACCAGTTCACTGCAGTCCGTGGCCCATGGTATATATGTTGTTCGTCGTGCTTAGTTCTCGAGCCAGTCCAGGAAGTCGGGGGTGAAGTAGCTGACCACGATCGTGGCTCCCGCTCGAAGGATACCCTCGGTCGACTCAAATGCCATGGCCTTGAGGTCAAACACACCCGCCTTGGCTCCAGCGTGGATCATGGCGTACTCACCGCTGACCTGGTAGGCGGCCACGGGGAGATCCTTGCCCAGCTCCTTGGCGTCACTGATAATGTCGAGGTACTGGCTTGCAGGCTTGACCATAATAATGTCAGCACCCTCGTTGATGTCTCGAACAAGAGCTCGTCGGGCAAGACCACGGCCACCAGGGGGGAGCTGGTAGCACTTGCGGTCACCAAATGAGGGCGCAGATCCAGCAGCGTCTCGGAAAGGACCGTACAAGCAACCAGAGAACTTGGCCGAGTATGACATGAGCACAGTCTTGTGTGCAATGCCCTCCTCAATCAACTTGAGCTTGATGGCGCGAATGCGACCATCGTTCATGTCTGAGGGAGCAACGCAGTGAGCTCCAGCCTTGGCGTAGGCAATAGCGACATCCGAAATACGGTCAACAGACAGCTGGTTGTTGAGGCTGCCGTCATCGCGCAGGATACCGCAGTGGCCGTGGGAAGTGTACTCGCAGAGGCAGACATCGCAGCAGATGAAGAGCTGGGGGAAACGTCGACGGATAAGCTGGATGGCCTTGATGACAGGGCCCTCGGGGTCATCGGCGGCGGTGCCCAGAGCGTCCTTGGTGCCATTTCGCATGGGGACACCAAAGAGCATAACTGAGCGCAGGCCCTTGTGGACGAGAGGCTCGAGGAAGGGGATCAGCTTGTCGACGCTAAGCTGGTGCTGGCCAGGGAGAGAGGGAACGAGGATCATGTCGCCTTCGCCATCGGTGACAAAGATGGGGTAGATGAGCATCGACTAGAAGCACCAAGTTAGCGGGTTTTCTCCCTTGCGAATGTCTTGTCTCGGGTTCCAATTGCAACGCTTACCTTGGTGAGTTGACGCTCGGCCTGCCACGAGCGGGCCAGAGGGTGGAAGTATCCGCCATGAAGTTGGCTCGAGATGTCGCCCGAGATGCTGACGCTGGTCGCGGCGGTGCTGGCGTAGGACATGGCCCGCGAGATGTGCGATGCTCGGTCGTCAAGAGTGGAGACGGAGGAGCGTGGGCCTGGAATCTGAGGGCGGCGAGCGGCATTGGTGTCGCGGAGGCTGAGGTCCTGAACAAGGCTGGAGAAGGACATGATGGCGGTGTCAATTGGAGAGATTGCTGAGTGAGGAAGAAGGTTGACGGTCGGAAAAAGACGGTTTTTTCTTCGGCGTGGGGGAAGAACGGTAGCAATGACACGATGCGGGCAGGGCAGGTGGCCAATTTTCAGCTTTGGCAGGAGGGGCCTCTGATAGCGGAATCGCCCGGATGAATGGCGGAGAACGAATCTCTTGAACGAGACGAAACAGTGCAAGAACGACACACGACGCAATTGAGGATCTGGGAATGGGGAGAGAAGGAGGAAAGAAAACGGTGAGGGAGGAAGAGGGAGGAGGATGGTGAAAAATGAACTCCGAGGGATGGGATGGATGGATGCGACTCAGCCCAGGATCGGGATTGATTTGCAATTGCCAATGACAGAGTCGCCATAAGCCTTCCTCAGGTTCCGTCTGCGACTTCCTTCCTTGCACATGTGCGCTCCATGGAAGGCGCGGCGGAAACGCCTTTCCGGCACAAGATCGGTCAACCTCGGGATGTCCGGCGTCCAGCCAATCAGGGGCCGAGATCACCCACCGCGCCCATGGCGCCCTCCAATCGCTGTCGCTTGCCACTGAAGGTCTCCGCTGAGGAATCTGTTGGAAAAACCGCTGCACCGGCGAGTACCGGCGCGCATCCAGGCCAGATTGGGCAATTGTAACAGGCGAGCGAGACCCTTGAGACAGGGGATGAAAAAATATGGACGGGGTTGAGATAAATACTGAGACGTTTTGTGTTGGGAGTCACCTCCTAGGCTGTCTCTCTTATTTCTGCCCCTCACAACGTGCAGGCTTTTTTTCCCTCATGCAGCAGTCAGAACCTGCCGTCCCCGCAGACCAATCACGGCCCCAGACTTTCTAATTGTTGGTGTGGTCGTGTGCCCGCCTCCTCGCCCGCTCCTCTCTCGCCTTTGTTGCCGGCCGCTGCCGGTTGCCGGACGGTGGAACAGGTGGGGATGGAGGACCGCACGGCATTCACGGACGGGTTGGATTCGAGCATTTCCGGAGGAGTAGGAGATGCTCTATTACGGAGCAGTTGTTTATCGAATGATCCCATTGCACGCATCTCCTCGGCCGGGAGCTGCTTACTTTATCGTTCCCCCCGCTATCAGACTAGGTATGTGAGACATGGGGTTTGTCGTATTCGGTTGCCGAGAATGTCTTGCCTGTGAGGATGTGGCTTGCGCACAAAGTCGACATCGTTTCTTCCCAACAACTCAGGTTGGGCATTTGAAATTCCATGGCCGCCCTTGGCTGTTTATCTACACCAGAACGGTCACTGGCTTTCTCCTCTGGTCATCTCGAAGCCCTCCAACCATGGCGGGGTTGACAAGCTGACACTTTGCCACCCTCTCAGCCCTGCAGAGCGACAGTAAACCCTCCTTGATAACCGCCAACGTGTTCAAGATGCCACCGTCCTCAGACACAGTCAGCTCGTAAGTGTCTTGTAACCGATCAAACTGCACCCTTTCATGCCCGTACCCTTCATGTACGTGTCCAAACACATGCAGCAGTGGACGGACACGCCAGAGCTCTCGCAAAAGATGACGGCATCCAAGCCTCATAAGATCAAGATGACCTAACGGTGGACCGTGAGTGACAAGGATATCGGTATTTTCTGGGACAGTACTTGACCAAATGTCCTCCGGCCGAGGATATTGAAAGGCCCAGTTGCCATGGCGTGGTGATAGAGGACTCCCATATATCCTCAAGCGCCGGCCGTTAGCACAGGTGATGGTTATCATCTCGTTTTCGAGATAAGTGCAGCTCCCCCAGTCAAGCTTCGCTCTTTCTTCCGCGTCCTTTTCGGAACGATCACAGGCTTGATCGAGTAATATATCGTGGTTTCCTGCAATAACGATCTTGTGGGGATGAGGCTGGGATGAAAGCCATGATATGGTCTCCTGGAGCTCCTTGAGAGAGCCCGACTGTGTGAGGTCGCCAGCGTGTATCAACACATCGCCAGGAGGCAAGTCGAAATGGGCATTGTGCGTGTCCGATATGCACACAATCGACACCGGGTTTGCCAAGGTCTCGTAGGCGATGCGGCGGTGCGTGTAAATGTAGTGTGCTATAAACTTGCACGGGCCGGACCAAAACTCTTGCCATTTGGTCGGACGCGGTCTGTTTATCAAGGCTTCGAGGCCTGATGGCCGGCTTGAAAAGAGCATGATGTTGATGAATAGACGAAGAGTGCTTGTCTCACTTATGCAGAGTTGAGGCCAAGTACATAAGTGATTAGGCACCCATCCACCCATCTATAACAACCACGGTGCGAATCTGCCCATGCCGAATCAATAATTTGTATTCATATCACGTGTATGGGCATTGAGATATGAGTCAAAAGCCAGATACTGCCGTTTTGGCCATGCTGATGTCCAGGTGGTGCTGACCAGTTCCGCAAGTTCAACAAATTCACAGGCGACAATAACGCAGGCTACCTAACCTACCCAGGTATGCCTGTGGAAGGTTTGTCAAACGGCCGTAGTCTCAATTTCCAATCTTCACTTCAGTCGAATATCCAAGTACGTGAATCTTATGCGTCGTTCTTTCTTTTAAACCAAGCATCAGCTCCCACGTTGGTCGACGCGCGAAGCAGAGAAGTCCCCGAGTCACAGCCACAGCATCTGCATCAGCAACCCCAAAGCACAGCATTGATTCGTCTGTGGTTGGTGCTAGTAACGCGATTCGACTAAACAGATCGTTTCGATCTCTTGCTGATATCTAGTCCTACCAGAAGGAAATCTGGTCAACTTGAGCTGCTGGTCAAGGTTATGCCACTTACACGATGCATACGGGTTGCAGATCATCGCGAAATGAGCCAAGCACAGAACTACCATGGACATCACTAGTTGACTCCATGACATAGGAGAGCACATACTTTCCTTGGGTCAATAATCACAAGCATCTGCATTGACACAATGCAGAACTGTCACTCCATAGCAGTTACTGTCTATTATTTACCCTGGAGTACTGAATTTACATTGGGCGGTTCAAGAGAGGACACAGCCTTCCACAGATGTCCGCTGCTGAATCACCAAACTGTGATAGTACCAAGTCAACTCTCCATTTCTCATGCATGCCCTTGAACTAGGGCTTTTGGATGGCAACGTCTTCTAACTCATCAGAACCGTGATCCCGCCCTATAAAGACTGGGAGGCCGGTTACGTTACGGTGCAATTTGACGATTGAACTGACTCTGTTGATTCATTCTCATTGGCTCGTGATTTATCTGACTCCCGTGACTGTTGCTGATGTTCCTGCTCGCCAATCGGCTCGACAGCTTGCTCCTTGACCTGGAGATCCTCCCCCTTCTTGGAGGTCGTGTGTGTTGATTCTGGTATCTTGGACTTATCCTCACCCGCCTGTGGACTAGCTGACTCCTTCGACTCTTGTTTATCTCCCCCCATGTCCATGACACCGCACCCGTCACCCGGGCTAGTGGCGGTATCACGGCCAGCTGTGGTAGTGTTTTGTTCTTGTTCAGTATGTTTGGTGTTACTTTGATGGCTCGTGGACTTAGGGGTTTCCTCCTGAATTGTAGGCAGGGCACCGTGGTCTGCATCGATATTATCCGTGCAGTTCTCCTGGCTAGTCGTTGTGAAGTCGTTCTGTGGAGCAGGAGACTGCTGATGAGCGGTACTGGTAGGGCTAGACTGGCTAATGTTCCGACGATTGGTTGTTTCGTCGTCGTCCTGCACAGTAGGAGATTGGAAATCGTCTTGCCTACGAGATGTTTGGGGATGGCCCCCCTGATGCCTCGTCGTAAGCTCCCTCTCCCCGTTAGTATGTGTAAAGCCGGTGTCGCCAGAAGACTGTAATGGGGTCCTGTCGCGCGCGGGCATGGGGTAGTTTGTACGATCGCTACCCACACCGGAATGGTGCTCATCAATCCATGTGTGGTTCTTGTTGCTCTGTTTAGCTTGACCCAGCATCATTCCGTAATCGTTCTCACCGTCGTCCACCCCAAGATCACCAGCTGCGCTGTTCATTTCGTCGATGTCATCCTCGTTCTCGCTTTCGTCTTCCCTGTGCTTCTTCCTCCTCGTCGTGGTCGTGGTCGTCTTCTTCTTGTCCGTGGAACGCTCTTTCGTGGAATGCTTCTTGCTGCTGCTCTTCTCCTTGCTGGACTTATGGCTCGACCTTTTCTTTCTCTGGTTGGGGCCCCCCGCCAACCACCAGATCCACGGCGGTGCCGATGGCGGCGGTTGTTGCGAGTGTCTCTTCTTCTGCTTCTTCTCCTTCTCTTCACCTCTTGCCTTGACCTCGTCCGGCTCCTTCTCCTTGGGCTTTTTCGACATCTTGAGCTTGGTCATCTTGTCGGGCATGATGTTGTCTTGTTGAAGGGACGGGCGTTCCTCGGGGTTTTCAGAAGTATCGGAAACTATATTTGTTTGCAGCAGATGCAAAGGAGCCTCACTGACGACGAGACTGCCCGACATATAGTCCATGATGTGAGAAAATGACTAGAGACCGTTATCAGCTGCCTCCCGGGCACAAACGTGATGTGATGCTGCGCCTGGGTTCGTTGGGTTGTTCATACCAAGCTTTTCACGTCCATGAAAGCTTGGTCTCTATTTGGGTGACTCTAGGGAATGGTGGTACACAAGCAATGTACAACGAGCAACACTTTTTTTCCACATGGCATCACGCCCACTCATCATCAGGCAAACCAGCTCGTCAGCAACACACACACGCACGCATGCAAACGCACCTACACCCCCCTCAGCTGCGTGTTATCCCTCTTGTCCATGGGCGTGTATCTCTCCTTGAGCACCTCCTCCACTGTCTGCTTTGGCTCGGCCTCGGGCTTGACGAAGCGCTGCTGGAGCGCCCTCTCCACGGGTGATAGCACCGGCACCGCCACACTGCCGTCCTCCTGCGCAATGTCCACATTCTCCTTGTCCTTGCTGTGATCCAGGGCCGCGTGGGCAAACTCCTTGCTCTCAGCCTTGACCTTTTGGAAGGCACTCTTCGCAGCCGCAGCGACCTTGCCGCTGGCCTCGCCCAACTTAGCAGCCTCCTCCTTCACAATAGGCTTGATAGTAGATTCGGCTCCCTCTGAAGGGTTGCCAAAGGCTCGGCTCCACAGCCGCGACGCCGTATCCTCGAGACCCTCGCGCACCTCAACCCAGTCGGTGCGCTGCACCCAATGCACGGCGTTCATGACTTCGGTGTTCCATCGCTCCTTTGCGACCTCGACGGCGTTGGCCCGCTGGGCGGCGGCGACTTCGGACCGTGTAGGGGGTGGCAGCGGCGGGAAGGGATCGATCAGGCCCTGGATGGCGAGGGCCTGGGATCGGAGGGCCTGACCTTGTTGCTCGCGGGTGCGCTGGTGGGCGAGAACTGAGAGGTAGGCGAGGGAGAGGGTGAGGGTGACACCGCCGGTCTTGCATAGAAGTCAGCATTCAATCGCCAGTTGTTTAAATGAATTGAATCGCGTACAAAGCCGGTGGTGAAGCCCATGGTTAGAGCTTTGTCTGTGCCCGGTAGACCGAGATGGATGATGCGGCAATTTGCGGGTTGCTCAGGTATCGCGAGACTGGCCAATTCGTTGCAAGATGGTCGATCAAGGCCTAGATGCAACGTCTCATAGCGCGCCCGAGCTCAATTGCCCCCAGGATCGCGTGCAATTAATTCCCTTGGAGGGGGATGTTGTAAGGTTGGTGGTGGGTTGACGTAGCTTCCATTGGATCTCAAGGCCCTCTTTGCCGTTCTCGGCAGACGAGACGTGCCGGCTCCGAAAATTCCAAGCCAAAAATTTCCACTGCAAACCACCAAAACGACCACCACCACCACCAAGAGAAGCGCCATATCGGAGGAGCCGCCCACGTGCACAACCACGACAAGTTGAAAGTCGGCCCCCGATCCTTTCGAATTGCAATCGCATCGAACCGAAGTTTACCTCTACGGCCCTGCACTTCTAGCCATCCGCTACAATGGCTGGTGGGCTCGTCAAGTACCGGCATCTGAGCCGCAACTCTGCGGCTCGAATGGCCCTGTTGCGCGGTCTCGTCACCCAGCTCGTCAAATATGAACACATCCACACCACTTATGCAAAGGCAAAGGAGGCCCAGCGCATGGCGGAGAAGCTGATTACCCTGGCCAAGAGGGACAATGAGCCCTCGCGGAGATCAGCACAGGGCATCCTATACGTACGTCGACTGGAGGGGTCGTTCTTGTCGGATCAATTGCGAGGGACATGATGCTGATAGGACAATCTCCGTTGTAGACACCACACACCCTCCTTCCTAAGCTTATGGGAGAGCTAAGGAACCGATATCTCACTCGTGAGGGAGGCTACACCCGTGTCGTCCGCACAGAGTCCAAGAACACCTACGACCAGGGCGAGAGCGCCATCCTCGAGTTCGTCGACGGCCCCAAGGACTCGCGCTTCATGATGACGGCCAAGACGGTCGCCCGCGACCGCATGCTCGGCCAGGAGCACACCCCCGTCACCCGGACCAACATCAAGAAGGTGACACAGTTCCGCGGCGAGAAGCCTTTTGAGGATATGGTACAAAAGTTCCTGCTCCTCAAGGTCGAAGGAGACAACGTCGCCAGCGACACCAAGCCCCGAGATGAGAGCAGTTTGGCAGAGGTCGAGGCCGAGAAGACGGCGGATAAGAACGCCGAGAAGGCGAGGGAGATGGCGGCGGGCATTGTGCCAGAGTCAGTCAAGAAGGCGACACAACAACCAAAGAGCTCATGAAGCTGAGTTGTAACATTTGATGAGCGGGATGAAAACTCTGTACAAAATCTGTACCAATTACTATATCATGACACATTGTGCTTTTAATCCATTGACGAATACCTCGACAGTCTGTGTCAGAGCTCTATCAAATTACCTGCTCCAAGGACAGCCGACGTCCATCTATATAAACTCAAAGGTATCACCGCGCTCCTGAATCATCTTGCCCACTCTCTTGGAGCCCACGATGCGCTCCAGCTTCATGACATCATACTTGGAAAACACAACCTTGACACTCCCCTGACCAGGCTCAAGCCTCATGTCCTGTTCACTCTTGCTCAGGTACCCGCCCGCGATCTCATTGTAGAAGATGGGATTGTCGGGTAGTCCGTAGAAGATGACACGCTGCACGCCGCGGAGCTGATACCGTCTGAAGTGGTGAGCTCGTTCAGTGTACAGTAGAACACGGTGGCGGCCGTTAAGGAAGTGGGAGCGTGCACGAGATGCCTCAGGGACGTCTGCATACTCTGAGATTGCTCCAAACGTGACATTCTCGACAGCAGTTGAGGTCGCAAAGTAGTTGCGCACACGGACAAAGTCGAGGTATGAAGGGATGAAGATAAGAGTTCCAGTAGCATCCTTTGCCCGCTTGGCCAGCGAAGGCACAATGGCCGAGGTAAAGTACTCAAACCTGGCATCAGGGTCCTTGTCAACCGAGCTAGACTGGAACCGCGAAAAGGTCTGCTTCAGCTTGACGCCGAGCTGTGACAGTGACCCGGGGTATTCAGGCTGCAGGCGGACCTTTCCAGCCCAGTTATGACAGTGCTGTCTAAGCAACTCGGAGAGCTCGGGCGTGTTAAAGGCAGACAGGACGATGGTCTGTCTAAAGTACTTTGCCCAGTCCTCCAGGTACCAGTTCCTCACACGGCTAAAGTCGCAGCCGTGGGCGTCCTTGGGCTGAAGGTTGAGGTGCTCAAAGATGAACTCGACGTGCTCCCAGTTCTGCATGAGGAGAGCATCGGCCTGGTCCACAACCACCATCTCAATTGAGCTTAGGAAGTCAAAGTCAAGCTTCTTGTCCTCTTCAGATCCAATGGCCATTCGAAGACCGAGAGGACTGGCAAAGAGAATGTCCGAGTTGTAAAACTGCGAAAAGTACTTGATCGTCTTGCGGGTAAACTTCATGCCCAGACGGAACATGTCGTCATCGCTGCCCTCAAAGAGATCTCGAAAGTCAGCTGGCCTGTCATCGCCAAACTTGGCCTCCTTGTCGACGTAGCCTTCTTCGAAGCGTTTGCGGTTTTCTTGCTGGTCTGGCTCGCAGAGATCACGAATAATGTTGACAATTCGGAGACACGAGTTGCGAGTGGGGAGGAGGAAGAGCACCTTCGGACGGGTGAAGCCCTGGTCTCGAAGCTCCAGTTCCGTATCCTGTCCTTCCTTGGCCAGCTTGTAGTTATTCTTGATGACTCGATCTCGTGTCCTTGTCTGGGTTAGCAATTGGGCCCGGAGTCTTGGTGATTGGGCAACTTACTTGAAGACGTGGTTGAGGGCATGGAGACATGTCAACTTTCGCAAGGAATCCGAGTTCCGAACGGTGCGGTCGCAATGCAAGACATCGCTATAGTTGAAGAGCAATGGGCTGAACGCGCGCTGCGCAGCATCGAACTCGCCAATCTTGCGGGCTGCCGTCTCCTTGAGCTTCTGCTTCAGGCTGAGCCCGTCCAGACCGGCCATAGGTTTGGGTACCTCGGATCCTGCATCCGAGCTGGGATATGTGACGGTGGCTCTTAGATTCTGTATCAAGGCCCTCTTGGTCGCCCACTCCCCCTTTTGTACTGCCTTGACTCTCTTTGCGACCGTGTCGTCGTCGGGATGCGCAAAATGCGTGTCGAAGGGATCCATTAGGTTGTCCTCATCTTCTGAATCGTCGTCGTCGTCTTCTATTTGCTCCTCGGCGTCTTGATCCTCAAGCTCTTCCTCGGCTCGGTCAAGATCCTTCTCTTCCTCTTCTTCGTCGGCCTCCTCCTCGTCATCTGAGGACTCATCAGGCTGTCCTTGAGCTTCTTGGTGTTCCAATTTCCGTCGCTTGGCCTTGGGTGCGTTGCTTTCGGTGAAGCTCTGCAGAAGAGCCATGTAGGGTTTAGAAGATGTCTGCTCATCTTCATCGTCGTCGGCGTCTGAATCGACATCCTCCATCACTTCGTCTTCAGGAGCAGACTCTGCTTCGGAACCAGAACTTTCTGACCTGGGAAGAAGAGAATTAGTATGAGAATTATTCGGAAGCATGAGAAGAGTAATGTATTTGGTAGACTTACTCATCATTATCTGCGAGTCGAGCTCCATCGAATCGTCGATTAGGTCCAAACCGGCTGGTTGCTCTTCCTCTGCCTCGACCGCCTCGACCTCTCCCCCGACCTCCACGGCCTCTGAAGTTGCCTCCTCTTCCACGGGGGGCCATGTTGCCTAACCAAGTATCGAATCACCTTAAAACAAAGAAAAGTGGTTCAAAATTCGACCGTTGAGACTTGCAAAAAGCGTCCGTCGCGGTTGCAAGAAAAAAAAGTTGTGAGGCTACCTCAGCCTTGCCATCACAAGCCACAATTTGGTGGGGTAATGTGGATCACCTTCTCGGCACACGCCACAAGCCCGGTCTTATCTCTAATCTTAGCGCGCACAACCCCAGCGCCCGTCCCGCCAAACCAACCTGCAAATCTTCAAAATTTGGACGGCATCGCGAAACTCCGGCCCGGCCTCTGATCTGAACCTCGTGGTTTAACCTCCTACCTCTCCTCTCCACCTACACCACAATCCTCCTCCTCACCCCCCGCCAGCCCCGAGATCAGTTGCCCAGTATGGCTGCTGCTACCGAGAGCTTCATCCACCTCGCGAGGCCTCTGGCGCCCAATACCGTCGGACTCCAGACTAACCTTGCCCCGCTCACGGTCAACATCCAGCCTCAGGTACGATTGCGATAACCCCTCTCGCCTCGGCGCCTCGATATATGCATCCTGAGCCCGTCTGGATATCCTCTGCAAGGGACTGCCTTGGCTAACTGGACCTTTGTCTGTCCTCTAGGCCGTCCTCTCCATCCTCGACCACGCCGTCCGACGAGACATCCGAGACACCCAATCCACCCGAGTCATCGGCGCCCTCGTCGGCACCCGCTCTGAAGATGGCACCGAAGTCGAGGTCCGCTCCTGCTTCGCCATCCCTCACACCGAGGAGGAGGACCAAGTCGAGGTCGATGTCGAGTACCAGAAGAACATGCTCGCCCTGACCCTCAAGGCCTCCCCCCGCGAGCACCTCCTCGGCTGGTACACCACCTCGCACGAGCTCAACAGCTTCAGCGCCCTCATCCAGAACTTCTTCGGCAGCCCTGACACGGGCACCTTCCCCCACCCCGCCATCCACATGACCATCTCCACCGAGCCCGGCGAGGACATCCAGACCCGATGCTACATCAGCGCCCCCGTCGCCGTCAACGCCGAGCGGGCTGCCGACAGCTGCCTCTTCATCCAGGTTCCCCACAAGGTCCTCTACGGTGATGCCGACCGAAGCGCCCTCGAGACCATTGCCAGCGCCAAGGATGCCGAGTCACGGACAGCTCCCCTCGTCTCCGACATTGAGGGCCTCGGCCGATCTATCGAGCAGACAATCAACCTCCTCGACCGGGCGAGCGAGTGGATCAACGGCGTCCTCGATGAGGATGAGGAGCCCAACAACGCTATTGGCCAGTACCTCATGAACGCCCTGTCCCTGGCCCCCAAGGTCGACCCCGAGCAGATCGAGCACGACTTCAACAACCACATCCAGGATGTTCTCATGGTCAGCTACCTGGCCAACACCATCCGCACCCAGATCGACCTTTCTCAGCGACTGGCCGTTGCCAACCTGACCAGCCCCGAGAAGGAGGGTGAGGGCAAGTCCGAGGAGAAGGGTGGCCAGCGGGGAGGCAAGCGAGGAGGACGAGGCGGCGGTCGCAGCGGAGGTCAACAGCGTGAGCCCCGGGAACCCCGCGAGCCCGCTGAGTAAAGGGGTAAGAGGGAAGAGAGAGGAAAGAGTCGAGTCGAGTCGAGGTTCTAGATATCGGAGCCCAGGGTAGAAGAAAGCGATGTCCCGACGACAACCACTAAAAAGTCTAGGATATCCCTCCCTGAGAGGCATGTGATATGAAGGCACGGGTTATTGTGTTACAATAAAATCATGGCGTTGCGGTAGGCTTGAGAATTAGGTATGGCACCCGGGGCCATAGAACTGAATTCAACCGTCATATAAAACTATCTTTTCCCCCAGTTCTGTCTGTCTGTCTGTCTGTATGAATGAATCAATGACCTCTACCCCCCTGCCAAGAAGAATTATGTCAAAGTGGAATTGACTCATCTAGTAAATTGGGCCGCAGCCTACAAATTCATGTCATCCATCCTATCCACCGATAACGCCAAGATGCTAAGTATGCCGTGTACGCCTTAATGGGTCTCCCGCCTTTGAACACCATGTGATGCTTCCCCCTCCTTTTTTTTTGTAGTGTATGAGTATCAAATTCCAGTGGCTGGCTTCTGAGGTAGAGTCGCCGGGTTGCCGTACGTCGGCAGATGTGAAAAGGCCTGATTCGGCCCCTGTGTCATGTTGGGTCGGTTAGGGATATGTGCCGGAGGGTTGTGAGGGAGGGGCTGGGGAGGAGCCATATGTTGCGGGTTCTGTGGCATGGGGGGTGGTGGAGGTGCATGCTGAACATGGGCCACATGCGGAGAGTGATATGCTGGCATAGAGCTGCTGGACCCCTGCCTCACCATGCCATACCCGCCGCCATATGGCTGGGGCATTGGCTGTTGATAGCCGCCAGGGTATGCAAGGTGAGGCGATCCGACCTGAGGGCTGCCATGATGTGATCCAGGAGCAGTGAATGGTGGCTGTGGAGGCGGAACAGGAGCCATGCCGCCTCCGGGGACAAACGACTGCGTCTTTGGGTTGAAGGCGTGGTTGCGGTTGTAGCTACCTGGGATTGGGTGCTGGCTCTTGGGGTCGTTGGGGTTGGCGTTTGCCGGAAGCTGACCAAACGCATACGGGATCCCCATGTGTCCTTGAGGCCCGCCTGGGGCAGGTCCCCTAGGTTGGGGTTGATACTGGGCGGGGGGAGCAAACCCAGGCTGCCAAGCGGGTTGCTGTGGTCCAGTTGGGGGCACAGGAGCACCGTACGTGGTCATAGGACTTCCATTAGATGGGTAGCGTGGCTGGTTGGCCTGAGGAGCATACTAAGAGGCGTTAACGCCCAAACGACGAGTCTCATCAAGTTGGGACAACATACCGGAGGCATAGCATATGGAGGATAGGGCTGGTTAGGCACCATACCCGGCATCGCGGGATACCCAGGGCCCTGCTGAGCATAGACGGGACCCATCTGGCCTTGATACGGCGCGGGTGGCGGTCCTTGGGCACCATATTGAGGGTTGGGTGGCGTCATGTACTGAGGTTGCGGTACCCAAGTCTGTTGCTGAGGGCCCCAGTAAGCTGTGTACTGATTCCTTGAGTCGAAGCTGTCGGAATCGTCACGTCGCTGCTTGCCGGTTTTGCCTCTCTTGCCTAGATTCGACTTGTCTTTGGCGGACATGGAGCTGGCCCTTGACACTCCGTTATCGCCATCGTTTTCTAGACTTTAGTTAGTGCGATTCTTGGCATGATGATATTCAATCCAATCCTTACCTGTGACATTCTCCTCTGAACTACCGAAAATGCGTTCTCGAGCTAGCTTGTAGAGCTCTTCGCGCTCTTCTCTTGTCAACCTAGGTAGTCGTGGGTTAGTTTCGACTGTACATAGTGGATTGGGTTGATTTACGAACTTTTGATTGGCAGCTGCTGGCTTATCCTTGGAGTCGCTGCCAGTCTCGGAGGTTGGCTTAGAGGGACTAGCACTTGGGCCGCCCTCACTATCCTGACCGCGCCGCATGATCTTCCTGGGCAGCACGGCCGGTGGTGGAGTGCTGCTGCTGGACGTGTTGGGGTTCGGATTGATGAGCGCCAGTGACGTAGGAACTCGACAAAAAGGTGTTCTGAAAATCCGCACAGATCCAACATGAGGCTCAAAGGAATGCGTCATATGGTAATAATCAGCCAACTTGTGGGTTAGCATCCTGCAGAATGAGTTGGACGGCGGGAGGTCCATATAGGGTTCCCTAGAAGAGGGGGTTAGTACTACTCGAGATGAGGTGGGACATGAGAGCGCACTTGGAATCCTGAACAAAATCGATGACTTGCTTCTCCAATCGTAGCAGGAAGAGCCGATCCTTAGGCGAGGCCATGGCTTCAAGCAGTTTTTCATCGGGCGCTTGTCTATAAATGACGTTGAGGGCATCTGAAGAGCCGCCGACACCGAGAGGGGCGCCGGGAGGCTGCTCGGACGACGAGCTTTGAGGGGTCAAAACACCCTGAACCACGACGCCTGGCGCAGGCTGGGGATGCCTACGCTCTGGGATGTCCCCAAGAGGATTGCCTCGCGCCCTGGCAGCCAGCTCGGATCCCATGCGTGAGCCGGCAAGTAGAGAGCCGCGGATAGAGAACGCATCGTCGTCTTCTGCGGCCGCCTTGACGCTGGCGCTGTCGTCTGGCCTGAGAGACTCTTTCTCGTCGAGTGCAAAGGTTGTTCCCGAGGTGATGCTCTTTCCGTCCAGACTCGGAGGTTTGGTGCCAAGCTCAGAGCTGGAGTCGGCCCTTTGAGAATCGTCGGATCCGCTGTCCCTGCCAGTCACGATCGTCGGTCGCTCAGGAGCTAGGGGTCCGCTGCCGTTGACAACAAGACTGGGCGCCTTTTCTCTGAGGCTCAAGTCATTCAAGGAACCCGCGACGTTATCTACACCGCCCCTCTGCTCGACCGTATTGGTAGTAACTCGGGGCTGCGGCGAGGGCGTCTTCCCAGTTGGTGCCTTGCCTGATCGGCCATTCACAATGACGGGCGCGGTAGATGTGGGCGGCAATGTCGAAGCCATGGGGGACTCTTTTGACGGTGTGGCTATCCGTCGCAGCGCAGGAGGCGCGGAATCTTTTGATACGGAGGCGGCAACCTGTTGCAGAGAACAAATTAGTCGTGTCAAACAAGTGACGGGATTTCCCTCCTCGAGACAGGAGAACCATGTACAGCGAGGAGAGACGAGACAGTGGGCGGCAAGCTACCTTGGCGAACGAGGGTTTTGGAAGATCAGGAGACACTTGGGCCGTGGCCATGATGGACGGCGATGGGGGCTATAAAGCCAACCCAGAGAGCGCGGTGGGTAGAAAGGCAAGAAGATATGAGACAGGCACAACGAAAGCAGCAGTCGACCAGGTGCGAGATGAGGCTGCAACTTTTTGAGGCTGCGGCTGCGGCTGCGGCGGTGACGACAAGGCGATGGATAGGAACAAGGAAACGACAGGACGGGATCGGGAGAAAAAAAAATCAAGAAGCAGAATCGATCGAAGAGGACCAGCAGAAGGAAAACGGAGTCTCGGTGCTCATCGTCGTGTTGTAAAAGGCATTGTTCTCCAGCTGATGGGGGGGAGGTTTCCGAGGAGGAGGAGGGGTCGCTGGTGGTGGTACGCCGTTTTGGCTGATTCTGGCCGCGGGCGGTTGGTGCTGGTGCTGGTGCTGTCTGTGTTTTTTTGCAGTTCAGTTGCAGTGACTGAGTGAGACGGGATCGGAATCGGGAGGTTGAGGCAACGCCCTGTGACGCCCGGGTCCCAAGGCCAGGCGAACGGCGGGAGAAGAATGGGCACGCGGAGGGTTGAGGAGGACAAGGCCGAGATGGAGGCGAGCGAAAGCGATCGATCAGGCAAACGGAAGACGAAGGAGAGGAAAAGACGCGGCGGCCAATCTGACAATGGAACCTAGGCGGCCCGGGGCGCAAGACGGGGCGATGCGATGACGGAGGATTAGTGGAAGAAGGGTTTTGGATGGAGGGGAGCAGCAGCGCAGGAGGTAACAAAGGAGGACCCGCGCACAGTGAGAGCTAGAACCCAGGGGACAGGGACGGGCGCTGCCCTGACAATGGACGGAGCGATGACCACCCGCTGAAGACGGGACGGCCGCTGAAAGGCGGGAGTGGAGGACCGCTGAAGGAGCCTGGGCCACTAGAAAGTGCAGATTTCCAGCGGCATGCGATGGACGGCCAGTCAAAGCAAAGGGGGATTTGACTGTGGAGGTTATTGCTGGGACCAAGAAAATTATCCTACTGTGCTCTTCTGCGTATGGCTCCAGCTGCCGCTGTCATCCAATTGCAATTACAGCGCAGGCAAATCAGTGTGCAACAATTCGCGTTTGTACACTCGGGATAGACACCGACCGCTTGGTCTTTTCCACAAGCGGGCCGAAGAGAGCACAAACTCTGGGCAAGCGAAGCATCAAGAGACCAAGCAAAGGAGGAATACTCCTGAGAGTATCCGTACACCTCCAATATGCCCCTGTTCAGGGACTCCTGTGTGGTGCCTTCCGTGCATGCAGGCTCGAGACGAGAGAAAGGATGATTATGTAACCAGTCACTTTTTGATTTTTGAGCCCGACCCTGAGCCAAGCCTGGTCAGACCTCCTGCAGCACTTTCGCCCAGGATCTCCCCAGGATGTTTTCTCAGCTATTGCATTATGCTGGACACTCGAAGCGCCTCTCCAGGTGATACGACCAGACTCGTCTGCTTGCTGCCCTACTGACATCTGTCGTAATTCCTCTGGTGTCCCGGAGCACAACAAACCTTGCCGCAGGCCGCTACCCACTGTCGCGAGATGCAATCGCGGGCAGGCAACTCACAATGGATCCCTCCTTGAAAACACATTGACAATGGAGACATGTGCTTGGGTTGGAGTCCTAGTTTCGGATCATGACTGGGAGGTGGATGAAATTCCATCCTTTCAAATGGTCTTTACAGGAACGCTTGCCTGTCATTCTTGAGGGCTTTTGGCGTGTCATGTTGCTTCGGTTGATGCTTGTCATGCTTCTTGAGGCCAACAATCCTTGGCCATTCGCTTCTGCGGCCATGGCGTCAGATTCTCTCCTGCAGCAACATCATCACCCCGTCAGGACCGATTCCGTCTCAGCCTACAAAGATAAGGATATGTGTGTGTTCCTAGAATCGCGGACCGAGGTCATTAAGCACAGTGTGGGAACGCCGACAGAATAGCACAGACCCGCCATCTTGACACTGGACCAAGAGAAATCTTTCTTTTCCATCAAAGATCGTGGATCATTGCTGCGGGAGATAGGAGAAGGTCTCCATGGGCTGGTTAAACAGTTATCCGCTGCAACCAACCAGAGAGACGCCCGGGTTTCACACCGTCCGTTTCCTCATTCGCCAACATCTCATCACAAGATCTGACTCTTACTTTCATTGATCTTTGGAAGAAACAACGGTGATCACGGCGGCGAGATTGTTTGAGTCCAGAGTCTTAGATATAGCTTGCCATGGCTGTGAAAGTCTGGGATTGGTATCAAGTGTATGTGAAAATAAGGCGAACAACTGGCACTGTGAAGTGCAGCATGATAGCCCGTGGATGAGTGAGTACCTACCTCTAGGGTGAAAGCTAGTGGTAAATACCAGAGATCCGTCGTCATGTGATGGGTGCAGAACAAGAAGAGGAATTTCTGATGACCCATCTTGTCTGTCTGGGTGAGAATCAACTAATTCATTCGGTCATCAACCAATGATGGTTGGTTCTGGTGTGCCTGTAGATACTCTGCCTGTTGTATTAAGGAGGCCTGGCTCTTTCAGACTACGATTATCTTGCATATGCTAAACATTGCATCCCGGCAAAGGCAACTTAGCTTCCGAGATCGACAATCCTTTAGATCAATAAGCCACTCGAAGGGGCTTTATTTAGGCTCATTTGAAGGCCGAAGTAAAGAGGTAGTTCAGACTTCAGCGCATACTTTGCCTCGAGTCTTTCCGCCCTAGTGTAAGGCCACTATTGAGAAAGAAGATGAAGAAATCAACGCTAATCAAGAGTTACTAATGTTGGTCTTAAGGTATTGGATGCCAAATAACCAAGTTGATATGCCATTATCTGCTCCTTTGGACAGCCGCAATGCGACTTGGCTGGCCCAATCACGTGATGCAGCTTACCGACATCACTGAAGAATCATTCTCAGCTCTCTGTTGCCTCACTGACCATCAACCTTTATCCCAACCATACTTATCTGAAACGACCAGATATTTCCCGATATTCAGTAAAGATACATCAGTCTCACTTCGATTCATCCCACTTCACCCCTGGAAAGCGATTTTGCGAGCGCAAGCCATATCACACCTGATATGTTTACTTACAGGGGACGTGGCGGCCCTTCCAGGTCGACACCCACCAACGTGCAATGCCAAAAGTGTCTGAAGAGAGATATGTACTCCAGAAACGTTACAATGAGTGCCTGTGCTGACCATCTTAGAACGCCACTACTCTTATGAGTGCAAGGCATCTTCCCAGGAGCGGCCATACGTGTCGCGCCCGTCGCGCTCGCAGCAATTTCGGAACCCAAAGCTAGTCCCCAAGCTCACCAATGACATATTGAATCCCCTGGAGAAAAAGTGTGTTTTATTGATGAATCCTTGAGCTCTATATACTCACAAAGTCTTAGGCAGGGTGTTGCAGATGAACAGCTCGCCAAGGCAGAGGCTGAACGCGCCCGCAAGCGTGAGCGCGAGGAGCGTGATGATGAGTTGATCGAGTCTGCTGCCAAGCGCCCGAGATCCGTTTCATCGCACTCGGTCTCTACTATTTCGACTGGCGCGTCGAGGTCGCCCTCACCTGTCAGGGAGAGGACTCGATCACCTCCACCTGCTCGACGTTCGCGAAGCCCTTATTCTGATGAAGACACTGGGCCGCGCGGCGGACGCCGGGATGATAGTCGGAGTAGGAGCCGCAGTCTGAGCCGCAGTCGCAGTCGGAGCCCGCGAGTTGAGTACCAGCACAGGCGCTCTGTGTCTCGCGACAGTCGCTCCCCTGAGGACGACCGCCGAGACCGCTACCGATCTCGGGAACCTATCCCCCCTAGAGAGGACAACGGACACTCGAGGCGGCAAAGGAGGTATTCATCGGAGTCCAGGGGATCCTACGAATCTCGACCTCAACACCCTCGCGAGTCGAGGTCACCTGAGCACAGGGGACGACGATTTGAAAGGCCAGATCGACGTGATACTCGGCCAGGACGAGAGAGGCATCCTCGTGGGGGGCATAATGGACGGAGACACGGCCGTAGGGGCCCGCCTCCGAATGAGCAGCCTCGGGAGCGCAGTTTGAGTCCCTTTAGCAGGCGGTTAGCCATGACCCAGGCTATGAACATGGGAGGAAGATAATTATTGGGTATATTGTAAAGATAGTGTAACCGTGATCGCGCAATGCGCCAGACCCCCAAAATGCAAATAAAAAGGACGAGGAAGAGCCAACGTACAGTATCATCCACATCATGCTCCTAGCGCAGCCTCCTCTTCCCGTTCGCGACGCTCCTCCTCTGCCTCTTCCCTCTCCCTGACTCTGAGTCCCTCGACTAAGGCCACACCGTCCATGCCGGCAGCTTCGCCGTCGCCTTCGGTACCGTCGGCCGACTTGGTCTTGGAGGCAGCCTTTTGCGCCCCCGTGATCCGGTCGCGAACCAAGCGCGCGATGGCGTTGTCAGTCCGGACGTTGAGCACCTCCATCTTCTTATCCAGCTCCCGCTTCAGGTCCCAATTAGGCTTCTTCGGCTGCAGCTTGAACAAATCGATACCCTTGTCGTCCTGCGCCTCCTCCGCAGCCTTTTGCTTGATCTCGGCCTCAACTTCAGCGGCTTGCTCCTCGAGGGTAGGCTTCTCGAGGTTGAGTGTTGGATCCTGCTCGAAACCGAGCTTTGGGCCCCGGGTCTCGGGGTCGTAGTTGCGTCCGGAGAGGTGTAATCGAGATACATCGGGTTCTGAGGGGGGAGACGCGGCTCGCTCTGACTCTGGCGCGACGATCTCGTCGCCTGGTTGCTTTCGCTTGAGGTTCTTGAGCTTGGCGAGCCTGGCTTTTCGGTCGTCCGAGGCAGCGCTGAGGTTAAGGTGTGACGAAGACATGGTGATATTTGGTAAGCGAAGGGAATGCGCGCAAACACGGCGCAGGATCTGCCGCAATTGAGGAAGCTCGAGGCTGAAGATCGTGGGTAGAGGTTGGCGGGGTGTAAAATGTAAATTCAAGGATGGATACCTCTAAAGGTGCTGTGAATACGTACCTGGAGCGCGTCAATCGAACCGCCTGTGGCAAGGCGTCTCAGAGCCGCTGCAGGGTCAAGCGCCACTAAAACAGCCGGGGCTAAGCGCAACCTAACCTAAAAAAAAAATGTTGGTCTGAAGCGCGACAGGAGCGACCTCGGAAACGGTCCAGTGAAGAAATTCCCGGAAACCGATAACTTCCTAGACGATAATCGACGAAACTTCTGACAGCCCGCGACAATTCAACGTCGTCCTCAGCAAACTCGCCTGGGCGATCATTATGAAGAACGGCTGACCTCGAGTTGACGCCGACTCAACTCGGGGGAAATGCCAACGGCTCTCATGTACCGCGCCTGCTTCACGAGGCGGCTCGAGTCCTCGGTGACGGCGCAGGCATGGACACGACGAGCGGCCTTCCTCGCAATACGACGCAACTACGGGCACGACCGGTCCATATTCGCTCGGAGATATCATGCCACAGCTCAATTACCGCTCCCCGATAGCGAACCTTCAATACTTGCTCAATTACGGCCCCGTAATGCATCTCCGAACCCCTCCGAGCCCACCCTAGTGTCCGAGGCATATTCAGAACTACCATGGAGGCCCGAGCAAGGTCGAGACGACGCAGAGGCGCATGATGAAGAGCACACGGAGGGATTGAGGGAGGAGAATAGCCCTTCTGGGACCTCTCAAGATCCAAGTTTCTTCCAGCGCAGGGCTAAAAGGGATCCGGAGAAGGCAAAGAAGCTGGCTGAGGAGCGTCGCAAAATGAAGTTGAAGCTGAAGCGAAAAAAGACGATAGCCGATCAATGGGCCTACCTACGCTATCAAACTCCCGCCTCCGAGTTGGTGGCTGTCAGATCACGGTTCAATTTCTGGAAGCGGAAAATGCTTCTGATCGAGGCACCCGCAAACCCGAGCTCGTGGCCGTGGCGAGATGACGGTAAATGGCTATTCGAGCTGGGGAGTTTCTCGGCCATGCAGAAAGCGTGGCAGGAGCTCGATGTCGAGACTCGGAGGCAGAAGTGGCCGACAGTCATGTTGTCTACAATGCATCTTTGTCCAGAAAAGGCACCGCAGGTCCTCGAGGCTACCTTGGATCCTCTCCCTCCCGGGTATGCCGCCTCCGACGTGGCACATTTTTGCATTACAAACTTCAAGCTTGAAGATATCAAGGTTCATCGAGACCGTGTTTCAAAAGCTGACGAGTTGCTTGAGCTGTTTGCTAAGTTGGCAGAGGACCTTCCACGCGGCCATGTGCCGTTTCGCCAGCATACCCTTGGCCATATTGCCAAGAGGCTCCCCGTCGAGCAGGCAGCTGAGATGTACCAAATTCTACATCGTGCGGGCATCAAGATGCACTCCTATACCCTCCTGCAGTTCGCGAGCAAGCTTTCAGAAAGTCTCGCTCACAAAGAAACAGCTTTTGAGATCCTGCGTCATATCGCCGAGGGGGGGCACGACCTCAACTCTGCACCTGTGGCGAGTGTCATTACGACACTGCTACACACAAAGCAAGAAGGAGAAGCGTGGAACAAGACAGAGGAAGACACCTTCTCGCCACAACGAGCAATGGAGTACTTTCTAGAAAAGGGCTTCTCTCCCAATCTGGTGAGCTTCACAGCTCTGATCGAGTCACTCTGCTCTCAGGGCGATATCGCCGAGGCTGTCAGGCTTCCGCTCCTCCTGGTGGAGAACGGAGCTGAACTTGATACTCGATGCTACACGACTGTTTTCAGGGGCGCAAAGAACAGCCTGAAGGCATCCAACGTGCGCCTTGCTCTTGATGTCGCCCGAGCGGCAAAGGTGCCCTACGTGGACGTGCTCAATAACACGCTCCACTCCATCTTTTTCTTTGCAGAGATGGAATGCCGAGAAAAGAAGTACCCGGCTCCATGGGTCCTCCCCCTATTCGGACAGATGCTCCGAATCTATGTCAAGAAGTTTGATCTAGAGCCTCTGCAATGGCTGTTGCCAGATACCCTACCCCTGATCTTAGGACAGGATAACGTGGACGGTACTGAAAAGTTCAGATCTGGTCCTCGGAGAGATTGGGAGTTCAAGAGCACCATCGTGCCTGTTGTTGATGAATTCTTCGAGACAAGCGGAGGACCTCGGCAAAAACCCAACGCGCAGACTTTGGCCATTATGCTACGGGCATATATCAAGAGTCTCTACCGACCTTATGACTTGATGACATTCTACACATTCTTCAAATCCCGTCTGGAAGAACAAGGACCTGAGAGGAATTGGGCTAAGGAGGTGGTCAAGGATCAGGGGAGCGTGATACATGACACGCTGATCCTGGTGATGCTCGAGCGGAAATCTCTGCAACGGCCGGCGTTGCAAGTGTTTGGCGACATGCTCCGCTCCTCTCTGTACTCGAGACCAAAGGAAGAGGACAGGGCAACAGGGGCGGATGCCGACGAGGCGCCTGTCCACCCGGCTCCCAACCTCTTCACCTTTAGCATTCTCATCCACGGATTGATAATGAGGGGGGAGAAGATGCTGGCTGAGCAGGTACTCCAGGCCATGCAGGAACATGGCCTAGAGCCAAACATTGTGACATGGAACACACTCGCCAAGGGCTACGCCTCGATGCAGAACCTGTCCCAGACGGTGGGCACGCTGCAGGACCTCGAGGCAGCCGGATTCAAGCCCGACGTGCACACGTTCAAGGCATTTGCGCGTCTCCGGGATCAGACCCGGGCGCTTAAGACGATGGAGAAGATCATTGACGCCAACAAGAGGCGGATGGAGCAGGATCGGGCTCGGTAATGTTGTATAAGATAACACGGTTGGAGTTGTTGAGTCATGGGCAGCGACACGACCTTGCTGCTGGCATTGTATCAATCACGTCATATATATATCACAAAGTCTCTTGGACAAATAACCCTGTACGATAGAGAGGGCATGAACGGGGTAAAAAGCGGACAAGGAGTCATTTTGGGAATAGAGATTACGAGCCAAGAAATGCTTGATGAACATACTGTGTTGAGATTTCATGTACCTAGAGACTATCTTTGATGAGCTGGAGTTGTGTGAAGAAACCTGGTTATCAACCCCCGCATTTAACGGGATTTCGGACTTAATAATGCATAGAGTCAATAACGCTATACAACTAGTTCAGGTTTAGTTGATGTCTACTCATCTTGAACCTCGACATATATCGAGGGTAGGTATCTGTAAGTCGTCATTTCCAAGACAACCATAGCATTACTGAAACAGAGAAACTAACCTCACTTCTTAACAGGGGCCTATTGTTTAAACAAGAATTGGACTAAATCCATATCCCATCAACAATCCTGCAGCTTGCCGTCTGGCGTCTGCGGTTCTCATTGGCCCAGAGACGGTGTGTTTGTCTATCTGCTGGGATCTAAGTTTAAGAGGCTCGGCAAGCCTCGTTCCGTGCTTTGAACCAAGCATCATCACTTCTTTGTCTCTACAAGTCACCTTGAGACACTTCTCACTTGCTGCTCCTGCAAGCTCAAGTTGTTCTCAAGTTGACCATGCCAGACCCCGAAATCGCCCAGTTCACGGGCGTCTTCCGCACCAGGGACGCCCACCGCATCACGCGAAACCGCAAGCCCGTCTCGTGCACCGCTTGCCAGCGCCGCAAGTCGAGGTGCGACCGTGCAAGGCCCTCGTGCGGCGCCTGCCGGAGGCGCGATGAGACGGCGGGATGCGTCTACGGCGAGGCGCCTGATAGTAGCAGGCGCGAGATGCAGTCCAAGGTCGCAAAGCTCGAGGAGATTGTCAAGCGCCTCGCCGCGGCCTCTGGTGGACAGAAGAGGGTGGAGAGTTGTCCGAGGGATGGATCGGACGCTGCGTATCATGGGGAGACATCGTGGGAGGCTGTGTTTCAAAGCATCCATGATATCCAAAGCGTTCTCAACACTGAAGAGGAGGAGGAACAGCCAGAGGAACCCGAGAACTTGCCTGCCTTGGATATCGTCCTTGGAGGCGTCACTCCCGTCACAATCGACGAGCTTCGATCCAGCATGCCCTCTCGCCAAGACGCAGACGTCCTCGTACGTACCTACTTCGACGCAAAGTTCCTCGTCGTGCCCTTTACCCACGAGCGACACTTCTGGCGGCGTTACGAGCTCTTCTGGTCGAGGCCCCACGAGTCCAACCTCCTCTGGCTCAGCATCATGTTCTCTGTCCTCAGCCTGGGCGCCATGATCGCCAAAGTCAAGAGCCCCTTGCTGGAAACGGTTGCGGAGCCGAGCTTCTATATGCACCGCTCGGCGCAGTGCCTCATCACGGGGGAGTACCTCAACGCGAGGCCGTACTCGGTCGAGGCGCTCATGATGTTTGCACACTCTCGCAACGTCCAAAAGGTAGACTCGGACGCCACGATATGGTCGCTCTACGGCTTGGCTGTCCGTCTAGCTCAGCGCAGGGGGTATCACCTGGACGCGGCCAGGGTCTCTCCAAACATCACGCCCTTTGAGGCTGAGATGCGTCGTCGGACTTGGTTCATGGTCCAGACGTCTGACCTGCTCTTTTCCTTTCAGCTCGGCATGCCGCCCATGATATACCAGGAAGTCTGTGACGCTGATCATCCGCGTAACTTGACCGATGACGACTTTGACGAAGATACGGATGTGCCACCTTCAAGACCACCAATCTATCCCACGCCCCTACTGGCTTGGCGTATCAAGTCTCATCTGTGCCGTCTGATCCGCCGTGTCCTCATACACACTCTCGCGGTAGAACCGCGACCATACGAAGAAACAATGGGACTCCAGGCGGAGCTGGAGGCCTTCTACGACGGCATCCCCCCCTGCTACAACATTCGGCCCATCAACAGCACCTCCCCCGAGGATCAGGGCCACACCATCATGCACCGCCTGATCCTCGAGCTCTCGTACCGCAAGACTCTCTGCGTGCTGCACCGGCCCTACCTCAGCGTTGCCAAGGATGAGCCCCGATACAGACTGTCCCGCGACATCTGCCGCGCCGCCGCCCAGCGGATACTGGACCTCCATCTTGAGTTTGATGAGGCCATCCGTGAGGGCGGGCGAATGTACCATGACCGCTTTATGGTCTCGAGCCTGACTCTGCATGACTTTCTCGTTGCCGCCATGATCTTGTGCCTTGATCTCTGCGAGTCAACCGATACAAGGCAAGTTCCAGCCATCTAAGCGTGGCTCATCTTCTGACAACCACCAGTCCATATGATCGCCAGCACCGTATCCAACTCCTCCAGAGAGCACACGCAATCTGGAACGAGCGCGGTGCCAAGTCCAAAGACGCCCGGCATGCCGCAAAAGTCCTCCACGCCATCCTCATCCGCGTCGAGGCCCCGGCCGCCACCACCATTTCTGAACCCGGGACTCTTGAGACGGCCAGCACCGAGTATGCCTACATCGATGGCGGTACCTCTGGAGCTATGCCTGATCTTTCCGGGATCTCGATTGCCGAGTATTCTATCGATTATCAAGAGTTCCTTCCAATGGAAAACTACTTCGGTTCTGCCGAGGGTTTTGACTGGGTTTGTTTCCCTCCCCCTATTTAAACATGTATCCCGAAAGCTCTCGACTGACAACTCCAGATATCAATTGACCACTATCTCCGATCTGGGAACGTGAATGAACCCCAATAGCCCCCGACGAACCAACCACCTCAAGATACAGCCGAATATATGCCGGGAAGGGATGTTGGTTTCGACTGAGTTATACGAGGTCTACCCCCGACTCAACAATCCATCCATCTCATGCGACAAAGGATGCGGCCTCGAGGTTGCATTGACGAGGATGCACTCGTGTGGGCACAATCCGTCATCGCCATGGAGACGAGATACAGATTTCAAAGTTGGGCCAAAAGAAAAAAGTCAATTGTTTGTTGATGTCACGGGTGGCCTTGGGATGGGTCGCATATGTGACCATACAGGCCAGACCGTTCACTTACACTACATGCATAACCCAAGCGAGGCCTGACTCTTGTTTACATTGACCCTGATTAGGAAGTTGAAAGAGCTTCTGGGACTCAAGTCCTGTTGGTTAGAACACATGCTTAGAGTCTGACCTTGACCCCAAGTCGAGTGCGAGATGGCATGGATGTTCATCAATATAGAACCAACAACACATACAAGACTTGCTACTTCAATGAACAAAACTCTCAGCTATCGTCTCTGACCAACTGCAACTAAACTGCTGTAAGCAACAATCAATAATATGGATATCTCACTGCAGGCTTTCGCCCGGCTTGTTTATCTCTCATAAGTCATAGCACATGCAACAGAAAACACAGAGAACCCTGCCATCCCACCCTGTCCCATTGGATACCATTCCATCCATCTTGTCCCATCATCATACCCAATCCATAGGTTGTCGTACCAACCACCTCCTACACTCCTACTCCTGTTCAGCCAGTTCCCAAGCCCGTCTTGGGCATCCCAGATCCGACAACCAGCGCCTCCTGTAAAACTCGCTTTTCCCTGCACTTATAACCCCTGTAAAGATAAATATCCTCCCAATAACATCAATCAACCAATCAATCAGACAAGACGCAACGCCGAGACTTTTGTACGCTTGGCTCCATTCGTGATCGTCGACAATTCCTTATTTCCACCGCCACCAAAGGAGGAGGTTAGGAATCATCTTGACTTTATACATGTGAATACACTAGGGTATCATGACATGAAGCGAAGAAAGAGAAGCGCATCGCCGAGTACAATAATTATGAAGCGATGCCGCGGAGAACCCTTGCTGGGTTTCCAGCAACAATTGTGAAGGGAGGAACATCCTGATACACGAGTTAGCTTTGGCTGCTTCAAGAATGTTTTCCAGCTAGACTCACCTTGGTCACAATTGATCCAGCGCCTACAGTGCTACCCTTGCCAATGGTTCGCCCAGGAAGGATCATGGCACCTCCGCCGATCCAGCAGTCCTGCTCAATGATAATGGGCTTTCCAAGCTGGGGACCCTGTCCACCCTGGCGCTTCTTGGGGTCGATGGGCAGCGAGGCCGTGAAGATGCTGACATTGGGTCCAATCACACAGTTGTCGCCAATCTTGACTTCGCCAACATCATTGATTGTGCAATTGCGTCCAATTGCCACATGGTGTCCGATGGTAATGTTGTATCCGTAGTCGCAGGTGAAGGGAGTTTCGACAGTAACATGACTACCCACGCGACCCACGTTGGTGACTGGTGAGAGCTCCGTTGGAGAGACTCGAACGGGATCGCGAGGCTTGAGGATCTCGAGAAATAGTCGAGCTCGCTCCTCAGTAGACACGCCGATGGTCGGCGGAGTGGTGAGATTGTTGAATCTCCAGCAGGCTGCGGCGCAACGCTCACGCTCCAGGCAAAGCTCCTTGTCGAAGGGATAGAAGTGTCTTCCTGATAGCATCTCCTCCTTCTGTGTCCGTCTCTGCGGGAACTGCGAGTGCGAGAGGGCCAGTTGCGCTGCGACCTGAGCATTTGAGGTTGGTGCAGGCGGAGGAGGAGCCGGACTATTCGTCCTCGTCGGTTGTAAGACCTTAATCTGCGGGAGCTGGTTCCCAGGATGAGGAGTCTCGGGCTCCGTCCTGCTGAGATCGTGCAGGGGAGGCACGCGTTGATATTCCTTGGTCATCCTTTCTCCAAAAGGCGGTGGTGGTTGAGGGTTTGCGCTGACTGGAGTTGGAAATACGTTTGCGGGAGTATAAGGCATGGCAGAGAGTTTGTTTTCGGGACTTGTGACGGACGCGCTGGGCAATGTTGATGCCGTTGGCCGGTCGTCCTCGGTCACCAAAGGGCGGCCTTGTGGGGGGTCAATCCGCAAGGCCTGGCCGCGATACGGCGGCAGGGGTTCACGCTTCACCGGCTGGGCACCGTAAGGGCCTGGTTGTGGCATTCCATAAGCTCCTGGTGGCACATAAGTCGGATCCTTGGACTCGAGGGGAACTGCTGCGGCCTTGCTGTCGGGCTTCTGCCACCCTGGGCCCCGTTGAGGAGGGTAGCCAGCACAAACAAAACTACCACGGAGACAGTTACCGCCTATCAGATTGTCAGCGCCATGTTCCATGCATTGTTGGTGGTGACTTACACTCGGGCTTTTGCTCATCGCACTTCTTCTTGCGTTTACGACAGGTCAGACAGCCTGTCTTGGTTCGATTGCTAAAGTTCCTCTTCCGTTTCTTGGGGTCGTGCTGCAAGACGCCATCGCGCCTTTGCTCGGGCGTGTACTGGCCGCCATACATCATGGACCGGTCATCGCCCTCGGGGCTGGCGTTGGAATAGTCGCCGTGGTCCATCTGGCCAGCAGCCCTTCGCAGCGCATCACTGATCTGTTCCTCCGTCTGGCCGTGGGCTGAGGTGGCAGAGTTCTGCTGAGAATCATAGCTGCGCTCATCACGTCCCTGCTGCGCATACCAGGAGTCCTTGTCCCGGTGCTCATCACCGTAATGTCGATAATCTCTTGAAGGAGTTCCGTAGGGCTCGCGTGAATCAGGTTGGGGAGGGCCTGCCACTACTTCCGGAGACCGATCCTGAGGTATAGGATCTCGTCGCTGCTCAAGAGAGTCGGAGCGCTTGCGCTTGTGAGAGCCCTCTACGTCGGGGTAGCCGGGCGATTGGAATGATGGTCTGTCAGTATCCTGGGCGGGTCTTTGGTTCGATGATAGCTCAGGGGTGGGCGGAGGCTGAGTCGCGGCCGTGCTGTGTGCGCGTTCATCTGAGGCGGAGCTCTTTTCAACAGTCACGGTGGGCGGATCAGAAGCCCTAGGAGGCGAGCCCCCATTAAGGGCGGTAAAGGTCGACATGACTGTGTCAACTGCAAGTGGGCGCGAAAGCGCGCGAACCCGTGATTGAATGAGATCCGTGATTGAAGCCTGAGAATTTCCGGTATCGAGCAGCTGGAAGCGTCCCGGCACCAGGCGGAATCAGACTCTCTCCCGGACCTTCCGTGGGTGGCTGTCTGGAAACCCCGGGGCACGCGATTGGCGATTTGGAGCCCAGCAGGGGAATTGACGAAATCGTAGACGGTATCCGTGAGAGCTGTGGAGAGACTTGAATCACGGCGTGGGCGGAAAGAGGCGCGATGCGTGGTACTTGTGAGAATCTGCGCGGGGCTGTGAGATGAGCCGCAGTCGACGTGAACGCGCCGACTTTCCTCTCGAGGCCGCGAGCGAGGGCAGCGTCACCTCTTGGCGTCCTTTCCTCCGCAAGCTCGAGGATCCAAGACTAAAAGATAAAGCGCGAACCGCAGGTGTCGGTGGCGCAGAGAAATCCAAGGGTGAAAGCTGAGAGATGAGAGCTGACAGATGAGGTGAGTGGGCGGGACTTGAAGGAATGTGCGCGGGTGAGTCTCGCTGAGGCGGCAAGACAAGACAAGACAATAGCCGGACTGTAGTCGCTCCTTCCTCTGCCAATGCTGGGTCCTAGCCTAGATAATGATGGTCCACGCCAAGAATCAGGTTCAAGAAATAGCCTGAAAGCCTGTTGCATGCGCGCGCGGGGGATAAAACGAGAGAAAGGCGAGAGGGCGCAAGTCAAGTCAAGTCGGCAGGTGGTTTGCGGTTTGTACGATGGAGGTGGTGGGAATGGCGAGTTTCGCGGCGCTTGGGGCGTCGGTAGGTTTTTTTGACGCGCGATTATGCTGCGTCTGTAATCGGCCAAAATATTGGCGGGGGGTTCGTGGCGGGGAGCTCAGATCAGGCCTGGTCTGGTCGAGAGGGGATTTGAGGGGAAAAGAAGAGGACGAGGAAGAAAAGGAAGTGGAAAAAAGGAAGAAGGATCGAGATTGGGGTGAGATCCCAAGACGAGGGTGTGCCGGAAGAAGAGAAGAGCAGGCAAGGCAAGCAGACAAGCAAGCGATGGGCGTAGGGGAGAGACCAAAAGCGAGACGAGGGAATCTGAGAAGCGAGAGAGCCAGGTTCAAGCTAAAAAAGAGGGCGGCGGCAATCGACAACAGCAGTATTGACCAAAAGGCTCAAGAGCATGGCCAGATACCGGCGAATCTAGGTAGTGGAGGGTTCGAATTCCCCGGTCTGGTCTCTGGCTCACCTCGAGTGATACTGAAGCGCTCGCTCCGGTTTCGTTTCAGCTCGTGTTAGCCAGGCTCAGGAGCAGGAAACAAGGCCGTCAGGAGTCAGTCAGAGAGGCCAGCGAGACAACCCAAGGTGAGGTGAGCCTCGAACGTCGAGAGATACCGAAACAGCAGCAAGAAGAAGAGAGCAAGAAAGTGAAGCATTCGGTGCCAGCGACCACTGGGGGGGTGGGAGAATAATAGAGGCCGGGGCCGGGGACCCTGGGAAACCAAAAGGTGGGCGGGCAGCGGCCGGGGCGCGCGGTTGGTGTTGGTGGTGGTCGTATAGCAGGTAGCTCGCCCGTGGTACCGAAGGAGTGGAGGGAGCGGGTTCCAGTGCGGTTATGCGATGGATGGGTTTCCAGTTGACGACGAAGATGATGGTGATGACGATGATGGTGGATGGATGGATGGCGGATGGTGGTTCGCGGCGGCATCCAATGCATTGCATGCTCAAGACCATGGGCGCAGTCTTCGCAGAAGCCATGAATGAGATGACCAGTCTCGATCCAACAGAGGAACCTAACCCAGAATCCAGGGTCCGTCCGTCCCCTTCTCGCCGGTGCCATGCCTTGTCCATGCCCCAACTGGGCGTCGAGTCTCAATCGCCAAGGCAAATGCTAAGCCCGGGGCCGTGAGAATCTCCTCCGAGTTCTCCAATTTGGGGCGGCATGGCGCTTCGCACTGCGTCACTCGGCCAAGTACCTCGTCGACAACCGCAAAGTACCTGGAGCTGGCGAGGTACGTCAGGACTACCTCTGCTGCTGCGTTCTGCACAGTACCACCCTGGTATGCACCTTGCGCGTCTCAAGAGCCAAGGTCTGAGAGCCGAGAGCAGCCTCAAGCCCGATACTGCAACGGCATCCCCAACTGCGACCAGGCATATCACATCACCATCTGGGATTGGCCCAGATCGGTCCCCCGAGCCCGAATGTGCAGCATTTGGTCCAAGATGAACAAGGCGCGGCGTACCTAGGGCTCCGTGCCATTGCTCAAAAGGGAATTGCTGTTGGCTTGCCCTCAGCGTTGGGCGACAAAAAGTCTCCAGCTGGTGGCTCGGCTTGCTTCCACCTGTTGGACCTTGGGAGCTCTCCTCCAGCTGGCAGGTAAGCGATCAGTAGCCCCATTGTGTCTTGTACCTCCTTCGACGAACGGAACCCCTCCGCCGCTCGTCACCTGTCTTGTCCAAACTAACGTCGCGCGCACCCCTTCTTTGGCGCTGGCGCCCTCTCCTAGCCCCTCTCATCCGCAACTCTTGCTCCCTCTCACATTCTTGCTTGGTCCCTCTGGCGCGAGCAAAACTGGCCGGGCGTCTTTCTTGCAGCCATGGGGGCCGCGCGACTGGCTGAGCGACCCCTAGTTGACGATGGGGGCGCCCTGGGCCGCCCAGAGTCTAGAGTCCAGAAGCGAGCAAGGGTCTCTAAGTGGCCCCAAGAGAAAGACACACTCAGAGAGGGAGGGCGTGTCTCCATCAAGATGCGGACCACGGACCGCAGAGTAGACTACGCGCTGCTGCGCTGCCGCCGTCCTCCAGTCTTGAGAAACGGCACAATGTCTGGCATGAACAACGCCCTTTTTTTTTTTTTTTTTTCTCGTTTGTGTCCTTGCCACGGTGGGTTGCGTCAGACATGATGGAGCCATCGATGGCAAACACGAGCTTCTTCTGCACAGAACTTTTCCGCGTAGGCTCTTTTGGGGCCTGTCACCTTGTCTTGTCCGAGAAGTAATTCTGAAGCCTGTTAGGTCGTCTGTCTGAGTCATCCTCGTCTATCTCACGCGCGACAATGAGAAAGACTGTGCCGCGAGGATCAGCTGCAAATCACCCATGCCCATCCATCTCTTCACTCCACTCACCTGTGTACTGACGCTGCCATGTTACGTCCATGATCGCCTCAACAATGGATGCTCGACTCGATCCGTACGACTCAGCACGTTGCTGCCATCGCCAGACCCTGTCGAGACAGCCGCTGCCGGCCGATCTTGACAGCGCTCGACCTCCAGCTGGCTCATTAACAGGGAAATGAGAAGCCACCTTTCGCGGTTGATCCCAACGTGTACCCGCAAGATCGTCTTTGGGGTAATGATCCGGATCCAATAAGCGACCCATGCGCCCTTCAACTGAGGGTCCCAGAGACGAGACTCGTGTGTCGGGCACCTGTAACTGACGCCTGGTGCCCTGTCGCGCGACTCTCCAAACACCTAACCGAGCATTGCTGACGCTCCTTGCTCTTCGTACCACACGACAGGTGGCAGCTTAGCGCGCCTCCGTTCCTCCTTTGGGTGTGCAATCTCGTCTGTGTGAAGTTATCGAACTTTATCTCTCCGCTCCTGCGAAACGATGAAATGCTGCGCCCTTATTCCACCTCTGTGATTCTAGCCTGGCTCTAAGGCGGCAGTTCAGGCGGGCGGCGGCACTCATTCATCAAGCGCACAGGATGACATGTTTCCGTTAGAGATAGGTAGGCACAGAACACAGGTTACTCACTTGGTACAGTGTTGTGCTACCATCAGGGCTCGCCTGAGAAGCTTGGACGCTGAGGCGCGTAACCTGGCCTGTCGCGTCAATGGTGTCTGTCTCCATGACCTTCTCTCGTACATGTGGCCCATGACAGTCTTCCTCCTTGGCTCCTTCAGGCACACATGGCTGCCTTACGGAGAATGTTTGGGCATTTGACCAAGCAAGTGAAGTGTGGTTTGATTACACTCAAGGCACCGATTCGTGCTCGGTAGTGCCCTCGACTCGTTTCGAGTCTAATGATGGCGCTCGTCACTCCCGCAAGACCAACAATGAACCAAGGAACGCTAGGATGTGTTAGCTCCGGGGCCTCAACGGGCTCCTTCCCTTCCTTGTCATCGGTGGGGAACCCTCGGCGGCCTGTTCGCTCTTGCCGCGGCACTGTAGCTTGCTTCGATGGCAGGCACGTCCTGGGGAGAAAAAAAAAAATAATCATCCCCGTCTCTCCGCTCAGCATGACCCCACCCTCCTCTTTCTCTGCTGCTTTTCAGCTACTGTGCCCTCGTCAACTCTAACCTTGGATCAGTCGTTATTACTCTGACCAGGCTGGTCACATCATATTCTTGGGGAATCCCAGTGTCTCGATGGCCTCATCTCTCTTGGCAACAGATGGAGAACACAATCACTGTCTCGAGCGCCTTCCCGTGGACTTGAGCAACGACTCGAAAAGAGAATGAACAATATCCCTTGAGCCAACCACCCACACGCCCTCCGCCCACCGTCCACCGCAAGCTGGCGGATGTGGTGTTGGGACTGTGCGCCTCCTCGCCCCAGCAGCCAATCACGCAAGGCATTCCAGAACCAGACCGTGGCCTCGGCAAGGATGATGTGGCCGTTCAGGTACCTTAGGCGAGACAGCCTGCGCTCAGCGCCCATTAACGCCGCGTCTAACACGCTAAGTCTGTTGTCTCGTATCGCCCGCCGCCGTCCGCGGCTGTGCCAGGACGTGGAGCCCTACCTCGAGCGCATCCTGATCAGGTACGTACCGGGGGGACAGGCACCTTCCTTGGCCCGCTTGGAGGCGTCTGGGAAGCTTACATGCGCCCGTGTCCGACCGGCGGCCACCCACTAGGCTGAACGCCGTTCAGATAGACTCGTGCGCCGTGACGCGCAACGGGCCTAGCATCTCATGGATCTGACCAGCTTCACATCCTGGCTCGTTCCCGGCATTATGGCTCAGGCTGGCGCGGCGTCCGGCTTGAATCGCGCTTCTCTCATCAATCACTTGAGAGCTGGCGTGTCGGGAGGCAACCGCTTACTATCTGTCGTCGCCTGGCGGCCTCTCTCGATGTTACAGAACCCTGCTCGCCTTACACATCCCTTGCGTAAATTGATCGGCGAAACCTTCCAAGGCGACTGTTTATGGAACATCAGGGGTCGAAGGTTCAGTCATTTCTCATCGAATTTAGCAGCACCAACAGTCCTTGAACAAAGAGATATCCCGCCAACATGCCTCCTCGGATGGAGTATGAACCATGAGGTAATTACGAATCCCCCCATTTTTAGAAACCACGTTGTGTTTAATCTGACAAGACGACATGGGTTTCGAGGTTTTTCCTTTGTCAACTTGTTGGATCCGTCGGCGGTCAACCATGCAAAGGTCCTGGCGGTTCTGTTTGATGGCGAAGGGCTTGGCATCCGTTTCGGGATGTACTTGTTCATTTCATAATCTCTGCGCCAGCTGATGTCTACGGCAGAGAGCTTATCTGTCACTCTACGTTCAGCAGCTCAGACACACATCCCCTCAGTTACTACCGTCCTTGCGATGTGATTGTCGCCAGCTGCTGACCCGAACGGCTTTCATTAGTATGTTCTGACTTTGACGGTTGCGTCTTGGCTTAGTGGCTCCTAGGTAGGGTGCACTCCCAGCCGGTTCCTTGCTAACCTGTGATGGATCTTGGCGGCCTTCTGCCTGTGATTGGCCACCCAGCGAAGAGAAGGGGCTGGTAGTGGTGATTCAGAACTGTCACGGCAGATGAAAGAGACCTGAGGGACGTGTGATGAAGTGTTTAGCGCCTTTGACGGAAAATCGATAGCCAACGAGGCAAAAGTCGGGTCTATATTACTGCATTATGCGTCTTTGCAGGCACACCGCCGCATCGATTGCGACCTCGCTGCATCGTTCTGTGGTTGCTAACCAGAATTCCGCTGTCTCTCGACGGGTGTCCGCGGGGAAGGGAGACCCACGCGGGGCGGTGGGCAGCATTCAACTCAGTCCGTCAGGATGGGGCCCTCTGGGGCTTCAAGTCCTCAACGATGCACTGCTCCGGGTGGTATTTCGGGCTCTTTCCCCCCAGCCTTGCCAGGATGGGGCTTGAAACGGAGCTGGCAGCTCAAGTGTGCCAAGGAGGATGACCATCATCAAGCATCACCGGCTTGCTCCATACGGCAATAAACTGGTGAAGCCAACCACCAGAACAGAGCAAACCGTCACCTGGAGTCAAATCGCCCGCTACCTACTCAATGTTTCTCGCCCCAGCGCATGAAAGGTTAAAACAATCCAGAACATCACGGTCGCGTTATTGGTCAAAACGTGCCGAAGGCAAGGGTCATTCTGTTGGGTCATCTAATCTAGGCTTTGACTTTAGGAATGGCATCCAAAGGCCATCATGGTGTCAATGCAACACGTTTACGCCTGTCACAGGAATGGCACGCAACTCGATTCATGACGCTACGCTGCAGCCAACAATCACACTGAGTTCGTCGCCGGCAGACGACTTTGTTACAGGTGTTTTTATCCACCACGGAGCTACCGATTTGCATCACCGTCGCGTCAGTCTAAATATAACATGCAAAGACGTCTGTTCTGGTGATGCTGGTTCGAGTTCCAGGACAAGACGATGTGGTTGGCCAGTGGCCGCCTTGATTCAGGCCATTCACGGCTGGGCGCTTCGATTCCACCCTCAAGTGGCGTCTTGCTCCTCGAACCCCAGCGCCTGTGAAGAGAACATGCCCACCGGAGGTCCGGCCGTCATGGTTGCCGGCAGCTTGCCGCTGTTGCACCCCCGGATCACTAGCGAACGGGGAACGGTCGAGTCTGGAACCCGACGCACCCCGACAGCCCTGTTTCGTTTGCTCGAAAAGCCTCATCTCATGGACGGCAGAAGGAACAGAAAGTTTGTTCTAATCATTGCATTGGCATGGCCATGGGTGGTCTTGTTGGTTGGCTGGCACGCCGGGTTATTAGTTGGGTATGTTCAATTGGTTGCGCATGCGGATTCCTTGCCCTGTCGGGTCGGACGTCGAGTACATGTCCCCTGTCAGCTTCATGCATCAATTCCCCTGCTTCAGGCCTTCTGTGTCCCTTCGGCACCCTCTCTTTTGTCCCTCTCGCGTGGCTGCGGCGTGGAGTGTGTTTGATGGCCATGTGCTGGTTGGGTGGTCTTCGCATTCGCTGCCCCTGCAATAGGGCACCCCCTGCCTCAAACAAGACGGAGAAAAGAGGGAATGACAAGGGTCCTGTCAAGAGCCAAATCTCGACCAAACCAAACGTGCCCACGACAGGGGAGGGTTGCTGTTCGCCGAGCCAGTTCGCCGAGCCGTCCCGTCACTAGGCTGTGCTCTATGCCGAGGTTCATGGCCTTGTTTGCTCCCATTTCCATCTGATCGTCGACTCGGCGGGGCGACGCGGCCTCCGCCTATTCCGGTGCGACGGGACGGTAGGTGCACAGATGGGTGAGGCATCGTATCAGTTCAGTGGTATCAAGGCAACGTCCTCCAAGCGCACGCACAATTCCTACCTCTCCGGGGCGTCTGTACTCGTTTTGGACAAGCCCCTTTCAGCGAGACATGTCACATGACGGCGCGGCGTTGGTTTGAGAAGCTCTCCATCTGCCACGGTGGCCAATAACGGGCCGCCTGCACAAGGCCCAGGAACGAACCAGGAACACAGACGTCACATCACAGAGCCTCAACACCACAAGAGAATCCGTTTACCACCTTCAGTAACTACCATCTCCAGGATTTGGCTCCTACATATACGACATTCTTCATGCTCTAAAAATATCCAAGATCTATAGTTCTGCTACTGAGCTTGTCACAGGCATCACACCCAATCACAAAGCTTCAAGGCTTCGATAGCCGCCGGCTAAGCGCCCAGTCGTCCACCATCTTGCTCATCTTGCAGCATCTATTCCAGAACTATCAAGATCCCAGCGTCTACTCAGGGCTATTTTTATCTCAGATCCGGTAGTTCTATGCAAAGCATCCGTCGCGCATGTCGAGACGCTTCCTCCACGGGGTCCTCCTGCAAGACATGGGTTGCGGCCTGGTGGTCAGGTCTCCTTTTCTGGTCCGGTTTAGATGGCGATAGACGCCGACTACAACACACACCCCTCTCCTCCACCAGCTCTCATGCAGCAACGCCGGGCGTCTCGCCGAGGAGAGAAGCGCGGCGATGGCTTCATCGATTCGAAGCGCCGGCTCCTGTGACCCAGGCAACATGCGCTTTTCCCCCGGGCGCCAAAGCACGAGTATATTCCCAGAGCTGCAGCATTATCTGAAAAGATCTCAACCAGCCGATTGGCGCCATAGAGCCTATTCCGGTATGTCGGCAGTGGGTATCATGCCGGCCGCGAGACGTTGGCCAGCCCGTCCCGGGAGGACGGAAGACGCCCTGTTACCCCTTGGCAGTTCATCCCTCCTTGCTGAAGGGTCCTGACCCAAACGGGGTGTCCACAGACATGTGCAACGATAAATATAGGAACAGGTTGCTATATTGGGCGATAGCCTCCATGCAGTCGTGGATGAGGTGCAGCTCCTTTAACACGACGTCACCTCCACCGTTCAACGTCCCCCTGAGCGTCTATTTCTTCCTCGCCATCACCGCCCATTCATTTCACTCACTCGGAGTCCCCGATGGTTTCAAGTGGTACTTTTCGATCCTGGCTAAGCCTATTAAGCAAGCACCTTGGTTGCCGCCCTGCAAAATGAACTGGGTAACCTCACACTTCCCCACCTGCTTGCTGCTCGAAGCGCCCATGCCCGGTGATCCATGGCTCAAATCCTCCCCTCCAGCCTGGCTTGTCGTCGAGCTCGATTGCAGGTCTCGGACGTCGATGATGCATTGGTGTTTGACAGTCACACAGTTGTACCCCACTGGCCGGCGCTTCTACACGGTACGGCATCCCTTGAGAGATTTGATTTGTGGCACAATCAAATCTCATTCATCTCTCTGCACATGAAACTGCATACAGGTTCAAGTGAGACCCTGTTTCGCCGTTCCCTAGGCCCATCTGTGTGACGGATCTCAAATCGACAACTACCGGACTAGGCACGGCCTCTTGTTGTCATTTCCGTCTGAAGGGACCCCTGCGTCTCCTGCAGGAACGTTTCTCGGCTGTCTCTCGCATGCGTCAAGTCACTGGCGCGTCGAGCCATGTATAGAGATACTTTGACGATACATTGTCCTACTTCTTCTGTCGTTTGGCGCTCTTGTCACTTGTACCGCTCAAAACACTCGCACTGCGTTTCTGCGGGGCACCGCTGCTACCTGGACGGTCGTCCTTGTCGGCTTCATTTGCATCCTTGGTCGAGGCCTCCGGGCCTTTAGTCGTGGGGGCAGCTGCTTCTGCAGAGTCCTTCTTTTCGTTGCTGGTGGGTGTTTCAGATCTGACGTCTTCGCCGTTGGGTTTATCTGCAGCGTCACTTTTCGCTGCAGCTGCCTTTCCGGCATCATCCTCGTCCTTCTTCTCTTCGGCCTTCTCCTTTTCTGATTCCGGTTCCGGCTCGGGGGGTGCCATGGCCTTTTCCCGCTCTGCCTTCTTTGCCTGCTCGACCTTGATCTCGGCGTCGATCTTATCCGAAACCTTACGAGCATCGAGCAGACTGTTGACAGCTCCAAGAAGCATCTCGTACTGATGCGTCGTCGCTGCCGTGGGCATGGCGAGCTTGCTAGGCACGTCCAGTTCGTTGAGCACATTGGTGATGCGCATCTGTTGCTGGTTCGACTTGTGAGAGAACAGCTTGTTGATCCTCTCTGTCCGGAACGTCGGCCCAGAGCCAAGTCGATCATGGTGCGTGACACCATACAGCACCTCTTCTTGGCTTGTAAGTTTGCGGCGTTCTTGTTGTTGTTGCTGACCCTTCTTGTTATTGGGAGCAGTGGGCGTAGGTGTAGGTCCAATAGACTCGCGATGGCCAGTAGATGCCGCCGTGCTCTCCCGTCTACCAGATTCCTGGGTAGCGGCGGCCGCCGCGGCCGCGGCTGCTGCTGCTGCAGTTTGTGGGGGCGCAGGGCTGGCACCGTCGCCGGGCATCAGTGACTTTCGTTTCTTTGACTTGTCGGCGCTCATGAGATTCTGTAGTAGATTCTGCAAACCAGCGGATGATTTGAAGGCGTTGATGTCGGTGTCGGCACGGGGATAATCGAGGCGGTGGTACAACTCGCGGCGTTCGTCGTTGAAACGCTCACTACGTGCCAATATGCGCTTGATCTCCAACAAGAGCGACTCCTCCTCCCGGGCTTCCTCGCGAGATCGTGTCAGGGCGTTGAGAGCGAACTCCTTCCGTAGTCTCTCCTGTTGCGGGTTGAAGTGGGCCATAAGCTCGTGGAGTGCAAACTCGGGTTGTGTCATGTACTGGACGGGCTTCTGGGCCGCCATCATTTTCGAGGCAACCTCGTAGTACCTGGCCTTGAGGTCTTCCAAGGTACGTGAGCGTGTGGCCGGCACGATAGCCTTGCTCTCATCGCCGTCAGCGTTGGCTTCTCCATTGGTTGCGGGAGGATTCCACTCGTATCGATCCCAGATCAATGGCCATCGAAGGTCAAAGTCGCGTGCCAGCTCGAGCAGATAATCCGTCTCCTCCTTGGTCCAATCTCCATGTTGCAGTGACTGCTGGTATTGGCCGTCGCTGTATTGGGGCACCGATACCTGCACATTGTACTTTGCGAATGCGGAATCTTCCATCTCCTTGGTTTGATCCGTCCTGTCCCCCTCGGCACCCTGTCCATCTTGAGAATCGCCCTCTGGCTTGTCGTCCTTCCTCCTCCAGTGTCGCAGTGTCAGGTCTGAGGATCCGCGCGCCGAGTTCTTAAATGGCCGCATCTCCCATCGCGCAGCGGGCTTACGGCTCGCGAAGCGCCGCTTCTTGAAGTGTGTGACCTCGGGGACGATGGCGATGGGGTTGTCGCCGCCCAGGTTGTGAACCTCGCGCGCGAGGCCCTTGAGGTTCGGCCTCGGGGCCGAGAACTTTTGCTTCTTGGCTGGCCGGGGACCAGAAGACCCGTCGGGCAGGTTGAGGACATCGCGGACGTCGGAGGAAGTCATGATGGGCGTGTGTGTGTGTGTGTGTGCTTGTCGTCGGGATATATGCAGGACGGTCGGGGGAGGGTCTAGACAAAGGCTTCCATCACCAAAAACATCAAAATTAATCGCTCTATATTGCGCTTGAATTAGTCGAGCCAAGGAACGAGTGCATCAATTGTTCGGTTGAATTTTGGCTGGAGCGGAAATCGACATGTTGGACGCGTCAAGTTTTGGAGAGCGGGCGTTGGTCTGGTAAAGTTTAGCCAGCATCAGATACCTTAGCAAGTGGAGACATCCTTGTCCATTCAATATCACGTGATAGCGACTTCCCCCCTGACAGGCCGATGTTCGAACGTGGCAGCTTCGCGGGCGCCAAAAGTTCAAGGGGAGAGGTGTTAGACTCCTTGGGTACAACCTCATCTCGCACACGACACTCGACTCGACTCGATACATCGACGGCCCTCTCGAGCCTCCCCCTCCAATTGCGCCCCCCGATCGACTTTTGGCGCATTGTCTTGTTCACGAGCCCGCCCATCATGAAGTTCCTCCTGCCCCTGCTGTCGCTCAGCGCAGCTGCGAATGCGCTGCACTTCTTCATCGACGGCGTCACCCCCAAGTGTTTCTACGAGGAGCTCCCCAAGGACACTCTTGTCGTGGGACACTACACTGCTGAGGAGTGGGATGATCGGGTCAACGCCTGGGTCAAGCACGACGGCATCAGCATCTACATCAATGTCGACGTACGTTGAAGGCCTCCTTGAAGCAATCCTCAAATACTTCATGACAGCCATGCTCACACTATCACCAGGAAATCTTCGACAACGACCACCGTGTCGTCTCCCAGCGCGGCGCTGCCTCGGGCCGCTTCACCTTCTCCGCCGCCGACGCCGGAGACCACAAGCTGTGCTTCACGCCGTCGTCCAATTCTGGCCGCACCGGCTGGCTCTCGGCCTCGAAACCCAACGGCGGCATCAAGCTGACCCTCGACCTCGTCATCGGCGAGACCAACCAGATTGAGAGCAGCGACAAGGGAAAGATCCAGGACATCACAACACGTGTCAAGGACCTCAACGCCCGCCTCAACGACATCCGAAGAGAGCAGGTCTTCCAGCGTGTAAGTGACAAGTGTCCCTTGAGTCGGTTGATACGACTATGTCGAGAAGAGGCACCAGAAAGCTGACCACATGATATACAGGAGCGAGAGGCCGAGTTCCGAGATCAGTCCGAGTCTACAAACGCCCGTGTCATCCGCTGGATCGTCATCCAGCTCATCGTCCTCGGCGTCACCTGCGCCTGGCAGCTCTCGCATCTCCGATCCTTCTTTATCAAGCAGAAGCTCACTTAATCTAATCGTTTCCGGAGTGCAATTTGGGTTCTGCAGCTCATGCAAGGTTAGAGCCTTGTCTGTCTAGCTGGCTAGCTGGGTGTGGAAGGGATAGCCATGGATGGGAATAGTGGCAACAAAATTTTGGCATTAGATGTTCACGGGGAATGAACTCCCTTTAGATGATGCCGTGTAATGTTACATATACGTGATGATACTTTATACTTGTGTGCAGTTTAAGTTTATTCAAAGAAATGAATGGATAAGACTACCAGTGTGTTGAAAAAAGGAGCGACAACGCCTTTTTTTCCCATTATAAGATTCAGACAAAAAAACTCCCTAGAGTGCTCTATCTTCATTTCACGACAAATCACCAAGCTGCTTCTTCCAAAGTAAACAACAACGACAAAAAAGACCAGACTCATCATCCCCACACCTCCTTCTTGCTACCCCTACCTACTCTACCCTCCCCTACCATACCATACCCTAGTAACTACACCAGACAAGACTGGAGACGCTTGCTCGCCCTCGTCTCGCTTTGCCTCACCACCCTCAGGTCGCTCAAGAGTGGCTTTCGTCTGGGTAGGTGATTACGCACAGAGAGAGATTATAGACAGCGTCATGAGAAATACGACTAAGAAACACCGAACCAGACCCAAAATGCTGCCCTGCTCGATCTCCTTGCGCCGTGCTGCGCTGGAAGATTAAACGTGGTTTAGTATAGTTTCGTGATGGAATGCCAGACATAATAAAAAAAAAGGAAAGCCCATTCCCAACTCCAAGACCAGATTTGCTTCCCCTGGCGGGCGGTCCTAGAAAGATACCTCGGTGTATCAGTTCAGGAGACAGAGGGATTCTATGATAGCGACATGATGCGGTCCGAGTTTGAGGAGATCCAGGTTCCAGAGCCAAGTCTCGATACTCAAGCAAATGGACGTCGCCGCATCCGTTGTAGGAGCATTACCCGCCGAGCCGGGTCGCCATGGGTGTCAAGGTCCAGGAAGCAAGCGTAACAAGACTTGCTCCAGGTGGGCGTTTTTATCCAGCAACCACATCCCCTTGTGATCGTTTGGGGACATCATCCTCAAGCTCAGGACTGTCATTGAGACACAGATCCTGAAGCACAACGCCGCAGCAATGAAGAAAGAAAGAAAACCGTAGCCATCAACCACCCATATTTAACCACAGCAGAGCGTCTTCATCAGCTTCTGGAAACCACTGGGCTGAGGGTTGGCAGGCTGGTCGCTAGGCTGGGCGAGCTGCGTCGCCGGTCCCTGCTGGGAGGTCCTCGGCTGAGGCAGGTTCTGGGCGCTGTTCTGGAACTGGGCCTGAGTTGAGCCAGTTGGCGTGGCCATGTCCCGAAGACCCCCAACCCCGCTCCCCCTCTGCGCCGACAAGGCGCCGGGGGCGCTTGGCCGATCTCTCTGCTTGCCCATCTGCTTGATCGGAGACGGAGGAGGGGGTTGCGCGGCGTTTAAACGGCTGACAGTAAGGTTTTGCGCTTGTTGGTGAGAGTTCGTATTCCCGGGACGGTGGCCGCTGTGCAGCTCCATCTGCGAGGGGCCAGGCCTCACGTTGGGGTTGTGCAGGTACGCGGCGTTGTGGTTCTTCGAGTCCCATCCCTTTCCCGAATCCTTCGAGATCTTCATCCAGTCGTACTCGCCATCCTCAACCTCGCCGGTCGTCTTCAGGGCCTGGGTGAAAAGCTCTCGGAGGTAGTCGTAATCAGGAGTATCCTCGAAGCCCAGGTTACGGACATAGGTAAGATACTTGTTGAACTCCTCAGGGAAGCCCTCGGCCAAGTCCTTGATCGCCGTCGTCTGCTTCTTCTCACCGATCTTCTCGTACTTTTGCTTGTTGGTGGCAGCCTTCAGGCCCTGCCAGGGGAGTCCTCCACGGAGGAAGTAGAGGAAGACGTGACCGAGGGCCTCGAGGTCGTCTCGTCGAGACTGCTCACGACCAAGATGAGTGTTGATACTCATGTATCGAGCAGTTCCAGAAAGCGACTTTCGCTCGCGATAAGGGATGTGTTGTTTCGTCTTCGGGTCACGGTACTGCTTGGCCATGCCGAAGTCGACAACATGGATAACGCTAGAGGCCTTGGTGCCGGGGCGACCAATGAGGAAGTTGTCGGGCTTGATATCACGGTAGATGAGGTTCTTCTCGTGAATTGTCTGGACCCTGGACAACATCTGCTTGGCCACCATGACGACCGTCTTGATGGAAAATCTCCTACCACAATGGTCGAAAAGGTCCTCAAGAGATGGACCAAGCAGGTCGATCACGAGGATGTTGTGAAGTCCTTCCTGACCGAAGTAGTACACATTAGGAATACCAGCTAAATGAGAAATTAGCATCATGCAAGTTATATGTTCGAATGAGATGGTTCTCACGGCATCCAACAAGGATCTTGTAAGTTCGGTACTCATCTCGCAGCTGAGGAGCATCACTCTTGCGAGGTTCCTAGAAACAAGCAGTGTTAGATTCATCGAGATTACAGACGATGCAAATCGTCGGGCGACTCACGAATTTGATAGCAACTTGTTGGTTGTTGAGAAGATTGGTGCCCTCAAAAATCACACCAAACGAACCCTCACCAATCTTCTTTCCCACCCTGTAGTGAACTCCAACCACGTTGGAAGACGACGAAGCCATTGCGGCGGTAGAGGCGGTCACCGGACCACCTTGAAGAATGTCTAGGCAGAGAGACGGAAAGTTTCGGTCGTGGCAACGGCGTGGATCGAGTCTGGAATGGAAGCGTGCTTGCAAAAAATCGATGCCTGTAAACAAATACCAAAACCAGCGGTCAGTGTTTGATGAAAATTGATGGAATTCCAAGATGTCGGTCGGGGAGCGGAAGGGGCAAGAAAGAGTCGGGGACTGATGGCGTGGCGCTGCGTGCGGTTGGACAGCAAAGGAGGATGAGGCGACAGGTTGATCAAGCTGGGCTGCTGCCGGGTGCTGGGATCCTTGATTGGAGGCGCGGCAAAAAGGCTCTTCCAGCCCAGGACTGCGGACGCAGGCGCAGCAGCTCCTGCACGACACTGGCCACGACTGACTTTGCCCCTGATGGCGATGCCGACAAGAAAGCAATCAAGCCTGTCGAAAGGGGCAGGGCCAAATCCAAGATGTATCGATCGAAACGGTGTCGGGTCGTAGGAGAAGGGAATCAACCGGTTGATGCAGCAGCAGCCCGTCGAATATCCACGCCCCAAGCTCTCTGGCTCCAGAAGCCAAAACAGACCACCAGCACTGCCCCCGACAGGTGTGAAGATGGAAATGTGTAATCGGGTACTCACCTGAAGCAGAGAAGAGATGCCAAAAGGATACAATGTGGCAGCTCGCTCGGGCAGGCGATCGAATCGAGGGAGAGAAGTCGAAGGCGAATCCCCAAAAGCGAAGGAAAGGATGAGGTTGATGGGGAGATTGGGGATGGATGTAGGAAAGGGGAAGAGACCTCAGCGCTGGAGAAGGGGATGGGAGAGCCCGTGCCAGGCCCCCGACCGAGCCAGAGTCAGTGACCCCCAGCTCCACTGCCCGAGAGAACCCCCCGGCCACTGCAAGGCGGGCACCTTGGGGCCAGCAGCCAGTCTCTTTACAGCGAGCAACCGCTACAAGAAACAAGCGAGAAGGCGCTGAGGCCAACACACCCGACGCTGGATGCCAACCAACCCGACCCGACAGTGGATGGGATTGGGACGCCCAGCCTGTCTGCCAGAGCTGGCTGGACCCAGCCCCAGCTTCCAAAGGGCCCAGTCCAGCCGCCAGCCAACCCGCTCTGGGACGAGGGCAACCGGGTGCAGGAGGCTAGGGGATACACGGGGCCGAGGTATCTGCCCTCAGGGACTCAAGCTTGAGGGCGGCAGATGAAGGGTTCAGCCACGCACTGTAGATGGCACTGGCTAGATGGTCAGATGCCATCCGCCTTAGCGCCATCCGCTGCCAAACATGCAGGTGCTTTGACGCTGCAGACAGTGTGCATTGCGAGGACAGGCTGTCTCCGCACCGTGAAAGGGGGAACCTCAACCTTTGGGGAGATTTACCTCCCTCTCAAGTACCTATCGTCGTCCGTCCGGGTCTGGTCCCCATGCTCCCTACCTCGTTCTGCAATCCGATAGTTTCCCCTGTTGGTCCAGACTCTCACTGACTGGCAAAAGCAATCCATCCATCCTGTCACTTTTCTCGAGTCGCGCGAGTTTTCATCATCAAGAGACAAACAAGAAAAGTCTACCGCCTCAGATACATGTGGATGTCGTCACCTGGACCGACATGTTGGGCTTAAACCCTAGCCATCAACCCAATCTATCGGTGAGCTGTCGCCGGTCACAGCAAGCCCCGTTCAAGTCGAGATATCCCCTTGGGCCTTGCCTTAGTCAAGGAGCCGGTGACTTGCCCATCTCCCACCGGGGCGCCGTTCGTCTTGACGACAGACGCCTACGGGCGCGCGCCTGTGCCCACAGGATCCTCCCCAATGGACCATGAGGTGTGCCCCTGGTCCTCCTCTTGACTCGGCGTTGTCCACTGAGGCGTCCGGCGGTGGAGTCCCCAACGGCAGGCCCGGGGTATTGCTACTTCAACCGCGGTGCAATCTCCCAGCCTCTAGCCAGGTACTCCATACCCGGGCCGTCCATCATCTGCGATGGATGGTGATGGGGACGGAAGGCTGCGGGCATGCATGGGTTCAAGGTTAAAATCAGGGTGAGAGTTCAGGTTCTCGTCGAGCGGGGACAGTCTCTTTCGGGTGGTTTATCCTCGCAAGCATCGGGGGGGCGCCTTGCAACCGGTGTGAAAGGGCACAGATCTGGGCCAATTCAATTCCTCTCGACAGACCCTTTTTCATGGATTCCAGATGGATCGGCAGGTAGGACTTGTGCTTGGCATTACAACCACAGGCATTGCTACGTCGAAGCTGTGCGGCGTTGCACCAACAAAGTGCCATGCTTTTTTCTCGCGGTCTTGACCGCAACAAAACGCAAATGCCAAGGTCGTGGCCCTGAGGCTCTTTTCTGGTGCCTCTCCGCTTGAACGATTCATTATTCCTTGCATCAGTACCTACCGAGAATAGCTTGCATAGCGGTCGGATCCGTCCCATGGCCGGGGATGCAACCAAGCAGCCTTCGACAAGCCACAGCAACGCGCCAGAAGAGTCAAGACGTTGCTAGTGCCCGTCCATCAATTTCAGCCAGGACAGCCACTCCCATCCAACCGATCCGTTCCTCACCTCGCATCTATAGATTCCCTGGAGGACGAACTTCGTATCGAGCAGGGAAATCCCCTCCTTGACGGATGCAATCGAAGACCTTGTCCTCATCGCCTGATCCATCATTTGCCATCTATCCCCATCGGGGCACGAGGCTTCAATTACCCAATGGTCCAGGACGGGAGGATGCGAGGTTGCTTACTACCCCGGCCCCAACAACAGCACCCGGCTCAGAAGAGAGATATTTCGGCCAGGGGCCCCCGCTAGAGGCGGCTCTGGCTTTGCCCCTTGTGCAGAAAACGTCCACCTCCCTCTTTCTGTATCGCGTTCCCCTCGGCGGCTAAAATGGGCGCTGCGTGTCCTGGACGGCTCGTCGCCAACGCACGAGTCTCACAAGCACCTCGTACACGCATGTGTTATGGCTAATGCACTCGCCACATTGTTCCCCAGCTCGGCCTAATTCGGATTTGCTGCCGACGTTGCATTGTCTCTGCTTATGCAGGCCAGTTAGCCAGGTCGCATGGGCACCCTCATCGATGGAATCTTGCCTGCCTTGCTTGCTAGCTGTCGATCTCAAGATTCATGTTGAGGACTCCGTCATGTTGACGCGCTGTTCTACGCTACTAGGGGCAGATTTCATAGGGAACATGCCTTGAGGATGCTTCACCTCGAAACGGTCATCCATCGTGCTACCGGAACCTGCCTCTCAGCATCCGTTGCCTAGCAAGGGTGACCACTTGTCTAAGTCATTGAGCCCCCAATGGGATCAGACATTCCACTGAGACTTCCGAACTCAAACTGAGCCCCGTCATAGGTGTTCACCCTGCTTTTAGTACCGTCTCTGAGCGCCTCTGATGCCAGCCGCGGGAAATCAAGATGAGCAAGCTGCTCGCTTTCGGAAATTTGAAGCTCATTTAACATTGGGTAAATCTCCGAATGGCTAGGTCATTTGGCGCTCACGAGACATGCATAGGCCCTTTTGGCCAATCATGTGCTGCATGCGGATGCCAATTTGACTTTTTGGCACAACAACAGCCAATTGCAATGCCGGATTCCCCAGGCCGTTGCTCGATGAACCATTGGAATATCTTGTTATGAAGCTGGATAAAACGCATAACCAACCATCACACCGTCTCGACCTCGGGAGTCGCGTGGGAATGGAAGCCGGCTTCATCTGACACACGCCATCCTGCTAACGCGCCCTATAGGACGCACCTGATCTAAGATTGTGCCTGGCTAGTATCACTATGAGCTAGGGTAGGGGAAGATGGGATCGATGGTGAAGCGCGAATTTTGGGGGGGATATACGACCATGACTTATCATCCAGGTTCTCTGGATTGATGCTACGTACTCGTACGCAGGGACCTGCGAATTGAAACACCTCATGTCGGTAAACGAAGGCATAAACGGTCCTTTCGCCTATGGGCTAGAAGGTCTGTATCATTGTTGGGTGCTTCGTTTCGGCAGAGTCCCAACAGATCCCAGGGTGTATATGTGCTCTGTGATACTTGGCACTGGAGTTGGTAGGTCCATGTCCTATGGAGCGAAAGGGGCAGTCTGCAGTTCACCAGTTGTGACTAGGTACAACCACGACTTTGTTTACTGGGACAATCATTGGGTCATCGAGATGACAAGAAAATAGATCATCAAATAAAGACCGATGTGCAATGTAGATATATATAGCATTGAGGTTCACTTGTTGATTGATGTAGGGTAGCGGTGATCTGAGGTTGTAGTCCATGATCTCTCCTTCAAGGAGTATCATTATCTCGGCGTGCCCTATGGTGAATAGAGTACGAACATAGACCGACGCCTAGGTCTCTAATTCGACTTTCATTGGGCTCGATATTAAGCTGTCCGACACGGTTAACTCGATGATCTGGAGTTTGCCTGCACTCAGGTTCCTCACTCAGAGGCCTGTCACACGCCCGCTTAGTTGGAATGTGAACCTCTGAACGCACCACCACAACAGTGGTATTCGGCCTGACTCTGCTTCAACCACCATCAAAAAAAATTATAAAAGGGCAAAAAAGTAAAAAAGGAATCACGTCTCCTGACGTGGGCGATCTCTCCCGCCGGGAATTGAACCCGGGTCTCAAGCGTGACAAGCTTGCATACTGACCACTATACTACGGAAGATGTGTGATTGTGAGCAACCACTGTAGTGAGGATTCGATGTCACGTGTGAAACAAAATACTCCCTATATAGGTAAGTGAGGGTAGAAGTACCATGCATATTCAATTGATGGTTTGTCATAAAACGCAGGGAACCAACGGGTGATGAGAGTGAGAGAGAGAGAGAGAGAGAGAGAGAGGGAGGTTTAGTTATCTACTTCTTGTTTACCATGCCAAGGAGGCACCTCTGTCTATTGATGGTCTGAGGAGGAAATAGTCATAAAATGTACACAATCATATACAGAAACTTACAATGAACTCTTCGCTAAATATGATAACCATCATATAATACTGCTATAACCCGAGGTTTACTCTCATCACAATGGGTAGGTAGTTAGGGAGATGTATTTATACCGTCTTCGGACGTGGGCGATCTCTCCCACCGGGAATTGACGCGTAGCGGAAGCAGCTGTCAAGCAGCTGTCAACACTGACAATTATCAACGCCCATGAACCGTCGACGCCATCGGCCGGTGCATTATTCTTCGAGATTCCACTTGCTTCTGTTTAGGTATTTCTTCCTTCCGCCTTGACCACAAAGGTGAACGAGGGCACAAACCTCATCCTCTCATTATCAACACACCATCATCGCACTCACGCAAGCACATCGACCACCGACTTCTCTGAGGATGGATAATCCTCGCCTTGATGATGCTGGAGACCAGCCAGAATCAGTCAATCCAGTACCAGACCCATCGATCGATATCACCCGCACCACGCCATGGGTTTCTGTTCATAACCGCGCCTTGCTCGACGTTGGAACAGCTGTCACACATCACAACATGAAAGCAGTACGTTTATCATTACTAGGACTGGACCTTCTGCTAATTATATCAGCTCGCCGGTCTCATCCAGGCATCCCAGAAAATGCATCTCGACGACGCAAAGCGGATCAAGTTTGTCTATAGCACTGCCCCCTCTAACTTTCCGATCTCAACAAGATTTTAGAAAGCTCGAAGAGGATAATCGCATCATCAAGGCCGATCTTCGATCTATTCTCAGATCTTTGGGTGAGGATACTGCCAGCGAAGCCAGCCGGCGATCTTCAATGAACAGCCGTCGTGCCTCGCTCGGCAGTCGCACCTCCTCGATTGGTGGCGCTACCGGCGAGGATGAGGATCAGGACGAAGATCCAGCCGATGTGGCCTTGGCGAAGTTTATCGACGGCCTGGAGACCATCGATGCGTATTTCGAGAGCTTTATTTTGAGCTCTGGCAAAACCCCTCTGATCAAGCACACCAAGAACCTCCCGGCCTCCTCCCAGGCCTTCAAGGAAGCGGCCAACGTTCAACTCGCCGGGTTCATGGGCGAACAGCGCGCCAGTAAGTCTACAGCCTTCCTTCGATTACTATCGCTAACCTTGATAGGCGAGATGCTCGAGTACCTGTCGCTCTTCGAAGAGAAGCAGCTCGAGGAGGCCTACATGGCCATGAGCCGTCGATTCAACGCGAGCAAGAGAAAGGGAAAAGGCAAGTCGAAGAAGGCCTCTACGGTGAATGAGGGGTTCGCTACCGATGTCAGTCGTGGAGGTGATGGCAGCCAGTCAACTGACCTCAACTCCCCACGAAAGACTCGGAGCGGTCGTACTCCCAAGACCCCTCATAGGCCCCGAGCCAGTCGGGCTATTACCATCGAGCCTGAAGATATCGAAGAGGAGTAGGCGAGGATGATGGAGAGGCTGTTTGTTGCGCATCGCCCCGAAGGCAAGGTGATGGATTACGTCTGTGGATGGTTGAGATGTTGTTTGTTGCGTATCGCCCCGAGGATTAGAGTCTTCGGCTCTGCATAGCCTCTGAAAGCACTGCCCGTAGCTCGATGCTTATTGACGTGACTCTTGAGTACCTGAGTGATGATGATAGGCACCATGCATGCCCCGTGACGGAGTACATAGGACCCTAGTCTCGCCTCCATCACCAGAACACTCGTCAGTTCAACTTTGGTTATTAATCCCACAAAGCCAACGATCGTCGACTGGACTGTAACCAAGAGTATTGGAAAGTCGACCCGCCTAGCATAAGGCGGCACGTAGGTTCGAGATTAAAGAAACTTCCTAGGCATGGCACATGTCTGTCATTTAGCTGAATTCATCGACTATTATCTATTCCACCGATGGTTCATAAACCATTCTTAGTAATGGACATATCGCCAAAGAGTATTCTCGGTGATGCCCATGCATATCCCATGCCTGGATGACAAGTTTACCCCAGCCCTTGTCCTCCAAAATTATCATTGCCTCCGATCCCCTCCATCCCATCGCTGTCGACGCTGTCCAGGTCCAGTGTCTACCAAAAGAAATTCTTACCACGAGTGAGGGATCGTCTGGAGGAAGATGTCAGTAAGGGCTCTAATTGATGACCATTGATGATGTCTCACCCCTGGTGCTCTTCGGTGCACCTTAAGCCTCGAAAATGCTCGAGCCATGCTTACTCTGGAAAATCGAAGCTATCTTCCAGGAAAGCGATTCTCTCCTCTAGACGATTCTGAGATTCACGGCTGGCTATAGCTGCACTCTCGAGGTCATCGTTGACCTTTTTCTGGAACATCTGAAACTGGGCTGCATGTTCATCCTTCATCGCCTGGATCTCTTTCGAGTGCTTCGCCTCCATGGCCTCGAGCTTCCCAAAGAAAGCGTTTCGAAGACGGGCGACCATGCGAGTCTCGAAATCGTTAGAGGTACGTCTGGATTGACCATGGTCGCTTGTCTGTCTCGTGTGCGTAGCCTCGAAGGTTGTCGAAGGGCGCATAGTCGGGGATCGAGGTAGAGGCTCGGTAGGAGCCTGGCTCATCGGCGACGATATGTGAAAAGCTAGTGGGCTAGATTGATGAGGCTGAGATCGAAGATAAGGATCAGCAGCGTTGAAGGCAGATTGGCCAACCGACGGGGGTGTGTAAGAAGCCAGTGGGCTAGACTGATGAGACTGAGATCGAAGCGAGGACGAGGAGGGAAGATCATATACGCTCTGGTCGGGTTGGTTGATCATGGCATTCACGTTCATCGGGTTGGCTTTCGTCGAATACGGGGATGAAGATTGATCAAATTGGTGGTCAGAGCCATAATGGTAGCTGTCGCTTCGCTGAGGCAGTGCCTGGGATTGGGAAGGGAGGCTATGGGCGCCGGTGCTGGTCGAAGGAATGGAACGAGGGGCATCATCAAAGAAGGTCGCTTGGGCTTGGTTATGCACTGAGGATTGATGATAGACCGGCTGTTCGATACTACCAACTCCTTGGGCATGCGTCGGTGGCAGTCGGAAGGGCTCGCTGAAGGAGGACGCTTGATGGACTGGCTGATGATGCACTGGGGGTTGTTGAACAGCCGACTGCTCTCTGTTGGCTCCACGGGAATTCGAACGTGCCCGTTGAGCGTTTTCACGCGTCAATATATTGCCTTGAGAGATCTTGAAGCTTGGGCGATGATGTTCGACCTGCGCCGGAGGGGCTACGTGCCGATGGCAGACAGCACCCTCACCTTCAGCTTGAGCCTGGCCGTGGTGGCTTTCTGCCCCAGGGAGGCTATCATCGTCTGTAATGCTGATGATACCTTGAGGATCTTGGCGTTGATGATCGATGGGAGGTGCCTGAGCGGTACCGGCAAGGCGTCGGTTATCGGGCACGGCACTGGCGACGCGGCGCTTCTTTCGAGGCTGTCTGGTCTTGGATGATTGATTAGCTTCTTCAACACGGGATTTTCGATCGTCGAGGCTGGCTCACATGGGCGAACTGCGTCGTGCGTGACGCGGGCGCTGGAGGCGCTGGAGGCTCTGGAGGCTCTGGAGGCGGCGATGGCCCATCCATCAAGTCGAAGTTGATGTGTGGGAATTTGTCTCGCAGGGCATACTTCATGGTACCAAGCTTTGGTCTACCATAAATGCCTACCATGAGAACCCAGATGGCAAAGTCCCACTCCAAATCCTTCCAGATGCGGTGGCTGCTTGGCTGAGTGCTATTACTCTTGGTCCAGCGAACATGCTTGAGGTTCTCGATGATAGTTTGCTGAATATCATCAGGCCATTTCGCGGAATGCTCATCCCACAGTTCCTTGATTCTCTTCAACGATTCTTGATCGACGGCGGCCTGGGAAAGCCCCTTGGAGTCGAGAGCGGGGAATTCCATCGCGCATGGAGAAGTGGGCGCTGTACAGAGAAAGAGTTAGTCTCGACGATGAGAGAAGATGGGTAATGAGCCGCAGGATTACCTCTCGGCGTATTGAGGCGCCGAATAAAGTGCCTTGATGATCAAATCGATGAAATGAAGGCTGTAATCGGTATTGAAGAGGAGGATTGTCGACGATGATGCGAGTTGGGGTGGAGGGGAGAACGATGAGGTAGAACCGCTCTGGTGAAGGGGAAAGGCACAAGGGAAAAGGAAGGGAAAAGAAGAGAGTAGAAACAAACACCAAGCGTTGGCAGTATTGGAGGCGGCCCTGAGCCCGGTTGGTGATGTTGGCAGTGCCTGGCAGTGTCAGGCAGTGTCAGGCACTGGCAACGCTTTTTTTCCGTCATGGCCATAACAAAGATCAATCAACATCAACCACCGTGTTTACATTCTCATCTTTCACTCTCACGGTCGAATGGATAACTTCTGGCCCTGAAACACCTTGCTTCGAGCCCACCGTGAATCACCATCATCACCCAAGCATCATCACCCAAGCCTAACACACCCTTCCTTCCCATCATTTACATTTCCACCGACCATCGACGATGGCGCGCAGGATCGGCCGCAAGAGCGAGAAGTTCAAAGATTTCCTTCATCGAGCTGAAGGTGATGACCCTAGCGCTGAAGGATCCGAGTTGTTTATCCTCGACCAGGAGGCCAAACGGCTTGACGACCTCGCAAATGGATTTCGGCATGGGGCTTTGAAAACTCAGTTACAACAGAACTCTCACTTGGAGCTCTATCGAAGTTGGGCCAAGGTCTCTCTTCGCCCCTCGGACACTGATGATATCGACGAAGTCTGCTTCCCGTCCCCGACCGACGACGGGGGTTTCAAGAAATTAGCATCGCAGCTCCGACAATTCCTCGTCTATGCCCTCAAGAAGTGCGTGCCTCGATCGAACGAAGACAACTGTATCAGTTACCATACCCTCGTCCGCTATCGATGCAGCATGGAGTTCTGGCTTGTCCGCAAGTATCGAGAGAGACAAATCGAGCCACCATCGAGAGGCTGGATCCACGACAAAATGACTGAGATCACGCGAGCGCTGCAGAAGGAGGTCAAAATTCGCAGTCAGCGATCATCTCGGCTTAACCGGAGCCATGTTGGGACTTGGGATCTATTGATGATGATGGACTTCGACATCCGGGAGACGCCATGTATAGAGCTCGCGGAATGCCATCACTTAGCCTGGGTAATCGGTCGAGTTGCAGCTGTCCGCCCCGGATCTCTCGCAATGCCCAAGCACCAAGGCGACCGCCATCTTCCATACCTTGTCTGGGGTGACCTGGAGATCCAGAGAACGGACGTCGAGGGCATGTTTTACGTGCGGATGGCCATCAGAAACCTCAGAACGAACTCGGTTGACCCCGAGAAAGAGGTCCACAACAAGACACTAATCCTGTGAGTGAGACTTTTCCCCCTCGAGCGATATCGATAATCGGGCTAACAGGATCTTTCCAGATCCCTCCACAGCCCAAAGGGCCAGATGACCTTCGAGTTATCGGCGCCTCACCGGATCCTAACGATCGCCTTGCGCCGGGGTGTTCTCTCGGGCATCAATACCATCGATGAGCTCTTCAAAGGGCGAGAGAAAAACATCATCATCAAGGATGAATTCAAGGACAAGCCTGTTCTCCTCAAAGGCGCGCCTCGCGGGTTATCTATCCAGGAAAACGAGCCGATGCCAGCGGGGGCCTTGACCGACTACCTCAAACTTCGAGGGACAAAGACAGGCCTCACCGAATCGATCACGTTCTACAGCATGCGGCGCAAGACCGCTCTGGAATTGTCCCAAAAGATAGGGCCAGAAATGACCCGTGCGATTATGGCGCATGATCCAGACTCCATTGTCATGGAGAAGTACTATACGGCCGATCGAACAATGCTGCCAGGCCTTACCACCCTGGCGATCGGTGATGCTGCGGGCGCTGACGCAGACAACCGTCCCCTAGACGGGAGCCTCGCCTTCTCCAGGCTCAACAAAGAGCAGATGCGCCGCGTCTCCCCCATGCTCAACGTCTTGTTCCGAGAGCTCCGCGAGATTGACGATGAATATCCTCACGATGGGGATAGCAAGGCTCAGAAGAACCGAGATCGAGTCCTTCGACGCGCTGCGCTTCAGTCGGTCATGAAGGATCTCGCAGACGAGCAGCGCCGACGAATTACGACTGACGAGAGTAAGGCCATGGCCAGAGATCTCCAGTCCTTGGGCGGGGAGTTTAACCGCCGCGTCCTCGAGCAAGCCAAGCAATACATTGCAACCGGGTCTGACACAAACAGCAGCGAGGGCGACAGGGCATTGAGTGCCGTCGGTGTGAATCTGGAACTTGACTTCCCCGAAGATGAAGAGCTCCTACACGAAGAGGACGCCGAGGACCAGTTTCGAGACCAGATTGACCGCGGCGAGGCGGTCGACGCATACCCCGACGAACTCTCAGATAACACCATCGACATCTCCGAGGAGCTCTCCAAGGTCGATTACGCCACGGCAGCTCGTGCCGCCATGGAAGTCTGGCTCGCGGTGGGCACCGATGAATCTTAGTTCGGAACGAAGCAGAAGCAGAATCAAGGGTCGATGGTCCTCTGCCCGCGCTGTCAGGAGGACGACACCGTTGATGCCGAAACCAAGGCTAAGCTATGGGTTCCAAGCAAGCTTCCACGACATATGAATGGAGAGTTCCATTCTGGCCTCAAGAGGTTCATTCGTCGAGCACAGAAGACAGCCAGGGAGGAGGATCTCAGAGGTCCTCGATGCGAGATTTGTGTCGCCATCGCGCCGTCGGGCATCACCATCCCCTGGCACGGGAGCATCAAGACCCTGCTGGCGCATGTCAAGAAGTCGACGGCTGCGAAGCTCGTCGCTGGTGAGGCGAAGATCGATGAATGGTGGGCCGATAGAGAGGACAAAGATCAGCTCTGCGCCGCTCATGACCAGGTGAAGCGGGACTTGGGCTGGTACGATGCGGATTTTCGTGGCAACCTCGAGCACAAGGCCAAATCGAGGGCCGAAACCGAGGATTTTCGAAACAGGCGACTTGGCGCCCTTTCGCCTGCCTACTCTTTTGCCAAGTTTACCGAGCTCGATCGACCGATTCCCATAAACGACCTCGTGCAGCGAGGCACCACTCCAAACTGGATCGACAATTTCCCTGGCATAGTGCGTGACGATGAACTATCATCGACTAACGACCCGGTTTCTGCTGCTATCGAAGAATATTCTGACCTCTTGACGTTCGAACCAATCGATCAACTTCCAATAGTGCCAGAGCCGCTTCATGAACGATTCAAGGACCTCGTCGATATGGGACCTATTCCAACCCGCCCGGACCCTGATTTTTTTTCAACTGAAGGCGCTAAGAAGAGCAACTAGCTCTACCGATCCATGTGGAGCTGACAGTCGCTATGTCTACGCCATTGTCGATGCTGTCCATCGCTCTCTCCTCGAAGGTATTCTTCAAATTATCCCCAACAATATCATTTTTGCTTTCATTGGTATCCTACCTCGATGATCATTATCTCTCGGTCACGCTGTCTTCATAGCGCCATCTTCGACGCTGTCCAGCGCTGTTTTCTCAACTTTATCATCGAAATTATCCCCGATGTTGTCCTCGACACTATCCTCTTTGCTTTCTTTGCTATCATGTCTCGATAATCATTGGTCGGTCACACACTTGGGGTCGAGGGAAGGGTTGTTATGAGTTCATTGTACAGTTGATTGTTAGAGAAATTATCTTGATTGAAGATTGAAGATTGTTATGCTGTGATTAATATTATGAGTTTTTTCATTGTGTATAAACAAGCGCCATCCAGAACCAACTCGTCTCATCGACACTGTTATTCCCAGCAAGGCCCTTCATACTTCCCCGTCCATGTCTACAACACAAAATGCAGGTCCATCTTGGCTTGCGCCGTACGAAGTTTGCCATGGTCTCGACACCGTCCGGAGACGCCAAGCAAAACTCGAGCGCCACGAGATTCTACACCACCTCCGTGGGAGCCTGGAGGAGCACCATCGCAACCAACTGGAGACCTTTCAGATTCACCATACACATCTCCTCAAAGATATGTCACATATCGGCGAGATCATGGGGCTGAATTGTTGGAACAAGACCGTCCCGATCTTTCTGCTGAAAGGCCCTGCAGGCAGAGCAGGCTATCCTGAAATGCTTCGGCCTACCCTCCACAACTACCTCTATCGCCGGTGGTTCCGCCCCTACCGTACCGATAGAGTATAGCCAGTTCATCGCACACATCCTCGACTTTAGAGACCAGCCAGCAGTCCAAGACGAAGACGCTGCGGTAGAAATGACTATGAGCATGCACGGTACTGTCTGCTCCAACTTCGACAGCAGGATACCCACGATAAAGCCCGAGAAACAGCAGTATTACATAACTCGACCTCTATTCAGAGCCATGGCTATTGCCATCCAGGGCAAAGTCTATTCTCGATGCTACGATAGTCGTCCCCTTTCCTATATGCCCGTCTTGATCATCCTCACTAGCCAGGATGACGGGTTAAGTGCACCTATTACGTTTGACTCGAATTTATGGCAAGGCAGCGGCTCGCACGAATCTCGAAACAGTCATAGGCTTTGTCATAGCCTTGGAGGAACGCGAGGACGCGGCATTTGGTCCACAGCTCGACCCGGTTGCCTCCACGGCCAACTCATGCTACCTTTTCCGGGAGAACCGTGCCGAACAACTCGACTGGGACAATGGGCCATTGGCAGGACCAAGCTCACAGTGGATGGATATGAATCAGTATCCAACCTGGACTGGGCTGGGAGCTCGGTACGACCGTACTCTCAACATCATAGAGCGAAGACCGTTTGAGCGGCATATGGAATGGGACTGCGATTGCATCGAACAGGACTTGAGGAACCAGTAGGTTGGTACCTCCTTTGCGGCTGCAATGGAGTTCTAAGATTGGAACAAACGAGTGCGAGCAGTTCGGAGCAGGTGATGGGAATGTCGGGACGGTTGTCGTGGTTCACAAGTTGACGCCCGAGGTTCTTACCAGCAAGTCTCTCGAGATTGTATGGCGATGCTAAATGATTACAAGAGAAGAACAAGTTATGTTTGACAACGAATAAAACAAGGGACATGGCAAAATTATCGAGTTGACCATTCCACTCAATTGTCCGCGGAGATGCTTCAACGTCTGTATGATTCCGATTCCTTATTCCGCGGTGCAGCATCATGACAAATCAGACCTAGGAGTTACAATTGCGTTGCCCCATATCCGTACATCCATCGGACTAGGCGTTAGGTGCGTGACGCTCATTTGTTGAGCAATACGACGGAGGCATCCATGTAAGCTGGAGCATATAAAAGAAAATCTCCCCAACAGTGTCTCTCAACTCCATCTCATGTCATCGACATTCCCAAAAATGAGTCCTTCAAAGCTTATGAACCGTTTCCCGTGGGCAAAGAGCCCCCTCATCAGCAATGGGCCTATGCTTGGCGCAGCTTCTGCCCAGATGGCGACCGAGGTAACCAAAGCCGGCGGTTTCGGTATTAATATCCATTTTTCCATGTAATGAATGTTGAATCCATGAGGCTGATGTTAATAGGCTTTCTCCCATCGACGGCTGACCTCTCACCCAACTCGGCGCACATCAAGACCCTCTCCAGCGATCTCGAAGAGGCCCGCACCCTGCTCGGCGCCGACCAACCGGCGGACGGCCCGCTCCGGGTCGGAACCAGCTTCATCACGGGACACCAGTCCATCGGCCATTTCACCGAGACGGCGCTGCCCCTCCTGGCGAAGCACCGGCCCGCCGCGGTTTGGCTGTTTGCGCCGGACGGTGACGTCAAGCCGCACCGTAGCATCATCGCCGCGCTCAAGGGCCTGGACGTGCCCCCTGTAGTGTTTGTTCAGGTCGGCAATGTCGCGGCGGCCCGGGAGGCGGTGCTTGACGGCGCTGATGTCCTCGTGACTCAAGGTGTTGATGCTGGTGGCCACCAGTTTCGTCAAGGCGCGGGTATCGTGAGCTTTGTGCCCGAAGTGAGAACTATGCTGGAGAAGGAGTTTGGGGATAAAGATATCAGCATCGTGGCTGCTGGAGGCATTGCCGATGGGCGAGGTGTTGCCGGTGCCTTGGCCTTGGGTGAGTGTTTCCAAGGTTGCAAGTTGCTGATGTTGACTTGAGACAGGCGCTGAGGGAGTCGTGATGGGAACAAGAGTAAGTCATCTACTGGTCAATGGTTGAAAAAGGAAGCTTATATTTCCTAGTTCACTGTCGCAACCGAATCTGTCTATCCCCAGTTCCGAAAGGACATTGTCCTTGGGGCCGTTGATGGCGGAGTGTCCACACTTAAGTAAGTGTGTCCAGCTCACATTCAGAGAGCATCTTTAAGCTTACGAGGCATAGGTCGCCTTTCAACGACCGTATTAATAACAGCACCCTCTGGGGACCTCTATACGACGGCCGTGCCATCATCGGACCTATCCACAACAAGTTCATTGCTGGCGTATCTCTCGAGGAATGTCAGCGGAGCCTCAAGGAGGACTACTCACAGGAGGATGCTACCCAAATCATTAACACCTGGGCGTAAGTGTCTCGGGATAATTTTACCGTCTTGTCTAATTGCGAAACAGGGGAACCGGCGTTGGTCTCATCAACAAGGCCCAGCCGGCTGGTGAGATTGTGCGCGAGGTCCGGGAAGAGGCCAAGGCCGCGCTTCAGAGAGCGGCTGGTCTCGTCTGACGCGATGACGTATGAAGGGAAACTCATCCCATCTGAGGTAAGACAAAAGTCATCAATCAATTGACAGAGCGCGATATACTCCTCTATATAGTAGTCGCCTCTACGCCGAGGCAATGGGGGCAAACAAGAAATTGATATCATACAAAAAGACTGCTGCTCATCAAACACCGTGATCCTTGCTCGCGATTACAGCTTGGCCTTTGTCTGGGCCTTCTTCAGCACGGGGTCCAGCTTGGTCGCCTTCATGACGTTGCCCTTGATCTTGAGCTTGCCGCCCATGAAGAGGCGCTGGGCATTGGCCTTGCCCTCGACGAGCTTGCCAAAGTTCTCCTCCGAGAGGCTCAGTGTGACTAGAGTAGTGGTGTTAGCCGCGCTGTCGCGTAGTAGAATGCGCAGGAGGGTCCGGATGAGCGCATCGCGTTTATGCTGTCTTCACGTACCATCAGGCTTGGTGCCAACTCCGGTGCCGACAGCACCCGTCTTCTTGAGGTCGATGTGCCAGCTAGCCTCCTCGCCGCTTGCGTTCTTGAGGACGAAGGCGTACACGCCGTTACCCTGCTTGATGGCGTCCGCGCGGTCGGCGTCGCTGGCATTGATGGCGGCGCTGATGGCGTCAAAAGCGGCCGAGGAAGGGAACTTGTCTGTCGCAGGGTCAGTCTCGGGTCTAATTCTCGTCTATGGCATGTGTCTACCAACGTACCGTTCTTGAGAGACATGGCTGCTGGTGATGTTTATGAGAACTGACGGGCGAGCAAGAGATCTGTGGAGAGAGGACGGATACGAGATGAAGATGCAAGGAGGCAAGAAAGAGAAAAAGTGTGGGGGAATTGACCGAGGTTTTTAAACGGCGACGGGGGGTTACAGAGAATGAGAGGTCATGGATCTTGTCGACGGCGGCGATGGATGTTGGGCTTTTCTGGGGTCGGCCCCGATCGTTGCATGTGAACCTCGGAGTTGCATCATGTGCTGAGCCTTTCCCCACAATCCCCCCAAGCGGGTCCCAACTGGCATCAGATCTCTTGACATTGTCGCGTTTTTGCTAGAGACGATGAAAAAGATACATGAGATTAGCATGACCGACTTGTAATGATCAGTTGTACCCCCGAATGCGTCGGAAGCCGAGTCAGTTGGCGGCAGATGGTGGCCACGTGCTTTTCGTCTAGCTCGGAAACAGCTGCACCGAAGCCATTCAGAGGCCAACGACGGACAGGCCTCGACTCTTGGGAGCCTTGGCTTGGGTGTTTCACGTGCAAAACGGTATGCTGAACTTTGGCAGTGCGAGAATACCGTACTTATGTGATGAACCTGTTGATAGTTACAGTTGCACATACTGACAGACTCATGTTTGTCAAGGCCCTCACCAGACTGTGTCATTGGTTGCGCATACACATGCTAGACCCCAATGCCGTTGACTCGGATCTGAGCTAATCTTACATCACCAAGAGCTGAGTGGATATCCAGCCGGTATTGTATGTGTTGTTATACATGTGCGAGAGCTAAGGTGAAGCCATTCCCGTTGCTCATGTCTATCGCTTGCTCCCATATGCTGCCTTCATTTTCGGTTGCCTGCTTTTTACTACAACTGCCATTCAGGGACGCCAAAGTCTCGGTGCTGGGGCCAGTTTTCGGGTCTAAAGCAAAGTGTTAGCCGCCATGCCTTGACTGATTTGACTCTGATACCACGTACCTGGTTAGGAACAGCACCGCCATGCGTCGCCTCCTCTCTATAATATCATCGGATGCTGTCAACCGTAGCCAGTCGCCGAGCCAGCCTCTCAGCTCCGTCTCACTCTTCCCGAGAGTATCAATTCCGCGTTCTGCGCATGTGATCCGCAGCTCATCGTACTGAAGTCCCATGGGCCCGCCATCCTCAATAATGTTCTTGTCGTCACCTTCCAAGTATGCCATACGGTATCGTCCCTTTGCCTGCCACATGCCGGGTGGGAGGAAACCTAGACGGTCCCAGATCGATCCGCTGAGGTGCAGACTCTTGAGGACGTGGGCGCGCGCAACGGATTGGGTGACACGGGGGCTCAGCACGCCGTTAGGGTATTTTGCCTCGAATTCATCAAATGCTGCTTTGCGACGCTGCTCGGCCTTTTCGAGGGCTGTAAAGATCTGGGTCGGTATTCTGCAAGGGTACGGCACCGCACTATCGACGTATGCGACCACAAGTACGGTGAACTCCCCAATCACGATCAACATGAGCCCGAACAGAGGCAGTCGTATCATGTCGTGCCTGACCCTCCAGAGAAGAACCCAATCGGCCCTGGAAAAGGTCTTGGGGACATAGTATGGTCTGAATATCGAGGGTCGGTCGTCGGCGGGGGTTCGTTGGAGCTTTTCGCGGAGGAGACGACGGCTCGCCCACACATTCTTGAGACCGTCCTTGTAGAAGCGAAGATATCCCTTTCCCAGCTCAAAGTAGTATTTCGGCGCCGAATCGCAGTCCCTGCGTCGCGGGAGGGTGAGCGGCGGTGGTCGGGTCACATCGGGGGGGTTAACGAGGGGGTTCAAGCTCTTGGGGCCGTCATTGTGGATGGATCGCTGCTGCTGCCAGGGCGTCGACGACGTTGCGAAAGGGGTCCAATGGCGCGGGCATTGGACCTGTCGGCGCTGGCTATAGGCGCAGAGCCGCCATGGCGTTCGGGAGCTCATGGCCGGGGGGCAGAGGTTGGGTTTCGGAGGTGAGGTCGGGGCTTTTGGGGTGAGGATGAGCTTTCAAGGCCAAGAGCTCAAAATCTAAAAGGCGATGCGTCATTGGTCTGTTTCGTTGACGTCGGCGGATTCGGGGCCGGTGCCAATCTTCAGGTACCGTGACAAACAGTTGAGCATTGAAACTTTCTTTCATTCTTTCTATCAAGACTTCATACTAGCAATTGAAGAATATTTGCTTTAGTGGATGATAAATGGCTCAAGATGAATACCGCACAGATTCTTTGCACATACATGTGTCCGTAAATGTTTGGTTCGAGCTCGTGCTCTTTGGCACATACCAAATGAGCATTACACTCATCACCCGGTTCAATGAGAGACAATGTCTGCAAGTTAACTGAGAAGTGTCATCTCCTATTTCCCACTCCCAAGTCTACTAATATCTCTTCCTTGTCATAGTCGCATCCTCCAAAGAGCGGTGACGCCTTCACCTTGTACGTGAGGCGAACGCGGTGAGCAGCAATCTCACGACGAAAAAGGAAAACAAGAACCCTTCAATTAGAGATGCCTGAAAGGTGTAGGCTTAACAAAACCCAGTTTTCATTGGAGCTGAAATTCCGACATGGACATGGGTCGGCGATTTTTACAAGGAGGTAGGGACGGAACCCCAACCTCTTGGAGCTGCAGGAACACCGAGCCAAGAATCAAGAGGAGGCCGTTGCTGTCCTACTTCGTGGTAGTGTGTTTCTCGGCTACTGTAGATCCTGGAGCGATAAGGATGATAGCAAACTTCGGACGAACTTCTTGATTGAATCAATAGTTCAAGACGCCGTTGGTCCGAGTTTGCTTGCTCCTTAACCAGCCACTTCTATAGTAGCTAGTTAGTTCCTGAGCAACGGTATCTTTCCCAGCCTCAATGCGTTGAACTAATCTTATGCACGGGGCAGTTGATCTTAATCTTTGATCCGACTAGCGTTTACTTAAGTGCACTTCTCTTATCCTGCACTAGGTCTTCAGTTAAGCCCTAGGGCGGGTCGCGTGACCACTGTGCGACCTCTTGTATCGCGAAATAGAATAGCTAGGGAGGCTTTGTCGTATGAGGACTATCGAAAGGGTCAAGCTGTTGCATGCTGCATGCACGTTGAACGAATCTGGCGTTTATTTTGCCTTGGCGGCCGTGCATGGGAATCGTTGGCATCAGTACCGCTAAAATGGCATCGAGACGCAATATGTGCATTTTTGCGGGGAGCCCAAATTCATACTAGGACTCAGTTGAAGCAACCATCCATCGATGACTGAGTCTCCAGCTTTCAACTCCACAACATCAACAAACTTTGTGCTGAATTTTCCATACCACGACGCATATCCTTGAAACCCATATTAGAGCTCCGAGGGTTTGAGAGGTCGTTCAAGTCGAAAAGATGGTGCGTTTTGGATGAACCAACTGCCGAGTCTTCACCGTTGTTTCAAGCTCTAAACTCACGCCCAAACCAGGTTCACGCTGATGCATCCAACTTTGCCGACGGCATCACCAAAGAAGATGCTTACGAACAGGTTCTCTGGCAGACCGAAGGCCTGATTACCGGCCAGCGCAACTGGGTTTGTAATATTTCCCTTACTACCGAAACTACTTGACTAATCTTTGGGCGTCTCCATCACAGGTCTGGTGAGTGAAACCCTACCTATTGTTGACATCCCTATTATGGGCGGCTTAGTGACGGGTTTATAGCAACCTTGCCAATGCTGCGTCGTTGCTCTGGCATGCGTACAAGTCGCTGGGTTCCCCAAGCAAAGATGTGAATTGGGCGGGTAGGTCACGGGCCCTTCTCCGCGATGGGACATGATTGATGTTGATGAAATATCCTCGCACACAGGGTTTTACGTCCTTGATAAGTCATCTCAAGACCCGCAGCTCATCCTGGGCCCGTTTCAGGGCAAGGTCGCCTGCCAGACAATCCAGTTCGGCAAAGGCGTGTGCGGAGCGGCGGCTGAGTCGCAGCAGACGCAGCTCGTCCACGACGTGGAGAAGTTTCCGGGGCACATCGCCTGCGACGGAGATAGCAAGAGTGAGATTGTTGTGCCGATCGTGGCTGAGCAGGGCGATGGTTCCAAAAAGTTGGTGGCAATCATCGACATTGACTGCGCGGAGCTGAACGGTTTCGACGAGGTGGACAAGGCTCATCTGGAGCAGCTTGCCGCCCTGCTCGCCAAGGGCTGTGACTGGTAGAATGCAAATATGAACCCGTTGATCTCGGATTGATCGTTCCGTAAGCTGACACCTAAGGGTAACTTCCCTGATAATTCACATTTGTGCCGCTATCGATGAATATTTGATGACCGATGACTGATGAACCTGCATTGCTTGCGCATTCCTCCACACCCACCTGCCCACACCCACTTATTCTAGAAACGGGTGTGTGAAACCCGCGGCGCTACAGCATGACATCTCTCCGTTGGGCGAAACCAGTGGATGACGGAGCTGGGTGGAAACAGTGATTAGCTCGAAATTCATGCCCCAAACAATCGGAGGCGTGACATTCTTTGGCTGTCTCCCTGGCAACAGGGCGCCATGAAGACTCCTCTGCCGCCGGAAACTTGGACGCAAAAAACCTGATTGGGAGGGACCGTGGTGGAGGAGCAGAAAAAAGATTGTTTTTGGCGTCTCAGCCAGCCAAGGAAGATGAGAATGACATCGAGGTGGTGGGTCAGAGGCAGCAGTCCGGACTCTTCAGGAGCTTGCTTGGACGTTGAGAGGTTAGGTGGGTTGATTAGATTCAATCAATTGCGTTGCAGGGGTTCTTCATCGGGGGCCCATTGGACGGGCTTCGGGTCGTCGTTGAGTTTGCATTGCAGGTCCCCGCAGACTGGAGATGTAAGTTTGTGGGATGAGAGCTGCTTGATCGCTACCTAATTTAGCAGTCTTCTGGCGAGGCCGGACACATCCAGCCATCAGAGTACAGCAGCTAAGTAGGTCGGGTGGCATGGATGCCGCCCATGGACGCGATTATGGGCCGGCACAGACCACACAATGACGGATCACGGCCAGTTACGTGGGCCATGATGTGAATATCCAAGGCCCCAAGGGACTCGGGACGCGGAGGGAGGCGACGAGTAATAAGACAAGGTTCTACAGGTGGGATGGAACTGTCAACGTCAGCCCACGGCTTGGCACATCGTCAGTCCGAGAGCGTAGAGAGCTAGGTACGCAAGTCTCCTGTGGCTGTGACCTGGCATGGCCAAACACACGCGTTCCAAAGTCTTCCCGCAGCGTGCGTGCGTGCGAAGCGGGTTGCGAAAGCAGCATGGCGGTGCAGATACGATACGAAGTCTCGATCATGACTGGTGGATGACTTTATCCAATGCTCAAGTTATCCGAACTCCGTTCGGATTGCAACTGACGGCGTTCAACATCCAAGGCCAGTCGCGCTGAAACCCGCCGGGGCTGACTCTCCCCTCCCTGTCTCTGGATCCTGAAATGCCGAGACTCGGCTAGGCGAATATCTGTTCCTGGGCGATCCCCTGAATAAACGGGACACCATCCGACAGCAAGAAACAAACTCGTCTCGTGGTGACGCGCTCCGACGACTGGCCATTTCAATTTTCATGCGGATCCCGTCCAATTCGCCAAGGTCCAAATCCCAGTCCCCTGGACGCGCCCAAACCTTAGAGAGCCCCCCCTGTCTCCTGGCGCAGGTTTCCCTGCAAATCCCCCGACGGCGCTGGACGAATGGGCGGCCACAGCAGCGTCTAGGCGGCTCCTCGCTCGCCCCAGGAGCCTCGATTCAGCCCCTGCAGCGGCGCACCAGCCCCCCGTTTTCAGCCCAGCCTCCCGCCAGGCGGTCCACTCCGTCCCACGACGGCCCACAGTCCTACCGCATTCGGCTCCCAACCACACGCAAGCTGGTCCTATACAACGCTTCGATATCCAGCTCTGAGGAGCTCATTTGGAAGAAGAAACTGCTTGCTCTCTCTGACATTCATCTCTCCTCCTCCTTCATCCTCAGTTCTTTGTGGGAGTCGAGTCGACCGACCCTCCTTTGGCGGATTTACTAACCATACAGCTCCATTGCGTGCGTCAGCCATTAGCGCCAAACACTTCAACATCCATACCTACCTACTTTCCGTCACCACCACCACCAGCAGCTTCTTCCTCCTCCACGAGTCCAAACCTTAGCACCTTTCACATTCCCATCCGCGGTACCGTCACTTCTGCCTTTCTAATCCCTTTTCCCTTTCTCAAACTTTATTTCCCCCACTATACTTTTTCCGGATTATTCATTGTTCCTTGACTCGTTCATTCTCACTCTGTCCTTGGTTTCGGGGTTCTCGATTTCATTGCCGATTGTCGCCTTCTTTTGGGGCTAGTCCTTGTTTGCGGTTCCTGACACCAATCTATTCTCGATCTACGGCGAAACCAAGCTATCCCTTGGTCAACTGCGGCGCCTCGTCCATGTAAACAAAAACCGACAGCATCGATTTTCCAGCACTTTCTTCCTCACCTGCAACCTTAATCCCGAGCACCCCGCCCCCGCACCGAGCTGCGATCATGGCCACCAAGGTCAAGAACCCGCTCAGCGCGGCGCACACCGCGGGCATCTTTGCCGACATGTCGGTTGATGGCCCCATTATTGGAACTCTGGTCGCTATCGTCGATCGCGCCAAGAACTTGCCGAATCGCAAGACCATCGGCAAGCAAGATCCCTACTGCGCCGCCCGGCTAGGCAAGGAGGCCAAGAAGACAACCACAGATATCCGAGGCGGGCAAACGCCCAAATGGTGAGCATTAGTGATTTTGAGAGCTAAAATCGAGTTCGGACTGACTGGTTTTAAACAGGGACCAGGAGTTGCGGTTCACAGTCCATGACTGCCCAGATTATTACCAGCTGAAGATCTCCGTCTTTACCGACGACAAGCGGACAGATCTGGTCGGAGAATCATGGATTGACCTCAGAGGCATCATTGTGGCCGGCGGTGGACAGAGCGACATGTGGCAGACATTAAGCTGCAAGGGCAAATACGCTGGCGAGATCAGGGTGGAAATCACATTCTACGACACCCGTCCCAAGCCCGACAAGCCCGCGGCGAAACCGAAGCAGCCTGCCCCCGCAGAGCAAGAGCAAGGATCCGTCAAGCAGAGAACGCCAGTCAAGAGACGGCCGTTGCCATCTGATCCTGTAACCGGCGAAGCTCCTGTTGCGACTCCCCCAGCAGCTCCCACAACGGCACCTCCGGCACTCCCTTCAGCAGCACCGGCGGGGCCTGATCACCGCACTCCTCCACGACATGCAAAGCAGACTTCACACTCGGGCGCCTTTATCCAGGCCCAGTCTCCTCTGCAGGCAGTCGAGTACAACACACCGCCGTCACAATCAACGCGCAGCCGTCACACAGACAACTATTCTCCGTCAGCGCACGCGCCTGTACAACAAGAATATGTGACACCAACGCGGGCGGAAGTCCCTCGCCAATCCCGCAGGTCCATGTACGAAGGGTCACCCCGACACTATGATGACCGGGACTACAGCCCGAGGTATACGCTTCAGCAGGATCAGATGGATCACCGGGGTCACTACTCTCCGCATCAGGATCCTTACGACCAGCCGCCGCCTTCAATGGCGCCCATGGACGATCCCAGGCAGTACTCTCCCATGGAAAACGAGCGTCCACCGCCACCACCTGCCCATCGGAGCCGACACAGCGGCACAGGTCAGGAACTTGTGCCCAGGGGCACCTATGATACGTCACCGGTCAAGATGCCGCAGATGAGACATGACGTTCTGAGACATGAGGCTCAAAGACAATCACAGTCGCAGCCCCAGCCCCAGCCACAATCGCAGTCTCAATCCCTGGTACCTTACCCGGGGCGCCCAACCTTTCGCGCGTACGATTCGGCACCGGCTGCCAACCCTGTCCCGTCTTCCAACGGAATGGGCTACGATAATGCGCCGAGACACAATTCCTATGACGCCAGCTACGATCCTCATTATCGGTCAATGCAACCAACGGTCGAGGATGCGCCCGAGAATGGCGGCCCGCCAGTCAACAACTTCAGGCAGAGTAGTTCGCGGATGTATCCAGACGAGCTGGCCTTGGAGGAAAACCCGAGCCCTGCGCCGCTGGTTCTGCGGCGATCAACCGGGGGCTCTCCCTATCGGGACGACTACTCACCCTCGCAGCCTGCGCGTGGATACCAAAACCAAGATGATGGATATCACAACCCGGAGGACTGGCAAGTCGCATTGACTTCCTCCCACCGACGAAGCTTCTCAAGAAGCCCCGGTGACAACTCGTACCACTCCCACAGCAGCCAAAGCCATCATTCGGGTCATGGGTCTGAGCTGGAGACCAAGCACATTCAGAGCTCCTCCAACTATGCGCTCCCCAACATGCCAGCGGCCCTTGTGCCAGGGTTGGATGCATCCCAATCCCAGGAGTTGACAGATCTGATTTACGAAGACCGCCGACGTGAGAGACGGCCACATTCGCAAAGTCTCTCAACACCCACTCGAGGTCGGCAGCGGAACGAGTCCTTGTCAGGATACAACCAAGCACCGCCCGAGCAAAGCTATGATCAGGGCTATGACCAAAGCTATGATCAAAGCTATGCCATCCAGCCATACAGACGGGCCATCACATATACCTCTGCGGCCGACCAGCAGATAATCAAGCCTAGAGCTATCTCGCCAAACACTCGCACTAGCCCGAACCCTCAGCACAAAATCAAGCGCAAGTCGGTCAGCCCTGCGCCTCCTCCAGATGAGAACCGAAGGTCAACCGAGATCCCCTTCGGACCCGACTCTTATGATGCCCTGAACCCGAGTCTTGTTTCTTCGAAGGATGGGGCCAGTCCTACGCCGCCAGATTATCTGGGTGGTGAGCCGACAAAGATCATCACCTATGATGGGCGAGAAATCGACCCTTCGGATCATCTTCCCGAGGATACCTGGGCGCCGGAACCAGAGAAGAAGAATCAGGAACCGGCACCAGAACCACGATCGAGACCTCCACTGTCTGGGGCGCAGCCAATGCCGCCTAGCACTCGCAGGGCCCGCCGCACTGGCCGTCACTCCATGTCCACGGTGAACACATCGTCATACACATTCTCGGAAGAACCGCGGACGCCTCCAGCGCCTACTGGCCGGGCTCGGCTCCAGAAGCGAAACAGAGCTTCTGCTGGCAATTCCCCTGCGGCGTCCAGTCCTTTGGCGCCGATCTCCAAGGACAACTACCAGGAAAGGACCCCTTACGGAAACTCTTCTCTTCGAGGCTTGCCGCGAGCAAGCACCTGGGATTTCGAAGACGAGAACCGTGGGGTGTATGGGGGTCCACCAATCCCAGCCAAGATCCCTCTTCCACTCATGATGAGCGGTGCCAATGGGCCCGGTAATGAGTTGGCTCTGATGGAAGAAATGCAGAGGATCGACATCGGGTCAGGAAGGTCCCGACGAAGGGGAGGATATTGAATAGATGAACGAAGGTAATGAGACCTAGAGCGAATGTACTGTACAATCAAGGGGTTTGATTTGGCGTTAGCGTGCGGAGCAGGTATGGAACGATCAGGGAAATGTGGGAGTTTTGAACATGTCCAAGGGAAAATATTGGACGACTCATTAGAAATTGATGATCATATTTCATTCAGCTTGTTCCTTGCTTGGTGGTGACTGTCTCATCGTGTTCTGTTTTCGTGGTTGTGTATGAGGGGACTGTTGTTGATGTTGTTGTCAGGCACTGTTTTCTGGGGGGATTGATTGAGGGAAGAATTGGGGCAACAGACAGCGAAAGGGGGACGACACCGACCCTTACGTGATGGGAGGGGAGAAAGTCCGTTTGCAATAGAATTTATTGTTGTCATCATGGTGCGATGCTTGGGATGAAGCATAGATATTGGGTGCTGTACACTCTATTGGGCTCTGTCCGGCTCTTCTTCTCCAGACTTGATGGGATACTTATACTACTTGTGCATCATTTGAATAGTCCGGGGGCTCTTTTAGACTTGGAATTGACTGCGGAGAGCCTGCATTGGAAGTAAAGCGTGATGACTTACATGTATGTGGTTGTGGTTGATGCTGCCATTCGCCAAATGGGTACGTACCGTTCAATGATGCAGGGGACATGACACCAGGCCGAAAACAGCTTAGCCCCCCTCACCTCTCAGCCATCGACTTCTGAATACTTTATCTTATCGCAGAAAAAAATATCACAGCGCTACCTCCCATTGCAGCTCAACACTACCACCACCCACCATCGATCGCAAAGCTCGTCATCGCAACAATTAACAATGGCAGCTCAGGTGGGACCTCTGCCACAGCTCAAGCTGCCCTCGGGCCCGACGCCCGTGACCGCCGAGCAGCGCTACTGGAAGACGTTCAAGAACCAGCTGCTGATCCCGTCGCCGACCTCGTACCCCGTCGTCCACATCTCATCCAACAACGACAGCTTCGCCGTCACGACGGGCACGCGCGTGCAGATCTTTTCGAACCGGACCCGGAAGCTCGTCAAGACCATCACGCGCTTCGGCGACGTCGCGCGCAGCGGCGAGATCAGGAAGGATGGCCGGGTGCTGGTGGCTGGTGACGACACGGGAAAGATCCAGGTGTTTGACGTCAACTCGAGGGCCATCCTCAAGACGTGGGTGACGCACAAGCAGCCCGTATGGACGACAAAGTTTTCTCCCACGGAATTGACCACTCTGCTGAGTGCGAGCGACGACAAGACGGTCCGGCTGTGGGATCTGCCTAGCAACGAATCTACCACGACCTTTGTTGGCCACTCTGACTATGTTCGATGTGCAAACTTTATGCCCGGCACCATGTCCAACATGATTGTGTCTGGAAGTTACGATTCGACCGTGAAGCTCTGGGATCCCAGGACAGGGAGCAACAGTGCTGTCATGACTTTCAAGCATGCGGCTCCTATCGAGGATGTCTTGGCCATGCCCTCTGGAACCACCGTGTTCGCGGCGGCTGGTGAATCCATCAGTGTTCTCGATCTTGTCGCCGCACGACCCCTGCATCTGATCACCAACCATCAAAAGACGGTCACGTCGCTCAGCCTGGCATCTAATGGCCGACGACTGGTTAGCGCTGGTCTCGAAGGTCACGTCAAGGTGTTTGAAACAACTGGCTGGAACGTCGTGTCGAGCACCAAGTATCAGTCTCCTGTACTGTCTGTCAAGGTCATCCCCTCGAGTGATGATCCCGACTCGGTCGACCGTCACCTGGCTGTGGGCATGCAGTCTGGTGTCTTGAGTGTGCGCACTCGTCTTACAGGACTCGAGGCTCATCGGGAGGCCGAGCGTGAGAAGGAAATGGCTGCTCTCGTGGCGGGAACAATTGAAGCCCACGACGCCAAGAGGAACAAGCGGAAGCGCAGAGTTGCAGCCGCTAAGCGGCTGGATATGGTTGGCGAGGGAGCCGATGTTGTTATCGCCAACGAGCCTCGCCTGTACAAGAAGAAGGAGCGTTCATGGCAGAGCGATCTACGACACGCCCGATATGCCAACGCTCTGGACCAGGTCCTCGACAAGCATGCGCCCGACCATTCACCCCTCAACGTCTTGACCCTCCTCCTCGCCCTCCGTCACCGAAGCGCCCTGAAAGACGCCCTGGAGTCTCGAGACGAGCTCTCGGTCCAGCCCATCCTCAAATGGGTCTGTGGACACATCTGCGACCCCAGATACGTCAGCGTATGCGTCGAAGTCGGCCTCCACCTCCTAGACCTCTACTCAGAATTCGTCGGTGCCTCGGCGGAACTGCATGAGGGCTTCCGGACCCTCCACAAGAGGGTCAAGGCCGAGGTGGAGAGAGCCCAAGTGGCATGCCAGACCGGAGGCATGCTAGAGAGCCTGATGGTCGGAACCCTCTGATGGAAAAAGGAGCGAACACGATACGTCTTATACCCCCCCTCGAGGCTGGGTTCATTTGCATTACGCGTGGCGTTTGGGTGGCTTAAAACTTGGGAGTCATGGAAATGTATCAGGCTTTTTTGTATAGAGAAGTCGAAGTGGAGGAGGAGGAGGTGGAATGGGTGCGCATGAGATGTTGCTGTTGATCATGGCCCATCGACTGTCTGCAGATCTCTTTATACATGCGCGTAAGCTAAATGAGCAATCTATTTTCTACGCTTTGATACAGTATGAGTTGTTTGTCACTGCTTGTGTGAATATGTGTCCTTTGACCATCACTGCACAACCTCGAGATAGCATAGCAATCTATCGTAACGATATTCCTCTACTGGTACGCAGGCCGACAAGATCCGTCTATAGGTGATATTGGGCCAGATGTCTGTCACTGGCTAAAAGCTCTCCGTGGGCCATGGAGAATCTTAGATCTGATACTACATCGTCGTCGTGGGTGTGGACTTACATGAGGATGTGGATTGGTGCAATCCATGATATGTCGTGCGTGTTGTTACTCTTGATATTTATTCTCTTCGGGGCCGAAATATTCGAAACAGAGCCTTTTGTCCGTGACGAAATGTCCAAGTCCAGCGAGGAACATTCGCGGCTATTTTACATGACGCCTCACTCCTTGTCACACAGCCTTAATGTGACTTGGTGGGAGCGAGCAAATTGGCATCTTTTCAACCTCGTTGATGCTGAAAGCCACCAGATGTCTCCCTGTATCTCTTTCATATTAGGATGAGCACCTGAAACGAGATGGCTGAAGAATTAGAGAGGGTATATGGGAAAGTGTTACCTCCAGCATCTCATCATAACGCTTTGTAGGATAGGAATCCGGCGATCTTGAGGGCTAACTAGTCGCCCCGGAGGCTCGCAACGTGAACCAAGTAAGCAAGGTCATGCAATAGACTCCATATTCAGATCTAGACAAGTTGATGTATCCAAAGGTCCCGACAAATATGTCTCCAAGAGGTTTCCCAAGCCCAAGGCTTTCTATGCCTTACTAGATAAAGGCGATCGTCTAAGCCCAGAGATTCCAGTCTGCATTGTTATTGTCGTAGCCCAAAGAACGCTCAGTACTGGGCCAGTCAGATAAAAGTCGGTGCTGGCATCTATGTAGTAATGCTATGTTCCAAGGTATCGGCCAAGAGCGTGTCAAGGTAAACGAAAAGTTGGAGGATAGGTTGAACAGGATGCAACTATAGACCATCTCTGTGTTGCATCTTGGAGCGTACTTGCTCAGATGATGCTACACCCTCCTTGTCCGCCTCACTCAGTCAAACAAGTAAAAGTAAGGCTGTCCTCCATGTCACCTCATACCGCCTTGATTCGAACCATCCTCCGAGGGGGCCCGATCCTTCGTAATCGGTAAGAGTAAACAGTTGCAGCACATAAAGCACCTACCCACAGTAGATGACCGAACAAAGGTTCCACTTTGAAAGATACGTCGTAAGACTTGATGACTCTCCCCTTTTCCCTCTCTCTCCCCACAGTAACCACCACGTAACATAACCATGTACGTAGTAGATAAAACAAATAGACCAACCAACACTCGATACAAAATCATCAGACCCCCCCTTTTTTTTTATCACTCACTCTTTACCCACTCCCTCGGATCCGAAGAGTGTTGGCCCCCAAACGCCACCACACACCGCGGAACGACATCCGGCTGCAAGGCCTGACCACCCTCCCTTGGAAGCCTTCTAGAACACACACAAAACGGCCACGCCGATCTGGTCATGGCGCGGAAATTTTTTAAGACAGAGAAAAAAAAAAAAGAGAGAGAGAGAGAGACATTATGGAAGATGGTGGGGTGATGTCTTCCCCCACTCTACCAGGGTGTAAAGAGGGGGTCATGGTAGCATTCAAGGCTCTTTTGTACATCGGAGATGCTGCAGGCGATAGATACTATTAATGCCATGCCTTGCCTTGCCTTGCAGCAGAGTGCAGGGTCACGATGGGTCTTGCATGGTCTACATACGTGGGTTTCTTTTTATGTACATACCAAGTGGCGTCATCTACAATGGAGATGGGGGTTGTCAACACTCATCCTCAGTTCTACCAAGACAAGCACATCACATACAACACCAGCTTGGACATAACTTGGACACAAAATGTCTTGTATTGTTACTCTTTTAGCCCAGGTCCCAAAACCAGCAGTGCCTATATAAACTAAATAAATAGCGATTGTGAGCTTGCAAAAATCCTCCCTCCCGCCTTCACCCAATACCTATGTACTATACTATGTACCTAGTAGTATGCTCAGCAACCATCCATGAGTGGTATCTCCTCCATGTCCCTCCAGAAAGAAAAAAAAAAGGAAAATGGGATCCATGACGCTCGAGACAATCATGTGCCATAAAACGAAATTGAAGCAAGCGGCCATGCCATGCCAGGCCACGCATGCAATGCAATCCAATCCTTTTGAGCCAAGTAAATTCGACAAGCAAAAAAAAAACACACAAAATATCAAAAGATAACCTCTCTAAATAATAATAATCAAAAAAAGACATTTCCATGTATATACATACAGGCGGATGCCGACATGTTCGAGTTTTGTTTGGGTTTGCACCTCAAGGAGGATTATTCTTTCGTCATGCGCCGTCGCTGATGGTACAGTACAAGAGCTTCAGGGGCCCTCCATCAGCTAGAACCGATCAATGGCACCCTCGCTCTTGCTGCTGGCTCTGCACTGCACATCTCGTTGACCGTATCCAAAGATAATGCCTTGGTGTGCGTGCGCAGAGCGGGTATGTGTTTGTGTTTGTTTGTGTGTGTGTGTGTGTGTGTTGCGTTGTTGCTCTATTTTGACAAGTCCATCGTGTGTGTGTACCTTGCTGGGTGTCGACTTTCACCCCCAACCACGGGGACTCTCCGTGTTCTTATGGTGTATCAAATAAGTCACTCAGGTTGTTGTTGTTGTTGTTGTTGTTGCTGTTGCCTTAACGCCGTGTCATGATGATTAGATGGTAATGAAAAAAGTCATCAGCGCTGCCGCCAGTCTCGTCTCGTCTCATCTCGTCTCGTCCTGCTCCGTCCGAAGCGGCCATTGTCCGTCATCACTGCCCGTGCGATGAACTCATCTGCTGCAGATGGTGAGGCATGGGTCGTGGAAGAACCTGGTCGTTCATGTGGTGAGGCACCTGCGGCGGTGCAGCCATCGCAACTGGCCGGGGCGTGTGGTAGCCCGGTGCACTCGTGCCACTCGAGAAGCTCGATGTCGTCCTCGGGTCGGGGTACATAAAGAGGTCTCGCTGAAGGCCTTCGAGGATATGCATATCCGTCCTCAGTGAGCTCGTCGCTGTTGCCGATTGTCGAAGGAACTGAATCGTCTTGTGGAACAGCGTTCGCAGCAATTCCTCGTCCACGTACGAATGGAGGACTGGGTCCTTGAATGCCGCCGACAGAACCAGTAGGTTGCCCCATTGCCTAAGACAGTGTCAGTTCACACCTCAAAAATTGAACCCGTCGATTGCCACTTACGCATGCGCTGTACCAAACACATTGGTGATGATGGGTCGCTTTTCACCCAGACCGTGGAAGGCCCGTGTGCTCTCAATCAGCGCCTTGATGCCCTTCTTAGCCAATTCCACCACCTGCGGGTCAATATCGCCGTGTGTCCTGGCCTTCGGGTGGATCACGGGTGCCGTAATATCCTGTCGAAACTCGGACGTGACGTTGGGGAAGTTGGGGCTCGATGCATGGTTCTTGATCGAGTGCGAGAACTGCAGGATCTGTCGGATAAATGGTCGATATGTGATGACCTGCGCACCCCAATACTTAGCCCGCAGCCTTGCCGCTAGGATGTCGTCCGCTGGAGGATCATCCTCCCGGAACGCAAAGCTGGGAGCCACCCAGTGCATCCCCGAGACGGCGTCAGACACAACCCCGACGTTTCTAAACTTGTCCTTGCCGGCCTTGGTTGGGTCCTCGGGGGCGTAGAACATCCGGTGGATGCTGTTGAGGTGTGTTCGGAGATACAGCTGACCGGGGTAGCTGTCTAGGATACGCTGGTCATAACCTTCGAGAAGACTCATGTTAGGATGAGGCATATCGTCTTCATACGAGAGAAGACCCGATGGCGGAAGCTGCATCTCGGCGATGAGATCACTCTCAAGCTGGAGACAGGTCCAGAACGTCAGGGCGAGCTGGTTGTACTTGGTTTCCTGAATGAACTCGCTATTCCGCTTGATTCGTCGCATCTTGTCCAGACTCGGTCTCATGATGACCTGGAGCTTGTGGCTCGCCTTGTGGATAAAGGCAAAGCTCTCCATGGGCCTTCCCAACTGTCCATGGTACAACCCCGCAAAAATGTTGGCGTACACATTCTTCATGTTGTTGTAGGCACCTGTGTGGTTGCCAAGGATATCCGTGGCATAGGCAAAATACTCCAGACCTGGAATTACTTCGTAGTTCTTCTTCAGGCTAAATCCAGAGCGGAAGCCACTCACGCCGTGAATCGAAGACCGGCGGCTATGAATATTCCTGTCCTGCTCCTTCGGCGACGGGAGTCCTGATGAATGCGAATGCGACGAGAATCCAGGAGGGGAGCCTTGGTTCGGCGAAGGAGGAACAGCGCCATTACGGATGGCAGGGCTGCCGTGAGGAAGCGGTTCTGTCGAGTGCACCACGTCGGGCACGTTGTCACGATACAGACAGATCTTACCCAAAGCCAGCACCGTAAGAACTAAAGCGCTGTGGATGGACCGATCCGGCCGGCCGGCACGGGGCGGCGCGGGTGTGGGTGGCTCGGACCCATCCGGCCCTGGCGATCGCTTCCGCTTTGAGCCCGTAGTCTCGGGCGTCTGCGAACCTCCCCCAACGGCAAAAGCGGGCTTCGACGTCTGCGGCTTTGCTGATCGTGGATGCGCTGCAGGAAGAGTATCCAGAAAATGTCGAACCCAGTAATCTAGGAGCTTTGGCTGGATGATCGGGTGCATGTTCAGGATGTTGTCCTTGAAACTCTCCACGTATGACCACACCTTCGTCTCCGAGAAGTCGGGGTTTCCATCGAACGCCAAAACACCACCCTTGTACTCCACCTGATCGGGGGGGCTCAAGCCACCGAGTTGTCCCCAGTCAGCCGCTGGAGAAGGAGACGCCATGTCTGATGAATCGTCGGCCATATCCAGGTTTCCATGGTCAGCGGGCTCTCGGATATGCCGTGAAGGGTGAGAATCTTCGCCGCGTCCATATACGATCAAGACACCTCGGTTCTGCTCTTGGCTGATAGGATACTCGCTGATGTACCGAATCCCTTCCTGCTCGAGATGATGCTTTGTTAGCTCACGAATCGACGGCCATTCCAGGAGTAGGCCCGCAAGAGTCGTGTGGTTGATCGGAATGGCAGGTTCTCCAGGGGGGACTGGTGGACCAGGTTCAACTTCCATCTCATCCTCAGCCATCATGCGAAGAGGAATGGGCTCCGCTGATGGATGATCACGGTGTGGTTCATTCGGGTAATAGGTCTCAGCAGAAGCGCCATTCGAAACGTAAGGGGATGCTGGAGCGCGCTTGAAATCGTCATCTGTCGCAGGTTCGGTCTTCAATTCCAATGTCGGGGCATGCTTCGGCAAGAGGGATTCCATTTTAACCAGCCTCTGGTCGAATCGTCCGATTTGGCTCATAATGGTGCTCAGGGAGCTCTGCACAGCTGTGAGCCCCTCCAGAATGTCGGCTTGGGCCTTGTCCGTTCTAATCGCCAGATATTAGCCAAACCCATGGCAAACCAGCGAATTGTGTCATAACTCACGCTTTGGGTACCGGATCTCGGTATTTGCACTCCACACCCTTTTCCTTGCATGTCTTGCATGGCTTGGTCTCATCACACTTGGCCTTGAGCTGCCTGCAGCTGTCACACGCCTGCGTCTCGTTAGTGTTTGCGCGTACGTCGAGTACAAATCGACTCATACCTGAGATGCCCGCGTGTTCTTCTTCTTGGCTGGTACGGATGACGAGTAGACGCTATAGAACGGCTCGTGGCCGGAGGGATATCCTCCATGTTGCTCGTACGATGGTTGGTGAGGGACGGGAGTCGGCGGGGGGAAGCTAGGAGCACGATAGCCACCCGGTGTCGGGGGCATCGAAGGCGCACTTTCGTAATTCATGTGTCGTGGTGGATTGTCGGGATAGCTGCCAGGAGGGGGAGGAGGTGGTGGGTGAGAGGTCGGTGGGAGATGTGGTGTCGATGGCATCCCCTCGGGCGCATGGCCCGTCGAGTTGGGCCGGCGTTGATCCTCACCAGGATCCCGTTTTATGGGAGGATCTCGGGAACCGTACGGCGGGTACGGCTGATGCGCTGGATGCGCCGGCGACGGAGGGGGCTGATGCGGAGGCGGATGTTGCTGCTGTTGCTGCTGCTGTTGTTGCCGGTGATAGTCTTGGACAGGAGGGTAAGGCTCTTGTTCATGATGGCGACGATCGGCGTCGGGATGCGGTTGCGCTGGCGCAGTATGAGCAGGCGTCGGCGGCGCTGATGAGTGTTCGGCAGATCGAGGAGGATAATGTTGATACGGGCTCGTCCCAGGGTGATGTAGGGCGCCGGGAGGAGGCGGCGGCGGCGGTGGTGGAAGCTGGTTCGGATGGGCGTGATGAGGGTGAGGATGCGGTAGTGATACTCCTTGTTGAGGTGTGCCGGCCGGCCACGAAGAGAGGCGTGGGCGTTTGGTATCGGGAGGTGCAGGATCCATGCTTGTGTGTGCTATATATGTACGGTACTACTTGCACACATAATCAGGAACGAGGCGAAGAGAAAAGCAGGGACCACGAGGAAGCGGTGGCCATGGATAGGTACTGTAGGTTTTGGCGGAGGCGAAACAAAGGAAGCCCCGGGGGAGTGAAGCTTCCAGTTCCTTGGGAGCTGGAGGGGCGGGTGATAATTGGGGCCCTTCAGCAGTGGCAGTCGAGAGACCAGGACGGCATGGGGGTGGGTGTGTCTGGAACGACTGGGTATGATGACATGTACGAAGTACTCCGTACTGTCAGCAAGATGGGAGGTTTGAGAGAGACAGGAGGATGCCGAGTCAAGTCCAGTCCAGCCAGCCAGCCCCAGGCCCCGGCGGGATCAGCAGTTGGGCAGAGACGAGATGGAGATTCGACAAGCTCTCGGTCCCTGGAGACAGGCGACGGTGGGGCACAGACGCGACAGCTGCGCGAGGTACGAGAGTGAGAGGCGAGGGGGGAGGCGACAGGAGGAGGAGAGGCGAGAGGGACGCGCTCGAGAGGCTGCTGGGAGAGGGAGAAAGAAAGGCGCAAGTTTGGCGAGATCGAGTGGATGGAGTCTTGGGTAGGTATGATGTCGACCGTACCGTCGAGAGACGAGCGCAATTCTAGGACCGATGGGACCAGCCTCAAGGCTCAAGGCACAAAAGACGGTCTGCCGGGGTGGGCGGGCCAGGCGAGAGGCTGCTGAGAGCCAATTGAGGAACCGACCCTGCCGAGTTGACAGTCGGAGGAGGCTAACAGAACCAGGGGGCCGAAGAACCTGGATGCTTGACGAAGACTGGGGATGATGTCGGCGGAGCGTGCGATGGCCGACCCCTGCTTGCCCGTTTTTTTCTGCCACCACCTGCACCTAAGACCCTAAGCACCCACTCTGCCGACCGAGTGGGCAGAGGTCACTGTACCTGGAACCGCCCGCGCGCTGGGGCCGTCAGGTACTGGGGCCCGTGAGGCACGTACGTACGTAAGAGGAGAGGGAGCGGGTTGATGAGGGAGCGCAACGTCGTGCGGTGCGTGCTGGTGCTGGTGCGTGCTGGTGCCGGGACGTGACAGGTACAAGCACAGGCGGGGGCCCTCTCTTTTTCTTTCTTTTCTTCTGGCTGAGAAAGATGGGATCGTGTCGGCTGGTGACTACCGAATGTGGACAATAACGCGCGGGACGGCCAGACAGCCCAGGCTCGTATGAGGCGGCACGTATGTCGGGTAGGTAATACTGTAGTATGGAGGAGACGCAATGGAGGAGACCAAGATTGAGATCGCGCGAACGCAATCGAGCACGCAAGACCAAGATCAAAAGCAACGGATAACAATCAAGCGCGAGATGCGACACGCCAACTCAACACCGCAACTCGGGCGATGATGGAAATGGACGGTGAAAAGTGGCGGGTGTGCTTCCAAAGCAAATGGCCAGGCGGCGCTGATGGCGGAAAGAGCAGTAGCAACACCAGCAACAGCGACGGCGGGCCTTGTAACCGGCCGAACGAGGGCGCAGGGAACGGGAGATGGAGGAGCACACACATGGACGCACGAGGGGGAGCTGTGGAGGAGGAGCCTGCTCCCGTGAGTCGAGCGAGAGTGATGGTGGGCTGGCCTTTGGTGCGTGTGGTGGAGGCCCCGTGGCCGTGGCGTGGAGCCAGACCAGTACTAGCCCAGGACCTTGAGCGTCGTGTAGCGCGCGACGAGGGACAACCTCTCCACCGGCTTTGATTTTCGATGAGGTTTCGAAACCGTGGGTGGATACGGAGGTACTCCCTCGAGTCCAAGAGACGGGCAGATGACAATTAATTGCTGGTACGGAGTACTCTGTACGACGCAGCAAAAGAACCCGGACACCTATTTACAGTTGATGGAGACCACGTCAATCCTGGCGGATAAGGTCCTAGGACAAGGACGGATATGGCAAGTTGGAGGCTGGCGCTCTGCAGATCATGTCGAAGAAGGTTTTGCCGGTTCTCGCTCACCACGGGCCGTTGAAAGAGGTGAAGGATAACGGAAATCTCGATACCCAACTTAAGTGCACGCATGTCTAATGCCCAGTTTGAGGGGTCAAACCCTCCGAGATCGAATACGCTCTCGGAAGCTGCCCAAGATGCGGCGGCATCGCCGTTCTTTCATCCGATCCTCCACCAAGTTTAACAAGGTGCCTACGTATCAATGACCAACTTTGCACACGCGATTTACCCAGGGATTGCTCCGTAGATCAGAGTCCGCCAACTGGGCACAGTCCAGTCAACAAACCTGCAGTACAAAACCACCTACTGAACTGAACTGCACGGACATTGATCACGATGATGGCATTACTGATCGCAGACACTTAGTACACATCCCTCACCCCTGGCTCGCATCCCTCAAGGATGTTGGACCTTGTTGAAGGCTGCCGTGCCACGTGAGAGGTTGCAGGTGACGCTGTCCGCAGGAGTGCGAGGGCCAGCAAGCAGCCCGGGCCCGAGAGAGCGAGGACAGCAGCAACGTCGCTAAGGACAAAAGCACGCCAGGCAGCCTCGACTGTCCTCTCGCGCCTCTGGTTGGTCCAACATGATCCTGCCTCTCAGCCTGGTCAAGGCCGCCTGGTTGGTCAAAGTAGGCAGTGCCCCAGACCGCCCAGCTGAATATGGTCCAGGTACCCGTGTTCCAAACCTTGGGTAAGTCGTCATGTTAGTCGGCCAAATCCTCCCTCGCTGTCATCATCATCCATCCTGTCGGTCCGTAAGTCAGACAGCCGAATAAAAAGGAGAACTGTCACCTCAGAAGTCGACAAACCCTTGACGGAGGCTATCAATGGCTGGTCGGCAATCCAACCATGGCCCATGGTCACCTGGTGGCCAGAGCCCCTAGCTAGCCGCGCCCTCCATATTGTCATCTGAAGTCGCACAATGCAACGGGCTTCGAAATGAAAGAGGCGGCATCCGTCGTTGTAAGCACTGAGTCATTGCCGCGCCAAGAGCATGACGCTGCTGACTGAATGGGAAGGAAAACTGCCCTGGCGTGAGGTGCCGAGGGCGGGCCAACCCAACAGCCGCAGGTCCCAGTTGATGCCAATTGTCGCTAGACACCACCCAGGAAGCAGCCATGTCGATCCCTCTCACTAACATGGGATACCTCAAGTGATCTTCAACTCCCGATGCACCTCAGATGCGAGCTGACCGTCCAATCGGCAAACGCTAGGGCCCTGAAGCAGCAGGTTCAGCCAGCGCGGCTCAGCTCTGTCTGATATCGGACTGCCGCTTGCCTTCTTTCCGAAACGCGACGAGCCAGCGATCCAGCCTAGACGTGACCGCTTGCATTCAGTCTACCACGGCCAACACCCACACCGTTCCTTGACGGACGACTGACCCTCGAGGTTGGTTGCTGAGGTTGGCTCGCTACCAGCTGGGCGGACCTAGCAGGCCTGAGGGAGGTCTCGCTCCCGAAATTAAGCCCAACAGCTTTGCTACACAAGCTTTCGGCCCGGCACGCCCTGTACTGGATGGCATCGATGTGCCGGTGTCACGATGACGACCTATTCCGTGTACACGATCCTGGCTTACAAAGGAAGCAGACCCTGATGGATTCCTGGAGTGGCCGACGACAACAGCATCTCGGTCCAAAACACACAGACACAGGCAAAGTGCACCCACTGGCCGCACTCTCTTCGACCCGATACGATACGGCAAACACTTGACAAGATTTTGGTGGGCCCTGCATGGATAAACGGCCCAATCGCAACGAGTCAGCCAGGATTGCAATCATTCTACGACTTCCACGAGGTCTTCCAAGCTTCCAATCTTGACCCATCCGACATCACATCGACTGGCTGGACATGGGGACACAGCGACGGGGATGGGCGGGGCCGTTTTCTTTTCTTCTTCTGATTACAGGGTCTAGCATCGCCAATTTTCCGTTTCGCCAGCGCTTCCTACGCATCAGCTGCCGGGTGCCATCGCCTCCAGAAAAGAATTTGCACGCGCCTCCCAATGCTATTCTCATGAAACCCGATGTCCGAGAAGAATAGCCATGTTGCGGGTAATTCCGTACGGGACGCCTGCATCACAAAGCAAAATGGCAGACAGGGCAGGCAGGGTGCTAGACACAACATGGATGGAAAGCAAGACATGGAAGACCACCAATAACGCTTTGACCCGCTCCTGGCTCTGCTCTCACTGTGAATCTTTTTTCAAAAAATTTTCCCCATTGCCGCCGCTTCACTTCATTCAGCCACTACTCCCGCCCTGACCGACAAAGCGTGACAGCCAATTCAACATGGTCCATCAACTACAGGCCGGCTAATGAGGCAGACCCCGAACACTTTGCATGTTGGCCGTCACCGCCTCTTCCTCTATCAACCTCACGGGCGATGAATGTCTGCTGTGAGTGGGTCTTGTCTGCTGGCGAGCACATCATGATACACATGACCAGACACCGGACAAGATGAAAATTTGTCGACGACGCTCGCTCCGTGTCCGTCAATTTCAAGCTCTCGATACGGTCTCGCTAGTGTTTTCCAGGTCCACTGCGCAATCCCCATAGCCTTCATCTCCCGCTGAAGGGACAGGGACCATGAACTGGTCGCCAAATGAACACACAGGTCCCTCGGAGCGCCAAGCCTCTCCATGGCCGGCTTCCATGCTCCAAAAGGCTTCTGGAACATGGCCTCATCTCCGCTAGAGCCAACAAATCCACTCGACTGTCAACGACTCAAGGGTGCCCAGAAGGGGCATGTACGATGGATGCAATGGCAGGCCTGTCTAGAGGTGCCTTGGTGCTGGGCTGGACCCGTTGCAGAGGGCCGATGTATTGCTTGCATTGGATGTCGGGGTGCACCATGCGATGCGATGCTCCGGGTCGTGCCCGCGAAACCCGCCCTCCGGCGATAGTGCCTTCGGTCGACTCCCACGCAGCGCAGAGCAGAATCTTCATGGCACTATGCATGTGCCCAGCCTCACTACACCCATGTCTCGCTCGTCATATCCGCCCAGGGCACTGAATGTGAGAGATTGAACGAATGGGTCATGGTGGTGCAGGCCATCCGGCCTCAAACCTGCGCTCGATCTGACTCGCCGAACGATGCAAAGTCGCTCAACCCCGGCCACGATATTCAAATCGGCCGAGAGAATTGCGCGCACTTTGCGAAAGAAATCCATCCATCCATCCATCCCCGGCCAGATGCTGTTGTATCCTGTACCTTACATGACCAGCAGTACTGTACTTGTCAACGCCCCTGGCCAAGCGCATGCTTGTAACATCGCTTAATCGACAAAGTCTGAGTGGTTTCGTCGATCCGGGGACCCAGCGAGTTGGCATCAACGCCGACGATCGCCATGGAGAGCTTTGTGCCCAACATCCCCTCTGCCCGGATCTTGGGCTGCATCGCATCTTTGCCTATTCCCCGCACACGCCGGTTGTCTATTCGATAGAGCTCGTTCAGAGCTACGTTTCAGAGCATCGATCAGCAAGCAATCGACGCGCGATGATGGAGGCTTGCTAGAACTCCTCTCATCAGACTCAAGAGTCCAGTTGATTTGCAGCCTTGCAGGGTCTTGAACCACTCCACAGCCCAAAGTCTCGGGTGCCCAGAGACCGAGGCTCAAGTGCCGCACCCGCTCCCTAACGCCGTCTACGTTTCATGCGAGCTCCGGTGTCCCCAGGAGACGCAGGCCATTGGATAAACCAACGCAGTGGTTATCCAACAGTTTGTTTTCGCTACAGCACCAAAGTTTCGGTCACGAACATCTCGACGACACCACCTATTCCCATGCTGCAGCATCAAGTGACTTGACCTGCGTCACCATTGGCTACGTTCCCAGGTTGGGGTCCAAAGTCGAACTGTGGCCCGTTCTTCCAAAGGCCTTTCTAGCGCACGTCCGAGAAAGGGCAATGTTGCCGACGTCAGAGGTGTGGGGATAAAGATAGCGACCGTCTGATCTGAGCAGCATATCGGTGGTACTGGACTGGGTCTCGTCTCTCAACAGCCGTTCCGTACTTGTCACTGTCCTGGCTCATGGATAGCATCATTTGCTTTTTTGATTGCTCACAATTTGGTCCTGCCCTCCCCTCCCTGACATGCCCAGATGCGGAACCCCGGCGACGGCGGCCGTCAGTCTCTGAGGTTTCCAGATCGCTGGGACGCCGCTAATGGACCAAGATTGTCTGTCTAGGTGAATTGGCGTCGTGGGCTGCGAGACGACGGGCTCGTCATACGTCCCAGAAGCGACGGTAGCAAGGGGATGATCCTGGGAGGTGACTGGGGATGTGATTGGCCATTAAAGTCACCGGCCGGGCTGGCTAAAGGCAGAACATCTTTGCGGCATGCACCATCGCTAAGGTTGCCCAGGCGTACAACGATAACAACTTGGACTTTGCTCTGGGGGCGTTGTCATCTGAACTCTGGGCGGTCCACAGCAACTTCAAAGATTGCGCATGGCCGTGCCCCAAGAGCCTAGCTTGAGATAACGAAACGTGGGCGCAATCTACCTGGCAATAAACCCGGCTCTGGGGGAGACTTGCAAAGACGCTGACTGACCGAGCAGCCCGAGAAAGTCGCGGTGAGCTGCCACACCCGCCACGAGATGGCACCGACGACATGGGACTGGGTCAGACGGGCCTCTTAGAGCCAGCCCCTACACTCAACCATGTCCTCTTTGCATGCCTCCCTTGGAGCGGAATTGCCCACAAACGAGAAAAAGAAACAAGAGTGGGCGAAAAAAAGCAAAACCAAGGCAGCGAGTCAGCTCTGGCTTCATCGCGGTTCTTCCCTTCTGCCGCCGCTTGCGGGCCGGTGCGGACGCGGAATCGGCTTCTTGAGGTTCCGTACACTATCTTGGCTCCAGACGTTGTTATGGAACAACTAGAAGAGAATTGCAAGTGGAGGTTGAACACCATCACAAATGAGTAGAAGGGATGAAGCTGCGCTAGAAGGACGGGTATCGTCGTTGCAGTCCCGAGTGGATTAGACATCCGCCCCTCCCATCCTTCTTTCCACGACGAGTGAGTTGCTCTAAGTCGTTGGAAAGGAGACGACGGCGCGGCCGACAGACACATGGAAAAGCAGCTGAATCTAGGAAAAAAACGTGGCGGTAGCATGGGCCACCAGGCTACGAATTCTTGGTGTTTTCTAGTGTCCCGCATCGGTCAGGGGAGGGGGGAGCAGCAGCAAATGGAAGGCCGCACACCAGCAAAATGCAGGACGAAGGCAGCGCCACCAATACTTTGGGCCTCCTTTTGTTCCCTTTAAGTGAGTCGTGTGTCTCACTTGGGCTCTTGTTTCTGTACATGGCCCAGGAAGTCCTCTGCATCCTTCAGCGGAGAAGGCGGAGGAGGCGGCGGCGGAGGCGGCAGGGGGTGGGCAAACTTGCACTTGTGTGTTGCCTCCCCCTGACCTATCGAGGCACTACAGGAGCCGAGTCCACGTCGTCGGTGACGATACTGAGTCGTTGAGCATGCATGTTGCAGCCTCCCTTGATCGCCACCTCCAGAAAACGATGGCTATGACGTCCCTTTCAGCTTGAATCTGCCATGTCGGGACAATCACACAGACTAAACCGACCAACCAGAGTTATTGGCCAGAAAACGAATGAGGTTAAAAGGTCGACTTTGATGAGGACTGACCCACGTCCTCCGAGCCGCCGGTTCATGCACAGAAAATCATGACTGACGGGGTTGCCGTTCAGCCACAGCTGGACGGACTGATCAGGTCTCTGTGACGACTGCTCCTTTATTTTTTCGTCCATTCTTGGGACACCAACCATTTCGTTTGTGTCACCTACCGGGAAGGTCTTGGCGAGACCTAAGTTGGGAAGCTCAATGGCACGGGAAATCCCTTACACCCGGTCTCTACAACTACGGGCAAGGTTGCCGACGTTGTATTGCTAGGTCACTGAGGCCAAGGTTTCAGGGAGCTCCCTTCCTCACCAGCAGAGCGAGCGAGAAGCCCCGAGCCCGAGCACTTGGTCGTGTTATTCTAGAAGAGAAGGTTTATGACCTGTCGCTTTTGAGAACCCGCTTTCGCGTTGCCAACGGTCGGGCGTGGTGCCCGACTCCGCCCAGCAGCCATCAGGATCCAGCCTCTTTCCCTTCCTCTTCGCTGCGTAGCATCTGAAGGTCTTTCATCTCATTTCGACACCCGTTCAACGCCAGTGTTTCGATCCGACATATTTACCTATAGTCTAGGTTCTTATAGTCTAAAAGCCTTGACAGTTGCCAACTAGTATTTGGTCCCTTGTCGCTGACATCTCAACAACCACGTCGCAAGACAAGGGATCCCAGAGTCAGAGTTCAGACCACCTCATGGTGAAACTACGATCGGAAAATCCGTCGGAAAGCTTTTCGCACATCAGAGCTGGGCGAGTCACTCTGACAAAATGCATACATAATACTGCTCGGTGTGCGGAACCTCGGCCGTAGCTCACATCATGGCCGACCTGGGTACGACAGGGATCCCAGAGATCAACACCGTCGACCAAAAGTCCCAAGAATGCGGCTCAAATTGCAGACCGCTTGCCTCTTCGAGGACATTTGGAGATGCTGAAACAGGTTCCGTGCCTGGTTTACCCACCTATAGCCGAGTATCCAGAGTTGTCGCATTGCCTAGGGAGGTAGATACTTGGTATCTGGCCTCTGGCTACCCTGTTGGCAGTTGAAGCAACCAAGAGGCAGCCAACCGCAAAGACGACCATGTCACTATGCATCATGGACTAGATGTGCATAAGCTCGGCATCTGTTTCTTCAACTTCCTGCTTACAGTACAATACGCTCGCACGTCCATTGTTGGACACGCCTTTGGCAGTCCCTTCAGGGATCCCATGGCTTTGGCACCCAACCTATCGATTTGGCCGCCAACCTTGTCAGCATGATAGGCGTGAAACCCCCTCTCGGCTAATCGCCCTGGTCCTCTGAGTTTCCGAGAGAACCTAGTTCCCTTATGCGAGAGGATTCGGCGGCTGAAATCGATGGTCCATGGTCATACGATGTAACCACAAAGGGTGGCTGGGCAGTCGTAAAACCGAGGATTGTGAATGAGAGGTCATATTTCACTCGGGCGAAGCATGCCTATGGCCCATTTACCTGGTTATTGGGCCCTTCTGTTCTGGAATTCATTCGATACCAGGCGTGATGGTCTTGGCATGGAGAGACGTCAGCCAGAATGACCTCCCCATATCTATCTACCTGCCTGGTCTGGCCACGACCTTGACGGTTTCATGATATGACATGACAACCATGTCGTCATCCGTGTGCCTCCTGTCAACCCAGGTACCCGAAGCCACAAGTAGAGAGTATGGAGAATGGGCATCCGGCGGCCGAAGGGGGTCACGAAGCAGGCAGTCGAGGCTGGGCCATCCCTGAAGTTCCGATCTCGACCCCATGTCGAATCTCACGGCTCTGATGGTTGCAGAGAGGGATGCTGCATCGCTCACCACACTACCGAGATTGAGCAGAAACCAGTCAAGCGGCAAGCATATCATCATCACGTTATCATGCCTCGAGTCACGAGAGGGTAGAGCCGAAGCGGGGGAGTGTGTCGCTGGCTCCAGTGACTGAAGCCAGGAGCGGGGTTTGTTGATTTGGATACAGACCTCATCCCTGGCAGGTGGACGATTTGATGATTGCTGGACGTGCTGTCAGACAGATCAGCGGCCACATGACCTCGAGCTGATGTCCGAGACGCGCAGCGAGACACGGCGTATCCATACGCCGGCGTGGGATATGTATGTATTGCGTGGGTAGTTCAGAGTCGGACTATTGCAACAGTCCGAGCGAGAAAGGAAAAAAAGAGGAGGCCATTCGCGATGCAACATGGGCAAATGTGAGGCTCACAAGCGGCATCTGGGTCTGCATCTGTGTCGCGTCTAAGCTAGGGCGTAGTGCAATGCATCGCATCGCACTCAACCAGAAGAGCCCCAATGAGACGGCCCAGTCCTGTCTTGTCTGTGGTTGTGCGGCCGGCGTTTGGTGTTGCACTCGTCACACGTGTTGGTGATGCAGGTTCCCCCATCCGCGCCGACGCCAGTAACTTAACGCTCGCCCATCCATGCCAGTGTCTGAGCGCAGTCGAGAAACGACGTCAACGTGTGGGGAGGGCAGCAACGGCGCGGGCGTGCGCGCAGGCGTACGTGCGGCTTCTGAGGCACTTGGGCTCAGGATGCAACAAGAGTGTCGAGTAGGAGCAGCTACCTACGCTACAGCGACGACGCCGTTGCACCTATACATTCAACCCAATCAACACGTACATGGACATGGGTCTCGGTTCCATGAGGTCGCCGTGCGCGCGTCGACGGACGCTGTTGCCCATTCTTGAACCCTCACTCAATATGAGGCCATGTCTCCATTTCTCTGACTGTGGGTTACTGGGTCAGAGTCCATGATATGATGGCTGCGTTTCCCCCTCTTCTGTGCCCGCTGTGGGCGTCTTCAAGACGCGCTCGCTGCAGAGTTGGAGGAGCAATGTCTCAAAGATGGTGTTGATGGCTTCGAGGCTTACTAGTCGACGCAGGCTAGCCGAGACCTTTCTCCACCGCGCCCTGTGGCGTTTTCTCCATGGGCGGGAAAAGGAAAAACTGGTGTCGATCCTGGGATGGGATGGGCGTGGGCAAGAGGACGAGTCCAGTGGCTTTGAAATGTGAGCTGATGTTGGAGAAAAGCCGCGCGCACGCGTTCCCCCAATGCAGAAGGCAGGCCGCCATGGATGAAGCCGAGCCCGTCGAGGCCCTGGAAGAGGCCGAGCCTTAGAGGGCGCCGGCGGCGGCCAATGTCTTACTTGGTAGGACTCTTGACGGATGAGACTAAAGGGACTGGGGTGTGGAATCACAAGGCGGACGTGGAGTTTAACTTGGTTTGACGACAGCCTCACAAGGAACAAATTCGACTACCGACGTTACTTCAATAGTAACTCAAAGACCCTGATGGGGGGTTTCCTCGATACCACGCTGCTATCCCATCCTCACTCCTCTCCGCGGAGACTCAACCATCGATCGATTGCTCCATGCGACGATGGACGTACGTCTTCACTCACTCCCACCGTCATGCCTCCTTCCAATCCATGACATGGCCAGCAATCAACTGGGCACGCCAGAGTCATCTCGAGGTCCGTGCCGGCAGCTGAGGCTTGCGGCCAAGGTCGAGGGTGGCTTGTTCCATGGATCTCTCTTGCAGAGGATTGATTGATTGAGAACGAGCCTAGAATGTCGGGCCTCTCTGTTCGTCGCGGCGGAGAATTTTCTAGTTCTTTGCCCTTTTCTTACCGTCCTCCAATGCCCAATGGTAGGTCATGTTTCAAATTGACACTCAAGTGGCCTGTTTTCTGCCTATAGTTTGATGATGGAGTCCGTGTGGTGCTGGATCTGAGCGTGCAGCTCCGTTCCCGTCTGACTGATGATTTTTTTTTTTATCTCTCTCTCTCTTGCTAGCTTCATATTTACACGGCTGTTGATGCAAGACACGTCACGCCAGTACCTGGGAAGAGTGGGAACTTGTCGAGCTGGTCACCGTGCTGAAGGCTCACCGTGATGGGGCATCACCATTGATGGTGTGCAGGTTGGCCGACAATACAGGCCCAGATCCATGTTTCGCACAATCAACTTTTCATTCTCAAGATGGGCAATGCTGGTCTCTTGAAACAAGATCCCCCCATCTAGGCTGCATTTAGCCTGATTTGGGGGTGTAAGTCTATCTCGATGATTTCAGAGCCAACTATTGGCAATAGAACCTCGCTCATCAAAGAAACTTTTGAGGCTTGAGCCAAGGTACCAGCAGTTCGGACCAGGCTGCGCGCCAGGTACTACTATGGCCAAAGCTGAATGAACCGTCGGGTTCATGTCGACGCCCGTTATCCGTACAACGCTGTGTTGTCATGGACTACAGGGTATTTCGTCATCATCAGACTCCTCCGAGAGCGTAGCAGGTCGGATACGCCAAATAGGCTCTATTGCCCATACTTAGTATCTCCTAGGGTTTATTGTTGATGGACCCTGCCCTTGTCTTTCCTCGGAGCCTTGTCTCCGAGTCTCAACATCGCCGACTATATACTAAGGCGGTTGGGTGAATCCCTGGTCAAGCGAGCGGCTCACAAGTAGCGCGGCAAAAACAACAACAACTTGAGGCTGGGCCGAGACTCAGCCTCCTGAAGATCTCCTCCGCATCGTTTGTTATGTATCGGTCAGGTGGCTTTCCGATGCTTGCCAAGAAGGCATCTCCAAGTTGGCACCCCTGCTTTTTTCCGCGTATATCAGAGCAGATCCTGATAAGACAACCAGCGTCTCAGAAGGGCCAATGGCTGCATATCCAAGGCGTTATGCCGGGTTCCGTTGTTCCTTGACAGCTGGCGTTGGAGAGAGCTCGAATATCGTCGAATAGTCGTCTACCGTCAGCGCGGTGAGATATCTTCCACCACTGAGCTTACGACCAGGATTTCAAAAACCGCCTCTCGCCCGAATCGTGCTTCAAAAAAAACATCTCAGGCCATTCGAAGCCCGTCAATATAGGCTGAGATATTGGGAGCGGTATGATCACGGACCAGGCAGGGTTCCTGACGTCTGGCATGTCGATCACGGGCTCGCTTCTCAACGTGAGTGGTTATCGAATGGGGCAGAAAAAGTACCAGATACTGCCACTTGAGCCGTGCCAGCCAGTTTCAACTCTGAAGGCGATCTTCTCTCGCCCCGTCGTCAACCGAGACGAGACGGGCAGGTCACTCGTCATCGGCATCGACCTTTCTCCGCTTGGGACCTCTCCGCAGTTCAACGTCATCGTGCCCGACAATGCGGGCATCCTGGCGCGCCGTTTCTTCTCCGTCGTCGTCCTGGCCCTCGGTGAAGACTAGATCGCCACGACGGCCGAGGACTTCCCTGCCAGCCTCCTCGAGCAGGATCCCAAACGCAATGAGCGCTGTCTCGTCCATGCTCCGCTCATCCGGGCCGCCGTTGCGACCGCCGTCCTTTGCGCCGTCCTTTGCGCCGTAAAAGGCACTCGCGTAACCGTGGATGGCCTTGAGGAGATCGCTCTCTGGAAGAACGCCCTGGCCGCCGCGAGGGAGGCGCCTCTCGTGGGCGTAGTAGATGTCGTTCTCCAAGTAGCGCTCTGGGGCGTCCTTACGGCGGAAGAGGACCTCGTCGGGTGCCAGGGGAGTGTCCCTGGTGGAGTATCTGATGGCCTTGGGGTGGCGAGGCGTGTACTGAGGCTCTTCTGGTTCTGTCCCCGGGCCCTGTTCGTATGAGACTTTGCCTGGTTTCTATGAGTTTTGTGTCATGTACGTGAGAGTGGGTTTCATCACCTGCTACAGCGTCATAGACGGTTGCATGTCGACGTCGTGATGACTTGGTGAGAGTGTGTTCGGGTTCTGGAGTCTCTGGCTCATTCGATGTGTCTCTCTTGAGGATTGGCACGACGCGTGTGCTTCCGCTGGAGCTCTCCATGGCTCCGACTGGGTAGGTATGAAAATCTTGATCCGGATATCTAGCGACTCCTTATTTCAAGGTAAAAGTGTGATGTATGTGACACTTTTACATCGATGGTTGTGAAGCATTGTCTGTCAGGATTCACTGTGATTCTCGAACTGCAGCTGAAGATGGCGTTTAAGTGAGTCTCGAATGACTAGCAGCGCTGTTGACGAGCTTCAGGGACCGAAAACCCGATATCCCCTGTGATAATGTGAAATAGAATAAGAGAGCAAGTTTTGAGGCTGAGAAGCCAAAGTTTGAAGCGGTCAATTGTGGGGTAGCGAGTGGTAGGCAGGTCCCCTTGCAGAACTTAGCTGACATCATCAACCCCAGACGATGGAAGCCTCAACTCCAAACCTTCAATATTCACGTCGCATCTCGAGCCTCTTTGTCCCGTCTCCTTGCGCGCGCGCGATTCACTTCAGATGAATGCTGTCCAACCTCCTTGCTCGTGAGGCGGGCGACCTCAGCCCCCGAGACCTGACCCGCTCCGTCGCGACAGAGCTTCTGGGCTCGTTTGCGCCCGCGCCTCAGCATCGCTTCAACGGCGAGAGGACCCCGAGGTCGGACCCGGCTGGCGTCGACGAGCGCGCCCACAACATCCGCGCACATCCCGCAGGCGTCAGCAGCCTCGCTCTTGAAAAGTTTGATGGCCGTATCCTCCTCTCGGGCGGCGCTGAGGGCGGCATCAAGATCTGGGACCTCGAGTCCTGCGCGAATCCTCATGCCCTCCACACGTTTCGTCCCGTGAGCAGCATCGCGAGGTCCACGGACGACGGGAAATTCCCAGGACACACCCACGGCATCACGCACCTCGCCTTCTATCCGTTCGATCCGGACGCATTCCTCTCGAGCTCGTACGACAAGAAGCTGAAGCTATGGGCGACGCAGCGATGCGCCCTCTCGGCCGTCTTTGACCTCAACGCGACGATATACTCTCATTCTACGAGTCCCATTGCGGACCACCTCGTTGTCGCTTGCGCTACACAGCACTCCAACGTGCGCCTCGTCGACTTGAAGTCCGGGTCTGCGGTGCAGGCCTTGGTGGCTCATGGTGGTCCTGTGCTGTCGACGGCGTGGAGTCCACGACACGAGCATGTCCTTGCGAGTGGGCATGCAGATGGCAAAGTGCGGATATGGGATATTCGGCGTGCTGGCGGCGTTATTGCGCAGCTCGATCAGGAAGACTCGCTTGGGATTGTCCACAAGATGAATCATGCCGCTGCGGCGGGAATGGGCGATCAAATACCCCGGTTTAGAGCCTCTGCGCAAGCCCATGATGATGCGGTAAATGGTCTCCAGTGGACAGATGATGGTAAATACATCATCTCAGCTGGCCTAGACCGTCGTATTCGAGTCTGGGACGCTGCCACGGGAGCCAACACCCTCGCAAGCTTTGGTTCGCTCATTCAGAACCAGCATGCCAAGACTGTCAGCATGTTGGTGTCTCCGTCCAGTCTTTCGACCGGGCACGAGTTTCTCTTCTGGCCGAATGACCAAGAGATCCTTATCCTCGATCTCCATGACGGCAACATGATAACTCGACTCCGCAGTCCCGGTGTCACAAACCCCGTGGGTGCACGAGGAGGAGAGATGGGTAGAAATCGCATAACGAGCATCGTCTGGCGTGGGTCAGGCGGTAGCGGGCGTCAAGTTGGTGCCGTCATGGGAGGCGGAAACTCGGTCGGTGCCATATACAGCTCCCACATGGACGGTCAGATTCGGGCTTGGATGCCTCAGATTCCTGGTCCTGATGACTTTGATCAAGAGGAGGAAATTGAAGAGGATGAGGAAGTCAGGAGGAAGAAGAGGAAGGCCGTTGACGATGCGTACAAGAGTCTCATGGGAAAGAAGATTACCTTTACATAGTAAGATATTCTTGTCACATCCTGACCGATGCGTCTGTATAAGTTAGCGGGTTGTTGAGAGACTTGCGTCAACAAAGTGTATCCAAAAGCAATTATCTAATGAGCCCATCATGTGGCTCTACAAGAAGTGTGGTCATAAACGCATATCCCAGTAAGCATCGAGGTGCATCCCAAACGCCTCCATACGCCCTGCTATGCCAGCCAAATCCGGTAACTCGTTATAACACGATGACAACAAGGCACAGCCATCCGTCAGGATATGCCGCCTCTCGCATCAACTCCTCCAAGGGTGCGGCAAAGGGTACTCCAGCACCGTGCATCACTACCCTGGCGAGGATGGGATCTCGACTGCTCGGGAACAAGCCTGGGAGCACCTCCTTGAGCGCTTGCCCTAGTAGCTTTGGCCGACGGTCAGAACCCGACGCAGGTACGAGCGACTGAACGACTTTGAAGGTGCCAGACTCTGAGGGCGTTGGGGATGAGTCTGGGTTGGTTGATGAGGTTGGGATGTAGATGCGCAACGGAATGTGCTTGAGAGCTGTGGGGGCGTTGAGAAGACTGCTGTTTATGCGGTTGAATGAGGCGTAGTCGTTGTCTATGACTGCGTTCCAGAGTTGAGTCGTGTTGTCTTTGGACATTTTCATGATTTGGTTTGCGTTGCCATTGCGGATGAAGTCGGCCTGAGGTTATGTCAGAGCAAGGCCTTGGCAGTAAGATGAGCATCAAAACTCAGCTGCGTGATATCATCTCAAAGCGGAACTGATAGAATCGAGGTAATACAAGCGTGCTAAACATGTCATCAAGCTCACCTCTTTCACACAGTTAAGAAACGTATCCGCAATATCCCACCCCACTCCATCGTTGACAGTCAGCCTCCACGGCAGGCTCGGGCGGTACAGGTCGACGAGCAGCCCCACGGCCAGGTTCCTCAGCTGGACGTCCTCGAAGTGGAAGCTGGAGCAGGGAGATCCGAAAAAGGCCGACAGCCGCGGCAGCAGAAGGGCGAGGTAGCTGAAGCGCGGGACGCTGGTGATGAATGGCGTGGTCGGTGATGAGGGGTGCGTGACGTATAGTGGGATGCGGGCGTTCCAGAGGGCCTGGGGGATGGGTGAAGAGGAAGACATTATGGCGAGAGCATGGTGAGATGATGACGGTGAAGAGAGGCTGCGAGTGAGTAGATGTCGTGGTGGTGTTGAAAGAAGGCCCAGTTTCGGGTCCAGGCAGCTGTCTAGGGTAGGTTTCATGGAGGGGAAGAGTGTGATTAGATAAGGCAGCAACGATCAACCTCGTGCCTCATGGTCTGTCTGTCTTATGGACGTTACAATATCACAAAACAGTCTGAGCGCATTTATGTCGGGCTGTAGAGATACCATTAAATCACCCCATTGGTCTTGAAGTTCGAGATATACATGGTTGGGTGAACTCCTGGTAATTACTCGTAAACTCCATACCATCGCGTGTAAGTGATCACTCTTGTGGTCCTGACCCAACGAAAGCTAATATTGATCAGAGCCAATTATAAAAGTCCGTCAATTATTTTCAAGACACTCGGATTAGTTGTACAACTTCGTTCATTGTTCTAATTGGTTATGCGTTCACAATCATAGCATCAGAAGTGGACAATGCTTTAAGAGTAATAGTCATTAAGCATCATAAGAAATACTAATGTACATATGCATAGCTCATAACAGTATCCTCATCCTCGTCCTCCTTACAGACCCCGGTGCTTCTCCTGGTGGGAAACGCTGTGTCGTCGCGTGTGGTCGTGCTCATCGTGCTCATGATGGACCTCGGATGGCACATGCTTCTGCAGGACAGAGGGGGGAACCTGGGCCGCATCTGTGGGGTCCTTGCCAGCATAGTCGTTCCTGCAACAGGGAGAAAAAAAGAGTGTTAAGGAGTGATCTTCTCTTATGGATGGGGGAAAAGTTCGCGGCCGGGTCGTGTTGACTTACGAGCGCTCGAAAGTCTTGTCGCGGCCGACAGTCTTGCTGCCGTCGAGGTCGCTGTCCACGCGGGGATCGGCCTTGTTAATCATGTCGGACTTGTGAGGACCGGCAGTGTTGGGAGCAGGGCCGGTGCCGTAAGCGCCGCCAGCGCCGCCGAGGCTGGTGCCCTGGGTACCGTGGGTACCAGTGGAAGATCCGTAGTTGGTGGTGCCAGCACCAGCACCACGGTTGCCAAGATTGCGGCTACCGTCGAGGTCAGAGTCGACACGAGGGTCGGCAGCGTTGGCAACGCGAGAGTTGTGAGGGCCAGTGGAACCCTCAGGAAGACCGGAAGAGTGACCGGAAGGGCCGTGAGCACCAGTACCGGCGCTGGAGAAGCCAGAGGTGCCGGTGGTACCGCCGATTCCACCGCCAACGGTGGTCTGGCCATAGGTGCCAGTACCAGCGGTGCGGCTGCCGTCGCGGTCAGAGTCGACACGGGGGTCAGCGGCGTTGGCAATGCGAGAGCTGTGGGGGCCAGTAGTTCCCTCGGGGAGAGAGGTATCACGGCTTCCGAAACCGGTAGTGCCATGAGTGCCATGAGTGCCATGAGTGCCGTGAGTGCCGTGAGTGCCAGTGTGGCCGGTGGCAGAAGTACCATAGGTACCAGTACCAGCGGTGCGGCTACCATCACGATCAGAGTCAACGCGAGGGTCGGCGGCGTTGGCGATGCGAGAGCCGTGGGGGCCGGCAGTGCCCTCAGGAAGAGAAGTGTCACGGCTGGAGTAGCCAGTTGTGCCAGTTGTGCCACCAATGCCAGTCGTGCCAGTTGTGCCACCAATGCCAGTCGTGCCAGTTGTGCCGCCAATGCCAGTCGTGCCAGTTGTGCCGCCAATGCCAGTCGTGCCAGTTGTGCCGCCAATGCCAGTCGTGCCAGTTGTGCCGCCAATGCCAGTTGTGCCAGTTGTGCCACCAATACCACCGGTTCGGGTAGAATCAGAGGCGTTGTAGGCGCCGGTACCAGAGGTGCCGTGAGGGTTGGCTCCCATGTTGCGGCTGTGGTCGCGGTCAGAGTCGACTCGAGGGTCAATCTTGTTCATCACGTTGGACTTGTGAGGGCCATCAGTGCTGGTGGCAGGGCCTTCGGTGCCACGGGTGTTGCGGGTATCAGTGGTGTAGTTGGTGCCAGTCGAGTAGTCGCCAGTGCCAGTGAGGTTGGAGGAGTGGCCAGCACGGTGATCGCGGTCAGAGTCAACTCGGGGATCAGCAGTGTTGGCGGCTCTGGAGGAGTGAGGTCCGTGTGTGCCCTCAGGCTGCTCGGTGGACTTGTCCGAGTGGATGGCTTCCTTGACCTTGTTGATGAGACCAGACATGGTTGATGTGTGTTGTGTAGTAGTTAATGTGTGTTGTGTAGTTAATGGGTACCTTGTGGTAATGGGGTTGAGTTAAGAGGTTTTGGGTATCTTGAGATTGTTGTTTTGTAGTTGTTGATGATAATGAATCAGATCTGCAGACAGCGAGATGTCTTGCATCTTATATAGTTGAATGCCTCCGTATGGGAACCTTCATCTCGATGTCTGCTTCAAGCCTGAAATCGCGTTTGACAAACCTGGCATTCGCAAACCAAGGCACGCAATGCCTGGGCTTCTGCAACCTCACGGCTGTCGCCCTCCGCCGACCTCATCTCACGTCATAGTGCAATCCAATCTCACAGATCTCTACCCATCAAGCCTCTGCCGCCGAGCCTGTCCTTGTCGTGCGATTGGGCAACGGGTCGGTTTGCGCTCTGCGGTCAGTGGGAATGGTAGCGTCATACCTCACGGGAAGTGACGTTGACGATTCGTAAATAGGGCAGAGGTATGATCACAAACGGAAATTCTTGCTTGACCAGTCAGGCCGCCAAGCGGTTTGTTGTGGAGAATACGGGGAGCCAGTTGCAAGCATGACGGAGGAGGCTCAAGGAGGCATTCTGCGGGAAGAGTGACGCAAGTGGGTCTCGGCAAGTGTGGCGACGGGATGGTTCTGTGGCTGTGGTGGCGTCAGCTTCCCCATTTCCCCCGCACTTCCAAACTTGGATACGGCCCACAAGCCACGAAATCTATGACGCCACAGGTGGCCGTTTCTTCCGACATGGCATCCTAACCACGGCACAAACACTAGACCGTCTTTCAGGCCAAGACCAAGAGCCCTGAGGGCGTTCTAGAACTCTGCAAATCAGGGTCACGGGGTTCCACAATGACGGAGGTTTCTGCTCCTGTGCCTCTTGCCCGTTTGCGTTCCACCAACCAAACCAACCTCGCGGCGGTTGGTTGTGCCCCTGCACAAGCACATGAGAGAAGCGTGGCCTTAGCCTGAGGGGGGGAATCTCGATGGTTGTGGGGTTTAAGACGGAATTTGTGAACAAGTGCTGACTGGGATTTTCCTCCCCAATGGTTACTCTAGTTGGGAAAATACCCGACGCAAGCCTTGGCCGTGGTGTCACAGTGATACGGACTGATAACACGGCGGGAACCTACTGTGCCGCAGAGAACCCTGTATTCTGATTTTCATAGTTGCAGATCATGACAGTTGTCTCGGCTGTTTCATCTTGGAGGATCTTACACGAGTTTGGAGAGATGACGTCGAACCGGCAACAGGAGGGCTCAAATTTGGAGCATCTGATAATCAGGATGTGATTTTGAAGAGGCAAATACTCGCTCACTAGGCGCAATCGACAGACAAGACCAGGTTTGTTTAGATCACATAAGAAATGCTTTCATTATTGCTAGGTAACAGCTTCGTCCATCGTCTTGAGGGTATCCAAAAGTTGCGTTACTCAATTCCAACAAGTTCCAACTCAAAAGGACAAAGAAAACAAGGAAACAGCCACACACATGTCCCCATTAGTCTGCGCCCAGCGCGGGAAATCGGAATGTCCCAAACTACAACACAGTATCGCCAAGGCTCGGCAAGTAGCCGCCAATTAAAAAAAAACCAGGACATAGTCTTGAAACTCCCAAACTCTGTCTAGAGCCGGTCGGTCCCTTAGACATGGCTACGGCGGAACCAGTGCCTGCGGCGGTTGTAGTGGGCGGCATCGGCGCGGGCGACGGCGCGCTCACGGCGGCGAACCCAGAAGAAGCCGACGAGGGCAGAGACGAGCCAGAGAAGTGCCGAGAGGAAGCTGAAGGCGATGGTGGCCTTGAACTTGCCGCACTGATCTCCATGAATAGGGTGGACGTTGCCCCAGTTGAACACGCGACCGCAAGAGTCTCCAATCAACTTGTAGCGGGCAGTTAGTTATCATGATGTTCAAGTGGTGTAGTGAGGGTGAGGGTGTGTGACTTACATCGACGAGCAGGCCAAAGACGATCCACCAGTTGATGCTCATGAAAATGTCCAAGGGCCAGTGGATGAAAGTGCTCGAGAAGGGGATGAGCAGCAAGAGAGAGAACAGTATGCCCAGCGCGGCCACCACTTCGGTGTAGATGAACCGGCCGAGTTGCCATGAGCTGGCGCCTTCGGACTTGTGCAGGTACTCGCCGTTGACGCCTGCGACGATGGCGGCAAAGACGAGCTCCGCGGCGCGGAGAACAAGGCTGACGATGCGATCGATAGCCATGGCTGTGAGATGTAGTAAAGGGTGTGAAAGGTGAGATGAGTGATTTGTGACTGGCTCTTTAACTGAGCTCTCTTAAAGGAGGATTAACCGCAGTAGATTTTCAACCCAATGCAGCAGATTGTTACTCTTGGTGGAACACACTGAGATCTCCAAAAGCTGCAACACAGGATCACACTGATTATTTATCTCATGCGACTCACACGGCAACTCACGCGTCCCTCCAAGGAGCATGCCACATGACGATGACGCCCTCCCCAACAAAACGAAGCCTGTTTTTTTTTCTTCTCCCACAGCCTCGAGGTTGGCAGCTTCAAGCTCCTTCGACACGTCTGCCGTGGCTCGTGGCCCGTCAGGGTTGCCCAGATGAGGTCATGCGGACCAGGACAAGGCGACGTGTGATTCGACGGCGCACTTCTTGTCAATGCTCGACAGACAAATCACGTCCCGAGGCCAAGGGATAATCCTTTACTCTCTGGTTGGGATTCATTCATGAGCCAAGTGCCGGATGCGACAAATGGATGCGTTGCACGCCAAGGAGAAGCTAAACCCATGAGCCTCTTACATGGTCCAAGAACAAGAACTGGACGATAATGACGACGACGACGATCTTTTTCCTGGGCGTTTGATCTGCTACAACTCTTTGAAACAAATCCTTTTGGCTGGCCAAGAGTTGGTGATGGGGGCATTTCGCAATCCGCCTACGTGTAGCATGCGGCGCAGCCAAAGTGGAACAGCGCTTCTTGGACCCTGCATCAAGACTTTTGTCGCGTTTCTGCGCCACGATCATGATTGCGTAGATTTCGACTTGCGCTAACGAATGTGAGGCCTCTGGATCGATCTAGAATGAAGGATCGTGGGTAACAGTGATGTGGGAGCAGTGCCGACGCATGAAGTGCCGTGGCCGGCATCGGATCTTGGCTGAAGTAATGCGTACGAGAGCCAAGTTGTCGCGACATATCTTGGCCTTTCAACCCGACTTGATTTGTAGCATGAATGTTCTGGCTTGCGCTGCGAAGCACGTCACTATGGAGAGTGATGGTTCCTGACATATCAAATTGTCGAGTTGGGTGAACTAGCTGATAACACTGCTTGACAAATTTGTAACTGTTGGCATTACAGCCCTACCCCTAAAACCTGATGTCATGGGGTGCCGCTCGTCGTTTACACTATTCCTAGACCTGTTCTTTAAAGGACGGTGTCCAAGACTTGGCATTTTGAAGACAACACAAACTCCAAAAAGTCTCCGTTGTATGTCTTGAACTGATCATAGGAATGCATCATGACGGACCTTTCACGGCGGCGCCAAGGTACTATTATCCATGACCAAGCTAGGCCATGAGCACCGGTTACGCATCTGTGTATTCAACGGACATTGGATTGTAAATTTAGCATATTGTAGAATCATCGATCTGGGTTATCCTAGGAGACTTATCGGGCTGGGCCGAGCCAGTTTTGACGTCGGCAACTCTCTTGTGAGCCAGTCACTAGGTATCTATTGATCCAACATCAACGGCCCCGCCTGCGTCGGCACTTCCCCTTCCCCAGGTATAATTGTCGGTATAAGCGATAAGATGCTTTTGATTCCATGCTTGGCGCCGTTTCCTTAGTGTGACGAGGGCCTCAGACTGCAGTAACCTCGTTGCATGAGAGACTTGCGACTCCAATGCAGTGACCTGGCGGTACCCTTTTGGCAGCTGTGTAGGTGGCCAACATTATTATTCCATCTTCATAATGCGCATTGTGCAACAAGAAGCCGACCGACATACGAGAAGAGACAGGGGTGAAGTCGTTGCCAACCAGGCCGAGCCAACAACACTCAACAACCAACAGTGGAACACAACAAGCAAGCCAATCTGCCGCCTCTCTCATCCGGAAGTTAATAACACAGGATCCCCTACAACCGAGCTTCAACTGCATGACCAAGACCCCAGTTCAGGAAGCTCAGCTCAACCAACCACCTCCCCATCTTCTCACAATGTCACCCACCTCCATATCAGATCAGCGCATGACCCCAGACTCGTTCCGCTCTGGCAGCAGCCATGAAGCCATTCCGCACGGAATTGCTTCCGCGTGACCTTCCAAGCCTGGCGGGGAGCATGCCTCGGTACCCCACAAATTACCGGGCTCACCTAACGAGATGCAACCCTCGACTTGTGATTGAACTGTTCTGAGGTACCTACTTAACTACGACAGGTCAGGCTTGAATTGGGATCATAGTATGCTGCGGACATTGTTCATAGTCGGCCATGGAGGCGTCGGGAGCAGACAAAGGCTTCTTTCAGAAGCCCCCTGTTTTGCAGAATCAGTTTCATGATGATGCGACCTACCAGAGATGCTTTAAACGTGAGAAAAGACCCATACCCTGGCTTTCCAGATGCTAATGTTCCTAGTCTTTCTTCCGCAGCACATCGTGCGCCAGGTCGAGGCTGAAGTCGCAGCCTTAGGAGATGAGGTCCTCTCCGACCAAGTCTTTGCCTGGATCACCGATGCCGAATTGAACAAGCCTTATCTCAAAGGTTCTGGACGTGATGTATTTGGTCAGTGGAAAGGTGATCTAGTCACGGGTGAGGGATGGCGCGGCCTTCAGAATTTTGGCCTGTCTCATGGGTAAGTTGCCTTTCCGAGTCTAAGAGACGATATACTGAACAATACGTTAGCTTCGTCGCCGCTGGATATGATACTCCTTACGGTCCCTTCTCTAGAGCATACCAGTTCCTCCGTCTTCAGCTCTGGACGGCATCCTGCGCAAACGTCACTTGTCCATCAGCGATGCAGGATGGCGCCGCCCGGCTTCTTCAAACACACTTGCGCACACCGGAACTGAGAGCAAAGCTCACGGAAGAACAGACGAAAGTCCTCGAGAACGCCTTCGGTCACTTGACCTCACGAGATCCAGCTTACGCCTGGACTAGTGGCCAGTGGATGACTGAGCGTACAGGTGGTAGCGACGTATCCTTGACCGAAACCACGGCAGTTTACGAGCCTACTCAAAAGGTTCAGCTAGCTTCAAAGACAGAAGATATCCCTCTTGGCCCCTGGAGCATCAACGGATTCAAGTGGTTCTCTTCGGCTACGGATTCGAGAATGACAGTCCTCCTCGCCCGCACCACCAAGGGTGGACTTTCAACATTCCTTGCTCCCATGAGGAAGCATGACCCTCAAGCAACCACATCCACAGGCCGTCCCGTAGAAAATGGGGAGGCCCTCAACGGCGTCCGTATTCAACGCCTCAAGAACAAGTCCGGAACACAGTCTCTCCCTACCGCCGAACTGGTTCTCGAGGATATGCGAGGATGGCTCATCGGTCAGGAGGGCCGTGGTATTCACGAGATCTCTACCGTTTTGACCCTCACCAGAGTCCATTCCTCGGTAGCTGCCATGAGCTACGTTGGACGAGGCTTGGGCATCGCGAGGGCGTATGCACGAGTTCGAGAGATTGGCGCCGGCAAGGGCGCTCGTATGAAGCTGACCGAGAGCTCGCTGCACATGAGGACATTGGCCAAGATGACTTCCGAGTACCGAGGCCTCATGCTCCTGACGATGCTTACGGCCCATGTCCTGGGTGTTTCAGAGCATCCAGTTGACTCGAGCCTGTCACCCGCTCTTGCAGCCTTGACGCCGTCGGCCAAAGACGCAGCACCCCTGATCCGGGTCCTCACCCAGCTGACAAAGGCCTACGTCTGCAAAGCTTCGGTTCAGCTTCTCTTCTCCTGCATGGAGTCCCTCGGCGGTGTAGGCTATCTCCTCAACGAGGAGCAAGAGTACCTCAACGTCGCCCGCCTCCACCGTGATTGTGCCGTCCTGCCCATCTGGGAGGGGACGACTGACGTCTTGAGCACCGACTTTCTCCGCGCGCTGAAGCATCCCAAGGGTGGCAGAGATGCCCTAGATGCTCTTGAAACTTTCATCAAGAATGGCTTTGACTTCCAGGCCAAGACGCCAAGACCTGTTGGATGGAATCCGCTGAAAACTTGGCGAGACTTGAGAAGCCTAATCGAACGCGAGTCTTTGAAGGATCTGATGGGAGATGCCAGAGAAATCCTCTGGGCTGTTGCGGATCTACTAGTGTCGGTGCTGCTATATGTTGACTCGACTAGTGATGGAGATGAGGTTTCGCGTGACATCTTTTATCGATTCTTGGAAAACAGATCCCTCATTGAGAAGCGTGCAAAGGCCTCACCCGCTGAGCAGCTTGCGCGGGACATCAGCATTGTCTACGGAGGGACAGCGAAGGACATCTCTCCGAAACTTTGATCACAGTCATGGTTCTTTAGGTCAGTTTGAAAGAATTATAGTCCAATAAGGAAACCGACTCTCTGCCAGTTGAAAGTGTGTACAAGAAGAAATACAATCCAAGTGTAGCAAAACACCATTCCATCATCCCATAAGAGGCCATCTGGACAGTCACGCGCACAGGTGAACAAATACCCCAACCCCGTCTTGCCAATTGTTTCCCACACCTGCTTGGATATACTTGAGACTCCAGCCACTTACGCCTGTTGCTTGAAAAGACATGTAGCGGACGGGCCTCTCCAATGTGCTTCCGGTGTAGTCAAAAGTACCAATCAACACGCGGTCTCCAGGAACCGGTTCAACGATCGGCTCACCAACCCAGTCGGTGGACTCCTCGGCCTTACTGACAAGCTCCCAAGCCATAGCCGAGCTGGACAGGGATTCCAACATCATTCCTGTCCATTCGTAACATGGATAACCATGACGCAAGTTGCTGCAAAACGGAAGGTGAAAGAAGAGACCACATGTAGCCATGCGGCTTGACGCAAAAGGAGCAGAAAATGTTGGAACCTCAAAGTGAAACGTGGTACTCGAGTCTTCTGAGATGACAGCCAGGCGTTCTCGGGCAAGAGACCTAGCATCACAATGCCACAGCCCAGCAACCGAAAAGTCCGTGGGGCTAATTTGAAACCCTCCGGGCTCGCACGACGTGGAGGACGTCTATTCTACCTCGGAGCGAGCAGAGAAGTTCTTGCATGTGCCCTGAAAGTTCTTGGCCTTGAGGGTCGTCTTCTTGCATGAGGCCACATTGGGGTGATTGTTGCTGTATAGCACAGTTCCCTTGGCGCTCGTTGAGGGCTTGGGGCAATGGTTGAAGGTGCTGTCCCCATCATGAAGAAGCAGAGTGTCGCTGCCAACCTTCTTGAGGGTCCACGACTGGAAGCCGGGGGTAGGATCGATACATTTGACGGACCCATCTGGAGGGTTGATGAAGCAGGCATTGTAGAGATGGTCCCTCAACTGGTCCAACGGATTGGACAAGTCGATGCAGAAGAAGCCGTCGGTCTGGCCCGCATTGAAGAACAGGTAGCCATTGGCATCATTCTCTTGGACGGTGGCCCCAGTGGAAACGTCATGTAGTGTAAAGCAGCAATGATTATCCCAGACAGTGTTTCGAGGGATGACCGCGGCGAGAGCCAAGGAACAAAAGAGGGAGAGGAGAGCAGAGGAGCGCATTTTGGAGATGTGTAAGATGGAACAGAGATGGCAGGTTTAAGCGAGATGAAAGAGTTGAGTAGAAGAAGGCTCTGCCTGAGAGTCAGACAACTTATTTGGCTCGAGTGAGGGTAGGCACGATGAGGAAGTAGAAGTCATCACCAACAACGACAGACATGGACCTTTAAGTAGTTCTCTGACAGACCTCTCTGACCACGGGCTTGATCATCCCGTCTCTCCGCACATCAAGCTCGGACTCGTCGGGATCAGCGCAAATGAGCGCTTTCCTGCGTGAAATGGGCATCCAACAGACCGAGACCTGCGTATGCTGTTGGGCCATGGGTTAGTTGGGAATCAAGTGACAGATGGGGACCGGGGTAAAGCAAGCCCCTCAGCAACGATGGGACACGAAGGGTTGCAAATGATTGCAAGCGGTGAAGGGGCATTGATCACTAAAAGGTGTCGTCGATCTTGACTTTGAAGCTCGAGTCTGTGATGGGTCGTGCAGGTGATGAGAAGTGATCAGGAGTGATGGACGTGGAGATTCTCATTGGGAGCCTCATGGGTTTCGCGCTTATAGGGCAGAAGTCTAGGACGAGTCACTCAGAGCGAATGGCGGCTCGGGAACAGGCGCGAGCTAGCAGGATGGCCGCACTAGAGCCCGAGCCTGAGCTGTTTTTCCCTGCCATGGTCGGCCGTTTGATGACGAGGGTCCGTCCGTGGTCGTTCATGACATTTGCCATCTGCAAGGCACAGCGCAGGAAGCGTCTGGCAGATTGCAAGGTTGCAGCTGTAGAGTCCATCGAATGGGGCGGAGGAGTCGTGAGAATGGGTTGCCCCTCAGCCACCAACCAACAGAGACATTGTCTCAGATCGCAGATTGGCCGACGGTGATGTGACGATGCGGGATCCTGGAGGTGATGAAGAGCGGATCTGCATTCGACGAACCAGCGTCTGTTGCTGAGAGATCGACAGACGTTGGTGAGACGCGGCGTTGGGTGTCAGGTGGTGACATGTGCACGGTCACGTGGGGACCTCTGTTCTGCTCCACGCACGCGAAAAGGACGGCGGACCTTAGCAGACTGCGGTGTGGAGAGCTTCACCGTCTGTTACGCATGCATTCCCCACGACCGTTTCGTTTGCAAACATAGTACCTCCACAAACTGATATCACCTATATTTTCCCTCAACTCTCTATTCCTATCGTGAACCTATTCTCCTATCTTAACAACGTGGCCACTGTATCTCGAGTGAGATCACAAGCTCACCAATCCGTTCCACTTGTCCCACTCCCCGCAATATCCAGGTTTCACCGACCTGCCATATCCGGGTTGGAGCGACATATATATCCTGCGTCTGTTTTCGTCCATATTTGCTGTTCTTAAACCTTTCAAGTAATCGGGGCAACCTTTAGATCACCGCCTTCAATATCAAAAGGTCCCTTCATTTCCGTCGTGAACCTGCAACCACATATCAACCATGGCTGGAGAACACACAATGTCCAACGAGGAGTGGGAGGAGGTCGCCCAGGACATACCCTCGCTCTCTGATCCCTTTCTGCAACAATATCTCACCGGCCGATCCAATCTCATAGCCCAGGAGCAAAAGACCCGTTCCGATACATCCTTCAAAGCCTCTCTGTCGCCCATCGCCAAGCGTGCCTGTGACATCGTCGACCGCATTCGCGACCACGAGAATGCCACCGTCTGGACGCCCCAGGTTGAGGAGGAGCTCTCTCAGGCCGGCAATGAGTGTCTTTTCCCCGGTATGATGTTCATGCTCGCCAAGGATCGAATGGAGAGGACGGATCTGTGGAAGATTGTCCGCCGCATGCCAAAGGGTGCCCTCCTCCACGCACACATGGACGCCATGGTCAACTTTGACTTTATCCTCGAAGAACTTATGAAGATGCCGGGCATGCACATGTCGAGTGACCTGCCCCTCACCACCGAGGCCGCGAGGGAGGATGCAGCCCTCAAGTTCCGATACAGAGCCAAGGAGAGAACTGACGGCTCCATCTGGGAGGATTCATATGAGCCCGAGAGCTTCCTACTGCTTACGAAAGTGGCCGATGATTTCCCTAACGGCGGGAGGTCTGGTTTCCTCAAGTGGCTCAAGGGCAGATGCGTCCTCTCAGTCACAGACAGTCACGAGCAACATCACGGCATTGACGCAATCTGGGTCAAGTTTGCCAAATGCTTCGTTGTCGTTGCCACCATTATCCACTATGAGCCCATGTTCCGGGTATTCCTGCGTCATCTCATGGAGACGCTCAAGGAAGACGGCGTCAGCTGGGCCGAACTCCGGTGAGTCAACAGCGAACATGTATCCGATTTGCTCATCTCATTGAATGATAGGTTCACATGGCCCCTCGACTACTGCCGTGACAAACAGGAGGAGCCCGAGAAGGACTATACACACATGTTCGAGGTCATCCGGGAAGAGGTTGCGCGCTTCAAGAGCTCGCCAGAAGGCCAGGGATTCTGGGGTCTCACCACCATCTGGACCACCATCCGCCAACTACCCACCCGTGACATTATCGAAAACATGGACTGCTGCATCGCCACAAAGATCAACTTCCCCGACCTGATTGCTGGCTACGATCTCGTCGGAGCTGAAGATCTGGGCCGGCCTCTTTCAGATCTGCTCCCGGAGCTGTTCTGGTTCCGCAAGCAGTGTGCTATGGAGGGCGTTAACCTGCCCTTCTTCTTCCACGCTGGAGAGACATTGGGAGATGGCACAGACACGGATGGAAACCTCTTTGATGCAATCTTACTCGGAACCCGACGCATCGGCCACGGGTTCAGTCTCTTCAAGCATCCTCTACTCATCGACATGGTCAAGGAGAAGCGCATCCTCATCGAGTCATGTCCCATCTCGAACGAGGTTCTCAGGCTCTGCGGCTCTGTGACAGCCCACCCCCTCCCCGCTCTTCTTGCGCGCGGAGTCGCCTGCAGTCTCTGCAACGATGACCCCGCTATGCTTGGCCAGGATACTGCGGGTATGTCCCACGACTTCTTCCAGGCGCTTCAGGGCTGGAAGAACCTCGGCCTCGCTGGTCTAGGTAGTCTTGCCGAGAATAGTGTCAGATGGTCTGCCTTCGAGGACCAGAACCAGACAGAGTGGGTCAAGGGTATTAAGGAAGCCAGCCTTGGTGACAGTGTCAAGGCCAAGAGGCTACAGGAATGGCAAGTTGAGTGGGAAAAGTTTTGTTTGTGGATCGTCGAGGAGTATGGAGATGAGTTCAGTCCTGAGGAGGGGGAGGAAAAGGCGAACGAGGATGCTTAGTTGACCGAGTTGGCGCAAGAATCATAAACACGGGGTGTGATAGACGAGCATCATGAGGGCCAAATCACCGGCAGGATACACTTTAGATGCGTTTTGGGGGTCATGTTCAACACTGACAGCTTGGAGTTCAACAGGCGTCATGATTGGGTGTAACAGCAGCACATGTCATGGGAGTCATATACATGCACGATATGATAATGAGAATGACGACGAGAATGAAAATGAATCAACGAAAGAGCTGCGATGCCATCTTCGCAGTGTATTGTATTGTATTGTATTGCTACCAAGTCCCAACCCGAGCGTGAGCTCAGCGTTATCCAAACACCAGCGTCTCAAGCCATGAAAATAAAAGGAGAGTTCATCCCAACATACCCATAAACATAACCTCATATCGTGTCCCGCCATTCCTAAGTAATACAAGAAAGAATGTGAGAGTTCTAATGAAACACAACTCCCCTAGGCGGACCCAGGGAAGTACACAGCCAGCCAGTCACGGAATCTCATTGGTTGAACGTCGACGGACGGGCTGGCATCAACCATGTCATTCAGCGAGGTCTGTCCAAAGTCGTATCGTCCTTCGACTGTTGCTTGGAGCTGCTGATAGAAGGCAACTCTTCCAAAGTTACCCTGCTCATAGGACATGGTTACCAGCTGTGGTAGATCGGCAAGCTGCCACTGGGAAAGCTGGAAAGCAGCTATAGATGGGTTAGCTTCTGTGTTGACACGGCCTTTGGATCTGATACTCACCATTCAGTTGCCTTCCGCACTGACCAACAACATCTCGAAGTGTCACCCGATCACCACGCATCGTGAGCTCCCGAGGCCAGTTCGCAGGCCCGAGATCGATCGCTGCAACGACAAACCGGGCGACATCATACACAGAAGTCATGCAGACACGAACAGAACGGCCCTGGGCATTCTTTTCCACATACTCAGCTGTGTAGTTGTTGACATCGAGCAAGTATGAACCTGGATCGGCGAGGTTGGCACCATATCCGATCGTCAGACTCCCGAGACCCTGAGGCAGGAATCTCTCCATGAAGATACCGCAAGAGAAGACAGTCCATTTCATGGGTGATGATCTTGCCCATCTCCGCAACAGTTGCCTTGCTTGTGATGAAGTTGATGTTGGGTCAAGAGGGTCAGGGTCTCCCGGCCGCTTCTCGATGGATCCCTCAAACTCTCGTGGCACAAAGTATTGAACGCCGCTCTGGGCAGCAGCATTGATCAAGTTGAGTTGTTCGTTTCCATTTACGATGGATATGACGAGGTTGACGCCGTGTAAGGCGTATGCTAGGCTTGAGTAGTCATCGTAGTTGACTTGCATGACTTGGACATCGAGTGACGCATAGTACTCAGACCGATCCTGTTTCTGGTTAGAAGAGCCTAGTAGTCTTGGAAAGAAGGATACTAACGAATCGTGATAATACAACAACGTTGTAGGCGTTTGCAGCTTCAGAGAGTTCTTTGGCGAGGAGATATCCGAGACCGGAGCCTCCAGCGATCGCTATTCTCATCATGATGCCTTGGGTAGTGAGGAAAGTGTAGAGAAGAGTGTGACTGAGGCTTCATCAGGCCGCGGGATTCTGGGTCTAAATAGTTTCGATCCTGGAGCTGTGCTTGGGCTCTCACGCAGTGCCTTAGAACAGTACAAGCAGAGCCGCAACCTGAACACTTGACGCAAGCTTCACCATCTTGAGAGAGCTGTACAGACACTGCGCCCTTGGGACATCCGTATGACTCAAAGGCGAGAAACAAAAACACAGCCAGGAGAATCTGTCACAGGCAGAAGTCCCCAAAGCAAGCAATTCGCGGCCTCTGTCTGGGCCAAGAGCCACTCGCAACTCATGCCAGTCTGCCGCGAATTCAACAGGTGGATACTGGACGAGTGCCAGTACAGAAACACCCGCAGCTTGATTCGGCCGACCGAAGGCAGTCTTGTCATTACCTCGTCGTCGTAAACGGCGGAGTGTGCATAGATACCCCTTCAGGTAAAACGTCCGAATTGTCAAGTAAAGGGGGCCATATCAAGACTGGAGGCGCCACTAGGCGCTCGAGAATGTGAAAGGTACCTAGAAGAATCGCGGAAAGTAGCGGAAAGTAAAGAAATCCCGAGAGAATGTGACCTCAAGTGTGGGTTGGAGTAACCCAGGTGGCACGTTGCGTCTGAGGTAGTGGTTGTACATCTAGGTCAGAAACTTCTGAAATGTGCTTGGCTCAACCGCAAGAGATACAAAGACGGTACAAGCAAAGGCACGAGACGTCCATCAGAACGCGACGCCTTGGGGTGCCTTGAATTCAGCCCTATGGGGACCCTATTTGTGGGATGATGGTTAAAACCGGTGGGATATGCAGTCCAGAATGACCACAGACTCGTCTTCACGGTGGATATGGCCATCCAGTTGTGAGAAGACTTGCTCCAAAGTCACCACATTCCCAACCTCCTTCTTGATTTACAGGCACTCGACTGGATGGGCCAATCAAGCAAGTTAGTGGTTGTCACATTCGCCCGTTTAGATCGAACCACAGGAACAACGATACACTCAAAGTTGGTTCTTGGGAAGAGGGTCAATGCCATCAACCAATCCGCAAGCCAGACGCTAGGGGAATGGACTTGTCCAGAATTGAGACAATTCACTGTCTTCAACTGAAAACCGCATGATCGCTTCAGGTGAGTCGCGAAGTCGAAAAACTCCTAAATCGCGAGGTTCGACTCGCCGATATGCATCCCTGAATCCGCGGCGCAGCGGACAGTCCGTCATTGGCCGTGAGATATGCAGAGAGCCAGGCTACACCGGCACTATTCAGGCAGAAGGGCTTGGAGCCTGGAGCAGCGCGTCAGACTGGAACAAGGCCGCGGTCCACGGGGCAACTAGGGGCGACTGAAGATCCTTTGAGCTTGAAAGAGCCCAAGGGGTTGGGGGCCAAACATGTCTCGGCCCCGGTCCATCACTGGTCGAGCTAATGCGCGGCCATGCAAGGATCCCTGCTGATTCCCGTAGGGCTGACAAGGGTTAAAGAGGGTGGCAGACAAGCCAGACGCTGATTGGGCGTTGCCCTAGGATTCGCTGGTCTCGTAAACAAACGAGGCTCGGTCCGTCTGGATTGGGGCAGAGAATCCTCTTGTCCGAGTTGAACCAGGATCGCGCGGGGGGAGTCGCACCATGATTCGCGAGCATCTTGGTTGCCTAAGGTTGGACATGCATGCGAGTCGGTCGCAGCCGCCATTGATCCAGATTGTCGGGGTTGTCGTCGTGGGGTTGAAGCGAGATTGAGTCAGTGGTGGGTGGGCGAGTTTCGTTTCTCGGGGATGTTGAAAGGTCCAAGTTTTGTCACGGGGGAAAAAGGCAGAGTGAGGGGGATTTGGTATTTGGCATTTGGCGCCTTCCCATTGCGTCCTCAGGTTCACGTTCATCGTTTGCTCTTGCCTTTTTGGACGATGACGGCTCGCTTCGAGAAAGAGGCAGGAGGCGGTACCTTCCTCTCTTAGGCACTCAACTTGAGCCGTCCTCGTATTCTAACCAAGGACACAATCTCGGATAGTATCTAATCCCGCTCTCCAAGAATAAACCAGTTACTCGTACTTGCTCTCTACCTATCTTTAGAGCCGTTCCAAATTCATTCCAAATTAAACATTTCTTGGGGTCCGTCTATCGTCCGGGTAAAAACAAGCTTGATCAGGCTTTCAAGATGGGACGAAAATAGCTTCAACGTCCATCTCGCTTAGAGAAGGGTTCACACCTATCCCAAAATAGTTATCCGATCAGATCATGGCTTCATCCCTTCGACTAGAAGATGACCAGCTCGTCACTTTTCGTACGAATCAGCCGTCTTGGGGTGTAAGGGAGGATGAAGCCTTCAGCCGTAGAGTCGCCGTGATGTCTTCAAGATCAAGGTTTTGGCCAAGACACTGCATAATGCGAGCCATCACATGTCAAGAATGAGAAAAGAGCAACTACGTAGATCCATCACGCACGCGGTTCACGGCGGGGAAAGGAACAAAATGTCTCATCCTGTCCAAGTTTCAGGGTGACTCTATCTGTGTCCCCAGTTCACGGCAGTGTCTTTCCCCTCAAACCCACACCACCCCTCTCCCTTGTATCAATTCTCCAATGGTTCAAGGCCGGTTGTGTCAATCGGTGATAGTGGCGTTGAACAGCTCCTCAGACAATTCCTGATTTGAATCCTGGACCCAACACTGACTCAGATACCGCTGCTATTCCGGGATATCTCCCTTGGCGGAATCCCTGGGGAAGGGTGGAAGTTGAGGAACGTATTCGAGGCTCTGTGAATACAGGGCTTGGCCATTCCTGGCTTTTCTGCCTGGTTTTGGAGGCATGTCGGTTGCAGTGGACGTATGTGACGAGTCGTAATTCACGCAAGATACATTCGGCACTTTTCTTTTGCTACGGTAGATAGCCTACAGCCAGCTTCTAGACACAAACGAACGGGTAGCCAGCTCCTCTTCTTGGCCGTCTAAGCCTGGAGTGCCGTCTCTTCCCGCGCGCTGCCACTGCCCTTCCGCCATGCCTCAGTGTGATTGACCTTTCTCTTCGCTACGCTCTCTGCCCCTTCAGCTCCCCATCCACCTCCTCCAGGAGTGCACACAATGATTCGGTCTCCAGCCTTCATCGAAGCAGTGTTCTTAGCTCCCATGTTGATGTGCCTCTCCTCATACTCCACCTCGGCGGCATCCTCCTGAGTATGGAACTGCTTCAGTGAAGACTCCCAGTTTGCCTTTTCCACCTTGCGAACCCAGAGGTTGAGGCCGCACTCTCCGTCTCCTCCGCCGTTCAGACCGTAAGGGTGATAGACGCGGCGTTCACTGAGAATAGAGACTTGAAGGGGAATGCGGAACTCGATGTCACGAATCACACCATCGCCACCACGGTGCTGGCCACGTCCTCCTGAGCCCGATCGAATAGAGAACTCGCGAAGAAGCACAGGGTACCGCCGTTCAAAGATCTCAGAGTCCGTGATTCGAGTGTTTGTCATGTGGCAATGAACTCCGCTGGTGCCCTCCCAGTCAGGGCCTGCTCCGCTTCCACCAGCAATCGTCTCGTAGTAGCCAAAGCCCTTGATGGCCTTCGTTCCGTTCTGATTACCACCGAAGCCAAAGGTTAGGTTGTTACAACAGCCTTGACTGGCTGCACAGGCCTGGAAGGCCTTGAAGATGACATCGGTGATGCGCTGGCTGGTGAGGACGTTTCCGCCAACAACTGCCGCACCTGGTGACGGAGACAGAATAGACTTGGGGGGAATCTTGACGTGAATCGGCTTCAGACATCCCTGGTTTAGTGGGATATCCTCTGAAATGAGGCACCGCAGACAGTAGATGATGGCGCTGTATGTGATGGCTTGCGGTGCATTCACATTTCCATAGACTTCAGGCCCGGTTCCCGCAAAGTCGAATTCGGCCTCTCCCTTCTCTGCGTCGATATGAACCTTGAGACGAATAGGCGATCCGTCGTCCATGTGGTCAACTGCTGAGAGATCCTTGCCTTCGAATCGCTTGTGCACCTCCTTTAGGAGTCGGCGGACACAATCCTCGGCATTCTTCTGGATGTTGACCATGTAGAACTGAACGGTTTCCTGGCCATACTCGGCAATCAGAGTTTCGATCAACGAGATACCCTTCTGGTTAGCGGAGACTTGGGCTCTCAGGTCGTTGATGTTGTCGGCCAAACAACGTGTTCCACTGCACCCTGGGTACTTGGCGGGTTCTTCGTAGAAGAGCTCAACAACTCTCTTCTCATTGAACTTGCCGCCGCTCACCAGCTTCTCGCTCCTGATCGAGGCACCTTCCTGGAACAGTTCTCGCGAGTGAGGAGGCATACTTCCGGCGCTGATGCCACCAATATCCGCATGATGCGCTCTCGATGCGGCGTAGAAGAGAATGTTCTCCCCCTTTTCATCAAAGGCCGGCATCAGGAGAGTCACATCAGGAAGGTGAGTACCACCATATGATGGATGGTTTGAGATGATGACATCTCCCTTCTCCAGCTTTCCCTTCCAAATCTCGGCCTGACGTCGCACGCAGGTCGACATTGAGCCAAGGTGGACAGGCAGATGAGGAGCATTAGCAACGAGGCCGCCAGTAGCATCGAAGATTGCACATGAAAAGTCAAGTCGCTCCTTGACATTCGTACTAACGCTTGTCTTTTGCAGGGCACGACCCATCTGCTCAGCGATAGCCATGAAGCGGTGACCGAAGATGCTGAGCATGATGGGATCAACTTCACGGTCTGCAGTCGTCTTGGTGGACCTAAAGTGTGTTAGTACAGCAGAGTAAATAGCAATTAAAGCACTCACTCAGACTTTGAACCCTCCTTCTCAAGGTTGATGACGACATGGGTCTTGAGAATAACCGCCGTTGCCTTTGGCGTAACCACGATCGTCTGCGTACCATCCGCAAGCATGGCTGGTCCAGGAATAGAGTCACCAACTTCCAGATCCTCGAGTTTGAAGACTGGGGTTTCCTGTCTTCCCCCCTCAAAGTAAACCTGCTGGCTGTTGAGCTTCTTCTTTTCAGAGACAGCCTGCTGCTTCAGGGCCTTGAGCTGCTTGTCAACCGTCTCTTCGCTGTGGCGGAAACTCTTGCCAATTCCTCGGACACGGACGTCGTCGACAATGACATCCCGTTCATCCAGAGTAAATCCAAACTCGTAGCGGTGCTGCTTCACAAAGGCCTGCCCAAAGTCCCAGTCGTTACCTCCAAAGCTCTCCTTGGCCTCCTCTTGGCTAGGTCTGACAATCATGAGCGCGGACTCAGTACCACGGTACCTCATGTTAAGATACTCCTCGAATGCAATCTCGTCATCTTGGAAGCCTTGCTCCTTGAGAGCTTGTCTTGCCTGGTCCTTGAGCTTCCCCATTTTCTTCTGCAGCTCACCAACAACATCCTTATCGTCCTTCCACACCATTGATTCAGGCTCCTGTCGTTCGTCAACAACATCTGCCAATGCCATACCGTAGGCCGAGAGAACAGAAGAATATCTGTGGACAAGGATTTGTTGAATCCCCAATGACTCGGCGATAGCAACAGCGTGCTGGCCTCCAGCGCCACCAAAGGTCGCGAGCCGGTGCTTAGATGAATCGTGACCCTTGGCTTCGGTGATAGATCGAATAGGTCGGGTCATGGTCTCGTTGGCCACCGTCAAGAAGCCATACGCCACCTCATCTACCAACAATTTCTTGTCGCTCTGTTGATTCACCTGATCAGCCAGCTCTTGGAGGACCTTTCTGCTAGCCTCAACATCAAGTCCTTGATCCTCATTCTCGCCAAAGATCTTAGGGAAGAACTCAGGTAGAAGACGACCCAGGACCAAGTTGGCATCAGTGACGGTGGCTGGGCCTCCTTTGCGATAACACGCGGGACCAGGGTGAGCGCCAGCGGATTCAGGCCCAACAACAAAGAGACCGTTTCTGAAGAAGAGACGTGAACCACCACCTGCTGCCACAGTGTTGATGTCCAGCTGAGGGGATTGGATGGTGACGCCAGCTGTAGTAGTCTCAAAGACGTGCTCGTATCGCCCATCACCATATCTCGAAACATCTGTGCTAGTACCACCCTGTTCGATGTCAGTAGAGCACGGGTTCAAGGCCGATAATTTGTACATACCATATCAAACCCAATCACAGGTGTCTTGGTCTCATCGTCGTAAGAGGTGATGGCGTATCCAACAACACCTCCTGCTGGGCCGGAGAGAATGGCCTTCAGCCCAGTGAACTTGTCCACGTCCACTAATCCTCCGTCACTTTGCATGAACTCGCATCTTGCTCCCTTGGCACCCTTCTCCTCCTTGACGCTGCGAGTGCCAAGGCCGCCTTCAAATCCGGCCTGGAAGCCATCAATGTACTTGCGAATGGCTGGCGTGAGATAGGCATCGGCGCAGACAGATGTGGCTCGAGACACAAGCTTAATCATGGGCATGAGCTCATGACTTAACGAAATGTGCTGGAATCCGATCTCCTTGGCTATGCGGCCAATCAACGCCTCGTGGTCCGGGTACGTGTAGCCGTGCATCAGACAAACGGCAATGCTCCGGATACCTTGATCGTACACCTCCTTGAGCTTCGATCGAACATCTTGTTCTTCGGCCCTCTTGAGGATCCTCACAGTCTCACCCGACAAGCCACGGACCAGAGTCTTTCCCTCAACCTCCTTGGTCCCAACCTGGGCCTCTGCCTTGGTGGTCGTTCTCTCGGGATCTTCTGCGTAGTCCTCAAGTGTAACTCGCTCCTCAATCTCAACAACCTTTTCGTACAGAACGTCTGGTTTCTGAATAGCCAAGTCAAAGATCTTGGGTCTTGACTGGTTGCCGATGGTCAAGCAATCCTTGAATCCCTTGGTCACCACCATGGCAATCTTCTCACCCTTGCGTTCGAGCAAGGCATTAGTGGCAACGGTGGTTCCCATGCGAATGGAGTCAATCTGAGAAGTGTCCAGGGCCTCACCCCGAGGAATGTCTCGACCCAGGAAATGGCTCATGATGCGTCGGATGCCCTCAAGCGGGGCATCCTTGTAGTTGGCGGGGTCCTCTGAGAGGAGCTTGATGATAATTTCCTCTCCATTGCTCTCGCCGACACAGTCTGTAAAAGTACCGCCACGGTCAATGGCAATTCTAATACCGCGGTTTTTGGTTGTTGATGTCATGGCGGAGGTACAGGTCGATCCAATGAGGAGGGGAAGAGACGCCACTTGATAGGAGGAATACTAAAGATGGGAGACCGACAGCCTGACCTGGCTATCTTATCAAAGTCGAAGGAAGCAAGACGAAAATAGCTGCAGGAGAAGAAACGGGTGATTAGTTACGCGAGGCCGATGTATTTGTAAGTCAAAGAGCGTCGGGAAAGGTGAATGGCTGTCGACGTCATGTATGGACCCCACGTTCCGTTATTGGCAATTAGTACCGGGAGCTTGTCGTTTGGGATCTCAAATAACTGATAAACTAGCCGTTTGTTCAACGACAGGCAACCCTCCCAATTAGATTATCAGGGTATATCAGCAAGTACAAGTATTAAATAAGGCCAGTACCAGTGAAAGCTACCAGAAACCAAACTATACGGGTGCCGGGCTGTCACGTTATTTTCACCAACCGGACGAGAGCCGAGGACCGGTGAAGAGCCGTAATGATTCAACGACACCTTTGGGCACTGAGATCACATCTTCTCACGATGAGCATTGCCAATGGCATATTATAAGCACGCAGACAATGAGAAAAAGAAATGGAGGAAAGGGCAAAGAACAGGTCATGGTGCAGTACGTAGTAAAGCATGTACCAAGAAAACTCGAACAACTGGCACTTGCGTGTGAAAGCAAGTATGTAAATAGCAGCGGACACCAAACTACAATGATAGATCCAAGCATCTGTGGACAACTAGTACCAAGCAACTCGCCAGGACAGAGGCCACAGTACGTATAAGCAGCAAAAATGAAAGCATCACGACCCAAGAGCTGTGGACAAGAACAAAAAGAAATGGTTTGCCGTCAGCAAGACTCGAACTTGCGTTTTCAGTGCTTCACATGAGCCACAAACTGATGTACTAACCCCTATACGATGACGGCTTTTGTTCCTTGTTGCAGAATGGTGATGTAAAAGAGTCTTTTAAAGACAGCCTCCGTCTTTAGAGGCAGAGGAAAAAAGAGGTGGAAAATGCAAAAAAGAAAGGATTGCCGTCAGCAAGACTCGAACTTGCGTTTTCAGTGCTTCAACTTGACCACAAACTGATGTACTAACCCCTATACGATGACGGCTTGTTTTCCTTACTTGATAATCCCTGTCGCTTAGTTTTGTCTATAGGCCGGGGGTGGAACATGGCCCGATCTCCAAGTTGGCAGAAAGTGGACCACTTCCACAGATCTTGTTGCAGGAATTCGATCGATTGATCAAGTATAGACGAATAAGTAGGTATGCAAGAGGCACTAGGCGTCGACAGATTGGGACCCCGAGAACTTAAGAGTCAATGGAAGCTGCACTAGCACCCGACTCTTCGGATGTGGCGGGATTGACTCAAATTAGCGGCAACCAAAGGGAAACATCCAAGACACAAGGGAAGCTCCAGAAGGGCCTGTCAGAACAAAGTTCGATTCTTTGGGGCAGGTACGGTACTGTGTTACACAGTTTCCTCACGTCAGGTATGCGGCATGATTCCAGCTTTCGAGGTCCGGCCCCGGCGTCCCCGGGGCGCACGGAGCGAGGAATGCCGGGCAGATGGGACACGGAGGACGCCGGCTCGAGCACCGGGGCTCTCGAACATATCACGGAATGAGGGAAATACGATTGATAACATCATGCCGTTGGCAGCAGATCCTTACATTTCTCATGCAGCAGGAGTAGAGAAACTCGTCCCAGGAGCTGACTTTTGCATCAGTTGATGATCTATCAACAGTCGACATGACAAGTCTTTTTAAACGACCTTGCTTGGCAAACAGCCCACCAATCTCACCAGTTTGAAGACGACTTCTTTCAACCCAACAACATGTGTGCCCCAGAATGTAGTTAAAGATAGTGCTAGCAAGTATTCACTAGTTGGTTCTCGCACTAATGATAATATTGTGGCTTGGATCCCGTGGACTTTTCTCAAATGACGAGAAGTTTGACGTGTGGATTCACGGCTCTCGCGTCATTCCTTCAACAACAGGGAAGAAGCCACCCGCTGTGGGGGTTTGAAGACAAGGCGTCGGGGCATTAACGAGGCTGACAAGATTGGCTCGTACTCTTATTCCAGAGAGGTCGTCAATGAATGCCTGCTCCCGTGTACCCAGCTTGGCGCGCGCACTTGCTCCCACCGCCCGTATGTAGCACACCGTAAGCGCCTAAATTCGCTGCCGCCGAAGAGACGACGACGGTGACGGGATGCTCGCGGCATCGAGACGCATCCAGACCTGACTCGCCCCCGACTCCGGGAGAGACTGGGACACCGTCTCCGCCGGAATCGATTGGCTGGCCGCATGATGCAGTGGCTTCCCGGCGCACCAGGCGACGAACCTGCTTGTTGGGGGGCCGATCCCCATGCATTCAAGCATATTCCCTTTCAAGGCAGGTTTGGGGGGCGTGTGAGAGAGAGGAGACCTTGACGAAGGCCCTTTTTCTGCAGGGTAGCGGCCTTTTGACAGGGTTGACTGCAAATGGATCCCCTACCCCGGTTATCGCCCATCAGAATGTCCCACGGCATGGATGGGATCCCTGGGAACGTGCTGGGGGCCCACGGTAGTCAACAGGCGGAAGCTGGAGTACGTAGACCACCTACCACGGGCCCAGGCTAGCAGCAGTTGTTGGCAGCCAGCCTAGGGTCCATCCAAGGTCCATGGACGGACGGCGTAGGTAGAGAGTCGGCCCTCTGGAGCGCCAGCCGAGGCAGCGGTCGTTTGAGGCACAAGACGCTGGATGAAGCCATTGGCATCGGTCGTGCAGTCTTCAGTGGTGCTGCCACCGTGGTCAGCAAGGATCCGGCGAGAATCAAGAGATTGCAAACCATCCCGTCTCCGTCTGCCGTCATTGTCGGCCTCAATTGTGCTTTGGTTTATCCGCCCACCTGATCGACGTCACGCTGGCGCTACGCTACCTACGGTACGCTTTTCTCTGTCTCTGTCTGTGCTGTACTGTACTGTACGGGGGCCCCGCCCCATGGAGTCCTTTGCAGCATCGCCTCCACCGCTTTCGGAGCCTCGCGGTGACCCTTCAACTCGCCTCTCTCGCTCTCTCTCTAGAGTCCCGGGTCCGGCTTGGTCATTCCAGTCCCCCAGAGGACAGCGCCCCCGCGGGTAAAAGTGGCCCGTCCGGGTTCGCCAGGACGGTCCTTGGTCAGCACAACAACAACACCCTCGTTGCCCGTGCCCGTGTACATACAGCACAGTACAGAAGTTGGAGGGGAGTACCTAGCTAGAGCCGGGGGGCGTGTTTCCACGGGTTTCTGCCGTGTCTAGGTTTTTTGGTTTGGCGGCCGAGACTGAGGCCCGGCTCCATGGGAATACTGTACGCCAACGATGTACATGTCGATGCAGCCAGGCGGTTGCTGAATCTAATAAGCCAGGAGGAAAACGGCGGCAGCAAGCAGCAAGCAGCAGAATCTGGGTTGCATTCTGGACCACCAGGTACCTGCAAGGCTTGCCTTGCCTGGGCTGGTCCCCTGCTCTGGCTGGCAGGCTTGTTTCGTTCCTCATCTTTCCGTACCTAGGTAGGTATCGTGTGTGCTACTTCGTACTGTATGCCGCTGCCGCTGCCTCGCCTGGGGTCCGTCACCTACAGTACTCCTCCCCTGTCGACGGCATGTGGATGTGGTGAGAGCGAAGCTAGAGGCGAACAAGACAGACCGCTGGCTCCACCCGAGCATGATTCATTCATCAGCCGCCTCGCCTCCTTATAAAGCCCGGCCTGGGTCCCCCTCTGCTCGTTCGTTACTGTTATCTCTGTGAACGCCTTGTTTGATCACTCACTCTCGTTGCGTGTGTGTGAATCTCGTCCTTCCCCCGGGTTCGCTCTTCTACCGAGTTCCAAAGGCGCATTCACCTGCTCCGGGCTCCGACTATTATATCGTCTCGTCGAACACTTCTTACCGCTCTCTCGACTCTTTCTCTCCTCCATCTGCACTCTCACCGTCTCCGCATCTCTACGGCTACTACACCGTCTTCATCTACTCTCCCCCAAACCAACAACCGCAAACATGCCTCCCAAGCGAATTCGATGCACCGCCGCCCAATGCCGGGAGCCCGCCCAGCGCATCGTCGGCGACTGCTCCTTCTGCCAAGGGCACTTCTGCGGCAAGCATCGTCTGCTAGAAGACCACAAGTGCACTGGTCTCGAGGACGTAAGTTTCAGACTCCATTGTCTTGAAGGCCAGTTTCGCTAACAAACCATCCAGTGCAAGAAGCAGTCTCACGAACGCAACGCTGCGCAACTCGAGTCGGAGCGAACCCAGGTCATCCGGGGTGTATAAGCACGACCAACAAGAAACACCGAGCGCCGGCCCGGGAGACGGGCGTCACTCCCACGGCCCACCGAAAGGCGTTATCCTTGACGGCCACGACGTAATGATGGGGTTTGGCTTTCGTTGATTTTTATTTTGGTGGAATCTACATCCACAGGACCTGCGAGGCGTTGCCCGCCGTTGTGTACATTTCTATTCTCGGGTAGTTGAGGATGCTGCGTTGGCGTACAGGATGCATGGCTTTGGGGACATAGCAAATTCCCCATTTCGGCGGGGGAGCCTTTTGAATTGATTCACCCTCGCACAATCAAACAATGGAACCGTCCAGTATTCATTCATTCACATTCAGCCGTGCGAATCAAGACCAGAAGCAGCAGCCAACTGGCGGAACCAACCGACAATTGCAGAGGCGGTGACTTTGACCTTGACTCAGAATGGACTGACGATCCGTCGCCTTGGCTTGATTACGTGGTGCTGCTGCCCGGGTCTGGGTCTGGTCTGGCTTCCATTCAAGGGCCCTGTTGCCAACGCCAGCTGAACGAGGGCGAGACGCCGTCTTATCTCCGATATCGTATCGGGCGCGTAAATGATCTCGTGAGCAGCGGCTCTGGCCCGCGCATACAATAGCGCCATCTTGGTCGAACCCACTGTCTGGACCGCGGGATTGTTTGCTTTGCAGTGAGAACTGATCAGTTTGCAGGGTATCTATCGATGGGCATTGATGCGTTTTCAGTGTCTATTCAGAACGCCCGCTCTCAGCGCCATCGTTCGTCGGCCTCAAAGACGTGGTCGAATCGTTTCCTACCAGGGCCTTGTCATTTGCTGGGATATATTATGGGGTGGCTGGTTCCGGAGGCGGGGCCGCGGCTTCCCCCGCCGGATCAACTGTTGTCATCCCATCGATACCCTCCTCTTTCTTGACCACGACGTCTTGTGTAACCTCGACCTTGACTGCTGCGCCGTCTAGAGCCTCGAGCTCCATCTTCTCCGCCTTGATCTTCCGCCCCTCCAACACCTTCTTCCGATCCGCCGCCTTGCAGAGACCCTCCATTCCCAGGTCGCATTCACCACACTTGCGCCCGACGGGGAGACATACTGACTGGCCCAGACCGACCAGCAGGTGGTTTATCTCGTGCCAGCGGTCTTTCGGTAGCCATGATTGAAGTGCTACGCGCGTCTCCTCTGGGTTTTTGGTCTTGTTCCAGCCCCAGAGGTTCGTGATGCGATGCACATGCACGTCGACGCCGATACCCTCTGTGCGACCCCACGCGACCGACATGCACAAGTAGGCCATCTTGGGACCGACCCCTGGTAGAGATGTCAGTCCCTCGATAGTGTCGGGAATGTCACCGTTCCACTTGTCGCGAATAATCTCGGCCGCTTGCTTGATGTACCTGGACTAGGTTAGCCAAACCATCCTCACGAGTGGTAACCGTCTCACGGGCAGGTACAGACTTTGTCTTGTTGTTGTGAAATCCCACCTGCCAGATAAACTCATTCAGCAGCTTCGGTTCAACGGCCAGTATGTTTTCTAGGTTCAGTCCGACCGGCGCCCCTTGTTTGTACGGCGGTAGCTCAGTCTGCAACCTCTTCATGACCACGGCGTTCACCGTGTCCTTGGTCTGACTCGACAGCATAAGCGCCACCAGTGTGTGGAATCTCTGGTCTTTGGGCGATGCGCTTCGATCCGCCAGCCGCTCGCAGCCCATTGTGTCCACAGCTGCGCCATGTGCTCGTCCGCCAGGGGCTCGCATTTTCCTCACCACGTCGTACATGGCCTCCCAGTCGGAGGGTGGCTCTATAGTTGTCTCGCCGGTCGATGGGTTGGTCGTTTTGCGAGCAGGCTTGCGAGCACGTCGCGGTGCCTTGGCTGGCGGCGATGGGATGTCATCGAGGGTTTGGCCGGCGGCTTTGGCCTTGACGGAACTTGTAGATATCGATGATTCGATTTTCGTGGCAACGACACGCCTTCGTTTTCGAGAGGGAGGAGCTGCGATATCCTCAATATCGCGAATCGTAGGCTTGGACTCATTCGCCGAGGAGGCAAAGGCGAATTGGGCAAGTGATGATCTCGTCACTCGTCTCGGTGGTGATATTGGGTCCGATACGCGATCGAATAGCTTCGAGGCATCTCTAGATACCCTGGAGGTCCGCATTTTTAGGAGCTGTGATCTGTAAACTGGCTGTCGATATTCGGATCAAGCTCAATCGTAGACGCGTTTCTTGAGTCAAGTCTCCTGTGGCAAAACCATTGTTAAAAGGCCCCCACTCTGACGAATCGGCGGCCACAGTGGGGATACCCCGGATTTCGATGCACGTTCCGCCAGGGACCAATTTCTAAGCAGCCAATCCGTTGATTCTATTGGAGGTTTCGGTTGCTGGGCAGCAACAGAACTCCTGTGAGAACTGGATGGTCATGGGTAAAACTAATCACATCTACGAACTCATCGCGATTGATAACGCTCATTATTGAGGCCTCATCGGTAAAACCAATTGGTTAGGTAGGTATAAAGGTAGTCTTGAAACATGACGCCCAGTCAATTTTCGTAAGCTGCACAGCGACACAACGTGGTGTCACGAGAAGTCAATGAGCTGCCAGCAATCACCTCCACCTTATCAGTTCTCGTGGATCAAGAATCAATGCCAGAAACAACTCGTCACGGATGCACGTGTAAAACAGGTACGCATTGTGCACTGCCTGGTACGAATAAGACAGGGTGAGTGAAGTGGCCATCAAGGTAGCTATGTGCCGGATTGATCCATATAAGTAGGGCCGCTCCACGCCTTCTTCACTTCACTTTGGTCAAAGAGTCTCGTTGTTACTCAATTATCATTCATTTATACTACATTTTGGGTCATTAAATCTTGGGGTCAAGCTTTTGCATGTCGACGACGGCACGGATGCAGTCTCCCTGCTTCATGGTCTCGAAGGCGTTGTTGATCTCGCCAAGCACCTTGCGGTGAGTGATGAACTCGTCGACCTTGAGAGAGCCGTTCTTGTAGTCGGCGACGAGGCCGTTCAACTGAGAGCGACCCTTGACACCACCGAAAGCACATCCCCTCCACACACGGCCAGTGACAAGCTGGAATGCTGCGAAATGTGTTAGTCTCTTCACATCTTGACAAGTTGGGCATTGACTTACGTCGGGTGGAAATCTCCTGGCCAGCGGCAGCGACACCAATGATGATGCTCTCACCCCAACCCTTGTGGCAAGCCTCGAGGGCAGCGCGCATGACACCGACGTTGCCAGTGCAGTCGAAGGTGTAGTCGCAGCCACCGTCAGTCATCTCAATGAGCTTGTCCTGGATGGTCTGGCCGTCAAGGTCAAGGGGGTTCACGAAGTGAGTGGCACCAAACTTGTCACCCCAAGCCTTCTTGGAGGGGTTGACATCGACCACGATGATCTTGCCAGCCTTGCGAGCGGCGGCACCCTGGACTACGGACAGACCGACACAGCCGGCACCGAAGACGGCAACGTTGTCGCCCTCCTGGACGTTGGCGGTGATGGTAGCAGCACCGTAGCCGGTGGTGATACCGCAGCCGAGCAGGCAGGTTCGGTCCATGGGAGCATCGTGCTCAATGGCAACTACCGAGATGTCGGCGACGACAGTGTACTGGGAGAAGGTGGAAGTGCCCATGAAGTGGAGCAGATCCTGGCCCTTGCATCGGAATCGAGAGGTGCCATCGGGCATCAGACCCTTACCCTGGGTGGCTCGGATCTTGCCGCAGAGGTTGGTCTTGCCGGACTTGCAGAACTTGCACTCCCTGCATTCGGGGGTGCTGTTGGTGAGGCAAGGTCAGGTGATGCTACGACAGATGGGATTGAGGATGGGAGCTTACTAGAGAGCGACGACGTGGTCGCCAACCTTGACGTTGGTGACGCCCTCACCAACGGACTCGACGATACCAGCACCCTCGTGTCCGAGGACGATGGGGAAAGCACCCTCGGGATCCTTGCCAGACAGAGTGTAGGCATCTGAAAAGTATCAGCTAACTGCTCATGCTGCTCACGAGGCCAAGCGGATGCTCGGAGCTTGATGACGAGGCATGCAAAAGAACTAACCTGTGTGGCAAACACCAGTGTAGTAGATCTGGATACGGACCTCGTTGGCCCTGGGGGGAAGGACCTCAATGTCCTCAATGGAAAGGGGCTTGCCGGCCTCCCAGGCGACGGCGGCCTTGCAAGTGATGGTCTACGCCATGAGGTCAACTTGAGCTCTCCCATCGCGAAGGTTCCATCCCCATCAACTCAGGGTGGGGTATTGGGCATAGATGAGGGGTAGCATAGGGTGGGAGCAAAACATACCTTGCCAGCAGTAGAAGCCATTGTGTCTTGTTGGGATGGAAGATTGAACTGTCAATGAAGGAGAGAAGAAAAATCGACAGACAATTGGGGAGGAGGGATGGGCTTCTATGATTCTTCTCAGTTACGACCAAGTGCGCAAAGTGTTTATGTAGACGGTTGGAAACCCGCAACGCCAGATTCCGATCCCCGAGCAACTCCGTAAAGCTGCTACCTACCCCGCAATAGAGGTGAAAATCCACACGCACAATTCGGCTGCGATAGGAAAACTGACGCGGTGCCGACCAGAGGCGCCTCGCCCATTGGACCGTGATTGCTCCCGGAACTGGATTTGCGTGGGAGCAGAGTGCGGGGAGGTTGGCTGGGCGTGCCGAGGTGCTGCGCCATTGGTGCGAACTGCAAGATGGCACCGGGGCCTGAGGTAAACGCTTCCCGAAGATGGGTAACTGGCGAGACACGCAAGTGGGCGCAGTCCTGCGGCTTCGGCAGATGAGACCGACGAGACCGACGGTCTTGATCAGCAACGCCCGGCGTGACTCAGGCAGAGGCGCTCTCATTGCTGCAGTGTCATGGAGTTTGTCCATTCACGGGGTCGGAAGGGGTTCCGTGGCCCGTCCTCTGATGCCGTGCCCACTTGCACCATCGCTTTTCCCGGTGGCATTCGGCAAGTTCATGATCACCTCAGTTGTACTATGTAGCTTGGCTCAGTGGCTGGTCCAAAAGACCGAAGCAAAGCGGAGGCGGTTCCGGACCTTAAAGATAAGAGGTTCCATCAGGAGAAATGAGGCTTCGTAAGAAGAAACGAGCGGCTCTCCGAAGAAAACTCTGCGCGCCTACGCTAACCATTGATGATGGATGCTCTGCGCTCCCCTCGCATTCCAGTTTAGTCGTCACCGAAATCCCATCTTCGAGGTGAACAATGGCCAATGGCCTTTTGAGGGTCATGCTCGTCAAGCAGACTGCTTCATCATAAATGCTTTTTCCTCTGAGAAACAACAACGATCCATAGAGTTACGACGTATTCATCCCTGAAAAGCGTTCCAACGATACAGCAAGAGGTGAGGTCGCAAATAAGCTCAGCCAGTGTCCACTTCGACTGCTTCTTTTGTCTTCATACCCAAAAAGATGTAAATGCATCAACGATTTTGTCGCTCGCCTTGATCAAGTGGGGTGGACAATAATGAGTGGAACAACGGGGGCAAGGTGTTTCTTGTGCCGGATAAACACCGGACCATGCGTTGCCTATCGCGATAGCTCCCAAAAAATATCCTAGGCGCGTCTCAGCTCGCAGCCAACGACAACTTTGTCAATCCAACGCCTCATCAAACATCGCCATTCGTCGCGTCGCAAGAGGACGACCGTTAATGCGAAAACAGCGCTCTTACCGACTGGACGTATGACGGACCTTTCCGCCATCGCTGCGCCAAACTACCCCATCATTTGAGGCCCTGGGAGCTCTCGCAGCCTAGCTTCCTCGCATCATGGCCTTCAGATTCGTTGTTCCCGACTCGAGCCCTCCCGCCAGTCCGGCACCGTCGACACCGGAAAAGGGCCAGAACTATGGCACGGGATTCTCTTTTCTTGGCGATAACCCCTCGACGACTCCAGCCGGGCCGCCACCCTCCTCGGTCGCTTCCTTCACGCCCGCTGGCGCGCCGACGGCCTCATTCTTGGGGAGCTCCATGATGCACGGTATGACCGACACCAAGCCCCTCAACTTTGGAGTCTCAAATACCGGGTCTGGAAGAAATCTTTTTGGTGGTGGTCGAACGAGTACCTCAAGTAACCCGCTCGGTCGTTCGATTAGAGGAAGACAGCCTTCAGCCCTGAGCCGCCAGCTCAGCGCCGCAGACGAGGAGGAAGAGGAGGAACAAGATGCCGAGGGAGAAATGGAGCTTCCGCCTCACCGGGGAAGCCTTTTCCGCATGTCTACCATTCCCGACGAAGGACAGGAGGAGGACGACGAAGTCGACGCCGAGATTGAACGATTTATCGACCAAGACATTGACGAGGATGCCCTCGGAGAACCCCAAGACGACGACCCCTTTTTCGCGGAACGTGAGGGTTCCTCTGACCCCGACATGTTTCTGAACATGCGCCACGATGATCGACCTTATGGGCAGCCGATCATTGGCGACGAGTCAGACCTGATGATGCTCAACACACCGGCCGCGACGAACCGAATTCGTAGGGAGGCAGAGAGTATCTTTAAGCAGTCTTCAGCCCATCTGGGTATGACGGCCAGAAAACAGGGCTTCCAATTCGCTTCGATTGCCAAGAACCTCTATAGCCAGCATGAACCTGCGCGAGTGGTCGAGCCTGCGGACCTGCTCATCAACACCGAGCAGCTCGTTTGCCGGCTCTACGAGGAGGGAGTCGGCCCCGAGGAAGATGTCGAAAAGATGGACAACTCTCTCGCCAATATCACATACCGTCTGGTCGAGCTCTGGAACCAATACGTTGACGCCCTACCCCAACCAGAAGGAGAAGACTTTGCGACAATTGGCCCTGGACCAAACGCTGTTCCCTTTGAAAAGGCATCATATATCGCACATCTAATCCTTCGAATGCACCACACCCGTTTTGACAGCAACACCGATGACGAGAAGACGCCACCCTTGCCCGAGATCCTTTTCGACTGGATGCAGACCAGCCACAACCTCTACCCTGACCAAGTGCGCGAGATCAGCCGCTATAGCCCTAGTCCTGCCTGCCATAGCCTGTTCTGGCAGACAGTACGATGTGCCCTGCTCCGCGGAGATGTCGCTGGTGCGTCTAAGCTGCTGAGGGAGGCTGGTTGGGAGAATGTTCGCCGTGGGCCCCGGGGCGAGCTGGCGTATACAGGCAAGGCCCTTGAGAACGTTAGACGGTTTGCTGCCGCTACTTGCGAGATCCTTGATCAATGCCCTGCCACGAGATCGGAATGGGATATCTGGAATAGCAACTGGACTTTGTTCCGGATCCAGGCACGCGGTTCTCTGAATAGAATGACGCTCTTTGCCGAAGGGAAGGATCAGACTGGCCAAGACCTACTGGATGATGATTTCTCACCTCAACCACAATCACTGTCCACAATGGCCCGGAAGGCTTCGAGCCAGATCCCCTGGGATATCTACGAAAACCTGCAAACCGTTTACGGTATCGTGCTTGGAAACCACGAGGCCATTATGGAGGTTGCCCAGGATTGGTGTGAAGCAACTGTTGGTCTGTTTGGATGGTGGGACGACGGCAATCAACGCCACAAGACGCTCAAGATCTCTCAATCACAGGCCCTGCGAGCGTCGTCTCGATTCGCGGGCTCAGAAGACTATTTCGAGCGACTAACCACCACCTTCCACATGGTCATCGACTCGGATCTTAACCCTAATGTGATGAACCCTGTGGAGGTGGCCATTGCATCTGCCTTTGAGGGCAACGTCAACGCCGTTCTGGGATTCCTTCGAGTATGGTCTCTGCCCTTAGCCTGCACCGTGGCAGAGATTGCCTCATTGGGTGAATGGCTCCCCGCTCCCGAGGGCCCAAGTCCTTTGCCTCTTGATACTCTGGACATGGATGACCTTGCACTATTGGGAGTGGCTCAGCCAGGAGCCGATGAACTGGAGGGGATCAAGGATACAACCCTCGTCCTGTACGCTAGGGAGCTGGCTGGCATTGAGCAGCTGTCGCCCGAGCGCGATGGCTGGGAGATGGCTATCCAGGTTCTTGGCCGAATGGACTCTCCTGAGAAATCTGAGGAGACGGTTGGTGAGCTTCTTCGGGATCTGCTCGCTACACTAGATGAGGACTCGAGCCAGACGGTTGACAAGATCTGGGCGATATTGAATGACCTGGGCATGATCAACTATGCCGAGGAAACAGCAGAGGTAAGAGAGATATACAGCATCTTGGTTCTGATTCAAGCTAACATCGGGAAAGACTTTTGCAGAGATTCTGTCCAAAGCATCACACCGATACGGTGACGCCCTTTGGTATTATGCGCTCTCTCACCGACCTGACAAGGTTCGCGAGGTGCTCAACCTGCTCATGTCCTACTCGCTCGTTCAATCCACAGTCTACCCTTCGGAGAAGGATCTTGACGGAGAACTGAGGGACCTGCTGCGGAAGCGTACCGAGACCCTGGAGAGACGCGCCAAGCAGGACCTGGAGGCTGCTCAACTTCTTGGCAGGATGCTGAGTGGCTACGCGACGCTGCGCAAATTCTACGAAACCAGAGACGCGGAAGATCTTGAAGCCATTTCGCCCACGAGGGCTCTGAAGCTCAAGAAGCAAGCAGCATCTGCATTGGTGGCCGTCATTTCCAGCTCCGACGACAACATCCGCGGCGGACTTTATGACGACACCCGAGACTCGGTAGTAAGCGAGGACTTTTTGCTGGCCTTGCTCGGCGAGGCTACTGTCTTTATCAACCAGTCGCCCGGAGTCATCACACTGAGTCAGATTGACATTCTGATGAAGGCTATCGAGGATATCCAGACTGTCGGCGAACGAGTATATTCGGCATGTGACGACTTCTTTGGCCTGGTACTGGCATCTGCTCAGGGTCTGAAGGGATCGAACCCACAAGACTTGATGGCCAAATCAACATCCTCACTGAGCGGAAGCAGTTATATCATGAGCGGTAGCTCCATGCTGGTGAATCATCTGCACAAGTCGGTCTCAGCAGGAGGCAAGGTGCACAGAGGATGGGATTGGAGAAAGCCTTGGTTGGCGACGACCAAGGGAGAAGATGTGCTTCGAAAGCTGCGATTGGGATTGGCTAAGGACCTGGCGGCGTTATGGCTGGAGGATGCTGATGGAGTCGCTGTGTATTAGGATGCATGTATTTGAGATGAAGGATTGAATGGTTGTTTTGATAGATAGATGGACTTGGTCAGGGCGAGGATGCGGCGCCCATGATAATACAAAGCATTGAATGAATGGAAACAAGTAATATGCATAATGAGGCATTGCCATTCAATTGTTCTGTTAATGTCTATCTTTCGTGTTTGTGAATAGCTTCCTGCATTCATTCATCAATCCACACCTCCCCTCGGCCGGTGGTCGGCGCAGGTGAAGCCCCACATCCCCGGATCTAGCCCACAAACTCCAATCCGCTCCTGCCAATTTACAATTGATCCAAAAATTTCCCCCGAACTCGCCCCCACCAAAATCTACAAACGACTCCATCGCAGCAGCTGGGGACTCAGAAAAGAGTCATCCTTTTCCATCGTCACTGTACACCCGCGCACCATGGCTTCAATGGAGGTGGCCAGCCGCTCAGGCGGCGCCATGACGGTAAGTTGGCTTGTTGTCTTGTTTCTGTCGTTAATCGCTGCAATTGAGTTGGTCTCTCTGTCAATTCAGGGAGACCGTACCCGACAACGGAGAACTACCACCCAGACTGACTCTTTGCTTTGCCTCGTATAACAGCAACTCTTGCGACGCGCCGGCCCCAATACCGTCCGATCGGCTGCTGCCATCGCTGCTACGAGAGACTCCCGGAGAAACTTCTCATCGGTCAAGTCGCTTCCCCCCACCTACGAGAAGCTCTACACCAAGTACACCGAGGTCCGTCGCGTGCTCGGCAAGCAGCGTCTGACCCTCGCCGAGAAGATCCTCTACAGCCACCTCGACAACCCTGAGGACTCGCTGCTCACAAACACCGACAATGGACGCAGCATCCGCGGCAAGGCCAACCTGCGCCTCAAGCCTGACCGTGTCAACATGCAGGACGCCTCCGCCCAGATGGCCATCCTCCAGTTCATGTCTTGCAACCTGGCCAAGCCTGCTATTCCCGCCAGCATCCACTGTGACCACTTGATTGTGGGTTCCAAGGGTGCTGAGGATGATTTGGAGGCCGGTATTCAGACCAACAAGGAGGTGTTTGACTTCCTTGAGTCTGCGGCGCGCAAGTATGGAATGGACTTTTGGCCTCCTGGTGCTGGTATTATTCACCAGACTGTCCTCGAGAACTACGCTCTCCCTGGACTGATGATGCTTGGTACCGACTCTCACAGCCCCAACGCTGGTGGTCTCAGCACTGTGACTATCGGTGTTGGTGGTGCTGACGCCGTTGAAGCTCTGGTTGGCGCTCCCTGGGAGCTCAAGGCCCCCAAGATCCTTGGTGTCCAGCTTATCGGCAAGCTCAACAACTGGGCTTCCCCCAAGGATATTATCCTCCGCCTCGCCGGACACCTCACTGTCCGTGGAGGCACTGGCTCCATCATTGAGTACTTCGGAGAGGGTGTCAACACCCTCAGTGCGACTGGTATGGCTACTGTGTGTAACATGGGAGCAGAGGTTGGCGCCACAACATCCATCTTCCCCTACACCGAGGCCTCGGCTAGATACCTCGATTCGACCCGACGATCGAACGCGAACAAGAATATCGAGGCTCTCGAGAACTTTGCCAGCAACAGCTCTGACCCCGATGCTCAGTGGCGATTCAAGGCCGACGAGGGTGCCGAGTACGACGACCTCATCACTATCGACCTGTCTACTCTAGAGCCTCACATCAACGGCCCCTTCACTCCCGATTTGGCCACCCCTCTTTCCAAGTTCAAGGAGGTTGTCAAGGACCAGAAATGGCCCGAGGTTCTGTCTGCCGGTCTCATTGGTAGCTGCACCAACAGCTCTTACGAGGACATGACCCGAGTCGAGAGTCTGCTCAAGGACGCTAAGGCGGCTGGTCTTAAGCCTGCTGCCGACTTCTACATCACTCCCGGCAGCGAGCAGATTCGAGCCACACTCGAGCGTGATGGTACTCTTGAGACCTTCCAGGAGGCTGGCGGCATCGTCCTCTCCAACGCCTGTGGTCCCTGTATTGGTCAGTGGAAGCGACAGGACGGAGTGACCAAGGGCACCAGCAACGCTATCCTGACTTCTTACAACCGAAACTTCCGTGGCCGCAATGATGGAAACCCTGATACCATGAACTTCCTCGCCTCCCCCGAGATCGTCACCGCCATGGCCTTTGCTGGTTCGACCACATTCAACCCCGTGACCGACAGCATCAAGACCCCTGACGGCAAGGACTTCAAGTTCTCTCCTCCTCATGGTCTTGAGGGCCCTCAGACTCCCTTCGAGTCCGGTAACCCTTCACTAGGCGTCCTGTCTCAGGCCCCTGACGCCAACGCCCAGATCGCCATCTCTCCTACCTCGGAGCGTCTGGCCTTCCTCGACCCCTTCCCCCCATTCCCCTCGTCCGACCTCTCTGGCCTCCGTGTTCTCGTCAAGGTCACTGGCAAGTGCACGACTGATACCATCTCTGCTGCCGGCCCCTGGCTCAAGTACAAGGGCCACCTGCCCAACATCAGCACCAACACCCTCAACACAGCCATCAACGCCGAGACTGGTGAGGTCAACGCCGCTTACGACCTCGACGGCTCCAAGCACACCATCCCTGAGCTCGGCCAGCTCTGGAAGGACCGCGGTCAGGAGTGGCTCGTCGTCGCCGAGCACAACTACGGCGAGGGTTCCGCCCGTGAGCATGCCGCCCTGCAGCCCCGATACCTCGGCGCCCGCGTCGTCCTCACCAAGTCGTTCGCCCGTATCCACGAGACCAACCTCAAGAAGCAGGGTGTCGTGCCCCTGACCTTCGAGAACGAGGCCGACTACGACAAGATCGCCGCCGGTGACGAGGTCGCCACCGTCGGCCTCTACGAGATGCTCCAGAACGAGGGCAAGGGTGAAGTCCAGCTCCGCGTCACCAAGGCCTCAGGCGAGGAGATCCTCATCCCGACCAAGCACGCCGTCACCAAGGACCAGGCCGGTTTCATTCTTGCCGGCAGCGCCCTCAACCTGCTGTCCAAGGGCATATAGACGACAAAGCCAAGGAGGGGGGTTTGATACCAGCCACAGTAGGCAGGCAAGTCGCCGCCGCGGGACAGGTGTTTGGCTCTTTTCGGCGCTTCTATAACTAACGAGTTTGGACATTTGGATGTTTGTAGGAAACCAACCAGTGGAAAAGGGGCGTTTTGTTTGGGCGGGAGGAAAATGTCCGGAGTGATAGACTGTACATAGCAGCAATACCAGTTGTCCTGTTTGATTCCCAATCCAATCTTTATTCATCGTCTTGTGTCGTGAATCTGTATGTGTTTATGAATGTATGTAGGCTTATGTGTTCTATCGCTGGTAGAAGAGGCCTGATGTAGATGGCTCTCGCCATTCATTGACCGGCAACCGCGTGCAGCTCCATGTTTCCCATCCCAGATGCTAAAAATGACAAACCCCAAGAGAGCCCCCAAAACTCCATCCCTCGCAGCAACATCTGCTTTGGGACTGCTTTTCAACACCACGCCCGCCCATTCTTTTCGTAGCTTCGTGATGTTCCCCAGCGTGACTCAGCTATGAACTCGTGACCGAGCCTATCACTCTCACAGACATTCCGATGTGCTTCTCATGTTCCCAGGGACCGAAGGGTCCTGCGTGTTGCTTTCTTCAAAGGGGGAGTTCGCTAAAAGCCTCCATGAAGAAGCGTTGCGTCTCTTCAGTCGTTTTATTGACTTGGTGCTGGCGTTGCAGTGCTTTGTTCATGGTCTCTCGATGCCAGGCACATGCCTTCAACCACGCAGGATTGTTGCGCACATCCTCCGGGAGCTCTTCTTCGGGGACATCCCCAAAGTCGAGAATCCGCTTGTGTGTTCTTGGCTGTGGAGGTTTGAACGGTGGATCTTTTCCTGCCAGCCGAGCCTGTTCGCATTCCTCATCCAACTTGGCCTCCCTCGCGTTTAGCCATCTCTGTCTCTCCAACACTTTACCGAACCATGCTTTTCGTCTAGGGCGGCGCTTGATCTCTTGGCACTTTTTCTTGTACCAATCTTCTGATCGGTTGTGCATTCTATGAATGGCCGGGTTCACAGGCAGAAAGAGCCGGGGTTCTTCGCTTGAAGCCTTCGCCTTTCGAGTTTTGCGGGATGGGATGACAACACCGGGAGGCGGACGCAGATCTGACTGTCGATAGATACATGCATCGAAGGCAGCCGAGTCAAAAGCAGCCAGCATCTTCTTCCTACGAGCTTCATACTTCGCTCTAAAGGGTAGCATGACCGTGTCTGCCGGCTTGGGGTCTTCATCGTCGTCCGAAGACTCACTTACATCAGCCATGTTGGCTTCGTCGTCATCTTCAACGTTCAGATCGATTGATTGGGCCGGCGGAGAGCGGACCCTACTCGACAATGATTCATCATTTGCCTGTTGAGATGGGATTTTAGAACGAGCCAATGGCGACTCCGGAGGAGCAGCATCGGTAACCTTAACGCCCTCTTGTTGAATCGGCGAGTCCGGCTTTCTCTTCTTGCGGGGCGGAGGGCCGGACGGGCGATCCTCCTTTCTCCCTTCAGCATTGTGTTTCTGTGGAGAAGCAGGAATGACATCCTGCTGCGTGGTCAGTTCTGACGAAGCCTTCAGCTCTTGAGGCAGATCAGGTATGCCGATATCCGGTAATTCTTCAGTTGTCACCGATACTCGAATATGAGCAGACACATGTACTCGCTCATTTGTCGGTGCTTCTGCCTCTGAGTCTCGTATTGAGAGGGCCTCCGACTCCATGTTCGTAACGGGAGCTGGATTCTTCTTGGCCAGCTTGGGAACACATGACTGCTTCACTGTATTGTCTGTTATACTCTCAATAGCCTCGGTTGGCAGCTTGTGAAGGTCAGAGACACCAAAAGACATTCCATCGGATGGAGGATCCTCCACGGCCTTGGTGACGTCTCCATTGGGCTCGGCATGAGCTGCATCTGATATCGGCGCCGCGCTAGGTTTGGGCTTTGAGGCATGGTTTTGAGGATCATCCACATTGTTGTTTTCGGGAATGGCGGAACTAGCCTGACCGATGGACTCGCTGCGAGGTCGGCCGGGATCTGGTTTAGGCGTGGGACTTGCCGTTCCATGTGTTTTCGCTTCCGTGCTAGGTCTCCCCTGAGAGGTCCCGCCAGGTTTTGCTGGAAGCTGACTCTTGACTGTTGACCGCCCAGGGCCAGATGATTTCAGAAGGAAACGCCCTCGGCCCCTCTTGGCTGTGAAGCCCCGATCAACCAAGCCGGGTGTCCTGGCATGAGTGGTGGTCGTGGGAGAAACACCGGATGCAACTGAGCTGGACCTCCGCGGCTGGTGTCTACTGCAGAACTGCGAGGTGCTGAGCAACACTATGCTTCCACAGCCCGGGAATGCGCAGCTTCCGCCGATCTGTGAAGGTGCATTGTGGCCTGTCATGTCTACCACTGTGATGGTTTAAACCGCGTAAAGCTCCACCAAGCGTGTGCTTTGGGGAGAACCGAGTTGCATGTGGTTGGAGAGAGAAGGCCCGGGGCTGACCTGAGGTAGAGGAACACAATCCAGACGTCGTGAGGCATATGGCTCCGCTCGAGATTTGAGTAATGTTGATTTTGTTTGTCGATGAGTTGGGCTGGTCAAGACCAAAAATGAGGCCACCTATGATAGAATTCAGTAAGCAGATTGCAAACGCAGAGCTGAATGCGAGCGAGCACGATTGTGAAAACAGTCAAAGTCAGATCTTTTCAGTTATTATTGGCCGTCAAGCTAGGCACCTCAGCGGTTCCGCCACGTCTTCCCTGATCCATTGCAGACCTAAGCCTGCTGTATGTCGCGGCCTTTGGTCGAGATCCGTGGCAGCGACGAGGAAGAGGACTCCATATTGCGACAGGAGAGACTCTAATGTGACCGGCCCCGAATGCCCTCAAACAAATGTGATATGTGAGAGAGCTCAGTTGGGGCGCGTGTGCTTAAGGCGGAGTTGATGGAAGCAACAACGCCATCGATGGGATCAGGGTGAGCATGACGCGACCAGAAGGGTTCCGTTCAGTCAGACCTTTTACCATAGGCATCATTCGACAGAACAAAATACAAAAGAGAATAGTCGTGACGTACCAAGGCTTCGAGGGAAGAGAGAACAGATAGATGTGAGTGAGTATCGCGTGCTAGTGGCCAACTAGGGCCACTGTCGCACAGGTGTTGGGCGGCTGGACGCGCTGGCAGATTATTGCCTCAGGGTCGAGGTATCAAAACCAAAGCTGGGAAGGCAGTGTCCGAAGGTCGCACCTAGAAATGCTCATTAAGCCGCATGAACGCGTACTCGTCCGCTCTTCGCAGGAGGAACGCGGAGATGAAAGGAATAAATTCACTGCGAGGCTGCAAGAGCCCGCTTGTCGCTGTATGCCTGTTGGCTATTGGCATTGCGGGAGGTCGGCGGGCTATTGGTCCGAGCGCCTGAAGATGAACTGGAAGAATGGCAAGAACAGAAGAGGCACGCCTTCCTTTCTGGTCCATATTGCAGCCGGAACTTTGTTTTTCCCCGCTATTCAAGCGCCTCTTAGCCGCTCTGGGTTTAGGTAATATCCCCAACTGTGCCTCATGCCAGTCGAGACGACGTCTTGCATCGTCATTAACCAAAGCGCAGGCGGCGTCTGTCTCAGCTGTCATCAAGACCTGCCTTTCCCTGATCTTTCCTTCTCTTTCCTTCTTTCTCCGAGACGGCCAAGCAGGCTGCGTCTTCAATGGCTGTGTGGCTCAAGCTGAATCCTGCATTCTCAACCACACACCTGTGCTACACATAAGAGATGCACTTTCTTGAACTTTTGCAAGTTTAACGAAAATACTATTCTCGCTTTCTTTGCTATACACATGCTTGCTTCGCCTCCCAAGGCAAATTCGCTACCCCCGTGCGCCCGCATTTGAATCTGCGTCTGGATCTCTCCCATCATTGGATTCTTGCGCAGTATGGACTGTGAACAGCTGACTCTAGGTGCTACACACCAACGACAACGGGAACTCCGCTCAGCCTGACACAAATCCCTTCCCAATAGCATCGTGAGGCCTCAATAATGCTGCGCCATGTTGTTGTCGAGCCATAAACATCCAGGCGTGTCAGCTTTTGCGCGCTGCCACCTGTCTGGCAGCCTGCTCCTGCATGGCGCTCCCCTACTACCAATCAGCTTGAAACGAGGGCGAATAGAGGCATGGCAACAAACCCAGGCCGCCGTGAGTCCTATTGGTACTCGAATCTATTAAAAACCAGGCTCTGGGAAACCAGCTCTTTTCCTTGCAAACTCCTCATCCTTGCATTCTCCCACTTCATGGCCTGTCTGCTTCACTCAAGGCTCTTTCTTGCTATCTCTAGACCTCCATGCCACGACCATTATGGATCTCGCGACCCGCGCCGTATCCGCAGCAAGCTCTACGGCTTATAAACAATTCGACACTGGGAAACGCAGCCGCCGCCTCAACAGCAGGCTTGGAGGATTTATTGATGACCAGTCAAAGCACATCGGAAGTGTGAATGGGCATAGCGCGATGCTCAGTGTCATGCCGTTGGAGAATAACACCTTACACCAAACGCCCAAGTCACATTGTAGTGATGTGGCAGCGCCCGTTACGTCTTCAGATATGGGGTACTCGCCACGGCGAACTTCGAAAACCTTGACCGCCTTGGGCGCGAAAAGCCGAGAGGTCCTTGATAAGTCTTTTATCGACACCGAACTCTTAAGACGCCAAGAAGAGATCGCGTATGAAAGCTTCATCAAGGGTGACTTTTCCGAGGCTGAGCAGTGTCTGCACCAGGCCCTCCAAAGCTCACATGGTGACCCTTGTGAACACGAGGACCTCTCGAAACTCAAACTCCAGTGGGCTCTTTACTGCTGTCTGCTAGGGGAATGGGACAGAGCGGCGACAATAGTGTCGGAGCTGTCGAATTCGGAATTTACGCCCCTCACTTCAATCTATGACCTTCGGCAAGCAATCACAATTGCTCTCTTACAGGAGGGTCGCTTGAAAGACGCCTATAGCACTTGCAAATCTGTTTATGAAGCAAAGAAGAAGCTCCTTAGGCGAGACGACAATGATTACCTGGCATGTTCATCACTGTTGGCAAATATTTGTGAGAAGAGGGGCAATACCACGGACGCACGAAGCTATCGTCAATCGATACCCCAGGAATGGGCCCTCGCCAATTCGAAGGACACCATATCTCCCGTAGGCTACATCCTTGGCCGTCCATTGTTGCTTGAATCGATACTGGGTAGAAAGGTGCGCATTTGTTCCAGCCAGTGGAAAGCTGCTCAGCTCTGCAGCAACAACTCGAAGTCAGCCCAGCCGACCGGATCGTATGGAAATAGTCCACCAGTTACAGCATCAGGTTATCGGCCGACCTTTGTTCCAAGCGATCAGACTGGCGTCCATAGAGCTGAACTGGAACAAGCTCGACGGCGTACAGTTGGTGAGACGGATACAGAAAAGGAGATGATGATACAGAATGCCCAGCCAGACCTGCGTCCGGGGGACAAAAAACAGTCGAAGAGCTTTGGGGTCCCTTCAAAGCCCCCACAGCTGTTTCCTAGTGCACGCTCGGAACCACTGCTGCGACCACCATCGCTGAAAAAGCATACACGGAGGGCTTCTGAAGACTCTCGACGGATGCCACAATCACGACAACTTGATGTTCTCCATGAGTCGGATCGAATCCCTACATGGAGGCCAGAGCAAGACGTCGGACACGGCCTATCCTTTTCTGTTGGGAATGCGAGTGAGCTCACCAATTCTCAACGCCAAGATCCATCCCTACGGAGGGTTCGCAAATACAAGACTTTGAGACCGACGAACTATAATACAAGAGACGAAGCGACGAACCAGAACCAGAACCACCCAAGACATGGCGCTGCAAAAAGCCCAGTTCAGCTCGTTCCCAGCGGCTCTCACCCTAACCTTCTGTCCATGGATCCACGGCGGATGCTCCAAGTTCAGCAGCCTCAGGGAAGGCTCCCTGTGATAAGGGGTCGGCCAAACGAGCAGATAAAGAACCAAGCGGGCTATGCTAGAAGATCGGTCGAAAACGATACCTTGCCCCCAGCGGTTGGTCCCCCGGTGGTTGAGGCGCCCCTGAGCACGCGATATCCCGCCCTCAAGGTGACTGCACCCAACATGGGGCTTTCATCATTGGATCTGTCTCGGGTACCAAGCCCTGCACTTTCCTTTCAGATCCGGAAAGTTCCCTCATCTGTTGATATGTCAAGCCTGAATAGGCCGAAGTTCATATGGAAAGTTCGGCAAAACATCAGCAACCTGGAGAAATCGATCAGGCCGTTTGGAGAGTCCAGTCCAGGCGGACTTCCTGCTCGGTCCAAAAACAACATTCATCCACATGCTCGTTATTTTGCGGTTTCGATCAAATATGGGGAGTCGGATTCAATTGCCATGAATACAGGCCGGGAAAGTGTGGTTATTTGTGAGGTACCGGTATGTACGCCTTCAATCCGAATGCGCGGAAACAGGACTGATTAGGGTTATCCAGACAGAGATCAACCAGCCACCTCATACGGCAGCAAAGGCAGCGATGATTGGCATGAAGAAGGGAATTCGAAGAGGTCTCTTTTTCGCTTTGAGAGAATCCCCTTTGATTGGCATCTCCGGCTATTTCTCTTCCATCCGCAACCAGTCCCCTCTAACGGATATTTCTGACTATACGGTCGACCGTTCAGGTCCTCGAAACTGGAGAAACACAGCAAAAATTGACCCTAGAACAGACGAGTATCGTGTTTCTTACAATCCAGAAGTCCTTAGCTCTGGATTTGTGTTTGACATGTCTTGGATTGAGCAAGAGATCGCCCAGCTGGCGGACCCAGGACAAGCGACTCATGAACATGGTCAAATCGCCACCAAAGAACTGGAAAACATCGTCTGTTCACTCCCCGACTTCCTAATTCGTACAGCATGGAGATTTTGGGCGAACCTGCTGGTGGAGAGCAAGCTCATGCAGCACGCCAAGGTCATTCCACACTCAGTGGCCGTGGTGCAGTATTACCTACACTGCGGCGCCCTGAAGCTTGAGGCGGGGACACAGCCCCCAAGCGCAACTGTTGTTGTACTGAACTGTAGAGAGATGTTGGTGGATTGCGTTCCCTATCTCTTGAAGGGCCGGCCGACCACGTATAGCCACATCGACGTTTGCTCTTGCAAGACTTCGTACATGGCTGAGATGGCAGGGTACGCCTCTAAACATCTCTTTTCCCCTGCTCTGTCCTCTCAGAAATGAGTATAGTTTACCGTTGACATTAAACTGACCAACGCTTACAGATTCAAACATGCTCAGGCCGAATTCGTCAAGTTGGCAGCACATAAGCTCACAGACTTCAACCAGAAGCTTCGCTCCAAGCTTAAATCTACCGAGATTGAAAAGGCTCTTAAGATCCTTTCGGAGTACTTTAACCGGGTAATACTGCCAGGGTTTGGGAACAGTGGAAAATCATGGGAGATTCCCTTTGACCTTCCTGGGAGGACAAGGGGGGTTTCATCGAGGCTCACGTTTACCGATGCCGAGGTGCTGAGTTGCCTCAACCCAAGTGTGAGCATGGTACGGAAAATGCTTGAACAGACCGTGGTTTTAGTTCAACCACCGTACGAGGTTACGGTAAGCTCTTGAACTTTCATTTCCTGGGCCCAACTGTGCCTAACTGAGCAATACAGCATGTCCTCCTTGCAGGTCCTTACTCTGCTTCCAAACACTTGGTCAAAGAGCTCACGGCGTGTCTCAAATCGGTGCAGAGAAGGCCAGCGAAGTTGCTTAATCACGCGGACGCAAGCGATATTTGCGTCCTTGGAACGTTGACTCACGCAATTAGCTGCTGATGAGGGATGGATGGCTCAAGCACTAATTGAGGTGGACGATAGACAGGAGGGGATATTGGCATACAAAAAATGGGAAAATTGGTTTGAGAACGACATAAAGAGACGAATACTAGATGGACATGAAGAAGAAAGTACGTATCAAGGAACCCATGGCTACCTAACGATCCATACAAGAAAGAGATGCTCTTCAGCGTCTGATGTTGCCGTATCTTACGTTGGGTTCCACCGTAACTGTGAGCCCGGATGGGAATAACCAGGAGCCGAGCCCCTCCACTGGACATGGGTCCCAACGGCACCGACGTAAACTGATCGGGCGCTAGCGCGGGGAGCTGGTCTCTGTAAAGGTACCTGACGTACAGCGGCCAACAACCACGTTGCGCTTCAACAGGAAGGGATACATTACGTCCATTACATACAGGCAACCGTTTCTTTACATCTTCCTTTGGTGATTTAGTCACAACAGCTCCGAGCCTTTACTGAATAGTTCCTGGCATGAACTTTCTCAAGTCTGCGGTGGCTTCGGCCATTGCCCAGGGACCTCCCTTTCCGTACACGTTTGGCGACAAGGTCGATATCGACGAGTCGATATGGACTCTGTACAACGGCACCAAGCGTGTAAGTCTTGTAGCCCTCGACTTTAGTTGCCGGTTTGCTAATTGTATCTCTGCAGGAGGACGGGTCAAACTGTAGCATCTTCTCTTTCGACATCACCAACAACCGATCCCGACTTCCCCTAGCCAAGAACGCCCTCAAGAAGCTTCGAACCCTGCGACACCCTGGAGTTATCAAAGTGCTGGATGCCGTCGAGGTATACACGGGATGGATATACGAATGCGCTGAGCATGTTGCGCTGACGGTGCCTTCTAGACCGAGACGTACATCTACATTGCGACCGAGCGAGTGGTGCCCTTGCGATGGCATGTGAAAAGAAAGAGCTTGAGCCCGGAGACGATAAAATGGGGACTTCACAGCATTACGGTGCGCTTCTCGGTCAATATCAGCATATTCGGAGGCTAACTGTGCTGCAGCGCACTGTCAAGTTCATCAACGAAGACGCCTCCTCTATTCACGGTAGCCTCAAGGTCGGATCGGTCTATACTTCGGAAAGCGGCGAGTGGAAGTTGGGTGGCTTCGATGTTTTGAGCAGCGTCAAGGATGACGAATCTATCATATACGTAAGGATCTTGCGTCTTGCGACGAGGTTCGAAGCTGACGAGTCCAACAGACATACGGTAGTGTGGTACCGGACTCTGGACGATATGCGCCCCCCGAACTTGCCAGGGGCGGCTGGGACGTCATCAAGAAGAACCCTCACACAGCAGTGGATTCATTCAATCTCGGCACATTGATCTTTGAGGTCTTCAATGGCGACTACAACGGTGCCGACCAAGCCGGCCAGACCAAGGGCATCCCTCCGTCACTTCACTCTAGCTATAAGCGCCTCTGCAACGCAAACCCCAAGGCCCGAATCACCGTAGGAGCCTTTCTCGACCAGGGAAACAGAACAGGGTCTTTCTTTGATAGCTCCCTCATCAAGCTGACGGATGGCATTGACAACCTCGACATCAAGACCCCTGACGAGCGGGAAGAGTTCTTGGCGTAAGTCACGGAAACCATGATCTACTGAAATTTACTAACATTTTGCGCAGTGGACTGGACGAACTGAGTGATGATTTCCCTGAAGAGTTCTTCAAGCTCAAGGTGATGCCCGAGCTCATGAAGTCGGCCGAGTTTGGCGGAGGTGGCCAGAGAGCAGTCTCTGTGGTCTTGAAGATTGCAGCCAAGCTTTCCAAGGAGGACTTTGACACCAAGATTACGCCTTTCATCATTCGTCTCTTTGGAAACCCCGATCGAGCCATCAGAGTCTGTCTTCTGGATAACCTTCCCTTGATGATTGATCATCTATCGCAGAAGGTTGTCAACGACAAGATCTTCCCACAACTGGTATGGTAACCCCCTTTCGCATCGACGGATTTGGCTGACATCTCCAAGATTACTGGCTTCACTGATGTGACACCTGTTGTGCGAGAGCAGACGCTCAAGTCCGTACTCGTCATCATCACCAAGCTCTCTGACCGCACCATCAATGGCGATTTGCTCAAGCAACTCGCGAGAACAGCAAACGACGAGCAACCAGGAATCCGAACGAATACGACCATCTGCTTGGGTAAGATTGCCAAGCATCTCGGAACCTCATCGCGGTCAAAGGTTCTCATTGCTGCCTTCACAAGATCACTCAGAGATCCCTTTGTCCATGCCAGAAATGCCGCTCTGATGGCTTTGGGGGCTACGTCTGAGTACTTTACCGAGGAAGACAGCGCGTGCAGGATTCTTCCTGTCGTGTCCCCTCTATTGATAGACAAGGAGAAGATTGTCCGTGATGCGGCGGTTCGCACTATGGACGTCTATGTCCAGAAGATCAAGAAGGCGGTGGTCTCTATGCCCGAAAGCGTTCTCCCTCCTCCACAGGCCGCCGATGCTTCAGCACCTCGCATGAGTACACCCCAACCTCACGAAAACGCCGCAGGAGGCTGGGCAGGATGGGCTATCTCATCGTTTACCAACAAAATCTCTGCTGCGGCAGGAGAAATTCACGCGGAATCCGACTCGAGAGCAGCTTCTCCTAGGCCATCGCCCTCACCTGGACCCGAATCCAAGAAACCGGCCACCACAACAGCGTCGACGTTGCATCGTCAAGCTGTCAAGTCACCCCCGGCGACCCTGTCACGAAACTCGTCTGCCACAGCCAGTGTAGTGGCCGACTCGTTCCTCCATGCTGATGAGGGCGATGATGGCGGTGACTCCTGGGGCGACATGAATGACGACTTTGACAGCTTCGACACATCGGCTGAGCAGTCATCAAAGAAGACAGCGACGGCAACAGCATCCGCTGCCCCCTTTGACGATGGCGAACCTGACTTTGCAGGATGGCTGGCCGCTCAATCCAACAAGAAGGCTGGCCATCACAAGCCCCTCCCTAAGGGCCTATCCAAGACCACGACGGCCAAGAAGCCTCTAGCCAAGCCAGCCGCAAAGCCACTCGGAGCAAAGAAGATTGACATGAAGCCGAAAGCGACAGATGATGATGACGGCTGGGGCGACGGCTGGTAAAGGACTTGAAAGAACTGGAGAATCGATTAATGCGTAGATTGCCAGCCTTGACCATATTGTTATTCATCTTTGGCGCTGGAGGAAAACTCAGGATACCATCCCAAGGTTTTGCATTGGCATGTTGATAGAGGGGAACTTTATATAATCAGTATTGAATGCACATATAATGAATGAATTGGGAAAATTTGAGCACAAAATCAGGCCTTTTCCTTATAGCTACCGATTTGTAACTGACATGGACGTTTAGAGTGTCGTTTGTGGTGGCTACCTAGTGTTGTCCCGCTCACCGAAGCCTCACCTCGGTGAGTACATTACCCCGCTAGTCCCAATCCACTCCTCACCTTGATTTTTTCTTCAACCACCCAAAAAACAACCACCAAAACCATCCTCAATCTCTCCCACCCTCACCACCACCAACCAACCAAGTTTTCCGAAATGGCCCAAGGCACAATCAAGAAGCTCGGCCGGGCAACACCGGCCAAGGTGACACACTCGAAGCGCCAGGCGTCCAAGGTGGCCAAGCCGAAAAAGACAAAGGCCAGCGTCGACAAGACGCACAAGAAGTTTACGAGCGGCATGACGGCGCGCACCGAGGCGCTCCTCGGGGAGAGGGCTGGGCATCTGGAGCTCATCGGGCAGGGGAAGAAGAAGAAGGGGGATAAGAAGACGACGCAGAAGGGAGGGTCCAAGAAGTTTGGTTAGATTTTGGGGAACGACTTTGCTTTTCGAATATCGACGGTTTTAATTTTATGCGACAATCTTGGGGAGGAATACTCTCTCGACCGATACCCCTTTAATACGCACCACCGGAATACACAGCGACTCGTCATATACTACTTCAGCCTACAATCCTCAGCAATTCTCAATATCAAACTCCTTGCCCTCGGCCACATGCATCAGGATAGAAGTCACCACCTTGAAATCCCTCTCAACATCCACCATCCAATTCGACACGGCCACTCTGACCGCCTTCTCGCCCCTCCAGCTCGTCCCGCTCACGTACATCTGCCTCGTCCCGTTGATCTTCTCGACCAGCTCGCTGTTGAGCTTTGGATCCTTGGCGCGGAACAGCACGATCATGAATACCTCGTCCAGACCGGCCCCGTCATCTGGTAGCAGCTCGTAATGCTCCGAGTCCCGAAGGAAGGCGGCAATTCGACGGGAGAGGGCCACCATGTTGGCTAGGAGACTCGCCATGCCGGGACGGCCCTCGCTGAGGAGGACGGCATACGCAGGGAGCGCGCGGAAGCGGCGCGAGTTCTCGAGGCCGATGTTTAGCGGAGACGGGATGGTCGACTGTCCTCCAGAGGAGAGGTATGCGGCGTTGGGGTTTGTAAAGACGGACTGGAGGATGTCCGGTGTTCGAGTGAGGAACATGCCGCAGTCATAAGGCTGTCAATAGGTCGAGTCAGAAACGAGCACTAGGTTCTGGGATTTGAATACATGAGAGACACTCACAACATTGAGGAGCTTGTGTCCATCGACTGTAATGCTGTCTGCCAGTTCGAGACCCTCAACACGCTTGTGAAGAGTCTTGTAATCGTCCTCGTTGGGGAGTGCTCGAGCAAAGATGCCAAATGCTGTCAACGTCAGAACAAGGCCGTCTACTCGCAAACTCATACTTACCGCCGTCAACATGAATCCAAGCCCCATACTTATCAGCCAGCTCCCTGACCTTCTTCATCTCTTCAACACCCGTCAACGCAAAACGACCCGTGTTGACCTCTCCCGCACTCAAGGCAATGACGCTTGCCACGCCCTCCCTCTGAAGCTCCCTCTCCAAAGCGTCAATATCGAGTCTCCACGGCTCATCTCCGCTCAGCCTGAGCTCCTTGACCGATGCCCTCCCAAAGCCAACAACGCTGGCAGCCTTGGACAGGGAACTATGGCCCGCGCTCGTGAGGATCTGCAGTTCCTTTATACCAGCCGCCATACACGCAGCGAGCAGTCCCAGCTCTCCCACGGTCTCCCCTTCACCAAGCTTCTTCCCAACAACAGCCTCTCTACCGCAGGCAAGTCCCAGTACGTTGCTTGCTGTAGCACCAGTAGTAAAAGTCCGTCCGCGGAACCCAGCCAACCCCAGGAGGGCAGCCAGCATCTCAAGCGCCGCATCCTCAACAGTCGTAGCCACTGTCTGCGTAGGTAGATGCACCTGGACATTTTGATCCACGCGGGAGACGACATTGTCAGCCCACTCAGCAATGGGAAGCGTCCCGCCCGTGACGAAGCCATAGTACCGAGACGAGCTTGCCGGGCCGTTGCAAGCCGGGACAATGTCCTCTGTGATGTGCCGGAGCACCTGCTCCTGCGGCACTCCCTGGAGGTACGTCTCCGAGTCCGGCCGGGGGAGCGAGGCCTCGGCTGCCTTGATGGCCGAAAGGGGCGGCAGCGTCGGCGTCGGACCGGGCCCGGACTCGGAGGCGTGCCGGCGGGACAGACGGGCCCGCTGGGCGTCGAGGTTGAACAGATCGCTCATTGTGACGATGAATATCAAGATGATGTGCTTTTTTTCTTCTTCAAGAGATCGGAGGTTGAAGGAGTGAAATAACTCAAAAGACCGGTGAGTCAGCTCTAGTTAGAATTCTTGTAAGTCTTTATAACTCGGGCTTGGCCCCACTCAGTATACCGCTCGAGGCCGCAATCTGCGGCATCTTTGCCGTGATAATGAGTTGGTGGTTTGAAGCATTTCTCGAAATAGTTACGCAACCGTATGACATCTCGTCAAGTCATAGCGGAAGCGCCCATATCTCAAACAACCGCGGAGTGAATGAGCTTATGGCATGTGTCCTGTAACAGACGTTTCTGGTCAACAAATTTATTGTAAAAAATGCGCTCCAGCTCATGCCGCTTCAGCCGTGACTCGCGCAATGTGAAGGAGAAAGATACCGCCATGTCTTCCAACAACCTCTAGACAAACCCGATCGATTCAAGAATCCGCCCATATATGCGTGCCTAATCCAACATATAATATGCGCCATGCCAGAAAAATAACAAACCAAAAAAAGGATCACAACTCGTACAGTCAAAAAAAGCCTCTGTCCCGTCGAGTCCCCCTATCGTTGCTGGTTCCTTTACAACTTGGCGCTCTCTCCGACGGCACCAATCTTGAGGTCCTTGCCGTACTTCTTCAAGACGCCCTCGTTATGATACTTCCAGAAGGCCTTGGTGGCGTTCTTGCCGGACCAGCGCTTGAGGATCTTTGCGCCGCCAGGGTGCTCCTCCAGGAACTCTACGCGCGTGTTAGCATGTACTTCACGGGAGGGATGAGTTCGACGCTGATGATCAGGGGCAGCGCTCAGATGGTAGACATACTTGTCACGTCGTAAACGTCATTCTCGACAATGAGCCAGAAGCCGTTGGCCTCATCCTTGTGCTTGCCCACCTCGGCGGTAGTATAAGTCTCGGCCATTGCGTTCAAGGGTAAAAAAGATGGCAAGTTTCAAATTGCTATCACGCGACTGCAAGGCTGAAGTTACAAGTGTTGTTGTTTCGAGTGATGAAATCGGAAAAGTTGAAGAAGGGGAAGAAGGAAGGAGTTCTCTCCGAAACCTGCGTCGCCCTGCCTTTTTAGTTAGTCTGGCCTGGACTGAGGAAAGCAAGTTGGCTCGGCAGGTGGGGAGGCACTTGCCTCGGTACGCGGTCACGGGCGGTCCTTCCCCCCCAAAGAAGTGGGCACATCGCACCTGGGGAAGGCGGGTTGCTCGCGCCTGCTCGCGCTAAAAGGCCCCGACGTCATTTCTGGCGGGGGAGAGCTCACCTATCACAGCGAGGTGATTGCCAAACTTTCAGGCACCTCGGTCCGGGGGATCAACAAGACCTGAAAAAAGACTGGGAGCTGTCTTGTAACTCTAGTGGTTCTACGTCTACAAGGTAGAAGCCACATCTTGTATACATAATATACACCCGAGAAGCTGCTCCTCTAGGGGCATAATGACGCCCTTCCCAAGCAAAACTCCATCTTCTGTCCTTAATCCAATGATAATTGCCTTTCCTGTACTCTTCAGCCTTATCCAAATCATATAATAATCGTCGTGACGCCTCGTCGCATCGCCTGTCGAAACCGGTCCGCAAACGCCGCCGTCCCTCGGCAATCACTCTCCTCTCGCTTCTCCATGGCCTTGGGCATCCACTCGCTAATCTTGGCGATCCGGTTCTCGTTCTGTCGCACAGAAACAAACCACGTCAGCTTCTGTCTGGTGAAAAGGATCAAAGATAAACTTACCGAAGGATGCGTGCTAAGCATCTCTGGCACTTCCTGTCCGGGTTGGCCACCCATTCGCGATAGCGAATCCATCCTCTGCCAGAAACCCACTGCCTCTCTGGGGTCGTAGCACGCCTCAGCCATCATCATGAGGCCAATGTAGTCAGCCTCACTCTCCTGTCTCCGACCCATTGGAAGGTAGAAGAGCAGGTCTTGCAAATAGTAACCACCGACTACGTTCCAGAGGCCAAACAGCGCCAGCCCAGGGAGCGCTCCCGCAAGGAAGAACAAACTCCCCGCTGTCAGATTTCCTACCCACGCCGCCGACAGTCTCTCCGCAGCATGCGATGCCGTGTTATGTGCGATCTCGTGCCCGAGGACTGCGGCGACGGCGTCCTCGTTGCGGCAGACGTTGAGGATTCCGCTGTGCACAAACACCTTGCCTCCAGGTAGGACAAAGGCATTGGCCGTTCCTATCGTCATAAACCATGTCAGCCGGATCATCTTGACAACCACTAAGCCTCACACCACGTACTGCTGTCAGCAATGACAAAAATCTCCCAGTTCAGGTCCGCCATTCCGCTCACGGGGATCAAGCGGCTCATGACCCTCTTGACCAGCCTCGTCCGCGGGTCCCAGTCGGACAGAAAGTGACCTCCCTGTGCCCTGACCTGCTCAATCGTCTCCTTGACGGCCTTAGAGTACACGCGTGCCACCACCGTGTCGGACAGAAAGTTGAACCGCCGTCGCCCGGTGATGGGCACCGTCTGCGAGTTGAAGAGGTAGAACCCCACGGCGGCCAGGACCGTGGCTACCACCATCAACCGCGAGTTGCGGCTGCTGCCCGCCTGGGTGAACTTGCGGGCCATTGGGTCCGGCACCAGTGGCCGCGCCTCTCGCAGGCGATCGTAGGGGTCCTTGTCATGTCGCTGCTGCAAGAGTCGAGGAGGGCATTTCGAGAACAGACGGTGTCGCAAGAGGCAGGGCGCAGCGGTTCGTGGGACGAGGACGGCGGAGCGACGGCTGAGCAGCAGTATCGGCGTCGACCGCGCGAGCAGACGATGAGGACAGGCGGCAGACATGGCCGAGCCACCACCAGCCTCGGGCGGTTCGGTTCGGCAAGAGGATGGTATCTACGCAGAGAATGAGGCTCGAGTATCCCCCCTAGAATACAGCCAAAGGTCAATGATCGAGCCAAAGGGTTGGCGACAAAGACGAGGTGCTTGTCTGTCGTGTCTGGTGGTGCAGGCAGCTTTTCAGCCGAGAGCAGATTCGAGCTGGTTGCGTCATGGATCCAACCCCCACCGACGGTTTCGGCGACTGCGGGGCTACCTAGGTTCGCTGAGAGTTAGCGAGGGGGCCCCTGAAACTCGAGTAAGGCTGCGCTGTAGAACAGGTACATGGCAGACCGTTTCAGGGGCTTGGCTGGAGTGGCACATGGCGCCTCAAATCCCCTATTCTCCGACAGCCGTTTATCAGGGCCACGACTAACACCACCTCAAGCTACAGTGAAAGCATATACACAACATACAGTCAACATATATCTCGCAGAATCTCAGCTATCAATACACAGATCCAACAATGAATGCATCGTACCCCTAATATTTATGCTTAGTGCTATCCTGGTCTCCACCATGACAATGAATGTCTCCTTATCACTGCTGACCAGTGCCAAGGCCCGACTAGCAATCAGATATCAAATGGCTTCAACTCCGACTTCAAAACAAATCCGTTCCGTTTTCTTCCCGAGGCGTTCTTGTGAAAGTTTGTCCTTGTGGATTTTGCTCGGTGACTCTGACTTCATGTCAGACCTGTGAAACAACACCATCCTCACTCATCACCTGCATCACGGTCTACTTTCGGCCTTTCACCTTTACTCAGCGACTTACAAAGACGTTACGTCTCCCGTCAGCTCAGTTCACGGTCTAAAGATAACCATTCAAGGCGCAGCTGTGCCACTTTCTTGCAGCCGTTGCTTACCATCTCGCACAAGTACAAAAAAGTCACGGACTCGCTTTCCCCCAGGTGATGAGAGGAGATCACTATCTTCCGCCTCAACAGTTTCTACTTCTTCAAAATCACAGCACAGACAAGATGGGAGAGTACATCCCTGAAGAGCCCGATTTGGGCGCTCTCAAGCCCTCCTTCACCGGCTCTCCTGAGCCCGAGAGTCCCGGGACCAACGCCCTCATTCGCACCCTCTCCTTGATTCCTCACATGGAGGGTGGATATTTCCAGCAAACGGACGAAGATCCCACCACTATTCCCTCGCCGTATCCGTCCGAAGCCCTCTCTGCTCAGACAACAGCCCTTGCTGGTCCTCCTCGTGAAGGCTTCGACATCAACACCCGTCGTCTCTCCACCACGATCTTCTACCTCCTCACCCCCTGTCGTCCTCAGGGGAACTTCCACCGAAACCGCAGCCGTGTCATCCACACACTTCACCGTGGCCGTGGTCGCTATGTCCTTATTCACCCCGATGGTCGTGTCGAGACCTTTGTCGTCGGCCATGCCGTCGAGCAAGGGGAGCGCATCCAGTGGGTTGTCGAGGGCAACGTCTGGAAGGCAAGCTATCTACTGCCCAGCAAGGCGACCGCTGGTGAAACGCAGCATGGAGAAGGCCTTCTCATTTCAGAGACTGTTGTCCCGGGTTTTGAGTACTGCGACCATGAGTTCCTTTCCAAACAGGCCATGAAGAGGCTGCTGCCAGAAGATCAAGCTCGAGAGCTAGATTGGCTTGTCAGAGAGTCTGATGACAAACCTCAGAACTCGACTGACCCCGAGTTGCCTGTCGGTTCAGATGAGGGTACCAGGATAGCCGAATCCATCCCCGAGATCAAGACCATGGCTCCTGATGGGCATGGTGTCGAGCCCCTTTCAGTCGGAAGTGCGTGAAACAACCTGGTCGGAGCAAGAAGAGGCTGGTTCTGAGGCTGTCCATCCACAAATTTGTACCAATAATTAATTTCAATGCTATCTTCTAGTCATGCAGGTCATGTCGACGTTATGGTGTACTTGGTTGTCGCTCAGGGGGTATCATGGACACGAATCTCCAAAATCAACCATCGGTGGCTTGCTGAGCGCCATATGCATCCTGTGTTTCTGCCTCGGGAGGCATGCCGGCCCCATTTCGTAATGGCCATATCTCCTTTCCTTCCCATTTCATCAATCGATGCATGCATTACGTTCGCTGCGATGGGCGAGTAAGTTCCATCCAAATCCAACCGTTTCCTGTCTCATGAGAATGACATCTGCGGTATCGGTCCCTCGCCGGGGAATGGCTTCCGGCCGATGACGACGTGAATCGGTATCCAGGCGTGTATTCGTGTGTCGATGAGTTCTCTGCGTACGTCCACAAGCGACACCTGCATCGGCTCGGTTAGTTGACTCCGATGAAGGTCGGCGCATTTGAGCCAAGCTCACCTCGATCTGCGCAGGAGTTCTGTGATAGACGCGGTTGAAAAGCGTGAACGAGAACCCGCTAAGACCCATCAAGAAGTTCCTCTCCCACATGCGTCCTATCTCTTTGAGGCGCTCGTCCTTGGGCCAGCCATTCATGGGCATCTTGAAGACACGCTCCTGCACATCAACAAACCCCGCCCGCTCGTACGCTTCCCGAACATGTTCAGCAACGTCAGCAGGCCGGCCCATTATAGCCGAGGCTTCTTTGATTTCCCGGAACCATGTGGCAAGGTGGCCATTCGCATCGAGGGTGTTGTCGTCGCAGTTGACCACGGCATCATACTCCTGGGACTCGAACCAGCTGCCAGGGGTTAATGATTGGAAGGCTTGGTCAGCTATCTGTTCCTTGAAGTTGGACCAGCAACCAGAAGTGACTCGGGTATGGATGTAATCGAAGGGCTGAGAGTAATCCCAGGGCTCAGAACTGGAAATCCGGTGTAAGCATTAGGAAAGGGCCGTCGTAAAGGAGACATACGAGTCTTCAACGTAAAAGCTCACGTTTGGCGGTACGTTTCGAGGTTGAATAGGCGAGAGATCGGTAGCAACTACCTCAGTTTGTGGAAACAAATCCCCCATCTTGATAGCCCAGTCACCAGTACCCGTAGCGATATCCAGGATGCTTCTAGGCGGAGTCGTCCTTGATAGGGGAGCAAAGAACAGCCGCCCGCCAAAGAGCTTCACCAAGGCTTCATTTTGTAGGTCTAGGCGCTCTCGCTCTAGCTGATCGTTGGGGAATGCGTAAGCTAGCGTAGGATGGTGAGCGAGTGAACCGGTCAGGACAGAAACAAGAACTCACAACCAGCGCGGTAGGCATGGTATGTGCGACCGAATTCTTCTGGGAAGTTTTGTACACTGTCGGTCAGGGATTCAGAGTCTCTGAGGATGCTGATCAGCCTGGTTAGACAATGAAGCCAGGTTGGTGTCCGAGACTTACATATCCTGTGCGTCGGGCTACACGAACAAATGTCAGCACATCCACAACGACGAGTTCAGGCAATTCAAGGGCAAGGATAAAAACCCCCAAGGGCCATGGTGATGAAAAAGCAATTACACACATCAGGCTCGATAAAGCTATTTTTGCCCGAGTTTGAGGCTGAGCAGTTGAAAGTGAATTGAAAATGGTTGAAGCTGGAGGGAGATGAGGCAGGCATATTCTCGCGGTTGGATGATTGAGCTGGTCGTCTAGGCATCACCGCGACTGTAATGGAATAGACGCAATTACACCAGCAAAAGAGATGGCAGCAACAAGGCCAGCAGTGCCATCCAACGGTAGCACAGGGGAGCTCAAAACGGATGTGGTGGGTACAAGTAGCTCAGACCAACGGTTTTCGTGAGTGAGTGAGAAGCCGGTAAAACTGTCCAAGGGAGAACGTTGGGGGCTGCCGGTGGCGATCAACACTCAGGACCCGGCGCGGAAAAGGAGTGCCTTAGTTGAAAAGGGTCAGAGGATCCAACGATCTACAAGCAGCGAGATCAGAAATGTTGGTAAGTGTCAAATGCCAGGCGCAGTGAGCGGGGCTAGAGACATATGCCGAAGGTGGTGGCGAGGACGAGGCCAGAAAGGCCAGAGATGTGCATCCAGCTATGGGGGTATTCGTGGTGATGGTGTTGCGGAGCGAGCCTGGTCTGGGCTGGGCGATGGGGGGAATGGGGGTCAGAACAAGAGACAAGAAGAGGTGGTTTGAAGTACGGCAAAAGGGTTTAGTCGCTTTGGGACAACTTGGCTAATAAACCAGTCAGGAGCCAAAATGCCGGCGAGGTCCAGGAGTCAAAGACAAGGGGACAGGACCAGACCGAGGTGCGAGAAATTAATTTGGGAATAGAAGCTGGAGGTGGAAATGGAGAAAGACAAGAAGCTTGGATGGAATCCCCGCTCTCTGGGGCACCAGCTAAGGTAGGTAAGGCAAGGCAAGACAAGGTAAAGAGAGATGGAGGCACCAGAAGAAGGGAACCAAGAACCAGACCAGAATGACCCAAAGACCTGGTGCGACCAGACTCGTCGAGTGGATGCGGGCTAGGATGAGACCCAAAGGGAGCCAAGGACCCAGCAGCTTGGGACGGGTATCTGGCTCTCGGCTCTCCAGCCAAAAGCCACGAGCCCTACCAAACTGACGCGGATGCTGGCGTTGGTGTGGTGGGCGTTTCTAGGGTCGCCCGTATCTCCAGTCTTTTGGCGTCGACCGCCCCTGGTCTTGAGCACCGGAACAAGAGGCGACCCAGTCAGTCGGGTTGTGATTGTGATATCGGGACCCCCTCAAGCAGCAATCCCATGCACACCACCACACCCAAAGGCAAAGCTCGGGACGGTCTGAGCACCAATCTCGGCCAAGCAAACGTGCAGAATGAGCTGCGAGGAGGCAGAGCCCGAGGCAAGTCAGTCAGGGCAAGGGATGCAATCCTCCCTCTCTCTGTGGCTCTCCACCACACAGACCCTTAGCCCCAGAATCGCGGGCCCAAGCTTGGCAACTCGCGTCAGCAGGGCACCAGTTCACGCACGAGCGAGCGAGCGAAAGAAGGCGTCAACAACACCGTGTGCGCAGGTGCGTAATTTCAAAGCAACAAATTTCCAAAGGAGCAGCGAGTCAAGTCTAGGCGTCGTCGGTGCGGTTTCGTCCGGCGCTCGTCCTGTACCTCTGTAAGAGCGAGTTGTGGATAAATTGAGTGTCTTAGTCTCGGGCCTTATCCGCCGCAGATGCCTGTCCTATCCCAGTCCTCGTCGTGAATAAGGAACCTCTCTCGTCAGGGTTCGCCGTCGCCGTTCGTTTGTCTCCCACAGAGTAAAGTTCAAAGGGGTCCCAACAACCTGGGTAGGCTAACCCAGTGGACTGGGGCCAGGATCCGAGAGCCTGGGTCAGGAAAAGTGACCACGTTCCCGGCGGCTTGGAAATGAACAATGCCCTTTGGGGGGGAAAGGGAAAAAAGAGGCCCGGGGTGTGGGAACGTCGGAGGTGTTAGGCGTGTGCTCCGGGGAAATCTGTGAAAGGGTTCGCGGTGCTCCGGGAGAGCGTTTGTGCGACGGGGGACTGACTGACACGAGATGCTGGTTGCTATCCGATCGTCTGTGTGGCTGGCCGGCGAGTTGACAACTGGCTGGCTAGTTACTATGTCAGTGTGTGTAGGCACTGTAGTGTATCCAGCTCGGCGGCTCAGCTCAGAGAACCCAGCCCCCAAGAGATGGGCTAGCGACGGGGATCGCGGGAGATTACGACGGAGCCTGTAGGGACGGGAGGGAACCGACAGGACGGATCCGGGAGACGTGAGGTGACGTAGCCGGTGTGTTGTTTGTTCTCTTAGGTGTTGGTTCTAACGATGATGATGTCCGGGGAAGAAAAGAAACGGGAGGAGAGAAGAGACAAGAGAAGGAGTGGGATAGAAGCTACCTACCCATGAATGGATGGATGGGTTGGACGGGACAGGAGCCGAGAGCGGGACGGGAATAGAAGTGGAATAGGAATAGCAGGTGCAAGTGGAAGTAGACGTGGATGTGGAAGTGGAAGCATCAAGGAAGGCGCGAGATGAGCCAGCAAACTACCTGCCGAGTATGGCAAGACGTCCAGAAGCAATGACGTGCCTTGGTAGCCGAGCAATTTCAACGTCCAGGGGGGAGAGTGAGTCTTGCACAAACAAAAGAATCACACGGTCATGAGCGGAGATAATATCATCATGGTACGGGATGGTTTTGTAAATTCGCCTCTGCAGAGATGTGCAAAAATATCCGCAGTAATGGGCAGACCACCGTTATTAACCCCCCCCGCGAAATGGAGCAAAAGCTCCCGTGGCCGTTGAAACGCTATAGCGGACGGCAGATTATTGAACCCCGATATACCGAAAGACGATGGCATCACATTCCACGTTTGACGCTTGCGCGATAAGATAGAAACTGGAGTGCACTAACTGCATAGCACCGCGAACCGCCGCCCGAATCGCAACACTAATGTTGCAATGAAAATGCGGTCTAAATGGAACGTGCCATGCTTCTCTTGTGCTCTGATAGCCATGCCGTCTAGCCTAGGGCACGCGCTACTCACCTAGGAAGCCTAGCCTGCCGGCGCGTGGACGGGATGATTGACAAACCCCTCAAAACGATGGGGGGCCTCAAGATGGGGAATGGGAATCGCAGCTCTTGCAACTCTGTATGGGAATCGTCTAGAAAGAGCATCTTGTCTGAAAAAAACGCCTTCGATTAGAGTCTGAGACAACATAAACTCAATCTCTCTCCCGTCGCTCGTCATCACCCAAGGTGGAATCTTGGTCCTGCCCCCCGTTTCCGACTTCTTGGAAACGGAACTGGTTTTGGCTTTGCCGGCCCTCGCACCGTCCCGCGCCTCTACAGTAGCCCGGGCCCAAAAGATGCCCCCGTCTTCTAAACTCGACGTCTGCCCATGCTAGTCTATTCTCTGACTAAAACCTCCGACTCACGATACTCAGCCTGAGGCAGCAGCTATATGGCTCTCTTTCACTCTCGGTATGGGCCAACGCGAAAACTCGATGTTGCGGCAGAATGATGCCTCTACCGGCCTACAGGTTCTCAAGGAGATGGGGCTTGCCGATCACTCGGCGCTCCAGCCTCTATGGGCCAGGGCCAGGGAAGCCCGGAAAGGGAAGAAAGGGAGGGGTCCCTAGCAGAAGAAACCCTGGGCCTCGTTGCTTTTTCCGTCTGTGGCTCTGCTTCTTCCCCCCTCACTTCTAGCAAACCTCACTCCATCTTTTCCCCCTGCTTCAAGGTCCCCCAGGCGGTTATTGTAAATTATCCGCGATGACCTCGGTCATGGGCGTAGCATATTGGCAAGGCTATCATTCGTTCGTGTCATGTTTTCGCTTGCGGACTTTTGACCGCGGCACAGAAAGAAAGGGTCACTCACGGCTGACGGGACGAGCAACCTAGCTTCTCTCAAGGGGTGGAGAGGTTTGTGACCCGCCAGCCTGGGTACTTGACTCGAGCTGTTTGGTCTTGAGTGTAAGGGTTCTTGCTGTTGCTTGTCTCTCTGTGGCTGGGGTGCGAATGAGAGCCTCCTTGCTTGCTGGCTTGCTTGCTTCTCCCCCCATGACGGTGATCCGGTAAAGGTTGTCACTTCCGATGATCTGGGTCTCCCGCCCTCCATCATATCATTTTTCCACACGAGTCGTGACAGCAAGTCTAAACCCTGTAACACGACCCGGGCATGAGTAGGTAAAACGGTGCCTGGGGCTTCTCCCTCTGCTGCTCGGCCACAGATACCGGCCGGACGGCGGGCGAATAGACAGTCTCGGAGCCACGCCGAGGACGTATCATTTTCTTTCCCATGTTCCTCTCGGGTTTCCCATCTCGAGCGAGATCTTCATGCCTCCCTAGCGTCCTTTGTTCGAGTTATGCTTGTGCTGTGCCGCCTTGGTCTCAAAGACACCAAAAGCACGCACGTACGCACATCCCTGAGCTTTTTAACTTCGTCTCATGGAAATGAGCCTCTGGATGGAATATTCCGTTTTGCATGAATTCAAGTCCGTCCGCGCCGCTGGGTCCCTCCACCTCCCTAACCAGAGGCGATGCAACATAAAAAAGCATGCTCCGTTCAGAACCAAGTTGGAAGACTCGACTTAATTAATAATAAACCGTTAGCCGCCTTGACCGACAAATGTTTCTTGTTAGTCCCCTGCCCTTATATCCGACCGAACCAGAGTGCTCTCTGCCTGCTTGGGCATCCCTGGTCGTCGCCCACAGAGCTGCTACAACGTAGTAGCAGTACGTACTATCTTGTCCTCCACTTTCTGTCTCTTGTGCTTCACCCCTTGCACGCGACTCGGCTCGTCAAAAAGCCCGAGGAGCGAAAAGTCGTGATATCTCGGGAAGAGCAGAGCAAGACCCATAACCACTCAGGGGACATTAGAGTGGTCTGATGCTGGGCTGCGCTTCCAGGCCGAGGTAAGTTTGGATTAGCGAGCCCGTACGGATACCACAGTACTCTATCAAGATCCCGAGGTGCTGGTCAAGAGTGTGGCTCCTGGACCTGATTCCTGGGATTATCCCCTACTCCTTTTCCTCCCCAGGGGACGGGATGTTTCTTTTGTCTGCGGCTACCCGTCCCGGGCTGTTGTTGGTCCTCGGTCTGTCCATCTGGATCCTGAGCAACTTCAAAGGAACCCCAAGATAACAACACACACTATTGAGCTTGTTGATGCAGTCTAGTGGAATCAGCGCGGGATTATCTATGTACTGTCCATTATGCATCATGTATCATATGCATCCATCTCGATATATTCTCTCACCGTCCACAACTCCTCGCCGCGTACACAGCCCTGCATCGTCAACCCCTCCCAGCGTGGCTTGCGTATCTCAAACCTCGGCGGCATGCATGTTTCACCCCGTATAGGCAAAGATCCAAGGAAAGGCCCTCTCTTTCTTTTTCTCTTGTTTTTTTCAACCCATCCCTTCCCTTCCCTGGTGCAATGTTGTGCAGCATTGCCACACATAAACCCTAGCCACGGAGCACAAGTTCCTCCATCATCTGCCCAATTAGTACCCTCTAGAAGCCACCAACAGTGCTGCGTGACTATATCCAGCCAGCCACGGTGATAGGCTACGAGACAATCAAGACGTCTTTGTCTCGATTGTTGGTCACCAACAGAGCATTCATTGTCAACATTCTTCCTGCATTATCTGGTCTCCATCCAGCTTGCAATTTCTCCCTACATGTCCCGCCTCTACAAAGCTCTCGGAGCTACAGTATTCGTCTAAGATATATCCAAATTTTCTGGCTGAAAAGTCTACATCATCTGCGTTTCCCTCCTCCTCCTACGGGGGTATAAGTCATCTCATCTAATTCACCGTCAAATAAGTAACAAAGAAAATTATATGCCCAAAGTGAGAACGTTTCACGTCATGATTCCGCCTCAGACTCTCTCAACCCCTCTCCCCCTTTCCATTTCTTCCCCTCCAGCTAGTATTCGCTTCCCGGGTACGGGCTGGCCATCCCGCTTCCTGACAAGCTGTCGTTGCCCGACAAGTATGTCTGGTCGATCCGGAAAATCCAGTCCATCTTGTCCCGTTCGCTCCGGGCTGCAAATAGCCATGTGTTGTCCGTCCCGTATATGGCAAACACCGCCGACTGCATCCGTTCGGGAAGACGTTGTAGGCCGGGGCCCCCGTTTGAGGCTCCCCCGCCCGTTCCCGTCCAGATGGTAGAGATCACACGGCCTGACGAAGTTCGCCGGTGCCCTGGGGTAAAGTCGGATCCACCCGTCTGTCCGCTGTGATCTGATGCATTATCGTAGTCATCGGACCCGTTAAGTAGGGCAAGCACTCCAGGCTGGCTGTCAATGCGAGAGTTACGCAGGCTTACCAGCCCAACCTCGTCACCATCACCAGCCGAATGAAGGTGAAGGTATGGTCGTCGTAGCTCGACAAACCTCTTGACCCAACGTGTCGAGTCGCTGTTGGGGACCAACAGGTATCCACCCTTCAGCACCTTGGGATTCTTGGGAACACGGATGACCGTCGCGACAAGGGTTGGTTGCAACGGCGCATTGGTCATGAGTCCGTCTGTTGGTGGCGCTATGTTTGCTGGGCTGAGGAGATTTGATAAGGGGTCGGGGAATTTCTTCCAGAGCTTCAAGCATTTCTGCAGCAGATCCGTCTGCTCCTCGTCATACTCTGGCTTGGGTTGTGGCTCTTCCACCTTGATCGGCGTATCCTCCTCTGTTGTGGCTTCTGGCGTTGTGTCTTCTGCGTTTTCAGCCTTTTGCTCTTCGGCCTTGGATTCCCCGTCCTTGGGCTCCTCGTCATCGGGGTTTCCATCCTTGGGTTCTCCCTCCTTAGGCTCTCCCTCCTTGAGTTCATCCTCTTCATTGGGCTCTTTAGACTCCTCAGGCTCTCCCTCATCAAGAGCCACCTCTTGCACCTCTTCTTCGTGCAACGAGGGAGCTGGAGAGGTTTCGGGTGTATCATGGAGTAGGTCGTCATCGCTGGGGATGATTGGCTTGAGCTCCGGAGAGGGCGAGGGCGAGGGTTCCTTTTGCTCGGGCTTCGCATTCATTCCATCAAAACCAAGTTTAGCGAGGATAGTCTCAGTGGTAACAATATCCGCGGCGCGCCTCTTCTTTCTGCGAGCTGTGATAAAGTCGCTCACCAGGGACACGCCCCTAGGGGTCCAGCTTGTCAAGTTCTCCTCTCCCTTGACATAGTCGTGCTGGCTGTTCAGCCTCCACAAGTCACCCACCTTCTTGATCGGAGCAGGGCGCATGGTGAGAGTGAAGATACCTGTCGAGGACCGCACAAATCGTATGTTCTGCCACAGGGCCGAGAACATGGAAGTCTGACGCACAAAGGTTCTCGACAGAATTTGCACACAAACCTTTTGCGAGAACTTCATCGGCTCTGCCAGTTTCTCAGAGCTGATCTCCCACGAAATGGTCATCTGCACCCGATACTTGTCCTGAGTCACTCGATCAAGGAGCAATGAGTTGTGCACACTTGAATCCCACTGGGCATAGATGGTGAGGCTTTTGGTGCCGTTGGCATTCTCCCGGAAGATTGGGCTCTGCGACAGCTTCAGAGGGATATCCGGTTCATTGGCGCCCATGTCAGGCGTCTTTCCGGCAGAGTCAACAAGCTGGATCCTTCCAACGCGGACAGAAGTAACGCCACCCCATGGGAGGGCATCGCCAGAGCTGTGGGAAATGTTGATGCCAATCCTTCTTTGCAGACCTTGGTGTAACTGGAAGGTTCCAGTATCCAACTCGTTCGTCTGAGTCACTTCCACCGCGCTGTACTCACCCATCTCGTTGAGCTCCATGATCTGAACCCGGGACAATAGGTCATGCTTCTCCTGGGTGAAGAACTGAGACTCATTGATGCGGGTTGCTTTGGTTATGTCGTCTCTCACAGGCACAGCATCTCTCATGTCATCCCAACTAAGGAGCTTATCCAAGTGCATCGTCGACACCTTGGCAAAAATAGCAACCCTCAAAGTGACATCATGGGATGCGAAGAGAGGAATGCTCATGCTATGGACACTCTCGAAACGGATAGGGCCCTCGTCAAAGTCCTTGATCATCTGGGTTGTGGTGATACCATCTTCCTCGGAGATGCCAGGGATGAAGAGCTGGGCGTGCACCTCAGTGCCTTCTCGCTCCGCGAAGCCGATGAGCTCGTGCATGACAACGTTGAACTTGAGGGTGTTTGTAGGCGCACGCGCATGTGAAGGCTCAAGAGAAAGCTTGATGATGCCAACAACATGAGATGTGTAAGGCGATAGGACATCGAGAACCGAATCCTGGACTCGACACTCAAAGACAGCCTTCAACGGCACATCAACTTCACCCACCAGTGTGTATGATGGCATGCAAGTCTCCACAAACGGATTGTCGAGACTCAGGTGTTGCGCGTATTCGGGCTGGTCTAGATACTGGTGCATCTGTCGCATCTGCCGCACCCTATCATGCAGTTTCTCGAGACTCCATAGGTGGACCACGCTGTTCTTGAAATCGACCACTCGAACGCCAATGCATGGCTTGGGGGCCTGTTCCAGTGCAATGTCGTCACCCTCGCCTGTCAGGCCGTTGAGGACCATATCATAAGATGAGCAGAGGACATGGCCAATGTCGACCACGGCAAACTGAAAAACGACGCTCTCATCGAGTTCGTGACTCATGATCTGGGCTTCTTTGAGAATCGCGGCATTCTGTAGCACCATCTCTGCCATCTTGACAAAGTGCTGGCCTTTCCAGATTTTGACGGAGCGCTTCGCTAGCCCAATTTCCTCTTCAGAGAGTGTCGGGCTCTTCTTTGGCATCTTCAGGGGGTCCATCTTTTCGATCTTCTCCTCAAACTGCTTCCGTTGATGGTTGAGCTGCTTCTGCATGTCCTCCTTCAACTCCTTTAGCGCTGCCTCCATCTTCACCTTCTCTTTCTTGATCTCCTCAATCTCAACGTTCGCCGCTTCTGCATTCTTCAGTTGATCTTGGTATTCCTCCTTTTGCTTCTCCAGTTGATTCTGCAGCTCTTCTCGAACCTCTTTGAGCTTCTCATCTGGCTCGCCTTGTTTCGGTGTTGAGGGCATCGTCAACGCTGTGTCCAGAGATAGGTTGTCCATGGTGCCGTTTGACAAATACTTGTCACGGATAGGATAAGAAGATTCCGAGTCGTCTCCATCATCACGGCCGTTCACTCGCTCTGCCCTCGCCCTCTGCACATCTTCGAACAATGCATTCAGCTCCTCGTCGTTGAGACTGGTAAAGTTTTGATCAGTTCCAAGAATCGCTCCGGCGGCTTCACGTCTGGCGAAGGACCAGTCCGAGTCACGGCCGTTCCGCTGAGATAAAGCTGGTGAGTCCGGACGAGAATCGCCAAATTCAGATACCCTACTAAAAGATCTTTCATGACCAGGACGAGGGCTTGGTGAAGGAGAACTTCGCTCCAGCGCCTGGAGCTGGCTTGCAGTGATAGAATGACGAAGTAAGCTCTGTGGCCTCTCCACTTCAGCTCGTTCTGCTCTCGCTTCCATGGGATGGTTGAATCGGAAGATGTGGAAATCGCCAAAAATGATACGGTATCCAGAGTGAAGTTGTGTAGGCTCCGTGATACGCTTTCCGTTAACCATGACCGAAGCACCTTCGCTCGGAATAACAGTCACAGTTCCATCGGCTGCGTTGTCAAAGGTACAGTGGTCGTGCAGAATTCGGCTTCCGTTGAGTCGGATGTTCGCTTGGTGATCCGCATTGGTGTCGACGTTGCCCACTGTCGTTATTCCGGGCTTGAGATTGTAGACGAGACACTCGGCGAGAAGGGGGTCATCTGACAAGTTGACAAGATGGGGCATCTTCTTGGGAGTGTGCAAGCCCACAAAACCCTTCTCAATGCTAATTCCGAGTTCCTCCAGGGCAGCTTCACGCTCCTTGTGAATCTCCTCCGTTTTGAGAAGTTTCTCCTCCCATGTCTGATTCAGATCCGTGAGGAGCTTCTCACTCTGGCTCAGTTGCTCTGCAATCTCTGCCTTTGAAACGGTCTTCACAACGCCGTCCGCGCCAGTAATGCTGACCATTTGCTTCTCGAGCGGCGTGCCTTCAGCATAGACTTGGTCGGCGGGTCCTGAAGAAGCAGCTCCAGCAGGGGCCGGTCCATGACCAAGTTTGCTTCTCAAAAGCATCAATTCCTCCTTGAGTTCTCGTATCATGCGGGCATTGGCATCTTCGTTGACAACTGCGTGATTCTTGATGCGCTTGGCAGAATCGGCGTAACGCAGTGTACTCAGGGTTTCGTCGTAGTTAATATCGGCAGGACTGATGGCTGCAATCATAGCCGTCATACTGTTTCCACCCAGCGAGTCCTTCAACAACCATGTCAAGACACTGTCTCGGTATGGGACTTGACCACCACCCTTCTTCTTCTTCCCTCCTGTAGACAAATCGGCCAGTGCAGCAATGACACGACCCAGCGTCGATAGCGATCGGTTGATTTCAGCACCTTCCTTCAGTCGAGCACCCGTTGCACCAGTCGACGTAGCTCGTTCGGAACCTGCCAGATCGACCAGACTGATCTTGGCCACTTTTTCCATCTCCATCTTGGTATCCACGTCGAACTTCTTCTGCGTCAACATGAGGGTAAAGACAGCGTGACTTCGACTGGATGTTTCGTTCATGTTGGTCGCGGCGACGGTTCGCGCTTTGTTTCCTTCGTCCATAAGGTGCTCGATTTCCTGGAACCCCTTCACGGCGAGCTTGGCGAGATCTTCGACGTAAGGACCGGTAGAAGGGTGTTCTCGAACCTTGAGGTTGCCCTTGGTCGATGGGTTGAGCAAATCACGGACTCGCTCGTTGTAAATTTCCAGATATGAGACCTCGACGGTACATTTCGTCGTCCCGTCCGCTTGAATGGACTCTATTCTCTTAAACATGTCCTGACAAATCATGGGAATGATACCGATCTCCTTGCCGTATCCCATCATCGAGTACGACTTTCCGGAACCGGTCTGACCGTAGGCAAAGATACAGTTGTTGTAGCCTTGGAAGGCATTGTCAAGCAGGGGCTGTCCCAGATCCTCGAAAAGATTAGACTGGCCGGCGTAATTGGGGTCGTTCTTGTTAAAGGACCAGTATGATCGATCGAATGCGAAGGCCTTGGGCGCCGTATCTTTGACGCCCTTACCTTGATGTCCATCGGGGGCGGATAGAACCGTCTGGTTCCCTTTCATTTCGATGACACATTTTGAACCTCGATCGATTTCTGCATCCCGTTTCAGCACCGCCCTTTCAGCGTCCAAGCCCATCCAAAAGACTTACCTCTACCGTTGAAAGGTCGACACCTCACCACCACCTTGATGTTTCCTCCTCCGGCGGGCGCCATGGCTGCGGGATTGTCCAGGGGACCCAAGGCGGTCCCCCTCTAGACAAGGACTTGGTGGTTGAGGAATGCGCGGGGCTTGGTCGAAATCAAGCTGCGCCGGTGCGAGTGCACAAGATAAATATGTATCGTCTCTATAAGAAAAGCGGCATGCGACGTGTGGGCGTGGTATCCATCCAAGGCCGCAGCTCAGCGCATCGTCTCGTCGGTGTCGGTATAATTTCGCAGGTAGGGGATGGCAAATGGCGGGTCGACCGTCTCCTTAGCGAGCTCGGGCTCTCGGGGGGTATCCAGAAATGACGACACTGTGTCGCCCTTTGGCGGCGGCGCACGTTGGGGAAGAGGCTTCGGGCGGATTGCGATCTTTGCCGTCCAGGCAAGAGCTCGCCGTTGATGCAGGTCGCGATGTGCGAGATTGTCGTCGTCAGCCTGGGGAACAAGGCCAACGGGAGTCTGTGGGAGGCCGTTGTCTGGCGCAGGCGGTGGTTGCTTGTCAACAAATTTCGCAGGGAAGGTTCCAGGTTAGTGAGGACGCGGTCGCGCTGCACTACCCTGCACTTGATCCAGGTCCCGTGCTTCTGATTGGGCAGCTGACATGAGATGCTTGAAAGGGGACCTGGGGTGGTACTGGCTTCGGGAGTTCACGTGCAGGAAGCTTGCGTGCGCTGCCGACTCAATCAGCCGGCTATTAGCCGTCAGCCATTGTCGTGATATCCAATGAGTGTCTCGTTGTTTTGGACGTAATTGACATCAAGACAGGTAATGATGGTAAGAGCTGGTCCAACATGGCATTCTTTTAGCCTCTCCAGAATCCTCTTCCATCTTTACACACATGCAATTTGAAACTCTAACACACTAGCTTCAGCTCCCGCTCTGACTTCCGCTCTGGCGCACGGTTGTGGATCACGGGTATGCACTCGCAGGGCAGACAAAGCGAGCTGGGACATGGACCAATGTCTCGAAACCCTCGAGTTTTTGATTTCCGATGATCCCTTGGCTTTGTCCCATGGAGCAGTTGCCCAGTAACAAAGGGAGAATGCACATTGGTTGTCTCTACCACAAGAAACAGGTGCACATCATTCAAGTTGGGGAAGCCGTAACACGGACAAGACATCATTTCGGGGCATTCCGGAGGTACACACGTATGAAAAAGAAGCAACGACAGCGTCTCAGAAGTAAGTCGAAGGGGGGACTCTTCGCAGTGGCGATCGCTTGGTTGGTGGATGGTGACTGAAAACATTGCCACATGGACCAAGATCCCTTCGCCTCACAAAGTAGGACTTTGGAGTAAAAGATATGAGCATTCTAAACCAATGCGAAGGCCAAGGCCAATGTCCACCACTCCAACACGTCAGCTGAGAATTTGCGTTCCTTGCCTCGACGGGCAAGTCCTCTCTTTAAGCGGCGTCTGGAGGATCCCCTCCTGTGCAGTCATTAAGAATCACAGACACCTGCACGTGAAGCCGCCGGGTACTGTCGCGAATCTGGCGACGGCGGCATCAGAGATGTGCGGACTCCGGTGTAGGCGAACTTGCTACTTCACTTGCTCGTACGAAACGGGGCTCACGGGACCCTTTCCGAGCTCAGGGATTCAGTGTCATTCCAGGGCGGCAGGGCTCCATCACCAAATCTCTGTTCTCAACGAGTCGGACCAGTCTGATACAGTCACTCGGTCAGGGCTGTTTCGTAGTCCTATTAGCGTGAGTATTATAGCACCAATGACTACCAGACAAGCCGGTTGCCTCGGGCTCGGGGCAGACTATAACACCACGGCGACAAGGACAAGCTCCTCCCCGCTCCTCTCGAGGTGACACTCACGAACCGCCCTGGAGTTCTCCTTCGGACTCTACGGATATATTCGGTTAGTGTGAGTAAATACGACAGAGTCCCAAAGTTTGACAGGTTCATGAAAAGTAAGGGGATCCTTGGTCGCTTACAGGATCGACATCGCGCGCAGAACATCCAGGAGATGAGGCGATACGTGCCGTGACCCCAGATCGACGGATGCACCTGGCGCTTGTCTAGCCCAATGAGCCTGTGGCAGCGATACTAGCTCAAAGCTTGATCGCGTGCTAAGCGCAGATCCAGGTTCGTTCAAACGAACTCCCGCCTCTGGCATCCGCGTGCTTGTCAGGCGGAGTCTCAACAATCCCGTCCTTGACCCCGGACAGGGCCTTGGCAGACGTCGTCTCCCGTCGCCGTCTGCACTTCAATGCGCCCGTTTCGGCGTCAAGATAGAGAGTCGACGGGCCAAGGCCTGTTCGGTTTCCGTTCAACGGGTATTATTGGCACCAAATGCACCTCATTTGGCATTTGCCACGCTGGCAGGGCGGACGCTGGACGCCGCACACCAATGACCGACCACACCGTTCGCCTCACTTTTCCACCGCGCACCATTTCTCACGGCGTATCGCAGGGGTTTTCCTTCCATAATATCTCCGGAGACATGGAACGGGCGAAACATGTGCGGCGAATTGTAGTGCAGATGCCCCTTGATTCGGTTCCAGAGTGGCTTTGCTTTGGAATATCAGCCTGCAGAGCGGTGAGCCCTGCCTGTCACACTGAGCGACGGCCAGGACCGACCGACATACCTTGGGTTCGCATACATTAGCATGAATGCACCCGTCACTCGTCAGGCACATCGTCGAACATAGCCTGCCCCAGGCTATACCTGAATAAATACCCCGGCTCAGCCCGGCCTATATCCCCCTTCACCTCCCCAGCTTGTCTCGATATTCCGTAAACTCATCGCTAGTCGCTTGTACGACCACGTCGAACAATGGCATCCTCCATGAACAAGTACTGGATCCCACACCAGGATATTCATAGAAGGGTCATCACCCAAGAGCTCCAGTACTACCTGGGTCCCCAGGCCACGGTCCGCCCTTATACGTTGGAGGTATCTTGATCTCGAGGGAGCCCTGGTGATTTTTGTACTCATATATCGACCTAGGGAGAGGATGGTTTCCTCATCACCACACCCGGCTCTTGCCTGACAGATGTTGGTGATCTATCTTTGACATGAGTGGTCTTGTCCTCGGTATGTTGACATCATTGCCAGGAACAAATCGATGATATCTGTCGAAAATCAAAGGATCTATGGGATCGACAGGCGGCTGCCAAAGTCCAGCAGAATCCAGAAAAGCCACTAAAGCGACCGTTGCACCAGCCCATCATCGTTTCCAGAGGGGCACCCAGAGACGCTCATCGACGCCACCGCGATCGTCGTTGACTTGGCGAGGACAGTACTCGAACATGACATGGTGGTGATGACCACAATGCTCTTCAGCTGGTGTAGAGACGGGTCTGGTATTCATTCAAAGGCGGCTATCTGCAAGTCGAACAACAGGTGTAAGCCGATACACCGGGTCAGGAAGGTCCGCGAGGCGACTCATAATGCGATGTGAAGCCTGCGGTGAGGCAGACAGAGCGCAAGCTTGCGCATCTATGGTGGAGAATTCCTTGTTAATCAGGTGTCCGAGAGAGGCATGGGGAGGTTGAGATACCCAATTGATGCGAGTTAAGCAGGTGTCATACTTGGCCGTCGTGCCATCCAAAGACACGGCGCCAGCTGGCACCATTCCAGCCCAACCGAGTCCAGATGAGTCTGAACACTGCCCAAATTGCACCTGCTTCAGGCATGTAGTGCAGGTAAGGTCGCCTAACCGCGCCAGAGCGCAGTAGTGGAGATGCCTAATCCGGGTTCCGGCCAGCTTCGTGTTCCAATTGGATTGCAAGCTGCAAGTTCCTGTGGTAGACCGCACGGCTGGGGCACGCCGCACACTGGCAGACATGACTCCGGCCGACCTCATTCACTGCTGGACTCTGGATGTTTGCGAGGTGAAGGCCCAGGTTTCTGGTTGCAGCAAGAGATCGAAGCAATTAGCTGCGGCAGGCAGTCCATCGGCCATGATTCGACCGTCGACATCATGTGGCCCAGCACATACTTCAACCTCCAGACTTGGGGGGGTCAAGGATCCTTTCGTACTTTTGCAAATCCATCGAACCAGTCGACCAAAGTGCGATAGCTTGTATAGACACTTGCACTTCTTCTCGGGAAGGCAGCTTCACATCACGGAGTACCTTCTTGGCCGTGATATAGCCTATGATGTTGAGGTACTCGCCGACACGTGTCTGCTCGGAGGTGAGCGTCTCAAGCAGCAGGCTGACATCCACAAGGGCAGTGACATTGGTGTCTCTCGGGTAGAGGTGAGCCAGGGAGAGACAGGCTGACGACGTTGAGTACGAGATGACACTATCAGCGTTAGTGGGTGTAAGGCATCGTAGAGAGTGTGGGAGCAGAGGCTAATGATGAAGAGAAAGGCCAGTGAGCTCTGTTGGTCATACCATCCAAGAAACCTGACCTTGTCACCAATAGATAGAGCCGGTAGGTTTGACAGCAAATGAAGCTGAGACGGAACTGGGCCCCGCGACATTCCCGATGCCACTGGGATTCTCCTCCCAGCTTTTGAGGCCCGAAAGATGCGGTATCGTTGCAGCGTAAGAGAAATTCACGCAGGTTTTTGATATGCAGGAGGTAGCATCGAGGACACAAGAGGTTGAGGATGCAGTTCACGCATGCCCAGCTTCACGTGAAAGGAGGACTGAGGGGGCACTAGAAGCACAGTGCGTAGTCGGGACAAGCCACAGATTTTCAGTGGGGAAGCCAAGAAGACACTGTGTGGACTCGCACTCGGCCTATGTACCCTAAACACCACTGCATCGCATCATCGCTCACTTGCAGCCTTTCAACACCATCATCAAAACATCGTGAAAATGACAGCCGAAGCTCCTCCAAAGTACATCTACAAGATCGTTCCAGAGGCTCCCGCAGAGCCGTTCCCAAAGGAGCATCCCTTGTCGGAGCTTGATAGAAACGATGGCTTCATTCATCTAAGCACATCTACTCAGGTGAGTCTTTTTTGTCATTATTGACTACGACGTGCTGATTGTCAAGGTACCCAAAACCGCCAACTTATTTTTCAACAAAGCATCTTCACTGTGGATAGTTAAGCTGGGCTTTGAACAATTCACTGGATCTATCAAGTGGGAGGATGGATTTCCTCACCTGTATGGCAACTTTGGAGCAGACAATGTTGACTCTGTCGAGAAGTTTGTCAGGGCTGAAGACCAAACGTGGGGACAAGTCATGGAGAGCTCAAGTTGGTTGGAGTAAAAACATTGGTTGCTTTTCCTCTACGGTTGCTATCTCGCATCAAGACATCCATCTGTAGCCTGATGCATGCCTCGGCACACCATGGTTCGTCTAAAGGCCAAGATCCTTCTCCACCATTCCCTTGCAAATAGGATGGTAAAAGTCCTTGTTCTTCTCAAAAGTGTCCAATGCCAGCTGTCGGTCTACCTTGTTCAGCGCACGGAACAGAGGGCGCACAAACTTCATGCGACCGACCCGCCCGAGCAGATCGGCAGCGTCTTGGTAGATGGCTGAGTCTTGGGCCTTGAGAGCGATCAGATAGTAAGCTGACAAGATCTCGACGTTCTTTGAAGAGAGGAAGTCATAGGTCTTGCCCATAAGCTGAGCCTGCTCTGGGCTGAGGGCGCCAAACTGCTGCACCTCGGCCAAGAAGACGAGCTTCTGGTTTGCAGTGAAGTCCGCCACATCCTTGATGCTGGGCTCAAAACCCTAGTGAAACATTAGCAAACCAATCCCGGTCCACAAAGATCGGACATACGGCATCTTTCCACTTGTTTGCCAATTCGTAGCACATGTTTGCTAGGCTGGTGTCGAAATCAGGCTTCGGGGGAAGTCCAGGTGTGTAAAACTTGTCATCCCAGTCAATCTCGGCGATCTTCTTGGAAATCTCCTCATCGCCGAGACCGTTAAAAAAGTCAAGGAAGGTCTGCTTGAACTCGAACGAGTCGAGGGACTTTCCAGACCACTTGGTAAAGTAGTGCGGGATGAACTTGTCAAAGTTCTCGCGACCAACCAGGCGCTCAAGGTAGTAGACGAAGTGGAAGCCCTTCTCGTACGCAACGGTGCTGTAGACGTCCTCAGGGTCAAGGCCCTCGTGCTTGATGATGAGCTTGGTGTATTCGTGATCCTTGCCGAAAAGCTCCACGGCATCCTCTATGCAACGGTAAGTCTTGTATCACAGGGTTGGTGTGATGTTACCTACCGAGGGCCTTCCAGCCGATGATGGCAGAGAAGTGGAACTCCGGTTCACCATGGATAGCAGCCTGAATGCGACGCTCGAGATACATGGTCCATCCCTCGTTCAGCCAGCTGGGGAGAGTAAGTATCGCAAAACTGGGTTTGGAACATCCGGACTCACAAGTGTTCCCAGCTCGCGTTGGAAACCAGGTTGCCACTCCAGCTGTGGCTCAGCTCATGAGCAATGACATCCACATTCTGGCGGTCGCCACTGATAATTGTAGGGGTGGCAAAGGTGTAGATAGGGTTCTCCATGCCTAGAGGTTCTGTGAGTATCATCTCGACTCTCTCCCCGAAAAACTAGCATACCTCCGTAAGGAAAGCTTGGAGGCAAGACAAGGACGTTGTAAGCCCCCCACTTGTAGGGGAAAACAAGCTTCTCTGCGACCTCCATGAACTTCTCCATATCCCGCTCAAGCTCCCATTTGCATCCCGCCAGCTCATTGGGACCCGTGGCCACCACGCTGCGAGGGCCAATCGATGCAGTCGCAATATCGCCAGAGGCTACGGCAAAGAGATAAGATGGGATGGGAACCTTTTGCTCAAACTCGTAAAGCTTCTCTTTACCAGGCGTCGCCTCGTGGTCTCCAACAGGGACACCACTCGCAACAACCGGCAAGGACGAGGTGAGCTTAAAGGTAAAGGTAGACTTGACGTCAGGGGTGTCCTGGCAGGGGAAGATGGAACGAGCGTTGATGGCCTGGCATTGGGAGAACATGTACGGGTGCTTCTTGTTCGAGGTCTGAGCGGGAGTGAGCCACTGCAGAGCAGTGCACTTGCTAGTCGTCTGGAGGTCAATAGCAAGGTCAATGACCTCGCCCTTGGCTGCACCTTCAGGAACTGAGATGTGAAGAGGGGCACCGAGGGGCGCCGAGAAGTCCTTCAACTCCCACTTGGACTCGGCCGAGTTGATGCGAACAGTGGAGATATCAACGAACCTAGAGTCGAGGATAATCTCCTTGCTCTCCTTGTCGGTTTGAGATTCCAGTTGAAGAGTGACAGATCCCTTGAGGCACTTATCCTCAAAGTCAATCTTGAAGTTGGCCGTGGTATGGCGTGTCCGCCAAGCGCTATAGTTGGACAGGGTGCTGGGATCTCGGGTCGCCATGTTGACAGTTGCGAATGTTCGTCTAAGGTTGTGAGTGAGTGTAGCTTGCGAACTTCGCAGAAAGGCGGGCTTCTTGAGGAACGAGAGCCACGACATGAGGCTCTCTTGATCCAATGGCACGGCGGTATTTGGCGGCTCACGTCATGAGTGCGGGTTTGTCGCGGAACTCGGCAGCCATTGAGATGCCTCTTTGGGTGAGTCACGTGCCAGATTGTGCACCACCTGCCTAAACCAACTTACTTACCTTCCTGAAGATGCATCATCAACCACAAATTGTGGCATCTTGATGGCATTTTTGTTTACTGACATCTATATCGCGATGCCATTTTTGGAAGGCGATTGATTTTGAACCAATACTCATATGACTTTAACCCTATTGGTTTGACTTTGCCAGGGCTTCTGGAACCACGTGGGAAGATGTTTCTCCGCCTCGACGCAGTTCATGGCCAAATATAGACGGCCTCAATTCGCAACCACAAGGTGATCAAAAGCTAGGCAGGACGGACTCGGCGATCAACGACGACTTTTGTTTCTCCGGAGCTGTGCCACCACTCATTAATGAGTCTAGTCGCCTATCCAAGATGGCAATCTCGCATCAGCCCCAAACCTTGTTCTTATTGTTTTCCCGTTTCTTTCCACGACGGGCATATTGTCGTCGTATGCTTTCTTTGCTTACTTTGCCATGATTCTCACCGAAGATCACGGCCAAATATCCCTGGTCAGGTAACCACCGAAGGTTATCCCCGTCCCCCCGGGACCGCACTATCTTTGGACTTCGTCAAATGTCTTGGCGCAACTGAGCAGGGAGCGGAAGCAGGCCCTCAATTCGTATCTTGACCCAACGGCAAACCTAACATCCGATGAAGATACCCACAGATGACGCTCGAAACGATTGAACATAGGAGAACCAGATTACCGGTGCTCATTACTTGCCGTCAGGTGTAATGTTTCTCCAGCTAAAGAGCTTGCAGATGACTTCTTCCGTCTTGCGCGCGCAAGCAATTCGCTTAAGCCCACCATGCTTACCTATATCTCCGGAATGGAACTGGTGATATGTTCCAGTTTTCTGTTCGCGCAGGATCCTTTGCACTTGTGGAGATTGCCCGGTACAGCCAACAGGACTAAGACCTACGAGTCAAGTCAACCCCGAGATGAAGGGGTTTTCCTCTGTACTCAACGTTGAAAGACACCGAGATCTTGATGAAACGCCGTTTCAACCCCGCAAATTTTTCAGAGCTCTGCTTCTCCATGGCGGCCGAGTCCCGACCGGCTCCCTGGCCGTGTGATACGGACATGTCTCCTGTTTGGATCTCACGATTGCGAAGATGCCATACTTTTGGTGTTGACCATGGGCAGGCTCCCTGGGCCTGGCTTCTTTACACAACTGCGGGACAGGGCATGGTGAGGCAACAATATCACCCCACGAAACCGCCCCAGCACAAGCGAGCTTGGGCCGGGCCTACGGTGGCGACGGTGCGAGTTGGTAGTGGGGATTCCCGGCCGTTGGTGCTAACGCAGGGGCCGCAAGGCGAAGAAGGCCTCGACTCCTACCAGGAACCCCCTGCCCATAAGATGCGAGTGATATAAGGAAAATCCCACGAGATATTTCAGCCCTTGCCTATATCCCGACCGGAACACAACCGGCTTGACGAGAGACAACCCTGGCAAGAGTCCAAGTTTGGGCTGCCAAGCCATACTCCCGGGGATGGGCAAGCCATCCATCGATCAGCACTGAGCCTAACAAATGTGCGACGACAACAGATTCATGACCAATACTGCTCTCACAACAGTCGAGTCATTGGTTTTGGATCTGCGTCCTGGATGCTCGGGTTTGCCGTGGACGGAGATGCCGATCGCACTCCTTTTGAGATGCATTGCTAGGTTCCCTTTGACCGTCGCTCTACCATCGTCAACTGCTGGTCCATCTTTTAGACTCTATGCCTTACCTTAACACCCGGATTAACTGCTAAATTGGTTGAAACCTCCAAGCCAGGCATGGCCGCTATCTATTTGAAGCCGAGGTATCAGATGCGTGCATCCAGTTAGTTAGTGGCAAGCTAGGCCCTAACTCGCCAACGGATTGGTATGTTCATTGGTCTCGGTCTTGTAGGGCTGTTACATAGGTGTGCAGCCTCTCTGGGAGCTATCCGGTTGTAGTCTTGGCCAGCACGTGTTCTCGTCCGAACTCCTCTAGCTCGCGGCAGGTAAAGATGGTGTGCCATAATTCCATGCATCATTGTTGCTGCCGAAACGCTCAACAGAGAAGTGCTGTTTCGTTTCTTAGAGGACGATGAGCAAAAGCAAAGACTTCACTCTGTCCTGTTTCATCACCGAAATGCCCTGAACTTGAGGACGTCATTGTCTTCAACTCCCAGCCATCGTGTCTGTTCCAGTCTTTGTGGGACATCTCGGGCTGCCGACTTTCCGGTTCCAGTCTCGGTAGGGGCCGTGGAGAGGACGTTTCATAAAGCATGAAAGAGGGGAGATTGTTTTCTCATTCAACTACACGAAGCTGTTGGAGGGACGATGACTCGTGTATCTCCCTAGGGTTGTGGTCACTGGTCACGTTGCCCCTAAAGTTCACAGGGAGGATGCAGAGATGTGGCGGGACATGTTATAGAGTTGTGATAACTCTGCACCTTACATGAACTGCATTGTTGTTTACCATCACGCAGATTTTGGCGAGTCTAGACTTGACTGATGTGACGTGAATCCACTTTGGTAGCCATGGTGAGGTCCGATATGAACTCGATTAGGACGGCACGCAATCTGATCCGGGGCGATTGGGTTGACAGGAGTGATGAAGCCATTGGAACGCGGTGATGATGATATCTTCCCCGGTCTAGGGTACAACAAGGCATTGTACTGTAGCAAGTGCGACGCCACAAGGTTGTATGGACATCTGAAGCGAATACTCGGGTTGACATGGATGTCTGGATCAGAAACACTGGTGTTCAGGGGACAAACGACTAGCCCCCAATCTGGAAACGGGCTCCTGGTGGCCATGGTGGGTGGCTGTCAGAAGGGTGACAGATTCCTCCGGTGAATGGCCCATCCCTGGCCGGTTCAACCACCCGGATGAGAAAACGCACGGGATGATGCAAGGGACCCATGCGAGCTGCGGTAAAGCACGGATGACTTGGGTGACTGAAAAGCAAGGTTAATAGAGACAAAGAGGTAAGCTGTATGTAGGTGAGCAGGTGAGGGGAAAGCCACCGTGCTTGAAGATGCGACACCACGTTGCAACAGAGATGTGGTCAATAGATGTGACAAGTGATGTCTCTGCCCAAAGAAGATTGCAAATGCACATGAAACAACATTTTCGTCCCCTTCAGGAGAGGGCTTCGGAGATGGCTACCGAGAAAGAAGCTGTGCCGCGCTCAGATCTTAATAGCCAAGCCGCAAAGGGCCGGGAGTGTGGCACCCCGTCGGGTAGATGGACGTGTCGAGTATGGCTCGTTCCAGAAGAAATGTTTTTCACCGGGGAGCTGAACCAGAAGAAGGGTCTAATCTGGACTCCTGTTTCAAGCTGGAGCCTGTCTGGGCCTGGCCGGCTTACGGAAGCAGCCCTGCGACGCTGACAGGTTGGTGATGGGGGTTGAGACAGTGGTCAAGGAAGGAATAAGAAACGAAAGCAAACTTGAAGCTGGATGACGTCAAAATAATGAGGGGTCAATAAAGCAGCTGTAATAAGCATTTACATCACCAAGGTTGTGTTTGCATGCAATCTCTCAACTTGATACCGGATTTTGAAAGCTCATCCGAAGGTGCCACCGCCCTTGGTCCTTGAAAAATGTCGGGTCCCTCGTGTTGCGGCGACGCGATGTTAGTCTGGGTAGGCTTGGCGACCCTTGATCGCCATTCGTCGATCAAACTGAGGTTTGACTTTGACTTTGATCTGCCTCTCGCGTGTAAATGGCCCGACGGCGCGGGATCGCCGCGCTCCACGCGAGATAGAGGTGTCGTGAATGTGCTTTGACAAAGGGAGAGCAAGAAGAGCGGCAGGTGATGACTTTGTTGATTCGCATATGCATGTTTTCGATATCTTGAGACATGAAAGACGTGATATTTTGACTGCATTGCAGGTGTTGTTGGGTTGGACGAGTGGGGTAGGTTGGCTCGTGACAGGTTTGAACTGCACAGGCGGCAGCTCATCAGCCAAAGGGTTTCCGCGTATGTAGATTCGGGGCACAGAAGCTGTAAGCGAGGGTGTAAGATACGGCATATAGCGCAGCCTACATAGAACATCCGTGCTGGCGGATTCAGGTCCAGTCGATCTTGGTGCCTTCTGGTGGTGTTGAGCGCGCTGAGGGAGGGCCGAGCTTCGACTTTGGCGGAGGCTGAAATCGAGGGTTGATCCAAGGAGAAGGCACCTGCAGAGCTCATTGGTCAATCGCAACGGGTTCGACCAGTTGTCTCCGAGGGAATACGACATGGGAGAAGCAAAGATCTCAGGCGAAGCAACCCAATGGAACAGATCGGCGTTGGCTGTGTCTCCCGCTTTGTCCTCTCCTTCCAGATTTGACTGGCCATGAAACGTACCTTCCGCCGCTGCTTCCCGTGAGAGTCAGCTGGAGCTTCAAGGCATAGAAAATTTGCTAGACCTGAGGCATCGGCTTGACTTTCCCATCTCCTGTCAATGCCAAAATGCTTCGACTCCTTTTTTTCTTGTTCATCTTCCATCAGAGATCAGCAGCACCGCACGAGCCATGGCTTCTCGTTTCTTTAACGACGATGATTGATGGGAAGTTTTGCACGATAATTCAGCCCTCGCCCATGAGCAACCAGCGTGCCAAGAGAGTCCGGCTCAACTGGCCCCTGTCTCAAGCAACGGCGAGCCCAAGGGGCCCCTGATCATCGAGCGTCATGGTGGAGCGGGCTACCCCTGCCTCGGCGTCGGTAGCGCGGCGGGCCCTGGCTCCATCGAGCCCCCCGGTCGGTTCCAGGGGCACCTGAGCCACAAGGGACGGACAGAGAGGTGTGATTGAGCAGACGGCCGACGAGGCGTTGAATGGCGGCCGTTGGCAACCTCCTGGTCTGTTCTTTTGCACTACCCAAAGACCTTCTGAGTTCTGACAGGCCTAGTCCATCCATTCCCTTTTCTGCCTCGACCCCGACCCTGGGTCCTCCAGGTGGCGCTTTGCTGCCACTTGCAGCCACGAGTCTCGGGCCCGTCAACACCAACACCCCCCTGGCTTCTCCCGCGTCCCCAGACCTCTCTGCGCTCTTGTCTCAGGCCGGTGTACCAAAGCTTCTCGATGCTTTTTGCCTCCGGGGCGTGACACCATCTGGCGGGGCTCTTGGGTCCATGGCCGTGGCTAGGGGGCCCGATATCCCATCACGGTCATCAGCAAGGGGCGGATGACTGAGAAACGGCCTGGTAGTCTCCGGTGACTGCGTGCCTGGGCAGATGTAAGCGAAGGAACCCAACTCAGAGCGCGCCATCTTGGCATTAAGCCGTCGTCTGGGGTTGACATCCACACTTAGATTTGTTATATACCGTCAATGCCAGAGTCGACGTTGCACTCTGGTCCTGCCTGCCTGCCAGCCTCCTCGAACCCGAAACACTCCAACCCTACCGTGTGCCTGTTTGACCTATGCTATAGCTCGCCGCCCTAACACCGACGGCAGTGTCATCTGAAGCCGGCGCCATCAATCTCTGACACTGACCTACTTCCTCTTCTGGCTACCCGAGCAAACAGGATTGTTTCGACACAATGGCTCACATTGCCAAGTGCATCGTCGATATCGACGCCAACCATATAACTAAGCCAACGTCGCAGCCTGCAAACGAGCTGGTATGACCCCAATTCTCTTCCCATCCAAACCTCTTGCCCTGGCCCAGACTTACCTGTGCCATCTTTTCAGAAAACATCCCCCCAGCCCGAGAAGCCCTTCACCTGGAGAATGCAGCAACCCGAGCCATCCAGGAAGTATCAGCTCTTCCCCAAGGAGAGGCGATTGCCCATCCTCAACAGTGGCAAGAACCCGGAATCTGAGAAGGCTGCCCCGGCTCCCGCCGCCCCTTCAGGCTCGACGAACGAAAAAGCAGAGAAACAATCGGTTCCCAATAGCTTCAAGAAGAGACTCAACCAGGCCAGCTTGGTCCGACGCCGTAAGATCAGTGTACCCGAGATTGGACCTATGACAACTGTTCAAGAGCTTTCAATGGACTCACGTACGCACACTCAGTATATATTTCGAGATTGGAAACTGACTCGATTGCAGCAACCATTCCTGGTCGCCCGCCGTTTCACGAGCGCTCTATTAGTGCTCCAGGCAACTCAAGCAGGAAGCACCAACTTACGGATACCTTCCTCTATATCTCTAGCGATGATGAAGGCCCTGATCCTCGCGAGGAGAAAGAGTCTCGCCATCCCATGCCTCAAGGCTCGATCCCCATCTCGCTCAAGCATCTTGCCCCATTGGTCATCCCCAAGTCTGATGCACACTCGCCCCTACTCCGACGCCAGCAATCTCTCAACTGCTTCCCCACGAGGAATGATTCGCTCAGAACTGGCCGTAACAATGTGTCGCCCAGAAGCCGAACTCCTTACACTCCCGCTTCCTCAATGCCCGATCTCACAACTCCCAAATCAGCATCGACCAATGGAGCTTCTACTGGAGCGCTACCAACTCCAGTTTCGGCACCGATAACCGAATCCCGACCTGCGTCCCCCAAGCCTGCAGAGGGTCGTTTCACTCCTACTTTGACGGCTGAACCGAGCAGCGTCTTTCGGGGTCACCGACGGGGCGGCTCTGAATCATCGAGCATGACGGACCGAGGTCGCCCACGAAAGAGGCCCGACTTGCGCACTAACAACGGACCAATTATCCAGAGGACAGAGTCCAAGAGGAGCAAGAGCTCTGAGAAGAAGGCTTTTGAGAAGCTCCCCACTGGTGTGAAACAAGCGGACGCCACACAGCAGCTCGAACAATCGGAGCTTGCTTTGCTTCAGAAGCAAGCCTTTGCTCAAGTGGGGCGATTCGAGGTGCTCAAGTCGACAGACGTTGAGGCGCTATCAAAGGAACTTCGTCACTTGGATGAGAGAACCGAGTACCTCCGTCGTACCTACAATGCTCTCCGTGTAGGCCGCCGAAACCTCCACTCGCGTATCTGCCAGTATCTGCGCTCTCCTCGCGTAGCCAAGTTTAGCCACGACTCGATGCTGAAGCAAGAGGAGGCGCTTGCCGAGCTGGATGCTTCTATTGACGACTGGGTCAACAAGCTAGAGCAAGCAGAGAACCGACGCACTCGTGTTCGCCAAAAGCTTCTTGAGCACGTTGCTGCAGCTGCTTGTCTCCCTGTCGGCGGATTGCCCATGACACCCGAGCCACAGCAGCAACAGGCACCAAGCAGCACCCCCTCTTCAGGTGTCGGTAACATCTCAACACCCCCACGAAGCCCTTCCAAGGACACTTTCACATCTCCTCACAGCACAAGCAGCCCACACAACTCGCCCTCGCCCCAACGCGTTGTGGCTCAAGTCCCAAGCACCATCCTGGAGCAGCCTGTCATTGAGGAGGCAGAGACACAGGAGGAGGAGCCCGAGGAGCGCCCAACAGCCATGGCATCTTTGAAGCGATCCGACGTTGAGAGCATTCGAATCTATGCCGGAGACGACGTTTACGCTCTCCTGGCTGATGTTGAGAACGAAATCACTCTGATGAGCAAGCAAGCCAGCGAACCCCCATCGGCAGTCGACATGATGGAGACCAAACGGATCGCACTCCATCGTCAACGAAGCCACGAGATGCTCAATGGCTTGTCTATTGATAACTATGCCATGAAGCGAAGGGATATCTCTGAGCCTCGAGCAGTCTCTCCCTTGGCATCACCCCCAACGACCCGCGAAAGCGAGCCTGCTGAAGACGACATTCCCCTTCTCACGAATACTGTCTACAAGCCTTGATGGCTCAACACAAACCCAACACCTTTAATCACTTCATCGTTCAGCACCACTTTACTATGAATTACGGCCGACCCCATACAATCCTTTGATACCCCCAGCATATTTCTCGACTCTTTCTTAGCATCATCATTACTCATATTATTATCAAGCCTTTTATTTATTGCCTCTTAACGAGACCACCACGGCTGCAACAGCATGTTAGACATCTCATATAACATCATGTACTATCATTGGGCGGTGTTGGCAGGTTTTCTCTGCGTTTCTTCTACACTTTTTTTTTTTTCTATGTTGGTTGGTGATTGGCGCATCACATTAAGCCCTGTATCTCTACTATCTACTCTGGGACTCTAGATCCCTTGTCTAATCATATATTACTCAGAACATTACTTGTCAACTTTCAAATCCTTTCCATTGTGACTGTATGTCGTATTTGACTTGGTATTCGCGTCGCACCATGATGTTAGTATGCTGTCTCCTAGGCTGAATATGGTTGAAGGGGGAAAGGCCCCATGTTCCAAGCACAGTCTACCGTGGTGTCACCAGCCGGGATGTATATCAAGGTTGAGAAATACGGATACGGGCAAGGATAAGGGTGTCTATCGGACGCGTCAATCCCTGAGGGTTGTTAGATGGTAGGGGTTAAGGATTGATAGCCTTGCCCGAGTTTGGATGCGTTGTAAACAAAAGAAGGTTATCACGTTGAAAGGAAGGAGACGTAATCTAGAACAAGTGAGGAAGATCAGGGGCACACTAGGAAGCCAATAGGTGGAGGTTTTTTTCCACATTGTCTTGGATAGAATACATGTAGGACTTGGCTTCTGGGCAAGGGAGATAGTGTCTGGATGTCAATTGCATGACTTCAAGACGTCGAGATTCTTGATCATCGGATTGTGGGAGAGACCGGCAAGCAAGACCTTGTCCACCGGATAAAGAGACCAAGCGTTCTTCGCCTGTTGATGGGCACACATTGAGTAAGCCACGAGCCTCCATCCCCAGGCTGTCAAGAACATGGCTCCCGCTTCCTGGTAGATGATCAACCCTTGCTCCCGCTTCCATCCCCTCCCCTAGTCTAGCGTTCATCCCAAGACTGGACGAAAAAAGAATGATGATTCTCCCACGTGCAGCCCATGGCTAGTAAACGGTCAACCGTCGATAATCGTACGACGGCTTTTGGTCCCCCCCTTTCCCATGCGTTTACTTTTCTTTTTGGTTGTTGCGTGGGTCCCGGACGGCGCGGAGATTGAGGAGGACCGTGGGCCTGACAAGGGGAACGGATGGGGGCGATCTACCACCACCGGCCGGCGAAAGAGTTGCTTTTTTGTCCGGGTGGGTTATGGGGGAGCAAAGTGTAACTCAGACGGGGAGGATTGTTTACTCTTTTGTGAGGAGAGATGACGTGTACGGAATCGAATTGTCCGCGCAGAGGCCATTGATTGCTTGCTGCACATTCGCGGGTATGTATGGTAGAGTATCCGTAGAATGTGACAAGACGTCTCTAGTCTATAACCCTCCCCTGAGCGGTGGTTCGGACGATGGATGGATGCTTCGGGCGGTGCTTCGGGCGTAAGATCATGTCCGTCTTGGTCTTGGTGAATATAAGCGTCTTTTTACGCGTCTTCCTTCGTTCCGGTATTAATAAAAGCGAGCGAGGCCATCAAGGCTCCCATCTCGACATATCTACTATACATGATCCTCTTCCTCTTCTTCTAGTGCAGTTTGCAACAACATTTGAAAACCCATCTGCTCCGTTGCCGTTGCCGGAGTTGCCCTTCTGTGTGATTGATGTTCACCCCCTCCCAAAGTCGTACAAGAAAAACACAAAAAAGCAAGCCTTTCCCTTCCTTGGATCTCGGCAAGAAACCCTCGAATACACCAAACACCAGGTCATGTTTCTTTCCCATCACATTACGTATTACTCGCGCAGAAATCAGTGTGTCACAATTCGCACAACTTGTAGGATCAGCCCAAAGAGCAGTCCCCGAGCCACCTCTTCGATCTGTAGACAGTCAAACACTCGGCCGAGTGCCTCGCCTGTCGCAGCCTGACCCATCACGCCCATCAGCGCAGCTGGCAGGCCGCTCTGGATGAGCAGACGACGGGCCTTGACTCGGAGCTTCTCCTTCTCGTCTGCTGTAAGTTCCGCAGGCCAGGCGGCAAGCTCTTGTTCTGTCGGCATCATGTTCTCCCGGATCTTGCGCAGCTGGTGAGCCAGACCCGCGTCCGATGTGTTTGCGTCGATGACGGACTTTTGGATCAGCGACTGGACCGTCAAGAGGGACGGGTTGCCGGGGCGAAGCAAGAATGACTTGGCTGCCGTCAGCAGGGTGCGTCGGATGTTCCATGCCGAAGACAGCGTGTACATCTCATTGATGACGGCAAATAGCAGCTCAACTGCAACCCGTGTCTCAGGCTCTGAGAGTTGGGCATACTGCCTGGCAGGCTTCAGAGATAACCTCTTGCCTCCCGAGACAGACGGAGGAGGTGTCGGGATCTGCTGTGAGCCCTTGCGTCCGTGCTGCTGGTTCAGGATGCTATCGTTCATCTTGTCTTGCATATCACCGTTGCCTTCGGGCGATCCATAGTCGTCCGCGATCTGATCAGGTGGAGGTGGCAGCTTCGTAAAGTCGAGACTGGCTGATGAAGGAGATCGTAGCTGTGCAAGGCTCGGCGCACGGCTATGCTCCCGACTAGGACGAGCACTTGCTGATGCCGACCCGGTCTCCTTACGGTCTGCTCGGCTCATGCGTAGCTCTGGATCCGACTCACTCTGCGACTGGTAGCTAGGACGACGCTCCATGGGGGGCATCTTTCCAGGCTGCGTGGATACAACTGACGACCGCTGGCTGTCCATGCTGTCTCGTGCCGAGCGAGCTGGAGATCGCATACCATCGATTCGAGTCGGAGGTGTCGAGATGGAGAGTCTGCTTGAGTGGCTCGTCAAATCTACAGACTGGCTCGTAGTCTTCCTGCTGAGGCCCGGAAAGTTGCCAAAAACTCCTGTAACGCCTCCAACCAAGGTCTTGCCTCCCTCCATGGCACCCTTGGGCGCCGTTGTGAGCACGTCCAGCATGCCCTTGCCCATTGACTCCCACCCGAAGCCAGACTTGGATTCACTGTGTGTATGCCCCTTAGACTTTTCCAGAAATCGCTTCATGCCTTCACTCTCGGCCAGACTTTGGTACCAACAGGCATCTCGGAGATACCTCTCCAGCTCGCCACGGAGTGACTCGCGAGTGTGGACTTTCCAGTCTGGTAGGTCCTTGTGAAGCTCGGTGAAAGCCGTGGCGCCCGAGATGTTGGCAATCCGCCTCAAGATTTCATGCAAAGTCTCGAAATCATTATACCTTCGTACAATCATCCATCCAGCATAGCCAGCCACGGATGGCTCGACTTGGACCCAGTAGTCCCAGGTAGGCTTGGTACGGATACGACTCTTGTCGCCCGTGGCATCATCGTGCAGGGTGATGGATGCATTATGGAGGGTAAGAGGCGCTTTCTTAGGCGGCTCATCTTCTTCGTTGTCTTGGCCCGGAGGCACAATCTGGTCAAAGCTCGTGAAGCGGGTTCCCTCTGATCCCTTAGGAGATGATTCAGGGCTCGAGGAGTCCATGGGTGATCGTGGCGTAATCGGAGTCGGGGCAATATCGCTCTTGGTAGAAAAGCCCTCGGTTGACGTTGCCGATGGGAGAGACCTTTCGCCATACGCTGTAGACCTGGGAGATTGTTCACCCGTGGTGGATAGTCTCTTGTTGGCGTTTGATGTTGTGCTGGATCCCTTCACAGAATTGACCGACTCGCGCTTTCGTCTTGCGTCTTCCTCAGCAATCATTTGGTTCATGCGCTTCATTTCTTCCATGGCGTCATCCATTTCCTCCTCTGCCTTGCTCAGCTTCTTCTTGTGACCAAGGGGCTCCTTTCTTCGAGCTCTTTCGTTCTCGAGTGAGCTGCGTCCCGGCTTTGCGATACCGACGTTTCCGACATTGCCGTCTAAATCCGCAAACACATTCGTGGCAGCGGTCGCCTCAGGGCCACGCTGCATGCCAACATCAATGGCCTGGTTCAAGTCAGGTTCGCCGGCTTCGAGGAGATACACAATCCATCCGTTGATCCAATCAGCTTGGCTACATGTTTGTAGCGTCTTCTCAAGAACCGAGTTCGCAAGAATCTCACGCAAGAAAACACGGGCAGGATCGCAGTTGTATGCGTTACGATCGAGAAAGCCAAGCAAGTCTTCCGCCACCATCTTGAACTTGGCCGCCTGCTGGCGCTGGTTTAGAAGATTGGCTAGGTGGCAGTCGGGATTGGCGGCAAGGTAGTTGTAGACGGCGTCGGCCGCTGTCATGCTGCTGTCGGGGGGCAGTTCGGCAAAGGCGGATGCGAGCTCGGACATGAATACGATGATGATCGATGACGAGTTGGTGAGGAGGTCGAGGAATGCGTCTGCGGGTCTCTTACGGCTCAGGTGATTAGAGACGGCGAGAAGATACGAGGTGAGCGTCTTGCGACAGGCCAGAGGGAATGAATGGTCAGCCGGAATGATCGGGCTGTACCACCATTTGACGTAGTCCCTAATAACGGCGTCGACGAGTCCTCCAAGGGCTTCCCGAGTCTCAGGGCGGAACTCGTCAAAGTTTTTGATAGCTGTCTCTTCATCGTCGCTGCTGTCCTCGGCCTTCTCCTCTGTCTTGTTGTTTCTGGATTCTAGCAGCCGTTCGATAACGTCGATGCCTCGTTCTCCTCGGACTGCTCTAGAGACTTCTGGATTTCGAGCTTCCCAAGAGATGAAGCCCACGACACCGCCGAATGCGCCGATAAGAACGAGGCCCAGTCGTCCCATGGTCAGGTATGTGAAGGCAGCGAAGCCGACTGCTACACCAGCAAGGGAACCAGGAGTCGCAGTAGCTAGAAAGTGGAGGACCTTGGCGACAGGTGTCTCTTCATCGGAAGGGCATGTTGCGTCGGCGGTCGTATTATTCATTGTCGTCTCGGGCTTCTCAGGGGTCGTATCATCGTTTGTTGATTGTGTCTCTTTGACGGAACCATTGACCAGCTTGTCCGTCAGCACTGGCTTCTCGATTTGTTGAGTTGAAGCTGGTGAGCCATTCAGCTCTTCGCCCTTGAGCTCTGGCGAAGCCGGGCGGTTGGCACCTTGCTGATGCGCATCTTGGTCGGGGATTGAAGTTGAATTCATCGGGAAGGGGAAGCTGTTTTTTTGATGCTTCTTGCGCAAGGGATGGGGGGTAGCTTTCCCTAGTGAACAACCGTAGCGAAACCGTCTGGGGAGATCGTCACCATAGCAATAGAAATAGCAGGAGTTGAAGGGCGAAGGTGACGATGAGGTGACGGAATGCGAAAGGCAATGGAAGGTTGGTGTAGGATCGAAAAAGCGCCTGGAACGCTCGGGGAATGTATCACTTGGTGTCTCGTCTGGAGTGGGAGGTTGTGTCGCGTGTCCTACGATTTGCTCGGCCGGGCAGGGCTACCACGAAGGTTTCAAATTGCCAAGGATTGGAATTGCTTGTCTTTGTCTGTCAGGGGTCGAGGCCCGTAAAACCCCCTAAAAGCCCCTGGGCCCCCTGCTACTGTCAGCGGCTTGTTCGCTGCTGGCGCTGTCGGCGTCAATGATGGGGGTTGCAACTGCCACTAAAAACGGCACACAGCATGGGGCTGTTGAGGGCTAACGCAGCCCCTGATCGATTGATGGACCCCTCCACATGCGAATACGGCATCCAAGGATGGATGGATCCCTTCATCTGGCCAATCTTTGTGAGGAGCTGACTGTGTTGTTTCGTTTAATTAGCCGTGCTGCACGAGCAGGGCTCACCTTGGTAATCGACGATCTGAATTTTCTTTGCTCTGCCTCTTTCATGTGCTTCTTTCGTTTGCCATGTCAGCTGATGAGACTGACGCCCTCAAGCCCGCTGTCGGCATGGATTAGAAAGATGGAATGTATGAATATTTTCACATGAAACAAGAATGGAATGCAGACAGCTCCCTCGCTTCGAATGATTTAATAGCCTCTGATTGGCTGGCGACAGTTCCGCAAGCAAAGGTGTTAATTAAACAAGTCGAGTCACGTGGGTTGGTGTCGCATTAACTCCCCGCGTATCAGACGCGTCCCGCAAAGAGTTGACAATTCAACATCAGCTCAACCTCGACATCAAATCCATCTGTCACAACCGTTCTCTCGCCGTCTCCTTATTGGGACTCGGGTCGCGATCCTCATTCTAGCCTTCTGGTTCATCGTTTAGCGCACACGACCTATCGCGACTCTTATCAAAATGGCCCGCATGGCGACCAAGAAGCGCGCCGCTGAATCTGACTCGAGCGACGCCGAAGTTGCCCCCAAGGCAGTCAAGAGGACGAAGAGCTCTGGATCCGGCCCAGCTCCAGACGGCAAGGATGACGAAGGTCATCCATACTGGGAGGTACGCGCATACGCCTTCTGCGCGGATACTCGTTGAGTCGCTAACGCGAACTCTTCAGCTCTCCAACAAGCGCCGGATTGGCGTCTCTCAGTTCAAGAAGATGAGCTTCATCAACATCCGAGAATATTACGACAAGGATGGCAAGACTCTTCCCGGTAAGAAGGTGAGTTGCTGAAACTTCACAATGTGGGGCGCATGCTAATCAACGAATGCCAGGGTATCTCCCTTTCTGTTGAGCAGTACAATGCCCTCGTCAAGGCCATTCCAGCCATCAATGCCGCCCTTCGCGCACAAGGCGAGAAGGTTGAGGAGCCCGAGGATGAGGCCGAGAGCGCTCTCGTGCCTGTGTCGAAGCCCAAGAAGGAGAGGAAGAGATCTCCCAAGGCCAACATCGAGGCAACCAGTGATGAAGAGGAATGATGTCGTGTTGATTGGGGTTATACCAGTGAGGAGAGTATTGCATCGATACATCGGGTCTGGAGTCAGGCGTTTTCGGCCGGAAGCCGGATGAGTATGGTTTTGTGAAGAAAGTGCTACCAAGCTTCATGTGAAAGAAGATACGAGTTAATTCTATCGGGGAGTCAATTATAGTGGACAGCAAACCCATAAAGGCAAAGCTTTGACAGTCTCTTGTGAAGTTGTGTGCAGTTGGCTGGTGGGATTTGATCTTGGTGGGATTTGATCTGGTTGCGTAGATTCGATGTGGCACATGGAACATGGGAGAACTCTTGGCACCATGTCAGTGCACTCTCCCTCCCACTCCTCATACTGAAAACCCGTAGCTGTCACAGCTCAATAGCTTGACCTGCTGTCTGAGCGCGACCCCGCGGATGGATAAGGTTGTTGGCCAATAGATGGCCCGTCGATAGTCTGCCAGACTGCCAGGATCACATCAGACAACACTTCCTTTCCTCCCAAGATGCTAGCCTCAAATGTCTCTAGCATAAGGCTTGACCACCGGCCGAGAAACCACTGGGCTTAGCGCCTGATGGAGCATGGCTTTATCCTGCACCTTGAAAGGGGTCATTAGCTGGGTGCATATCGCGGGAAGCGATGATAAAGGACGGGCGTCAATGACCCTTGTTGGAAGCTATTCATGTCAGGCATTAAGACGAAGAGATCATCATTCGATTTATAGATAACAGGAAATCAGCGTGGTTCAGGCTTGCTGTGAAACTGTGTTCGGTCAATAGATGTAGATTGGAATCATGATCTCCTTTCTCATGCATCAGTAGTGCTGGGATGGTTGAGATCTCAGGAAGCAATCCACTACCGCTACCGTTGCTGAAAAGATCAGGTAATAGATGCATAAGCTTGACACTCATCGTCTTTACCCGCATCAAACTCCTTTTCCCAGCCAAGATTGCCGACCTTTAATGGCTTTTGGTGTCCAAGGGGCCAGACACCCTTGCATGTCTTATTCCCGGTCGGCTCGCCCAGACCCCAGGGTCCGTCCCGAGAGAGCAGATGGGAACAAAGAACTCCATACCGAGAGGGAGAGCTCAGGATGCCTTCCAGATCCGGTGAATGGCGGGCATCATCATCCTCAAGAAGATGGGGTTCGGGGCAATCTCGAACAATTGGATGCGGCTGATCCAAGTGTCGCTGACCGAGCGAGGGCTGCGCCCCGCCCGGCGCTTGGAAGCGCTGGAGATCAGGAACTTGATCAGCAACTTGGGCATTGGCAAATATCGGATGGGAAGCCGATGGTGATCAGCTCTGATGCAGCTATTGTATGCGGCTTCAGCGTCTTTCAGCGTCTAAACGAGCTGGGCAGAGTACTCACATCACTTCCTAGACCATCAATATGTAACAAAACTCAACGTCAGCATCACTAGATCCAACCATACATCTAAATCTGGACCATCGTGAACCGCCATGACCGATAACGGTATCCTACACGATCCCGAGACCCAGACACGTCCCTGGGGATGGGATTGCTAGCTCTAGCGCCGCCTGACACTAGATCCATGGAGCCTAGCCCCTGGAAAATACGGGGATCATCAAACCTCGCACGCCTCTCAACTCCTATTATTACCTTCTGAGCTGTCCTCTTCAAGGTTTGGAGAGCTGCCTTGTCTCACCTTTTGCATCTACAATTGATCTTTACACTGTAGACCGCCTTCTTTTCTTTACTCACCAAAACCTCGTCGCTCATTTTTATTTTCATCTTTACTCGTCAGCTTTTTAGCCCTCGCTGGGAACTTACTTGTCGGGTCTTCCGCCCAGTGACGCAGGCACTGACGCACTCACACGATCCTTCGTTTCATCCCGGATTTGAAAGGCAGGGAGTCACGTGCGCAATCACTTTGCACGACCTCTCTGCCCTCTTTTTTTCTTACAACTGCTCTCTTTTCATTACTTGTTCATCGGAGCGGCGTCGTACATAACCAATCGCAGAAATGAGAATCTCGTGGCGCCTGGGCTCGGGGTACGTCGAGTCAGTGGATGATTACATCGGCGTCTTGGTGCCGTTGGATGAGGCCCATCTCTTCAGCCAAGTGGCCAAGTCGAAAAAGTCTTCCGAGAATGAAAAGGTTGAGGGCGAACTCGATGACCTGGAGGCCAAGGAGGAGCGCGAAGGCATGCTTGGGGGTGATCCTGGCGAGTACACCATCGAGGGTCTACGAAAGGAGATGAGGGAAGGGCGACAAGGACGATGGACGACATATGAGAGTAAGTGGATGAGCATGGACAACTCGAGGCATTGGAAGCTGACAATGGAACAGTCAAATCAAAACTCATGAACAAGGCGGTTGGGGATATCGGCATGGGAAGTTACAATTGGCAGCTGTTTGTGCTCTGCGGCTGCGGATGGTTCGCCGATAACCTCTGGATGCAGGGAGTCTCCCTCACTCTCCCATCTCTATCAGCCGAGTTTGGCGTCGACGAAAAGACGGTTCGATACACGACCAGCGCCCTGTTTGTCGGCCTCTCCATCGGCAGCTTCTTCTGGGGCATCGGCTCCGACTTTCTGGGCCGTCGCATCGCCTTCAACATGACCCTCCTCATCACCAGCATCTTTGGTATCATGGCCGCCTACGCCCAGAGCTGGGGTGGTGTCTGCTTCTTCTACGCCGCTCTCGGTTTCGGTGTCGGTGGCAATCTCCCCGTCGACGGCGCCCTGTTCCTCGAGTTCCTCCCCGACGCCTCCAGCGCTCTCCTGACGCTCCTGTCCGTGTGGTGGCCCATCGGTCAGCTTGCCTCCTCGCTCGTTGCGTGGTACTTTGTCGCCAACTGGCCCGTTGAACAGGGCTGGAGGTACTTTTTAGTCACCATTGGCGTCATCACATTTGCCATGTTTGTCGTCCGCTTCTTCATCTTCCACCTATTCGAGTCGCCCAAGTTCCTCCTCAACAAGGGCCGACAGCACGAGGCCGTCGCTGTCATCCACGGACTGGCCTACCGTAACGGCACAAAGACGTGGCTTACTTCGGACCTGCTTGATCAAGTTGCCCTTGAGGATGACGAGGAGGGTATTCCTCGTGTGACGGAGCAGCGAAGGCCAAAGCAGTCTGCTGCGGATGCTCTCCGTGAGAAGCTCCGGTCCATTTCCGGAGAACGTCTGCGTCCCCTATTCAAGAACAAGACTCTTGGACTCGCCACGGCGCTCATCTGGTTCTCCTGGGCCAGTATCGGCATGGGTTATCCTCTCTTTAACGCCTTTCTTCCTCAGTACTTTGCCCGTACACACGCCGACTCGAACGAGGGCTTTCAGTCTGAGACGGACACCATCTCAGCAGAGACATATCGCAACTATGCTATAGCCTCCATCATGGGCGTCCCCGGCTCTCTACTAGCCGCCTTTCTCGTCGACCACCCATCCCCCTTCTTCGGCCGTCGAGGAACGCTTGCCAGCTCTACTCTTCTTTCCGCCATCTTCCTCTTCCTCTTTGTCTTCTACGGCACGACCTCGACTGCCCAGCTGCTCATGTCGTGCGTCGAGGCGTTTGCCCAGAATATCATGTACGGCGTCCTCTACGCCTTCACGCCCGAGATCTTCCCTGCCCCCGTCCGCGGTGCTGGTACCGGCGTGGCCAGCTTCCTCAACCGCGTCACCGGCCTCATGGCACCTGTCCTGGCGGCTACAGTTCCCGGTGATGGTGCTACTACACCCATCATCATGTCCGCTGTCCTGATCTTGTCAGCCTTTATTGCCATTTGCTTGATCCCTATCGAGACAAGAGGTGCTCAGCGCCTGTAAAGTCCAAAATATTGGAAACATAATAGATACTCGTAGAGCCCCTGACCATGCGCCGGTTGGTCAGTGGCCCCAGTTGAACTCAACACACGCATACTAATGACCTGGAGTCAAAGAGTGGTCTTGGGTATGGCATGCATTATGTCTTATTTGTAAGGGTTGGTTGGCGTTGTTCTTTTCAACATCAGGCGTTCACATAGGCAGTTGGAGCAATCGTCTATTCAAAATGTATATTAGGCTCAGGATTGGTCTATCTATCGTGTTCCCTTGGCGCCCGCAGGTGCATCGACTCTCCTCCTCCTAAGTGACGTACCCATGGCATCCCTCACCATGGGGTCTGCTCTGATGGTATTCTGCACAAGCCACTCCCTCATCTTGCCCTGCAGATTGGACGCGGCCTCGGCGTCTCCCTTGTAAGGCGCCATCTCCATGTCCAATAACCGCACAGCATCGCCGTCGAGCTGCTTTGTCAACATCTCAAGACGGTGGAGACTTTCTTGGAGGGCCTTCTCGTCCTTGTCGTCGGCCTTCTGTTGGCCACTGACTTGAGCCACGAGAAGCGGGCCGATCTGGTTGAGAGCGATGTAGATGGTAATAATAAGCCTCCGAGCCAACGAAATGGCCTGAAATGGGAGGTATGGTGGTAGAGAGCTGACACGTGCAATGGCAGCGTTGACAGCATTAACAAAAGGAGGAAAGTCGGGTCGCATGACGGTATGAAGCTCAAAGGTGCAAAGAGTGACGAGAATGAGCCAGCGGTAGTATTTGCCAAACTCCATGTACCCAAACAGGCCGAGAACGTAGATGGACGCCGCAGCGACAGCGTAGTGAGGCAGGATGCCCGAGACGATTCCACGGGTGACATAGTCTCTGATGGTGACGCACTTTTGCCAGCGCGCAATCTCGGGTCCGAAGCGCTCATAGGCGAAACGCTTCACGGCGTCGTGTAGGGTGTCGCTCGCGAGCTTAAGGTGCATGAAGAAGGCGGCCGAGTCTGTGGCATCGCGGCCAGCCTTGTCTGGGTGGTGCATGGCAGCGAGACGTCGGAATCGGGACTTGATGTCGCGGTCGGTCGCGTTGAGGGGCACGCCAAGGTCGGCATAGTAGGAGGACATTCGACGTTGATCATAGTCGGCCTCGAAGATGGTGTAGGCCAGGTAGATGGCTACGACGAGGATGTGGATGGTTCGGCGGTGCGAGTTGAATCGTGCCGAGCCCGGGGTGGGCTTAGGGTCGCCGGCGCGGATGGTGATGCCATAGTAAATGGTCTGTACCCATGAGGTTGCGAGCTGCAAGAAAGTTAGCCGTTGGAGAGGGTGTCATGATGGACAGAGCGTGCATACGCCAGGAAGAAAGGCCCAGCCTAACATGGAAAGGTAGCTCGACATGCTGGACGATGGAGCATCAAGTGATGCGTTTGGTGGTCTAAAGAGAAGGTAAACTCATCCAGCAGACGAGCAAAAGCAGTTCCAAGAAAATGAATGGCAAAGGATCAACCAGGCGCAAGTTGGTTGATCTTGGATGTGGCCAGGTTGCCGTGTCTCAGAGAGATATTCGTTGGTGTTTGGTTAATGAGGTGCGTCAGAGTGGGTCCCAGCACTACAGCCTGGGCTATTGCTTGATTTCATCCCTTCAACTTCCACTACCTACTTTACAACAATATCCTAGAGAAAAAAGAGCTGATATTGGTCAGCATTGAGGTCACTCAAGTCAACCCATCTGATGCACCGCACCGCCACGTTTGCCTGTGCCCAATCGTTGATCGATCATGGCGGATCGTCAGTTTAAACTCCTGGTCGGTTTCAGCTTCACCCTGCGAAACCACAACCATGGACAAATTATCTATCAAAGACAATCCTCCTGCGAACGCTACCCTACCCATAGAGCGGTTATTAAGGTTTAACGTTTCAATTTTTTAGCCTCTAAGAGGTGTTCTATACCTCAAACTCAGCTTGAGCCACACCACCCATGCCAGCGTTGCAACCCACTGCCACTTCTAGGGTCAGCGCATAAGAAACATCTGAAAATAGGTTACCAGATCAGAGGATCACTGGCCATTTTCTGACGTTTGACGTGATATGTATGCATGTTATTCGCTGTACAAGCGCTCTGAAACATCCTCCTTAATAAACTCCTTGGGGGCCATGTACAGTGGCGAGCAGCAGTAAGATGGACGCCATGTTATATCAGTGATAGATGCCCTTACTCGTTCCCATGTGAGGTTTTCTACCCATCTCGCTCTTCAGATACCTTTCATCATGTCCCTGTTACGGATATTGCCATTTGTTGTGGCAGCATTGGCAGCTTGCAATGGCCATGACAAGCTCTGTGATCGCAAGTATTCCGACATTACCTTTATAGGCACTCACAACAGCGCCTTCGTGGGAGAAACACCAGTCCACAATCAGTACAAGTCAGTGACGGAGCAGCTCGACATGGGAGTGCGGTTCTTGCAAGCACAAACACAGGACAAGGATGGTGAGATTCAGATGTGCCACACTCACTGCTGGGAACTCGATGAGGGACCTCTGAAATATTACCTGCAAGAGGTTTCTGACTGGATGGGCAAGAATAAGGACGAAGTTGTGACCTTGCTCCTGACCAACATTGATGGACTGTCGGTTGAGAAGTTTGACGATGCCTTTGAGAGCACTGGACTCAAGGACCTTGTTTTTCACCCGAAGAAGAAGCTGGCACTGGATGAGTGGCCAACTCTCCAGACACTGATCAATGATGGAACTCGTCTGATTGTGTTTATGGGTACCCTTCTCACTGACGGCGAATGCTCTTGTTCACTCCGCTAACTTAAGTCAAGACTACCACATGGAGCAGAGCAAGGTCGACTACATCATCAGCGAATTCGACTACTTCTGGGAGACTTCATACGGTGTGACTGATAATTCATTTCCAAGTTGCGACGTCGACAGGCCAGAGAATGGCGATCCGGCCAAGCTCATGGGTATCATGAACCACATGCTCAACCACGACATTCTGGGCATTGTAGTACCTAATCAGATTAACGCAGCAAAGACAAACTCGGCCGAGTCCATCCAGAAGCAGATAGATCTCTGCGAAGGTAACTGGGGGAGACGGCCGAATGTTGTTCTTGTAAGTTGACAGAGGTGCCTGTGAAGATGTTACTGACAGGTGTTGTAGTTGGACTGGGTGAATGTTGGAGACGCGATGGATGTACAAGTGTCTTTGAACGGGCTTTGAGATGATGGGTCTGCTCTCACTATTTATCGATTATTACGCGGAAATGAGACAGTTATTGCACGAATTCTCTACGCTCGAGGTTCTTCTGTCCTGGTCCGCGGGTGAATAAGGCTATTCTGGACCTGCCTTTCCAACAAGTGGAGCTGAAGCAGCTCTTCAGCACTTGACGCGTAATTGGTTTAGTGGTAAAATTCTCCGTTGCCATTCGAGCAGCGTCGGGGAGCCCTGGGTTCGATTCCCAGATTACGCATTCTTTTTGACCTTTTCGAAGCTGTTGACGATTTCTTTTTTGCTCATGTTGACGTTACGCAACAAGATGTTGCCGTGGTGTTGTGGTGGTGATGAACAACAAACGTTATCGAGTGGTAAAAGGGCGGGTCTCATTGGTCAGAGCGGCAACCTTAACCGGCTGGCCAGGGGGAAGGTGCCCTGACTAGCGCACTAACCCGTCTCCACAGGGGGAAGCTTGTGCTTCCAATGCTCCCCACGAACCAACCACTTGCAGCTTGATGCTCGATTTGGGCCAGGGTTCCCGGGGCAAAAAGGCTTCTTGTCAATAAACTCGGGAGGGATATGACATGAGGTTACTTTTTGGGCTCAAGAATACGAGGGGGAGGTAATGGATTCGTCATCGGGAGTCTATGTTTGGACGACTGACAAAGACGTGGAATGGGAAGAAGCAGGCCCCTTTCTGCTGGAATGAAGCTGAAATCTCTCCCTTGTGATGGCTCCGAGACAAGACGACTTGGACACAAATCCATCGTCACATGGAAGAACGTATCGATTGGATGTTTCCTCCCCTGGTCGGCTCGTGAAATTGCACATCACGGTACTTTGAGAGGCAACCATCACACACACATCATCTGCCGTATGCAGCTGTGGTCGCCGTTCCTGTTAATTAGTGGCGCGCCTCCTTTTCCCGCTTGGTCTCCCTGATCTTCGTGTTTACGGGGCCGTGACAGATAGCCTGGAATCAATTCGTCTCTTTTCTTCTTTCTTGCATTTTTTACCCTCTTTTTTTTTCTCGTCTCTTGTTTATCCTCTCCCTCTCCCCCTCCATACATCCACCTTTTTTCCCCGCGTGCTGGAAGCTGTTGCACCGTTCTGCTCTGATCAGCTCCATCTCGCGATAACATCATGTTGCTTCGCAACCTATGGCGTGCCGCCCTGGCTGCGACAGCAGGTAATAAGCACTACTCCCAAACAATTACTTGCATGGAAACTTACTAACCACCACTCACCTCTCAGTCCTGCCATTCTCCATCGCCAAAGACAAGGATGAGGGCGGCCAATCCACCTTTGTCTCGCCAGACGGCAATGTCGCTTTTGCCATCGACATTGGCGAGAACATCGACACCGAAGTCTACTGGAGCCTGCGCGTCAAGAAGGACCTGTCATGGGGCGCCGTCGGCCTCGGAAGCCCGGACATGCCGGGAGCTCTCTATCTCATCATCTACAAGCACCCCGACGGGTCGAGCGTCACCTTTTCGCCCCGTACCGCCTACGGACACTACGAGCCCAAGTTCTATGAAGACATGAAGTACGAAATCCTCGAATCCAGGTCAGGTATTAAGGGCGACTACATGTACATGACAGTCCGGTGCATGGAGCGTTGCCGCAGCTGGCCAGCCAAGGATACGAGCGGAGGAGTGCTAGATGTATACGACACCAACAAGGCCATCTACGCATACGGGCCCAAAGAGGGTTACCACAGCAAAGAGCAGGACGCGCCGCTCAAGTATCACAAGGGCTATGGCGTATTTCAGATTGACGTGGGGAGGACGCACGGCAAGTCTGAGCTGCCGTCCATCAACGACTCTACCACCAACGTCGGCTCCAAGCTCCTCTCAGAGGATGGGTTCAAGCCGAAACCGAACTGGATGTCGCCAGTCCATGGCGTCTTTATGGTCCTATCCATTGTCCTCCTCATGCCCGTTGGTGTGGTCTTGCTTAGATCGGGAGGCGGCGTCAAGTGGCATGCTCTGAACCAGGTCATTGCCACGGTTGGCGTGTTTGCTGGCTTTGGAATCGGGGTGGCCAATAGTTTCTACTATCAGCGAGTATGTGATCATAATCATTGTACAGGAGCAGTAACTAACAACTGTCCCAGTCACGCAGCTTCAACGATCCTCACCAGGTCATTGGATTCATCGTTGCTGGCTTACTGCTGGGACAATTTGGCCTGGGAGTCATGCACCACACTCAGTTTAAGAAGACCAAAGCGCCTACAAAATACGGCAGGGTTCATCTCTGGGTTGGTCGCATCATTCTCTTCCTGGGCACCCTCAATGCCTTCATGTAAGTCTTTGACCCACTAGCCCTCGTCCTCGCATCGCTAACCTGTCTAGGGGCTTTACCTTGGCTTTGAACCGGAAATGGGGCATGCTTCTGGCTATCCTCATCATCTTTATCTGCCTCACTAGCCTCATTCTCATTTACGGCCGCCGATATATCGAAAATCGACGCCGAGGACCCCGAGGTCCTGGGCTTGCAGGTCCCCATGGCTACAGCGCCGAGCCCTGGAGACAACAGCCTCCCCAGCACATGGGCTACCCTTCGGAGCCTCCCCCCGGCTACGAGCCCCCTTCGAACCAGCCAATTGGGCTTGCTCCTCTGTCACCTGCATCGCCGTCGCCGTGGAGGTCGGAGGCCAAGGATGATGAGTCGGATCTGAACATTGGGCGTGAACAACGACCGAGGGAATTTACTTGAGCGATTTTTTAATGTCTGGGGTTTACATGTTTGGCGTTTAATGGTACTGGTCTGAAATATCATGAGTGGGCATGGCAAAAATCGTCACCAGGTATGTGACGACAAGATGGCTTGAAACGCCCAGAGTCAACCGTTTGAGCGGATGACATTCCATAACATGAAACATGAGAAGCATATGACTCAATTCAGTCTCGCGCTGTGACGTGACTTCTATCCGCATCGGATATTGTCTCATCTTCGTCGCCTGGGAGCCATATCTCATGTCCATCCCCTTCCCTGACGAACAGGCTGGCCAAGATGCCACAGATACCAACACAGCTGAGAATCCACCATACCAGGCCGACCATGCCTTTGTTAAGGCCGAAGCCGTAAATCACACCACCAATCATTGGACCGATTGTCCTTGCCGCACTGCCCACGCTCTGGCCTATCCCATGGATAGTGCCGAGGACACTTGGATGGGGCGAGCAGTTGTTGACGAGGATTGTCTGGCTTGGAATTGCAAAAGTTCGACCCAGTACTTGAATCGAGAGAACACCGCAGATGGCCAGCCAGAGGGCAATTCCTCCCTTGGGGCCTGGAGGGGGAGAAGAGTCGCTGCTAGGAACAACTGAGAGGTACGGGACGAGGAAGTAGGCAACAGGGAAGCAGAACAGGGAGAATCGCCAGGCCTTGGTCGTTCCCAGGCGTGCCGAAATCCGCGGGTAGAGAAATAACTGCAGATTTATACCGATGAAGCCCAGAGTCGCCATCGCAAGTCCCACAGACCGAGGAGGGAGGCCTAGTCCGCCGGTAAAGAGAAAGGGGAGATGGCGCGGGTGCTCCGAGGTGTCTGGATTCCAGACCGGGGTTGACAGGAAGACGAACCAGAGAGAGTTGAATGTGCCAATATGCACTCCGAGCAAGAAGCTGGCGACAAAGGTCATGGTGACGTTGCGTGTGAACATTCGCTTGAAGGGGAGGCGCTGAGTATATCGCCTCGCTGGACGCTTCGTCGTGACCTCGCCCTCGGGTGCCAGCTCAACATCTTCAGCAGGAATAGCGGTATAGCCTTCATGCGAGCCACCTGATGAAAACCGCTTCCGTATCAGTAAAGCGAATCTATGTCCAAGACGCGAGCCAAGATCTTGCGGGCCATCCCGGAGCGCGTCGAGCGTCTCCTCGAGACCGAGCCAGACCGTCAGCGCAGCAATGGCGAGGAATATTGAGCTAATGATGTTTGGCGTTGCATATGGATACTTGAGAAAGAAGTCGACCTTCCCAAAGAGACCAGGATAGCTACCCGCCGGGTCGGATAGGAGACCGCCCATAATAGGACCCAGGATTACGCCGCAGTTGAAGGTCATGGGGAGTAGGAGAAAGGCCCTTGACTGGTACTTTTTCTCCCGGATGATCTCGCTGATCCTGTTGGGGATTAACCAGTGCTTCCACTCATGCAGTGTAACATCCATGGCTTACATGGTCCTCATAACTCCAACATTACCGTTGGTGGCACCCCCAATTGTTCGAAATAAGAGAGCCTGCCAGAACGACGTAGCAAAACCAAAGCCCAGGCAAGACAAGCTCGTGCCGCAGAGACCTATGAGTAGGACCGTCTTCCGTCCCGTACGGGGCGAGTCCGCAACACGGCCCCAGAGCATAGCCGTGAGGAACTGGGCAGCGGTGAAGCTAGCATGAAGAACACCAGCCTGCGCCGAGATGGTGGAATCCGGTGCGTCTGGGTCGAACCACTTGAGTTGGTAAAACATGTAGGCCTGGAGGGAAGACTGGACGAGGGGCTCGCTCATGCGGGCGAGAGTGATGATGAAGAGCTGATGTTTCTGAGGGAGGTCGGACCAAGCGATAGGCTCGTTGGCCTTTGGCTCTGGAGCTGAGCCTGGGCTCGGGGGAAGGAGGCCATCGGGTTCTGTTACTTGGTTGAGAGGACGAGGTGAGTCTTGAGTTGTCTCGTGGTGTTGAGAGCTCGGGTCATGATGCTCCGAGACCTCGGATTCATTGTCACTGTCGGGTTTGCCATGCATTTATACGGATATGTCCAGGTTCAGTTCGAATATCTCTTCACAGGCAACGAAGTAGTCGAGAATGAACAAGAACGAATGTGTCTGAGGCAATATTTTCAAAATCTCAACATTCACCGTCGCTCTCGCTTGATGAGCAATTGCGATGACGCCCAACCAGAGTCCAATGAGATAAGCAATCTCCGCCCCACGCCCGCCTTTCCTTGTCCCTCGTCCGACCGACGGAGCAGGGAACGACTCCTCCCGGCTCCCTGCTTCCGCTGTGGATGTGGATACCCGTGGCCGCCGATTCGCGGGGCCGGAGCGATAGCGGAGCTCCGCACGGCATTTCGGCATTTGGTACGGAACTGACGGGAACGTTGAAACATGTTTCCTCTTTGTCTAACTTATTCTAGTGTTGCACCAACATGATGATCGCAGTTACAACTTGCTGCTCTTGACATCGGTCGCAGGTGTTAACCGCCGACCAGACTCGTTAAATTCAATCTTCTTTCCACTGATCAGACTCTCCTGCAGCAGACAACAGATGGTCACGGCCTTGACGGCCCCCTCCAGCTTCACGGGGAGCTCCTTGTCGTGGAGGCAGCAGTCCGTGAACTCTTGTGCCTCGGTGATGAAGGCTTCCCTAAAACGACCGTAGTAGTCTCCGGGGACCTGTCTCCTAATGCCATTCGCGTCGTGGACGTTGACGAGGTTTGTCTGCGGCTGGGCGTTTACTGTCGCTTTGCCCTTTGTGCAGATGAGTTCGGTTGTGTCTTCTTGTCCGGCTGCCATCATGCGCGAGGCGTAGATCTGGGCAATCTTGCCGTCCTGCAGTCCGAGGTCAGCTTGTGTCAATGTGAGCATATCGGATGTTCTTACATAAAACTCAATGATAGCCAATGCATTGTCCCTGTCGGTGTGGTCAAGCATGTCCTGCTGAACAGCAGTGACACCGGCTGAGCTGATGGTCTTGACTACACTATCATGTCCCAAAAACCAGAGAGCCAGGTCAACATCGTGGATAGACGTGTCGATAAAAATGCCAGCGGCATGCTTGAGATAGCCAGCAAAGAAGGCAGGGTTTAGCAGATCGCACGTCTGCGATCGAAACACGGCCAGACGGCCCAGGTCTCCGCTCATCACCTTCTGGTGAGCGTCTCGGTAGGAGGCATCGAATCTCCTTGAAAAGCCACACATGACTTTTTGCTTAGGGTACTTCTTGAGAGACTTGTTGTACGCATCCAATACTTGTTGAGACTGTTGCAGTTAGCCAATGGTGAGGTTCATAATCTTGGTTGACATACAATCTCTGGACTTGGGCTAAGTGGCTTCTCACAAAGCACATGGAGACCCTTCTCCATAGCTTTGATGGCTTGCTCCGCATGTACAGATACCGCACTCGCAATGACAACAGCTTGAAGCGTAGACTCGGTGTCGAGCATCTCATCATATGAGAGATAGGTCCTCACTTGGGGGAGCAAGGCCTTGGCCGCATCGAGCTCAGCCTGGACGGGCGAACTAACAGCGATGAGATCCGCGTCGGCGACCAGCCTATGAAAGTGCTCTGCATGGCGTAGTCCTAGATGCTAGTGGTGAGAGGGTGTCGCCGAGTGTTGTGTGCTTGGTGGAGGAGCTTACCCATGCGGCCGACGCCAGCGATTGCGACTTGGAGGTTTGCGGAAGTAGACATGATTCCGGCTAGTACTTGTTATATCGTGTACCTTGTTTGTCACAGAAACTGAATGCTCGTGGTATACAATTCATTTTTTCCTCGACTTGACGTTTCTTCTTTATAGATGCTCATCGAGGTACGACATGATCAAAACTCCCTCTCTACGCATCCGCGCTTCTCTCCGGGCTCATGTTTTCTATCAAGTTTCCCGAAAATAACTCTCCTCTCAGCCATTCATGAAGCATGAATTTGAATCCCCCCGCAACGATACACAGCCGACATGACGGCCGGGTTCGAATTCCGAAGAGTGACAAGCTCCACTTACAGCGTGGAGTTTGAGATGCGGTTGTCATTGGCTTCATGTTTCGGAAATGTCAGTCCGAAACCTAGACTTGCATATGCAGCCTAAGGAGAATGGGCAAATAGTAGGCTTGGAAATTTATATTGAGCTTCATAGTATCAATTGGACAGAATAGACATTCAAGGTGTATGTATGTATGGACAAGAGTCAACGATCTCAGTCAATGCAGATTGCCACGTTCAGGTCTAGGGTAAGCTTCCTGACCAGGAACTCAGTATATCCGACTGAGAAAATCTTGAATCGTAGAATGTATGAGTCCTTGTTATTAGTAATGCGGAACTTAACGTGATGAATCCAAGATCTACCTGTTCATTTCAAACCCATTATGAAGTTGATAGTTAGCCTGATGCTTTCTTGATTGATGGTTGACGGAAACAAAGTTGTTTAGGATTACAAGCAAATATGCATGGTCTTGAAACTAGTAAGATAATAAATAATGTATTTAAATACTCCAAGATAGAGCATATGCGAAAAAATGTCTGAAACTTTTAGTACGCCGCATTACTAAACGCGTTGCTGGTTGTGATAGCTACACCGCGACTCTCTTGATAGTGCAGAGTCGCACCCACTGTCCACTGTGCCGCGAGATAAGAAACCGAGCTTCAACCACCAACTCCAAACTTACCTACGTCACTCCTCATTTCATCGCATCGACTCTGTATTCAACCATGTCCGTGACAATCAACATTAGCGACTTGGACATTCAAGTCACGGCCGATCGCCTCACGCAGGAGGCATTTGCGCCCTTTGGCGACGTCGTCACCAACCCTCGACCAGACCTACACCCCACCGCCTACGCCTCGCACGGCGGCTCGCTGCCGTACGAAGGTGTCTCGGCGAACCAGGGAACCGCCATCAAGTACAGCCATGTCAGCAAGCCCAAGAACCTCTACGCCCAGGCGCCCAGTGGCAATGGCGAACTCATCATGAGCCAATTCGTCTGCGAGGCCCGCCAGCTAAAGGAGACCGAGGACCCCTCGCAGCGCGAGTTCCCCGTCAGCGTACTGGAGAGACACCCTTTTACGTCGCAGACCTTCTCCCCGCTCATGTCTACCTCTTCAATGTATCTGGTCATCGTGGCACCGAGTCTTCCCCCAAGCCCGTTGGATGAAGGCCTCCCTGTACCAACTGGCGATGGTTTACCCGGCAGAGGCCTACCTGACCTGCGACGCCTGCGCGCCTTTGTGGCGACCAACAGACAGGCCGTTACGTATGGCGCCGGGACATGGCACGCCCCAATGGTGGCCATGGGCAAGGAGGCGACGACGCTAGACTTTTTGGTTGTGCAGTTTGCAAGCGGAGTTGCTGAAGAGGACTGCCAGCTCGCCGTCTTTGAGCTGGAGGAACCAAAGATCAGGGTGCGGGTTCCGGTCGTCAGGACAGGTCGCTCTAGGAAATTGTGAATTAAAAATAAAATAGGCGATATTTGAGGATCAATCAATTGCGTAACTTGGCGGTGGCTGAGTTGGACACAAATGAGAATGTTGATTCAAATGAGGCCTTTTCAACTTTAACAGAAAAGGCCAAGACAACACCACGTTTCGACTAAGCTTGAAGTGACTAGAATACCCGTCCGCTCTGACTCTTCTCGGACACGAAACGACGAGAATAGTTCTCGCTGTAATTGTCAAATACGAGACTGAGATGCAGCTGGTTAGAAGGATTAGTCATCCGGCGTTCCTGGCTATGGAGGCTCCATCACGACGACTTCAAGCGATGCCCATATAAATGTTGGAAGCTGTTCAAATCTGGTGAGTTTCATTCAAACAAGCTTCATAGCCACTGGGTCTTTTTGGAAACTATTGGGGTAAACCAGTCATTTCAGCGTGACTCACTCACAATGGTGGCTCAACTCGAACTCACCGATGCTCGCAACAAGCTTGAGGATCTCTCCGGCATCCAGCTTCAGCCCGGAGAGAACCCTTACACGGCCCTCATAAGAACATGCAATGACAATCCCGTAAGTACTCAAAGTTCCACCAAAGCCTCCCAGCTAACAACACCCAGGCCGAGATCCAGACCCTCTACTCCGTCCACCGGACAAAGAGAAACGCCCAGCAGGCCGAAAAGTTCCTTGACCCCAACTTCAAGGAGCTCATCATCGATCAGTATCTCCTGAGACTTGAGGATCAGACCGTCGAGCCGGGCTTTCGTGACCCGAGGAACTGTCTCGTCTTTTGGGCGAGGCCACCTGATCACGTTGTTCGACTGGCAGCTAAGCTGCAGGAGTTGCTGAAGCAGGCTGCCCCAAGTGAGTAAACCCCAAAATGAGTTGGATCGTTCTTACTGACGTCCGATTTAGATGTTTGGCTTATGCCTACTCACAAGATGCACCTGACGGCGCTCGAGGTTGCCTTCTCTAAAACCCCCGATGAGATTGCCTCATTGGTGTCTACGCTTCGGCCGGCGATCCCCTCAATTGTCAACTACCCCTACTCGCATAGGTCACGTCTCGTCAAGCCCATGATCTCCTACGATCTTTCCGCCTTTGCCGTCTCATTCCTCCCGGCGGCTGGCGAAGCCTCTCTCTCACCGCCCCCTGTGGAGCCTATAGTTACGGATGGCATCACACAAGGAGATGACTACACCTACCATCACCTCCGTCGTGATGTATTTGACCAGGTGCAAGCGGGCGGTGTTGAGGTTGGATCCAGATATCAAGTTCCCAGCGCACACATCACACTCGGACGATATCTTAACCATGAAGACCACAATACCCCTGAGAAGAGGGCGAGCTGGGTCAAGGCCATTGACGAGATTAACCAGTGGTTGGAGAAGGAGGTTTGGGATAACCCCGACTCCGAGTTTGTGGGCGAGTGGATCGTCGGACAGGAGAAGGGGCTCGATGCGCGGAACGGCACATTGTGGTATGGAGGTGGCAGAACCATCATGTTGGGAGAGGGTTTCTAGATGTAGCGCCAGCTAGATAGATAGACAGACAGACGGCAAGCCCGAGATTTTGATACTTGTTAACTTTTCCCCCAGACCGTGCCTCCCGCCTTGAGTCCATCTTTTGGCTACTTGGGTATGACTCAAACCCGGACGCCGGCCTTGGACCTTCGGAGCACCTCACCACATTGTGCCTAACATTGGCGGAAAAGTCGGTTGGTGCAGTCACAGAGATTTTTTTTGATTCACTCCCTATGAAACATTCCTCAGCCGAGGACATGTACCTCCCTTCGCCAGTGTCCGTGATGCCCAAATGCCGCCAGGTAAGCATGAGAAATGGTGACCGTGAGACCCCAAACACAAAGCACTTAGAACACCAGAGCCGCACCCTTCGTCTTCTTGTCACCACTGCAGAGTCGTTAGCATTCCGTAGGCGCGTGGCCGGACAGGTGACGTACCCGAGCTCGAAGTGCTTGCATCGCTTCAGCGACAGCTGGAGCTTGGTCTTGCACTTGACGCACTCCAATCGCAACACGACCTTCTTGGTAGTCTTGGCCTTCTTGTGGAAGACGGGCTTGGTCTGACCACCATAACCCGACTGCTTGCGGTCGTAACGTCGCTTACCCTGGGCAAACAGCGAAGCCTTGCCGGCCTTGTACTGAGTGACCTTGTGCTGGGTGTGCTTGCGGCAATCCTTGCCCTTGCAGTAGGTGTTGCGGGTCTTGGGAATGTTGACCTGTGCGATGCAGCGTGTTAGCGACCTGATGATCAGGGTTATTTATTTGTCAAGTCTCGAGATGTTCCATCCCCCGCCGCACGAGACAGTCTTGGGAGTCGACAGCAATCGGAGAGTCCTTCGTAAGAGGCGCAGAGAATTGGAGTAGTCGGCTGGTCGTCGAGGAATCGGTGCTGACTGTCGATGATGTCGCGAATCGTCTCCCTCCAGCAGCTTCACCACAAAAATTCATCCCACTTTCTCGCGGATTGACTGTCATCGTGCGGGCGGTCGACGGGCGCAGAGCTCGAGGGGAAAGGCATCGCATCTCTTGCAGTATGCTGTTGCTGATGAAGAGGGCTTTGGATTGACTGTTGCGACGTACCATCTTGACGACGTTGTGCGGTGCCGTTCTTTGGGTGTTTGGTGATGCGAAGTTCCAAAGACTGGGCGAAATTGGGAGGTTTTGGGGGATTTCTCTTCTTTGTGGGCAACTAGGGTCCGCGCCTTGCCCCATCAGGCGGGCCTGTGGCTCGCTTGCACCAGCCACACTTTTGCGCCTGACATCTAGGGCTACCATGATCACCGCCTCACCGAGGTGAGGCTAGGGGAGGTACGTACCCCTTGAAGCTCCCACCCCCACGAAAGGACACCTCAGACTGCTTGGTGGACTTGAAGGCCCCACCATATGATCTCGCAGGCGCATCACCAAGTGTTCTCAGGACAGTTTAAAGGACGACCGTTATAAAAGCCAGTTCGAGTCGTATCATAGCCAACAGCCGCCAACATGGATCCCTACTCTGCCGAAGGCGAATTGATCAACATCCACAACCACTTCCACCAGGGCCAGTACCAGGAGGTCATCGACTTCGACACCTCGTCCTTCTCCCCTGACAACGCCCTTCCCGCGCGCGTCCTCGTCCTCCGAGCCAGACTGGCCCTCGGTCAAGCTGAAGATGTCCTCGCCGATGTGAAGGGGGAGTCGGATCCTGCCCTTGAAGCTCTGGGTGCCCTGGCCGAGCTCAGCCTGGGCAAGGTCGACTCTGCCGTCAAGACCGTCGAGAAGCTGGCTGCGTCGTCGGCCGACAACACAACCGTTCTTATTGTTGGAGGAACAGTGCTCCAGGCTGCTGGAAAGTCTGACGAGGCCCTTGCGCTCCTCACGCAACATCAGGGAAGCCGTACGTTTCGAGGGACTCTGACCAAGCTTGTCACCTTTCGCTGACCGCTGTTAATCAGTTGACGCCGTCGCTCTGATCGTCCAAATCCACCTCCAACAAAACCGAACCGACCTCGCCCTGAAGGAAGTCTCTGCTGCGCGACGATGGGCTCAGGATAGTCTCCTGGTGAACCTGGCTGAGTCTTGGGTTGGATTGAGAGTGGTAAGGACCGCCATGTTACTACATGGGACAAGTTACTAAGACCGTATAGGGCGGGGAAAAGTACCAGCAGGCGTTCTACGTCTTTGAGGAGCTCGCGCAAGCTCCCTCGACCTCATCAGTGCGAAGCCTCGTCTCGCAAGCAGTCTGCGAGCTCCACCTCGGAAGGACAGAAGAGGCCCAGGCCGCCCTGGACCAAGCTCTGGAGAAGGACGCCAACTCGGCTGATGCCATCGCCAACTTGCTTGTCCTGAATGTGATTTCAGGCAACGACGCCAAGGAGCTTACTGAGTAGGTGGACCATGTCTGTTTTTATTTGATTGATGCTAACCTTTACTAGGAAGCTCAAGACCGCCGACGCCAACCACCAGTTCCTGGCCGACCTGGAGGAGAAGAGCGCACTGTTCGACAAGGCCGCCACAAAGTACAGCCCCAAGGTTTCGGCATGATTTGGCTCTAGGTGTATGAATTGATAGATTTTAATGATGGGCGCATAACTGGTAGAGGAACGGAATTCCCTGAGCGACAACTGTTGAGATCTTGTCTACGTTCTACATGAGTTTGCCTTTGAAGCTTAGTCGGGCATTGGTTTCCTCAAAGCATCAATATATGGGTTTAGGCGACTGAAAATAGACCACATCTCCTGATTCATCTGAGTGAGGCTTTGGGCTTGGGAGTCTCCATCCCCGCTACCCTACAAGTCCACTTGGAGGAACTTTTTGCTAAGGTCGTTTCAGCTTGGGTTGGTCTTTGTCCTTTGTATTCTCTAGATTTACTAAACTGACTTCCACCTTTTTTTTAAAAAAAAAAAATGGGACTTTGGGGTCCAGGTCATTGAATGTTGCGGTTAGGCGTTGTGTTGAGAAAGTGGGCAAGCAAACGTCTTTTTTGTTTTTGAAACTATTCCACTTATCTTTAAACCGCCAGTCAGATATACCACCACGCAATTCCCGGCTGTTCGGCTTCAACCGATCTTCAACTGCAACAAATCCTCAACACCAATGGTATCTCCGCCGTCGCATCTTTGATGGTTCCCGGCTGTCGTATTGAGGTACGCGGCACGGAGCCTCACAATCGCTCCTTGGTCTCTTTCTAGCCACACCCCACGACACATCATCATCGGCAAGGAAGGGATTCGGTAAAGGACTCGGGGTAGGTGCAAGGCTGGGAAAGGCTCGGTAGAGCCTCGACTCCAGGGGCTTCATCGGTAGTGATGGGTGGGCCGCATGCCTCATGAAGATCTGGGTGACCTCTGCCCCGAGACTAAATCTCGGAGATCGGTCGGTCGACCGCTTGGCTATTAATTCATCAAGTTGCAGACAGATGAATTCCATCGTGCGCTTCCGTGCCTGTTGTCCTTGAAGGAGCTTGAAAGCCCTGGTAGGAAACATGGCAGATGGCTTGCCGTCTTCGAGCATTCGTTTGACAGCTTCAGTCAATCCATCCTCCTGACGGGTAAAGTCTGCCTTTGAGAGAAGCACGTCCAGTACAGAGAGATATTCCTTTGGGTGTTGTCGAAACGCTTGAGAATTTGAGAACCCCATGATAAGAAATGTTGCCCAAACTGACAACTTACAACCTCCCCCTCCAACTCTGGCATTCGGGTCAGCACCGAATTCGAGGAGCATGCGAAAAAGTCCACTTCGGAGAGCCTCAGATACATGCTTGCTAGGCGGCTGGAACAAGAATGCAGGCTGGGACGAGGGCCAGGAGCGCCCATGTATCCCGCCAATAGGCAACGCATTGCCAAATTCGTATCGAGGAAGAAGGCGACGGGCGAAACTTGCCCAAGGAGTCAACACACTGGCAGATGTGTCGTCCTCGGAAGAGGAGGTATTTGAATTGGGATCGTAGCCATGGCAAAGAAGACATCGGAGAAGCTCAATCTGTTCAGGCTTCCACAAACTGGCTTGACCGTTGCTCATCTTCTGACCCAGAATGGGCGGTAGCGGGTCAATGCCAACGTCATTGAAATAGCTCTTGCTCTTTTCGAGCTTCATTACAATGTACTCTGTCGACACGGCCTGCAGAGCACAAGATCTGAACAATGCACTCGCCTTTCTGCAGACATCGTTAGGACGATTGCTCCTGGGTGTCCGAAAGATTCTCTGGACTGTCTGCTCCAGCTCATCCAGCAGGACCTCTGCGTTGACGGCCATTGACTTGTCGGATGTGACTTGGAGAGAGTACGAGAATGTCTCCAGGAGCGTTGACTTCAGCCGAGACTTGCCAATCTCGAGCATTGCTTTGGCCATGATTGACAAGTCGTAGAATGGGGCATGCTTCGTCCAGGCCACATGTGCTTGAAGAATAGTTAGGTGCGGATCAAAGCACTCGCGGGTGTTTGATTCTAGGAATTGCTCCATGTCTTTTGACCGGAGGAAGTCGTACACTGTCCGATGCAGGAACTCGACGTTGTCTCCGTTTACCTCTAGGAGCCCCATACACCTCGCGTTTATTCGCCGCGTGACTATGTTGCGTATATTGTTCAGCATTTCGGGCTCCCAAGGCGTAGTCGGCTCCCTGAGAGCATAGCCACTGTCCTCGTATTCCTGATCGTGGAAGTAGCAGATGGCAAGTGGCAGCGGTTTCCCGGCTTTGACGGCCATTTGGAGCATCTCGGACATCTTGGTGTGATAGAATGGCTCAACCGAATCTATCATATGCCGGAAGAATGGCTCCAGGTCTGTCGGAAGCAGATCCAGTCTCTTGTGCAAATCGCTGAGGGTATCGTAGTTTGTCAAGCCATCTCTGAGGAGCCTCGTCACCAAGAAAACCCAAAGAAAGACACCCTGAGCCCTGATAGTGACCTCGTTGACAAGAGCGGCTGTCTTTTTGGACTCAACTAGCAACGTCTGCCAACGAGGATGGTTGCACAGGAGATCCTCGACGTATTTTCGGATGTCTTCTCTGGTGAGCTCGTGAATATAGATCTTCTGGGCAGAAAACCGACCAAAGCTTTCCTCGAAGATGTTCCAGGGGCGGGAAGCAAGACACAATTTGATGTTGCTAGATGCGGAGAGCTGGAGCAGAGACTTGCAAATGCGCAAATGCTCGCCACTAAACTCATCCAGGCCGTCAATAAAAAAGCAGAAATTGACCTGCAGCTCTGGTTGACTTGCAATCGCATCTATCGCTTCCTGCAGATCTGCCAAAGTCCAGGGGCCTGTGTCAACGTCCTCATTGAGAGAAACGTTGTCACTCTTGTCCCAGCGTTCAGGGCAGGCAATTGGGATGAGCTCTGGGGCCTGTTGGAAGATGTCACAGAGGAGAGACCGAAGAAGGCCTTCTTGCGACCTCTGGATATGCGACCCTGCATACCAGAAGTAATGAGTGGCCATGTTCAACTCTTTGCCGGCGGCCGTAGCCCAGTGCCGCAAGGCAGCCTTGGTACCGGGGTGTTCGGCGATGTACTTCATGAGTGTGGATTTCCCCGAGCCTGGCTTTCCTGCTACCCAGAAAATGCCATGACCGTGATGGAGCCAGTTCAGGAGGTGTGATTGCTTCGTATCCTGTTTGGATCTGTCGAAGATCCATTCGAACGTTGTCTCGTGTGCCGGACTGATCCCTTCATGCCGAGCTGGGCGATGTTCGTAATCAATACCATGAAGCACAAAAAGTTCCCTGGCACACCGCCTTGACTCTGAGAGCAGCTTCGTGACCTCTGTGGAGAAGGATAATACCGGCCCTGAAGTGACCAGAGTGCTGTCAACTCTTCTTCTCTTCTCGATGAAGCATTGAATCTCCCCAAGCAGCACCATGGCGCTGTGCGCGACTGACTCTTTTCGTTGCGATTGTAGGTTCCCGAATTTTGACGATAGTCCCCGGAGCCAAAGTCGTAGTTCCTTAACGATGTTGCTATTTGCACTTGTTAGGTCCCGTTCGTCGTTGGTCTGCTTGGGCATACTTTAAGATATCGAGAAGCTTCTCAGTGGCGAGCCATTCACGCTCAAGATGTATCCTGCGGATTGCATCCCCATCCATGTCAGGTTCATAGCTCTTGGCTATGATATCTGATAACGATGTCAATGGCTCGGATCTCACTTGAGGAGTGCACCCGTTTTGGGTGTCTCGTAGCCATGCCTGAACCCCATCCTGCACCGACTCGCAATCTCTCTTGCAACCCTTCACAACTTTGCTCAGACCATAGAACAGGAGGGGGTCAGTTATCGTCGGGTCTCCGGCGCTGATATCCCTGTTAAACCTCCCTAGAGTTTGTATAACACCATTCAAGGTTGCATGACCATCATTAGTGACCAGAGATATCTCCAGATTGTCACCGGAGAGGACCGAGATGTACTGATAAAACCTGACAGCTGTTGTTCCTAGTTGCAGCGCAGTTTCAACCTGGGCCGCCGTAGAAATCACCGACGGTTTTCTGTGCGACATGCTCCCTCGGTTGATAGACTATTTGCCGCCCTTGAAGAAACCAGGACAGCGGACCTTGACGCGACAACTCTTGCGGGTGAGGGAGGTCAAGATCCGGGTTTTATCTATCAGTGAGCCCGCCAGAGAACTGTGCAGTTGTCAGAATGAAGATAAATTATTTGGAGCTGGGGAGTCATGAACGCTCAGGATTGTGCCCCAAGGCAACTCACCCGAGCCCATGATCCAATCCAATCCAAGAAGCCACAGCCTGCTTCCAACTGCAGCGCGTGCCTGCTTGGCGCCCTCATCGCTTCATAGAGCCTGCTTATTGGTTCCGCAGGCAAATTGACAAAAGGCCCACGACTCCAAAAAGGCGGACGAAGTTGGCCGCGCACACGAGGCCCCGTGTAGGTAGATTCGCTCTCCAGGTTGTCATATCAGTCTAAGGCGGCCTGTGTATAGATCGAGTGGATTCTGACAAGGGGTACAAGGCAACGGCTTACCGCTTGCCTCGAGCCGTCAATTGGGCATCAATCAGATGTGAAACATGCGCTTATCAGCCAAGAAGTCTCGGGGCACGTAAATAAAGGAACCAATGTTGTTGAGAGCTCTCGAGGTCTCCGTGATGCACGAGAGATGATGTATTCAGGTGGACGGCCCATCTAGACCGTCCTGTTTCTCAAGAACTAAAAAAACTCGACGTTCCCGTCAAAGAGTCCTTCTTTTTGCCTTGCCGTCAAAATCCTGAATGCTCGTGATTAAATAGAAAAAGTCTCATGTACCCATGTCATAAAAACATCGTGACAGCCCACACGAAACTCCCGGATTTCCCAGCCAAGATATCATTCGCTAACGCTCGACTCGGCCCTGAAGCCCTCTTACAAATCTTTACCCGTTTAGGTCACCCCGTTCACTTCTTCTTGTTGGGGAACTTGGGGGCGCCAATGTCGCTGCCGCGCAGCTTGACGTTGAGCACACGCTCCATGGCGCCGAGCACCTTCTGGTCGGGGGCGGCGGTGCCTCGCTCAAAGTCGGCGACGATGGACTGGGTGGTGTTGCAGCGGGTGGCGAGGTCCTTCTGTGTCATCTTGGGCTCAATCTGCTGTCGGGTCTTGGAGATGACGTCGCCGACGGTCTTGCCAATGGTGTTGGGCTTGATGATGTCGTCGGAACGGTCGACCTTGGTCATGCGCTGGCCCTCAGGTGCGGAGCCCTGTGGATGATTGTTAATGAGTGTCGTGGCTATCGAGGTAGGATGTACGTACGGCGTTGGCAGAAGCGTACTTCTTCTCAGTGGTGAGGCCACCAGCTCGCTGAGCGGCGTTGAGAGCAGCCTTGCCTCGAACAACGGTCTCTCGCTGACCGGCACCGGGGCCACGGGCACGGGAGCCGATCTTGGTGGTGGAATCCCAATCCTCAGACATCTTTGCTGTAGTTGTTTGTAGTGGGGGTAGTTTGAAAAGGGATCGAGGTTGACGAGATCAAGTCGAGGAAGAGCTGAGTGAATTGTTTGTTGTTTGAGCACGAGGGAAGTGAGGTTCGGCGACAAGAATTTATGGAGAAGGTGATGGAATGGATGGAGGGGACTGACTCAATCGGCGGGACAGCCTGAAAGGGATGGCGGGGGGCTCTGCTGCACCGTGCGTGGGTGGCCTCTCCTTGCGCCTCTTTGTCCCCGGCGGTAAGGCTCACTGCGCAGCACAGCACAGCACAGCACGGCAGAGCACAGCGCAGTACCCGGCGCCTCCTGCTCCAATTTTTCACCGCGCACCGCCACCCGGTGGCTCGCGTCTCCCCCGTAGAAGGTGCTAGAGCTCCCGGCTGGACCAGCGTCGAGTCCGTCCCTTGCCTCCCGCTGGGCACCAACGGGAGAGGCAAGGATTGCTTTGCTTTGTTTGCTTTGCTGGGGACGGGTCGGACACGCCTAGCCCGGTTCTCCGGCTGACATAAGACTCCCTTCCCCTTACAGTCTCGGCGTGACTGGCCAAGCGATGACGACAAAGCGGGAACCCTGAGAAAGTGATGCGTTCATCGCACTCCAATTCCTATCGCGAATTGGATGACTAAGGTGAATTCTCGCCGTTGCTCTCCCGCTGCAAGTCAATGTTCAGTATGTACCGCAGCTACCTTGATGGACAAGTTTAGGACGGACCGACGTAGCATTGGTTATTGTAAAGCTCGACGACTCTAGATACTGGGTTTCCCCTCTCCTCTTCCTCCTCAGCTCTCACCTACCTAACGTAGCTGAGAGTCTTGTTCAGCCATCGTCAAACAGCAATGCGCATACCTTGAGCATCAACCCTGTCGTCTCATGGACGGTCTGTCCGAGGACTCGCCGCTTCTGCCGGTGGTCCTCACTGGAGACCTTCTTGATCGTCTCCTGGAGCATTGGTCGTCGTCTTCAGTGGCGGCCTTTGCAGTCTCGGCGTATTTCACCTTTGTTGGAAATGCAGTTGATCTATCGTTGGTGTTGGCCTTTGTCGGCTGGAGCCATGCCTCTGTAATGACCTCCTTCATCAAGAGCCTAGACTTGACACAGTTCGGACTCCTCGCCGGAGTCGTCTTTCCAACCTCGGTGCTGGGGTATCGGCTTCTCGGACGCATTCTCAATGTGCAAACTGTCAAGTGGAATGGCCCTGGCCGTCCATTCCTAGTCCCAAGTCGCACAACGCATACTCGGCTGTTCCCCAAGAAGCACTCGTTTTCCTATTCGTATCTCGTCGTCGGTGTTCCTGTTGGGTACTCGGGGAACGCCAATGGCATGATATCTGCTAACGTGCCTGGCGCATCCTTGTGGTTGTCTTACATCTTGGGTCGGAGGGCCTGGTTTGATGTGAACCCAGCCGACTACCTCCAGCGAGGAGACAGGGATGGTGGGTTGCGAGGAAAGTTGGATGACTACCTCGAGAATCAGGTTTGGGAAATAGCATCTCCGTACTCAGATGAGAAGCTAATCGAAATAGAATGTTGATCCTTCACAATATCCTCATGCGTACCTTGTTACTGCTGCGCGATTCCTGGGTTATCATTTCAACCCGGTGTCGTTTTGGTTCCTCTACTCCCAGGAAAAGGTTCTGTCAGCTATTGTCCTCGAGGTGAATAATACCTTTGGCGAGAGACGCCCCTACTTGGTCATTCGAGACTTTGAGGCAGAACGACATATCCAGAGCCGCCCTGCCGACGATGAGGGCCAGGAACCCCAACGTGGTCGAGTGAAAGCTTCTTGGAAGAAAGACTTTCATGTTTCGCCCTTCAACTCCCGCAAAGGATCCTACTCGTTGCTGGCTAGCGATCCATTCGGCCCCGAAATGGAAGGTTTTCGAGGAGTCGACATCACAATCAACCTCTCATCGTCCAAAGGCCACCCGAAGCTTGTTGCAAGACTCTTTTCCGAGGGCGATGCTCTTGAGCCCAATTCAATGGGCCTTTTCCAGAAGGCCAAGTTTCTTCTCGGATGGTTTTGGGTTGGGTTCGTCACGTTTCCCAGAATTGTCAAAGAAGCTGCTGTCCTCTTCTTTAAGCGTGGCCTTCACGTCTGGTATCGTCCGGAGCCGCTCAAGGAGAGCATGGGACGCCTGGCCGACAACATTGAAAAGCAACTGGAAGATGCATTCCGCCAGTATTTGCGTCATCTCGTTCAGCAGTCACCCTCCCCCATCACTGTCAAGTACATCCCAAGTGGAGTTGTTGGAGCTGCTGAAGAGGTTTTCAGTTCTTCGTCAGTGACAGGCTCATCAGCGACTGCGGAATCTGTCGAGATCAAGGTCCTCACGCCAGTCTTTTACTCGCGCTTCGTTCATTATGCACACGATTTCGAAGCTGTCTTTAGCGAGCTGGCCGAAAGCAATACCCTTTGGGTTGATAAGCCGGAGCTTCTCCCAAAGATATTTCTGAAGAAGGCCTCACCACCGCTGCATGCGTCAACCCCTTTCGATTTCTTGTGCTTTCAGTTGATCAAAAGCCTCCGGAGTCGACCAGAAAAGATTGAGAGGCCATTGACATCGGCGGATCCGGTATCATCATCTTCGCAGGGTCTGGATATTCGAGATTTTCGCATGTCATCGATGGATGCCTTTGTTATCGGACAAGGAGACACGACACTGAAGAAGTTGTATAGAGCGGCTGTCCTTCGACTGTTTTTTGCTGACCGGATCGCCTTGGGCAATACTGACTTGCTTGGCATGATGGAACTCGGGGCAAGGGTGGGTGCGTCATGGGTTCTCGCGTCCCTCATCAACCAGGCGATCCGGAGGTTCTCATGATGGAGTGTTGCGCACAAGATACGAGATCAACAACATTCAATATCGTCAGCTGCCTTGGACAAGAAAGCAGTCGACTTGAATCAATCCCCTGGCTCTTCGAACCCGCGACTTTCCGACCTGGCGTTAAGGTGGCGGAGGAATAGAAAACAGATATCGACCAGAACCAGGGTCTCGATGCTGACCAACCGACCGGCACCCTTTATTTCTTGATGACGAGCTCCCTTGATGCACAGCTTTTTGGAATTGGCGTTGATGTGGGTAAGGATTCGGAATATCACAAATCAGCCTGAATCGAGAGGTTCATGCGAGTCAGCCAATCAGTAACACGGACAGCCCTGGTCGATGAGCTCTCCACTGCCCCGCGACTTGCATCATGGCTTCTGATCAAGCAAACAGATGGAGTTGGTGGAGAGTTTTCTTTGCAGCGTTGTATGAGGAACGAAACTCTTGGATATCAAAGGATTACTCCCCTTGGACCGATATGACATACAATGGACGGAGCCGCCGCCTGGCCAATTCCAAATTTCCCCAATTCCAAATCTTTTTCGTCCCGTGCCCCGCTTTGTCCGTCAATCAATCTGCAGGCTCTCGCGATTAGAGGAATGACAAATTCCTCAGTCACACAGTGGTTTGTTCCTTTACGCTGAGCTTACTGCAGGGGGGAGGGTTTTCTGCTGCATATGGGCGTTGGATGAGCTAACCGTGACGCTGTCCCGATGGCCCGAATAGCTGGGATGGGCTGGCTGACTACTGAATTAGCAACAGTATCTGTAATACCATCCGTCAAATCACGAAATGAAGCTTTAACCTCGAACGTGGACATGGGCCATGCTCGTTTGCCAGCTCGGAGCCATTGCCCATCCTGTTGCTTTGAGACCTGCAGCTCCCCGTCCCGCCGTCCACGCCGTCTCACCCAATCGTCGATAGCTTGACGCTGCTCGCTCGAGGGATCTGATCTTCCTCAACGTCATCCAATCGCAGCCCCACCAACGCCGAGCTCTCACCCCAACTCATAGGTACTGTGCTGCACTGCGCCGTCACCCTCAGGTCTCACCTTGGGTACCAGCGAGAGAAGAGGGTCGGTACTTGGCTTTTACCCCGCCGTGGCCCCTCTCGAAGCTGTTGGAGCTATAAACTCTGCTCTTCCCGCTCTCTTTGGACTTCAGTTTCTACCTCCATTGCTCAAGCATCCGATTTATTTGATCTGTGACATATTCCACAGCTTCTTTATCTTATATACATCAACCACCGACCTCCTCAACAATCATCATGCCTCTTGCCGGACACTGCCTCTGCAAGGCCGTCACCTACACGGTCGACATGGACGAGCCTCTCCTCGTTGGCTACGACCACTGTGACGACTGCCAGCGCCAGAGCGGTTCCACTTACTGTATGATTCCTCTGGACATTGCCCCTCTGTGCGAATCCTGACCAAACTGACACCAATTCTCAGCCCTGGTTGCCGTCGTCAAGAAGGACAAGCTCACCATCAACGGCCCCGTCAAGACCTACTCCGGCAGCAAGGGATCCTCTGGCAAGATCGTCCACCGCCTCTTCTGCTCCGAGTGCGGTTCTCCCATCGCCCATGACCCCGATGCCGCCCCCGAGATCATTGCCCTCAAGGCCGGCACCTTTGAGTCTGAGCTGAAGCAGAAGCTCAAGCCCGTATGCACTACAGGTGATGGTGCTTTGACAATGGCTAACATGAAGACAGGACACCGAGATCTGGACCGTTGGCAAGCTTCCCTTCTGCCAGGAGCACCTCGCCAAGCCCTTCACCCACATGCCCGAGTAAATATTGGTTCCTGCAGAGTGATGATGTTGATGACGGTGTTTGATGGGGTGTTATGATTGTGAATATTATTTTGGATGCAAAAACAGCTCCAAACTTAATGAGATGGTTGATGAAAGAAATAAAAAAAAGTCAATTGTACATGTTTTCATGTTCAGAGTTTTGTGACTGTCATGCCGAAATGATACCTGCTGATGGTGAACGAAACGATATAAGAATTGCTGCCAAGGACTCATTCTATGATACAAAGTCATTCTCATAAGCCATGGCTAACAGCGGAGATTCATGTCATTAAGCGTGCCGCGAGGGTATCTAGCTAAATCATCTTACCATGGTCAAAAGTTACAGTCTATGTACGGACGCTTCATATCCCATCTTCATTGTCCAGTTCTCCATCCAAAAGGACTGTCTTCATTCAAGGGTGCTTTACACGAGGGCAAAGCACACAAAGGCCGCTGCAAGACCTGCCAGCATCATGGCCGGCTTCTCACGAACACTCACATCTGCCTTGGGAAACTCCTTCTGCACGCTTCCAGTCTGGCTCGCCTGCACAGTGAAGCAGCTCGCTGTGCCGCAGTCGTATCCAGTCGGGCAGCATCCTGCTACGGGGCCGGCGCTCGCACCGCAGAGGAACCAGCCATCTGCGCAGGTCGACGTGGGTCCCGGAGCCGGGGGCGCATCGGTCGCGAGGATCACAACAGTTACGCCGTCCGAAACGATGGTTGTCGACGGGGCCGGGCAGTCGTGCACATCGCAGTCTCGGTCGGTGCGACAGCAGCCTCCGCCGTGGGTGGCGAGACAGCCGTAGAAGCCAGTTGGACAGCCTGTCTGAGTGTCGTCGCTCTTTGAGGTGTCGGTGACGGTTGTGCCTGTTGGACGGTAGGGCGGGGCGCCGGTGATGGAGCCCGTGGCTGTTGTTCTGCTCCGGGACGTGGTCGTGGTCTCTTCTTCAGACTCGGTCGTTTCTTCGGCTTCAGTTGTTGTCTCTTCTTCTGACGCTGTTACGACTTCGGTGGTTGTTTGTGTGGTGGGCTCTGCCGAGGGCCTCTCAGTCACAGTCAAGGTGACGACGACGGTAGAAGGATTGCCTTCGATGATGGTTGTCCGAGTAGTCGTTATCGTTATCGGCGAGTTCGTTTGGGTAGAGCTCTGGACGGCGGTACTCGTTCGTGTTGCAGAAGCACTGGGGACGCCTAAACTTCAAGTCAGTACTCGCAAGCAGAATGAGTCGACGGTTCACTTACATCCAAGCCCCTCACAAACATAACCTGGGATACAGCATCCACCGCCCAGCTCCTCTGAACAACTCGTAGCCCCAGAAGGACAAGCGCCAACTCCTCCGCCGCAAGAAGCCCCGTTGGGACAGCATGCTACACCTCCCGCCACCGCATCCCCCACGTCGACACAGTATGTCCCCTCCTGACAGCATTTGACCTCGGAGGCAATGTCGGAGCAACTGTTCATGCCCTCTGGACAAGACGACCTCCTCTGCAGCAAAGCCAGGACCTCTGCTGCCCGGCGCAGAACGCCATCCCGTGCCTCATCGCGGTGAGGCGCAAACGCCGGCCGGAAGCGCCGCTCGGTGCCGTTGAGCGCCAGGAACTCGTCGTCCTGCTCATCCAGGAATGACACCGCGGCGGCGGCTGCTTCTCGTGGGGAGAGGATGTGCAGCGGCGCAAATGCGAGGTGCTCGCGGAGGATCTTGTGGTTAGAGTTTGGCGGGAGCTTCTTCAAGGCTGTGGGCGCGGCGGGTTCGGCTGAAGCTTGGGAGAGGAGCACGATTAGAGAGGCCGGGAGAGCGAGCAAGGCTGATACGGATCGCATCGTGGTAGATTAAGATGCCGACTCTCAAAGCTGTTTGTATCTCCAAGCCGGAGGAGCTCTCTTTAGCTGCTGTGATCGTGGGGGGGACTTGTTGGCTGCTGAATACGGGGCTAGGATGTATGCTCTTACACCACCGTGGATACAGCCCTGGACCGCGTCAGCCCGAGGATAAATGAATGTGAGGGAAGCAAGCACAGCTCCTTTTCTATAAATACAGATACGAGATGGGGGACAAATCATGCGAGAGAGAGTACGTCAGGCTGCTGCTGATGTGGCATGGCTGCTCGGGCTCCCGCTATGGCTATGGCTCTTCTCGCTTTGGTAGGTAAACAATCCGGTGGCTGGGAGACGGGTAAGGGAAGGGATGCGGTGAGGCCACAAGATGGGGGTACCTATGGAATTGAGGCGATCAAGGCTCTAATAGTTAATGAGAACTTGAAATTCGACTCAACATTAAAAAAAGAAAAATCACAATTCGAGTCATGAGTCCGTTTAATGTGACGGTTGTTGATGCAGAGCCGTTTGCAAGGTAAGAATTCTGACGGCGCGACGTCATGCAGGTCCCGGCCCAAACAGGCAAGTTTCCAGAACCACCATCTACATCAACGACAAGACACTCCATAGACGCTATGCTGTGCACGCTTATAGATCTATTTTCTTTAATCGTATTATACATCGTAATCATACATGGATGACATGCCTCCCGTATATCCAAGCGCCGCCCAGATGCTTTTCTGATCGTAGTAGTAGTCGTACATGAGTGTAGGTGAGTCGTCGTGAAGTGTTGTTACATGAAATGGTTGGTAGCCTAGAACATCATCTCGACATTCTCAGCCTTTGTTTCCTCGGGTTTCTTCTCCCCCGGCTTCTTCTCCTCGGGCTTTTCTTCCTCGGACTTTTTCTCCTCAGTCGTCTCCTCCTTGGGCTTGTCCGCCTTTTCCAGTTCAGCCTCTTCCGCCTTGTTTTCCTCACCGCCCTCGCTGCTGGGCAACACCCCCTGGTTTTCAGCCTCGACAGGCTTCTCCTCTGCTTTGGCCAGAACTTGAGGCTCGGGAGTCACGACCGGCGCCTCAATCTGCACAGGCTTGGCTTCAACCAGAGGCTCCTTGACGAATGAGTGGCACAAGAGTCCAGCAGCAACGCTAACGTTCAAGCTGTCAATGCAGCTGCCCTGCACAAATCGAGGCACCGACAACTCGTAGTCGGCTGCTACCTTGAGTGGCTTCGGCAACCCGTGTCCCTCGTTGCCAAGGACAAGAAGACAAGGATGCTCGTTAAGCGGGCTGTTGGCCTCGATAACATCCGTCGAGATGAACTTGTCTCCATGCTTGCGGACCAATTTCCGGTCGGGAGGCGCCACGGCAGCAAACGTCTTCCAGCCGGCTTTGCTAGAGTCCTCGATGAACCTGAGCGGGTCATCTACTGTGAACAACGAGATCTCCTCTACTGCGCCAGCTGCAGACTTGAGAGCCACGGGCGTCAATGTGGAAGATCCTCGGTTGGTGATACCGACTGCATCGATACCAAGGTAACTAGCCGTTCGGATGATACCTCCCAGGTTGCCAGGATCCATGATTTCGTTGAGCAAAAGCACAAAGGGCTTAGGCATGACGTCGTTGGCTCGTCGGAAGAAGCTTTCAGTGCCGTTGATGGCCTCTTCTTCCTTGGTCTGGAAGTCAAGTTCCACATGGAAGCCTAGGCGAGCTGGAGTCTCCTCAAGCTTCCCCAGTGACCGGATGGGCAGCTGGGGCAACGGGGAAGCCTCAAGCACAAAGCCATTGTGAGGTCGTCCCATGCTCATCTTGTCCATCAGACGCTGCTCCTCGGTGGGCACGATGGTAATGGGAACGCCCTGCTTCTCGGCAAGTCGGGACAGAAACGTATTGTCCTTGTTGTCCCTGCGGTTCTCGCCGCCGTAAATGTACAGATTGTACAGCTTCCGCCTGCCCTGTTCGAGAGCTGCCTTCACCACCGACCTGCCATAGAGGAATTGAGAGGCAGCGGTGGTATACTTGATTGTCATAGGCATCATCTCCTTCTTGCGTCCGCGCTTTGGAGCTGATCCTTCGGCAGAGTCACCCTCCTGATCATTCCATCGATCAGTCCGGCCTCTGTCTTGGCGTGAGTGAGTGTCCCGATCCGATCGATCAAACCGTCTCTCGGATCGTGCAGCGTCATAACCTGGCCGGGAATCGCGGTCTGATCGATCAAACCGTCTTTCGGACCTTGAAGCATCCTGAAATGATCGAGAGTCGTTATCTGATCGATCAGACCGTCTCTCGAACCGTGGAGAATCCTGATCTTGCCAACCGTTGGGATCTTGAAAGTCAAATTGCCGTCGTTCATTGCGGGTTTCGCGGAATGATCGCGGCTGGACGAACTGCTTGATGGGCAATTCGGCGGCCACATCCTTGAGATCTCCATACTTCATTCGGTGCACAAAACTCTTTTGGCCAAACTCGTTTTCTGGATCTGCGAATCGCCTTCTCCGGGTGCGGCGGCCGGTCTCCTCGTCGCCTGCCTCTTCTTTTGCCTTCTTCTCTTCCTCCTTCTTTCGTAGCTTCTTCCTTAGCTTTTGCTCCTGGCGCCAAGACCTGGTGCCACCACTGTCCTGGGCTCTCGTATTGAACTTATCCATGAACTCATCCCGACGGGTTGGGGTATCGCGATGAATTGGAGGGGCCGCTGATCTTCGTCGAGCTCTTCTATCAAATGTTCCATGATCGCGCGATTCGGTCGAGTCCCTCGTAGGACGGCGAGATTCTCCAAACTGGGCTTTCTCCGAGTTGCGCATACCCCGATGGATAGCGGAAAGACTCTTTGCGCGGACCAAGATTCGAGAAGGGTATGGCTGAGGTGTAAAAAGGCCAGCAAGAGGCCGACGAAGGGCAGCTGCCCTCAATTGTACCGGATGAAACATGGCATAACGTGAGCCTGGCTATCAGACAGAGACTCTTTTGATGTGTGTTGATGGTTGTAGTTGAAGATCCCCTCTGATAGAAATTCCACCCATGTTCGCAAGGAACTTTTTCTGCCGGGCCGTTGCAGGGGTATTGCGGGCGGTGAAGCCCACATCTAGCCTCTGATTGGTCGATATTTTCGAGATTCACTTTAGCGCATCCGGGCTCGGTTCGTGTTAATGAGATTGGAGACAACGCGTTGGGCTACGACATCGCGTTTACCAAAGTAAACGAAAAACGACTAATAATCTTGCACTTCGCAACACGGCCTGATGATGATTTCTAGGCCTGGCTAGATATGCCTTCATGTCTGTTTTATTCTCCTTACAGTTTGTAATCATAGATCCCGGCCCCTGCCTTTCTCCAACTCCTCGCGAAACGAGGGTCCTCATATACCCCACGTCCCCTCGACAACGACTCGACTCGACCGAATGCGCTGCCAGCAATGGACACCGATGATGTCTTCTACGAGCCCCCCGAGGGCTTCAGCACTGGAGGCGATCAGGATAACGAAATCGAGAGATCATTACAACGTCTCCTAGCAGATCTCAACGACGATGGAGACCCGAACTCGAACCCCAAGACGAATGATGCGTCTGCTCCCGACCCAGAGCCGGCCCTAGACTCAGTGCCTACGGCTGAACAGGAGGAGCACGAACAACAAACTCTTGACGCGGCCAGCGAGTCACAAGTCCCCATTCCCAATATAGGTTACACAATTCAGGTTGCGATCCCTGAGATGCCGCTGGAGAAGCGCATGGAATACTCAGTGGTCCGGAGCGATATTGTCGAGTTCGTTTTCGGAGAGCTTCCACTCAAGCGCGTCCAGGCCAGCTATAAAGTCGAGTTCACAGATGGGAGACAAGAGTCGGTAGGTGAATATTCTTCATTCAAACAAGGGGTTGCGCAATGCGATTGCTCATGAGTCTATCCTTGCACTCACTCTCTTTGCGCGTGGCGGCTGGCCTACTTTGGCTCGAAGCAGCGCCGCAGCATGCAAGCGGATTCCTCTGCACAATATCAATAGCCCGCCTATTGTTCAATATTGTCCTTATTCACTGTTGCTGTTATAAACCTCTTCTCCTCTTTTTCGCAGCCCCGCACATTCTCCTCTCTCATCGCATTTCTCTCAACCCTCTCCCCTATCTACTCCTCTCCTTCATCCCTCCGCTTTCGCGCGCTCACTTCAGTTCAAATCGCTAACACAAGCTTGAGATACCTTTTACTGAACTCGTCGCTCTGGAGAACGGAAGAGCTGCCTTTGCTCGCTTTAACCAAGGACCTGGGCCTCTTGAGACCGACTCCATGGCTGGCTTACGGAAGCGAAAGCGCGAGCTCGAGGATGAGCGGGATTCTGACTCCGAGTCAGTTGCCTCTGATCCCATGGACATCGACGGCGACGAAGAGGAAGAAGAGGAAGAGGAAGACCAAGAGCCCATTCGTCACAGAAGTGCACACAGTCAACCAGTTCGACGTCTTCGCTCCCGGGAAACGACACAGCAGATCTCTCGAAGCCCCTCCGTTCAGGTCACTAATGATGATCTGGATGACCTCCGAGAAGAACCCCCACTCCCTACCAGGTTGCTTCGAACGCGACAACCGAGACAGATAACCCTGACTAGCATGACCTTTAAGAACGGCGATGGTAGTCTGGATCAGGATGAATTGCTTCAAGACCTACCCCCAGAGGAGGAGGAAGAGGGTGATGATGATTTTATGCCCATCATTGTCTCAGACGTCTTGCCCAAGAAAGGACGCCCTAACAAGGCACGCCAACGACCCAAACGCCTCCTAAGCGCACGGCACAAAGCATCACGCGCCACGACACGTCACAAATCCCATGACTCTGACATCGAATTCGAAGCCCCTCGACGTTCTTCAAGAGCCACCCGAACCACCGTCAACATGCAAGACGATGCCTTGATGGACGAGGATTCATTTTACGTCGTCGATGAGAAGACTCCAGGTCCGGCAAAGGTTATTTCAGTAAAGGAGGTCTTCCAACCGCTGCCTTCGGACTCAGCATTCGTTACAATGCACATAGATAAGTGCCATACATGCGGTGGCTCGCGGAACAGGGGACAGATGGTTTACTGTCAAGGCTGCACCTTGTCGTACCATAAGAACTGTCTCTCGTTTCGCAGCGGACGCGAACACCAGGTCACCAAAGTTGGGGTGGACGACTTTGTGTTGCAGTGCAGGTACTGCATTGGCATCCCTATCAAGAAGGATGAAAATGCTCCCAAGCACAGCATGTGTCAGGGCTGCAAGCGTGACGGCCGTGCCTGCGCAGCCTTTTCCGAGAAGAAGACGTCTCGCCAGGAGGAGAAGATGCGGGAACAAAACTACGGTGTTGACCCTATCTTCAAAGTTGCCCCTGACCTCCTGAACAACGAAGAGATTGTGCTTTTCCGATGTGTTTCGTGCCATCGAGGTTGGCATGTTGAGCATTTGCCGGGCCTTAGGGAGGACTCGATTGGTACAGATCTCAAATCGGAGCGACTTAAGGACCATTCTATCGACTGGCAATGCCACGAGTGCGGGACCGCCAAGCACAAGATTCACCGTCTGGTGGCATGGCGACCTGTGGAAAGGGATCTCGCCAAGCAGGTTCCTCGACCGACATGGCATGATGTCAAGGAAGACGACAAGGAGTATCTCGTCAAGTGGGACACACGATCCTATAGTCACTGCACATGGAAGCCAGGTGCCTGGGTACATGGTGTGGCTGCTGCTACGATGCGCTCTGCCTTTGGGAAACGAGATGCCGAGCAAGATCTCCTCAAACTCGACGAAAACGATGCAGTTTCAGACGAGTTCATCATGCCCGACATTATCCTCAACGTAAAGATGCACTCTTCAATCCCCAGACCCAAGACGCGAGAGGATGAGCTTGCCAACATGAACAACGTGAGCAAGATCTTCGTCAAGTTCCAAGGCCTTGGCTATGACGATGTCGTCTGGGACACACCACCAACAGAGGACATGGGCGATATCTACGCCGCCTTTGTGGAGGCATACTACGAATACGTCGAGGGCAAGTACTTCAAGTACGAGTCACAGCAAAAGATCAGGGAACGTGTCAAGGCGTACAAGTCCGAACCTTTCGAGGAGATCAATGAGCAGCCTGCTGGCCTTAAGCGAGGCAAGCTCATGGGTTACCAGCTTGAGGGAGTGAATTGGCTGCTGGGCAATTATCACAATGGACGCAGCGTTGTTTTGGCTGATGAAATGGGTCTCGGCAAGACTGTCCAGGTCGTTGGCCTGGTCACTTCACTGATCCAGGATAGTCCAAGGGTAAGTCATATCCGCCCCTGTCAAGCCGTGGCGACAGTGTCATTAACATCATGATAGTGCTGGCCCTTCCTCATCGTCGTTCCCAATGCCACATGTCCCAACTGGCGCCGAGAGTTCAAGCAATGGGCCCCGGAGCTACGAGTTGTGGCGTACCACGGCGGAAAAGAGCCGCAAGCCCTCGCTCACAAGTATGAGCTGTTTCCAAACCAATCTGCGGACATGAAGGCCCACGTTGTCATCATGTCTTACGACTCGGCTCAAGACCCCGCGACTAAATCCATCTTCAAGTCGATCAACTGGGCAGGACTCGTCGTTGACGAGGGTCAGCGACTGAAGAATGACGAGAACATATTGTACGGTGCTCTTCGTTCTATGAAGATCCCCTTTCGACTTCTCCTCACAGGCACTCCGCTCCAAAACAACAAGAGGGAACTGTTCAACCTACTTCAGTTCATCGACGAAAAGAAGAATGCCGAAGAGTTGGATGCGGAATATGCGGTCCTCGACAAAGAAACGCTACCACAGTTGCACAACGAAATCCGCCCCTACTTCCTCCGCCGCACCAAGGCAGGGGTGCTCAAGTTCTTGCCGCCCATGTCCCAAATCATTCTACCTGTCACGATGACGGTGATTCAGGAGAAACTCTCCAAGAGTATCATGGCCAAAAACCCAGAGCTCATCAAGGCCATGTTTTCCAATAGCAAGATGAACAAGAAGGAACGTGGAAGTCTCAACAACATCTTGATGCAACTACGAAAGTGTCTTTGCCATCCTTTCATGTATTCCGAGGCTATCGAGGAGAGACATCACGACCATACGGTGCTTCAGCGCAACTTGATTGAGGCATCAGCCAAGCTACTGTTGCTGCAGGTCATGCTTCCAAAGCTACAGGAGAAGGGTCACCGCGTGCTCATCTTCAGTCAGTTCCTACAGCAGCTGGACATTATTGAGGATTTCCTCGGTGGTCTCGGCTACGACTACCGTCGTCTCGATGGTAGCATTGGCAGTTTGGAGAAGCAGCGACGTATCGATGCGTTCAACGCCCCTGGCTCGCCCATCTTTGCATTCCTGCTCTCAACAAGAGCTGGAGGTGTGGGAATTAACCTTGCAACTGCAGACACAGTCATCATCCTCGACCCCGACTTCAACCCGCACCAAGACATCCAGGCTCTATCTCGTGCACATCGAATTGGACAGAAGAAGAAGGTGCTCTGCTTCCAGCTGATGACAGTAGACTCTGTGGAAGAACGGATCATGCAGATCGGCAAGAAGAAGATGGCTCTTGATCATGCCCTGATCGAAAGCATGGACGATGATGAACTCGCCGGAGATGATTTAGAATCGATCCTCAAGCATGGTGCCCAGGCACTGTTCAGCGACAACTACGAGAAGAAGTCTATCCATTATGATTCTGCTGCGGTTGACGAGCTGCTGAACCGAACGCACATGGACGAAGTCGACGAGGACGAAGATGCTGCCTTTTCCTACGCAAAGGTATGGTCTAACGAAAAGTCGGGATTTGAAGCAGGTCTCGCAACCGAAGAGACGAATGAGCCAGAGGCCCTGAACTCGAGTGTGTGGGATCGTATTCTGGCTCAGCGAGAGGCCGAAGCAAAACAGCAAGCAGCTGCGAATCGCGAGGTCCTTGGACGAGGCGGCAGACGTCGACAGGTGAGTCGAAGCAGATATGATGGGAGTGTCGTCAGCTAACCAATCGTTCAGGCTATCAACTACAAGACAAATGCAATAGACACGGTACCCATTCTCGGTGATCTCGAACCCGAATCGTCAGACTCGTCTGATGACTTTGCCGGCGGAGACTCTGGAGAAGAGTCTGATGAGGAGGATGGCACATCGGCCAAAGGTAAACGCCAAAAGAACTCTCCCAGTCAACTAGAAACCCCAGCCACGACACCTGTCAAGAAGACATTTCCAAGCAGCAGCATTAACAAGAAGAACGCACAGACGCCGAAGACGGGCCGATCAATCTCCAAACCTCCAACCCCCACAACTCAAAGACGCAGCAAGCCCTCGCCGAAATCCACCAAGCTCAACGGCGGCAGCAGCAAGTCGGCCGGAAGTCCCGTCAAGAAACGCCAAACGCCGTCAAGCACCAAGTCTCAAAAGCCGAGTTGCCGAAAGGAGGCAGCAAGCAGCAACAAAGCAACGGGCAAAAAGGCACGTCCGGCGGCCAAATGAGCCATCAACGCATGCCAAACCCATACCCACGTCCTGTGATTGGGGTTGGGGAGAACGGGCAGCTCCCTATTCACCTCTCACGATACATCAAAGGCAACTATCTTGGTCCGGGAAGCCCTGTAGAGGCAGTGCCAGTGCCAGTGCCAGTGCCAGTGCCAGTGGCACCGCAGCATGTTGTTCCCACGCAGCCCGTCAGCCGTCCTCCAATAGCTGCCTACAGCACCGTCCGCCTAGGGTCAGAAGCCGAGGTGAGGATGGCAATTGATTGGTTGCAGCGCTCATACTCGACATCAGACATGGAGGCAAAGCAGCAAAAGGCTGTGCTGCTCAGCCAGCTAAGAACAATTAGCAATGACACGCGCAAGCAGGCGTAGTGTGGTATTTTCTGGAGGAGAGGGGAAGCTTTGTTCCTTGTGTCACCTGCCAGGGGACATTTGCCACATGGATGCCATGGAATAGGGGAGGGAGGGGGACGTACAGTCATACGGGCGATTGCTTACCTACTAAAGATTTTTGTTTGTTTGATATGGATCTTGGGGCTACATGACAACGTGGGCGAACAGGCGAGGAGGGAGGGAGATGATGGTGGCAGGCAATCAATTAACCAATCAACCGAGCAAGCAAGCAAGCATATATTGGAGTTGGGGTCATTCGCCGCGATGAGATACATCAGGCCAGACAAAAACGATGACGGATGGATAGACAGGCCAGCTCAGGTTAACTACTCAGGTAGCATTAACGGCCATTGAATCAAAGAAAACATGACATTGCAGCAGACAGCGAGCCGTGCCAGTGTTGGTCACGGTTTTCTGAGTGTTTCATGACTTGGCCAATAGAGCAACACAAACGCCAGCCTGCATGCAGCCGTTGAAATCGTGCACTTACACACCCCTAGTCACAGCAAACGCTCACGATGAAGCGCAAATATTGAGATTCTGACCGTGGATAAATAGGCTGGACAAATCGTGCTGAAGCATAAATTTTGATACATCATCTTTGGTTCTGGCTGACAAAAGCTAGCTTTTGTAGACTTCTTGTTCTTATTCTCGTCATTGTGCACTTCTCTGCAGCTGTCGACAGCTGTCTCCCCCTGCCGACGCCCTCTCTTGTCCTCGTCCCCGTTTGTCACCCCCCGAAATCCCCATCTCGAAGTCATCTCCCGTCATCGTCAGTCGGCTACCCGTGTCTTATCTTGCCAGCCGTTGGTCGCCAAGGGGGTCACGGAGTCGTCCTTGTTGTTTCTATAGGTCAACTCAACCAACCCATCAATTTTCGTTTGCAGAGACTCCCCGACTTCGGCTCGCTGCTGCTTCTTCCCGTCGAAGTAGGATGGGCCGTCACCGCCAGGGAGTCGCCTCCCCGACCGCCGTCTCCAGAGGCTCAAGCTTGTCTTCTTCGTCCTTGACTCCCGTCGAAGACAACAAACTCAGCTTTGTCAACAACATCCCCTCCAACCGCGTTAGACCTTATCCACAGTTCCCAGTTTCTGCTAAGCAAGGCAGTTCTTCTTTTGATACTCAGGAGCTCCCCATTAAACACGCAGTCATGGATCTTCCTCCCTCTGGACCTCAGAGCAGCTCTTACGTTGCCTCCAACGGAAATCATCACAACGCCTACTATGGGAACTGGCCTGAGAGATCCCAGATGTACCAGGCGTTGGCTCCTCGAAGCATGGCTTCGGCCAACTGGCGAGGTCCTCGTCCATCTATCGACTCCATTACTACCTGCGTCAACAACTACTCGCTAGCGGGCCCCAACACCTCCCCAGGTGCCTCCAACAACGACGCCCCTGTCAGCATCTCGGACTGCCTTAATGGATACGCCTACTGCGTGCAGCGTCCTGACGGCAAATACACCAGACTCGTCCCCGCCGACATGCTTCCGGCCCTCAACGAGGTTCCCGCCAAGCAAGCCAGCGCTCAAGGCATGGTCCTCCTGCCGGACCTCCACATGCAGCCACCGCAGGGAGTGGCCAAGATGAACCAGCCCATGACTGTCAAGGTACGTGAGCGTCGAACAGCACATCCAACGCCGGCCAGAAGCTGAGTGTGTAGCCTCCACCTGCCCCAGCTCCTGACCCCCTTCAGGTAACCAACCTCTTACCACTACCTCCTCTCACACAAGTTGATTACTGGCCAAGTAAACTAACCATGGCCCCAGAATCGTATTGATCGCATTGTCGCCACTTCGCCTGCTCAGCAACGAAGAACCAAGATCTACTGCGACAAGTGGATTCACGACGGTACCTGCGCCTTTACCCAGCAGGGCTGCAAGTACAAGCACGAGATGCCCTTTGACAAGGCGACTCAGCAGTCTCTCGGCCTCTTCCATGGGTTCCCCAAGTGGTGGAAGGACCTCCAGGAGGACCTCCAGAAGCGCCACAACAAGGAGAACCCTGCTCGCCGTCCGCAGTCGGTTCTACAGCAGGACTGGCGAGGGGAGAGTAACGAGGACACGCCCAGCCCAGCTACGGCCCAGGCCCCCATCGGAGCCGAGCGACAGATTAAGGCCATCAGGGGCCGTCGTCACTCTCCCCCTACCAATGAGAAGCCAAACTGGGTGCCTATTGAACCTCAGAGACCCGGCCCTGAGGGGGACTGGGTCATCACTCCATCGGCTCTCAAGGCGTGGGCTCACGGCAGAGACAACTCCTCTCCCCGCTCTTCTGCGGGCTCGGTTGAAAACAACTTCATCCACTAGTTACTGGATGGATGCAAGCTATACGGAAAAGGCGTCCCAGTCGACCACGGTGGGATGGAATGGCGACAGCAGATGGCAACTTTCCTGGTGACCGGCTGTTCACGTCATTTGGTTTTAAAAATCAGGGTTTTCTTTACAAGAGTCGCTCCTTTTTTTTTCCCCTCGATTCATGGTGATGGTTCACTTTCACTTTTTGTTGGTTAGATATCACTCTTTTTCTGTTTTGACAACTTTTGTCATATTAGATACACAAGCCCAGCGTCAGGACTACACAGGTCGGTACACACACGGCGGTGAAGGGGTTGGGCCCTCAGGTAACAAGAAATGATTTGCCAGAATTGTCCTTGTCTGTCTGCGTTTCAGAGCTGCTTTGTGACGGAAGCCTTTGTGTGACCAGTCACCCACCCCAAGTTACACGTGTCTTGGCTACACGCTTGTGGGAGCAGGATCGCTGTGGCACAGAGAGTCTCTTGATGCCCAAGGTCAGCATCTTGGTACAGGATGCCATGCGTAACCGTGCCCAAGCCTTGTAGGAGCAACCTAGATGCTTGGAGGAGCTTGTGCGTGGTGTAGTCTTTGGGGTGTGGATGTTAGTACTTTTGGGGGGCAATTAGACCTAGAGTTGAATCCAGAAAATAGATAGGAAAAGCCAGCCTCAGTACCTGGTACCTGGGCAACCCCAGATCTCTGGGTTGTATCGAGCACTATTAGCGAACACGCTTACTAACTACCCCCTGGCATGAGCTTAGTACCATCCAGACTCCAGTATTCTTAGCCACCAATAACTCATTTAGCAGAGATTTTTTAGTGTCAAGAGAATGGAAAAGCTCCCATGACTTTTTGTTCAAGGCGTATGGAAGTGTTGTCGACTGGATGTTCAAGACCCAAAAGTGAAGCTATCTCGGTGACCCCGCGATTTGGAGGGGCATTCTTTTCTTATCTCGGTGAACAGGGATCATGCGATAAGCGCTTTCCCACGGCTGATCTACGGCTAATCTCCCCACCGTCACCACCCCACCAACGACCAGCGGAGCTACATGCTCTCATGAGTGCTGCCTTGCATCTTCACCAACCAACAAAGCAAAGCAAAGCTCACTTTTCTCACCTTCTCATTTTCTGCACACCTGTTTTTCGCCCAAAACAAGAGCCATAATACCTATTTCGTCGCTTCCAAGAGCTTGTGGATTCCGTGACCTTAGCATGACGAGGAGGAAATAATCCAAGGCACCGAATCAGCATCCACTCCCCGACCTCCGACCAACTCCTCCTCCACCTTCCCACCACGCAAATAGACGCCCTCTTCTCAGGATGGACTCTTTGTGGGAAACCTTGACGAATTTCACGCCAGCTCAAGCTGCCGCTCATTCCAACAAGCAGCTCGACCTTGCCATCAAGGACCATGTCGTGGCTGTCAACCGGCTGGTGACGTCTCAGCGGCAGCTCATCAGTGCCAACGCCCGCCAAATTGTCGAGGTAAGAGCCCCATATTTGAGACATTCTTGCAGTATGCTGATGCAGAGCTTCAGAGGCTTGATCCTGCCACCGACTCCATCTCCTTCCTCGCCATCCTCAACCTGTCGCTAGAGCTATCGACAACTACGCCAGGCATCGACAAGACCTCCCTCCTCGACGAAACCCTTCGATTCCTACTCAATTTCAATCCTGTTCAGGTTCGATATGTTGGTTCGATGCTTCGGAGACTTCTCGAGCATGTTGCGACGGGCAGACTATTTACAGTATGTGGTCCCTTCGCCACTACCATGGCCACTGGGTACTGATCTCATGACAGCCACTTGTTTCCGTAGAAGCGATTGCTACAGCCCTGCTACGAATCGACCCAACCGGGACCATGTTCACATCTACTCACCTAACATTGGTCAAGTGTGCCTACCACTCATCATGGATTGAGCCGGCACTAAAAGTGCTTGATCGCGACATCACCTTCTACCCAGGCATGGCGGGTCAAAAGGACTCCAGACTTCTTTGCGATAGCACTCTGGCTCCCACCTCTTACATCTCCACCGAAACAGGCCTGACTGATCAGATCCGGAGCGCAACTGTGCTGGAGTACAACCTCGTGAGTGCGCTGTGCTACATTTCACGAAGGGACTGGACCAAGGCCCAACGGGCTCTGGAACGTGTCATCACACACCCTTCAAAGGACAAGGGCGTTAGCAAGATGATGGACGAGGCGTACAAAAAGTGGCTGCTCGTCAGCCTTTTGAAGGACGGAGCAGCCTCAGATGTTCCCGCATACACTCCGCTACCTGCCAAGAACGCCTATAGCGCGCTGGGGACGGCATATCGGAATGTCGCCACCCAATTCCCCACGATAAACGTCGGGCAACTAAAGATTGAGGTGGAGAGCAACCAGAAGGTATGGGAGGACGACGGCAATACGACGCTGGTGGCAGAGGTGGTGGCTGCATACCCGAAGTGGCAGATCATCAAGCTCCGCGACATTTACAAGCAAATATCCATTTCTCGACTGCGTCAAGTGACGCTTAGCGCCGAGACGGGCGATGTCCTCAAGGATGATGAGGAGGCAACACAGCTCGTGCGCAACATGATCGAGACGGGGCTGCTGAATGGCGAGCTCCAGCTCGGCAGCAGCGGTGATGATAGCTACCTCCTCTTCCACGAGGACAGCGAGTCTATGACGGAGGCGGCATTTGCACAAGAGATCGCCCAGAGACATCACAACATCGAGAGCCTTGGCAAGCAGTACAAGACGACAAACGAACGCCTCGGCTCCAGCAGAGAGTACGTGCGGCACGTAGCCAGGGAGCAGAAGAGAGCGGATAAGGATGCTGATCCAGGGGTTGGGTTCGATTCTCAGATAGAGGATGAGGACCTCATGACGGGCATCATGGCCCATGGCTAGGACACCGCCTGGGTGCGGTCTTGACTGTGGATTGGTAGAGAAGAGGTTCCCGGCGCTCGAGGGTGTCAACAATTCCACGTAGCGATATCATTGGCGCAGAGATGCATGACAGTAGAAGAGAGGCAAGGTGAGGCCGACCTAGAGTCGCCTACCTACATATGAGTCACGGGAAATGAAGACATGGTTGATTAGGATCTCGAGGGTAATTCAATTGCTATCCAGGGACTGTTTCGCCAGTCATCCTTGTCTATAACCATCTAATTGAAGTAACAAAACGCCGCAGCCCATGCTAATGAGTATATATCCGTCCTCGCGAACACCTAACCCAGGGTACACAATCTAGAAAAAGAAGTATAACCACGACCAATTCAGAACATCCCCCTCATCTCGGCAAGTTTATAACTTCGACTTTCCCCCCTTTATCTTTGCCTTTTGCTTGGCCTCATATTCCTTCACCTCGTCCATCCATGTCAAGGTGGGATAGAATCCCAGCTCGTTATCAGGTCCGTACCTGAGCTTCTTGCTCGGCTGGATCTTGCCACACCGACCGCCAGCAAAGCAGTGGTTGAGTGTCATGGCGAACGACTTACTCTCACTGGAGCGGATGCCGTCAGTGGCGATCCAGTTGGGGTATCGTTCCATGGTCAGGGCCGCCCAGAGCTCGTAGAACAGGGCCTTGTAGGTCGTGATGGCCATCTCGGCGATGAACTTGCTGCCAACGGCGACGTCGAAGCCCTGCTGGGTGACGATCCAGTCGGCAAAGTAGAGAGTAGAGGTGCGCTTGGTCTTGCGCTCCTTGAGATCCTTGACCGTGACATCGATGAGCCCCGGGGTGTCCGGCTTGTTGGCCCAGACGTGGTGAACGGGGAAGTTGGCCTCGGTGACGAAGCCCTGAGAGCCTCCGGGGTACGACTCGTCATCCCTCCACTCACGGCGAGTGCGGATGAGAACGCCTGATGTCTTGTTGGTGACGAACTGCTCCAGGGGCCACCTGGTGAGGTCTCCGTTGTCGGGGACTTCGACACGGTGCTTGAGCCTCTTGAACTCGTGATACATGACTGCGCGGTCACCCTCGCTCATCTGTTCAACCTTGCCGTTAGGCCGGCGGACAAGAGCCTGGTTGGGGTGGATGTCCCAGATGATGAGTTCTCCTGGGTACTTTTTGTTGAACGCGTTGACCTGGTTAATCATGTCCTCGAGCGACACCCCAAGCCCGCCGTGCCACTTGCCGCCAAAGACTGAACCATGAGACTCCCAGGTTTTGTAGCCGTGCTTGCCGTAGTTGAGAAAAGGTCGAATATCAATGACCCGGACACCACCCTCGGTCAGCTGGAAGGTCAAGTCCTTGTACTGGGTGAGAGTGTTGTAGATGCTACCCATGCCAAAGAGCTCGCCCATCTTGTACATGCCGGCATGATGAGACCGGGGGATAGCGAGCTCACGGAGGGGAATATGTCCGATCTGGTCCATCTTCTCTGACATCCAGCCTGGGCCGACGTCGTCGGCGGCGATGAAGTCGCCCTCCTTTCCGGCGAGGACCCAGTGGCAGCTTGCGGGGAAGTCCCACCACTTGATCTGCTTGACCGACTTCTTTGAGCTCTTGAACGTCTCGAGGTTCTCCAGGTAACGCACTGAGATCTCTTTGGGGAGGTCGCCCTTGAAGATGTGGTCTTTTGTCTGAGGGGTCCGTCGCCTGACCTCAAAGGACATTGGCTTGGAGACGCCCTCGAGGTGGTAAACGACCTCGCCAGCGGCGTCCCAGGGAGCCATGGTCTCGACAGAACTGGTGATGCGGACAGTCTGGCCGGGTTCTATGTACTTGGGCCAGTTGGGTATCCACGAGATCATCTGGTACGAGTGTGTGTGACCCCTGCGCCAGCGGTAAGGGGTGGCGTTGATGAGGGTGACCTCGACCGGCCAGTTATCCCACTTGGTCGGGGCCCAGACGTCGACAATCTTGTCCCTCCAACCCGTCATGGCACCCCACCATCTCTTGGAGTGCTTCTTGTCCGACTTGCTGGGCTGAGCTGTGTCGTTGCTGTTTGCGGGTTTAGTAGAGGAGCCGCCGACGCCAAGACGCTGGAGCATTCCCTTGATCCAAGAGTTCTCCTTGGGCAGCGTAGTGGAGTTGTAGAGTGCAGTTTCAGGACCGAGAATGATGCTCGGGTCGTTGATGTGAGGGAGGTCAGGCTGGAGAAGATACTCAAGGCCAGGGGTGATGGCCAAAGCCGCCGAATGAGGCACATTCTCCGTGAGGGTGATGTTTACCTGTGGTGGTAGAATTGGGAGGCCATTGACAACGGAGGGGAGAGTAAGAAGCAGGGCCGTAGCCTTGGCTGCCATGGTGAAGACCATTTCGGCAAATGTGATGTGTAAGTAAAGGTGTGTGTGTGTGTCAAGAAGCTTCTGATAGCAAGCTGTTCTGTGGTTGCTCGAGAGTGAAGAGGATAAGAGCGAGTAGGGAAGATGTGAAGAAAGTCCGATATGAAGTTGCTAATAGCAAGTAAAAGTGTGTGTTCGCAAGAGCGAGAAAGAAGAGTTGAGTAGCAAGTAGCTGTGAAGCAAGGCTGATGGTGAAGATGCTGATAGCAAGCCGTTGTGAGCAGTTCTCAAGACGATCTGATGTTCTATAGAATAGTGTAAGGAAGAAGATGAAAATATAGAGAAGGGGAGAGAGGACGGTTACTTATGTTTCGAAGGACGATTAGAGTTCTCAGTCTTTTCTGTTTGTTTGTTTTCCTTTTTTTTTTCCCCTGTTGGGGTATCATCTCGATGCTTCTTCACGATGCAAGATTTTAGACAGCAAAGCATAACTGATATCGTGGCCTTGGTAGAGCAGCATGAGTCAAATTTTAGGCTAACAAGGTTGAGAAGGGGAACCAGGGGAAGAGGATAGAGATCTAAGTTTTCAATACTCACCCACTTGATCTCCAGGATGCCTCGTTGATATCTCAACTCCATATCCACGTGGTCGAAATTGCAAAACCATGTCAACCGTTTAAACCGAGATTCAGTTTCTCTTTCTCATCAGGAGGAAACAAGGAATTCTTCATGTCGCAACTTGTCCTCTTGTAGATACCCCTTATCGGGCACAATGGTGAATATGGTTTTTTTCACAACGCTGATATCAAACTCAATGCCACATCACTCAGACAACCAGGGAAATAAGGCCTCTTGCATATACAGCAGCGAGAACTTTGTATCACTCAACTTTGATGGTAAAGATGCCGATTGACTCATCCAGCCCAACGTCTTGAACAGTCAATACACAGCCTCAGGTCACCAGATCAACAGGAGAGAGGCTGGAAGTCAGTTCATCTTCTGAAACAAGGGTTATTTTGTTTATTCTATCTGGTACTCTGGTAAAATATTTTCGTCCAGGGAGTGAGTTTGGCTCGTGTACAGTGAAAGCCACTCACGGATGTCAACAGAACAGCAAAGACGAGGCACCAGAACGGCAAAAAAAGATCCAACTCTTGATTAAACTTGGGACCAAATTCACAACAATACATGAAAATAACATTATAATTTAATCAAGATATTAGATCTTTTTTCATTCTACCTTATAGGTACCCTCAGGGAAGGATAAGCCAAGGTTCGACCCGCGTGCCACTCACTGTACGCCGGATGCCATGCTGTGTAAGCCAACCCAGTCTATTTCAAAATTCAAACGCTAATGTCCAATGTCTAATGGATTCGAGAAAAAAGAAAGACCTAGAGCATGAGATACGCCGACAGGAGAGCCGCCAGCAGACCGGTCCATGAAGCGACCTGGGTCAGAGACGCCGAGCTCGTGGTGCCGCAGCAGCTACCGCGGTCGTAGGTCACGTTGTTCATCTGGGCGGCCACCTCAAAGACGGAGCCGGGGAAACCTCCGTAGTTGTAGTAGTCGACGTTGAGAATGTTGGGTGCGCGGCCCCAGTCAGAGCGACAGTTGTTGGCGGCCAGACCCAAGCTGCCGTAGCCCGTGACGTTGTTGGTTTCATTGAGCAGGGCCACGGCGGGCACGAGGATCTCGGTGCCAAAGATATTAAACTCGGCATTGAGGTTGTGGTTCATCAGGTACAGGCGGTTCTTGGCAGACTTGTCGCTCAGGTTCGGGGGTCGCTGCACCGTGCAGGGAAACTTGCGGTCCAAGGGGTCGAAGGGCGTCTCCCACATCTGGGTGAACTCGTCGAGCAGCCAAGGGTACTTCTTCTGGTCGGAGACGTAGTCGATGAACATGATGACTCGCTTTCCGTGGATAATCAACTCCTCCAGGGTGGGCCAGTCGTCCAGGGCCATGGGGAGGTATGGAGCCCTGTAGACGTACTTGAGGATGCCGGTCTGCTCAATGTACGGGACGTAGAGATCCGGATGGGAATAGTTGCCGTTTCCGAGGAGGATGGTGACAACATCGTAGGGGTGGGTATCGACCCATTCGCGCACAGTTGTGAGCCATTCGGTGATGGGGCCGGCGTCGAGCAGATCGCACGATGAGTGGCAGAAGTGAGGAACCGACGAGTTGCTGGGCCACTGGATCTGGGCCTGGATGAAGCGTACGCCGTCGTTAAGCTGAGTCGTGACGTCGAGCTCCTGGTTGGAGCCTGAGTTTCCGGGTCTCACAAATGGCGAGTTATGACATCCGATCATTGTGATGTTGCTGTATTTGCGCTTGCACAGCTCAACATAGTTGTTGCAGGCCTGGGTGTTTGTGGGTTTTGCCTTGGTGGTGGTCGATGTTCCCGTCTCGGTGCCATTGGTAGTCGCGGTGCCTGTCTCGGACTCGGTCAAGTTGGTTGCGGTAGTGATGTCTGTGGTGGGAAACAGGCCGGTAAGTGTGCTAGTGAAGCCATCGTCCTCGGTGTTACTGGACCCGATGAGCGTGATCTTAGAGGCGTATGTAGTGTAGGCGCCAGTGGGAGGAGCGGTCTGCTTGGTGAGTCTGGCTGTCCTCGTGCCCTCAACAAAGGTGAGGTCTGATGTGGCTGAGAGCTCGATCGACTGGGCTGCTATCCGCACACTGGAGGCGAGGGCCAGGAGGAGAGCTCGGTGATGGAGCTTCATGATGGATGATGGATGACTCAGCGAGGGATACCGGAGAGACTATGAGGGAGGTCCAAGAGACTGCGAGATGCAGTCCTTGATATGTCGTTAAAGTCTATGCAGTTTAACGAGATTCGACGCGGTAGATGTGGTGCGACGTGACGGTTGATATGATGGATGGATGGACGTCGGTGGCTTCCTAGCTGCAGGAGAAGGGGTCACACAGGGGAAGAGCGTGGCCAACGTCAAAGCCGGCGTGACGGCGCCACGAAAGCGAAAAAGAGAAAAAAAAAAATGTGTGAATACGCGGATGAAGATCAGACGAAGATCAGAATGAAGAAAAGAGAAGCCAAGCTCTTGAAACGACAAGATCTAATGTGATCCGCGGTGGGTTATGCTCGATCCTTGTCTAGTAAACACCAGTCCCAATATCAGGGAGCCACCTGCAGGTATCGACAGGCGGACGAGATGAGGAAGCAGGGAAGATGAAAGCCTTGGAAGGAGAAAAAAGAGTGGGTAAAAAAAAGGACGGACGGGAGCCAAGCTGGCAAGGCAACACATACGAGACCGGGGCGAAATGAGACTTGTTTGACCAAGATTGGCACTGGCACTGCCTTGCTTGGCTCTCTTTAAGTCCTTGGAAGTATTGGAAAAAGAGAGGTGAAGGATATAAGGAAGAAAGGAGGCTAATGATGGGTATGAGTAGTACGAGGATGAAAAAAACTTGGCTGTCGTGGTGATGATGCGGCGCCAAACCCGCCATGACATAATATGGGCTTTTAGGTACAGCAGTAGTCAAGAGACGAGACAGCGGCTACGGAGGATTATTCTTGGTTGCAGTGACTGACCAAGACAATTGGGCCATTGGCTGTCTTGAGCCGCCAAAATGGAAAGTCATGAATCAATCAGTCTCCAAATGTCTTGGGCGCTTCCCGTATTAACGCGTCAGCACGTTGGCCGCAGTGAGCGACCCTACGGTGCGGTGGCCCCAAGCCGGTTCATCGGCACTTCCACCTGAAGCTCAAGCTTGTCGTGGGCCTGGGGTCAGGAATCCAATAGCAGGACAAAGGCCAGGTCTAAGCCACCTGGGCAGGCGCTTCTAGGGGTCTTGAGTGTAGTATCGTCCCATCATGCCTGGTTTGGATCTTTACGGGCGGCTGTCTGTGTCTGCCACAGCGTCAAGAATGCCCCTATACAATTCCATACTCTATGGATTCTCAGGGGTGAGCAAGCTTTGGCGTGCGTGCCTACCGCCCTCTAAAAGGTCAGTTACTGTCCCTTGGCATGGACCCAATGGACCCATCCTCATGACCCTGGACCGGCAGGCGGCAAGCCTCAGCTGTTGAAGGGTGTCAGAGGGTGCCAGATCCTGGGTCGATGGGCACTGGGCCTTTACCTGGATGGGCCTGGAATTGGGATTTTCGCGCGCCCATGACGACAAAGCTCCACGGGCCGGGGCAGCTAGCTCCAGCTTTTTTTCCAAAGGGTGGTCCCCTATGATCGACGCCAACTTTCAAGCTTTCAACACACACACATCATCAGTTTCCCTTTGTCAGTCGTTTTCTTTTTTTTTCTTCTCCGGGGGAAGTCTAGTCTATCGCTCGCTCGCTCGCTCGCTTCTCTTCTTGTTGTTTCTATTTGTTTCAATTCTTGTTTCCTTGTCTGGTTTCTGTTTGTCTCCTTCTCTCCGAGAGAGGTCATCGCCAACCACCAACGAGCCCTCTGGTGGCTCTCCCTTGCGATATCCCACGACACATTCCCAGCCACGACATCATATTCAACCCGATTATCATATTCAACTCGGTGCCATATTCCAACCGATAACTCTTCATCATGGCTCAACACAGGCGCAACACGGCCGTTGCCGCCAGCACCCTCTACTTCCTCTCGATCCCCTTCCTAATCCTCGTCATTATCGGCAACACGCACATCAACTCGACCCTCAACGACATCTACTTCTTCCAGCTCGACGTGTCGCAAGTCATCCCCATCTCGGTCGAAAACTCCAACCTGCTCAACTCTGTCGCCCGAAGTCTCGGTCTCCATGACTTTTACCAGGTTGGACTGTGGAACTTTTGCGAGGGGTACCTCGATGAGTGCGTGCCATGATCTTATCTTATATTATAGACTCAAGTACTGATACAGACACAGAGGCGTCACCTTTTGCTCCGAGCCTAAGCAATTCTACTGGTTCAACCCCGTCGAGATCATGGTCAGCGAACTCCTGGCCGGCGCCCAGATCGCCCTCCCCTCTCAGGCCGTCACCGTCCTCAACCTCCTCAAGATGGGCTCCAAGATCATGTACGCCTTCTTCATGGGAGGCATCAGCGTCAACTTCGTCCTCATCTTCGCCAGCCTTCTCGTCATCCGCACCCGCTGGTGGAGTCTGCTCCTAACCCTCCTCGCCGCCATCGCCTCCATCTTTGTCTCTGTCGCCGCCATCATCGCGACCGTCATCAGCATCGCCGCCAAGGTCGCCCTGACGGCCCAGGACCAACTCAACATCCGCGCCAACATTGGAGTCAAGATGTTTGCCTTCATGTGGATCGCCGCCATCTTTACCGACGTGGCCTTTTTGCTCCACGCCGCCCTGGGATGCTGCTGCAAGCCGGACCGAAGACAGGCCTCCACGGAGAGCCCACGCCCGATGCAGGAGAATAGGCAGAGGATGTCACTCCCCAACTTTGTCCGTCAGCGAAGGAGTCACCAGGCGTCGTCCTAGGCAACCGGTCAAGAGTTTTGTCGTTTTTGGTTTGGCGGGCTGGCGCAGGTGATTGATTTCAATGGCGTGGGCGACACGGGATAGAGTTGATTACTCGATAGACTGTTGGTATCACAGCATCATTCGGAGCAGGCACGCAGCGCGTCTAATATCCAGTTTGGATAATGGGGTCTTGAGCGCATATCAGCGGGCATTCATTCACGGTATGCCATTTTTTTTTTTTTTTTTTTTTTTTTCCCTTAGACCAGAAGAGTGGGAAGACAATGTGTCGCTCACTTGGCACGATGCTCAGTATCTAACAATAAAGATAATCTCACTATGACCATAGGGAAATAAGAGAACGTATATCACAATAACTCGCCTGATGTTCTATAGTGAAGTCCTCTGTCGCCTTGTCTCAAGGGTTTGTTATTCTCGCTGTTGCTCTTGGGTTGATTTCACATTGAATAGACATTAAATCATAGTTAACACTCGATTATTTCCGTAAAGTTCAGATGATATGATGACGGCGGCCAGAGCAAAGACAGATATTCTCATCAACTTTGCCTAAGTAGTCATAAATAGCAATGTTTTGCGGCCCCTGTTTCCCAAGACTTTCATGAGCGTCGGTGTAGGGTATGGCGTGTCATTCAGCTTTAGATGGAGAATCAGAACCACGAAAGTAAGCACGCATCTATTGGTGAGCGAATACGGAACATATGTCAATGACCTGCAGCAGAAACCTGTATCAGATGTCGAATTGATACTGGCTGACGTATTGTTCCTGCCGTTAAAGCCGACATGAGGAATATAGGACCACAGCAATCGTAAGCCCGAATTACCGGAACTTGGACAGCCGCGAAGGAATTGACGCGCGGCGACCATGTCAAAATCGGCCAACGGGGCAAATCCTTTGCGAGTTTATCGGGGGAGAGGCATGCAAGCTGCGTGCCGTGCTATATATGGAACCAAAGGATGGGGGTCGCACACCGAACTGGGTCGTCAGGATGGCCTTCATGCAGGCCATCGCCACCCGGTTCCATGGGTGATGGATGATTCCACTCAGCTCTGGGAAGTGGGAGGGAGGGTGATGACCTCGAAATGGAGACGGGCGGGGTTTGAAAGGATGCCAACGTGTCTTGGAATACCGTCCAGGCGGGAGGGCATGATCACAGAATGTGCACAGGGTTCATTGTGTGTGTGGTTGCACTGCAGCAACAGGTCCATCACGATCACCGTGAATGCCTACTTGGACATGGGCACACGACCATGGCTTTACGCCTGCTTCACAAGGGAGAACAACGGTTGAGAAACTCTAAAATCTGTCCATCAGCGAGACGATGGAGCTCCCCGGTGGCTGATGAGAGGCGCTTGACGAGGCGGATTTCCTTGAGCGTGAGACGCTCTCACCGTCTCTCTGGTCCGCAGGAGGACGGCGACCAGGAAAAAGTATTGAAAGAGAGCAGGGAGGCCGCCCGAGAAGAGGCTCTTTTCCCTTCCCATCCTCTTCTGGCGATTGGGTTTGGGCAAGCGCCGCATGGGAACCCAGCCAACGAGACCGTGAGATGCCCAGCCCTATCGAGCCTTGGGGACCATCCCTGAACGATTCAGGACCAGGCGGCCGGCGTTTGAGGCGCCCAGTCGTCCTGAACGGGGTTGGAGGCGGCGCGCTATCGACAAGCCTCCAGGGAGACGACCTCCCCCCCTTCTCGGCAGATGCCCTGGCTCCATGAGAGTCAATGAGAAGGAAGGAAAAAAACCCTCGTGGTTGGCAACGGCACGGGAGTTGAAGAAACCCAACCTTAAATGGGTGCGAGCTGGAATCTACCCTGACGCCCACCTAAAGTGCGAACCTGACCTACCCCTTGACTTGAGTCGAGGCCCGAGTCACAGTGGGGAGCCCACCCCGGAAAAACAGCCCTATGGCGTTAATCCAGTTCACTTTAAGCAGCCACAAGCGAGGTGCTCTCTTTAGTAGTTGGATCTTTGGGGGCTGGAGCCTTGGCTGGCTTACCTTTGGGGCATCTGAGGTGCGTTGCGCTGCGCTGCGCTGGCAAGGGGGGTCCCATGAATATGCCTCCCCTTCTTTGCTCATGGCTGAACCCGTCGGAACCTACCTACGGCTGGCCTGGGCTGGCCTGGTTCTGATTCTGGTTCTGGATGAGGAAATTCTCCTCCATTCCTCCTCCATCAACTTTCAGCTCAGCTCAGCTCAGCTCAGCCCTCTCCTATCTGCCGTTCGCTCGCTCGTTCGTTTCAACTTTTGTCGCTCGTTCTCCCACTGGCTTCAATTACTGTGCACTTGCACCTGTTCCCGTCATCTGCTGATACCCGCGCTCAACTGCCCTTCAAACGCGTCTACCGCTGCCGCCTCCCGTCCAGCTGCTGCCCCGCCTACGACCCCAGCGATCCATTGCTCCCCCCAGGCGACCAGGCTTTGCGACAACGGAGCCGGGCTGGCCTTTGCTCGCCGGCAGTTCTGCGAGTTTTGAACGTATTTCTCCTTTGACAATGTTGAGGATCGCGCAACATGGCATATCATGATGAAGCGGGCAGAGAGCCCTATGCGTCCTACGACTCCTACCAGGGCATCACGCGGAGACCCGCGACGAACCAACCTCACCTCAGCCATCGCGTCTCGGCCATGACCGTCTATGCCGACGACAATCCCTATGATCAGCCTCAGCTTCACGGTCGCGAATCCATGGTCTCGCTCGACTCCTTTGCTGGAAACCCAAGCCCTCCCGAGCAAGAATATGGAGGCCACTCATACTCCCCGGGATCTGGATGGTCCGCCTCGTTCGGCTACAACGGGGCCGGGGGCTCGTACGCGCCCGTCTCGGCTGCTGGTCCCCCGCCTTCAAGATTTCCTTCCAAGGCCAAGCGAATGCCCAGCTATGGCTCTGCCCTGGGACATCCCATCCCCGAGGAGACGCACGATGAGGCGTACGACCTGTCGCTGCTCCAGAGCGCAGCTCCTATGGGCACGTCGGCCCGCTACGACCCGATCGCTGAGGAGGACGACGTTTCACCTGGTTTTGACTTGACGGCCGCACTGGGGCCCATGACCTCCCACGATGAGGAATTTATGAAGAAATTACAGGCCAAGGAGGCCAGCGGAACATTGACCGGAGGCTTGGGACAGGGAATCCAGCCCGACATCAAAGTGCGAGATGCTGATCTCTTGTCCTCGCCCACCATGGTCCAGCGCAGTATTTCGCGCTCATTTTCACGGCGCATCGGGTCTGGTCGAACTGAGGAGATTCGGCAGAGAGGGCAGGATGAGGCCAACCGAAAGGGCGAGGTTATCGAGGTCATCTTGGAGGAGGAGGGGCCAGGAGCCGATCTGAGCAGCATGGAGGGACTCAATACCCTGGCCGATGTGGATGACATGCGCCGTTCGACGTTCCCGGTCAAGAAGGAGACCAAGACGGAGATTTTCTACCCCCAACCGAATTGGAAGCCCATCTCCATGCGATGGCCATATCTCCTGCTGCTCATCGTGCTCTCAATCGCACTGGCAGTTCTCCAGGAGGTTCTCTTCCATAACTTTGGCAAGACACCCATTATCAAGTTCAAGTCACCCAACGACCTGGACGCGTGGCTTTACTTTGCCGTCAAGTTCCTGCCGACCCTGTGTGCTGTCGCATACGGCGTCTTCTGGCAGTTTACTGATTTTGAAGTCCGCCGTCTGGAGGCCTTTTACCAGTTGTCCAAGCCTGAGGGAGCCTTGGCTTCCAAGTCGATCAATGCCGACTATGTCACCAGCTTCAGCTTCTGGAGGCCATTCCGCGCGCTTAGACTGGGCCACTATGCGGTGGCGCTATCATCGATTGCCTCGACCTTTGCCGTGTCGCTGGTGCCTACTTTTGCTGCTGCTTCTATCGTGTTAAGGCCTGATCGTAGCCAGCGCATGGATCGTCCGGACGAGCCCAAGGAGATTTTCGTTCATGAAATCTGGTCCCGGCTTCTGACAGGAACCCTGGCCGTTAACGCGGTTCTTGGGTGTGGTCTGCTGTTCGTGTTGCAGTCACGACGGTCAGGCCTGCTGTCTGATGTGAGAGGTATCGCTGGTCTTGCAGGCATGGCTGTCGTGAGCCATATCCTGATGGATTTCAAGGACATGGACACGGCCAAGCACAAGGATATTCACCATAAACTGAAGCGCCGTCGATATATGCTCAGGAACTCGTCTCTTGCGCCGTACGAGGGAAGCAGCGCCAAATTGGAGGTTGATCGTGAGCAAGACGATGGCGCACATCTTTCTGAGCACCCGCACCCAGTGATGTTGCGGCCGATCGGCAGCATCCCCTTCATCATTGGACTGCTGCTCTTTGCAGGCTTCATTCCGACCTTCCTCTTTACTCCTGCGCGCATTGTCACGGACAAGGCTGCTTGGGCGGTGACGGCTCTTGCTGTCATGCTCAAGATGAGCTGGGGCGCCATGGAGACGGCGGTTCGCATGATGGAACCTTACTACATCCTCTCGAAGCGTCGCGCCCACTCGAAGACGCTCACGCTCGATTACACGGCCTTGCCCTTTGCTTACATGCCTCTGCGCGCTCTCCTGAACGGCCACTTTCTGGTCTTTATGGTCGGATTCGGAACCGTCATGGCCGAGTTCTTGACTATTTTGGTGACAAGTCTTGCTACAGTGGATGGACAGGACTTTATCGTGGGGTACAAGGGAATAAATGACCTTGTCAAGGGCCACTCGGAACAGGAAGAAGAAGACGGGCTCAATTCTGGTCAGGAGACTGTACGGTCATTCTACATGACCCTCGGACTCACCCTCTTTATGCTGCTCTACATGTTTGTCGTGGCAACCATGGTCTTCTTCCGGCGACGACATCCCTTCCTGCCACGACAGCCCAACACGATCGCATCAATTCTTGCCTTTATTCACCAGAGCAAGATGTTGTACAACTTTGTGGGGACGGCCAAGCTCAACAACACGCAGATGGCAAAGAAGCTAGACGATGGCAAGACATATGGTCTGGGCTGGTTCACTGGACGTGATGGACAGACGCATTGCGGTGTGGATCAGGAGGAGCTGACGAGCTCATACAAGCACGGCGTGGACTACACAACCATGAACAACCCGTGGAACGCTCAATGGGATGTGCTATAGAAATGGTGGAGTTGGGTCACGTCTCTGGGTGGGCATGGGCCATTTATGACTATGAAAGAACGGATATCATATTATTACATGGATCTATTATGGACAGGGATTTTCTGCATTTATACTTGGACGACTGGGATTGGACTGGATTGGACTAGATGTTTGGCATTGACATATTTCATGCTCTGATACCCTGGGCGTTGTAGTGCATGTGACGCGAGCGGTGCCTTTTGCCATGCAAAGAGTCTTGAAACGTGGTGGACGAAACTAACCTACGGTGAGACTCGGATCATGCTGAGCCGGAGAAAGAGATGAAGAATCAACTCGAGCCCTTTTCCAGCGACACGTGCAAATCTGCAAGATTGATGGGGACTCGTGTCGATCACACACGGCTTCTTTGGACGATGAGTGGGTTTCGGGTTGACGCGTCCATGCCCCGTCATGTTTGAGATTCGTCGACGGTCCATTCACATGCTCTACAACTCTTGTCAGTGACGTTTGCCAGTGGAGAGTCACTAGAGCGCGGGACATGTTGCTCACCGCAGTAATCGGCCATCTCAGGTGAGATGCATGTCAGCGAGAGAAGAACCCCTGACGAGCTTAATCTCCTTCCACCGTACAAGACGGAAGAAAAAGTGCGAAACATTCCTTTTGCGCGGCATTGTCTTGATCTAATTGGCTGGCTGCGAGTTATGCGAGGGGAAAATCTTACCCCTGGATTTTGAGGCTGTGAAGGGCGGGTTTGCATATTGGTGGGGGGAAAGTGAGGGGGGCCACGAGTTTTTGGAATGTTCTAACGAACGAGATGATGAATCTTTGAGGGTGACGGTGTAAGTTCGACGACTGTTGAACTCAATTGGGGATCATCAGGGCAACGGCTGCCGATTACACGAGTGCTAGGCGCCACTGTCAGCAAGGTGAGATCAATTAGCAGAATGCAACGGTGCATTGTATCTGTATGTATTCGCTTGTTCCTATTGCGGATGGCCGCGAGTTGAGAACTCGGTAGAGCCGGATGAGTGACTGAACCGTTTTCTATCAAGTGAGACCTTTCATCTCACAGACAAAGGCTGCTTGCATTCCACCTACTATGCAGTACTCCGTATACTCTTGCTATTGTTGGTTGTCGAGCTCACGATAAAGCTTCTTCTGCGGCCACGCCGACGAGTTCGTATTGATGTTGTTAGTGGCAACAACAGTGCACGAGGTCCAACACGAATACTCCCTCAAGCACACAAGCACACATGTCCTACACAGCCTCCTCCAACTTGCTCATTTTCGCATCTTGAACCTCAATACCAAGCGAATATTCATCTTACTTTGATACGACGGGCTCGCTTGGTCACTGTCTGGGCATACCGTACCGTCTCTTGGGTGGTTTTCTTTAGACTGACCTGAGGGAGCGAGCAAGGGGTCGATGAGGGCCCCCCCTAGTGTGACCTTTCGGGCTTCGGCAGCGTTGGAGGGGGACGAGAAGGGAGGGAGAGGGGGCTGTGCAAGCCTCCAACTCGGGGTGGTTGCGTGGATTTGCTGGGTCTCGTAAATTAGACAGGAAAACCTGTGACAGGATGACGAAGTGACATCCGTATGCTTTGGGAGACAAGAGTCCAGCAGAAGCAGCAGAAACAACATCTTTGGTGATTGCCGAGCACGCGCCCAGCCTTGGCTGAAGGCCATCTGACCAGAGTCGTTGACACAAAGAGGTCGGGGGGGGGGAAAACCAAGAAACCAAGATCTCTGGCAGCCCACAGCCAGCGATAGCATGGCCGCTATTCGACGCGGCATGCAGTAGACTTGGTCGCCAGCAGCCCAAAACCGGAAATGTCAGAGGCCGGTTGCCGTGGTCGGGCATCTCTTTTGCATCATGGATCAGCACTCGATGCGAATGATGTCGTTGTTGTTGTGGTTGTTGTTGCACATCTTGGAAGAAGCCACTCAGCCCGCCCTCCCCGAACTGCAGCCCAGCCCAGCCATTGTTATTGCCAAGTTCTGTGCGTCCTTGTTAGAGTTGTTGTTGTCACCGCAACTCCTAGCCAGCGCAGGTAGTAGATCTGCACTATCGCCAGAGAGAGCCCATCTATTCAATGGATCCTTGAGAGATCTCTTACAATCCTCTGACCTCTTCCAGCGTCTGCCAAACCCGAAACATCCGCTGAGCAATCTCCAGACTACCGATTTCGTACGTGTGCTCGCCCAGCGCCAGGGGGGGTTCCGCGGTCTTTTCCCTGCCCCGGGAGTGACAGGTATCCACCATGTACCTCTTGTTAGAGCGTATACGAGATCCAAGCCGTCACCCTTGCCCCGGGGCCCTTGACTTGTCCTTGTGCCAGCGGCTGGCCTGCATTCCAGGTACCTGCACAGCCCGCTGATTCTCGCGCTAGGGGGGAGCAGCGTCCAAGACATGCTAGCAGCGGTACAAGGTCGTTTTTGGTTTTCTTGGGTTTTTCTTGGGTGTTGAGTGAATACGGATGGTCTCGATACGACGGATGGATCATCATCTTTTTTCTGCTTGCTGACTGAGATGGTTAAATTTGGCCAGGCGTCTGTAGCCCCGTATTCTATTGCCGCTGGCGGATGACTGACTGTCTCTGGTGACTTCTCGTGGCCACACAAAGCAGCTCATGATCTGGAACTACAGTGATCCAACGTTGGCATGAATTCAGCGCAACCAGTGACGGTCCGCCCTGGAGCAAAGAAAAAAGATTCCCTCGCCCAGGAAAAAAAACACTGGGCCATTAATCGCCCTTGTCTTCCTCCCCTATCACACTGCAGAACACAAGACACGGCCAAGCCAATCCGGTCGCTCCCAGCCCCTGCTTCTGGTCCCCATCTTCCACCCCCTGCACGGGCAGGCGACGCACCCGACGCACACGTACCTACGTACCGCAAGCGCAATCATTACCTGTTGGGTACCTTCTTCCACCGTCGGCGCCAATCAATTAGTACCTCCTCCCTCCCTCCTGCCCCCTTCCCTTCCAGGTCCTCTTACTTGCTGACGCTTCCAGTTCGCTGCTGCTGGTACCTCTTCCTTCCCATCCTCCTTCCCCCCCACACGCAAACCCATCTCATTCATCATCGAACAGCGACAAACGGGAAAAACCCAACCCTATCGACGACGACGCTTCCAGCCACGCCTCGTCTCGGAGACGATTTCTCGCCTCGGCCGTTCGCTAGTTTTTCTCTCTCGACTTTATTCTCTTTCTCTTTCTCTTCGTCTTGTTCCGTTTCGTAATTCTCCGCCCGCTCCTCCAGTCGTTCCACGCGGTCTTCCCTCTCGCTTGCAAGTCCGCCGTCTAGAACCACGTCACGCCTCCTGGAAAACGCAAAACAAGCGCCGCCTCTCCCGACCAGACCAGCCTTCGATTTTTGTTTAGCCCGCTTCCCTGTTTTTCGACTCATTCGGACGACTCTCGTCGGCAGTCTTTACGGCCCCATTTCCGAGCGCGACCCGAACGACGACAACAAGCCCCCTGTGCGCCTTTACGACCCCCTAACGACAACAACGCCCGACCGGCTGATCTACCAACCATCGCCAGACTACCGATTGAGGAGCATCGGAATTGGCCATCACGATGTGGTCTTGTATAATGAAACCGTTGGCGGTTCTCGCCTCAGTAGCCGCCTTGGCGGCGCCCGTCTCGGGTGAGAAGCTGCTCTATTCCAACTCTCTCAACGCCTGCCAGAAGGAGAACGGTTTCAGTGCCAGTATGTTCCAGGTCACCTTGACGCCAAACAACGGTTCCGCAAGAGTTGTGGCCGCTGCGACTTCGTCCATCCAAGGCAAGGTCATCTTTGACATTCGACTGTCCGCCTACGGCTACCAGTTCCTCCAGAAAGAGTTTGACCCTTGCACCAACAACCTTCCCGGTCTCTGCCCCATGGTTTCTGGCAAGATTCCCTTCAAGTTCAACCTCCCTGTTGGAAAGGAGAACCTCCAGCAAGTTCCTGGAATCGCCTACACTGTCCCCGATCTCGATGCCACCGTCCGTGTTTACGTCAACAGGAGCGACACGAGAGAGTCTGTCGCTTGTGTGGAAGCCGACTTTTCCAATGGAAAGACTGTCGATCTCGTGGGTGTCAAGTGGGCGACTGCCGTCATTGCTGGATTGGGACTTGTCGCCTCTGCCATTGTGTCGGGTGTCGGTCACGCCAACACGGCTGCTCACGTCGCTTCCAACTCTCTCTCGCTTTTCGGTTATTTCCAGGCGCAGGCCATTCTCGGTCTTACCAGCGTTGGACTCCCCCCCATTGTCTCTTCCTGGACTCAGGACTTCCAGTGGTCTATGGGCATTATCAAGGTCGGATTTATGCAGGATATTTTCACTTGGTATCAGAGAGCCACTGGTGGTACCCCCGAATCTATCCTCTACACCGTTGGCTCGATTTCCGTCGAAGTTCAGAAGCGAAGCCTGCAACTTGCCTCCAACAGTGTCGACCTTTTCAAGCGTGGTGCGGCTATGATGCCCCGAGCCATTGTCGACCTCGCCAAGCGTGGAAACATTCAGAACGATGACGGTACATATACCGTCTACGGTATTCAGCGTGTTGCCTTCAAGGCCAAGATTGAGTCGACAAACCTGTTCATGACAGGTCTCACCTTCTTTTGCGCCTTTGTTGTCATCACGGTCCTAGCCCTCGCCGCCTTCAAGGGCATCTTGGAGCTCTGCGTTCGCCAGAACTGGATGTCCAAGGACAAGTTCATGGACTTCCGCAACGGCTGGCTCACCATCCTCAAGGGTGTTTTGTTCCGCCTGACCCTAATTGGTTTCCCCCAGATGACTATTCTCTGCCTTTGGGAGTTTACCCAGCGCGACTCGCCGGCCGAAGTTGTCCTGGCCGTCTTCTTCCTCTTTGGCATGATCTTCAGTCTTGCCTGGGGTGCCAGCAAGGTTATCCGCATCGCCCGCCGCTCCGTCGCCATGCACCGCAACCCGGCCTACATCCTCTTCTCGGATCCTCAGGCTCTCAACAAGTGGGGTTTCCTCTACGTCCAGTTCCGAGCCTCTGCCTACTACTTCATCGTTCCTATTCTGATCTACACCCTGGTCAAGTCCATGTTTGTGGCCCTGTCCCAGAAGAACAGCGTCGCTCAGGCCATTGGCTTCATTATCATTGAAGTTGGTTACCTGATTGCCGCTTCGGTTCTCCGACCCTGGATGGACAAGCCCACCAACTCGTTCAACATTGCCATTGGTGCCATCAACTTTATTAACGCAATTTTCCTTCTCATCTTCTCCAACGTCTTTGGCCTGCCCAAGATCGTCGTTGGTGTTGTGGGCGTCATTCTCTTCGTCCTCAACGCGGCTTTCGCCCTCATTCTCCTTCTCATGCTTATCGTGTCGACTACCATTGTCTTCTTCCGAAAGAACCCCGATGCGCGGTACCAGTTTATGGCCGATGATCGTGCTTCTTTTATGAAGTCCCAGACCCAGCTCAACACCACTACTGAGCTTGATGCTCTTGCGGCCACCGCTCGAGGCGACAAGACGGGTTACAACAAGCACCTCGACCTTGATGAGGAGGACTCGATGTCTTCGGAGAGCCTTCGGAGGCGAGCTGAGATGAACAACCAGTCCCAGTCCTCGTTCCACCGAGGTGATGCTCCTCCCCGATCCCCAGTGAACCCCTCGATGCCTCTGTTCCCTGCCGACGGACGGCCCCAGAGCCCCTTCCGCTCTGCTTCCCCTAGCCCTTACCAACAGTCGGGGTCGCCGCTTGTTCAGCAACGGTCAAACAACAACTCTAGCCCGGGTGGATACCGATCACAGAACAACGCCAGGTGAGTTCGGACAACATCTGCTACTTTTGTACATCATATGCTAATTCAATACAGCCCATGGCAGCGAGGTGCCGGCTATGATCACTAATTGATATAATGCCAGGAGCGTATACCTTTTTGACCAAGGGCTATATCGTCTGCGCCCTTGTTGGGTAGACTTTGCATTCACGCGATTTTCTTGGGTCACGACTGTAGCGGACCCTGGTAATCAATAACACACGACCACGCCAAGACCGTGTTTTCTTTTATTTTGGATAGCTTTTTTATCGAAAGCATGACGACGGCGTCTGCGACGAGACTTGGCGTTGGCGAATATCGAAATCTTTGAGCTCAGTACGAGTATTTGCTTTGTGTATATAAACCATATCGGGAAGGGACAAGTAACGGGGGAACATGTTTGTACAGCTGGACTGAGTTGGCTCAGACTAACCAGCTGATTTTCGATATCCGAGGAGGACGATGTAGTCAAGACATGACTGGCGGCTGGGAAGCATAGCATAGCAGCCCGGTCGGTCATTGTCTCGACCAATACAAAAATATTCCAATACTTGGTTTACTCTACCTTGAGCAAACGATGGTTGTTGAGCATGGGCAACTAAAGGCAAGTCTTGGTCTTGTGATGGGACAAATGGAATCGTGTGAGCTGTTTTGTCTATGAAAAACCTATGGAAGAGTCATCTCAATGACTTGATCGCGCACCAAGAATCTGATCGCGGTGCCCAACTATCTACTAACCAGTATCAAACCGATCATGATAGCGAATGATGTATCCCTCTACACTCACTCACGCCCACCGCAGAAAGAGACAAGAAGGAAACTCAATGAATGCTAAAGCTAACCCAATTCCTAGGCTGATCCTACAAATACAATGATTACTCCATGGAAGAAACGAGGGCCGGCACACACACCAAGGAAACAAAAAAAGACAAGACGGTGCTGCTAGAGGGAAGAAGAACAAGGGGAGACTGCAGGAGGTCTTGTGGTATAAGAGTATTGATACAAGAATGGTATATTGAAGCAAAAGACGAAACAGAAAAGAAAATTGTTGAATTGATCCCACAGAGGGAGGTGTGGTTTGTGTTGTAAACAGATAAAGGAAACGGAAGAGGAGGAGGACTAGAGGTGAGAGGGTGTGATGCTTCTGGCAAAGTTGATGGTTGAGAGAAGCAGGAGAGTGAGTAGAAGGATATGAAAGAGAGATGAAGGAAAGGAAGAAGAGGACAAAGGAAGAAGTATTTGGTCAGCGCCGTAGGTCGTAGTTTAGCGCTGTTGTTGGTGTTGTGGTTGTGTCGGCCCCCCTCCACTTCTAAGATGAAGTGGCTCGTGATGGATGTTTAACGCCCCCCGCCATTTCCCGTTCGTGTTGACTTGCACCGTCCTTTCCCAAATGGAAGTTGTCGCAAATTGTTTCACCGCCCAGCCCCTGCATTGCATTTGCATTGCCTTGCCTGGCCCTGCCACCCTTGCGCCTTTCAAACCAACCTTCTCGACTTGATCGTGCGTGAGCATTTGATTGCGTCTTGTCGTCTCTCACTTTCTCATTTCCATGTCTCTTGGACGTCCTCAAGCTCTGAGCGAGCGCTGAAGAAATAACTAGTGGCGGCAGCCACGTCGATCATCATGCAGGAACCGACCCGCTGAGGAACTTGCATCGCTAAAAGGCAAAGCCTTGCTCCATCAACTTGTCAACATCGCCGCCCGCCGCTTGAACCGCCTTCATGGCCGCCTCGCTCAGCCGTCGCCGTCGCTCCATGGCCTCGCGCTCTCGCCGCGCCTTGGTCTTGGAGCTGCCGCTTGGAGCGACGCCCGTCATGAGGATGCTGCCGTCGCTGGGTGTGAAGTTGACGAAGCCAATCTCACCTCCCCCGCCTACGCTGCCGCCGCTGGGCTCCCGCGATCGTCGCTGCTTGCGCATCGCCGTCGGAGTCCCGGGAACGATACCTCGCCCTGAGGCGCTGCGTGCTGATGTCGTTGATCCGTTTGAGCTGTGGCGCGAGTGCGCTGTTGCTGGCGTGGGAGATGCGGATGGTTGACGAGTCTTGCGGATCGGTGAGCACGAGAGGTGTCGGGCGCCAGACGAAGGGGCTCTCGGTGGCCGATGGCGCTCAGAGGTCGCGTTCGTCGGTGGGATCGGAGGTGGAGGAGGAAGGTAGGTCTGCGCGTTGAGGGCGAGGTCGTGGACGGCAGCTGGAGCTGCTCGGGGCTGTGGCATATGGATCATAAGCCCTGGGGCGTTGGGGTCGTGGACCTGGTACTCGTACGGCAGCTCGGCGTGCTGGGCGTGCATAGCCAGGTTGAGGTTTGCGTTCTTCTGCTGCTGCGGATCGACCACGACATACTCGCCGTTCTGGCTGATCAGGTTCAGATCCCACCACCCGCTCTGGTGAGGGTTCTGGGCCATGTACTCGTGTGCCGCCCATGACTCTGGCGCGGATCCCGCCACGACGACAGGGTGCGAGTGCCCCTGAGGAGGCGGTTGTTGGTGTGGGTGCGGGTGCGGGTGGGGATGTGGCTGTTGCTGGTGTTGCCAGGCCGCTTGGTGTGCTTGTCCGGCCATCTCGGGCGGAAAGTTGCCATGCTCCGGCTTGACGCCCGGGGACTCGACCGGCGTGTGGAGTCCGTTGCTGCTGAAGAACCGGAGTGAGTCGGCCGGGGGCGGCGCAGGTATCTCATTGAAAGGATCATCGAGGATTCCATGGACGAAGTGGGCGTTGTCCGGCCTCCCAGTCGGAGAGTGTGGGAACGCGTCGTTGCCGTTGCCATATTCGTGATGCTGTAGCCTCAAGGCTCGGGGCGGATTGTCCATGGTCGGAGAGGCTGAGCGATCCATGACGATGGGCTTCTTGGCCTTGCGAAGCTTGCCGGCCTTACGGATGGTGGATGAGAGTGCCTCGACAAACTTGTTGGGCTTCCTGACGTTGGTGTTGGGCGGTGTCGGCGAAGAGGGCTGTGAGGCGGGCTCTCGCTTCACAGGCGAGCCCTGTAGTGAGATACCTTCCACTCGAGGCAGCGCTGGATCGGACATGGAGACCCGGGGTACCTGGGTGGGCTTATCGGTGGTGAAGTCATCACTGCTCGCAAGCGCGAGACTCCGAGGATCAATCTCATGAGAGAGTGTGGGCGCGGTAGATGAGCTGGGCTGAGATGGCATGGTCGCGTCGACCTGGGAACTACAAGAGAAGAAGTCGAACTCATCTTCGGTTGTTGACACGCCGGATGAGGCGGTGGACTCGGCGTGATGATCGAGGATGCTGCCTGGCAAAGTGGGCACGGCAGGATCGGGACCGTGAGGATCGGCCATGGAGGAGGGGATGTCGGTGTCGAAGTTGATAAACTGACCAAAGAAGTCGCTGGAACCATCGTTGGGGCCATCGTCGAGATCCTGCCAGTAGAAGCCCGGTTCGCGGTCGACGGCCTCAACCCGGTAGGGAAGGGTCCAGGAGGCCATTGGTATCCTACTCGGCTGATCCTCCGGGCTGGTGGAAGCGGGCGGATGAGGAGGCAATGGGGGAGGAGTCAGCCAAGCGAGTCACCTAGGGCTGGCTAAGAGAGTTGTTGGACGCGACGGGGATGTCGAAGTCGAGGTCGAAGTTGATGGCATGAAGGAGGTGAGAGCCAAAAAGATGGCAAACAGGATGAGAAGAGATTCTTGAGTGAGAGTGAGAAGAGAGCGGGAAGAGAGAGGCGAGAGGCGTGAGCCAGTCAGGAGAGAGGAAAACAGAGTTCGAGACGAGCAACAAGAACTCGGCCGGGAAGCGAACGAGGCCACGGAAGGCGTGGCGTGTGTGGGCGAAAATGATAGGTACCAGGTTGGCCAAAGTCAAGTCGATGGAGCAATGGATGGATGAGCCAGGGCAACGGACGGCGTATACAACGGGCGCCAGAGGAACCGGCGAGACACGGGGAGACCAAAACAAGGATGGGAGATGTTTGATGTCTTTGTTGTTGTTGCTGGGCAGAGCGGATGGCGATGAGAAGGATCAGGAGAGGGCGACGACAACGATAACGACAGGCGCAAGCAAGAGAAGGAGAGCTACGAATTCACGCTGGCGTAGCAACGACCGTTGCTACTTGGGAGGGCACATTTGGGTGCGACAGCGGGAGGAATGCACTAGGCTATGAGGGAGCATTCCATTGACGGAGCGGCTCTCTTGTTACGGCAGCTGATTTACGCCCTTTGTCTACTGGGGAGGGACAAAAAAGGACGATCACTCTGCGCAGCAACCGTGTCCTCTGATGGACGACATGTTTTTGCAGTCAAGAGCATGGATACTGGGAGTCATATCAAGGAGACAGAGTTTACTCAGGCACGTCAGATGTAGTGATGATGGTGGTGTTGTGGTGACGCCCATGGGAATAGTAACGGGGGCTGGCGCGCCTTCTTGGTCATGTTGCCTTGCATGCCCGAAGCCACTCGAGACCCAGGGCGCTCGACGGCCTGAACTATATACGGGTGTACCTACGTTAGTATGGGACGGGAGGGCCAAGACCAAGCAAGACTGAGGAGGAGCAAGAGAGGAGGCGAGGCCAGCGAGGCCAGGCCAGGGCGATCCGATGGGCGATGGGGCGGAGGAGGATTTTGAGTTGGGCCCGGTTACGAGAATGGTGTGACATTTTGGCTGGCGGGTGAGAGCGGGTGAGTTGAGTTCCATGGTAAGTGAGTGAGATGGATTGATCAGTGAGTGAGAGTGGTGATGATGGTGAGTGAGTGAGCGATCGATTAATTGATTGATTGATTATTAAATTCCCTGTACTGTCACTTGTCGTCCAACACTTGTTCAATTGCCCTACATGAAAAATCTATTTCAAGAAACAATAATTGAAAGAGAAAAAAAAAAACCCCTGCCTTGTTTCTCCTGGTTCCTTGCAGCAACGGCCCTGCCTAGCCAAGGTTGCATTGCATTTGCATCCATCCCATCAATTGATGCCATCCATTGGAGGTGCCCCTCTTCCTCTGATCGCCCCGGCCCGCCCTGTCAAAAAAAAAAAAAAAAAAAAAAAAAAAAAAAAATCCTCCTCTCCACCAAAACACCACTAAAAAAGATCATCAACGACAATGGAAAAATTCCATTTCTTCATCATTTGTCTCACTTGCAAAGAATGTAAATCTTTCCGTCGACATTAAAAGAAAAGAGACTGTTTCAAACACGTGTTGCCTCGTCAACAGGTTTCAATTCTTTTTTATTTTTAATCATACTTCTTACCGCATCACGAGGGCTTCTTTTCTTTTTTTTTTTTGCCTGCCTGTGATCGTCAACCCCCTGTCAAGATCTTAAGAGCCCAGACCTTCAGCCCTGCACCTTTTTTTTTTTCTTTTTTTTTTTTTTTTTCAGTTACACAGTGGACGCAGGATGCGCTGATCTCGCGCCTCTTGGCGTTTTATTTTCCTTTTCGAGAACGCCCGAAACAAAGGTACGCCTATAATGAGACGCATCTTCAATTGATGAGAATATGATGTATCATGAATGGACTTGACAAGCTTCACAACACAATACACTCACACGAACTTGACTAAGCCAGTCCATTTCAGCCTTCTGCCCGGACTCTCCAGCCTTTCCTCCCACTATCGAATCATGAATCGTGACACGACTATCGACCTTCCCGTGATGCTTAACGCCTCAAAGATCCATTCCCGCAGTCGAGACCCTCTTGCTCCTAATTCCCATCTATCCATGACAAACATATACCCTTAGCGCCTTGGTCGTTCATCACAAGCCTCGTCACAGCTTCCAGACTCACAACCTTGCGTAATACAACATGGACATCTTCGTGTTTGTGCACGGAGACCGCGCAATTGTGTATTTCTTTCCCTTACACATGTGCTACCTGGGTATGAGGCTCTGCTAATCTACCCATCAGAGCTTGGCCTTGTTCCTCGTCGTCATCCCTCAATCCCAATCCCTGACCTTGCCCATGTGCATATGATATGTGCCCCCAATCATGATGCGCCTGTGCTGGTCCTGTCTTTCAAACACATCCCAATGTCCTAAAACCGACTCCCCGATCATCATGATCCCTAATATCACTTCCCGAGTATGCCCCTGACCTTGATCCCGTTGCGCCATAACCCATGAATCTTTGACCTGCCAGAAAAACGCCAATGCAGACTTATGCCCCAAACCCCTGAAAAACAAAAACGCCTTAGACCTTCCGTGTGTGCCGTCTGTTGCTGTCTTTCCCAGATGGCGCGCGCCTCGCTCCTGTAGATGCCCATCCTGTGTAACGCCGTTGTGTCGTGAATCTTCCCTCCGTGAATGCCCTTCGTTTCCTTTACCCAAGGAGCCCTCGCTATGCGCCGCCATGTACGCCATTAAAATGCAGTATCAATGCCATCCACTGGTTTTGGCTCCATTATTGCACCGACGCCACCATCTTGGAGGCGCTGGCGCCCAGGCTCTCTGCTGCGGAGGCTTCGGTCGACCTGGGCTGTCTTTTTCTCCTCTTGTCGCGGCGTCGCATTCTCGGCAGACTATGGATCGCGTTGCTGCAACGACTTGCTGCCTCGGCCGACGTTCTGTATCGGAGTCCGTATCGCTTCGTGATTCCAGTTGGTATACCAGCTGACCTCAACGACACGGCTGACTCCAGCCAGCTAAAGTCATCTTCCTCTTCGCAGTATCCTTCGTCCACTTCCAGGCTGCCAGAGTAGTCGTTGAAATCGGGCCCGTATGTCGTGCGAGAACCGTGGTTTCGGGCTTCGAGGTAGGCGGTCGGGTTGACAGCAATTGGTGAAGCGTGCACCATTGAAGAGATTATGGATGAAGAATCCTGTGCTCGGCTGCTGGGGAAAATGAAATCATCCTGACCTTCAGCACGAGTGGTACTTGTGGCGGCCACCGAAGCATCTTCGACATCAACGTCCATGGATACTGAGCCACGCTGACGAATGGCCGACTGGACGTTCACAAAATCATCATCCGGTAATGAAGAGGGGGATAGGGCGGCAGCTGGGGGTTGAGAGAATCCGGCGTTCGGTCCAGAGTGATACTGCTCCAGTGATTGTTTTCGGAGCTGAGACGCAAGCATGTCCATGGGTTGAGCTCGAGTGGGTTGGAACGCGTGACATGAGGCGGATGGCGGCGAGCTTGGTGGCGAGATGGGAGAGGTCAGAGAGCTCGCAGAATCCGTTGGGATAATTGCCGCCTGCCCGGCAGCCATTCTTGTCGTGGAGGAAGTGTTGAGTTGCTCTTTATGTGCGGGTGCCTTTGAGGGCGAGTCTCTCCATTCCCCGGCTAAGTGAGGCTCGCACATGGCTGTGCGACGGCCTGCCCATGGAAGAGAGGTTCGTATGAGGATAGACTATATGGGAGTGACGAGTGGTGCTGAGCAGTCCGAGGCAGATGAGAGCGGACGCAAAGGGATGTCAAGTCTCAGATATAGATGAAAAGGCAAAGACGAGGGTTCTTGAGGAAAGGAAACCGGGCAGCAGGGGCGAGCAGGCCGGGTAATATGAAGGCATCCAAGGCGTTGCGCTAGACGAGTAGGCGTTGACGCCGCTCAGTGCTGGGGTGGAGCGGCCTGTACTAGAGGCTATGGAGGCTACCCACGGAGGTTAAGTCGCTCTCGTTGAGCCGAAGAGGTGGTGCCGTGGATCGATGGCGCATGTACGCTGGCTGTTCCAGGTATTCATTCGCAGGAGCAATGTCAAGGACGAGTACTGTGTTGTGTCTTGTCTCCTCTCCTCGAGGGCGTCCTTGGAGGCGCCCCCATGACGCCCACAAATCGTGGACCAACGACCGTCCTCCCGGGGCCATCAACCTCTGGATCTTGGGACGCTGGATCCTTTGGGGCTTGAGATGGTACCGACAGCTGGGAATGCACCCGGCAGCACGTCCAAGGGTGGCCCCAGTTGCGGTGTAAGTGGAACCTTTGCGCCCACTTGGGCGTGGATTTCTCGGCGCGGGATTGGACTGCCTTGGTTTTGGTGTTTTCTTGGCGATATCTTGGCGCGCTGCAAGGTCTCTCTACTGGTACCTCGAGCGGCCGAAGACCCCATCAGCATCAGCATCAGCTCCGGCACAGCTCCAGCTCAGGCTCGTGGTTGGTCATAGAAGATGAAGAAGGAGGAGGGCGTGGTGGCTGGCTGGTTAGCTGGCTGCCCTGCGGCGTCGAGACACACCTCAGGCCTGGCCTGGGCAATGATCTAGATTGCCCTTGCAGACGTATCAATGTGTCCGGTAATACCAGAGTCCAGTCTGTCGGGAGAGAAAGTGACGTGTTTTTTGCTGCCATCTCGGTTGGCTTGCGCTTGCCTTCTCCCTCTTCCGTCCACCGGGTCCCGTCCAATTTCACCCCTGAGCTGATCAAGAAAAGGCTGAAGGGGCCGCCAGAGGCAATGAGTGATGGCCACCTGCTGGCGCCAGCGCTCGACTATGGCATGGGATTCCGCCTAGGATCCCAAGCAACAGCCCAAGTGCCGCCCAGCTTGTTTGCTTGACCCCGCGTCCCCAGCTTCATCAATTTCTCGGCGGCATGTAATCATCGGAGGACAAAGCGTAGTGCCACACGACCTGGGCGACGTGCTGGATACTGTATTCGTACATAGGCAGGTACGTTTCGCATCGCCATGGATAAATTAATTGTTGATCCAGGGGGCGGCCATCCCAAGGCCATGCTGCTGCGTGAGATTCACTGTGCTTGCTGTCTTTGTTGCAATTGATGCTGTTGCACTGAGCAACTTTGGAATGTAGCTTGGTTGTTGCTCTGCTCTGCCCTGCTGGGATGGATGGAAGATGGGACAGAGCTTCCCAAGCCCACCTACCTAGAAGGGACAGATACCCGCAGGACGAAGAAGTTACGGAGCTTTGACTGTGTCGCACCTTCCAAGTTCTCATCCCTAGCGGCCGACAGCTCTGACACTTCCACGGCAAGTGCATCATGTGCACCTCCTTCCATTCTTTCTAGTCTTCCATCCAATCCAGCCATCTAAACTCCATGCACCCACTCCAAAGGTTCATTGCTCAATCCTGTCAGCGCCATGTGGTCGGATCAATCATCATTTGCCTTCTGCTCCGTACCGAGATAGCCTTTGAGCCTTGGAAATTCCCCGTCCCCTATTTTTCAAGCCTCGTAGTCGAGACCTGTTCAATACCTGAGATCAAGCCCTGGCGCGGCCGTCTGGAGCTTCTGGCGAGGTTCCCCCGGGTCCTCGATACCAGGAAGGGCCTGGCTTCTCAACAGCCCTGGCGCGGGCGCTAATCCCATGTGAGTTCCTGAGCCGAAGCCGTCTCTGAAGGATTCACACCACGGTGCCTAGGATTAACGAGTCAGGAGCCTCTAACGTATCGCCCAGGCACTAATCGTGAGATCTCGCAAGGCATCGGCACGGATTGTTGCTCTCCAGCCTGTTCGTGGCTCACCCTCGCCCTGTTCTTTGGTGCTCGTCTCTCTGACGCTCGTCCAATCCAAATTTCCGGGCGACAGTGAGAGCCAATCTCATCGACGCCACCCCTCGCAGCCTGACACCTCATGATGCCATGGCCCAGCATCAGCCAGTATGGAACTGTATCAGCCTTAGCAAGGAGAACATAGCTGCATGGCGCCAGTTGAGACTTGGGGCAATTCACAAGTGGTTTGGCCTCAATTTTTCCAGGAGCCGTCACGCCGTAAACTGCGCGAATGGGGCTGCCAGCCCATCAACCAATCTCTCGGATTCCTTGCTGTCAAGCGGGTTTTGTTCTCTGCGACAGTCATTAAAACACCCTCAGACTAGCCGCGAACGCACGTGCGTTTGCTTCAGACATCTTCATACACGTGCACCAGCGTGGAGGCGGCCTGGTTCTAGAGCTCGCAATGGGCCCAGAATTTGCGTTATGGAAACCACCAACATCATGGATCAGCGCCAATGCCCTCGTTGAACCGGACGCATGGCACCGAAGGCCAGCACTGTGGCTCACCATCACGGCAAGCCACCCAACTGCCTCTTCAATCGAGCTCACAACGACACAAACACTGTCGACCCGACCTGCTGGATTGCGGGGCGGCACAAAGTCGAGATCTGGCCATGGGAGAAACTCCTGCAGGCAGATCAGTAGAAACCTGCAACTGGCTAGCAGCCTAGCCCGCTGCTCTCCGGGTTTCCGGATTGGATTCTGGGTCTGGGCCTCACCGTTCCTGGCGCCAGCGCGAGATTGAAGCCGCCGCCTCATTGGGCTGGGACAGCACTATTGCCCATGGTTTCGAGTATTCGGTGCGATTTCGTGGATACCGTCATTGCTACAAGCCTTTGGGCTGCGAATATCTTCGAGGTACCATGGAGTATACACTCTGGATATGGCATATGAATCCCTGGGGTTATCGTCAACCTCGTGGGCTAAGCTAAAGCCAGTGTCTTCCGAACTTTCAGACAACAACCAAGAACCATGGAAGCCATCGCGCAGCATTGATGACTTGCAGGATGCGTCAACGAGCTGGTATCCCTCTCCTTGGGATTGACTCGACTGTACTTCCTTTCGGCAGACGGTTGGGATCTCAGGTCTTTGACCTTGCAGGGGGTTCGGAGCCATTCATGTGGCTTGAGGCCAAAGCCCAAAATTAGCGCTGGTCTTGACCATTTGTGCCGTAAACGCCACGAGCTAAATTCGCAAGAAGCTTGGGATTAACTTCATCAGGAGGATCTGGCCACAGGCTTAGTGCCCATCTGTGTAAGCATGTTGGCTTACAGCAACTATCCACAACACGGTAAACCTCGAGAATACACAACGTACGCAAGTCCGAAACGCAGTTAGAGGAGCTCAGCCAAGTCTTCTCAAACAGGCCGAAATCCATCGATACTTTGGCAACTTGGAGCTCTTGGGAAAGCACATGGCCCAGGTGTGCGCCCACCTCAATGTGGCAGCTCCATCATACGATATGCCTCTCAACCAGCGCAACCGGACGGTTCAGGTGACGAGATGCTTAGCACGCATCGGCAAATGGATACCATCGTGGTGATGCGCCTCCTGCGTTGACCCATCGGTGCTACCCAGGTCCTCGGGTCCATTTGGGCCAACGGAGCACAACATCAGATTGACGTTGGTTGACTCCCAGGGAAGCCTTGCCAGCCACAACCGCAGCATGCCCCCACTGGGATATTTCCGTGGACGGAGTATACGGTCACCGATTAAGGCAAATCTCTTTGGAGTTATTAGTGCCTGGAGATGACGTTGAAGGTTAGGGACGATGATGGGATTTCCGCACAACTCTGGTCATCAGGGACTCAGATCCAATGCTGAGATCAAGAGGCCCAGGAGCAGTAGAGCTCCTAGCACACTTGCGTCAAGACACCCCCAAGAATGTTTACATGTCATTTACAAACACCCATCAACTCTATCGGTGTTGCAACACTTGCTTACTTGCACACGACAGCGTCGCTTTGCAAGCCCCTGAGCTGAGCTTCTCTCGATCGCCTCATCCTGAGACTCTTGGGTTCTCGAACGGTAACTGGATGGCACGCCCTCGACACTCTCATCTGCCAAGACCGAAGGCTGCTCGGGAGGCGTGGTCTTGATGGTCCATAGGGCTCTGACCGCAGCCTCATCTCTGGAGCAGCTGGTTGGCGCTTTGAGGTTTTCTTCACCTCTAACAGCAGAAATGAGCAATTATGGGCTGTTTCCGCAGTCGTTCCGCACCGCAGCCCAGTCGTTGCGCTTCAGGCTCGCCTGTAGACTCTGTGGCCCTTCGCCTTGCTGAACGGTGGCGTTTGGTCCTCGATTGGCAACCTGTCAGTCGGGTCGCCAAGGGAGTATATCTTCATTTCAATCGTGTCCCGTCGATCTCATATGCTACTCTTGCCTCTGGAGTGTGCACGGGGCGGCCGAACCCTGGAAACTTTGACCGATGTGTTGTTCAGCGATTCATCAATTTAATCGATGCCACCCCCAGCCGCGTCTCAAACATGGGCCTCTGAACATCTAACGGGCGCAGTGATCTGCAAAGACGGTGTTTTCTTCCAGATAGTCGAACTTGTCACACTCATTGGGCACATTACGTTGTTGGGCTGTGTGCCAAGATTGGGAGACGGGTTCCCGGCCCAAGACAATCGAGACCGTGTGTGCCTGGCGGCTTTGTGGCTGGAGAACCCCTTCTCATCCCCGGAAGGCGGACCCAAACCTCCATAGAGTCCGAGGCTTGACTATCGGTCTATCAAGGCCTTTGGAATCTTGGCCTGTTTGCGCTGAGGAACATATTATGCTAGGCTCACATGGTTTCGCACCGCATCGTGGCGTCCTAACGGGAGACCCACGACCGTGGTACCCTACCTATCGCAGGTAAGCATTCTGGCGGTGTTGGACCTTGCGACGCGGGCCGTTGTGACGGAGATCCGGGGCCTCGCGCTTGGCGTGAGCATCATCCTAGGGATGATCTTTAGGCGAGATGAACATCGAGTGATGGTTTAGACAAGGGATCGTCGGTGAGCTCTGTGTTCCCGGGAAACGGAACTATCTCGCAACGTCACAAACATGCCAGTAACCCAGCACCTGACTAGCCTGGGTACACGATGACGATATCAGAGTACAGATAAGATCGCACAGTAAGACCAGTCAATACCCGTTTCGGAGATAGGGTTCAGGATGATTTCATCGATCAGACAGCGGAGGTTACCTGACAAATGTCATATTAGGGGGGAGATCAGAAGGAGTCTGCCAAGAACCTCCGGTCCTAGTCGGACTTCTCTTTCGCGGTCGAAATGTCAACACGGGGCTCCATGGCGTTAGATGGGCGGTCTTGGAGGATGAAGCTCCGATCCTTCGTGGGACGGAGAGCTCTAGACCCGAGAAACAAGCGCTTCCTTCGGCACCGAGCATCTTAGGCGCGTGGTTACACAGGCCGTGCAAGGAAGAGGGGGCGTTGACAGAAGCGGGAGTAACATTTGGAAACATGTGTTCTGGGTGAAACACAACAGACACGCAGAAGGGAGGCTCGTGGAACGCGTTCCCCAGACTCTGCCAAGAAGCGACGATGGAATGAAAGCTTGGCAGGCTTGACGAGAACCCGGATCACGTACCCGAGGCATACCTACCAGATCAGTGATGGTGTTTCTCAAACCTGTCCCACGTGACGACGCGACGATTAGCTGAGAAAAACACGTCGTTCTTGAGGGAACACGACATGAAGCGCGAAGTTTGAGAAGGCTCTCAATGGAGGAGAGCGGTCCTGGCTAGTCGCCAGCGAATTTGCCTCTTGAGTCTCAGTATACCAATGGGATGGCCCGGATGCATTTTAAGCGCCCTGGGCAGGCCCCGCGTGAGCGCCTACAGCACTCATCCTGGCCTCGCTGCAGGGCTTGATGACTTGGTCGCAGACGTTGATTGGGCAGGCTTGAACACTAGGCAGTATATTGCGGACTTCTTTGTTGCGAAAAGCAAAATCGCGATAGACAATGGCAGCAACATTGTTGGTTTGATGCGACTTTGGGAATGCCCACGAAGGAAAGCATGATGGTGGAGAGACTTGGGCTTGCTACAACATGACACAATTCCATGGCGATTGTCAATCAACTCCGGACCAATTCAATTCTCCGCAGGTTCAAGCATCCAAATCCATAGTGAGGGGGAACAACGCAACGGTGCGGGGCTGTGTATGCCGAGCTTGGCACAGCTTCCATGTAGGCGGCTAGAGCAATTAACTGACCACCTCGAAGCTGTGCTGGCGAAAGCTGTCCCGGAGTCGGATCCTTTTTCTTTCCTATTCTCCTCCGTAATCTTTTTGTCGATCATTCTTCTCCTCGTCATCTTCTTCTTGTCCTGAAAGTGCCACAGCCGTTGTGTAACAGGAGCCCAATCGCAATGGCTTCCCACTATTATCCTCGTAAGTCGCTCCTCCACGCCTCGTGCCCAAGCAAGTTCCACCAGACTGACCATGATATCTTCACAGCTCCGCCCGGCGCGGCCCAGGGTTCGCCAGGTTCGTGCGAAGCTCGCGGTTGACTTCAGTTATAGCAAAGCTGACCTCGGCGTATCTCTACCAGCTCCTCCTCCAACACAGCAGCAAGCCCAATATGCGCCACCTCCGACCTCTCCTCCAGCGAACCGGACGCAGTTCTACCCTCCTCCGCCTCAAGCGCAAGCTGCGCATGCAATGAACTATCCTCCTCCTCCCCAGCAAACGCCATCTCCCAATGCTCCGCCATCGCCGTATCAGCCAACGCCGATACACTACCCACCTCCTCCTCAGCAGCAGCAGCAGCCGACGCCTTCTCCCCAGGCGCAAGCTCACCCTCAGCAAGCAGCTCACACGTACTATCCTCCTCCTCCCACCTCTGCGCCGGCGCAGCCGCACCAAGTTCAGCAGCAACCTCCTCAGCCCACGCCTCCACAATCACAGGTCCAATATCCTCCCCCGCCAGGACAGCAGACCAACTTGGCCATGCGGCCCGCAGCAACTCCCCCTGTGGCAACTCCTCCTGCAGCAACTCCCCAGGCTCACCAACAGCACTTTGAACCGCCACCTCCGGCCGCTGTGCCCCAGGCCGAGAGCAGTTCATACCCAGTCGAGAAGGAGCAACAGCCACAGCCTCAACAACAGCAGCAACCGGCGCAAGTCGCGCCAGCGATGACTGTCTCGGGAGCGCCTCCGGCGGGTCAGTTCGTAGGTGCCCAGGCCACGTCCGATGACGTCGGCACCTTCAACGGAGGTAGTTACCGAATCAGCCATCGAGATACCAACACCATCTTGACTATTCAGCTTGCCATGGGCTGTCCGATGAGTGCTAAGCCAGGCGCCATGATAGCCATGTCTCCCAGTGTCACTCTGAAGGGACAGATCAAGTTCAGCGTCAAGAAGATGATCACCGGAGGTGAGATGTCAAGCTCGACATTTGTTGGTCCTGGTGAGGTGCTCCTCGCACCGCACAGTCTCGGCGATGTCACCACGCTTCGTCTAACCGGTCAGGAGAAGTGGTCAGTCGGCCACGACGCCTATCTTGCCTCGACACAGGGTGTCATCAAGGACTTTAAGCGGCAAAGTATTAGCAAGGCCATGTTCAGTGGTGAAGGTCTGTGGGTGTACAAGATCAGTGGCACAGGTCTGATGTGGATTTCGAGTTTCGGTGCCATCATCAAGAAGACGGTAAGTCTTTCTCAACAATCCTAATGATGGAGTGTCCCACTGACGCGTTATGTCCACAGCTTGTCGATGGCGAGAAGTACATTGTGGATAACGGCCACTTGATTGCCTGGAACACCAAGTATGTCATGGAGCGCGTGGCATCTGGTGGCATCATCAGTGGCATGGCTTCGGCGGAGGGTCTCGTCTGCAAGTTCACCGGACCCGGTACCATCTATATGCAGACTCGAAACTCGGTAAGTGCTCATCTCCGTCATCGCTTGAGGGGCCTGGTTACTAACCGTCACTGCAGAGGGCGTTTGCTGCCTACATGGGCGGACAGCAGTATCAGGGGTAAGGGTGGGAGTGAACGGCGTAAGGACCAAGCGATCAAGTCACGACTGTCATTTCTCAATGTGTACGAATTTGTTTATAGGTGTCTGGAAGTTCTTGGTTTGGAGTTGCTTTCGATTTGGGTTAGTTGGATACCTCAAATACCTTGTTCATGCAGCGCATCTGTCCATCCTGAGTGCATCCTCCAAGTCCCTCGAATTTTGTGTGATCCTATCAGTGCTTTCTGAGTACCTCTGGTGTTTCCACCTTGGCATCCACTTCTATCTACCTGCCTGGCTTTCGCATCAGTGGGAAGAAACATACAGGAAGGGGAGTTGAGTTGTCGGCCGGTGGCAGGTAGTAGGTAGCAGGCGAGTAGGTTGAGGCAACCTAGCAGTGAGTACCAAGACGACGGGATTGCCCTCAGGAAGCTCAGCGAGTCTATAGAAGGAAGGCAAGATCATGACTCCCCCATGGCGCACCTTCTCCTTTGGTCATTGTAATTGTAGCAGCAGCCCTGGTGTGACTCCTTCCCATGACATTCTCAACTCGCACCTGCTCCAGCTCTTTGACATCATCATCTCGTCCTCCATTTTCCCCATCAATCACTTCCTCTCCCAGCAATTACACCATCACATCTTGGCCCTCGCTTTGAGCTTGCTAGCCCCCTTTTTTGGACCTTCTATCGCGCTACACGCAGCATTAAGGCATCTTGTCTAGAGCAAAAAGCCTGAAGCGGTTCCTCTTCCAGCGACCATTCCAACCCATTTCTGCCCCTTTGTTTTCGTCATCTTGGTCCTTCTTGGAGGGTGTTCGAGTACCGCTGCTTTGAGACTCTCGATTTCCTCCCCTCGCTTGGCAGGAAACGTTCCATCTGGCGGGTGGCCTGGGAGTTGGTCAGTGCTTGAAGTCCCTTCACGGTGGTGTAAGAATCTTGACTTATACTGACACATCCTTTTACTTAAGACTCTTTCCCTTTTGGATGTTCACTGAATGTCGCTTGACACACCGAGCCCTTCACCAAGAAACCGCGCCCGCGACTCGTTAGAAGCCCAGTTCACCGGTCTGCCACACGACCTCAATACCACCATACTCATCAAAACAAGAACACAGAGAAAGCTCACAGACCGTTTCAGAAATCTCAAACCCTAGGCAATTTATCTGTCTGGGGCTAGTTTCGCGGCCTCGATCACCAGTTCGGTCTTTCTTGGCACACAAGCTGCGACACCTCCTACCCTAAGGCTTGAACCATCACCAACAACGCTCGACAACACACAAGACTCTTGTATACTCTTGTATGGCCTGCCCTTTGATATTATTATCATTTGAATTTTCCATTTTAAGCTGACTCACAGGGTCCTCAGGTTTCAGTATGGTCTCTGAAAGAACCAGTCGGGCCCAGGTAGCCCGAGGCTTGATTAAGACGGAGCCGTCCTCAATAGATGAATCTTCCTTCGATGAAACGTGCTCCGCTCCTGCTACCTCCCGACGCGACCACTCTGGTGAATACAATGGTAGCTCGAAGTTTGCTGAAGCAATGAAAAATCCGGACTGGCGTCGTCGAAGTGAGGATCGAAGCTCGCAACAACCCGACACGTCAAGCGCAGGAAATCCTCACACACGAACAGACCCTCGCGCACCTGGAGACGAAACGTTGCACGGGAACGAAGAAACCTGCAAATACACATGCCCCTGGGATCACATCAATCCTGTCAATCACTGGCGATCAAGTCATGATTGCTCCGAGACTGATGTGGATGATAAAGATTTGGCGTTCACTGTCAGTCACGAAATGAATTTATCATCGACCGAAATGCACGAAACCGACACCATGGACCGTGGCTTGTGCACGATAGTTCACCATATGCCATTGCCGGGCCTCTTTGCCAACGGTCGGCCCGTCAGCATTATCAAGGTCACCCCCCTTTTCACAGGGGGCGGCGGACTGTGGCATCACTCCGGCGCCAGCAGTACCCCATTTGCATCTGTAGCTCAGATTCAACGCATCCGCAGAGAATTTCCCAAGATCACCGAGGAGAACAATGATGACTGCGGCTTTGATGAGCCTCGGGCAGCAACAACTGGAGAAGCCCGTTCAAGGCCCCGCCACTCCCCAGTGAGACAGTCTTTTGAAAGCAAGGAAACAGCCATTGATCAGTCCCAGGAGAGACGGCTTGAAAGAGCAAGAAACGCTGTATTTCATGACCCCGCGGTTGCTAACATAGGAAGTGTTTACTACCAAACTCAATCAAACTCGAACACGGGAAAGCAAGCGGCCCCCTTGCCCAAGGAAGCAGAGAAACAGGGAGAACTCGAGTCTCGACATGAAGCTTTTCAAAGAATGCTGCAGAAGCTTCATCGGGGAACACGGCAAGAAGAAAAAATCACAAAGGAAGAACCCGAAGACGCATCGCTTCGCAGCCATGGGTGTCCTTGGGGGCAAGCCCTTGGACAACGACAAGCTAAAACTGGAGAACGGCAGAAAGCCAACAGATCTGACTCAGGGATCAGCTCTTCGAATATGGAGGGCTCCCAGCGGAAAGAAAGCTCTCGCGATTCCGGTGTGTGTATGGATCCCGAGTCGCTCTCCAGGGGGTTGAACCCAAGAGCAAGAGAATTTCTTTCGTTTCCGGGGGCCATCACAATGACAACAGCACAAAATCAAGATGATCAGAAGCCTTCCAAAAAGCTCACGGGAGATTTGTTGGACATAGAGGGTCGCAAGGAATGTGGAAAGAGAGATGACTCGATCTTCAGCACCCTCCAGGCCATCAACAGGCCGTATCCCCTCTTGCCGGCTGACTATGGTGCCGATAAGATGGGCGGAACTTCTCTCTCTGGCTTCGGGACGATTCAGACATTGAATATGAGTGCTACAGGGCTTGGGCCGTTGCCGGGGCTGTCACCATTCTCTTTCCCGTTGAGTACCTGCCAGCCTCTGGGGCTCAACGCAACGCCTGGAGTAGCATCTGGGACTATTCCTGGATTTGGGCTGGGCTTAGGCGCGGGAGGCTGTCCACCATCCGGTGGGTTGGCGAATCAGTTGAACTTGGGGGCGATCAGTCCTGCGATGCAACCATTCTCTGTCTCACCAACGCCCTTTGTGAACAACCTTTCAGCTCTCCCGATGCCATGTGCTCCACTGGCGACAACGGGGGGTGTGCATTCTCAACCTCGTCCTGTGCCCAAGCCAGTAAATCCAAATCCGGGACAGCAGCAAGCATATGAGGCATGGATCGAGTGGCGCAAGGCAACCGAACCAGGCTATGCTCTGGAGTGCAAGAACCGACAGCAACGCAGAGCCCAGCGAAATTCGACAGTACACATGGGACCAGCTCAGGGTCCCCCAAAAGCAGTACAAGTGGGCTGACTGACCGTCATGGAGACATGACAAGTCAAAGTTCTGATCTGGAAGCGAGCTGCTTGGAAGCCGGTCACACAGTTATCGGAAAAGGTTTCACTTGGAGAGTGGGACATGTCACAGGACATGTCAGGCGCTTGATACGGACGAATGAGGTTGAGGAGTGTTGTGCATGAGTGAGTGAACCTCCTTGACCTGCTTTATCGCCAGGCTGACTTGAACATGATTCAACAGATCCAATGGATGAGCAAGCCTATTACGTTACTGAACAGTTAATGGACGACTAGGCGCTGCCAGTGGGGTTGTAGCTGAGATTATTCGAAGTATAGATAAGTGTTGCTTGGCAAGTAGTCGACTATTGGTTGTTTGAGAGACTTGACAGTCATGGATGCATGTTATAGAGCGTTGAGAGAGCCAGATGGAGGCGTAGCAAGCAGATTTAGGCATGTTGAGTGCGGAAACAGACAGAGGGGAGTAGTATGGATAGCTATTCATGGGACAGAGGGTGAGTGAGGTGAGGCTCGGCGAGAGAAGTGATGTGAGTGAATGTGCAAAGTGACAGGGGGTGAAAGAAAAGGAAAGGAAAGGAAAGGGCCGCTTGGGCCCCCAAGACGCACTGTATATGTCTACAGATACCTAGCCTCCACTGTCCATTACGTAGCAGATAAAAGTGCATCGAATCCTACGCTCCCTCTCCGTGGTATTGGATCTGGACAGTGCGTGAGTGCCCCCAAAGTGTGGATGAAGAACTAGCCAATGTGGCTTGACAGGGGGGGCGGATATGAGGATTAAACTAAAATAAATAAAAAATGCGACTAGGACGGATACAGCCATATAGACGCGCAGAGAGACACCATAGCTTTCCCGTCCAATAGAATCTCGCCGGTCTCAGACCGAACAAGATGATCTACATCACCATAGCCTGCCCCCAAAGATCCAAGTGCATCGCCTGACCGCCAGGGGGGGAGGGGGGTGGGACTGGACTGGCCCTGCATCCTGATGCAGCCCTCCTGCAGCGAGCGAGGGGAAAAAGGAGAGAGAACAAGGTAAACGGTACATGGGTGCGGCTGATCTATGGCTGAGGAGGATTTCTCACTGCATGAGCTGGGAATGAAAAGCTGGAACATGGGATGGAAAAAAAACTGGTCATGGAAGGTGGAAAATGGGTAAAACGGGGTGTCTGGAGAGAGGGGACTTGAGGCTCTGCGGGTAATGACGGAACTGACGAGATGAAATGGATCGAGATGCTCAACGTCTGCTATGTCCAGGTTCCATTGGTTGTATATGTTGGCTGACCAATGAGTGAGTAATTGACGACTCTGTAAAAATCCCCCCTTCATAACTCGTAAACGACATTATCACTCTCTATCCGCTCCGTATTCTACCGTAATGTAACGTATAATAAGACCCTCGGCTGAAATGCTCATGATGCCAGTGAATGAACCAAAATGAATAATGCGACAGCCCATAGAGAGGGCATGAGAAATTACATACAAGAGAGGAAGGAAAAAGGAAATATGCCCATTATAGAAAACTTCCATCGCAGGAACCAAAAACTTCCATGCCCATGCGATGGTGGTATCATGACGACAAAAGAGAAAAACCCCAATTTGGACGCCAGCAAATTATCCATCGTCACCAATTAATCATGTCCAACCGTGCAAATCCTGGTCCTAGCCCAAGGCGTCGTCAATAAAAATCAAAACAACAAAGCTCAAATCTCCCTCGACTTCTGAGGGTCCTGATGTCGCCAAGTGTTGATGCTTCGCTTCTCGCATCACTCGTATGTGCACTCCTCGCCCTCGGCGTCCTCGTCCAGAATCGTGTCAATGCTTGGAGCTTCGCAGAGCTCGACTCTAGTCGCCTTGAGAGGTTGGCAAGTCTTCCATCCTCCCGTGGTCAACTCAATGACATTCACGTTCGGGCTTGACGCCCATTCCGTGAGTTCAACGTCGTTGGCACCGCCAAATAGCACTGCGGGCTCCTCATTGCTGGCCGCACGCTCTAGGTGAATGGCAACATGCTCCATGCGGTTGTCCCATGTCTTTGTGGCATTGTTGAACTCGAGGCGGCAGTTCTGGGCAGGACAACGCATGAACAGCGGCAGCTCGCAGCGTTGTCGAACTGCCCGATTTTGCATCATCTTCTCCTGCGCCACCCAGTCAGGAGGGAGGTTCTTGTCCTTCTCTGCCTTGACAACATGAGCAGGCGCGTGCATCCGACGGATGTGCTGCGTGAACAGATCCTTTCGCCTAAAGATTCGACCATGGGTTGGATCCTTGGAGTAATCGCCGCCCTCTTGATTCGATGCATGCCCGCATGCGTCATTGGTGCAGAGCCAGTAGTGGAGGTTCAGATGCTGTGCCCAGACGTGACGTTTCCATTCATTTTTGTTGGCAAACACCTTATCGCACCCCGCAAAGTGGAAGACGCAGGTGAAAGGACGCTTGTGGAGGGAATTGATGTGCTTCTGGAGCGTTGCCTGATCTGTGAACCCGTTGCTGCAGTGCGGGCAGACTTTGGTGTTAACAGCAGACGATGAGACCAGCCTGCGGGCCGTGGTAGTGCGGGATGAAGAACTCGGCTTGGAAATCTTTGTTTTACTGGCATTTGTACCAGAGCTTGATCGTCTTGGGCGCCCACGGCGGGGGGTACTCTTGGGGGCTCGGGACGACTTGGCTCGGCGCGTGGGTTTGTATTCCTCGTCATCGTCGTCATCGTGGTTGGCTGGGCTGGAAAGATCACTGCTGGACCCTTCGTCGGCTTGTTGTGCATCTTCCGTGTCGGCATCCTGGAGGTCGGGATAGGCCTTGAACGTCTGAGCCTTGTTGTTAACCCCATATGTTGGGTTGTTTAGCGAGGCGAAAGGATTCGGGCTGGGGTCATGGTAGAATGGAGTCGACGTGGAACTGTCGGAGCCGGCGCCTGGGTCGGCAAGGCCAGTGAGCATGAGTCGAGGAGAGTGCGAATCCTGCGGGGCGATATGAGGGGACGAGATGACATTGTTGGGAGGAGTAGTTGGGCCCTGGGTGCTATCAACGTATGGGTCATTATCGCTGGTTGCCAACGATTGCTGGTATGAGATCGGGGAGTCGTGTCGAAACTGCGCGCCAGGTGCAATCGACGAGACAACCGAAGGGTAGCCATAGGGAGGGTTTGGCATGGGGCACGGATGCGGTTCGAACCACAAGGTTGGTTGCTCCTGGAGGTATCGTTGCATGGTGGCAGGTTGGAGACGAGGATCAATCAGGCCTTCGAAGTGGTGATTGCTGTAATGCGTGCTAGAGCTGGAATAGGGATGGTAATGATGTTCAGATGCCAGCCCATCAGTATCCCCAGGGAAGACGCCGTAGTCCATGATGGCAATGTTTCTTAGCTTGCAGCTAAAAAAGAATAGACCAAACTGCCCAAGATGGCAAGAGTATGAGCAATAAAAAAGAAAAGTATAGAAAAATATTGGTTCAGGGCAAGGAAGCGGGAAGGATATGTACGCGTCGCACTGAGATCATGAGAAGAGTACGCGGGTATGACATATGAAGATGAGGCGTGTACTTGGTGATGAATACGATGCAGGGCACAATGTGTGTTAGCCAGGCACCAAAAGACGACTGGCAGGGTTGAAAGGCCGGGATAAAAAAGGCTCGTTGAAGAAAAGTGGAAGTGATGAGCCAGGGACTGTTTGCTGAATAGCAAGCCAAGTAAAAAAAAGATTTCATGGTGGGAGGGCGAGAGGAAGCTGATCTTTAAGGCGAGGTCGATCACCCCAGTCTCGAGGTCAAAGACCTCTGTGAGGGCTCTTCTGCACATCTTCCAGCGTGGGAGCACTCGAGTCCCTGAGCTGAGCCAGCAGAGCCTCATTTGTACTTTTGTACCTCCGTACCTTTGTACCTCCCTGTCTACCTCGGGATTGGGAGTGGCGGGGCAAGCCACGACCACGGCGAAGCGCTGATCTTTGCTCCCCTCCTTGTCGAGCGCAGCAATCCCAGGCCCCAGGCATCCTGGTGCTTGGCTTGCTCAAGGGTGGGCAGACTCCGTCCGTTTTGGGCTGAAATAGTAGGTTAACCGGAGTTAGTGGACATGGTTCGTGCCAAAGACCTTAACATTGGATCATTCAGTGCCCGAATCCGACGCCCCGGGTGGCTATCGCAATTCTTGCTTGAATTCTCTTCTCGGGGCGAGGCCGGGGTTCACTTGACCCCAGAGCACTTGCCTATTGTAGGTAGAACACTATCGCCTGCGAGTCCACACAGGTGATGCCTTTGGATGGATGCTTGTTCTAAGACAGTGAGTAGTGACCTCTCAGGGAGACTCAGCTCTCGCGCGGAGCCAGCACAATCTGCACATTATGGGTGGGCTTGATGGCCGTTACCTCGGGTATAGAGTTGTGTTGAACTAGACTCTGAAGAAAGGCTGTCATGTCATCATGACAGACGAGCCTTGAACGTTTGGCCTCGTGCGTATGCTGCTAGTCAAGACACACAGGGCCTTGACGCCACCGCCAGTGTGTCCCGCTCCGCCGTCCCGGCCTTTTGATTCTCAGATGCCATGCACCCTCGTCTTCAGCGGTAACAACCACGTTGCCGCAGAACGGTGGCAGGACAAAAGAAACGGTGGCTGTGTGGATACTCGAAGAGATTGAATCAGCCATGACCCGAGAGAGGAATTCGTTAAGGGATGGACAATGGCGTGCGAGCGAAGAGGGAGGGAGGGACGTGACCCTGAGCGTAGATCCGGACGGTAGTGGCTTGAAACGGCTGTCGACAAGAACCATTTTGAGTTAGTTAGTCGTTCATCATAGAGATGCCGTCGATGGCTGGTATTCCTCGGGCTTGGGGCGCTCGTTCGCACAAAGAAACGTGGGCATCGAGGTGAGGTTTGAGACTTGTTCAAGCCATTGTTGGCGCGTAGGTGCTTGGCGTCTGTCTAGACGCCGCTATGACCTCTCTGGCGGAAACTATTGGTGGTGTTTGGCTAGGTCATCCGCGGTCCAGCTGGCTGTTGAGAGTCGGCCACTCCAAGGACGCGGCAAGCCATGGGCCTCAACGGAAGACCGTCTCGCCCTACGGCCCTGGGTGAGGTGGCCGATGACGAGGGTGACGGAATGGCAGAGATCCTAGTCTAGCGCATAGGCCACGAGCGAAGAAGCCCACAGGTGGAGCAGCTAAAGCTCAACGGTTGACGGAGAAGGGAGAGACGGAGAGATAGAGATGGAGATGCGGGAGGGTATTTGGTTGGTGAGCTGGAGCATGTGGGCGGGATGATGAGGCTAAGCCATTTCCGTTCCAATGACAGCTTCGTGCCGGAAGGGCAAGAACGGCTTGGGCTGGCTATTTCCAGGATCGGAGGGGAGGAGCGGCAGTCCGATCGAGCGTCTCGTTAGCGTATCTATCGAATCGCATCGCATCGTGGCGGATGACAGGCGGGTAGGTCGGGTCTGGGAGTGGCCGCTGGAAGTTTTCTCATCTCAAATGGATGTCAGTCTCTTCTTGTCTCCCCCCTCCCCTCCCCTCCCCTCCCCGAAGCTTGGGTTTGAGCCGGCCGTGATGGGTGAAGGGGTGAATGTGAATGAAGGGGGTGATGGCTAAGAAGCGAGAACGCGAGATTAGCGGTGCGCCAATCGCTGGAGCTGAGGAAGGACCCTTGGGCCCACTGTGGGAAGGCGGCAGCAGAAAAAGGCAGGCAAGGTGGACCTGATTGGTGTGGGAGAAGAGGAAAGTGGAACTCAAAGGGCTCCGCTAACCTTTTTCAACCTCCTTGATTGGCCGAGCCCGACGCAAAACTGATACAGCCATTCCAAAAGCGGAATAGCCCCCACCCTTGGACAACACAACCAACAACATCTCGTCGCCCAGCTTGAGTGAAGAGCAACTGTACCAGAACCCTTTTTCTCCAATTGCACCCATCCCTCCACCTGGCATCTGCTGCACAGTGTCATCCCGTCGTGCCTGAAGCTGTATCTCGAATACCTTGACATTTGCTCTTTGCTCCATTCCTGGCTTCTTGTCATCCTCAACAGCATCCAGTGACCCGTCTTGCCGTCAGGGGGCACCCATGTCAGTCTATCGAGCTCAATACCACCCCAACTTCGGTGCACGATGCTAGGCCAGCCGCCCATGCACCGCCGCCATTAATGTCGCTAGACTGCTTGCTGATCGTCAGAGACACTTTACACTGCCAAAGAGTGTCCCCAATACCACACGGCTCAAAAGGGAATTTCAAACTTCTGTCGACAAGATTCCCTCCTCGGCACAGTACCCGACATGACCTGTCTCCTCGAGACCTTGGGACTGCACAAACTGGACGCGTCTAGATGCCTCGCTTCGCTCACAGGTGGTTATCAGATGGCGTATCGTGGTGGGGGCAACACATAACGTTAAATCTGCTTTGCCAACGAACGACAGCTGCGGCCCCCGGGCTTGGCCTCCTCTGTTGGTACCTACTCCGTGGACCGTACAGGAGATGGATGCTCAACATCGTCTTGACCCCGGTCCTCCCACAACTAAAAATCCCGTCTATCCGGTTCGTCCACTGACCTGTCGGATCGGTAAGGCCCCTGGCGTCGTTCTTGGACACACCAGTCCACCTCGATTGGACAGCGGGAGGCACAGCTGAAGTGCTGCCGCATTTCTGTGTAACACCACACACAATGTTCGTCAACGCAACCCAGCTTTATCTTGGCACTCAGCCGGCTGGCAACCCGATGCACGATGGAAATACTCGCCGGTCAGAGGGGCAGAGCAAGGGGCATTAAATGCCCCATCAGGGACGAGGGGCTGAACAGGTACCCATCCCTGGCTGCAGATGGGGTCCTACCTGGTGCAAGTTCCCACTCCGGGCATCTTTTCTCGTTTCTGGACATTCACACCTTCTTCGGCAGATCGTCGAGCTGAAAAACATCCAATGGTCGACGGCGAACTGGGGTGACGGGCGATTGGTAGTGAATGTCACCTCATCCATGCCCTTGCTGTTTTCGGTAGTTCGACGCCTCCAATCTCATCCTCTTGGGCTCCTGGTTCATTGCCATCCTGGGACAGTTCATCTTCAGCCCTCTGAGGCGTCGCCCCTTGCTCACAGAAGAGATGACCGCGGGCCTTGACAAGTCTGGGGCACACTGCTATGCGACAGGAGGCCCACCACCGGTCCCCAGCCGTTGCTTGCTGGCCCGCCCTCCGTCCCTGGTCATGTCTATCAACTGCTGCCAGAGACCCTCGACGTATCATTCATGCGCCCACAGTGCTCAATAAAAAGAAAAGATGCCCGCCAGACCGCGCCTGCGGTTGCGGCCCTCTGTGGCGGCGGGCCCCTTTCTTTTGCAGCGTGTTTTCTAATGACCGAACTAGGATCTCTCTGCGAGCAATACCTCACCTCACAGGGTGACTAGGTCCCGAATGTCTTGGACCCTGTCGAACTGACGCACCGGAAGGCTTACATGGGCATTCTATTGACATGCGTCCTGTTAACGTCACCCTCATCGTCATAGCCACCACCCACCCCTGGTTCGCTGTCGTCTCTATCCCCAGACCAGCTCGACTCGACCTGAAGACAAATCTTGCGTGTCTGAGACACGGGTGGGATAGGCTACTTCCGCAAACCTTTTCCTATAGGACCGTGAGCGCCAAAATGCCTGATGTTCGCCGACCAAGTCTGGTCAACCCCCTGACCCATACGCAGCACTGCTAATGGTTCTTTACTTTTGAATTTGCTTTTTCCTTGGCCTGAATCCTAGCCCTTTGACGACACGACGGCATCGGCAAGATGATAATTTTCTGCTGTACAACATGATCTGTTATCAAGGCCCAGTCAGTTGATGAACTCGCAGTGTTCCAGCTCCCGGCCAACCACCAAGAATGTCGCCGACCCTGTCTATCACACTACGAAGTCCTCGCGGAAAGGATGGATGCAGGACGCTATCGATGACGGCGACTACAGCCGGTTTGCCATAACTGACCCCCAACCGTCAACCCCTGTTCAGCTCATCTGGGTCACGATCCCGATCCTGTGTGGCTTCCACAATGCTGGCAAGAGCTTCCTGCTTGCCGATCATATCTCGGCACTTGTATTTCCTTGAACTCACGCCGCCGTTAGTCTGCACCCCGATGCCAACCTCCGCTAGCGAGGGATCTCATCGACTAAATGTTAGTCCAGCCGCTCGGGCGCTTCCTGACGACGGAATGTGACCACTGAGACAGACCCACGCGGCTATGGACTCGGTGACCAGACTGGGGAATTTGTCACCCTTCTGCGGCTCTTACAGGCGTAGAAGGGTAGAATGGGGATGCAGCTGGTGTTCCTCCCACACAGCCCACCAGCCAACCAACCCACCAGCCCGTTGCTCCTGCTGATGTAGTTGCCCCTTTCGGGTTGGAGAATACGCGCCTTGGGCGCTTAGGATGATGTACTTGGGACTCTTGGGTCTCTTCACGCGGTGCAAGCTAGAAGGTGGAAAACGGGAAGCTGGAATTCACTTGTGGTGTTGCATGTCTCTGCAGCCCAAGGCCCGGTTTCCCGTCATGCCGGCGCCTATGCCTGCCCTTTGCCAATCTCGCCCACAGAAAATCATGACAGGAATAGAATCATGAGTGACATGTATGGTAATCAGGGGGCAAGGATCCCATCCACGCTCATCTTTGCCGCCGGCGTTATCAGGTGCCGCTTCTGTAAGTCTGCATGTCGGGATAGCCTCAGCTGGGGGGTGATACACGCCACACATTATTAAATTGCAAAGCAAATGGGTTTACAGTGTTGCACAGCATGTGCTTCAATGTCAATGTTGTGTTTAAAAAAAAATACCTGTATTCTTTGTTCCCGTGTCCAACACTGCATGTCTTTGCGAGTGACTAACTAAACAACAGAGTGCCCAACTCAACAAAGGGAAAGGAGTCGTCATCAATCATATAGTAGTAGAAAAAGCTCGCCCAAACCACTGGCCTCCCCTTTTCTGTCTTCCTCAACTATTGTATCCAAACACGCCAGAGAGCAAGTAGGGTATATCATCCGTCGTATATCTATCCATCCATATCATCAAAGCAGTAATCAAACCATCACTCAGCCTACGCGGCCGCCTATTTCTCCAACCAAAAAGCCCAAGAAAGAAAAGAAGAGGGAAAAAGAATTCACCCTTGCTGGAAGATAGCGTTTAGCCCAAAGCCAATCGTTCATCGTTAACGGACACCCCGCTGATCTTGCAACCTGTACAGCGGTTGTGGTTACAGCCGAAGCAGGGGTTTGTTGTTCTACTCGTATAGTTGTGGTATTCACTGCAGTTGCACTGTTTGTTGGGGTTAGCTAGTTTCTCTGTATAAGGCAAGGACAGGTCAAGACTCACGCAAACCCAAAAGTATTGCGTTGGGGTGCTCTTCTTGGCCTCGGCAGTTGGCGTAGAGCTATTTGGGGACCTAGGGCCCGTGTTGGAAGCGGAAGACTGCGGTGGCGAGTCCGGCTCGGTCTCACGAGTTGGGCTGGCCTCGTTGTCCTTTGGATCTTCGTGCTTCCACTCGGAGATGCGCTTCATGAGCTGTCCGCGGCCGCAAAAGTGATCATCGATGTGGTCACATCGCTTGGCCCATGCATTCTCAGCCTCGGTGATTTCAATGATCTCGACGCAGAAGCCGCACCAGAACTTGACATCGCAGTGACGTCCTTTCCGGCAGCAGTCGAGCTTCTCCTCGATCGCGGCCGAGTCTGAGATGGCGTGCTCCTTGGTAAGATGATTCCGGAAACTCTCGCGACGGTGGCAGACCTTTCCGCATACCTCTGTCGAGTTTGGCTTGGGATGGTCACAGTTCCACGTCTCGAGCTGGTAGTGTTGGATGCTTTCGTGTCTCTTCCAGTCATTCTTGCTGCCGAAAACCTTTCGACAGTTGGGGAACGTGCAGCCGTACGGCTTAGAGTGCCTCTTAAGATGCTTCCTAAGGGTGCGTGTTAGTACAGTAGACGCGGGATGGTCCAGGATGACCGGTACTTACTTGAGCTCGCACTGCCTGGGGAACGCCTTTATACACTCTGGACATTTATGCATTTGATTCTGGCCCTTGCCGACGGCCGTATCCTCTTTTGAGGCATCATCCTTGGATCCAGCAGAGCCGTCTTTGACTTTCAGGTAGTTCTCGATCCAATCTTTGGGAATCTTGTCCAGGACAGCCTTCACTGATTCTCGGCTTGGGCTGGACGAGTCCTTTGCAGCCTGCTCTCGTGGGGTTGACGTTGCAGCAGGGGTGTCATCGGCATCTGTCATCCTGACATCAGGTTGCTCAGGCTCTTGGTCTTCGGTATTCGAGCTTTGTGTGCCAGACACCCCGATGTCCGATTGATTATCCCGGGATGTGTCTTCCATGGTCATCGATGGAGCGGTACCTTGTGGTTCAGATCCAAAAGCGCTTTGGCTACCTCCAGAAAGGTTCTGTTCACTGGGATTCGAGGGCTGCCATCCAGTGGGGGAAAGGGAAATTCCGGTGTTCGAGGCCGCTCCGTTCAAGTAGCCTGGAGCAATGCAAAGCCCATCGCCTTCTTGGACGGGGGCGAGGTTGGATGAGTCTCGATCAAAGGAGATTGAAGTCGAGATCCGAGGCAAGGACTCGTTGTTGGTCTGAAGCTGCAAGGCCCGACGCCTTGATTCTTCATTATACGGGTCGCGGAAAGCGGGTGGCATCATGATCTCAGATGAGGGAGGGAGAGCAAAATGAGAGCCCTGGCTTGGCATGTAATCCATAGCAGACCCTCCCACGCCCTGGAGATCTTGCGATGGAGGTGGAGAGCTGGCATGTTTAAGCAATAGTTGGGAGGATGAGATGGGTGAGACTTGAACATACCGATAAACATACTCGGTGAGGTCATCATCGGCGCGGTACTGTTTTCCATGCACGCGTGAGAGGTGGCACCGGAAGTTATCTGCCCTCGGCCAGACCTTGTGTTTCTTCTTGGCGCAACCGTCAAGAGTACACACGAAAAAACGACCGGCTACTGAGCGATCCGCGTGGACGGTCCTCTTGTGTCTGTCGAGGTCGTTCCTAGAGGTGAAACCTTTGTCGCGCGAGCACCCACGGACATCGCAGTGGTAGGGTAGGGTATGCTTCAGCATGTGCTTTCTAATAAACGTGAGTCAGGCATTTTCTCATATTGAGAGTTGCTAGACATACCTCAACTCGGACTTGGTTCGACATTGTTTGGAGCATTTGGTACACGGGTGAAGCCGTTCTCCTTTGACTGGGGCTGTGGCAATGCTCGCAGGAGGGTGAGGGCGGTTCCATGGGGAGAAAGGAGAATCATCGGCTGCAGATTGGGTCTGCAGCTGGAGGGATTGCAGATCCCTCCCAACAAGCTGGGCCTCAGCGTTGGACTCGGGGTCAGGATCTTCGCCATAGCTGGAGATATTGGCATTGCTCTGGGTCAGACCGCTTCCATAGGTGGAATCTGGCAAGGTTTCACACTCGGATATGGGCTTATTCCGATAGTTCTGACCAGGGAACTCGAAACCAGAAGCGCCAAGGATTTGCTGGTGAGTTTGGCTATCGTTGGAGGTACCAGAGAAGGCTAGATGTGACCAGGGAGCATTACCCCAGTTCCAGTGGGAAGGAACTCCTGCCTGAGGTCTTGACTGAGGAAAGGGACTCAAGATTGAGCTTTGTTGGGGCGCCTGGGAGGAGTTGTTGACACCTCTGCCTCGGCCCAAAGAAGGATTGTAGTTGTTCATGGTAAAGATATTGTCCAGGGAAACCCGGTATAGTTACAGGTGAGGAAGAGTATGGCTATCCTGGTGTTGGTCTCGTACTGTATACCGAGAAACACTGGCCTTCATGAACGAGGGAGGTTGCTAATACGAGGGTGCGAGGTTGTAACAATGTTGCTAGGAACGAGGAAGCAAGAGTCGGTCAACTACTCATGCCTCGAGGTCAGCGTCTGGGACGTTGTGCGGACTCAACCGGCCATCCCACAAGGGGTGAGGAGTAAGGGCAAGAAGAGCACCGAGGGGCATTAGAGGTGGTGTTCGAGGGACTGTTCGTTGGCTGTGCAAGGCATGGATTGGGGAGTGAGGAGGAGAATGGGCGGAGATGCAACAAAATGAAGGACGGCAAGATGAAAAGACCAGAGATGGGTTTCCGTGTCGTAGTTTGAAGGGATATTGTCGAGGGCCAAAGGCTCAAGACATTGCAAACAAGCAGGCCAAGTGGTACGCAGGGTTTCCAAAAATCCAAGAATCAACAGAAAAAAGCATACAGGTAGCCCAAGACCGGAGGAGCGGGACCGCAGAGCCTCATTAGGTGCGGGGGTTGGTCTCGGGGAGGGATCCAGGTTCGACGACTGAGTGTGATGACAAGCGCTGTGTTGTGCTGTATAGACTGTTTGATGGTATAAGCTGTATGCTAAATGCTAGGCAGTCTGATGAGATGCAACGATGGCGCTTGAAGGCTGAGGGTCGAAAGGCGTCGAGTCAAGGTTCGCGGAGCGAGTATGAGGTCAGGGAGTTGAAGCTTCGCGTCACGGGCTACCTAAGCAAGGTACCTTGTTGGAAGGAAGGAAGCCAGTGAGAGATGACAAGAACGAACGAGGCAGGAAGTGGCGGACGAGCAGCGGCAGAGGGCGAAAGAAAAGGAGAAAAGGGGGGAGGGGGGAGACAGGACTCGATCCCAAACAGCGATGAATCAGGTCCAAGATGAATGAGAGTTGTTGGGCTCCATCCATGCACGACAGTTCATGTTCTTTGAGGGAGGAGGATGGATCCAAATGGTTTTGCGCTGGGCCGCCTCACTTTTGGAGGCGTTGCACCAAACCACGAAGCGTGTGTGGCCAATCAGGAGTCAGTTTCAACCTAGGACGTTGTAAGGCAACCGCAAGGCAGAGAAGGACCATGGAAGCCTTTTTGCGAACCACGAGGATGCGGCTCAAGCCATGAAAAATGCGGAATAGAGGGGATCCATCACCGCATTTCATCCATCCATTTATTCATTCTCATCCATTTGATGAGTTACTCGCACACTTGTGTATTTACTCCTCTTCAATTCCTCGTCCCCATTTGAGAAATCTCACGATGCTTGGGCGCAATGTGCAATCTTGGCAGGCCCATGAGCCACCACCACCACCACCACCACCACCACCACCACCACCACCAACTCAGCAATTCTCTGTCTAGAGCCCAAACCTCCGACGAGGCTCATCACAGCTGCGCCACCCATCCATCTTTTCCATCCACAGAATGCGACCCATTCCAACACAATTGTGGGAATTTCTGATCCCATCATCTGTTGGAAATTCCGACCATGCACGAGGTCAAACTAACCTCCGCAACTGTGTACCTGGGCAGGTCATCTCCAGTCAAGAATCACCATCTTGCCGGGCATCTGTCGCGGCAGCCCTTTGATTGGGGCACTCCCTTCTTGTCTCTCATTGGCAACGTCTTATTGTCTCCCATCCAAACTTCAAGTGCCCAGTGGCATCGACAACTGCATCATGCGTGTCTCTGATGGCCCTAATGTCATGCCATGGATGCCATCTCATATTGACAAAAGACATGACATCTCGGTTGTTGTCTCTTCTCCCACCTGAGCAAACCACGCTAACGGACACCTGCTTCTCTTAACCTCTCTTCCTGTTCTTTTCTCTTTTCCCACCGACGCCTCCGACAAGCCTGGGCGGGATGCCCGCATCGGCTCCGTTCGTTAGCCAAACTTTTTCTGCATCCTCCCGTGGATTCATTCTTTGGAGACCGCCCCTGAGCCGAGCTGGCTTCATCTTGATATCGGGCATCTATCGATCGCGCATGCATGTTCTTGTGCATGTCGAGTCGCGTACCGTGCATGATTCCAGTGATTCATTTACAGGAGATACCTACGCGTTGATGCCATTGGACGTCTATTAACGAATTGCTTGCGGTTTGCCTCATCGACCTGAGCCTCAGTGGGGATGCCCTTGAAGCCAAGGCCAAATATTCATCCCCAAGCACCATACGGCTGGACACCCCTCATGCTCGTAACACACTACAGCACCCCAGAGCTGTCAGCTACCACTCTGGACGTCATCTACAATCTCTATCAAACTGCCACAAACGACACTGTGCGACCTGAGTATCGAGTCCCTGGCCCCTCCTCCCCACGTTTCCCCCGGATATCTGCGTTCGTCCACCTGCAACATGCTCCTTTTAGAAGGACGTTGCCAGGAACGTGGCGACGAGAACTTCTACACTTTGAAAGTGATCCCATCGAACCAGACTACCGTATGTGCCACCAAGATTCCTTGCATGAGATGCTGGGTCAGCCCGGAGACTGTTGGATCTGTAACCATGTCGCCCCTCGCTGGTTGTTCAACGTGTGGGCGACTGCCACAGGAACCAGCGACCAGCAACTACCAGGACATACATGTCTTCGGAGAGATGACTCTTGACGTCAAGGCAGACTCATCACGGCTATAAAGGTCTCGAGTCCTGCCTCATCGGACTTTTCTTGCTCACCCTCTTCAAGAGAGAGTTCCTTCAATTCGCAACCGTACTATACTCTACGCTCTAGATTCAGCCCTGCCACCATCTTCCATACATATATACAAGGCCCTGAAGCACAGTCGCCCATCGTAAGCGACCAATACTTCCGTACCCAGCTCTATTTAACCTTGATAGCCCAGATACTCACCATCCAATCCCCTCACCAATCCCCTCAAACACTCAACATGTGCGATTGGGAAGAATTTCTCTTTCTATGCAACCACTCTACGCTGAGACTCAAGTCATACTGCCACTTTGCTCGCAATGACCCCAACCACCAATGCTTCGGTGTCAAGGTTCTCCGGAACTCGTGGCGGCAGTGCGTGCCTTGCGATGACTGTGCAGCTGCGTGGCAGGCTATGGAAATTCAAGGGCAGCACAACTACCAGGGCAGCCAGCATATGCCTAGCCAGGGTTCTCAGCAGTCAGGTTCTTGAACAGGTACATCAGTTTGGTAATGGCGGTGGGTGGGAAGACGAGTGACCATGCTCTAAGCTGGTCAAGCTAAGAGGGGAAGGCTACGTCTGGGAGGTCGGCCGTTTACGGTTCACCGTGTGTTCCTTTATATATATGTACGTAGTTAAATCATTTCGGAGCTTGCTCTAGACCCGGTACATATGCGAGCCGTGCAGGCCCGTGACCCGGGTCGTTGAGGACCTCGTGCGGTTACATATCAACGACGGCCAGAAATCTTGCCACGGGGGTTTTCCCGATTGCAAACACGTAAGAACTGGGCCATGTGGAACGGACCTGTCAGGTCTGGAGAGTGTGTGTCCCCTGCTGTGCTTCGGCTCCCAAGCATGGAGTCATCATCGGTGCCCAGGAGAGTCAGGAGCGCGGCGGTTGGCCCGCGGGAGGAGAGACCTGCGGCCGGGCCTGTGCTACGATGCCGGCATGAGAGAGCTAGGAACCGTGGGGGAACGGGTTTGCATTCAGCCTTTGAAAGGGGTAACCGTCTGTGGTACATCCTCATCTGGGGTGTGACTTGGAGATGGGGGTTCCAAGCACAGACCGTGGGTTCCCAAGATGTAGTTTCGTATCAACATGATGGATCCTGTCGTCGTATGATGTCGAGTTCCAGTAAAAAAGCAATAGTACAAGTTGATAGATCCATACTAACACAAAGCATTGTAACTTCCCGTCAGCTCATATATCCCCTGACCACCACATGGCGAGCAACAACGAGATCAAAAATGCTCCAGGTGGCCTCACACTCCACAAGGCTCACAGCAGCGGAGAAATAGATCAGACAAGCTAGGTGATTGCACTGCACATGAGGCACCAAAAGGAAGGGGGGATCAAGTTGGGAAAATCTATAGCTTGACTTGGACGCTCGGAGGCAACTCGGCTAGTCAATCCATGTTTGTGGCGCCCTCCACGACGCCGACGACGTTGTACCGCTTGGAGAAGAAAGTGACCCAGTCGTTGAGGACGCCCTTTTCCTTATCATCCAGATCCTGCCAGTCTGGGCGCGCGTCCTCGGGCTTGGTCGAGGTCTTTCCCAGCGCCCTTGAGGCGTCCTTGCCAGCAAAGACTAGAGTAGTAGTGTTAGCGAATTCGGGTCATGTTAACTCATAGGAGACGCAGAGAGTTACCATTGTATGATCCTCCTGGTTGGTAGGCCTTGTTGCCCGTGACATCGTAGACCTTGCCCTAATTCATTCCAGATGATTCAGCCGTGTTCCTTGGAGAGGACGAGTTGTACGCGTGCATGCGTCTTGACATACCTTGATGGCCACGTAGCACTTGCCGCCATCTCTTCCTGTCATCGAGTTAGCTCAAGTTCAACATTTGCAGAGGGTTCAATGAGGTTTGAGACTCCTCATCATGGCGGGGGACATGGCCGTACCGTCAGCTGCAGCAAGCTCCTCCGGAGAGATGGGATCGTCCTTGGGGGGATCCAGGTTCACGGGGACCTTGGGCTCGAACTTTCCAGACATGGTGATGAGTGTAGAGAATGAACAAGATGATTGAGTGAATGGGTTGTGAGTGAGGACAAGAAGAGACAGAGTGTGAGAGCTTTAAAGATTCCGTCATATGCCAACGTTTGGGCTCTGTTTCCCCCCGGCCCCCACCAAAAGGATCGCTAACTACAGGGCTCCCCTCCCGCCTTCCAAGGTCCAAAGAGCCTCGGTCACAGCGTCCGTTAGTGCTTGCCTGATTGGAAACGCACGGGCCAGCATTCGCCGAGGTTGGCCCGTGCGTAGCCGTCATGGCCAGATGGATCCATTAGACGACTTGCAGCTTTTCATGGTTTACGACATCACCAAAAACCTCGCCCCTCATCATACGTGGGATTGCCCCCCGACCATCGCCTGTCCATTGCTTCCCATAGCAGGCCAGCCATGTCGGTCTCGGCCGTCGCCTCGCTGAGGCCCCTTCGTGGAAGATGCCTGCAGCATGCGACTTCGGGTCTGCTCTCCGTCCACCTCCGGTCGCGCTCCGTCAACCTCAGCTTCCGCGCCGTCATCCCGCTCCGGCCGGACCAGCGCCGATTCCAGACAACCGGCCCGAAGGCCAATGCGTCGGCCGATGGCTCGGACAAGGAGCTCGAGGCCAAGAGGAACCAGTTGCCCAAGAAGAGCCAGCCACCTCAGCCTCAGATCACCTTTCGCCAATTCGCCGGCCGTGCCCTTGGTGCTGGTCTGCGTAGTCTGGTTGTGGCCATGAGCCCGACAGGTATCAAGACAGCATTTCGCCAGAGTCCCGGAGCTACAACGCTGGGATTGTTCATGTAAGTGACTTATATACCCCCGTCTTCATGCGCCACTAACAGAAAACAAAGACTCGGCGTCGTCTCCGTCATCGCCGGCTACACTGTCTACCTCTACTTCACCTACTTCTACCACTACCAATTCACGAGATACCCCAAGCCCATCGCCAACTCCCTGCGACGCGCCCTGTACTATACCAACATTAGCCCCGATGCTGAGCTCGCTCTCAAATACTACAAGCGTGCCATGGAGCAGTGCGCCGAGCATGGCCTGGATCCCTTCTCCGACGAGGTTCTCGGCATTCGTCTGCAGACTGCCCACTGGCTCCAGCTGATTGCAAACTACACCGGATCTCTGCAGGTCTTGGAGGGCGTTTTGGCCGATTGCAACAAGTGGATTAGTGTAATGGAACACTCTGTCAAGGATGGCCGAGTCAGCGATGAGGGCAGACTCCTCAAGGCACCATCGGAGACCGCTGATGCCGCTGAGACCGCTGTCGCCGCCAATGATGCTACCCCCGGTACTGAATCAGGGAACAAGGACGAAGACTTTGTGCCGGAGAGCCTCTGGCATAAGCGTCAACGACTGCTCACCAAGACTGTTGGAATCGCCATCAAGCTCGGAGAGCTTTACGCTGACGAACATGTCCTCGAACCCGACAACTCGCAAAAGCATCTTATTTGGGCGGTCGAGACCGCCCTCAAGGAGTTCCGCCGCCGCAAGGACGACGGCGTGAAGCCTGGTGAGGGTGACTGGCTCAACCCGGAGCAGATGGGCGGCGCCATGGAGTCTCTGGGCCGCGACTACGAGCGCAAGTCCCAGTTCCACCTCGCCATCCCCCTCTTCTTCCAGGCCCTCCGCCTCTGCGAGGTCCCCTGCCACCGCGCCGTCATCATGAACAACCTCGCCGCCAGCTTCGCCCAGCACCCCATCTTCGTCCCCGTCAGCGCTGGCGAGACGTCGGATGTGATCAAGGAGCTGCACGACCCGGCCATGCCTGCCACCAGGAAGGAGTGTCTTGAGGCCGCTCAGAACTGGGCCAAGAATGCCTACGTCCATGCCAACGATGTTAAGGGCAGTGAACGTACCTCCGAGTGTGATGAGGCCTGTGTCGTCGCTCTCTGCAACTGGGGCGATGTTGCTGCTATGCTGGGCAACCATGATCTGGCTCGCAAGAAGTACAACCAGTGTATTGACATGGCGACCAAGCTTGACTTTCCTCAAGCCGCCAAGCAGGCTCGTTCTGGGCTGGCCAAGTTGACCTCAAAATAAAGCCAGTGTGTGTGTATAAAAGCGGCACCGTCTCACTTGTATTGGATATATCAACTGGTGATGAGACACGGGGCCTGTGGCCACGAATGTAATGGATTAAATCAATGTAAAATAGAAAGAGTTGCACAATTGCACCATATCCAACTCAATGTCGAACCTCACAGTTTATACAGAACCAATGTGAGGCTATACTGCAGCTCACAAAGTGTTGATATCATGAATACATTGTCTGTATAGCAGTTCTAGAGACAAATACCAGCTTTCTGCTGGTTAATCCCAGGCTCCCAGCCATTCTTTACTGCTTTCTCGAATACCATAACAATCCCAGACCTAAGCTCCTTGCAAATGATGAATCCCTTTCCATACCGATGCGCCCGACTCCGTGATGCCATTCCCATCCTGTCCGAACCCGGGTCCCAGTTTCAACATCTACGCCATCTTCTGCCTCTTTGAATCCACACCATTCGCCGTAGAAGCGCCTGTCGATCCACTGCCGTTCGCAGGGAGATCAGCCAAAGGAGGTCTTCCGTCAGCAGGCGCCGGTCGTTTGATCGTTGGTGGTCGGTACGATCCTCGGTTAGCCAAGGGACTACCCGAGCCACCTGGTGCACCAATTCGTCGAGTATGATCTAGCGAAGGGTTCACGACATTTCCCCGGGAGCTCTGAGAGCTCGGCATGGATGGGCGCACAGGGGTGAAGCTGCTCGTGTTGGAATGGGGCGCACGGCTCGCCTGGCTGCTAGATGGGGGAACATGCTGACCGTTCCTTCCGACAGGCTTAGATGAGTTGTGGTCGATACCTGGAGTCTTCCGGATGGACGGGCTTTCTGCTTTGGGATTGAAGGCTTGTTGGCCATGCGGTACCGCAAGGCGAGCATTAGTCGACCCTTGCAGCGTAGACTCGGGGAGCTGGTTGACGGCCTTGGCAGAAAAGAACCCTACAGTTTCGGGGATGTTTTGAGGCGCGTTGGGTGGCGGTCGAGGGTTTCCGTTCTGGTTCGGAGTTGTTCGACCGCTAACTCCAGGCTGGGGATGGTTTGAAAACCCGGCTGGACCTCCGTTCGAGGCGTCAGGGCGTTGGTGCCCTTGGTTCGGGGTCTGTGGTGGGCGGCTCGCAGGTCCAACAGAAATCGACCTGTTAGGTTGCTGCTGAATTCGTTGAGGCGCATTGTTTGACGTCGGATTTGACGTTGAGTTCGATGTCGAGTTCGATGTTGAACCCTGGCCCAAGATCGTTGTGGACAACATGATTTCGTCCGGGTGCCCATCTTCTGGCACGCAGAAGTCGGCCTCGTCGAGCTCTACAGATATTCAGCCTCGATTTCCTCAAAACCATCCGAGGACAGTATACCTCCGAGATAATCATCAAATGACTCCGACATGGGGAGCGCGGGCTCGGTCTTGACGATTGTCGTCGTAGGCGCCGCAGGGAGGGCAGGTGCCACAGGCTCGATCTTTGGAGCATCGCGCTTGATAAAGTCTGAGTGACGATGAAGGTTGTCTTGGTCAAACTTCTTGACCGGCTCAGCCTTCACTTTTGTGACTTGCTTCACATAGTCCTTGTCGTAGATGCAGTTGCCCAGGACGTTGCCAAAGTTTCTCAGTGCGCGCTTCAATCCATCGGTTGTACCCTCCTTCTTAGCCTTTTCAAAGGCCATCGCCTTTCCCTTTGCATTCTCAATCGATCCGTACCCGATGTCTTCGTGGTATGTGCCGTCTCGTAGAGTAACTCGCACAATGACAGATAGACCGATGCTGACACGCTGCGTCTGGGGGTTCTCGTCGGCGAAATCGACCTGGATATTTTGGATCGAAGATGACCATCCGTTGAAGCCAAATACCTCGTTTGCCAGCGTGATGCACTTCTCGGCGGTGAGGTAGTGGACCTTGGTGCCACCAGGACCTGCACGAGCAGAGATGTATTCTGGACCAAGCTGCTTATCAAGCTTCGCAGCAATGGTAGCAATGTCCTTGGCGGCCCATTCTGAAACTCGCTGACGCGGCTCCTCGAAGGGATTCGTCACGGTCGTGTGTTGATCGCCCGGACTGGAAGCCTAGTTAGTTAGAGAGTCAAAGGGGAACGTGACACATCCAGCGACATACGCAGGCATGGTGAATGCTTCAACACTTGACGCAGTTTAATTCGACATGAAGAAGGAGAAGGAAGCAAGTCAAGCAGGTTTGGAATCAAAGACCAAAAACTGAAGCCCAGGGAGACGAGGATGCAGCGTAGCTGATGAAGCTTCACCAGTTGAGGCGGGCTTGATTGATTGATGGGGACGCGTTCACGGCCAGGCAGTCGCGCGTTTCGTGCGAGATGACGGGAGAGCACGTGACTCACAGCAGGCAGCGACCCACTCTCTTTCCAGACCGGATCGTCGGGAGCCCCCGCGCTTGCCCCACCTGTTTCTCGATCTCGTTTCTAGAGACGCCCTTGACGCTTTGGCTTGGGTTGTAAGTAGAATAGTACCGGGAGGGTCCAGAATGGTTGGATTGCCCTCGTCACGCGGGCATATCTTGTGACTCTTGGAAAGCGCTGGGGATGACAGATATCTTGGTATGTTGCCATGAGAAAGAGACCTCCAGCTATGTAAAGACTCTTCGCGACAAAACTTGAACAAACACTTGCAAGACAAGTACGTTTATGAGCAATTCACAGTGTTCTAGAAACATGCTGTTCACACCAAATCGGACGAATGATACCTCAAATGCCAGGCTTAAAAATCGATCATGTAGATTACCGGAGTTTGAGTCACGGCAACATCACGCATGACCATCTCCATATGGCCGTTTCAACGATCGCCGATCTTTACAAACAGCCCCATATGTTTTTTTCCAGAGGCTAGAGCGGTCAGGGCAGATAGGTAGGGATCCTCGTCCGCCCTCTCTTTGGGCTTAAAAGTTCATTTATAGGTGAAAATTTGCTGTGGCCGTAGATGCAGACTCGGCCTCGATGACAACAACACCAATGTGCGTCTGCACGGTGTAGTTATCAATCACCATCTACAGAAGGCAGCCAGGAGGAAACTCAGCATGTCAACCAACCTCTTTGTATTATCGCAACTTACTATCGGCGCTTAAAAACCAAGCTTGCACTCAACCCCCAATTCGGTAGATGTGAAGGCATGGCCCTGTTGCCCACGTGGATGCCAATAGTCAACCAAATAGTGAGACTGTCGCGTTACTTCGATTAGATGGGACCATTTCCTGTGTCTGCACTAGGATGATAAGGATCAGATTTACACAAGACCGTCAATGCGGTCTCCCTGAGGTCAGTCTGTGTCATTGGAGGGACACAAAATATCCGTGCAAGGCAAATCTCCGGACGTCACATCAAAGGATTGTCACTCGATCATAGCTGTGGGCAACGTAACACGATGACGCGGAAGTAAGCCAATTATCCAAGCTGATTGCCAAAGCTGTCAATTATCTCACGCTCATGAGCAAAGCACAACCCGCTTCAGGCAAGTTACAGCATGCCACAATCGTCGCTTGAGAGGATCACCTCGGCGATGGCCAGGTAAACTAAAGCAAGTCTACATACAGGAACACGCGGTCTGTCCGCGCTGTCAAGGTCAAGACTGGTAGAATAGAAGAAAAATCCCAACACTGATCCCTGCTATACGCGAGTGAAGGAGAGGGATATCAAAAAATGCACGCAAAAAAACGCCACCAACCCTGCCGTGACGAAAAGGGATGCCTCAAGTCTATGCCAGCCCCATGATGCCTAAAGAAAGTCGTCGTAAAGATGCGGTCGTAATATGTGCAATGATGACTCGTCCGGTGCGCCGCGATATGCAATCATGATTTCGGTCTGTTGGGCAAAGAGCTGCCCTACCAAGGTCCAACCCGAACAGGTGCTCCGTATGTACCAGACATCAGCTGGTTGAGGATGGAATTAGGGTCAGAGGCACCAGCCGGTCCGGAATTCGCGCTGGGGTCCAACCAGCCAACACTCGTAGTCATGGCATTGATGGCGTAAGCGAGCCGGCCGCCAGATTGCTCGTTGTGTCGTGACAAGATCTGGTCCCATCCCCCGCTGTGCAAGTTGATGCCTCCAGCCCTCTTGGCTGCCTCGTTAATAACAAGAGCCCAGGCCTTGGAGATCTCCTCGTATGCGTTTTCCTTGTGGTGTCGATACGTCTGGGGTTCCCAGTCGGGGAGCTTGTGGATAATGTTGGTGGCCTCATTCAAGAACTCGAGCGACTTGGTGGGCTGAGTCTCGTTTGGTGGCAGAAACTGGGGAGTAAAATCGGAGAGGGCGTCAATCAAGGCCACAAGGGGCTCCTTGACTCGGTAGTAGGTGTATTCGGGACTCGTCTCGCCATAGGGAACTGCGTTACTCAGTTTCTCCATATAGCCCTGCAAAACCTCAACAACCGACGAAACGGACGGGCGAGGGGCCCCAGTTTCAACTTCATGGCCAATGTCGGGATGCCTTTCGCATATCCTCTCGAGGACAGTCCTCAGCTGGGCAGTATCGAGAGTCTCGAGGAGTCGAGGGAGAGCAAGGGGTCGGCCAATAACTTCGTTGGCACGAATCTTTTTCGAAGGGCGGGCGAGAGGTCGGGAAGAGATAGTGGGCGAACTCCGAGGAGACATGGTCTCATCACCATCTTCATCGGCTTTTCGCTTGCGGGTGGCCATGTTATGAAAGGGTGATACTGGGGTGAGGTTAGTGGCAAAGAAGACCAAGGGGTAAACAACACCAAGGGAGATGGAGCGAAAGGGATGAAAAGAACAACTCACAGGATCGCTGGGGAGAGAGACGATGGTTTTCGTGCTGATGAGGAAAAACCGGAGGTTGCGGCGAGAGCAAGACGTTCATGGTGAATAGAGGTGTATTTCACCGAACGGTACTCGACCGACAAGTTCGACGCTGGCCGACGAGGGAATAAGCCGCAAACAACAACGGTAATCACGCTATTCGAGCGTTTCTGGGGATAAAGATGGTTTGATGGTGACGAATATGTTTGTTTGTAGGTAGGTCGTCGATTGCTGAGACGGCAGCAGGAATCTCACAAAGTGGAGAGTTTCGTCGAAAGGCAAAAGTGGCCGTCGGCGGCGATAGTCAGGGGTCCAGCGAGGCGATTCAAAGGTCAAAGGAAATGATGCCGAGGGCCGGTATATGTTCTGACGAAGGGTCGAGCTCGGGCTCGCAGAGATTGAGGTCGAGGCGAGAGAGGACGATCGGGGGGGTTGATGGCGTGAAGGAGGGTTTTGTGAGGTTGTGAGGTGGAGGAAGATGAAGGACCCGCGGACGGGGATTGGAGTCGGGGTTGGGTTGGGCTTTGAGGGAGTTCCCAGGCTGTTTTTGGTTCCGTTGTCTGGGGCTAGCGTTTTTTTCGCCTGGGCTGGCCTGGGCTGGGCTTGGGTCACGGGCGCCTCATTCGCTAACAAGGGCCTGCCCGTCCTGGTTGGTGTCCTGGGCCACAGGTTAAGACCCACAGGCCACCAGTGAGAAGCTGTCTAGGTGCCTAGGCTGCCCGGGGCATCGCTAGCCGCACGTGACAACTCGGCGCCGTTCAGAGCGGCCATGGCGTCGAACGGAGCCGCTACAGTGGGAGAGTGGGTGATTAGTGGGGGTTAACCTTGTCGAGGTATCATCCAGGCGGACTCTTTTCATGCGTTGAAGTATTCAATTGCACCTCTACCTCTGCCATGACTCCCTTCCTCACCTACAAGCAAGACAGGTTCTCCCCTCCGTGACAAAGCACCTGTCAGAGTTGCGGAAGCATACCGCCTCGTAAGCCACCTCGCACACGTGTCAGCGGAATGGCTGGCGGGTCTCTCGGCCTGCCGGTCCCGGCTGTCATTTGCTGGCGCCGCAGTGCAAATTACGGAGGCACGCACCCTGAGGAGCTGAGGGAGCAGCTGGGCCCGGGCCGCTCGACGGGGTCGGGGTCCTTGCCCAATTCGTACCCCGTCCGGCGGTCTTTCCGGCCGGCGACGGTCTCGGCGTCCTGCATCTGCACTCTTCTGTCGGCGCCGAAGCAGCAATTTTTCCCAGGTAGCATCCGGCGGACCTGCTCCTTTCCTCGGAGGCTTTCTTTCTTTGTTCTCAAAAGTGCTTGCGACAATTTATTACTAGGGCCTTCTGAGCCACGCCAGATGTGACAAAAGTGCATCTGGGCTGGTGGCCACCATCGAAAGCTCCGGGTCAAGCTGGGCCAATCCACGGGCGTCGCTCCTTGGTCACCCGCATGTCCAAGGAACCGACGATGTGGCTAGCAACGCCCATTTAATGCAACGACGTAAGCGCTGGCCATTGAGAGCTAGGCCAAACACTTCGGCGGTCACGACGAGTTGGGCCTTTTCCATTCAATCCCAGTTTCTTTTCTTTTTTTTTTTTTCGCCTCCAAGAAATCGCCTCTGAAACACGCATTCTTTCAGCCAAAATCGTCTGCTTGCAGAGGCGTCAGTCTTTGGCAGCCACTCTTCAATTTCCGCCCTCGACGCCAAGACTCTCCTGGCGTGAACCTTTGAGCTTAGGAAACCACCACGTTTTATCGCATGCAATGTTACGTTGTACCTTGTGTTGGGAGTCAAAGCACAAAGAATTTCCAGGGGCATCCCTCATTCGGGCACGTGCGGTGAATTGAATGATGGGCATTTCCCTGTTTATTCATTGTCAAGTTTCAGACGGTCGATCCAGCTGCCACCTTGTCGCAGGTAGAGATGCCTCAGATCCCTGCCTTACAAAGCAATCGTCCCGACATTCTGACTCACCGCCAAGGGATCGAGAAGATGCGTTGGCAAATTCAACATCTGCAGGTCGTCGCAGAATTTTCTCTTTCAAGTCCATCAACGTCTTTTCAGTTCCAGGAGGTTGGTGTGTGATGTCTTGAATATCCGACATCTCATTAAACGGCATTTGCATGCCCCGCATCCGGAGGAATTGCAGGGGTCCAGCCTCCGGAGGGTGGACCCACATTCGCCGATAGGTCCTTTTCTTATCTTATCGCAGGAGAAAGACAGGAAATTTTCCTGCGCTTCGAGGCTGGTGTTGCTTCGTCCAGATCAACCAGTCCAATCAGCACAAAATGGCGACAAAAGAGAAGAAGGAGAAAAAGTCCAAGTCCAAGGCCGAAAAGCCTGAAAAGTCCGCCAAGGCGGAAAAGACTGCCGAGGTCGAAAAGACCGAATCGACCCAAGATGTCGACATGGCCGACACCGAGCCCACGCCCTCTTCGAAGCGCAAGATCGATGTTGAGGAGATCGAAGTCGACTTGACCGCCCCCGAGCCGCCGTCCAAGCGCGCCCGCCGTGCGCTCAAGAAGGGCAAGGCCCTCCCAGCGAAGCAAGATAGCGACGATGAGAGAAAGGAAGGCAAGGACAAGAAGGATGCGAACCGGTCAGAGCACAGCGTCTGGATTGGCAACCTGCCCTTCTACCTCACGTCCGTCGAGCTGCGCAAATGGCTCGTGGACAACTCTGGAGAGGTCATCTCCGACGAGATGATAACCCGAGTCAAGCTCCCGACCAACAAGGAGCCCGGCCGCGACAAGACTGCCAAGCCCACCAACAAGGGTTTCGCCTACGTCGACTTTACAGACATCGGACCCAAGGTCGCCGCGATTGCGCTCTCCGAGACAGAAATGGGCGGGCGAAAGCTCCTCATCAAGGACGCCAAGTCCTTCGAGGGCCGCCCCAAGAAGGAGCCCGAGCCCGCAGCTGTTGGAGAGACCCCCGAGGCCAACGCGCAGGCCACCAAGGAACAGAAGAAGGAGGCCAACGCCAGCCGCAAGATTTTTGTGGGCAACATGAGTTTCAAGACGACCGACGACGACCTACGCAGGAACTTTGAAAAGTGCGGCGAGATCGAGTGGGTCAAGGTGGCCACCTTTGAGGACACCGGCAAGTGCAAGGGTTTTGGCTGGGTCAAGTTCAGCGAGCCCGATGCCGCGGCGTGGGCTGTCAAGGGCTTCGTCAAGATCAAGGAGGAGGTTGAGACGGAGGAGGACTTCAAGGACGACGAGGACAAGGATGAGAACCAACAGAAGAAGTACAAGATGCGCAAGTGGTGGGTCAACCGGATGCTGGGCCGCGAGCTCAAGATCGAGCTGGCCGAGGACGACCAGGTGCGGTACAAGAAGCGGTTCGGCAAAGACAGGAAGGCGGATGATAGCAACAGCAACCCTCGTGGTCGACCTCCACCCAGGAGGAACGACCAGGCACCCGGTGAGGCCAAGACCGAAGGCGGAGTGAAGCCGCTCAAGGAGGCCGAGGATATTGCTGTCGCTAGGTTGACAGGCGCGGTGGTGAAGCACACAGGCACCAAGATGACCTTTGACTAGAGAAGCCAGTGGGAGGGAGGGGCCCCAATTCACGAGTTCAAGATACCCCAGTTTCAAGTCCACCATCCGATGCAATAGTGAATGAATGAGACGTCACATGAGATGCGAGCCTGTGGGTCGTCTTTGGAATCACGGCCATTGCTCCACTGCCCGACTCCGGGTGGCCGGAGGTCCGGTGCGGATCCGACTTCCCCGCATTCTGTTCCGTCATGTTCATTTTAGGATATAACATTAGCATACCTGTAGAGCATTTAATCGACTTCTCCAGCTTCGTTTCATATAGCAAGTCATCATGTATGAGTCTCAGGTCACGTTTGTCATGGACACCATATGTCCTTGGTATGCACTCGCTCATGGCTATGCTCACAACTCATCACTGACTCTGTCTCAGGACATATCTCGCAAAGAAGAGGCATGAATCTCGCATATATAGCCAAGATACAACCCGTACATGATCGTCTAACTCTTCTTCAGGCTCGATCACGCTCTTGACCAAGTCCGTTCCTCATCCTCTTCCACCATCTCCTTCACCCTCCATTTCTCCCCCTTCCAGCCAAGCCCCAACCGCGAGGCCACAATCCCAGACCGTGCCGCGCATGCCCTCCACCACAAGCACAACGACAATGCAACCGCTCAGCAACTCTTCCAGGCACACATGCTCTCCCTGGCGGAACCGCTAAACGTCCCGCTCGGTTTCACAGGGCCGACGGGCAACTCCTTTCCCGCTCACCGGGTTATTCAGCAGGTCCAGGAGGTATATGGGACGGACACTACGAATAAGCTCGTGGATGCGATATTTAGGCTGTACTTTGCAGAGGGAAGACATCCTGGCGAAGATGAGATGCTGATCGAGGCTTGTGTTGAGGCTGGAGTGGATGAGAAAGAGGCCAAGAGCCTGGTGGAGGACAAGGAGAAGGGTGAGAGAGACACTAAGGAGAAGATTAGAAGTATAGGGATGGATATTGATTCGGTGCCAACTGTGATTATAGAAGGACGTAGGAGAGACTTGACGCTGACGGGGCTGAAAGAAGTTGCCGAGTATGTGAAGGCCTTCGGGACGATCACCAAGGAGAGCACTTAGCAGCAGATATCAAGCCAGACAAGAGTCACAAGTGATAATAGGTCAAGATGTACATTTCTCGTTTCTTGGAAAGAATGTCGTTACGTAAATACATGAAGGGATAAAAAAGGACATGATCAGTCATATCTCATTACAAGTCATAGCCACTCTCTCCAAGACGTCCATCTCATAGCCAGTGAAGCAACACTGCTCATGATCGGCTAAACATCAGAGGTACCAGCACACTCCGACTTTCCAGCCCTCTTCGGTCTTCCATGACCATGCCGGGACCAAAGGCGGTACCCAGGTCCCGGCCAGCCAGGAGCCGGCACGCATTGGCCTCACCCACGCGCGGCGGCTTCTTGCCGTGGCAGAATTCGCGGCTTAGCTTTGTCAAGACCGCAGCCTTGGCTTTTTGCAGGGCGCTTGTCCGCGCGGCGGCGTCCTCGGCGAGCAGCCGGTGCGCCTCCTCCTTTTCAATGTTGCGCTGCACAGGAGAGATGCCCTCGTCTGGGTCTGAAGCAGCGCTCCGCCTCTTAGCAGGGTCATATGTGGTGGGCTGGAGGAGGACGGGTTGGGGGTCTGAGGCGAGGATGGGGGCTGTGATGTTGGGGACGGGAGTAGAGGGTCGGAAGTCGTCTTCTTCCAGTGACGGACGGAGTCTCGGTTTGGATAGCTTGTGGCGATGGGAGGGAGAGGGCATTTCAGGGGCATCGTCATCTTCGCTGCGATGCTTTCTTCTGCGGCGACGGGATCGCTTCTTTCTGAGTTTCGTGCTGAAGCTCACTTCTGATTCTGTAGGTGCCACTTGAAGAGGAGCAATGAACTCGTCTTCGAGGGGCAGCTCCTCGATGACATCTCTCTCCAAGTCGTCAAAGGGGAAGCCACCGAGGTCCATATCCAAGAGCTCGCGGCTGGCAGCAGCAACTGCGGCACTAGGGCTTGGTAGATGCTCAGAGCTAGGGCTTGTGACAAGACTGCACTCGGATGGAGTGGCCAGGCTGCTGCTGCGAGACCAGGCGTCGTCGGTATCAATAGGTGCCAGGACGTCATCCCAGTTACCATTGTCGGCGAGGACGACACTCTCAAAGTCAAACTCCTTGACCGTTGGGCGATGAGAATTGATAAGGGTGCTCAACTGGGGTGCGTTCATAGTAGCATTCCGGATCTGGAGGTAGCGCAACTTGGGGAAGTGAATAGGTCCTCTTGTTGGGGGAGTAGGTAATGGTGACATAGGGGATGTGACTTCGTGGAAGAGCTTCCTTGATGCGCGAGGAGGTGCAAACAAGGGGTCAGCGGCCAGTGCAACTGGACAAGGTCCCTTGCGACCAAGCCAGGTAAAGGCAAACTTCTCAAGGTTGGGGGCAAAGGTGCGGATGTACTCGTCGATGATCTTGAGGTGATCACGACCAGGAGACGGTCCGTAAAAGTCCCAGGAGTCAACAGAGATGGAGAGCTTGCGGATCTGCCTCCAGCGACGACCGGCAGAAGGAACTGTTCCAAAACCATTGAGGTGACGTAGGTAGTTGAAGGCGGCAGGGTGAAGGGAGGAGAGTGAAAGCTTGTTCAACTTGGTCAAGGGGGCACGCTCAAGTGAGATACGCAAGCTGATGAGGGCATAGTCGACAATATCGCGGCGATATCGCTCTCTGGGGTCCTGCCCCGGGCATCGGATAGTGAGATGGCGCATGTTAGTCAAGTTGCGCATGGCATTGATGAAGCTGGGCACGTTGGTGGCGGCGTGGAAGAGAGGAGGATACTGTTGGGTGAGGATATCGCCAAGCTCAGCGTTGGCGTACTTGGGCCGGGACAGGACAGAGCCCATACTCGTGTGAGGCGTGTATAGGAAGCATATCTCATTACCAGACACTGGATGGATGAGAGGAGGGAGGAAGGTGGCGTCTGAGTGAGGCAGATAGAAGGTGAGATGTTCGATGTGATGACCGATACGGGCGAGGGCGGCAACGCGGGCTGGTCTAGTAAATGTCGAGGCCGAGAAGGAGACGTGGACACGGGTGAAGAGGCGCTTGGTGACGAGATTGCAGCAGGCAGATGAGGCCTGACGGACGGCGCAGATGTCCTCGGTTGAGAGGTGAGGGAGAAGGGAGTCCTTGATGTGGTCGCTCCTCAAGAGGGCGAGGAAGAGCTGTTCTGTTGATGAGGACATGTTGATAGCATGTCGCGGGGGAAGAGGGCTCTGATGTTGATGTTGGTTGGCGATGATATGTTGTTGTTGTTGTTGCCTTGGTGTTTACGTATCGATCCTCGTCTTGAGAATTGCCGGAGATGAGTATGATAATGATGTAAAATGGTATGATATCAATGTTCAAGAGCCGAACAGGCACAAGATGGTTTGAAGCCTGACTCTTGGGAGGTAGACGTCCTTTACCCGTTGCCAGCTCTCAATTGAGCAGGACGAACAAGAAGGTAGTCGTCACAAGAGACTCGATGTGATGATTGTCAAGAATGGAAGCAATGTCGCAGTGTCAAAGAAGTAAAGGCAAGTGTCTTGAGTTGTAAGATACTACATCAAAGAGAGAAAGGGTCCGGCTCACGAGCGCCGGGTCCGGGCGGCCGAGATATATCACCTCATGTCCCTTCCTCAGATCAGCCTCGCCTTTTTCCACCTTTGGACCTGCAAGATCCAAAGAGAGAGGGGCGAGCGAAGCGAACGGGAAAAATGGGATTCCCACCAGCCATGCCCAGTCTCTCGACTGCTCTAGTGCCGAAGCCCTCCTGCATTGGTGCCATCGCGAGAGGGCCGCCTTCGCCGGGCGACGACTGGTCCGCGGTGACTCAGGCTGCAAAGCTGCATGTCGCGGGACCCCGGCAGCAGATGCGGCTTGGTGGAGCACGAGGATCCGTCGAGGTTCAAGCTTGAAGGCATCGCGCGTTGGAGGGCTGACCGGCCGCGCGCTGCGCTCGGGTGCTGATTGGCCCGCTCACCGTGGTGCCTCGCGATGGCTTCTCCATGGAAGAACATGGCGGTGTACTCGAGGGATACCTGCAGACCCCGTCTCTGCGCTGCAGTCGAGTCTCGTGGCATGGTGATCGATGGCCACTCGGAAGGCCTTCTGCAGGCTCTTTTCCTGCAGAACTCACGTCACCACACTGGCCGTCTTGCCTCTCGCCGTAAAGTCTGCTCCGTCCTCGGTCAGGCCTCCCGGATCATCACCAAGTATCCCACAAGTACCTTCGGATGTTTATCGATGGATCTGTAGGGCCCAAGGTTGCAGCGCTTCCCCGAGTGTGGGGCCGTCACCCACCCGCGCCTTGGAAACATGCATATGGCATCTGGCCAATCGTTTCCGTGTCCAACGACGCGACAGACGCGTTGTTTCAACCGACTTTGTCGCGCTGTGATAGGCTCATTCGTCTACTGTCGACTTCAACCGCGATAGACGAGTTCGGTCCAAGCGGGAATCGAGTCCCTTCCCAGAGACGGGACGGGACGAAACGAAACAAAACGAGACGAGAGGGGGATGCTACGCCCATTCTGCTGGGCTAGGAGAAACTCCAGTTCTCGTTTTGGAATCTGTCAGGTCCCGATGCTGCTGAATCTGGGACTGTCAAGCAGACACTTGGCTCCATACGACATGAGCTCCCTCCCGTCGAAACCAAGCTCATGGTCGATCAAGCGCAAATCATCCTCGGTCCCCTCGCAGTCTAGATGCAAATGCGCGACACACACACAAGTCCATTCGGATGCGTCACGTCGCGCCACAATGATATCCATCCATTCGCCTCCATCCATCCATCCATCCATGTCTGTCCCATCACATCGCCTATCCTTGCTCTGCCCAGCCCAGCAACAACTAGGCGACTGACTGATGGATGATCCACTAACCAACCAGCCAACCCTTCTTCCCAAATCGAGCAGATGGATGAAAAAGCCGCAAGCCTAAAACATGCATCCCCATTAAGCTTCTTACCAACGTCCCTGGCTTTCTCTGTCCTAGACTTCTCCACCTGAGTGGCACAGCCCCCAGTGGCTCTTCGCTCTCCGTCCTCGAAACGCGTCGAAACATCTCGTGGCACGCTATGTTAGTCCCTTTTTCTCCCTGGAAGAATTCCTACCTGGGCCCTCGGTTGATGGGGTGCTGTGCTTGGTCCCCTTGTCACACGGTCCCAGTCATGATGCCTCGAGTGTTGTCCAATGCCTTATACCCAGATGGCTCTTGTTCATCGGCAGACCTTGTCCCATGGCGTCGGAGGGCTCCGAAAGTCTGGTTTGAGAGTTTTCATCTTGCAAGAGTTGCCTGATTCTCAAAGCCTTTGCACTTGCAGGACAAGAAATATGCAGTATACCATCCAAGCGATGCTCAAGACTTCTCCTTTCTTCCTGCTGTTGCCCACCCTCAGACTCTCTCCCAGCACAGATTTTGCACATGACCCTTGTCATGGGGCCGCATGGGACAGAGACACATGCCATGTGCCAAGTGGTATCAATGAATGTAAATTCCCCGTCTATGATGTCTCCCCCTTCAACTCGCTGTCCGTGGTATATATGCAAAGTTTAGTAACATCATGCTTGCCTTGAGTTATTGGATCTGAACCGAGGAGCCTTGACACAATCAAGGACTGTGTTGTTTCAGAAAGCTTTTGTTGATTGCCGTCGCCACATTCAAAGTCTGTCTGTGGCAGGCGGTGGGTATCAAAGTCGCCAGCCCCAGTCATCCATCTAGTCCAGACGAGTCCCGCTTCGGCGAACGTCTCGGTCCTGGTTTACCAACCAACTCCCGTAGCACCCTCTGCTGCGAGGAAACCGTTTCGTCGCCTCATCGTCTCTTGCTCCGCACCAACCATCTCCGTCATGCTTGATCCCCAATTAGAATGGGGCTCTATTTTCCCCTGCCCCTACCTCGTCCACGACCTCCTCGTCCACCGCGTCCGCCACGCCCACCTCCTCTAGGTCTTGGCCCCTGAGGCGCGTTGCCGTTGTTTGGCTGTCCACGGGAGCCCTGCTGAGGTGGTGGGGGTACATTGTGGTAGTCCCTTGCGGGAGGTTTTCGAGGAAGCGAGGGGGGAGGCGCTGACGGCTGCGATCCGTACGACGAAACGCCTGGTGGAGGAGGTTGCCCATAAGCTGTTCGAGGAGGTGGCGGCCCGGGCGGAGGAGGTCCAGGAGGGAGGGGGGGCTGGACAGGCGCTCCGTTCTGTCTTCCACCTCTCCCCGGTCTGCCATTTTGGGAGTTCCCATTCTGCGGCATCTGAATATTACTGGCCATTCGAATCTGTCCCAGTTGTGCTCGCTGCTTGATAGGCCTGTGGCCCAGAAACTCCACATCCGAGTCGTCACTTTCTGAGTAGTGAACGTTTGTCGTCCGCGCAGCGTGGCCGCGGATCTTGAGCTCGGGAGCGCGCGTCGTCTTGCCGGTTTGCAGCCCTCCCGCCGTATCCTCGATAGCAGCCAAGCCACATTCAGGGTCAATGTATTGGTCGCGGTTCTCGATCGACCAGGTGGGGTTAGGTACAATATCGCGACGGCGCTTGCAATCGGCGGAGAAGTGCATATCACTCCCACAAAGGGAGCAGGACGCTGGGATAGACACAACCTTCTTGATCGTCAACGCGTCTGGATGAAACGATCGCCATAGCAGTGTACAGTGTTCCTCAAGGTGGTCTGCCGAACTGCACACTGCGCAAGCAAGTCCTTCCTCCTTGGTCAATGCCAGCTTCTCGGTGCAATGAGCTGCCCCGTGGCCCAGTTGGCGGCACTTGTCGCATCTTTGCCTCGTGGGGCAGCAGATGTCTGCATGTTCCAGACTTCCACAAGACGAGCATATTAGCGTCGGGCAACTGGGTGCCAGGTGCGTACTCCGACCGCAGAGAAGACACATCTGAGTAGGATCAGTGGCCGAAGGGAAATATCTGCGCTGCTGCTCCAAAGCTTCCGATCCAGAGGGGACGTTTCTCTGGGTATCGATTGGCGCATTGTGCGTGTTTGAAGATCCTGATGTTTGCTCTGCGCCAGATGCTTGGTTGCCATTTGCCAAACCTTTATCCAAGGATGACGACGCCCCTTCATTCGCGTTTGACGCGGCTTCTCCGCCCTGCTCCTGTTTGCTCAGGGTAGGTTCGTATTCGACTTCGCTCTCAGAGTTGGCCGCATCTCCGTCGTCCGCAATCTCGCCCTCGCTGATACTAGAAGTGCGCGAGTGTTTGCGCTTGCGGCCAGTTTCTTTGTTGGGCTGTTTAGCCAGCCAGCCGTCAAGTGACCCCTGCGAAGGTCCCTTTGGCTTCGATGGCTGGAGGCTCTCCAGGAGAGCAGCTAACTCGCCTGTGCTCTCGAACTCTTTCGCTACCTGCTTAGCACTTCGTCGCTTCTTGGGCTTCAAGCCCGCATGGTGCTCGATATAGTTAGCATACGCGGCCTGGGTCAAGGAAGGCGTGATAGCATGGCTCTGTTCAGAGTTGAGGCCGTGAAAAGCCCGTACCCAGTCCTTGAACCGATTCAGCCAGGAGCCCTGCTTGCTAGTGAGGCCAGGAACCTGGAAACTAAGCTCGCCTCGCTTATAGACAGGAATTTCACCTGAACTCTCAAGCGCCGACTCGCTCGGTGTACTTGCTTGCGTGGAGGACTTGTTTGTGCCTGTTGAATCTCCCGTAGGCTTCGATTGTTCAGTCTGGTCTCCAAGTTGTGGGGATGAGTTCCCTTTTGTAGAAGATGCCTTGTCTGCATCGCGAGAACCCTCCTCGCCGACTTGGACATCTTGGGCATCCTCTGCTTTCACTCCTGCAGGCTCTGATCCGGCAGTTGCTGTCAGATCAGTCTTCAGGCGCTTGGACTCGGGTGCCGTTGTCGATGGTGAATCGTGAGAGTTTGGCCCTTGAGCATCGTCCAGTGACCTCTTCTTGCTGACCGGGACAGCCTCATCGTCGCTAGACATGAGGTTGATGACCTCACCGGGATCAAATTCCTTAGATGGCATCTTCGGAGAAGCAAAGGTGTATGTGAGTGCAATGCAGCAAAGGAATGAATCCCCTGCAATCAAGCTAGGGGCAAAGGGTCAGAGGTTTGCAAGAAAGGTTTGTCAAGCTCCTCAAACACTCTAAAATCCCAAAGCCTGAGGCTTCAGCCTCGGAGAAACGGCTCCAACCGCAAACTCTCCAACGGCTCGGCCAGATTAAGGTTCCCCACAACTAACACCTAGTAAAGTCTCAATCAACAATGTCCAGGCAGAAATAGAAGGGTGAGACGAGTGTATTTATCCCAGCCAAGGTCTCGCCGAGAGGTGGTGCGATGGATCCAGGCATCCACGGCCTGCACTGGCACATGGGAAACAAGGACCTTCGAGCTGAGATAGGTTGGTAGGTAGGGGTACATGGATGCACGTACCCGTGATGCTGCCGGATGTGAAGCCACGATGCTTGGTTTGCGAGGGCATGTGCTGAGGCGGCGAGTGAGGGAATGAACGCGCCTAGTGGCCTTCCAATGCTTGGCCCAGTGAATTGAGAATCGAGCGCTGCAAATGAAGTGCGCTGAACAGGATTTGTTGCGTCAGGGGAGAGATGCGAAATGAAAGCTGTGATGCTATCGATAACGATGAAAGACTCGACCCTGTTTTGCACAAGCCAGCCAATCAGAGGAGGCTACGAGTGTCTCTGCAATTGGCAGTTGCTCACTCCGGCACTATCCCCGAGGATTACCCAGCAACAATCCCTTGCTCACACTCAATGCCCCCGGCCCTGTATGCTACGACAAGCATGCGACGTCAGCCGATATTCAAGATCTCGCGCCGACTTTGTACGTGCACAAACGTGGCAGTGACTGATGCATCAGACGTCTATTGTTTGATGCCCTCGTCAGCTTGACGGAGACAAGAAGCGGCCAAGCACAAGTCGGTCAGAGTGAGACCCATGCTTCTCCTGCTTTGACATGCCATGCCACGCCATCTTGCCGTATTCTGTTTCCCATCTCGGGTAGCCCAGAGATTTTTATATCACATTGCAATCTCGCGGCGAAATCTGGGCTCAATCTCTTCAGATCTCGCTTCCATGCTTTTGCTCCCTTTCCACCGGTTCGTCACCGTTTAGTGAATCATTGCATCCTAAAAGCTTGGCCCAGCCTTCGCATCGTTCAATCTCCAGATTTGCAGAATCGCCATCTAGTCCAGAATCTCTGTGGCATATCGACTCAGCATCGACGGCGGCCCTTCTAGTGCCTCGTCGTCCGTTCCATTCGCCGATCACGTGTGCCCTAGAACATCTGGAGCAGTCTGGAGCGCTTGGCGTCCCAGGCCAGATATCACTTGACTCGCCTCGCTCTGGGGACAATTCGGCCACTGTTGCCCTCTCCGAACTTTGAGACGGGAGAATCCCTGCTCTGGTTGAACGGTTGGTCTTATTTCTGGACACCACGAGACGAGAGATTCCCCCGTGCTACGGTCCCCTAGAATCCCCTGAAGCTTCCCTTGGGCCAACCCCACGGACTAACTATCCTCCAGCGAGCTACTGCTGCAAGTTCGCCCGCTACGCCCGCTAATTTCAGCAACCCCTCCCCACCCGGAGCCTGGTTCGTGCATTGCGTGTCCCTTCTGGTGGTCCGGCTCCTTTCGTGAGAGTGGCTCCTCCTGGCTCAAAGCTTCCACATCTGCTCCTGCTCCTGCTCCTGCTCACGGGGGGGACTTTGGATCTTCCGTTTCGGCTTCCCGTCTCGTCCTTGCCTCGACTTCATTCGTGTCCTTCTTTTCAACATCCATTCTTATCTTCGTTAACAACCCAACCCGTCGCGTCCGACCTCTCTGTCTCATTATCTAGCATCACCATAAGCATCTCGCCTCTCACTTTGCCCTTGCATCCGCCTCGCATTCGCCCCCGGACACTTTTCCGTGACATCATTAGGGGGAGCCGCTGCAGCTGCATCCTCATCTTTCTCTCAACTCAATCCAGAAAAACCGCCTGTCTGCCATCATCGACAAAGGCAGTGCAAAGCCCGAGCATCCGCCTCGTCGCGAGCCGTCCTCTCCCACCGATCCCTCCCCTCCTCCCGCCCGCTTCACGCTTTTGCGTCGAACCCCGTCAATACCGCCAAGCTGTCTTCCCCAATCTTACTCCAGCGCACCGTCTCCTACGACGCGGGTACCAAACCTCCGCGCCGGGGCAGCATCTACCTCAACATGCCCGACCGAAACACGGCGGCCGGCGCTCGGAGGAGAAGGTCTAGCAGCATCCTCCAGGTCTACCATGAGCCTCCCGAGACTCTCGAGCAGATTAGCGACCAGGCTTCCCTCCCTAACCTCAACGCCAACTGGACCAACGCCAAAGGTATACCTGGCCTCCACATTCTGCACTTTGCTTCACTTCGGGCCGCACGCTGACATGAACCTTGCTGACAGGTGCCTGGACTATCCACATTGTCCTGATCGCTTGCTGCAAAATCATCTACGATGCTCTCCCTGGCGTCTCCCAAGAGACCTCGTGGACACTGACCAACATGACCTACATGTTTGGCTCCTACATCATGTTCCACCACGTCCGTGGCGTTCCTTTCGACTTCAACAGCGGCGCCTTTGACAACCTCAATATGTGGGAGCAAATCGACAATGGCGCCCAGTACACGCCTACCAAAAAATTCCTTTTGGGCGTCCCCATTGCCTTGTTCCTCGTCAGCACTCATTACACACATTACGACTTGACTTATTTCATTATTAACTTGCTTGCTGTCTTGGGTGTTGTCATTCCCAAGTTGCCGTTTGTGCGTTCCCGCCGTCTCAACCCTTTTCCAGCCGTCTGCCTGCATCAGTCAGACTGCCTATTAAACTCTATTCTTACATGCTAACGTGTCAACAGAGTCATCGGATGCGATTCGGGCTCTTCTCAGGTGTTCCGGAGGATTAGGAAACGGATGAGGAAGCACAATGACTACTACTACGGACCGAACTTGCTCGACTGGCGTCAGGGGCGTTAGGAAAAGACTGTGTTTGACAAGAAAGAGATTGGGAGATATCACAAAATACAGAATGGGGATGGAGAATGTGCATATTAATAGCGAGCATTATCTGTTACGCGACTGATGGCGCTAGGTACGGTCGTTCAGGGGTAGCTTCGGAGACAGCAATTGGATTTGGCATCAGCAACATTTTCCCAACATTTTCCCCTTCGCACAACCGGTTACGCATGGACTCGCACGCAATACGTTCATGGCGCTTACTGCGGCTGCTATCATGACGGATGATATGGTGCTGTTCTCGGCGAATTTCGCAACGTATGGATCATTCAGTCGGGACCAGAAGGGTTGAACAAGCTTGAGCGAGAGCGCCATAGAAGTCTATGGACTTATCAGGCTCTTCGGAAATCCTACCTGGCGTGAACTGAGAAGTTGAGGCCGCAAATCATGACGAATTGTGGTGCGTTCAAGGGAACCTGGACTTCCTCTCGCTCGGTTCAACAGCAGCAAGTGGCTGGAGTCCAAGCAGCATCGGAAACTGGTTGTTCAACTATATGACAAGATGAAAGTTATAAGAAGAGGCCAAATTGGCTACTTCTCCTTGAGGGTTCCTCAGCTTTCTTCAACCTTGGACAGAGCCGAGACAACGCTCTCCCCTTTGGTGCACTCAGTTCCCCCTTCTTTATTAAGTTAATTTTTCATCTACCTCACTATCCTACATCGATATTCACCATGAGGTGCAACGTCTTGGTCCTCTTGGCCTTGACGAATGGCCTCGCTCAGGCTGTTAGCATTGGCCGGCATGAGGATTCCGTCAAGGTCCATGGGCATACACATGGCAGCTCCTCTGAGCCAGACGTCAAGGCCGCCATCAAGGCTGAGGCTGACGGTAACCAGCTTGAGCATGAAGCCATAGCCCGGATCAAGAACAAGGGCAAGGACCAACGTGTTGATCTCCTCATCAAGAACCCTGCGGGAAAAGGCGAGACTCTGACGGCGGAAGTGTTCACCCCCGGCACCAACCAGAAGGACCGGAAGGAGTCAGACCCAAGGGGCCAAGAGACATCCCAGGACGAGGATGCGGTTGAAGAGGCAAGGGCTGCTGCTCAGCGCGAGCAGCGTGAGATTGAGTGGAGGCAAAGACTTGACAAGGAGGTCGCTGAGGCACGCAAGAAGGTTGACGAGCGTGAGCGTGAGCGTGAACGTAAGGAGAAGGAAAAGGAAAAGAAAGAGAAGGAGAAGGAAAAGAACAAGGACAAGGCCCACAAGGAGGGCGAACATGATCCTCTTCTACACGTGGACCCCTGTGAAGGCGTTCACCACCATGGCTCGCATCACCACCACCATGACTGCCATAGCCATAGCCATCACAAGTCTCATCATCGCCATGGCTCTCAACATCACCATGGCGGTCATAATCACCATGACTATCATCATCATCACAACCACACTGGACATCACCACCACGGTCACAAGCACGGTCATCATCACGGCCACGGTCACGTTCACGGCCACGAGCATGGCCACCGACACGGCCACGGACATGATCACCGACATGGGCATGAACATGGACATCGACACGGCCATGAGCACGGCCACGGCCACGAGCACAGCCATGGCCACAGGCATGGACATGAACACGGACATGAACATAGGCACGGTCATCACCATCACCATGGACATCATCACCAACATGACCATGGACATCATCACCGCCATCGTCACGGTCATCAGCATGGCCATGGCCATAGCCATGGTCACAGCCACGGGCATGATGAGCATCATCGACACCATGAGCACCACGGCCATCACCATGGACATGGTCACGGACATCATCATGGCCATCACGGCCACCACAGTCATGATGCCAGTCATCACGGCGGTCATCACGGCGGTCATCACGGAGGCCATCACGGCCATCACGGTGGCAACCATGCTGGAGCTGGTACAGGCCACAACAACCATCATGGGCATCATGGGGGCCGTGGCGGTAACCGTACCGATGCTAGCAACCACAGCGAGGGGCATTACGACTACACTCATACTCCCAAGTACTATGATCACACGCACTACACCACTCATGAGCCTACGCTGAGAGCCGACTGTTCTGGTGGCAGATGCAACCGCAAGCCCTGCTGCAAGTGCAACGGCCACTGGGCTCAGCCTGGCTGCTGGCACTGCAAGAATCATCAGGAGTTCCCTGGAGACAGCTGCCCTACCACCACTACCACCACCAATACTCGCTTCAGCACCAGGTACTCAACTACCACCCGCACTGGTGCTCCCACCTACACCACCACGACAAAGCGCAAGTATACCACCTCGACCAAGACCTACGAGCGCAAGAGCACCACCACTATTACCCCTCAGATCACCAAGGCTCCCAAGCCAGCAAAGGAAGCCAAGGGCATCGAGGTCCCCAACTGGCAGCCAAAGAAGGATGGCAAGGGCTACAAGGTCCCACAAAGTTACGATGGCCCCATTCCTAAGAAGGAGAAGGAGGCAGCCAAGGAGGTCCTGTTGGAAATTTGCGCCAAGATCGAGAAGGGAGAGTACAAGTCTGACAATGTCTGCGAGAAGATCAAGGTGGAGTACAAGGGCGAGTACAAGGATGAGGACATTTGCGAGAAGATCAAGCACTGTCCACCCTATGGCAAGGCCCCTGCTCCAGCTGCGGTCCCTGAAGACATTTGTGAGAGGGTCAAGAAGGGGTACTACAAGCGTGAGGAAGTCGTATGTGATCAGATCCGAAAGGGACTGTACACGGGTGACTACAAGAAGGAGGAACCTTTCTGCAACAAGATCAAGCACTGCCTACCCCCGATTGTCCCTGCTTCGGCTCCAGCTCCGGCCCCAGTCCCTGAGGACATTTGCGAGAAGGTCAAGAAGGGGTATTACAAGCGTGAGGAAGTTGTCTGTGATCAAATTCGAAAGGGTTTGTACACGGGTGACTACAAGAAGGAGGAACCTTTCTGCAACAAGATCAAGCATTGCCTGCCCTACTACGCCCCTACTCCAAGGGAGGACATTTGCGCAAGGGTCAAGAAGGGAGACTATAAGCGCGAGGAAATCATTTGCGTCCAGACCCAGAGGGGACAGTATACTGGCGATTACAAGAAGGATGAGGTCGTCTGTGAGAAGATCAGGCACTGCCTACCGTATCATGCCCCGGCCCCCGTTCCCGTTCCCGTTCCCGCTCCTATCCCCGCGCCTGCTCCTAAGGAGGATATTTGCGAGAGGTACAAGAAGGGCGAGTACAAGAAGGAAGAGGACGTCTGCGTAAGGATCCAGAAGGGCGAGTACAGGGAGGAGTACAAGAAGGAGAAGGATATCTGCGAGAGGATCAAGCCTTGCCAGGAGCATCACTACTACAAGGCCCCAGCTCCGATCCCCGCGCCGGTTCCTGTTCCTGTCCCTGCCCCCGAGAAGTACAAGTACGAGGTCAAGTCAGAGATCGGCTACAAGCCCGAAGAGAAGGTCTTCTACAAACCAGAGGAGATCATCTACAAGGAGGAAGAGAAGATCGCCTATAAGCCGGAGGAGAATGTTGTCATTAAGCCTGAGGAGAAGATTGTCGTCAAGCCCGAGGAGAAGGTTATCATCAAGCCAGAAGAGAAGCCTGCTCCTGCCCCTGTCCCCGCCCCGACTCCAGTTCCGGCTCCGGCTCCAGCCCCCGCACCCAAGCCCGCCGAGGAAAAGCCCGGCGCCAAGCCGGAGGAGAAGAAACCAGAGGAAAAGAAGGTGGCTACTGTCACTCCGGAAGAGAAGAAGCCTCCTTCCGAGGGCAACGCCTTTTCTGGAGGTAAGACGTTCCGTGCTGGCGATGACAACCCTCCGGACGTCCCGTTGACCGTGTCCACCTCAGCATCGAGCCACGCCGCCGCCATCTCGACCGCCGGTGCCGTCTTCTTTGTCGTCGTCAATCTGCTCCTGTGAACCTGAGTGGATAGATCAAGTCAAAGTCCATAGGGAGGGATGGAAAAGTTAGTTTTCTGATGCGAGATGTTTTGGGGCACGGCTTTTATCTTGTCGTTATAATGGTAATGGACTCTGGGATGCATTTAGTAGGTAGGTAGGTAGGACCTAGGGAAGAAATAGACGGGCCCTCGAATTGATCGTGGTCTCCTCTTGATGCATGCAGCATTGATGATCATGTCAAGTCAGCCTCGGATTGCAAATTCCCCCGTGTCGTCCGGTGATTCGGTCGGCCGAGCATCGGACATGTCGCCGGCAGTAGGCGTGACTTGGGCTCGCTTCGTCAGCCGTGAGGAGAAGGAAGACAGAAACAAACGTCATTTCCCACATGTAGAAGATATAGGCTTTTTAACTCCGAGCCACCGATGTCGATGGTGTGGACTGCCACTGCCAGCCGTGTAGCTTTTATTGGTGGGCCGGAAATCGGCATTGAGGTGGGAGAATGGCGAGACGACGTCGACTCGGTTTCCGAGGATCTTGAGATGCATATAAAGATCCAAAGAGAGTCATTGTGTTGATGAAGCTATACCCATCCATCTCAAGCCATCTAATCAATCAGTCAACCCCATCGCCAACATGAAGGACAACGTTACCCCGCTGTATACCAGCCCTCAACTGGGCGCCAAGGTCTCGACATATTCCGAGCAGCACTCGACGCCGCTGCCCAAGTACATCAGCGATTACCACGCCCACATCTCCTCCACCCGTGATGATTCAGAGTACTTGAGCTCAGGCTTCCAATCCCAGTTCAACATCTTCCTTGCCAAGTCCATCGGTGCCAAGAGAGGTAAGTTCCAAGCTCTGCCGAGTCAGATATTCGCCAAGTTTACTAAACGGGCCGTTGAACAGTCCTCGAGATTGGCGTCTATGCCGGGTTCTCTGCCCTTGTCTGGGCTCATGCCGTTGGTCCAGACGGCCAGGTAACTGGCTTGGAGTACGAGCCCGAGTACGCCAAGCTCTCCAACGAAGGGTTCGCAGCCAACGGCGTCAACAACGTTGAAATCGTCGTCGGCCCTGCATCTGAGACGTGAGAGAGAGAGACGCCCTGACTCACCGAGAACAAAGAATGCTGATTCGGATAGGCTACCAAAACTGAACCCCAGCAAGCCGTACGACCTCGTCTTCATCGACGCCGACAAGACGGGGTACCCGGGTTATCTGAGACAGCTCCTCGAGGGGTCTCAGCCCGGCAGCGCAAATAGGCTGCTCCGACCGGGGGCCCTCATCGTCTCGGACAACGTGCTGCGCCGGGGCCTGGTTGCGGATGACAAGGCGCTCGGCGACGAGGAGCTCACTGGCGACCGGCTCGCCAACGTCCAGGCCTTGAGGGAGTTTAATGACCTGAGCTTGAGCAACCCGCGACTGGAGACGTTTGTCATACCTCTGTGGGACGGTGTCAGCGTCACCAGACTTATTGATTAGATTAATTGGGGTGCACCAGTTATGTGTGACTTGATCCAGGTGGTTCAAAGGGGTTGTCTCAGGCTCAGTATAAGTTTAATTTGATTGAGTACACGTTAATGCTGAACAAATGACAACAAGCAACATGGAGGTGAAGCATCTCCTCGGTATCATATCTGCAATGTACAGGTGAAAAGAAAATGTCATGATATTCATATTTGCGTATAGAAAAGTAGCTCTATAGAGCATTCTGGGGTATTTCCTTTGGCTTAATCCAACAGTAGTCATTAGTCCACCTCTTTCATCTTCTCAACAGAATCCATAAACTCAAGTAAAAATTGCAGTGTGCCTCTTCTCAACCCACGTTACTTAGTAGCGGGTAGGGGAGGACTGGTAGGCAGCCATCTTCTTGCTCTCGCGGCTGCGGCGACGACGGCCCGAGCAGCAGGTGAAGAAAACAATGATGGTAGCAGCCAGGGCGAGGACAGCAGCGACAAGGACGAGCCAGATACCGACAGCCCACTCAGCGTTGAGGTCGATGTCGGCATTGTTGACCCGTCTCTTGACAATGGCGAAGCCAGCAAAGTCGCAAGCCAGAGCGACAATAGTGACAAAGAAGGCCAGGAGGGCGACGAGCGACGACATGAGAGAGCCCAATGTGCCGGCGCCGAGGGCCAGGAGGAAGGCGATGAAGCAGAGCCCGGTAGCAACGGGGTGCAGCACCATGACATAAGTCAATGCCTTGGCCGTGTTCTCAGCAGCATCAGAGAATTCGACGACGTTGCCTCCAGCAGCGTTGTAAATGACAGAGGCAGGGTTGTAGCCGATCTGCGACTTGGAGCATTCATCGCTAAGGGCTTGTTAGTACGATGTTGACAATTTGGAGGCCATCGCCTCAACAATTGGGTTAAAACTCACCCGCTCTCTCTGAGAATGCAGTAACCAAAGGTGCCAAAGTTGATTGTCGTTGGGGTCTGGCTAGTGTTGGTCCGGGCCAGCTCGTTAAGGTCGACCTTAAGGATGGCGATGTCGTTGACTACAGGAGCAGTAATGTCAACGACGATAAGCAAGACTGTCGCTGCGAACAGCAAGAAGCCGCCGAAATGGTGGATGAATCGTCCAACGCCCATTGTGATGTGGTATATAGTGCGGTGTAAGAGTAGAACACGCTATAGTATGGATGATACAGCTGATGCTAGAAAACAAAGAGATACGATGACCACCCAGCAAGAAATCGAGGTCGTAGACGGCCAAGATATAAGTCGCGACACAATGCCGCTACTCAGGGCAACAAGCATTGCGCAGCAGATGGAACGGCGGTGCTTGGCTGAGACGTCATCACCAAGCCCTGTTTTGGACTCGTCCGTGCCGAAACCCGCCATGCAGAGAGCCAAGCCATGGTAGTGATGCCCATCGCGAGGGACAGGTTCTACGACGCAGTGACGTAGATATGGTGGCTTTGTCGAATCGTGGCTAATCTGCCGGGGTGTGGGGTCGCTCGATTATGCCTGATTCGGGCCATCTTGTTGTTGGTCTTGACAAGGATCTTTTTCCTTGGGACGTGTGCCGTCGCTTTTCCAACGTCACACGTCCAAATCCTTGGCTGATCCAATCGAGTCCAGGAGCCTAGCGAGGTGAAGTGAATTGAGGTGCTCAGTCTTGGAATGATCTGCTTGATCCATGGCGCAATTACACCGAGACAGCTTCCTCTTCGTCCTCGGCGAAAACCGTCTGGGCTGCCTCATCGCCGCGTGATACCAGGGATGAACATGATCATCGCCTCAGGCAAAACTAATGCTAATTCGAGGTCTTCTGGCGTGGAGATGCTTAGCTTAGCCATGAGTTGCGTTGCGCAACTGGCTAAGCCTCAGTCGAGGAGCTGAGATTCGTCTCCTGTTTATGGGTCTTGTTTGACAGACTTTTCTTTTTCTGTTGTCGGCTGCTCGATATCGTCCTCCAGTTCGACATCTTCTGGCTCATCATTCTCTGCAGACGCCTCCTCTTTCCCGCCAGAGCGTCTGAATTTGCTCGGGATCCCGTTCCGAAGTGCAAATCGCGCGGCAGCATTGGAATTTCGTGATGGCTGCGCTCCAAAATCGGGGGCCCATTGCTTCAGTCCCGTCGTCGCCAATGAGTCGGGAAGCGATTGGTTAAGGGTCTCGGAAATAAAAGATTTTTGATCCTTGATAAAATCGGGCCATGGTCTGCTCAATGTCGACTTGGCGCTGAGCTGATGTCGGTAATCAGGAGACGGAGACACTTCGACAGTAAACACCCTTTCCAAATCTTCTTGATTGTCTTGCTTGAATGTATGTCGACTTTCGATTACATTCAGAAGAGTCCCAAACCCTCCAGCACTGGCCTTGCGTTTTTCGTTCGCGGGTGTCGTGGACTTGGTCGGTGTCTGGACGATCACTTTATATGGGCTACTGGTAGTCACTTTGGTGGCCGCTGCAGCATCTCTCATCAACGATATAAAAGAGGCATCCTTGCCCTGGACAGTGTATGGTTAGCACAACTAGCAAGCCTCTTTGCTGATAAGGATGCCTACCGGGATGGCTCTAAAGTGTTCGACCGGCCCATGCTTCTCCAGCAACTGAAGAATGGACCGCCTCTCGGTCAACGTGACTGGCGGTGGTGAAACGGCAATGGATACAGAGCGCCTTGCTGTTTCCTGGGCGCGCACAACACGTGCAGCCTGTGCAGCGGTAGCCATGGCGCAATTGCTGAATTCGATCAAGGCGAGCTCGTAGAATAAAGAGCTTGTCCTTCTTGGTGGTGAGCAGAGAAGCTCCAACAAAAAGAATGCGGGCGGATGGCAGGGATCAAACTAGGTCGGCTTGGTGGGGCCGAACCGTGCACGCATCCCGCGTCTCCAGCTCCTTCCTTACTTGCGCGATGCTCTTTGACTTGAACCTTCAACATTCGAACCTTTCATAAGCACACGACTTTGCGACCTGCTCAGACATCGCCTTCAACTTGTTACCAACGCAATCTCTGATTGATCCATAACCCTGCGACCGTACTTTATCTTCCGACTGCCGAAGAAGCAAGCTACGAAACCTCCCTCCCACAGGAGGGCATCGGCTCCATCGACATGGCGACGCCAACAGCCATGAAGCACGTCGCCTCGCAGCAGGGCCGCACGCCCTCGCAACTCGCTGTCGCAACGCCTCCCGTATCTACACCCTTCTCCAACCCCGCCCATGCCGTGTTTTCACCCCGAGGGCCGCGTTCGTCGCCGCAGCAGTTTAAGAAGTCTCCTGCTTCAACGCTCATGGCGGCGCAAGCCTCCAATGCGCCCTTAAACTTCGACAGTCCATCTACAGCGGCAGCTATGGGGGCCCTTGGTATTGGTGCTGGTCTTGATATTGGCCTCGACAATGTTGGCGTTGGCCTTGGGAATCTGGGCGCCCTCGCGGAGGATGATAAGCTGAAGCGTCTGGAAACCATTATCGAGATCTTGAACGTATGTGGCCTTGCTGCTTCCAATGTGTTTCTCTGCTAACTTCTCGCAGAAAAAGAAGGGACTCGTCAGTGAAGCCGGCTTGGAACGTCTAGCGCAGCGAATAGGACTCGACTGTCTTTCAGAAGACCACACAGCACCTGACGGCCGAAAACGAAGAACCCTTGTCATAGCAGGCTCAGCCATTCAGTTGGATATTGCGTTGGACAATAATATCGTCGAAAACATCTCGCTTGCTTTTCCAGAGTCTGCTCCCTCGGTCACCAAGCACGTCGATCAAGCAAGTCAGATCCTCCTCAGAGATCTTCAACTGCTTCCAAACCAAAGCCCATTGACTAAAACCCTCGACAAATTCGCCATCAATCTAGAACGACTAGCCATTCTAGACAAGCTCAGCATCATTCCAGGACTCGACTGTCATGAGGCTCTGGCAGGCATCTATGTGAGCCTGGAGAGACTTTACCAGTGGGACGTGGCCCAACTCAGCCAGGAGCCAGGAATCAACAAGTCGCCCAGTGCGCTATCCGTTGCAGCCATGTGCACGCGGCATGGGTTCCCTATTATGCACTCGAGAGAGCGGGTGGGCTTGGCTTTGCAGTATTGGAAGACCCTACGACTTATTCAACCAACAACCGACAAACTCGCTTCATTTGCCGAAAAGCGAGAGAAGGTCTGGTCACTCTTAATTGGTTGCGCTTCTATGGGTGGCATCGGTCATCTGCCTGTGAGGGTCTCTGAGGACTGGATTTCCAAGAACGTGGTGACGGCTGAGCCGACCATGGATCCCAAGAAGCCGAGCCTGGACTGGCTAGAGCCCGATAATGTTGTTCTGCCCCCATCCGAAGAGAATAAGGACGCCGGGATGGAAATGATTCAACCAGATCTCTCAACGGCAAGGGTACCTCAGGTCATGTTTACCGTCACGTTTGACCCTCCTGTCATTCTCCCTCAAAACGACTGGATGCGGTTGCATGCACTTGCGAACGTGAACGCTCCGCCCATCTTTGGATATCCGCCCACCTTTGACAGCTTGTTCTTTCCTGTGCCTCCTGGCAGTGCTCAGGATCCCAGTGAGCTCCGGACAATCACTCGTCAGCGCGACGTCCGCGTATATGACAAGGATCAGAAGCCATTGGTCAAGTCTCACCGGAACTCGTTGTTCATCTACAAACCTATATATTCTCAGGTCGTTACCGAGATGCCCTTCTCTCACCCTCGCCAGCTTATCGACATGCTCCCCTTGCTTCGGCAATATGCTTTCATTTCAACCTTGCTCGAAAGCAGCTTTGGGTCCGAGACGAAGGAAGCTGAACCGCTACCCAAGCAAGGAAGCGCACCAACCCCTGCACCCAAACCCAATGTTGCCAGCAAAAATGAGTTGGCAGACTTTATGGACCTTTCTCCTGCAGCTCCCGAGACGTCAGCCAGTGAAGAGATCAACTTGGATGTCACTCTCTGGGTCCATCCTACTCCTCATCTGCAGGTCGTCTTCCCCTTCCGCAACTCGACGGCTAACGTCACGCTTAAGGTGCTCGAGGACGGAGTAGTGGAGGTGGCTGATGAGAACGTCATCCCTCAAGATGAAAACGCTAAGATGAAGAATAAGGAGCTGACGCGGTCGGACCTTGGCAGGGTGCTGGAGCACATGGAGGATCTCTGCAAGTGGACTGAGTGGATCCGTACACGTCTTGCTTGAGGCGAGGCAGGCGTGGCCAGAAGTTGAGGAGTCGATTATCGCGTTAGGTAGAGTTGGATGATACCCCGAGAGTCGTGATTACGCACTCATGAAATGAACGCGCGTCAAGATTGTGGGAATGCAAAGTTAATTTGACCTAGTCATTCTCAATAACTCATACGCATAGAATCAATATTGAAGAGCATGACAAACCAATGCCCTGGCCAAACTTCACCATCAAGTCAACCTCGGCTGGCATCGCCCTGGGATATAATACATTGTCTAGAGTTGATGTTGATAGTACATGAACATGGGCTATTCCTTTGCCATCTGTAGAACCACAGCTGATATGCAGACTCATGGTCAATCGTCAATCCCGGCAACACAATGCCGACTATTGAAAAGACTTGAGCACAATCGTCGCGTCTCGCTCCGGCTTGCCCTCCTCTTTAATCTTCCTGACCCAGATCAACTCGCCACTGGGGATATGGATGATGGCGCTCCCGTCACGCTGGTCCGTGACAAGAGCCTCATACTTGGGCCCTTCCAGCCCCGGCTCAAGATTCAGATGGAGCGACATTCGTGAGCCGTAGACGGCGGGATCCATCAGAGATGCGACCTCGGCGTCCTGGAAGATTAGCCGCTTGGTTTGGCCTTTCTTGTTGACAGCGTGCGTCCAGATCGACCCGAGGACTCGCACCCTCCGTACAAACTCGTCGGCCGTCCAGTCGCCCCAGTTGATCTGCCCATCAGCCTTTGTGACTTTTGGCGCGTGGACGAGCTTCCTGTCTCTGAGGTCCTCGGCCTTCCAGTCTACCCTTTGATGAGGCGGTATGTGCACGCCGTCCCGCAGACCTTGCACGAGCATCTGCGCTCCGATGGGAGCGAGGAGGCTCGTAAGCTCCTGGACGGTGCAGCCGGGTGGTATTGGGATGCCTGGGCGAGGAGTCTGGGCTAGCACGGTGCCGTGGTCAAAGGCTTTGTCGTCGAGTGTCTGGAGAGAAACTCCGGTGTTTTGATAGCCTCTTAATATGGCATGATGGATTGGTGCAGGTCCTCGAAGGCTGTGTTGTTGTTAACCACTACGCCTGTATCCATGGGATTGTTCTTGACTTACTCTGGGAGCAGAGAAGGATGCACATTGAGACCCCCATACTTGGCCGATCTCAATATCCGAGGAGGGACGAACAAGCCAAAAGAAACAGCGACGACGAGGTTCGTGGCCTCGGGTAGCTACAGAGCTACTTTCAGTCTCTTGAAGTAACAAGCCGGTTGAGGCCTTGAGCAACTCACCTCCCATTTTGTAAATGTCTCGCGCTGGTGGATCTTCAATCCCAACTCCTCTGCTAGTATTTTGCAGGGAACTAGAAGAGTGTCAGTATGTATAGGTTACATAAAGGGCTGTTGATTCACCTTCTCTGAGTGTTTTGAAGCTTCTGCCCATGCGCTTTGGGGGCAGAACCATGACATCCAGGGACTCGATCAGATCCTTGTTCCGACTATGCTCCTCGTATACGGCCTTTAATGATGCACAACTGAAGTCATCGGAGCCGCAGAAAAGGATCCGTAGAGGCTCTGATGACCTTGTCGCTGCATGAGAGTAGCATTGCCGCCATGGGAATGATTGTCGGCCGAGCAATGACCTCGACCTCGTGAGAAGACGAAGCATTATAACGTGTATCTTCCCATGAGACGAAGATATAATGTTTCTCTCCTTACAACAGTCTGTGGTGGTGAGTGTTGAATTATTACATGCATCCCTGTCAACAGTCTCGATGGTCCCAGTGAAAGAATGGATCACAGTCGCGATTGGTGCAACATCTGCTTATTTGCATCATCCGCCCAAGAAGGCACTATCATTATTCGAGTGACAAGAGCTTCAGATTATATCAATGCCGTCTAGAGAAAGCCTTGGGCATCTGCGTTATCATTATCCAAGTTTGTTGAAAACAATTCGTTGTGAATGCTGCCAATTGCACGCACACCGAAAAGATTGCGTTGTGCTCCAGGGTAGCGCCATCAACGACGAGATGCCAAGCAATCATTGGCATTCACCTCCATCTAAGGACGGCTTGCTGGTTTACGTTTATTCAAGATAGGCAAGTTTTAGCACAGATATAATCGCAAAGCGTTCAAGTTGTTGCTTTTGGAACCATTCAGTATGTTTTGCCCTCTCGTCAAATCAATCCCCCTAGTATCCAACCATGTCCTAAGCGGCTGTGTCCCTCGTCTTCTTCATTGCGTCCAAGATTCGCTGCTCGCACTTTTTACATGATCGTATATCAATAGAGTCCTTCTGAGATAATATCTTCTTCTGACACATTTCCGTTTGGTTGTTCATGACATGCTCGCACTTCTCCTCCTTTTGTTCGTAGCGGACAAGGTAATCGCAAATGTTGCAGTGATACTTGATGAAGGTAGTTGTGCACATCTCGAAGTCTTTTGGTTGCTAGAGCTCAATGATGTTGGAAGGTTGGGATTGTTCGTTGAGGATGCTGGGGATATCGAAGGGCTTGGTCTGTTGGCCGGAATAGTTGGCTACTTATATGTGGACTCTCGTTTCTTGAAATGCTGTGGCATTGCTGTGATACATGCTGGTTTAACTCGAGACGTGGTGACTTGAAGCCATAGCCAGTACGATTAACTATCAAGTTTCAAACTTTTAAATAGGCCAATGGGATAATGGTACCACACAATCTCCTGTTAGCTGGAGCTGTGTATGCCTAATTGGATATTCCTATCATGTGTGTCCTCTAAGACTCAATATCGCCTACCGCTAAGCGAGGACTGGGTGCGTATACGAGTAAGGCGAGGCAAAGACAGGAATCCCTACTACAGAGCGAGATATGTGCTGCTGTCACGGAGCTGAGACTCGGCTTGGGCCTAATTCTCCACGTAGAGTTGAGACGATGTGGCTTCAAGGGATGATATAATCATTCAACATATTAGAATAGATCATCCACAGCCTTATCGGCATCCTTCTGGATCAACTCAACCATGCCCTGAAATGCCATATTAGAACCTGACTTGCATGGAATGGGTGATCACCGACCTTGGGCATAATGGGCTTGCCATCCTCACCCTTAACATAGCGGAAGGGCATCTCGGTGCTCTCGTGCTCGTTGAACTTGAGCTCCGGAAAGTCGAGGTAGGGAATCTTGTCAACGGGCACTAAGTGGTCACTGTGAGCTTCCAAGCATAATACCATGTACCTATGGCGGTGACGAACCCCTGTCCTGCACGACGATGCGAGTCACTCGCACTGCTGTATCTGTTGTCATCTGCTTGGGTCCCAGCCTGCGACCCTCGAAGCCCTTCTTCCTGAGTTCGGATGTTCGGTCTGTGAGTCCATGTTAGGTAATGTACCACCACTGGGCAGTATTCTTGTCATTGCTACACACCTCGGGGAGGATCATCGCCTGGATGGCAGCCGTCAGTAACTCTTTCACAGTTCCCAACAGACTTGGATATAAACGTACCCAAGATGCCCCCAAACAAGAATGCGTCAAAAGCATCACCATCCTCGGGGGAGAGATCCTTGGCAGCGGCAGGATCAAGCAGACAGACGCGAGACTTGTTGGCAGCGTAGAGCTCCTCAACACCTCGCTGCTCGGCCGTGAAGGCGGGGTTGCTGGCCAGGTCGGCAGGGACCTTGAAGGTGGGAGGCAGACTAGACAGGATGAAGGAGCCGTGGGTATCCTGCGTCTCTTTGGCAATGGCGAGGTACTCGAGCTCTGACCAGGGGCCGAGCTCCGGGTCGAGATGCTCGACAATAAACGTCTTGCCTGTGGTGGCCATGGTTTTCTTTGTCTGCGCTGAGGGGTAGTAGTAGGCAGGGGTTATTCGCTTGTACACGCCGTGATAGTGGATGGTCTAGAAACGCCCGAGATGAGCTGAAAGCCTATCTTGACCTGGCTGTTTTATTGATATGGCTCTGCAAAAGAGAATTTGGTGGTGCGCTTGGTCGGCCAAGAGAGGGTTTTGGAAAAATTGCTAGCTAGAGGCAATCCAGTGAGAGATCGCCAGTGGAGGCACCGGGCTCAGGTGCCACGAGAAGTGTGTAAGTGATGCGACTCCGCAAACAGAGTCAGCCAGCAGAGAAGATGCATGATAAACAGAAAACAATACGAGTAAAACATGTATATTCATAGCTATTCTCCCTGATGCGAAATACGCACATTACGCTTGTAAAGATCCATGTCGCATCTATCCGCGGATCCATCTCCAATACTCCCTGCAGACAAACGAGGCTGCTATTGAGCACTGATTATCGGTCACAACAGGGCGCCACGCAGTCTATTGAGTATCTTGGCAGTAGAGAGCAAATAGGCCCAACACTTGCAGTAGTAAGACATCCCTATATCGCAGATCGTAGTCTTGTGGTCAACAACAACAACTCCTACGAAGGCACAAATTGGAGGCAATTGTTAGTGGAGATATCCCCACTACAAGAGCCCCTGGACGTCTCCTTTCCCGGAAGAATCGGTGCCAGAACTGGCGCCAAGCCACAAAGCCGAGCCCCAAGCCTCCTCATCAGCCGCCACTAAAGCGGAAGCTTGCTTGCCTGGTTGCAGCGCATTCGGGGCTCAATGGCCCCGTAGGTCCCATCGAAGGTAGTTTCGCAGCTGTCGTCAGGCGAGGCAGGAGGTAATCTGTAATCCGGGGTCTCGACCTGCCACCTCTCCCTTTAACCCTTTCAAGATCCCATCGTTTCAACTGCGCCAGGCCAGTTCGTCGACCAACTCTTGGTCTTTAATCTCTCTTCTTATTCTCTTCTATTTCTTTTCTTTCTCCCGTACAAGACGCAAACGCGCTCACTCCTTGATTCTGCGTCTCCTTAACACTTCCCGCGGCGTCTCCCGTCCGCAACTTCATCATGGCCTTCCTATCGATACCCTCCCCGAGGCGATGGGTTGCCCTCCTTTCCCTCTCTCTCGGGCCAATCCTGGGCGCGGCAGACGCAACACCGAATTCAGCGGCAGATTATTATGTTCGCGACCTACCTGGGCTCCCTGCGGATGGCCCTAATATCAAGATGCATGCTGGGTAAGTTGGCACGTGTCTCCGCCTCGTCCGCTCCCGCTGACGCGTTCATCCTCATCGCAGTCATATCGAAGTTACACCCGAGAGCCACGGAAATCTGTTCTTCTGGCACTTTGAGAACCAGCACATCGCCGACAAGCAGCGAACCGTCATCTGGATCAACGGCGGACCAGGATGCAGCTCCGAAGATGGCGCCATGATGGAGATTGGCCCCTATCGGCTCAAGGACAAGGAGAACCTCTACTACAACAATGGCTCCTGGGGCGAGTTTGCCAACCTCCTGTTCGTCGATAACCCTGTGGGCACTGGCTTTAGCTTGGTCGACACGAATGCCTACGTGAAAGAACTTGACGAGATGGCCGACCAGTTTATCCAATTCCTCGAGAAGTGGTTCGCCCTCTTCCCCCAGTACGATCGCGATGATGTGAGTATCTATTGGCCCTGCGGAAATGATGACTTGCTAAGACGTCGCAGATTTACATCGCTGGCGAGTCCTATGCTGGACAGCACATCCCCTATATCGCCAAAGCCATCCTCGCCCGCAACAAGAAGAATCCCAGCAAAGCCTGGAATCTCCAGGGATTGTTGATTGGAAATGGCTGGATCTCCCCCGTGGACCAGTATCCCGCCTATATCTCATTTGCTCACGAAAAGGGGATCATCGAGAAGGGCTCCGACAACGACAAGAAGCTGCAATCTGCCCTGCGAGGCTGCGAAAGAGTCATCGCTTCCAGCCCTGGCCGCGTCGACTATGGTGAATGCGAGGAAATCTTGAAGAACATCCTCGAGTTGACCCGAGATGGCAACAAGTGCATCAACATGTACGATGTGCGCCTCAAGGACACCTACCCCAGCTGTGGCATGAACTGGCCCCCGGATCTGGAGTACCTGACTCCTTATCTCGGAAGAAAGGACGTCGTCGACGCTCTGCATGTCTCCGCGATGAAGTCTACCGGGTGGACAGAGTGCAATGGAGCTGTGGGCGGTGCCTTTACTGCCAGGAAGTCGAAGCCCGCTGTTGAACTTCTGCCAGATATTCTCAAGGAGGTCCCAGTCCTCCTTTTCTCTGGAGCCGAAGACTTTATCTGCAATCATCTTGGTACTGAGGAACTTATCAGCAAGCTAGAATGGAACGGCGGCAAGGGTTTTGAGGTGACCCCTGGAAACTGGGCTCCTCGTCGGGACTGGACCTTTGAGGGCGAGACTGCCGGTTTCTGGCAGGAGGCTCGAAACTTGACCTACGTTCTGATCTACAACTCGTCTCACATGGTCCCCTTCGACCTTCCCCGCCGTAGCCGGGACATGCTGGACCGCTTCATGGGTGTCGACATTAGCAACATCGGAGGCGACCCGACCGATAGCCGCATTGACGGCGAGAAGGGTCCCGAGACCACTGTGGGTGGCGCCTCCAACAAGACTCAGTCTGCCGCCCAGGACCATCAGAAGCAGTTGGACGAGGCCAAGTGGGCGGCTTACCAGAAGTCTGGCGAGATTGTTCTTGTCATTGTCATCATCGTTGTCATCGCATGGGGCTATTTCGTCTGGCGCGAACGTCGCAAGGGAGCCGCGTACCATGCCCTTGCCAACCACGACAACACCAGTCATTCAAATGGCTTCCGAGCCAAGTCACAGCCAGGCGATCTGGAGTCGGCTGCTTTCGATGAGAGCGAGCTGGACGATCTGCACGGGTCAACGCCGGCCACTGCTACCAGCGCCAGGTTTCCCGTGAACCGTGATGACACTCGGGAGAAGTTTGTCACTAAGTATGCTGAGCCTAGTTCATAAACGGAAAGCATACTGGGTTTGGGCAGGAACATGGTCCAACATTCATTTAGCTGGCGTCGTGGTCTTTTGCATACTGAGAGGTCGGTACAGGAGTAAGGCGTTTTTTGTATAGGAAGGGAGGTAGTTGAAGTAGAAATCAAATCATATTTTTGTTGTAATCATCTAGATGGGCCGAGCTACGCCGTGAACGCCATTTCTAAAATCTAGAGCGCTCCGTAGAAAACCAGCCTTTGCCTCCTGGCTGCTTTTGTGATGCAGCCTTTGTTTGTCCTATCCCAGGTTCCCAAGAGAATCCAATCCGTGCCGTGATCAAATCTGTCAATACGCCTGCAGTGCCGCGCCGTCGTGGTAGTTCATGAAAAGAGTCTGAAGTTTACAATTGCACATCGTTGTTGAGCAGCCGGACCTCCTCGCCGGGCTTGAAGGGCGGCAGGCCGATGTAAGGGCACCCGTCGCATCGGAAAGCATCGCCGAGCGAGCAGTTGCCGCATGAGCCAACCTTGCCCTGGACGGTAAAGTCGATCTCGGCAAGGTCGTCGGTGGCCAACTTGACGCTTTCAAGCTTCTTGTCGGCCTCGGCGCGCTTCTCAGCGTCCTCCTTGGCAAGACGTTCGGCTAGGCCGCAGCTGCAGTCCTTGCAAGCGCGACGGCGTTTGCCGGCCTTGGGCTGACACTCTGGAGCTGATGGAGGGTCAGTAAGATGTGGCATGTACACTGAGAAGGAATTGACATACGAATATTGATGGGGCGCAAAAGATCTTCCTCTGTCATGAGGGTATCCTCGTCGATGAGGTCATCGTCGTCAAGGTCGTCGCTAAGATCGATGAAGCCGACACCGGCGGGGACCACAGGCTTGACCTCGACAGGCTTCTTCTTCTTCAGATTGAGGGGAACGGAACCATCCGCAAGAGGGGCAGGCTGGTTCTTCTTCTTAAGACCAAACTTCAAGGTGACGGCTCCCTCGTTGTCACCGTAGTCGGGCTTCTCGAAACCTCCCCGCGAAGCCACCAGGCCAGCCAGCACCGCTTCCTTAGACAGGGTGGACTCCTCCAGGCTGTTTCCATCCTGCGACTGCAGGCGACCGTTGGGCTTGAGGGCTTCCGTGACAGGGCCAAGAACGGCGCGGCTCATCAGAGCCAGGGACTCGCCCAGCATGGACGAGGCGTCGGCGAGGATCAGGACGAGGTCGTAGGTGGAAGGCGGCAGCTTGACCAGTCCCGCAGAGAGACGGTCAAGCATCTGGAGATCGGTAACGGAGCGGTCATAGTCGGCGAGAACAGACGAGAGGGCGGAAGAGTGGGAGGCAAGAGTGGGAGGAGCCAGAAGCAGCGTCCGCTTGGGTGGCGAGACAGACTTTGAGACGGGCATGACGAAATCGTCGCTCGGATCGATCATGAGGGTTGCGGGCGCCATTGCAAAAGAGAGAGACTGGAAGAGCTGATGGGGACAAGATGAAGACAACGAGGAGGAAGAGAAGGGAAGGGGACAGGGCGCTGGATTTGTATTGGAGTCGGTACAAGCCCTGACGACTTTTAGCCCAGGGCGTTGGTGTGAACCGGATTAGTCAATCGAAGCAGTAGCCGCGTGTGGCCCGCCGTAGATGGACTGTGCCTTTGCCCTGGCAGAAGCGGGCGATACAGTGCGGATGCGTCTCCGGATGGACGGTACTACATCGATATCAAGAGTTGCGGGGTTCACTTCTGCTTTTCCACGGACAACGAACGGAAGCCCATGATATCGATAAGGGCCCCCCCTTGTTCCGACTGCGGAGGTGCGGAGCCAGCCACAAATCGACCCTGCAGCCGTGCTTGGACGGAGTTGTACTACGGACGGAGCCAGAGATAATCATGACGGGTTGCTGATTAGACCCAATTCCTCAATTGCGTCCTCAAGAATATGCGGGATGCACTGTGTGGCTGCAAAACAACCTTAATCCTAGACCTTCACATCACTTCTCAAACCCCCTTTCAGTTCACCTCTCCCCCGGAGATGCAGGAACTCGCAATTCTCGCTTATGTAGAAATCGCCTGCTAAACCGTATGACCCAGCTCTTGCGAACCCTCGACTCCCGACCGTGCTCTGTCCTATGCCACCACTTGTGATTGCGCTGACATATCGTCCTTGGTAATCGGAAAAGATGGGGGGTGAGTGTTCCGGGCTAGTAGAGCGATGTCGGACCAATCCCGACGACGACGATTTGTCTTTCCCCGGCGCTTTCTGGCCCAAGGGGATAGGTTGCCGGTCTTGTGATCTCGTGAGCGGATTCATGCTCCGTGGCACCGATCACCCTAATTTTCCGTGCTGGACACACATGCTGCAGCTGTTGTGGGGGAGGAGGGATTTCCGGGGTCGAGCGTGCTGGGTTCTTTCAACACGTGCTTAGCAATCGCTTGTGCTTGTGAGGCTCGCCGCCGAGCAAGCACTACTGGGTTAACGTGAGAGCTATTACTGAAGCTGACCTTTGCTACTGGTGGCGAGACTGCTTGCCCCTTGTTCTAAAACTTGACTGTCTTGACCCACGCGGTTTAGCTGTGTCTCTTCGCGTCTAATAAACTACTCGTGCTTGCTCTCTAGCAGCGGGACGGACCGCAAACTACTTACCCTTAGCTTTCTAATATTTTATTTATATTTCTTTTATTTCTTATTTCTTATATATTTATTTTATCTCTAGAGTATTCTTCTTTAATATTTACTTTCTTTATGCCCGTAGCTGTTTGCTGCCTTGTTTTATCACAGAGTTCCCCTCTCTTAGACTAGTATCATCCTAAGACTTCACCACCTTAGGATGAGCAGTGATCGCAACTGCCCGCTATCGGGACGGTCACTGCGTCTTCCATCTATAGAATCTTCTCGTAGAAACACACACGCCTGTTCGTTTTGAAAACATCTTCGCCTAAGGCATTGCTCCGGTCGCGTGTCTTCCTTCTTTCTTCTTCGATCGCGAATGTGCATCTTGGTTGTGAACCCAACGCACCTTCCTCAACTTCATCTCTCCGCGCTGAGCATAAGGCATCACACCTTGTGCTTAAGGCATCTTTGAGATAAAGCAGAGGTACTTTCCTTCTCCCTCTTCACGCAAAGACACCTCCAATCTTTGCCGCGATCTCAACACGAGCTCGCCAACGACACCGGTACACACCGATACACAAGGTACGATCACTCTATATTCTCCTTCTTCTCATATTCTCCCATACTGGGCTCTCGCGGGCGTATCGCAGTGCCTCGCGAACTCTCGCGGTTCTCTTATCCCGCTCTTCGCGAGCTCGCGATCCCGCCTGCGGTTCTCCTCGTCTCGATCTCCACCATCACAGGCATACCAAGCTCTAGGCTTGACAGCCCGAGTCGCATCTCAAGGGCATATCTTAAGCTCTCTTCCTTCTCCTTCTTCTTCTTTTTCTTCTTTTTTTTTTAGTGATTCTCTTATTTCATCTCCTTGCCCGCAAGGTCGGGACGGTCGCGCAGCCCAACTTCCTCAAATCTTTCTTTTTTCACTTCCTGGCTTGTTCTACGCCTGCCTCATACTAACAACCGGCTACAGCGACTCACCTTCATTTCCGACACTGCCTTTAATCATGGCTGACTGGGGTCAAACCGATCAGGGGGGGTCGTCCCAGTGGAACACTGGAGGCCAGGACGAGTGGGACACTGGAAAGCAGGACACGTGAGTTTCTTTTCGTGGGGATGAAAGATGGCTCTTTCGCCTCTTCTAACCCTCGTAGCAACAACTTTGGCAATGACAGCGGTTTCGACAACGGCGGCTTTGCCAATGGCGATGGATTCAACAGTGGTGGCTTTGAAAACGGCGACGGTGCCGAGAATGGCCATGCCAACGACAATGACAAGTGTTTCGGCTGCGGTGAAACTGGGTATGACATGTCAAGAACCAAGTCTCTTATTTTTCTCATACTGACACTTCCAGTCACCGTCGTGCTGAGTGCCCCAACCCTCAGGAGATGGCTTGCCGCTACTGCAAGCAGCCTGGTCACATGGTGAAGGATTGCCCTGACAAGCCTCCCATGGTCTGCGAGAACTGTGGTGAAGAAGGTTTGTTTCACAATGCTCCAGGGCGTGGGCTTCGCTCACATCTGTACAGGCCACATGCGCAAGAACTGCGAGAACGCTCGCAAGATCAACCGCGACCACATTGCTGATGTCTCTCTCGAGGAGGCCTTGAACAAGATCAAGCAGGCCGTTGCTGAGAGAGACGTCGACGACGCCAAGGAGGGCGTCCAGGAGTACATCAAGGCGACCAACGGAGAGGCCACTTACCGTGATGTCCAGACCGCTCTCATTGAGAAAGACATCGGTCTCTGGCTGATTGCTTCCGAGAAGCCCCTTCTTCAGGTCTTCGCCAACATGGACCTCCAGGGAAACATTGGCAAGAAGTACACGGTCTCGTACCGCTTCACTGAGAAGGCGGACCGTCCTCGTGAGGTTGAGGGTTGGCCCAAGGACCGGGACGAACTCCTTTCTCGCCTTGACGACGCTGGAGAGGTCGTCGACAAGGGAATACCCCTGTGCAGCAACTGCAAGGAGCTTGGTCATATCTCCAAGTACTGTACCCAGGAGAAGGCGGAACGCACCGATGCTCCCAAGATTTCCTGCTACAACTGCGGCGGGGAGGGTCATCGTGTTCGTGACTGTGAGTATTGGAATCTAGTCAACTGTCGTTTTGCTGACATCTTCGGCAGGCCCTGAGCCTCGCGTTGACAAGTTTGCGTGCAAGAACTGCGGGTTAGTTGCAGGTCCGGACGTTCAACCTACTTCAATGGCTGACATACATTTAGCCAATCTGGTCACAAGGCTTCTGATTGTGAGGAGCCCCCTAACCCGGCCAATGTCGAGTGCCGCAAGTGCAATGAAGGTGCGTAAATCAGCTACCTATACTCTTTTCAACATGAACTAATCCTTGTAGTCGGTCACTTCGCCAAGGATTGTCCCCAGGGTGGTGGTCGCGCGTGCCGCAACTGTGGCGAGGAGGGCCATATGGCCAAGGAGTGCGACAAGCCTCGTGACATATCCAGCGTCACTTGCCGCAACTGCGATAAGCCGGGCCACTACAGCAGAGAGTGTCCCGAGCCCAAGGACTGTAAGTGCCTTGATAGGACATCGTCTACCAGTGGTGCTAACTAAGTTCTAGGGAGCAAGGTCCAGTGCTCAAACTGCCAGCAGATGGGCCACACAAAGGTCCGTTGCAAGGAACCTCCCGCTGACGAGATGGATGGAGGCAACTTCGGTGATGCCGACAACGACGCTGGTTGGGCTAGCGCTGGCGGCCAGACAAGCGGTGATCACAAAATCGCCGATGATGGCTGGACAGTTGCTCCAGCTGCCTCGACTGCTGACGCTTCGGTTTGGTGAATCAGCCATTCAAAAACAACAAGAATTCGGCCGACGTCCGGTCTCACGCGTTTTGGGAGTTGCACTCTACACCTAAAAGGCACCTGGGGATGTGTATGTAATGGGACAATTTCGTCCAACATTGACGATGGGAGACAAAAAGTAGGTGGCCAGAATAGTAACTGAGTGCAATCAAATCTCAATTCAATGAGGACTGGTAGTTGTCGTGACAGGGCTGCTGTATAGATCGTAGTCTAGTGCAAAGTGAACTAACGTAGTCAAGAGTAACACGCGATTGGTCCTTGGCGGCCATGAACAAGATCGTCCCGACGACCCGCACCCCGCATCATCAACCGAGGGTCCGAGGCTCGATGTGATTGAGAGCTGGATCATGAGTCTAGACCATCTCATTTTGGGTCTGGGCGTCTAGGTCGAGGCTGTTGAAACACCAAGATCTGTGTGCGACTGGTATTGAAAAGGTGGCATCAATCACAATGGCCAACCCTTGTGTCATTGTCTACCACTACTCGTACTCACCATATGCCAGACGGCTGATATGGTATTTGGCCCTACGTGGCATACCGTACAGCCAATGTGTAAGTTGGAGTTTGAGCTTATACCACATACCTTGGCTAGGTACTTATTGGTACTGACAGTGAGATAGATTCAACCTCCTTTGATGCCCCGACCGGACGTCTCCCGTCTGGGCATCTCATACCGTCGTATCCCGATCCTCGCCGTCGGTCGCGATGTCTATCTCGACACGCGGCTACAGATGCGCAAGCTCGAGGCTATGTTTCCTGAGCTGCCTCGCCTCGGCGCCACGAGCCCTGACCAAGTCGCTGTTGAGCGTCTACTGTCGAGCTTCACCAACGACACGGGCATCCTAGCCACAGCTCTACAACTCCTCCCGCAAGACCTACCTCTCCTCAAGGACCCAGCGTACTACCGCGACAGGGGCGACTTTCTCGGCTCCGAGCTCAACGCCAGTGGCATGGATGCGAAGAAGCCAGAGGCGCTCGTCGAGGTGGCCCGCGCCATCGGGTTCCTGGAGACGACTCTTCTCGCCGACGGGCGCGACTGGATCTTGGGGACCGAGAAGCCGAGCCTGGCCGACATTGAGGCCATCTGGCCGTTCCACTGGATAACAGGTCTCCCAGGCGCTCTGCCTGAGGACAGATTCTCCCCCTCAGTGTACCCGCGTGTATATGCCTGGATCCGACGGTTCCAAGGCGCCGTGTCGGCGGCCAAGAAGCGAGTGGGCGCCCCCGTGACTCTCTCCGGCGAGGAGGCAGCCAGCGAAATTCGGGCCGGGTCGTCCTGCGAGCCCGAGAAGGATGTTGAGGCTGGTGACGCGGTCGTTCTCGCGCAGGGCCTACGAAAGGGCGTGGCGGTGATGGTCTGGCCGACTGACACGGGGTCTTCGGGCCGTGACGAGGGGACGCTCACGAGTATTGACGCCGACGAGGTCGTGTACGAGACCCGAGGTGTTGAGGGCTTGGTGAGAGTTCATGCGCCGAGGCACAGGTTCAGGGTAGAGAGGGTCAGGGAGGCCAGGTTGTGAAGAGGGCGTTTGCTAGCGGGGATGGAGAATTGCTGCCGTCTTGTTGAGTCGCGAACTTGAGTTCTAGGGATCGACATGGTTGTTAAGCCGCGGGCCTTTTTGTGATTCATATCCTAGCTCTGTTGGGTGAATTAGAGTCTATGTATTGTGTTGGCAGCGAGTTCATGAATCATATATTTGCGTCTTGTTCCCCTTTGTCGGCGAACGCGGCTTTTCAACTTGGTTGGGAATCCCCTCACTTACAAGCAAACAAGCACCCAACACATAGCCAAACTTGCTTATTGACTCATAGACGCCTTTCCCAGACGTGTAGCTCCGAACGCGATAGTACTCCATGCTACTTTGTGCAGAAGTCTCGTCAACTGACACGATGCAGAGCATTCAGAGACATCTGGTCTTTTACTGCCATGGTCTAGGGTGGCCGTATCGCAAATGTGCAACACCAACAACGCATCGCGACCAGCCCCACGGTCGCGGGTCTCGGCCGGATCTGCAACAGGTACCAAAGCCTCCCAGGGGAGAGAGAGGGGAAGGTGGACGCCCTGATCCTGTTTGGCCGTTGAATGCTATTCGTGGAAAAGCGATACGTCAGAAACACAGCAGGATTACTACATGGGGACGTGCAATACCACCAAGCACTTCAGACACACACAAGGAAAGGGACCGTTCAATACTTGGCATCAGCCGGAAACAACTTGACCAAGTGTCCCATCCGAGACGGAGTCGCATATCGAATCTCGATCATGTGCCGTCGGGATCTCGATCATCCTCTAGTATCCGATCCGGCTGTGATACAGGCTCTCAGGGCGGGTACGATTCCTTGGACACAAGCGCCTAGGAACCAGCTCCGTGTTCTGAATCCGGCCTCTTTTGCCCGGTCGCCAGGCGTACAGTAGACGTCCAGTCCAGTGTTGAATGTTGTAGGTGTCAACAACTTGTGTTGATATGCAGTTGAACGTGAAACGCCATCCGTAGCTCGGCCGAGTCGACATCACGTCATGGTCTCAATTAGAGTTCAGAGACACTGGAAGCGGCTCTGCTCTAGGTTTAAAGGCTTATCAAATGGACACACGGCTTTCAAGCAATGCTCGACGACACTCGCACATACATACGCCTTATTCCCCTCGGCCGTGTCAGCTGCCATCGCCAAACGCGAGATTCGAGGCTTAATGAGACATGTCGCCATGATTTTTTGGCGATAGAACCATGCGTCATAGCCCAAGGGAGGCGGGTCTTCTCTCACGTTCGTGTGGGGCATGGGCAGGACAGAACCATGAGCCTCTAGATTGCCAATGCGGGACAATGTCTGTGTGTTTGTTGAGCCTCGAAAAACCGTAACTGAGGCGTGTAAGCAGCACCATCTCCCCATGCCTTGCCCCCCTGAGAGTTCGTGTTCACGCCATCAGTTAGTTAGTTCATGTCGCGGCTGCGGACGGAACGCTTGGGGGAAAGAAAAGCTTGGAAGTGGACGCTTAGAAATGCGAGCCAAGGGGCACGGCTTGAACGGAGATGCAAGCCGGCCAACCTGGTTCTGGGATGGACGCCGGACAAAACTGGACCGTAACGGGTGGGACATTCCTCAGACAGCCGAAAGCTTGTGACAATGGACGAGGAGAGAGGAGACAGGGAGCGAGAGATGTCTCGTCCGTCTCGTCCGTCTCCAGCATGTCCGTGTTTCTGAGCTGACGTCATGGGCCAGTCATATTGCGCTTGAACACCTGCAGGTATCAGCACAGTGCTGGACCCAAGCACGTCCTGGCCTCAAACGAGACACTGTGTGCGCTCAACGACATTTGCAAGTCCTCGCGTTTCGTTTCGTTTCTGGCCTCTCTTTGGCCGGGTGGGATCAAGTCCCCCCTCCCACCAGTTCCGGAGCCATCTGTGAAATCTCCCCGAAATCTTCAGGGTGAGATGGGACACCATCCGAGATTAGTTGCTGCTCACGCTCTGATCCCCTTCTTCTTGTAGAGGTTGCAAAACGGAGCTGGTGTCTGTCGCCGCTATGAGGCGAGGCGACTCGACTCCCTCTCAAACGCGCGCGTACACGCGATCTTTGTCCGTGACCCAGGCGGGAAATGGCCAGATTGGGGTGACGCTGTCGAGGATCCGATATGGTCCAGGGGGGATGAGTTAGCGCGCCGCCTCGATTTGTAACCTGCAAAGACTTGGACCAGTCAAGACCGAGCACCGCAGAGAAGGAGACGGGGAAGGATTCGAAGTTTTGCTGTCAAGCTGGCCACTAGCAAAGTGGTCATTTTACTTGGTGCAAGTACTGAACTCCTGTCTCCTGTACCGCATCTCGGCGGTCCCCCGGACCGGAAGAGGAGACATGGGGTTAACAAGTCGGTCAAGAGGTCGTGTCGGAGAAAGGGGCTTGCAGCAATCAAGAGCTTCTAAATCTGCTGGGTTGTGAATGAATGCGTGAGGTTGTTTGTTTGTGCGGGCGTGCGTGAGTGTGTGTGTGGTAGAGTTCAGGGGGGTGTTGCAGCAACGTCGATCTTTCGACAGCGCCTCAACTCGGTGGGTGCCGGCGGGGACCGTGAAAGGAAAGGAGGCATTGAAGGGTCGCCCGATTATTAAGAATCGTCAAGTGGTTGAGGCAGACAAAGAGGTCAGAACGAGATGTGGTGATGTGAGTTTGTGTGGAGAGAGGAAACGTGACATTTGATCCATCTCGCCTTCCAGAGCCGAAACCACGGACGGGCAAGCAAGGGACGGAAGGAAGGATTCGAGACGAGGTCACGAGCTTTTAGAAAATTGCTGCAAATTGGAACGCGGGACACGAAGGGTTTCGATGCAGTCAACCGCGCTCGAGCTCGTTCTGAAAGGTCCTGAAACAATAGTTCCCTGAAAACGGTCCTTGCTGCTGTCGTTGTCGCTGATGGTGGTGGTGATGATTGCTGGCTGTCGTGAACAATCATCCATGATTTTGACAAGGCATGGCCTTCCTTGGACTCCTGCGTCATCGCGACGTGCGCCAGGCCAATTGGGCCGAGGGGGTGGGAATGACGGTGTTGCTCCGGCTGTCGAGTCCCGCTTTTCTCTTGCATCCTGCTGGACACTGGCTCTGCAATTGCTTGAATTGGGGTGTGGAGCAAGCAAAGTGCTAGTGGCTCGTGTACCCGCACAGTGTCAATATCGTGCATTGCCAGGTATTCCGACTTGTAGATAGCAAGGTGCTTGCTTTGTTTGAGCCAGTATCAAATTCGGCACGATTGCTGGTGGCAATTAATTCAGAAGACGGATATAAATCAAACACTATGTGAGAAATATCTCTCAAGACCAGATACATGCCATAATTAGAATCGCAATGTAATCACCGATGCGTGGGGTCTTTCCAGGACATGGCGATCGTCCCTATTTCCTCTGGCACTTCTGTCCCCGTCCGGGCTCCCCTCCTTGCAACGGCCGGCGCTGATTGGCTCCCCCGACATTCGCAGAGGGGAAAGAATCGGACGACTCAACCTGCAGCACAGTACGCACAGTACACTCCATCCAGTGGCCAGTGGGTTTTGTCAGCCGCCCTAGCGCGTCGCCCTCTCAGGCTCTTCCATTTTTTTTCCTCGCTGCCCACAAACGTCATCTCTGACGTCTTTTCCCAACCTGATCCTTTCACAATCCTCGTCCATCGACGCAATCCCGCAAACAACGCCGCCCGCTTTGTCGTTCTTCGTTCGAGACGGGACGCTCCTCGCCAGGCACGAGCCGCAACTCCACTGCAGAAACGCTGTCGCAGTTGAACATCTATTTTCCCCGTATCTACTCTTTTTTTGCCCGTCCCTAATATTCTTTCCCACCCGTTGCACGCCCAGACGTGCGCGCGCGCCTCGCCTCGCCTACCTATCTACCTACGCATTGCACACTCCCACATCTCCTCCCTGGACGACTTTGACGCCGAGTGTCGAGTACGCATATATCCATCTTCGACCAGATATTTGCCTTTTCAGCAAGCGCCGCCCTGGACTCAACAACTCGTCCCAACCGGCTTAAACAATCGAGAAGCTCCAAGAGGCTTATGCGGTGCGCTGTACGTGCGCTTTTGACTGTCCACGACAACTGCAACTCTTCCCCAGTCCAGCTCCTGGACTACCTTGCCCTATAGTATCTTTGCGGTCGTAGACCGGCTGTCGCGCTGCTTTTCTACCTACCCGTCGCCTCTGACCTCATTTGACTTTTTCGTCTTCCTCCATCCTCTTCTCCTACCACCCACCCTACTCGTCAAGCTCGATCAACCTTGCCGCCTGCCCCAGATATAATACATCATCGTCATGGGGACTTCAACAACTGATGCCTCTGCTGGAGGCGAGTCGAAGTCCCCAAAGCAATCCAACAACTCTCCCCCGCGACCAGGTAAGTCCTTGACATCCCGTACCCATTGTTACTTGTCCTTTGTGTCGCATTCGCAGCAGTCAGAGCAGTGGCATTCCATGCTTTTACCTCACTGCCAACTACTCGAATGACGTATCATCGTCATCGCTCCCCGACCTCCCTCACCATCTTCACCTTCGTCCACCTCCGTCCACCTCCGTCCACCTCCGTCCACCTCCGTCATTGCCTCGCTCCTTCCTCCCTCGTCCCTAGTCATCATCGACACCATCGTTCCTCTTGGTAGTTGTCTGTACCCCTTGCTCACTCTTGCCGTCGCAGTAGATCCCTCGACCGACGCGAAGGCAACCGATCCTCCCGTGAAAGCAGAGGCTGCGTCCAATGCCGAACCAGCCAAACCACTTGCGCCTCCTCCTCGACCCGGTCAACAACAAAGCAACAACACTCCCGACTACTTCGCTGCCCAAGTCGGCGGATCCCTCAGTCTGGAGCCCAATCCATTCGAGCAGTCCTTCGGGGGCGCTCCTGAGACTCCAGGTGGAACCAAACTCCCCTCTGTCGCTGCATTGACGTCACCATCCTCTCTCCTGCCCGGAAGCAACGCAACACCGTTTAATTGGGGAGGAGGATCGTTGCGGACTGGACCTCTGAGTCCAGCGATGCTTTCTGGCCCGGCCAGTGATTATTTCGGCGATACTCATCACCTCCGAGGCGGCTTCCCTACCCCCAACGAGTCCTCTCTGAGGACTGGCCTGACGCCTGGCGGGAGCGGTTCTATGTTCCCTGCCCCCAGCCCTAACTCTCAGGCCCTTTTTGCGCAGCTCGCCAGTGGCGGAGCTACGCCCAGCACAATCGATTTTCATCGAACTGCTATAAGCGCCGCTGCCAAGCGTGAGCAAACCAACGGTCCTCCACCACGATCACAGAACCAACCCCAGCCCCCGCCTCCACCACAGCAACCTCCTTCTGTCACCTCGCAACCCCAAGATATGCCCAACGGTGCTCCCACTGTCAAGCCTGAGGCGAAACCCGCGTCGGGCCCCTTTGACCCGCACGATAACGACGCGGCGAATGGTCTGTTTATGCTGGCCCACGGTAGGAACGGTGCTCAGAACGCGAACCAATTCGCTCCCACCTCGGGCGCTCCTGTCCACGCCCATCCCGCGCCTGTCGCACCACAGAATATGAACACGTCCCCACAGATGTCGAGCGTCAATGGTGGCTCTGTCGGGTCTGGTCGTGGTGTTAGTGAGGGTAGCATCGCGTCAGATGAAAGCGAGCAGGCTAGACCCAACACGCGAGGCAAGGGCAAGAGGAACCCGCCTCCCACTAATGGCCGACGAAAGGCGGATGAGGCTCCAGCCAGGCCGCCCGCCAACAAAAAGACCAAGACCAACAACGCTGCTGCGAATGGCAACATGGACTACTCTGATGATGAAGCCAACATGAAGCACGAGGAGGGTGGCTCCAAGTCCAAGATGACAGACGAAGAGAAGCGAAAGAACTTTCTCGAGCGTAACCGGTATGCACCTCTATCCCCCTAATGGCAGTTGGAGATTGATTACTAACCTTTGGAATAGCGTTGCTGCCCTCAAGTGTCGCCAAAGGAAAAAGCAATGGCTGGCCAATCTGCAGACCAAGGTTGAGATGTTCAGCACAGAGAATGATGCTTTGACGGCGCAGATCAACCAGCTTCGAGATGAAGTTGTCAACCTGAAGACGCTGCTTCTTGCCCACAAAGACTGTCCAGTCACTCAGCAACAGGGGCTTTCAGGTAGCTACATAGCGCACATGGAGCCGTTCCCTCAGCAGATGAACCCGTACGGCATGGCAGCGCCCATCCCGAACCAACAGGTGATGGCCGGCCAGGGTGTGCAGCGTCGCTTCTCATAGAGATGCGACGGGGATTTCGGACCATGAAGCTGAGCCGAATCAACTGGAGTCTACGCCGGACTCGACGATACGACCCTTATTTGACTGGATCAGGAAGGACGTGGGTACCTCGCGCACACAGACAGGGGTAATGGTTTAACATACACATTATACAGAGGGCTGGAGGGGTTGCCGTTCCGAGAGCATGCTGGCTCACATCTTCGTTTCACCTCTTTGGACTGTACAACATTTGACGAGCGGGAACAACCAGATGGGGACCGGTGTCTGGTTTGTGCTCGGTTAGTGAACAAAGTGTTGGAGACGAGTTCACAATCTTCTTGTAAGGGGGTACCAGTGGTCTTGCATGCGCCTAGGTGACTGGCGGAGAGACCTGGGCCCTCGCAACTCTTTTAACCTGTAAGTATTCTGGCAAGGCACACGGAACGAGCACATCAAAAAGGTGTTTGGCCAGGCGGACTTTGCCTGGGGGGCGTTATGAGGAAATTGGGTCTTGGTGGACGACCACACTTGGTGTTTGGACTCGGCATTTTTGCAAGTAGCGCTAGGTAACAAAAGCTACTAGGTTCGATGAATGATAGCTGCGATATGAAAGATAACAAGTATTATTGATAGTTCAACTAAGGTGCCAACTCGTGATGTGATGTGAGTTGTCTTGGTAGTGAAGCTGTAAACAGCTGTAAGATGACAAAGCTGCCAGTTGACTTGTAAGACCAGTCTTTTGTAGCTTTTACAGCTGTGACTACGTATTGACTTAGGTCTGGGCTGACGTGCTTTTTGAACTGTTTCTGCATACCTAGGTCGTGGAGATAGACAAGGATGTTGACATGAGCATCCCATCAATTAAAAAAGGTGGCGGTCGGTGAAGAGGAATTGGGTACCTACCTCCTCTGGGTCGGCACAGAGGTGGGGCGGTAGCTGGCAGCCCTAGATAGGCTTAGCGCAGAATCTGACTGGGTAAATGATCCCTCATGTAAACAAGACGATGCGCCTCATCTATCACCACCAACGTCAACGTCGCGAGCCGGAAACACGCATCAACGAAGCCGCAGCCCGACCGAGACATCGCAAATTGCACCCAAGAGCATTTTCTGCACGTTTTACAGAGTTTATCACCTCGACCGGCACGTGCATCACGACGCGACGCGCCTGTTCAGCCTGCGCGACCGATTCGGCCGGCACAGACTCTCCACCCGGCACTAAACAGTCTTGAACTACCTTGCCTTGCCGTGACGGCCTCGCCAGCACCACCCGACGGTGACCTCGCAGCGCAGACGGTCCCGAATGCGCCACTCATGACGACCCTGGTGACGACTCGGCCGCCGCTTCAACTTATTAGCATGAGCAATCAGCCCCAACGACGAACGAGCAAGCGCCTCGCTGGTAGGTGGATGGATGACGACGACGCGCGGGGTGCAACGCGCGCTGACCTTTTTACAGCAGTGGCCGACTACGAACGCGACGATGACTTTCAGTTTGTCCGCAAGTCCAAGAGGGTCAAGACGGAGAAGGCAGAGGAGCCCGAGCCGGTCAAGAAGGCGGGGAGGGGCCGCACCACAGCAAAACAACGCGCCGCCACCAAGGCCTCGACCACCAACGGGACGATTGTCGAGGAGGAGACGAGTGTGAAGGAGACGGCACCCAAGGAGAAGGTACTGAAGGAAACCACCACGGCAGTCAAGCCTGCGACCAGGAAATCTACGAGACGAAAACTGAGTGTGGACGCGTCTGTCGAAGAGCCACCGCTCAAGGTTCCTAAGAGGCAGACCAGGAGGAGCGCGCGGGTATCGGGGGAGAAGCTTGAGGAAGAGCCTCCGCAGGCCAGGGAACCTCATCCTCAGACAAATGGCGCATCTCAGAAGCACGCTCGCCGCCCGAAATCGCCTCGCCGCCCGCCTCCAGACTGGGACAAGTCCCCCGAACCTCGCCATGCAGCGCCTGTTGAGTCAGCCAAAATCGCCCTCCCGATGAGCGACACGCCCGTCATCAACAGGAATAAGGAGATGCGAAAGAAGGGGGGCAACTCCAACAGGCGGAGCAGTCTGGGTATGCGAGGGCGGAGGGCCAGCTCACTGATCGAGAGCGGTCAGACGGCGATTCCGCACCGGGAAGTCAACACGGCGGATTTCTACAAGCATATCGAGGCAGAAGGCTTGACAGAACCTCGGCGGATGAAGCAGCTGTTGACTTGGTGTGGCGAACGCTCTCTGGCACCGAAACCTCCTCACGGAACGCCAAACTCGAATGCTATTCTAGGCGGTGAGTGACATTGCTGTGTGTTTTTTCAAGATGAAGATTGCTGACTTTCAACAGCCCGTGCAATTCAGGACCAGCTCCTCAAAGATTTCACATCCCGATCAGAGTTCTCGGACTGGTTCAGCAGAGATGAAGACGTGCCAAAGGCTCCTGTGGTCCTGAAACCCAATCCCAAAAACATTGAGCTGGACGAGAAATTGGCTCAGCTAGAGATCAACATTAAGAGGTATGTGGAAAGGAAGCTGCAAACCAAAGTCCCATGTTCTAACCATGACCAGATTACAAGAAGAAAAGAAGGCCTGGCAAGCAATAAGAAAACCACCGCCTGAACAACCACCTCTTTTCTCTGAAGAAGAAACCGGCCCAATCGTCCTCCCAGACTTTGACCTTTTAGATCCAGAAGAAGGCAAGATCAGGGGCCTATTAGCAGACGAAACAGCATCATTCAACGTTATCCGATCACAGACCGAGTCACGGTTACGAACTATTCAGTCGTCACTTGAATTCCAGGTCGACCAGCTCGCCGATAACGTCCATAAGCTCGAGCAGCGGGTCCTGGTCGCAGGAAGGGAGGCGGACAAGGTCCTCAGCATCAGCGCACTGCGTCTACGCCAACGGGAAGAGAGGGAAAAGGCCAGCGCGGGGACTAGGGATATGCCTATGATGGAGGTTCTGAGAAGCCTAGGCAACATCCTACCTGAAGGGGGTGGATGAAAAGGGGGAAATCTCTCTAACCTGAGCAATGAAGGCTTCGACGTTTGACGGTTCCCTTTTTCCCCCTCTATTCTTCAGCGTATGATATTAATGACGATATGAGATGATGCGCCTTTTCTTTTACCCTCCTCACCTTTGTTCTACGGAACTTGGCGTGTACGGATAAGATAAGCTAGATACCTATGGCCTCGGGACGGACATGGCGGTGGTTTTTTTGCTTGTTTTCTTTCACTCTGGGTTGAACCTGGGAGTTGGGCATCGCATGGAGTTTTTTTCAAGCCTCCCTGGGAGAAGGAGGAGAGGTTTTTATATTTGCGACCTCACAATACGCGGGCACAGACCGTGACTTTAGATGTTCAGCGAACCAACGAAAATCAGATTCCACATTCGCGTCTTTTTGTTTACTTTTATTCTAGTATCTCGTATGCGTTCTTGCTTTGTCAAATCTTGACTTGGTTCTAGGCTTCGAGTTATACATGATAGTTTAAACTTGTACATAATAGTAGTCTTCAACCTCTCTATCTTCCCGTAATGCTTCTTTTCCTTTACCTCAGGCGTCCAGGGGAGGCATAAAACCCATGCCACCACCCTCACCACCATCAACACTCCGGTTCCGAACGTGATCCCTCAGCATGGCGAGAATCTCGCTGTCCTTCCACCGCGCGGGGACGGGTCTGTAGGCGGGCTTGAAGTTGCCGACCGTCTGCGCCCACTCACCCGTGGGAGGGTGGCGTGTGACCTCGTCGCTCGCCGGCTTGGCGTCCTCGGAGGATGGGTTCGTCGAGGAGAGCTCCTCCTTTTGCGTGGCCCAGTAGTAAATGTCCCAGTCGTTCTCGTCGAGGAGGAGGTCGTATTGGTCGAGTAGCTTGGAGGGGAGTGTGGGGAGGTGCTTGGATGCGAATGTCGAGAGGAGGAGGTCGGACTCGAGGGTTCCGCGCTTGCGAGACTGGTCTTTATACTCTTATCAGCTTTCATGATCCTTAACCCAAGAGAAAGAGGAACATACAGACGAGACGGGCTCGCTTGGTGGCGTCGTCCTCGCCTACTCTCCGCAGAGGCTCAATCCTGAACTTTGCGCCCTGCAATTCTCCAACTCCAAGCTCAGAGGCCTGGCTAGCATCGTCCGCCCGTCGAGCGGCCGTCATCGAGAGGGGACGCATAAGGACGAAGCGGCGACCCGCAGCGGCGACGGCCGGTCGCATGGTGCGCGAGACGAGGGACGCCATGGCAACAACGACAAGAATTCAAAGAAAGAGAGAGAGAGACCTTGTGCGATTGTAAACGCGCGCAATTGAAGGTGGTAAGAGGCAAGTCGATGGGCGGAGAGACACGGAGTGGGTTTTCTGTTTCTTTTGAATCGTTGACGTCGAATATTCGGGCCCAGAGCCGAGGCCGAAGAATTGCACGCCCGAGATTGGTAAGTCAGAGCCAGAACCCGGAGCGGGTGGGTCCGGGGTATCAACCGACGGACCCGGCAGATCTTGGGATGCATCATGAGTTTACACCAAGTACTTCATGAGGAACTGTAATAGTTACAGACATGACTCCATTTATTCGTAACGATCTTTTCTTCTTCTTTTGTACTCATGGAGAGGGTATATCATCTCAGACCACTCCCCAAGTCTAACATCTAAGCTGAAGGCTCAGCCGTTCTGTCGGGCAGCTCGACAGTCTTGTCCTCGGCCTTCTTCTCAGCCTTGCCCTTCTTCTTCTCCTCCTTCTTGTCCTCCTTGGGCTTGGGGTTCGGGTTTCCGGCCCACTGCAGTTTCCGCGGCTTCATAAAGGCATCCAGCACCTCGTCCGTCACCTCCTTTCTCCGCTCCTGGAACTGCGCCACGTAAGGCTGCAGGGCCTCGATCGCCAGCTTCTTCAGCTCGCCTGTCAGGAGGGCGCCGCTCTTGTAGTCGTTGTAGATCTTCTCGAGCTTCTCGTCGTCCTCCTCAAAGTAGGTGAGGTAGATGTACGCCACATCGACATCGGGGTTTCCTCCCTTCTCGCGGTGCTCCTCAAGAGTCTCACGGCCACCGCTGAAGGCATAGCGGTTGATCTTGTTCTACACGGAATGTAAGCCTTATGCAATTGGTCGATGAGATTATCAAACGCACCTTGATCTGCTTAGCAGTATCCGTCATGAAAATAGCCGAGTTGGGGTTAGACGAAGACATCTTGCCACCCGCACCCTGTAGCGCCGTGAGGAACTTGGAGTGGATCAGGGCAGGCTTTGGCGAAGGGTTCTTCATGCGGTGCGAGTTATCCCGGAGGAGGCGGAAGTAAGGGTCCTGGTCGATTCCCATGGGGATGAGGCACTGGATCTTGCCGAGCTGCTTTGTTCGGACGGGAGAGGGGTCGTCGGTCCAGATCTCAGGGTACGAGGTTGCAAAGGCAGCCACGCACTGCACCGAGGGGAAGAAGATCTTGCCAATGTTGGTGCTTTGAAAAGTCAGTAGTCCGCAAGATATCACTGGGTATAGCCTGCCTACCTCTCGTTAAAGCCAAAGGCTCCTCGGACCTGGTTAAAGGTGACCAGCTTGGAAAACTCCCAGGCGTTCATGAGGAAGTGGTGGCTCAAGTACTTGAGGTCGCTGTACACAAACGTCTTCTTGACATCGAAACCCAGAGCGATAATGTCGCGCGCATTCTCCATGCCGTACGCCAGCGTCTCCTCAAACGTCAGGCTGTCCTTGAACAGGGCCTTCTCGTCGTCCGTCAACATGAAGACCAGGGGCACGTCAAAGACCTCCTGCAGCCATCTTGTGAACTCGAGGGGGATCGTGTGGCCCAGGTGGAGGCTGCCGGTGCTGGGTCCGCGGCCCGTATACAGGAAGAAGGGCTCGCCGTGCTCGTACTTTGTGAGGATCTTGTCAAAGTCGCGATGGCTGAAGAAGAGGCCGCGTCGGAGCCAGCGGTGCGGCTTCCTGCCCGTCACTCTCTCGAACCGCTCGAGGAGCTCCTGGTTGATGATTGAAGTGTTCCATTTCCTGATTAGTTGTCAGATATAAAGGAGACGAAAAAGAAAAAGAAAAAAAAGTTCGAGTTCAAGTCTGGTACGATTTTTGGGCTGAACTCACTTGCAGATGGCGTCGTAGTTGATGGCAGCGACTTCACCATTCTCACCCTGCGCACCCTCGACAGACCAGGGGTTGATGTCCTGGTCTTGAACGACCGTCTTGGGGGGGTTCTCGTCAGCCATTCTTTCTGTCTTTTTCTTTGCTTCTGCTGGACTCGAGTCAATCTTTCTTTGAACAGACCAAGTATCGCGGGGTCGTTCCTGGGTGTGGAGGGGCACAGCACCTTCCCTCCTTGAGTCACAGCTGGTGGCCAGCGCGCCAATTGAATTGGTTGTTTGAGTTAGCTAAGCAGGGCTCCCAGCCACACTTGACCTGTCTCAGCCACTTTCCAATTGAGCAAGGAGCACACGCCACACTTTCATCTGGTAGCCAAGAGATCGCGTGCCTCCTTTCATCTCTGCTCTGGGGCAAAAGTGAAATCATGTATATGGACATAAATTATTGCTCTGTCATGACTTTTGTTACACTCAGCTCGTCAATCAAGCCTCAGCTCGGACAGGCCGAGCCTTGTTTTCCCTTCCCGACCATGTACATGCCACGGATTAAAACGCCAGCATGCCCGGAAACTCAAACCACCTACACAATTACACACAAGCAGCACGAGGCCGTCTATCCTCTCCGACAGGGAGCAGTGTGGTTCCTCCGAAGACAGGGTCGCGCACGCATTTCTCAAAAAACAGCAGTCTAGTCTAGTTTCTAGATCAGATGCTTTGATCGGAAGTAGGCGCGGAGGTACATGATCTGCCACGCCCAGAGGCCGATGAGCAGCCAGGTGGTGGCGACGCCGAACCACTTGACTCGGTTGTTGGTGCTCTCGTTGGTGTCTCGCAGCTTCTGCTCTCGGGCGCGGAGGTACTCCATCTCGTTGACGAGCTCGGTCGTGATCTCCTCGATGCGGCGGAGCTCGGCCTCGAGGGGCTTGAGCTTCTCGGTGGCCTGAATGGCGGACCAGTCCTTGGCGTCGGCACCAATGTCAATATCGAGCTCGATGTGGCGGGTAGGGTTGTTGATTCGCTTGGCTATAGGAGGTGTTAGTCGATTCAATGACAAGAAGCAGCATGTGATGGTGCTTCTGGCAGCACTCAGGAGTCGTCACTTACAGCCAGTAAAGACATTCTCGAAGCAAACGTCAAAGGCAGCGTCGGCGTGCGAGGTAAAGACAGTCCTCGACTCGCCAACAACGTCCTTAGGGCGACCGTACTCGTTGCCAACGGCATCGCGAATCTGTCAAGGTCCATTAGACATCCTTCCCTTTCTCGAAGACGGCGCAAGCAACATACATAGAGGTTCACCATCATGCCATCGCCCTTGAATCCATCAACGGTCGCCGTCACCACCACAAGTGTGTCCTTGCCGACAAAGTTGCGGATGCATCGCTCCTTCTTAGAGCCCTCGGCGGTTGCGATCAGGTCGAACTTGAGAGCGCTGGCAGCGCCGACGAGCAGCAGGACGCTGCAGAGATACTGCAGCAGCGAGCGTTGGAGGGCCATGGTCGTGGTACTAGGTGAAGAAAGAATGCCTGGTAGGGGTGGCTTTCTCTCTCTCGCCTCTGTCGGTTATGATCGAGTCGTCGGGGATGGAGAAGGAGAAGCTACGTACGTAGATACGATGTTCTCCTACAGGTCAAGACAAGGGGCTTAAACTGAAAGGTGTCCCGGTCGCGCTGGGGCCCACCCACCTCCAGCTGCTAACAGCAGCCCCTAAAATCTTGGGCCAATCACGTAGAGCCTTGGCGCTGGCCTTGTCGCCGCCATCACGTGTGGGGCCAGCCTCGTTGACTTTGGGGGCTTTTCGCGCCCGAGGGTCGCAGTCCAAAACACCATCACCAAATTATCCAATTCGAATAGCGTCATCGCGCATTGCCGTCACGATGCCCAAGTGTAAGTCAAGGCCCCATTGATGACTTCCATAGTCGCGCATTTCGCTAACATTTGCCATAGTCTTCTGTAAGTCCTCCACGATCCGCGCGCCACCTCACCAACTGACATTTGTTCCCAGGCGACTATTGCGATGTCTACCTCACGCACGACTCCATGAGCGTGCGCAAGGCTCACAACAGCGGCCGAAACCACTTGCGAAACGTGGTAGACTACTACCAGCGTAAGTCATGTCCGATATCCCCATCTCAGCTCGCCAGACTGACCCCTCTACTAGAAATCGGCCACGAGAAGGCTCAGTCCGTTATCGACTCCATCACCTCCTCCTACGCCGCCGAGGGCCAGGCCCACGCGAATCCCATGCTTCCTCAGAACCAGCCCGGCCAGGGCTTCCCCCCGCCCCCATTTGGCTTCCCCGGTGGTAAGTCAACGAGATATATCGTGCCCCCGAGGTTGAAAGAGCAAGGCGCGCTAACCGGCTATAGGTATCCCGCCACCCTTCCCAGGAATGCCTGGGGCGCCTCCAGGCCAGTTTCCTCAAGGAATGCCTCGTAAGTACCCTTGTCGCGTTATTGTAGTTGATCACTCCATTAACATTCTACAGCACCCCCTGGAGGTGGCCGCGGCATGCCTCCTATGCCTCCATTCCCTCCTGGACCTAATGGCATGCCTCCTGTGCCACCAAATGGCCTTCCTTTCCCTCCTCCTCCGGGCGGCTTCCCTTTCCCTCCCCCTGGTGCCCCCGGTGCTCCAGGAGCTCCCGGCGCATCGGGCGCTGCTCCTCCGCCTTTCCCCGGACTGCCCGGCATGCCTCCGCCCGGCCAAGCGTTTCCCCCAGGCGGTCCACCTGGATTTGCTCCCCCCGGAGCCCCTGCTCCAAGTCACGAGAAGCGATGAGTGTCGACTACGATAGCGGGAGATGGGATTCCGGCTGATTGCAACCATATCGTTATTGGCGAATTAGGCGTTCAAGGACAAGATCGGGACAAACTGATCAACTCGAGGTAGTGACCTTTGACACGGAAAAATAGATAATTTGAGCCCATGTTTAGGACAGAGGCCAGCCTCTTGTGAACTCAAGCCTACGTTGTAACCACAACACCAAAAACATCCGTTGAATCAATCGTTTGCCCAAGAAGACAACCATGAAACATCCTTTTACTACATCTGCCGTATCCATCAAGTAACAACAACTCGTCCTTGGTATATATATTTTACACGGACATGCATACCCGCGGAGAAGAGCAACGTAAAACATCTCCCGCTATTCCTTCGCCCACATATAATCCATTCCATCATCAAACTTGTAACAGCAAATCGTGAGCAATATCGTTTCCGTAACCCAGAATCATTCATAAAGCGTAAGTCATCTCAATCATGAACCTTTTATCTTGATCATATGCAGACCCGAATGCCGGGTCTGCGTGCGTGGCGTGATGGGATGAGGTGCCAGGGCCAGTCCAGGGCCATGGCTAGTGGCAATTCAAGCCGGTGTGTGTGTTTGGTAGTGATCGCGCGCAGTGCTCGACCGGATCACGTCTCCTACTCCATCTCGAACCTCCTTCGGTCCACTAATCTTTTGACGGAGCTCTCGAGACCGTTTCTCGCGTCTCCTTTCACTGAGCTTCCGCCGAAGGTTATGGATCTCCTCGAGTCTGCTACCGAGGGAAAGCCGACGTCTTTCCTTGTTGGCTCGTCGATGGAGACTGTTCGATCGCCAGAACGGCCTCTTGACGTCTCCGTCCAACGCGCTATAAGGTCGCTCTTCGTCATTGTAATTGCGTCGCAGAGAATCCAGGCTGGCACGATGTCGCATAACTCGAAGATTTCCACTTGGAGTTCGGCCAATGGTACGACGCTCGGTAGTGGGCCAGTCGTAGCTGGTGTAGTAAGAGTCTTCGCGAGGGAGGACAGCAAATGTGCGCTTCATTCTCGCGCTGAAGCTTCTCTCGAGTCCCTTTGATGGTCGGTTGTCCACAGGAGGATATCGGTAGACTTGTTCCACTGGGTCGTTGGAGAAACGGACGCCGTCGTCATCATAGCCGTCCCAGTCATCCGAATCCTCGCTGGACCATTGTGGGCGCCAGAACGGGTGCAACTTGTTCTCTTCCGCTGGACTATCGTCCGGGCTTGGATACGCTGGTTCACGTTCCATGTCTGGCATCCCCTTGCCGTGTCGAGTGCGTGAGAGAGACAATCTCCGGGTCAAGAAGCTCTGGGCTTTCGAAGTTGAAGGGCCGAAATCGACCGAGTGACGACGGTGACGGCTGAAAGCCCGGCGCACCACCGAAGGACGTCGAGGAGGCTTCTCTCCGAGAGCCTCAAAGTAGTTGCCCATCTGCACCATCTTTTCATGGGCCGGTGTGCTGCCTGATGGAGTTGCGGGAATGAAATTGATGGCCGGTGGGTGACTGGGCGGCTCAGGAGGCGCCCGTGGGTTTCGGAGCGGTGAGTCGATGTCGTTGAATGAGAATTTTGTCTGAGGGGGTGTAACAGGAGTTTCCTCTGAGGAGTCGGTCGGCAGTGGCACTTCCAACTCAGCATCTTCCCTCTGATCCTCGTCAAGTGATTCGGATGGCCTCGTCGAATGGTCAACCATCAACAAGGACGAGTTCTGATGAGGGTACATCTGCACTGCTAGAGCTTCCGAAACCACTGGGTTCGTCCCATTTGTATCAACAGAAGCCAGCGAGAATGGCGTGTTTTGTGGCCCATATCCCTTGGCGAACAGGAAATCGTCGTGACGCTCGGAACTCAGGCGACGATGAGCCCAATCCTTCTCGGAAGCATTAGAAAGAGTCCGCGGGGCCAGCACATCTGCCGAAAATTTGATGTCAGGCATCTTGCCTTCCTCCTTCTTCTTCATCAGAGACTCCTGCAGGGCGTTATGAAGCTTGATGCTTTCGGCAGTCAAGGAGCTGGCCCGTGAGCCATTGCGACTAGTAGGCGCCGAGAGGGAAGACGAGCGAGCCGGGACGATGGGAGGATAATCAACAGTCCTCTGGTCCGAATCATCGGGCACAGAACTTCTACGACCCCGAGACTCGCGAGACACGAGAGTTGCTTCGTCGTTGATCGTCGATCTGTCATTGGGTGCCGGGCTGATACTTGCAGTACGGCTCGAACGAGATCTCAAGGAAGGTTCTTTGCTGGACTTGGGCTTGTGTGACGACAGGCGATCTGGAACCACCACCACAGGAATACCACCAGATTTCCAGACCTCCCGTCTAGCCCTACCGCTCGAGACAGAATTGAGCGTCGTGCTTGAAGCCTGGCTCTCATGCTTTGAGGTATCCGGGCGGCTGCGAACGCGTTGCTCCTTCTGTGATTTGTCCGACTTGAGAGAATGGGCGGTTGAGCTTGGCGAGTCATCGAGAGGGTCCCTCAAGATAGTCTGCTTTCGAACATGGCGCAAGGTCCTCTGCCTCTTCGGTGTAGCGTCCAAGAGGTAGGCCTCTACAACCGTCGAGACGGTAGATTTCGTCGAGATGGCCGATGCCCTGCGCGGGTCGGAGCTAGCGGTGACTGTGCTCGAGGGAGCCGATGGTGCTGCATCACGAGCTGAAAGTCGTTTCGCAGAGGGAACGCTGTCAGTCCTTTGATGCAACGACAGATTCCGAACTGCCTTGGCTGCTTGGGTCGGTGTTATCATGTTGGGCTCAACAACCCTAATTCCGTACGGATTCGAAGTTGGTATTTCGAGAGGCTGAGGTCGCTTCTTGACGGTTACCAATCTCTGCAGGTTGTGGTCCCATTCCTGCTCGACCTCGCTCACAGAGCCCCAGTCGCTGTCATTATGGCCCCAATCCACCCCTGATCTAGACGTACTGCTCCCTTCCGAGCGAGGGGGCAAGTTGGCTAATGCCAGGCCCAGTGCCTCAGGCTGCGGAATGTAGGCGCCGGTATCAGACACTTGGCGCACAGTCGAGCGCGAAGCCTTCGTATTGGCAGACCTGTCTTCATCCTCATCCACCGAAAGCTCTTCCCGGGCGGTTGTGAAGGAGCCAGATTGTGAGCCAACAGTTGTGGTACTCGAACCAGGGCGCTCAGTGACGTCGGGGCGTAGCAGTTTGGGGCGGCTGGTATGGTGAGGCGGTGTTACATCCGGGGTAGGCGGACTCTTCTGATTAGGTGGTGTAGTGGGTGGTCGTGGTTGCGACTGCTGAGGTGTCTGCAATGCTTCGTCGGTCGCGGATGGACTACTCGCCTTCCCGGACGAGTTATCCGAAGACTTGCGCGAGTGCCTCGGAGGAGTCGGGGGGAGATCTGGTCCACTCCCAATCCTTCGCGATTGATGTTTGAGGGTTCGAGGGCTGGACGGTTGAGCGCCGTTTCCAGAACGCGAGGTTTCAATGAGCAGGTCACGTTTAGGCGGAGTAGCTTTCGCGATTTGAATTGGGATTTCAGGCGTTCTCTCGTGACGTGGACGAGGCAGAACCTTGTGCTTTTTGAACTGCCTTTGGCCAGAGAGACTGGCCTCGAAGGGCGGCTCGGGAGAATAATCGGCGGGAGCTGCCATTATGACCGGCGAGGAAATAGAATGTGCAGCTGAGAGCATGACTCGGGGTAGTGGCGGCTTTTTAAAACTTGAGCTTCGCGACGACAATGTTGAGGCGAGTTGGTGTTCGCATGCTTGCAGCGATGGGTCGAAGAACAGGGTTAGGAAAGGTTGCGGCACACAACAGAAGCGACAGGTTGAACAGCAATCCGAGACATGCAAGCAAGAAGGCGATGCGCTTCTGCAGCGGAAGCAGATGGTTTTCGATTAAAAATCAGCCAAGGTAGCAGGTGGGCACGGCCACGGCGTGAACCCGACCCGTTGAGCACTCGTAACGTGGTTCAGGAAGTAGCGTCGAGGATCGAGCGCGATGGTAGGATACGCATAGTGCCCGAGGGCGAGGTTGGCGCTGGGATTGGAGATTACGGTTTCGCGTCACTACTTGAGTGTGAGAAGCGAAGCTTGACGGGCGAAAAAGCGACGCTCGTGCGAGAGCGGAGCGGAAGCAAGAGCAAAAGTCTGGCGTTGAGGAAGAATGGAGAGATGAGGTGAGGTGAGATGACGAGAGCGAGCGGGTTGATTGATGGAATAGATGGATGACGGGAGGGTGGAGGGAGACCAAGGCCAGAAGAAGCAAGGGCGCCGTCAACTGGAAGGGAAGGAAGGAACCTAGGGAAGGGAAGGGGGGGCGCCCGCGGGACACGCTAAGGGGGTCGAGGATTTCAGTGGCCTCAGCGGCTCCTTCAGTGGCCCCAGCCTGTGCATTTCACGAGCTGCAGTGGCCCAGCGGCCCGTCCAGTGAGGTCGCCCAGTGCCAGAGCGTAGGTCGAGTCCTCGGCGGTCCCCAGTGGGGATCCTCGATTTGGCACTGGAGCACTGACGCAACCTCGAGCAGGGGTGTCGCCGTCTCGTCGAGTCTCCAGCCTTGCTTGGCTTCCAGTCCATGGTTGCTTGCTTGCTTGTCTGCATGCACACTGCCTGCCATGCCATGCCATGCAATGACGGATGCCCGTCCTCCTCAGCTGGCACAGCGACCATACCGTGGCACCAGCGCGCACGCATCGAGTCTTACGAGGGCGAAGGACATGCCAATGGATATTTCTGGGACGGTCCGACGAGCACGTCTCCCGTTGGGTGCATGGGACGGGACCCAGAAGCTTTCTTGCTGTCACTCTTGATCTAGCTCGACAGCCCAGACTTGGCTGGTGTCCCTGGAGCGACTCTATTGGGCAGATCTTGGAGTCTCGAATCTGGGAACAGGTGCTTGTTTCCATACTCGTACTGTGAGACCACTGCGATGCGATGCCTTGATGGACCGATGCTTGAAGTTGGTGGGGACCGCCATGCAGAAGCTGGAGGGACTTGGATGAAAGACAGTCTGGTATTGGGCTGAAGACCCTGGACTTGCGCTCTCTCTTTTCTTCTTTTGTTTCCATTCAAAACCTTCAATGCCGGGAAGCTTCAGGGATCATGGCCTGGCTTGGACAAGCGCCGCGCAAGAAAAAAAAAAAAAAAAAACAGGTCCCCCGCTCTCGATTTGCAACCCACTGGTGATGCAAGACGCCAGCTTTGTTGATCATTGATACCCCAGATGGATGACATGGCTGGCTGGAAGATCCGCCTGGAATCACGCATCCTTCAATCCAACTCCTTTTCTGCCGGCCAATGTGATTCTCTCCATGGCTCATCCCACGATTTCTCCTCTCACTCGTGGCGATCAACTCTCAACTTTGAATCCTCAACTGAGGCGCTACGTGAAGCGTCGTCCCTACACCCTCACCAACCTCCTTGCCTCGGAGGGACGAATCGGCCGCGTCGGAGGCGCAAGCCTAGGAAGAGGCCGCTAAGACGAAAAAAAGAACTGCCACCTTGGGGCATCTGCAGGCTGGCACAGAGTGGTGTCTTGGACAGCCACTCACGACTCAATGCACCTCTCCCACTCGATCTCGCCCACGGCCCTCTTTTCTCGTCCGTGAACCAAATCAGAGTCGACTGCTGCAAGTCGTGCAAAGCGGAGCGTCTCTATGTAAGAGCTGGGGGTTTTTCTGACCCCCTGCTCCTATTAGCATGAGATAGGCAGGTGAAAGTTGACGACACAGTTCGTCGGCTTCTCTGGACGATTGATCAAATCGACAGCGACCTACCCTGTTTCCGGCTCCGTCAGCATGAACATGTCTCTATGCGAAGCATAGTCTAACGTTCTGTTGGGGGCCACAGTGTGGTAATAGGTGCCGTTGCGAGCCCTGACGCTGCAACACAAGATGAGACATAAAAATTGGTCTCGCGTGCCAGATCCCGCCCTGCATGTGTAGGCTCAGGCTGGTGATTAGCCCATCGAGATGGCTTCAGTCTGTGTGTTCTCACGAGGACGCTCTGTCCCTGACAACGAGCCCCTGAAGCGATGCGTCCCTGAGACCCTGCATTTGACGTTTTTATTTCTGGAATTTTGGGGCCGATTTGTTCTCCTGCATTTTGCTGACTGCCGTCTTGAAGCGACCGCCTTTTCTGTGCCAGTGAGATTCCGTTGAAGCGACTTGTTGATGTGGGCTTCGCCAACAACATATGCATGTCTGATTCGGCAAATATGAAATCGCCTCTCGCTTCCTCATTCATGAGACCTCGAGAATGGACATGTGCAGTCTCGCTAAATTTGTTTACCTTGGCCTGACTTGTTTTCCTGTGCAAAGTGGCAGGGTGAACGTGACGTCTCACAAAACGTCGTCGTCCGACGCATCACCAGCACAACAAGACTTGATGTGTTGTGTTTGACGATGCACGAGAACGGCGGAACAAAACAGCACATCTCTGACTCAGAAAAACTCTGCAGCTTGCGCTCGATCGAGAAGGCGTTGGTAGCTAAAAATGAAGCTTGTCGGGCCTCATTGCAATATTGAACAACGTAGGTATTCCACCAGCGCTTCGACCTAGGGGCGGATCGGTAATGAGAAGACCAACAAGCGACAATGACAATGTAACATGGAAGGTGAGATGGAGCCAATCTTGTAGATCCAATATATTCTTCTCCTATTCTATAAGCAACGAAATAGTTACCCTAGTCCAATCATTTCGTCTAATCATGGCCAGATCATTTAGCTTCAGTTTTCGATGGTGTGTGCACTTATCATCTACCCTGGCAAGACTGGCAAGAGCCCGCCAGCCAATATCCCATCTCATATCTCCAAATGACAAACCCCCATCCTCAATCCGCACTATCGCCAGCTTCTTCTGCCGGGCTTTCTCGCTCGGTATCGGCACACTTCCGACTGCAGATCTCATAATATTACACCGAGCTGTCGTCCTTGAGCTTGTGGACTGGGTGTTGCGGGTGTTGGCTAATCTACCATGGCCTATCACTTTGACATATGGCATCTTTTCACGTAGCAGCAGCTGAAGACATCGCCAAAGAAATAGGACAAGGGGACGGTATTCTGCAAATCTTGCCAAGCCCATGTCTCGATGACTCGAACCAACACCCTACACTTGAGGGTGCAACAAGATTCTGACTATCACTCGACGTGCAGCACACGTCTGCAAGCGTTGATCCCTAGGCCCGAGCGATAACGACCTGCAAACAGGAATCCAGCTCCTGCGAGATCTCGAGATAACCTTGCCGGTAACCGCCGTGCTTATAATCATCTTCAGAGAGTGGGCCCATTTCTCGAAGAACGACTCGACTCGAGATGGTCATTCAGCCTGATCTTGGTGCCATACAACGTCGGTGCGGGGAACGATGTTGGCCGGGGTCTCCAGATACGAACACGCTCCTCTTCTCGTATGGGAACTTGTTTATTCGCTCATGTTATCACGCCTTTCCCGAGCCAATATTGAGCTTCTCCGCACATTGTCGGATGACTGCTGTCGCTTGAGCGAATATTGAAGCGGTCGATGTTACCTATTGTTGACGGACGACGGAAGTAGGAAACGGCGGTCTTCCATTCTCTGGCGGAGATTTCCACGGAGATTCCAAGAACAGAAATTCTCTCGAGGAGGAACGCGTGGCTTTCGGCTCAGACGGAGGCCGACAGGATATATACCTATCAAAGCCATTGCGAAGCAGTCAGCAATGCCATGCCGTGTCGCCGATGGCGTCCAGTCCGTCCACGTTAACCTTTGACGCTGTGTGAGGGACGATGAGGCTGAGGCTGGTGGTGGGCTGAGTGCAAGCCACAGGACCCCAAATGTCGGGTCTCGCGCAACGTTACGACAGCGGGTGATTTACACCGGCTTCTAGATCCAACGTCGCCGACGGAAGTTTACGAGCCAGTGGCCTTTGCTTGGATTTCTAAAATAGGTCAAAGACATTCATCTTTTTCGGAGGAGAGAGGGTGTCGGGCTATACGAGCGTGGAATAGCGAATGATCTAGGTGAATCGACAAGGGGAAAAAACGAGACGAGCGAGACGTGACAACCAAGGCATGCGACCTTGGCTCGGTGTGGAAGGTCACGGAAATGGCACGAAGAGGTTGCTGGGCCATTACCTGTGGGCGGGCCATCAGTCACTTGAGTCACCAAGCGAGTCACTGTCTTCCCACAATCAACACGAAGACTGAGGGGTCTCGATACGATTGACTTCACAATCACCAGATCCTGGTCACGGCCCGCGGTGATCTAACAGCATTTTCTATTTGGAGAGACCGAGGCACAAGACCGAAAACCCAAGATTCTGGGGCTCGTTGACGATGAAGTCATCGGGCTCCTGAAGCCACTGGACATTCCAACAGCTTCTGAACCCACTGATTCCTCAGTCCCAGGGCCCTGGGAGCCCGAAATGCGAACTAGCGGCTCCATCTCGGTGGTGAGCATCGCCGCACTTTGGCTTGGGTACCGGCAACCCCGGCACAGGGCACAGGGCACATGGCGGTCCGCTAGAAACGCCCATCATCCAAGAATAGCCCCTGTCGCCTCTTGACGGGTAGCCCTACACTACCTGACAGTGCCTCCGCCATGGATGGCCGGCTGGGCTCGTTGTTTAAGCTTTCCCGTCGGATCAAAAATCGACGCAGTCTGACATAGCCACCCATGTCCCGAGAGTTTGTTCCACGGCCTTGCCCAATCCAGGGGCCTCCCAAGCATCCGGTCGGCGAATTCGCCTTGGTCAGCGTCAGCGGAGATGTACTGACAGCACTTGGCGACGCGGCTATTGCGAACGCAGTGGGGGAAAATGTCGAAAAATGCTACCTCCGTGACTGTGCGGACTGCTTGCATGGAGACTAACAAGATTGCAGATGACGTGAGGTCTAGGCTCTCAGAGAAGCATCGTGGGCGTGGCGTGCAATCCCTGTGGTTGACGATAAACGGCGGGCCATGGTAGCATCGCCGACTTGGGCATTGTTCCCTTTCGGGACCTGGTGGGGCGATTTGAATGGTCATCAGCAATACGGACATCCAGGGTCCTCCTCAACGACCTCCCACACCTCGTATCCATATCGCCATTCTCACTAGCCACTTCGCCATGCGCCTATCAGCCCTGCCACCGAGTCGGCCGCCATTGGCCTCTCCGAGAGTCGAGATGACAACTCTTAGCAGGCTCCGCTCTATCTCGCTTACACACCGGGTGTAATCAGGCCGCCGGCTCTTCCAAGATATAAGAAAGGCCTTGCCTGATGCCAGATGCCTCTCTCATTATCTCAACACACCATCGTCTTTCGTTCAAGATTAGCTCTGTCGATCAATACATACTTCACTCGACATTATACATTCGTTAATCCTAAACACCAAGCAACAAAACAAATCAACCAATATGCGAACTTCGGGAATCATCATTGTTGCTGCGGCAGCCGTTGCCAACGCTCACTACGGCGAGGAGGTCAGTTGATATTCCAGCAAATTCCATCCTTCCATATGTACTAACAGGAACAGCCCGTTGTGTATCCTACACCATCGGCCAGCTCTGTGTCTACCGAAGTGATCCCCCCCAGCTACTCGACAACAAACGCTGGAGGCTTCACCACCATCTACACTCATCCCGTCTACCCCAACAGCAACAGCACCACCGTCAAGCCTACTCAGTACACCACGAGCACTGTCTACACCACCAAGACTTACACCATCACCCAGTGCCCTCCCACGGTCACCGACTGCCCGATTGGTCACGTCACCACCGAGACTATTCCTGTCTACACTACCGTCTGCCCCGTCGAGACTGGAAAGCCTGTCGAGCCTAAGCCTCATGAGCCCAAGCCCAACCCCGAGCCAAAGCCAAACCCGACTGAGCCCGGAAAGCCTCATGAGCCTCTGCCTACCAACCCTGCCGACTGCATCACCAAGACTCAGACTTATGTCTATCCTCACCCAACTCAACCCGGCCAGAGTGTGACCAAGACCATCACTTACACCATCCCCAGGGAGCCTTCTCACAATGCTACTGCTGTGAACCCTCCTCCTCACCACACCTACAACCCACCTACCCCCACTGGCGGTGTTCCCATCCACCCCAACGCAACCAAGCCCGAGTACCCCGGATCTCATGGTGGAAAGGGTGTCAACGGTGGCAAGCCTGCAAACGATGAGGGTACCGGCAGCTCCACTCCCGATAAGGAGGCTGAGCGTCTGCCATCCGGCCCCACTTCGGAGGAGGAGAAGCCCGAGACCGTCACCTCCGGCGCCGCGACGACCACAGTCACCGGACTCCTGGCCATCGTCGGCTTTGCTGCTGCCTACCTCATCTAAACCCCGCACCCCTCAATCTTGTTGGAACTGTTTCAACGTCCTTTCAAAATTCTCACGATCCTTACATGATGCATGAAAGCATAGCATTTGGGGCTTTTGTCATTTTATCGCACTAGCGAACGGCGTTCTTTGGAGATTCCGCTCTGGGCACCAAGATGACCTGGGCCGAGCGATGACTGGGCAATGTTTTATATGAGATGGAAAGGGTTCAGCGTCTATTTACATACACGCAAACACGACTTGAAGATATATCACTACTAATTTTATGGTTAATCCTAGCGATCATTCCTTTAGACTAGACCCTGATTTTAATTTGAATTCCTCCATCAAAAGTTGCCAAAATATTTAAAACATACAAACAAAACAATTGCTCCATTTCCATTTACCGTGATCATAATTCGTCAATGCTCGCTTAAAAAACCCAATCCTTACTCATTTCTTATTCCTCATCGTCCTGCCTTGCACAGTGCATCAAAAACCCAAGCCTGTGGTGCATCCTTCTCACTCTCACTCTCATCCATGTAGCTCAGATAGAGCGCATATCGAAACAAGGCCTCCCTTAGATCATCTTCGGCGATGTCGTCCCTCCCCACGCCATTCTGCCACTCATCGATATCCAACTTGTCTCCATCGAGACCCCTCTCGACAGCCCACGAATCCCCGCGCAGGCCGGCCCACAGGGCCATGAGAAAAGCCTCGTCGATGGGCAGGTTCTTGGGGACGCTGCAGCATGGGGACCAGATGGACGGGCGTCGTCGACGGCGTTGGGGGTCCCGGGAGATGGTAGCCAGGGTACGCTGAGCGACGTCTGGGTCGAGGAAGGATACGAGCTTCTCAAAGGTGCGCTTGGCGAGGATTGCGTTGAAGGTCCGGGAGGTAAGCCGGGCGTGCTTGACAGCGGGGGACGGCAGGTGATGGAGGATTTGGAGGAGGATCTCCGGGGGAAGGGTGTCCATTGTGGTCACTGCGGCTGCTGGTATCTTGTACTTGAGGGTGTTGTCTGAGGTGGTGGAAGCGTGATGGGACCACCAGTTTGTGAGATGGTAAAAGATGTTTGAGTGTGTGTCTGAGAGGAGAGAGCAGAGTTGATGAGGCAGAGAAAGGAGAAAAAAGGGATACGGGCTTACTGACCCTTTCGTCCGAGGTTTATATCTCTCCGGACTTGCAAGTATCTACGCCCCCGACGTCGTCCCAAAACCCCCGGTCCGCAAAGGTTCTCACCCCCAGGGGACCATGTCAGAAGACCAGCGAATGTCCGGATCCACCGCCGCCGAGTCAGGCGCAATATGAGCAATTGGCTAAATGGCCCTGGCATTTGTTTTTGCTTCTCTTTGTTTTCCTTAACCCCCAACGGACGTACATGGCCGATAGAACCACCGAATGCCACTGTTTTCCTTGGATGAGTCCTCGCGGAGCTTCAAAGCCGGGAGGGCGATACCGGCTGTGACGTCGATGGGGGCTCTCGTCAGATGGTAGTAAGGGATATGATTTGATTTTTGGTTTTGTAAGCAATTGTCCTGTGACGCTTCATGCTGACCAGGATTCTTTTTACCTGATGACGTCTCGTCTACAGTCACAGCTCTAGATAGCTTCATGCTTACGCCCCCACCGGCCCAGTCTCCTCCTCCCACCACTCTTTCAAGAGCCGCAGTCTTTCAGTCCTTTCCCTGGCCATCCGCCGACCCTCGTCCGTCTTCATCATTCCCTCGAGAAGAAGCAGCTTCTCGTCAAAGTGGTCCATGGTGTTCTCCAATGTGCGGCCCTTAGCACCTCCAAAGGCAAACGTCCGCGCGATGCCCACAGCGCCGATGGCATCGAGCCTGTCGGCGTCTTGCACCACCGCTAGCTCCGGGTACTTCTCCACAAGAGCCCGGGTGCGCGCCGGGTCCTTGACCTCGGAGGAGTAGCTGACGCCGAGGCAGATGGCCTGGACGGTGTCGGCGAGGGCGGCCGGCGCACCGAACGAGACGAGGAGGGTTGATATCATGCGTGAAGCGTCTTCGCCAGGGCGTAGGTACTTCTTGTCACCAACGTCGTGGAGTAGGGCCGCGAGGGTGACAAGGGAGCGGTCAGCCTCGGGGGTGACCGACTGGATGTGGAGGGAGAGACGGAGGACGCGCTGGATGTGGTTGAAGTCGTGTGAGGCGTCGTAGTTGGACATGTACTTCTCAACGTACGCCGTCACCTTGCCGACGAGGGCATCGTCTACCACGAAGTCTTCAGAGGCCATGGCGGATGAACAATCGGTCTGAAATGAGCGGCTCTTGGGGAGAGAATCAGGGGCGTAAAAACGAGTGGCTTGATTGAAAGATCGGATGGAAGTGAGAGAAGGAGTTGAGTTCACCTGGCTTCTTCTTCTCTGCCAGGCAGCGAGGTATGTTGGTGATGATAAGGGTGAAAGTTGATTCACTTGGACTAGTGAAAATTTGGAGCGTCTCATCTCTGGATTTCTAATCAACAGCAATTCACGGCAAGGCAGCAACACACTAAAGCGGATCAAAATAATGAGAAACCCTAGAAATGAAGCTCAAAAAGGCAGGTCGACCATGCTTGGTGTCGATCTGGTGCCGCTAGACGCGACGGGAGTTGCGCGTCGAGCTGGGCTTAGGGTTGAACGCGACGGGTGCCCACGTGACCTGGCGGTACCTTGGCATTTATCGCATCGACTTGAGCGAAAAAGCTTGGAACAAGCATGACTGTCATTGTTTTTGTTGGTCCTTGGCTTGGGCCCTGCTCTGGCATGCGATGGGTCTGGAGGAAGCTGCAGTCTGACGTTGTCTGCATCGGCGACCCCATTTACTGAGCAATGATGCTGGAAGCTGATATCTCTACTGCAATGCCTTGTCCAAGGTCATTCAATTGGTCTTTCGAGACAATATTGACCTGACTATCGAGTCGAGAGCGTTTAGCGACGCCGACTCTTTCTCTAGCTCTGGCTGTCAAGGTTGTTCAGCTCGCACAAATGCAGTCCCCAGCACCGAGGTCATGCCCAATCAACGGCCTCGGCATGCGAGTGTTGCCAAGTTCAGGGCACATCAAGTGATGAGAATCCTCTGTGAGGAAGCTTGGGAACGATCAATCGCGGTGACGACAACTCGCAGCGTCTATTCCCACCACCATCAGGACGGTCACGTTCTGTTTCCAGTTCACACCCAAAGATCCTTTCCCGCAGCCTCTCCCGTAGGACACGAGGAGGACCCCTCATCATGGCAAACAGGCAGTGGCCGAGCACACACACACATTCTCTGAGGGAAGCGGTGGACGGTCCTGCCCTTGTGTGACTGAGCTCACATACCCGCCGGGGCTAAAACCCGTGGCATGCATGAAGCCGGATGGCGGAGGGCCGATGCTACAGATGCTAGGCCCGGAATGTGAGGCCCTCGCGGACGGGCCGCAGAGGAGGGGAGGATGGGGCGCGGCTTGCATGGACCCAGCATGTTTCCAGCATGGCTATGGGCAGCAGCAGCAGAAGCAGCAGCAGAAGGAAGAGTTTCTTTCTTTTTGGTGACCTGACGAAGAGTGTTACCCTCAGAGTCGAGTTTTCCCCCTGCCGTTAACGATTCTTTTGTGCATAAGAGAGGATCCCTTGGCAAATCCAGGTGGCTGGTCTTAGGGATACGAGTGAGGCCACAAGCTAAGGCTCCATGGATGGGCGACCAATCCATATGGCTCACTCTCCGCTCGAGGCCGTCAACAGCACCCGTTTCGAGTTGAGTCGCAGTGTGATATATCACGGGGCAAATACGACGCAGGTTGCGCGCCGGTCCTCGTCACCATCTCGTGAGCTACATAGTTAGCGAGCGAGCGAGAGAGGGACACAGAGTAGTGCATCTGCCACTGCGCAGCGCAGCGCTGCACATACTCTCTGACTCGCCCGATTTCCTTGAGCCGGCCGCGCATGAACTCAAGGGTTGCACCACACCACATGTACGCCGGGCTAGACCTCGTGTGTGCCAATGGCGGGAAAAGACTGAAAAGCTGTCAAGAGGCAAGACATTACGGCAGATGGGTGAGCGGGCATGTAGCCTAGACCGTGCATGATCCATAAGATCCATTTCGTGTGCTATTGCAGCAGGGCATCGAGTGGTCTCGGAGCGGAAAGAGGATCACGCTGCCTGGGCGAGTCCATAGCGGAAGGCCCCGTCCTAGCTTGCCTTGTTTGTGGCGGTGATGGTGATTTGCAAAGCTGAATGCATATGCACTCATGGATGGTTCAAGTCATGGAAGTGCGGATGGTGGATTAGGGAGGTTGGCTGAGGCTAGACGCCATTGGCTGGGCTGCAACGTGACGAGAGGACCAGAGGCCGGCGGTGCCACAGGCCAATGGGGGCGCTTGAATAGACGCCCGCGGGTGGTCTCCGCCGAGGCCTCTTTAGCGGCCTCGACTCTATGATTGGTCGATTGTTTCTCACCAATGGCGCCCCGCACCCGACGGCACCCACGATGCACGCACTTCCCGCCCACTTTTTGTGCTAGCTAACCGCCGACGCTTGGGGAGGAGGAGATGTGATGGGCGAGAGATGGTGATGGGACTGGGCACCTGCGAACTCGGCATCTCCTTGCCCCGGGGCTGTCATTGGCCGGCCAGGTAATCTCTCTGAAATTTTTCCTTGTTTTGGTCTATGTCTTGTATTTTTGCTTATGCTTATTCCTAAGGCAACTAGAGGTAGTAGGTTCGCAGAGGGATGTCGCAATGGGATGGCCACTCTTCCAGGCCGCCTTATAAACAGGACCATCACCCTCCGCCCCCAAACCCTTCCTTTCTTTCTTCTCTTCAGCAAGTCCCATTCAACCGCAAATCCGTTTTTTGTTGTTTATCCCCCGTTTGTTTGTTTTTCGTTACCTCCCCGTAGAGCTGGTCTCTATCTTATTCTAATCTTCAATTTGTCTCATCAAAGCCTGACAAACCGCGCCGCCCTTTGTCACTCCTCCGGCACCTTCAACTCGCGCGTCCTCCAAAGTTGCTGGCCAGCTTAGAGACAAACCAAAGAGCCATCGTTTATGTTTTACTTGTTCGAATTATCAACTCCTTCCATAATTTTCTAATAACAGAAATCACGGATTTCACTTGCTCGCCCGACAAGCGCTACCTACCAACGATTGCGTTCGCGATCAGGTACAATAGTCAACAGCATTGACCACCCAAACAACACAACTGGATTTCGGTAAAAACATAGTCGTCATGTCGTCTATTCAGCTCTCGTTTTCCCTTCGGGTTTCTTCCGGTGTAAAGACGGTCCATCTCCTGGGCTCCTGGGACGGCTACGTCGGCCAGCTCCCTCTCTCCAAGGACAAGTCGTCGTCCAAGTCAGGTTCCTGGAAGGGAACCTTCCGTTTCCAGAACGCAACTCTTGAGCCCGGCCAGAGATATTGGTACTACTACATCATCGACGGCTACCACGTCGCCCACAACCCTAGCGTCGAGTCCATCGTCGAGCCCACCACCGGCCGCGAGCTCAACGTTCTTGATGTATCTCTGGACCCATCCAAGTCTTCCTCGCACCGCTCTTCCTCTTCCAAGTCGTCTTCCAAGTCGTCCTCAAAGTCATCTTCAAAGTCGTCCTCGTCTTCTTCCAAGTCGTCTTCCAAGTCTTCCTCATCCAAGTCTTCGTCGCACAAGTCATCATCGTCTAGCAGCAAGAGCTCCTCTCGCCACTCGTCCAAGGACAAGGAGTCTCGTTCCCGCCACAGCTCTAGACTCTCGGTTGATATTCCCAAGGGACGGCCTCTGCCGCTCTCCGACATTCAGGCGCCTAAGCCCATGTCTCCGCACGCGACCAAGCACATCCTGGAAGCCGACTACTACGACAATGAAGCTCTTGAGGAACTCACTGCCCGCTTTGGCAGCACCAACATCGAGGAAGAGTACATCACAGACTTCACCGCATCGCCCATCTCCAGCGGCTCATCCCTGTCCTACCGCTCCGACAGCTCCTCACCCAACTCGTCCCTGTCCGGCTACAGCACCCCCGGCTCCGAATGCAGCACTTGCACTTGCGAGAGATTCGGCATTACTCGCAAGGGCGAGCGTGTCAAGCTCGACTGCGGCGGAGTCCGATGCGGTGGCTATGCCAACGATGAGAGTTCCGATTGTTCCAGCGGAAGTGAGTCTGAGGATGAAGAGTACGAGTACGAGTACCAAGCCGCCTCAACCTCACCAGCCAGCTCCCGCCGCCATGGCATCGTCGGAAGATGAGCGGTTGGCTGCATGTCAGGTCCTTTGGCAAGAGGCTGAGAGAGTCCTCTGCCGTTCATTCCTTGTTTCGAGCAACCCGTGGTCGCGTCGCTGCGCCGGGTTGACTCAACCCATGTTGTTTGTGGTTTAATCAGCACAATCCTTCAACTTACGGCCCACGCCCTTGAGCGCGGACGGCACGCCAAGCTGGTCTTGGGCTGAAGCCGACCGCGCCAATGCGTGATGTCCAGCTGGGTCGATGCTGCGACCTCCCATTTTCCGGTGACCATGAAGACTCCTCTCGTGGCCACGCAGGTATAATTTCATTCCCTCTTGTTTGTTGTTGGTTCCCGAGTGAGCTGGGAGGCCTGTCCTCCCGGAACCAACGTGACAAATGCTGGAGGATCTCGTCCGCCCAGAGGGTGAGATGCCAGCTCCAGCAGGCCAATGTTTGGATGTAGCCATAGATCTGGCGATTGGAGGATCTTGGTTAGCCATTTTATGAAGTATGAGGTGGATGACGGAAAGGCAGTTCATGAGCTACGATACGATTTATGAAATGACAGCTGCCTTTGGATAGATGACGATTGAATCTATTCATGAATGAAAGGGTATCCTTCGATGATTGTAATTGTGAATGAGTGACTTGAACATACCAGTCCGTCCCTTGCATTGCAAAGTGTCGTAGACTCGGTGTTTCGGGTTAATGTTGGAACCAACAACTCGTGGGCGTCAAGAGCGTCTAACGAAACAGGTCCTGTTAGGGATGGCGGGGAATGGCGGGGTAAATTTAGACCAGACTGATGAGAGCTGTAACACGGACACGACTGCACACCGTATCTCGATAATCTATCACAATCTGAGCCTCAAGACAGCTCTTCTCCAGCAAGGATTCATTTCTTTCAATTGTCAAATATTGAAGCGTAGGGGGACTCGTTCTACTGTCACTAGCGCCTCCAACTCTTCATTCTACTCAAAACCTACTCCCCTCACGTCCCATCTCATCCACCGCCGCAACCATGGCCGACGACCAGCTCATCCTCCCCATCATCGACTCCCACATCCACCTCTATCCCGCCTCCGAGGTCGACTCCCTCGCCTGGTGCACCCCAGAGAACCCCCTCAACGGCCAGCGCTCGGTCGACGAGTACCGCGAGGCCACCGCCTCGGCCCCCTCCCTGCTCGGCTTCATCTTTGTCGAGACGGACCGCAAGAATGACCTCGAATCAGGCGCCGCCGACGGCTCCGGCTGGGAAGGTCCCCTGGCTGAGGTCTCTTGGATCAAGCGCGTCGCTCTTGGACAGCCGCGCGATGGGGAGGGCCACTCGGCCGACGATGCGAAGCTTTGCCTAGGTATCGTGCCGTGGGCACCCCTGCCGAGCGGTGTCGAGGTTATGGAGCGTTACCTCGATCGCGTCAAGGAGGAGGCGGGTGACGCGTGGCCCAAGGTGAAGGGTTTCCGATACTTGGTACAGGACAAGCCGCACGGCACCATGCTGGAGGAGAACTTTATCGAGAGCGTCAAGCTGCTGGGCCGTCGCGGGTTCGTCTTTGATGTTGGTGTTGACCAGCACCGACGGGGCAAGAAGCAGCTGGAGGAGCTCGTTGAGTTTGTCGACCGTGTCCACGATGGTGTCCCAGAGGAGGAAAAGGTTACACTGGTGCTGAGTACGTTCTACCCTCTCCCATGTTGGCGCTTCAACTAACCTCTCGATAGACCACCTCTGCAAGCCCGACTTCACCGTCTACAACATCACCTCGGACCCGTCCTTCCACGCCTGGCGCACCGCCATGTACACCCTCAGCAAGGATCCCCAGACCTACATCAAGCTCTCGGGCGGCTTCTCCGAGATGCCCGACTCGCTCAAGAACCAGGACCCCAACCACATCTTCGAGTCCACCCTTGGCTGGCTGGGCATCGTCCTCGCCACCTTTGGCCCCAGCCGCATCATGTTTGGCAGCGACTGGCCCGTGTGCACCGTCGGCACCGAGGATGCCTGGCCGCGCTGGCGAAGCGTCGTGGAGCGCATGTGCTGGATGGCTACGTTGGGTGATGAGGAGCGTGCCATGATCTTTGGTGGAACGGCCAAGAAGGCCTACAACCTGTGAGATGCCCCCTATGAATGGGTTCGAGGTTTAAAACAAGAGTGCATGTCGATCAACATTGTCGAAAAAGAATGAGGCTCAACGGAATAGTTGGAGTTGAAGCACGTCAAGGATTCAGCAAGGCTCATATTGGATGGTTGAGGCTCATCATGAGATGCAAAGTCACCAGATGAGAGCCCACTCATAGGATGAATGAATATATATACCCCATCAATATTACTCGGTTTTCATGTTTTGCCAGTCCAGCCAGCTATCTACACATTCATCCCACTCAACCAACATTACCAACATGAGAGAGATACCAAATCAATTGATTCAACAATTACCAATCATTCATATTAACATGCCAGCCAGCCTACTACTCCAAGCGCCCATCAGCTGTAACAAGCAAAACTCGACAAGCCCAGTAATGCCGTCACGCCTTGCCTCCCACGAGATCGAGTCTCTCTCAGAAGCATGTTCATATATGCCTTGCAGAAAAAAGACAAAAACTCCCCGTCATACAGTTTGTGTCATAAGTTTCAACTCTCTTTCGTCCACCGTCAACATTTTTGATGATTCGTCATTCTTCACTTGTCCCTCCTCCCTTACTCAGCTCCGCGTCCTCGATAGCTGCCCATCTTCTCAATGGAGCTCATGATACCGCTGCGGCCAACACCACCCGGACGGGGAAGACCGCCTGCACTCTTGGTTCGCTCGTGAGGTGCTCGAAGTCCTGATCCAGGGGCTCGGAGCCCAGAGGCGCGGTTGACGCTGCTTCTAAAGTGGTCCGCACTCCGCTTGGGCGTCTTGGCCTCGGGCTGGCGGTCGTGCTGTCTTTCGTGAGACTGGTGAGAGAGATGCGGCGTCTGCTGTGGTTGAGCTTGGGGCTGAGGCTTGGGTGTCTGTCCAACAAAGCTCTGCATGCTCATCATCTCCTCGGCCAGCTGAACCAACTCGCCCTTCTCAACACGCTCTTGCTCCAGCATACCGCGGAGCTGCTCGTTGTCCTTCTGCACCGTCTGCACTACCGCCTCGAGGCGTTGGACATCTGCGTTGAGCTCCTTGATGGTTGCGCTGTCACGCACAGCCTGAGCCTTGCGTTCCTCAGCCTCGGCGCTGTCAGGCTCAACCTTGGTCATGGTTGCATCCCGACCCACGCGGAGACGTTCGTTCTCCTCGCTGAGCTCTTCGATGGTGCTCTCAAGTTCACGGACTCGCTTCTCCCATCGAGCCTCGTACGACTTCTTCAGAGCAGTCACCTTGGATTCGTGCTTGCTCTTGTAGAGGGCATGCAGTTCGCGAGCTACACGCTCAACGGCGAGCTCAACTTCGTGGTTGGATGAGCTCGGGCTCTTGGGCTTCTCGGGTGACGACTTCTCCATATCCTTCCCGGCACGCATACCCGCCATCTTGCTCTCAGCTTCCTGATGCATAATCTCTGCAGCCTCGCGTCGCTTTTCGCTCTCCTCCAGCTTTTGTTCCAACTCTTCTCGTTCTCTTTGGCTGAGGACAATCTCCTCCTTGACCTTTCGCAAGACATTCTCCATCTCACGTCCACGGTTCTCCCAGCCTTCCTTCTCAACAGCGAGTTGCTCCTTGAGACCGCGTTCCTCACGGAGCTGTTCCAGAGACTCTCCAACACGTTTCTCAGCATCGCCAACTGCAGCCTTGAGTGACTGCACCTCAGCCTCCTTTCCGCTGAGAGAAGCCTTGAGGGAGCTAATCTCGGACAAGAAGTTCGACTTGAGGGACTCGAGCTCTCTAGGGGTAATGCTGGGGACACTGCGAGGGGTTGGCATCGGAGGAATATCAAAGTCGATGAGGTTGGCGAATTGTCGAGCAGGGGTGGCCGCAACGTTAGGGGCCGTTCGGGACGGCGATAGGCCACCCTTGGAGGGGGTCTTTTGAGGGAATCGCATTTGCTCGGTAAAGTCGAGCAGATTGGTAGTATTTCCTGAGTCTTGCATTGACATCGGTCGTGGTGTCCGGGACGGTGAGGGCTCGGCCCTGGTGCTGGCTCGAGGAGTGAGGCCACCAGCATTGGAGAACTTGGTCGAGGTTGGAGTTCGGCCCAGCTTTGCAAACATTGTCAAGTCTGGCACGGCTGAGAAGGTGCTGAATGTGCTGATCATGGTATCATCCGGGCCCACGGACTCATCCACGTCCATCTGTCCAGGGGGGATAATGTTTACAGTGCCCACGGTGGTATCCATCTCGTCGTTGTCGTCCTCCAGCACGCTTTGTTCATCCTCAAAGATCTCAATGGCGCGCTTCAAGCCTTCGTTCTGCCGCACGGCGTCCTCCAGGCTCATTGTTCTCTCGTGGGTCGAACGCGGCGAGTCGATCGGGTTGCTGACCTTAACAGGAAACCGCTTCTCAGGGGACACCTTTCGAGGACTGCGGGAGCTTGGGGGCAGTCTCTCGGCTTTTCTAGACTCCCTGGCTTCTCGCTGATCGACGAGGATCTTGAGTGGCGAGAGGGTTGCCCCAGAGAGGACACGCGAGTGCCGTGACTTGGAGGATGAGGGAGGGACGTTCTCTTGGTCGGTCAAGATGGCGTCGTTGGCTGCAAAGGGCGAGGCGCCTCGCGAAGGGGTGTCGTTATCTGAAGACACAGAGACGGCTCGCACTTCGTAACTGTCGTGCCGTCTGGCGGTAGCTGGTGTTTGGATGTTGAGCGTCGAGTCCTGAGCTGGCGATAGAGGTGTTTCCATTGTGATGCACGCTGAAAGCAAAAGCAAAATTCATTCAAGAAGAGGTGGACGCCAGTGGAAGAAGGAGAGAAACCTGCTGGCTTCTTGTTGCTTGTGCTTGTATTGTTCGAGAAAATAGAGCTCAATCGTGTCTTGGGGGGCTAAGACCAAAGCGAAGTTGTTTACTGGTTGACCCGGCAACAGAGTTGCACTCTACCACGTGACAAGTCGGCTGACCACAACCTCGACCTCCCCTCCTCCATCAGGTACCGTTCGAGTGATGGTGCATGTCACGATACCACAAGCCGACGGGAGGCTTGCACTCGCAGGTCGGCGTCTTGGAGATGCTTTCGGTGGCGTGCCATCCTGCAGGTGAAACAACCCATCCCATCTCGCAGGTCGGGAAGTGCATCTGTACCACGGACGGACAGACAGCCTCTGACGACGGTTCATGTCCAACATCTTCACATATACGGATACCTTCATGACATGAAATGCACATATCACCATCGGAATTACCGAAGAGCCTCTTTGTCAATCACAAGCCATTGCATGCATAAAGGAACTCAGACGTCTTGTTAATTGATGCTTTCAAAAGTCAATTCTTCTGATCCAACTCTCTAATTGTATCAATTCTGTGGTAAATAAAATCAAAACAGCTTTTATTGTCCTTCATAATTCGTTACCTAGTAAATCGACATTCCAGGAAGAAGAAAAACACAGACCGTCTTTGGCGCTATCAATCAGCATCAAAAGAGTCAAGAAGTGAAGAAAGGTAGTGTAAAGTCATAAAGTCGTAAAGAAGTGTCCCCAGCCTCCTCTCCAGGCCCAGACGCCAACCCACAGGATTGGTCTTGCAAGGGCCATGAAGAGACATGATGGGTCCGCCCCGAACTCATCGTTCCCGCCTGAGGATCATTACAGGCAGTGCTGTCTCATCCCGTACACTCGTGTCGTCTCCCGGACTAGTCCGTAGAAAGGGAAAAGTTGGTTTGGTTGCAGTGGCTCTCTCAAGGAAAATTAAGACCTCCATGCAAAACGTGACTCATCAGCCATGTACATCCGTGACAGAGCATCTTAAGGTAAACGGAGAATCGGAAGTCGTATCGTGAACTCGTCAGCGTCATCTTTCGGTCCAAAGCGTTTGCCGTTGAGTTTTTTGCGAGAATGCCAGGAAAAAAAGAAAATAGAACAATGCAGAAAAAGGTGATAAAGAAATAAGGATGAAGGAAGGAATGTATCGTTGCGCCATGTAAACAACCAAAATGGCGCACTTCGATTATCCATTTGGCGCATGCGGAGCGGACGTTCGCTCTCTTCGGCTCCAATGCAGCCACTTCCCCATAGCCATCGTTGAGCAATATCGGTTTCACTGTGCATCTTGACAGTGTTACTATTGCCGCCGCGGGGCACCAACGGCCGACGCAGGTCGCGTCATGGCGTCATAAGCAGGCGCAGGAACTGTTGTCTCCATCATCGTCTTGCGTCGCTTAAGATCGAGGCTGCCCATCGAGTTTGGTCCATTACCGCCAGATCTAGACAGGTCGTCATCGTCGTCACGTCCGCGCTTGAGCACGCCAGCAGCTCCGTTCATGACAGGAGGCTGGGCATAGCCGTTAGGAAGCCCAGACATGTCAGCAGCGGGGGCATAAACGTCGTTGCCGGGAGCACCGTTGGGAGCACCCCGATCATTACCACCAATGACATTGTAAAGGCTGCTCGACGTCTGCTGGACACGGGGAGGAGTGTTGTATCCAGTGTGCTGGTTGTAGTAGGATTGAGCGGGGGCAGTCGTCCTAGGGGTGGCTCGTCCAGATGGAGGAGGGAGGCTGGGGGAACCCGACATCTCTGTTGAGAGGTTGGCATCATTTGTCAAGGCTCCTACACTGGGGGCGGTATAGTTGTAGTTGTTGCGGCTACCGTCGTAAGCGCCGCTGTCATGGGTGTACTCGGCATCATGCTCGTGGTCTCCCTCATCCTCATTGGTGTGCTGCTGGGGTGGCTGATCCGACTGGAGCATTCCGTTTGGTGGCTTCGTGTCCTGCTGCTCTGCAGAAGGTTCAGAAGCCGAAGGCCTGCTCGCAGGTGGCGCCATATCATTCTTGGGGTAAGTGCTGGTCTGTCCGTAGATGCGGTCCTGAGGGTTTCCTGCCGAAGCCTGGTAAGGAGACTGGTGCGACTGCGGATTATACATGGGGCGAGTGCCATCGTAGGTCTGGTTGCCAGAAGCGTAGTTCTGCATGCTCTGCAGCGAGTTGCCAGGAGGGGTGGTAGCTGGAGTATTGGGCATTGAGCGTGTGTTGTTAAGACCCGTCTCAATGGTCATTGGGTTGGTACCCTGAGCCCCATTCATTCCCGGACCCTGCCAGTTGAAGCTGTCTGAGGCTCCCATGTTCCCCATGACGCTGGATGCGCTCGTCGGTGGGGTGGGGAATGTGTGAGCCCGATCGAGGGACGGGCGACCCATGCTGTGAGAAGGCAGCTGAGTCTGCGGTCCTGGAAGGGGCATTGGTTGGTGATGGTTGATCGAAGGCAGGCCGGGGTGGCCTGGGTTTCGCATGCCGTTAGCCTCTTGTTTCCGCCTCTCCGCAGCCGCCATGACCTGCGTGGTCCTACTCTGGTTCGCAGGGTGGTACAGGAGGGCACCAATGTTATGAACGAATAATGGGTAGAGCAGCTCCGTGATCTTCTCCTTGTTGGCAAAGTCCAGGGCACGGTCGTAAGGAATCCTATCGGTGTCAGTGGATGAACCAATGTCTCATGCATTGAGGGAAAATGACATACCAGACACCCTTCAAGTGCATTGGCCCGATTTTGACGACGTGTCGAACCTTTTCACTCTTCAAGATACCGTCTCGTCGACCCCGGGTCATGCCAGCCACATTCAGGAGCTTCGTGCCGTTGATCATATGATTGTCTGTGGCCTGAGTTAGCCCGCCAATGCATTCAACACAAACATGAGCTCTCACCTTCTCTCCGGGCGACGCAAATGCCCCTGGCCTCGACCTGGAAGCACAGGCTACCCTCATCCTCCCAAAGAGTGGCAGTGACGCGGGGCTTCATTCCGGGTGGGGGTTGTTGGCCTGTTGTATCAAACCCTGTGTACTGGTTCTGCATGGGATTCTGGTTTCCAGCTCCCGGCAGAGGTAGTACGTTCTGGGGTGCCATTGGGTTTGATACTGTGGGCTGGGCAGGCGGGGGTGAGGTCAATCCGTTAGCAGCATAAGGATAGTGGCTGTATGAGGGAGTTGAGTATGCAGCAGCGTGACCGGGCGGCAGCAACGGCGGTTGTTGTTGCGTATAGTGGCTCATGGCACCAGAAGTTACGGTCTGAGGCGCAGGCGCCTGACCTCCAGACATATGCTGAGAGTAGTACATTTCAGGTGCGCCTTGCCCGTTCATGGCGTCGTAGCTAGGGATTGTGGTTGAAGGACCTGTAATGGCGTTGATGGGCAGAGTTGGGGACGGCGTCTTGGGCCCGTGGGACGAGGCGACCGAAGTGTAGGAGGACTGCGAACCCGAGTGGGAGCCGATCGAAGAGCCGATCGAAGAGGCAATGGAGCTGACCCGAGGCGACGAAGTACCCGAGTAGGCCTGACCCGGCGGTGGAAGCGGGAGCGATGGCAATCTATCGCCGCTCATATAGGCAGGACGATGCTGGGTGGTTTGGAGGTTGTAATAGGGCACGTCGGACGAACCCCGGGCCTTGCCTTCTGAGTTGGACTGCGAATCCAGTTTTCCGGTGTTCCCTTGGTTCAGGACGGAGGGCGGATGTGAGCCGACCTCTAGGAAAGGTCTGTATCGTGTATAGATATGTTGCGCGGAACAAGACAACAGCGGCGGAGGTGGTGCAGAGTAGAGAGTCGTAGTCGAAGCAAGAGAATCCAGAAGCGAGGAAGAAGAGGAGCACGGGCGCTGCGGTACTTAGTTACTTTTCTTCCGCGAGCCTCAAAAAGAAAAAAGGTGGAAGGCAAGGAAAGAAAAAAAAAAATGAGGAGGTCGGTGGAGTCGTGAAGACGAAAGGAAAGAGGACGAAGGAGAGCACCCTCCTCTGGGGAAGGTTTTCTTTTTGGCGGCGGTGGTGCTGGTGGTCTTGGTGGTGAGAGGAGCAAGAGGAGAAGAAGGCAGGCCTGGTACGTACCTCTCAGTCCCAGTCCCAGTCCCCGTCCGGGCCTCTTAGAGGTGAGGTCGGTAGGTAAGGTAGGTAGGTACTGTACCTGCGGTACAGTAGGTACAGTACGTGCCCACGGGAGGAGTGAGATGGAAAGTCGACGGGCCCCGCAATTGAAGTCGCAGGGAACGACTGGGTAGACCAGGGTGAGGCTAGCCTGGACAGGGTCGGGATGGGGGAGTGGGGGAGTATGGGAGGAGGGCGTGCGTGGGCACTGTGAAGGTGGATGTGGACGTGGATGTGGATGGGGACGAGGACGTGGCAGCTGGCGGGAGGGGTGATGAGAGAATGCCTGCCCGCCTCTCAGTTTGAAGAGCGAGTGAGTGATGCAAGTGCCAGTACCTGGGTTGGGTTGGCTTGTCTTCTGTTCTGTAGGCGAGAATGTGAGCGGGTGGTTCACTTGAGAAACAAGAGGCCGAGGCCACGCTCGACCAGGGGGGAAAGAGACTGCCTTTTGTAATGCATAGAGGTTGTTTTTTTGAGTTCGTTGCTGAAGAGTCATTAACGGTGTATATGGCCATGCTCTTTGGTGGGAGAAGTTGGTCATATGCCACGGCCACCGAAGCTGGCCCGAGTCTTTCTCTTGCTATTCCCCTTGATATGATGCCGATGATGATTTCGGTGGCTATCTGTCTATGCGCCCCGTTGACAAGCCCCGGCGCTCGACTGCAGAAGTCGACGGGGACCAGATCTCGTTACTGCTGGCCTGCATCCACCTATGCCTCTCTACCTGCGCAGTACGTCTGGGGCAGACCAGGCAGGCATCTCAGTTTCTGGAAGTTTGATAAACGCGAAACTCTGAAATCTTCCGATAGACGCTGACTGATGACGGCCACAAGTTCAATTGGCTTTTGAGCAACGCCGAGATTCCATCTGTTACGTTTGTTTTTCTCCCCTCGAGTTGAATTTTGTTGTGTCGTCGGTCGTCTTTTGTGGGTTCTGCGGTCAACGCTGACCATTACGCCGGAGGCGTGCCAGAGAGAGGGAACCCTCAGAGGGCGGCCCGTACTGTGCTTGGCGGAGATCAAGAATACTGTTCGGAGGCTGGATCTCGCCTTGCCGTCCGCTGATATCCTTCTCTCAGATGGAGTCGAGCGTGATCCGAATGCTTCCAATGTTTCTTCTGCATCTCTTCCCCCGGCATCAAAAGGAAACACTCCACAGTCGGGCGTGCACTGGTCGCTCTCCTGTCAACGCACAACAGAGCCAGGGACCGCTCAGCTCGCAGCCAGCAGCACGCAAACTCGGTGGATGATTTGGGGCGCTGAGAGTCCTGAGAGAGAGGCCCTGGGGCCAGCCAAAGAGCGTCCGGAGCAGCAAAGGTGGGTGGTGCGAGGGGCGTGTCGACAGGGGCTCTGAGAAGGGGTGGGCTGAGCAGCGTCGTACCAGGTGGGGAGGGGCCAAGTGTGTTGAGCGGAGGAGGTTGATCATGGGGGTCGGGTCTTTGATGTTGACGCTGGGCGGTTGCTGAAGGCGGGCCCGCGGTCCAAGAAAAACCTGAGACACCAACAAACTTGATCAATTTTCTCGCTGGGCGATGAAAGAGGTTCAAGGGATAAGGGTCGATTTAGAGTTGCCCAGTCTTAGGGGGGCCTTATGGTGTCCTCATCATAATTTTTACAAAATTTTAGACGTCTTTTATCCGAACATCTCACACGTACAAACAAACGACAGCGAGATCTGAGCGCCTGCCGGTATCTCGAGATTTTCTTCCACTTGGACCGTGTGGCCGGGCGTGGCCTGGGGCCTGCCGTCGGGGACTGGGGTACCCCTTGGATAGAGGGATCGGTCACCTCCAAGAGGCCCGGAGGACCCAATGGCTACAGGGGCCACGGGGGCCGCCAGGGCTGGGCTACAGCGTCCAGTGCAGCTGCGGATCCTGGGGGGCAGACGGGAGCGATGCTTGGTGGCATCGCCCCCTGGCAGCTCCGCTCACTCGCGCCAGCACCGCAACACACCCACTGGGCCGTATCCGCTCGATGCGACGGGAAAAAACCCGCGCACACGAAATCAATATCAATATCATCCAGAAGGACAAAGGGTCATGTCATCGACGCTTGGACGAGGGGCGCTGGGGAATGTAAGATCTCCGTAATGCTACTCTGAGCTTTGCGCCTCTCTCACAAGGTATGGCGTTTATCGCGGTTGAAGCGGAGCTGTAGAGGGTACTGGAAATAACTACGCCATCTGCCATGCTCAGATCTGTTCGACATGTACAAGTCTTTTCTGTCAACCTCTCATCCATGGATCCTAGGTGGGCTCGCCGGGGCTGGAGCTGGGGCATGAGGTTGGGCGCTTGGTGCAGGCCGTTGCTTCTTTTTTTTGCTTTTTTCCCATTCTTTTCGACATGGCCTCGGTCTTGGGCGCTTTGTTGCTCACTCATTTTGATGCTCTGGCCGGCGTCTCGCGGCTGCGCTCACTGCTGGACTGGGCTGCGCTGCGCTACGAGCCCTGGTTGCTTTTGTGTCGCGTCATCCTGTTGTGGGTTTTGGGTGGGCTTGCTCTTGGGTCTTGGGTGGTGGTTATCTTGTTGTTGTGTTATTGCTCCTCCTGTGGTCGTGTCGTGTTGGTGTCGTGTCGTGTGCTATGTGTTGCGCTGTCGTGTTGTGCTGTGTTGTGTTGTGTGTGCTCTTGTGGCCTTGACGCTATTCGCCCGTCCAGTTCTCCTGCTCGCCTTCTCTCGCGCTCTCCTTCCTTCTAGCTCCTAGTTGCGGCACAGCACTGTGCTAGCTCATGGTTCTTGTACCGGGTACCATCCATGGATGGATGGATCGAGTTGAAACCAGGATCGAGTTGAGCTCCGTGGAGTGTTTCCGAGATCCATCTCTGCCAATGCAATTGGCCCGACAAGGAGCGACAAGAGAGTCAAGCTAGACGGGCAACAGAGTTTCGCGCTTCCAGGTGGGCTTCTGGCTCGCGTCTCTCTGGCTCTTAGTAACTCCTCTATCTATCGCCCATTTGCTCGCCCGTGCATTCTCAACGGCGCGCCAGCCCAGGACGGGGACCGTTAGGTTGGGTTACCTCTGTTGCGTCAAGTGCCGGAAGAGCTTGCCTGGTTACACCACCATTTTCATGTGCAACTACCGACACTTCGTATCGAGCAGGTTGAGAAACCAAACGGAACAAGAAGGCCTGTCTCTCTGTCTGTCTGCCCGCCCGCCTGCTTCGAGATAGTGCGGAGAATCCATCAACCGACTACACATGCAGACTAGGAGCGGAGAGGCTGTGCTCGTCTACTAACTTCTGACTACGCATGTGCTTGCGCAGGAACGGCCGTCGACAAAGAGACACTCAACAGAGGTGACCGTCGTGCGCTCCGAGTTCCTCGCAGGGCTCAATGGGTTCCCACTGTGATAGCTAGCCTCCCCTTGTCTCGTGCCCGTCACCGCCAGCCTCCTCCGAGTCTGGAGCCTGGATGACGGGACTGAGCGAAATATGACCACATCCCGGTCGTTGGATCTCGGGCGCAATCGCGCGAGCCGGCGCCCGCTGGTGCGGAGGAGGCCCATGGCCCGTGGACCGTGATTTCATGGGTCGTCGCCCTCCGAAGTGGCCGGATTCCCCCTCCAGGACTGGGATCCAGCCTTGGGACAAGCAAGCAGAGGCCACACGCCGCCGCTGGCGCTGGCGTTGGCCAAGCTGTCTCTGTCTGGCTCAACACATCAACTTCGTGGCTGGGCTGGCCCGCCAGCAAACCTCGCACAAAGAAACACAAGGACCCGGGGCGGGCTAGCTAGGACACAGTGCCAACGCGACACCACGCCAGCAGCTAGGTCATGACAAGACTGATGACTGTCGTCTACGGTATTTCCGACCCATGGCCGCTTGCCCTCGGGTCTTGGGGTTGCGCTGTGGCGGTCTCAATGAGCCACTTGCCAGGAATCATGTCTCACATCCTTCCGCCGTCCTCAGTTTGTCTCTCTCTGCCATTGTTGCCTCTCCCTTGAGAAGGACTCGGCGGGCTGACGGGAGTGGAGGAGAAAGATCGACGATGCTCAGACAGCCCCAATCTCGTCCAGACCCAGATTTCTTTTCTCTCTTTCCGCTTTGTTGAGTCCATCCCAGCCAGTCGCCAACAGTCGCCGGCTGCTTCAGCTTCCACGAGAGTTTCGATGGACTTGATCCAAGGAGCCCACTCAGTTGCCAAAACTCGGGAACCGGTCAGCCACCCGGGCGTCCAAGACATGTGAAGTCTCTGTACTCGGTACATTGTACAAACGCGCAGGGGACGTTCATGTTTGCTTCCCTAGCCCTCGCACCTATCATGCTGATGATTTTGGTGCCACCGCTTGGCCGCCTCCCACGTCAATTGCCCTTGCACATTGCTTCGCCGGGCCGGGCTGCGCGGAATTGACTTTTTTTCCTTTTTCTTTTTCCCTTGTTTGACCTGACCGACTTTTTTGCGATCCGTGTACTCGATGAAATCGACATGAGATGATATTAAAGATGAGAACGTGTCTTGATTGTCACTGGGTCCCGGATGCAATGTCGACACGCGAAAGCAACGCAAGGGTCTTTGTTCTCGGAGCTTTTCTTCTACTCTAGCTTTGCAGGCCCAGCAAGATGGACGATGTACGGTAACTTGGCCAAGGAAGAGGGGTCCTTGGAAAGTTGGTCGGTGCTATTCCGACCGGGGTTCTCGTCTATGGGTGGGGATCCTGATCAGTGAGTGATGAGTACGTAGTAGGCGCTGACCGACCTCCGATTTTCGCCTTGGTGCTCGGACAAGATGGGGCAGCAGCACTATCTCCGTTGAGTTTGTGACATTGCAATCGTGGTCATAGTAGATCGAGACTTTTGTCTGGCTTGTCTGAGGAATTCTCTAGCGAGATCAAGTCCTGGGGGGCCGTTGGCTGAGATATAACAAGCTTCGTGAATCCGTAGATCTCATGCTGCCCATCTGGCATAGCATGACAGACGGAGGGATACCCTACTCACGCACCGTTGGCCGGGTATGCAAGATGCATAAGTGCTACCAGGGCGAATGTGACAGGGCCGGGCTGGTCCTCCTGGGGTGCATGCCAATGCACACACAAGAGGCCGGTCCCGGAAGGTGTGCATAAGTGGAGGTACGATGGTCTTCAGTGCAGATGAAACACATCTAACCACGAGGCTGAGGGCGGCGCCATGGGAAAAGCCGATAAACGACCATGGTGTTTGATATCCCCAAGTCGAGCAGTATTTTTCGTATCTGGATGGCGCTCTCGCCGTGGCCGAGAGAGGCGGGGCATTTCAAGAAAGAGCCAGAGACATGGAGTCCTGGAACAGCCCGGCCAGACAAAACCCCCGCCAGATTTAAAGTTCCTTCCCCACTCTGCTACCTTCCCAGTTGAGTAGGAGGTGCCTTAGGTAAGGAACTACGAGGCACAGCGCCAGCCTGCAAAGTTTTCGGCGATAAGAGGTCATTCACAGATTTCTCTCTGTGCCCTGACATATGATGAATGCTACCATGCATGCTTAGTTTTGTGGCACTGCGGACGATGGCTTCATCTCCAACTCAATTCCCAGCTTTCGAGTTAGTCAATGGCGGCGGTTGGGTGTAATGACTCCCTATTTTGGGCATACTGGGGCGTGCAGGATCATGTCCAGGTCTACAAGAAAAGAAAGAGGTTGGCGTTGACATCAACGCCCATGTCGGGCAGGCCGAGGATCAAGCATAGGATCTCTGATTTCTCTCGGCCGAGGGGACGCCTCGCTTGCCAAACCCCAGGCGGTTACGTACATGACGTTGGTTCGAGGCTGCGGTTATGATTGCATACTGGTCCAGTGATGAACAGTCCAAGTTTGATAGAGCTCCAGCTTTGAAGCCTGAGGTACAAGCCAGTGACCACAACCAAAGGATGAATGAAAAAAGAAACCTTACGTAAAAGAAGGAGGCGTCAAAGTGACGACGGCATCAGGCATTGGCTCAGCATCTGTGTCAACGTCGGAACGCAAGGTGTCCAGAACTGAGATGAGCCTGGCATCGTTGGATCGGGGACGATCTGGCATTTCACATCGCATCAAGACACGCAGCAAAGGGCAAGGCAAGGCAAGGCACTGCAAGAGACGCCGACTGCATTTCCAGAAGTTTTACCACGAGCCAGGGCTTGTCGGCCGTCATGTCGGCACCAAGGGCCGGGGCGCGCATCGCATTTCCGTGCCACTACAGAGGATGGCCAAGCGTGCAGAAGCTCCGTGGGGACCATGTGCCCAGATGCAAGATTCCGCTGCGACTAAGGCAAAGCTTCTCTCATCCGGCCACTGGGGTCCCCTGGAGGTCAAGGGAGGGCATGGAGGGAGGGAGGCTGGGAAAGGGGAGCCCGCGGGGGACCGAGAGAGTCGAGAACCCCGTCAGAAGAAAGGACAATGTCTCGCGGGAATCGAGCATATTCCTTGCGGCCGCCCAGAACCGCGCGAGGTCGGGGAGTTTGGCTAGCTAGCCTAGCACCATGAGATGGATCTTGTGACAGCGAGAAAAAAGGAATACGGTACGCGATACAATGTAGGGAGTACATGGGCTCGACGCCGGTAAGCGAACCAGTCGAACATGAGCCCGCCTGTGGCTATGCTTGGAATTAACGCAGGTACCAGGCCAGGCCAGGACCAGGACGCATCCCCAATTTGAGGACAGGTCGAAACACAGCTTGGAAACCTCGAGTCTCCGTCGGGGTCTTGACTTGATAGACTCCCGTCGGGAAAAGGCTTGACTGTCGTGCAGTTGAGATCTCGCCATATCCCCACCAGGCAATTGCTTTTTATATCATCCCAACGTCGTTTTTTTGCCCCCACCAAAGCAAGTAATACAGGATGCTTGCAGGTCGAGCTCTACTGGACCAGAACCATCCATGTCTTCCAGAGCTCGCAAGTCGCTCCTCGAATGGCGCGCCATCCGATATTGGAGAGCATCATCACCAACGCACCTACCTGGGTAGCTTGGAGCCGAGGGTCGGGAGCTTGAAAGAGGAAGGAGCGGTCGCGCACTGTGACAGGCATTAGCAAGTACCGGTACTTCGCGCCGAAAACCCCGATCTCATCCCGCCCGCCTCTAACCTCCACCATCACCGACGTCCACTCTAATCCGCCTCACCCATGGATCCCATCCCATCAAACAACACCAGCTTGCCATTCTCTTTCCCTTCTCAGCCAGCGCGACTGTCCCTGTCGAATTGATCGTTGCACTCTAATCTAGAATTTCATGTACCGATTGACGAGGGTAGGCCCATTCGAAGCACCCCTCCTCTGTCGCCTTCGTCATTCGCTCGCCGGCTGCCCTCCATGGCCAGGGATTGCGATGCTGGCTCTCAGCCGTTGATGGAGCTAGCAAGGATGTGGAGCAAGAGCGTTTTTTCCCAACGCGCCAGGCGATTTGTTGTCGCTGGTTGGCTGACTGGCCCTATTTTTCGGCGGACACTTTCGCACAATCGCACCCAGTCTGACCATCAGCCCAGGGCGATTATCGCTATCAGAGATCAGGCACTCTGCTTGGCCAACTGGAGTGCTCCTTGGGTCTTGGTGGTCGGGACAGCTTGACAGCTGGCTGCCCCCGACTGGCTGCACCGCGTTGCCCAGCACGTTTCAACGGAGGACACATGTCCAGCCACACTGGATGACCGGAGCCCTCAGGAAAGCCTCCTTTCTATCCTGGATCTAGGCCTCTTGTCTCACCCGGCCTGGCCAGAGAGAATCCACATCTACAGACCACGCGTAGATGGGGTGTCTTGAGACAAGAGATGGCAGCCCGAGAGACACCCAGCCCTGAAGACATTGAATGACAACTCGCCCCAGCCTTCCCGTCTCATCGACACATATCATATCCATGATAGATTGACTGACAGATGCCAGCAGCCCCGCATCGGAAAGTTGAGGCTTTTCGCTCCTCTCACAAAGACCCTCACCCCATTGTCGTCGGATATGCCCGCCTGCCACATATAGCTCTCAACACAAGGGACAAGTAGAGGAGAAGACTTTGCTTTTTTCTAGACTCGTCGTACCATGCTGTTCTACCTAGCTGCCGCTAGCCCGCAACAGCCCAGGATGCGAGAAACCCAAACTCGAGTCTTCAACGCAAGCAAGCAGCCGGATGCCCGAGGAACCCATGACAGCGGCCATACTACCGTATCGACGTTCGTCCTCAGCCATGTTCCGGCAACATACATGAGCCCGCCTGGGTGCGGACTTGGGGATGAGCCTCATCTCGTACACCTGTTATCCATGGCGAGCCAATCTCTCAGACATCCCGTCAACCGGCCTGAGACCTCGCAAACGTTGATTGAACCACAGCCACCTGGTCGATTGGGTAATGATGTGCCTTAGTTCCCGAGCACAACTGCCTTGCAAGTTGCGGGGTCTCGTCTGTTTGACTATCACCTCAACCGGCCACGCGGCGCAGCTCTCAGCCGGTTGTCGTTGAGGAGTTGTGTTGCTTGATGAAGCTGGTCCTGCCTGAACAGCGCCACCTCATTTGCCCAACAATCAGATAAACCTGGGAAACACGGTACACAGCGGGAACCGGTAATACTAGCAAGGACGATTTGCGGAGATTGTCTCTGCAAAGCTTCCAACGGTGGCAGGCCTTAAGACAATGGCCGGGCTTGGGCCCTGCTCAGACGAGATTGGAAACCCATCCGGATACTATCGTCATTGTTGACTTCTCCATCAGCCTCTTGAAACCCTGCACGTGATGGCAAGGAATGGGTGATTCAGAGAGAGGGACCTTGTTGGTGAGCCCCCCGTCGATAGGTCTCACATTCCCGGCTCGACTCGACCTGTCTCAGCCCTCTGGCAAACAATCCGGATACGAAACGCTTCAATCGTTCTATCTGCCGGCACCCGGACGTCAGTTTGGCAGTGTATGAATGGCCTCGTGGCGTGATGAATGCATACCCTCCGTCATCATCCGTGATGCCCATGCCCATGTTTCTGCAAGCCCCCGGAAGGGCTGAGCTTTCTTTTGCTGGTCGATTCAAACTTCCCCTCCAGAAGCTCCAGTCCCTGCAGCCGCCTTCTCTCCCGGTCAGCAGGGATGGCAGGGGGATCATGTTGGCTTGAGCACTCGCATGTTCTGCACAGCGGCTATGTAGTGCATGTCTAGAACATGACCAATGAAAGCTGCAGAAAGATCGGGAAGAATGAGCATGGGTCCCCTGGCTGGGGGCGTTTCAGCGACCCCCAGCCGTCTGCTAGCCAGTGCGCGAGCCCTTTGCGTCTAAGCCGGCCAACGACTGGGCTGCCTTTGCTCGTGGCCACCGTGGGGGAATCGACAATGGCCAAGAATTAACGAGCCGAGTCGCCACATTTGCCTCCTAGGGCGTTAGGGCCGTCCAATTCCTAGCACACCGGTGCCCGTTAGCCAGCTCTTGGTGGGGGATCCTGGCGTTAGGCTACCCGTTCGTCTCGCTGTCAGATGCGAGATGGGCACAGTGAGAAGAGCGGCCGAGAAACAGCTGGCTAGCTGGGTGCTGACAAAAGTGCCCCCCAGGACTTGACCTGACTGACCTGACTGGGAAGCCGTTCGGTTTTCGGCCTTGGACTCCGGCCGAGATGCAACTCGATTTCACACTCATATCGGCACCGGTTGTGTCTTGCAGCGGGGCAGACGTCAAGACAGCCCGAGGCATTTCTTCTGGCCTCGGGATGGACAACCACGCCATGTGCTGCTGGCTGGTCGCCTCCAGGCCAGGATATCGATTCAGATTGACCGTCAGGATAACAATTGCCTGGCCACCAAACCAGGTAAGGCAAGCAAGCCGCGTACCGCCGGGCCGACCGTCTCTCAACACAACACGTCTATCGCCTGGTGGTCGGTCTGGTCTGGTTCCTCGAGCTGGCTGATTAGGGAGCCGTGATGGCACTCTGCTCTGGGCCGGTCACTGGATCTCAACCCAATGAGCGTCCACCACGTCTTTTGGCACACCACCATTGCAAGCCAGCGGCCATCACCACCCCCAACGACCAGCGCGAAGGGTTCAGTAGGTCGATGGTCATCAGATTCGATTCGACCCTGCTCCTCAGCCAAGGGCCCCCTTTTGTCTATTTTTGTCTGCATCGTTGACTAGGCTTGGTTCTTGAATTCCAGCAGCAGGCGGCCGGCCGCCTAGGCGAGGGCAATCATGAATCCATACGCGGGTACAAGTTCCGGGGAAGTCCACGACGCAGACGCCAGCCCAGCAGACTGGGCAGCCGGGCGGGAAGCCCAGCAGTTGCAGCAGCGTCCCGCCGACGGGCAACGGTCCGCTGAGGATTGATTGCCTGCCCTGCGGCGAAGGGTGCGGCGCCTGGTTGGTGAAGTCAGTTCTGCTAGAGACGGACGGCAGACAGCCACTCCAGCTCCGGGATATTTCGCCCAGTGCCCTGCCACGGTGCCATCGCATCCATAACCCCGGCCTCCCGAGCTCGGGGCTTTGTCCACATACTGCCGCTGCGCTTCTCAATCCATCCCCAGATGCGATCTGGCAGCGCTTAGTGCGCTCCTGTGCTCTGCCCTCCGCCCGGGACTGCTTGGAGATCTGACCTGTGCTTGCATGCGCATCCAGCTCTATAATTACTACTCTCCTGCCTACGCAGCATGCCGATTGAGTTCTCAATGATGGTCTCGGGCCCTCCTCCTCAGTGGTTTCCGAATCACGTTGAAAAGGGCACCAGGATACCGTCCGTTTTCCGCGCCCCGATGAGAACCCTTTGAGGCCTAGTGCTGCCCTCACCGCTACTCTCTCGCCCGAATGTACCTCCAAGTGTGAGAGAGGTACCGGCCCTAGAACAACACCCTCCCTTGCATGGCTTGACAGGGGTGGCCCTGCGTGGGAAGCGGGCCATGATAACGGCACCACTTCCCTGCCAGCTCACTTGGTGGCCCCGCTTGGCCACGACGAAACAGATCTTGAGGGAAGCAGCCAACGAAAGCCATCGGTGGGTGCGTCGCTCCCTGTCAGCGTGCTGGGGGGCTTGACGGGTAGGAAGCATGTAGCATGTACTCCGCATGCTAGTGAGGATCCACGGCGGCATCAAAGAAGAAACAGAGACGAAAAAGGACGACTGTGCGACCCAGGCTGCTCTCATCGAGATATTGCAGGATCGCATCATGATGATTATGGCGGGCAGATGAGGTGCTACTGCCTCATGGAAGCAGGTTCCACATCACAGTCGGAGAGCAGTTCAGAGTCAAGGATCCCACCTCTCATGGCAGACCAGCAGGGCGGTTGGAGAGAGGAGGGCATGTACAGAAGCAAGAGGCTGTGAATGAGGATCTAACCGTTGACTTGCCCACTACATTAGCCTTCCCGCGCAACACGCAGCGGGGTGTAGGAGGGATGGATGGGGGACAACATGGCTATCCACCTGCCAACTAATGTACGAGGAGCCCTCATGCGTGCGTGCATGCAGGACAACCGTGGTTATTTTATGTGCGGATATGTACATACATACATGGCTACTACGACACTGATGGGATGGGGGAGAGGCTCCCTGGGCGGCCATACGACCTATCTGCTCGAGACACATGCCCAGACTCTGGGGGGACAGGCAGAGACGATCGAGCACTCAGGACATATCTGCTGACATTTTTCTGGACGAGATCCTGGTCCCCACCAGGGTGGTTATTGGGGGCGTGAATAGACGGGGCCAGGCGTTGGGCTGGTGAGATGGAGTTGGAAGGGGGCGTTTGATGAAGCATCCGGTCGGTGGCATCCTGATCATGTGTGTGTGCATCTGCCAGGGCCGTATCAAAGAGGAGGGACAGACATGTACGGGATTCCCGTTGCCCCTTGAGCCCTGCCCGAGGATGCTGCTACCCGCGATGCAAAGTCTCACTCCACAACAGCTTCACGGCAGTCAATTGCGTCTTTATGTCCGGAGAAGGAAGCTTCGATAGGTCGACAAGGCGTAGCGACGGGATGTGGGCTGCAGGTATGATCCGCATATGTGCAGATAGAGGTGGTGCTAGAACCGCTTGCTTGCTTGCTTGGTTTCCTGGAGAAGGAAGGGGAGGGAGGCCTGGAAAGGGCAACTAGCTGGCTGGCCAGCTGGGGGGGGGAGGGAGCTGGGGGGTTGGTGGCAATCGACGTTTGGCAGGAAGAGGGTGATTGTCGCGAACGCCTCATCCTTGATGGTCTCAGTTCCCGCAATCCTGGTCGGACGATGTGCGAAAACATGGCAATGGCAGAGCTAGGGACCACGGTCGAGGCTGGGGGCCAAGTACGAGAGAGGGGTTCCAAGGGGACGATCGACCGGGAAGGGTCGCGTTGGGCGCTCGGCTCGGGGTCGGCGATCGAAGGAAGGCTGGTGGTTCCCGGGAGTCGTCGACTTGACGATGAGTGAGGGGTCGGGGCAAGATATGGCGAGGATGAAGGGGGAGAGAAGAGGGATCGCCCCGGGATCATGAACGGAAGTTGTCCATCTCGAGCTGACTGACAGACACGGGCCGCCGGGTGGTGGTGGTGGTGGTAATGGTGGTGGTTGTGAGAGGAAGGGAAGGGACGCGAGGGACGGGCCTTGACAGGCTACAGGGGAACACCATCCATCATCTGTCAGGCTCACTGCATCGCTTGCTTGCTTGCTTGCTTGTTTGCTTGCTTGTTCGAGTCTTGGAGATTGTTGTTGGTGACTGACGTTGGTGACTGACTGACATTGAGCTCAGGGACCCCGTGTATTGCGTGAACCATGATGGGCAGATGCGAGACGGGCATTGTATTGGAGCATCCATGCCAGCAGAGATTCCAATGCAGGGTTCCAAACCTCTTGATGGCCCGGGCGTTCTTGGGTTCAAAGACTTGAGGCAATCTGGGATTCATCAGGAGACAGCTGAGGTCGATGATGGCACCAAGCATAGCATAGCATGGACACGGCAACGCCCGCAGCAGTGAGACAGGCTAGAGGACAGGACCTGGAGATGGTGCATGCGATGCCATGCTATGTATGCTCTGCCGCGCCTCGCCATGCCATGTCATGTCATGCCCATGCCAATGCCAATGCTATACCTGGGGGAGTGACGGATGGATGGCATGCCATGCCATGTTCTACATGGCCGCGTGGTGCGGCGGCGGCGGCGGCGAGCCATCTGCGCGTGAGAAGATCAAACAAGCAAGCAAGCAAGCAGGCAAAGCAAAGCAAGGTAGGTAAAGGCCAGGCAGGTATGTCAGCCCTGCGCAGCTTGAATGATGCACATCACGATTGCAGCTTTGCATTGGATTGCATGCATCTGGCGACAAAGTGGAGAGATGAGCGACGCAATTGGGTGTGAGAGATCTCGCTTGGGACTGACTACGGTGACACAGACCAAGTTGGTCAATTGACTTGGTTGGCTGTTGATGATTTTCAAGACTCGACTGTGGCTGTATCTTGAGAAGCTGAGCCATTTCGCGCTTGATGGTGCGATTGCCAGTTATGAGCTGTGAGTGGCCTGAGACGGTCATGAGTGAGTTTCGGGGCTCATCTAAGCGTGGCTTCGTCCTTTCAAGGCCTCCAACCGATATAAGAGAGGATTGGCTTACCCTAGGGACATGAGATAGGGCAGAGTTTGAGCCATGAACCATGACGAGATATTCATTCAGGGTCAAATGCCCCTTGAAAATTTTCATAATGATCAAGCTAAACAAGAGGCGTGTGTTGAGCCTGGGTGTGTAATGATGAAGTTGATAACGATTCATGAATGAGTAAGTGAGTGAGTGAAGTGAAGTATCTCCTATTGCATTCCTAGCAGGCACGCGAAATAAGCTCTCATGTGACTTCGCGTTCGAGGTTGGAGGGGCAATCAACCATCAGACGTGGCCAGTGTCACTCGCACGCGCCAACGCGGGTCATGACGACAAAGAATGTCAAAATGTAGCGTGAATTGACTCTCACTCGATTAAAAAACCCACATGACACGCCTGGGTCTGCGCAGAAACACCGCCGCGCTCGAGTGATCATCTAGCTGTATCACCAAGCTCGTCAGTTTCTCTGTCATGCCGCCAAAGCAACCCTTCCCCAAGGCCGCAGAACCTCTTCATGGCGCCTCGTTCGACCCGTGGAACTCATCGTCAACCGGTCACCAGCGCCCGGAGAACAACCCGGGCACAGGCTGGCGTGAGTCTCGAAACCGCAAACTCAACAGCCAGTTCCGCGGCGGCTCAGCTGGAGGGGAGCGGATGAGCGACACCTGGGGTGTCGGTGCCGAGGACTACGATGAGAAGCGCAAAGCTATTGTTCCCAAGGCTGCGAGGGAGAGGGCTCAGCGGAGTGTGAGAGACATGCTTGTTCAGCCAGGAAAGATGAAGGAGAGTCTGGCTGAGGAGGAACAGGTCGAGGGTGGTCTCACAAGCGAGGAGGCGTTGATGGAGAAGAGGAAGCAAGAAGATGAAACAAAGAAGGAAGACAGACGCATCTTTGACGGCGTGGTCGTCTACGTCAACGGGAGCACGTTTCCTCTCATCTCGGACCATAAGCTGAAGCATCTCCTCACCGAACACGGCGGTCAAATGTCACTACACCTCGGCAGGCGGCGAGTAACCCACGTCATAGTAGGGAGACCAGCCGGAGGACTCGCGGGGGGTAAAATGGAAAAGGAGATCCGCAAAGTCGGCGGCTGCGGAGTCAAGTTTGTCGGCGCTGAGTGGTAAACCTGCCGGAACCCCCTTTTTGTGCTTCACGTTTGCTTACTTTATCCACAGGGTCCTCGAGAGCCTCAAGGCAGGAAAACGGTTACCCGAGGCTCGCTTCTCAAACATGAAGGTTGCAGCCAAGGCCCAGGGGAGTGTCTACGGCATGTTTGCGAAACACCCAACCGGACAGTCGTCCAAGGAATGATGACATGTCAACGACGAGGGTGCCCGCATTGAGTATACGAAATGTTTACGCTTAGAGGAGTTGGAGATGTTGACTTGCTAACGATATGGAGTGGTACATTGACATTACGGACGGCATTGCATTTGGGTGTGGATGGTGCATGGAGGCTGTTTTGCATGAGACGAAAACACAAATACTCGGAGTTTGTCGGTTACTGCATAGATCATCGGAGGCCTGCATATTCTCATGAGACTATGGATAGGGGGTTGGCTGTTTTGAATTCAAGTTGCCGTTGTCATCTCAATTTCCCCAGAAAAGACGTCTCACAGAAACCATCTTCGCACCGCCCCAGGGCAACAGCTTTCCACTCCTCCCAATCCAGTCTCCCGTCAACAATTAGCTTGGCGTTATTGTCTTCTTTTAGCTCAGCCAGCACAAATGGAACCAAGTCAATGAGGAATCTGTGGGTGAGTTACGCATTCGCCACCTGCTACGAGTGCATCTCGGCCCGTGATGCCAGATTCAAGGTACGCCTCAATGGGGAATCATGACAACCTTAAATAGACAAGAATGGCCTCTCAGTGAATATTTCAGTACGATAATGATAGTATGGACACGCTCGTGCAAAAGGCTACCAAAATATCACAAGCCAGGTTGATAGAGGACTCCCAGGAGGTCGAAGGGTATCTCCAAAGCTCGACAGAAGTATCTGAACTAGCCCATCGCCTTCTGCCCCTGCTCTCCTGTGGCTGCAGACTACTGGAAGGACCTACAGTGTAGCTAGCACATCAAGATGTTGCCAACAACGTTGGAGGGTAAAAAGATAGTCGTATCAAACTGCAAAAAACATACAACAGCGGGGATTCGCTGGTCGTCACCGACCCAACTACTAATCCGCCCCTCACTGGCTTATCTATGGGAGAGCGGACGGGATCCCGAGTTCTCCAGTGGGTATGGTCGTATGTGCTAGACTGAGCGTCTGCATCGCCTCATGGAGTCTATCGTGATCGAGTTGACCAACTACCTCTCCCCAGCGTTTCCGGCTGTGGGATCAGAAGAACATACCCCATCGATTAAACATATTGTTGGATGAGTTGATACACTGCCTAAAGAGGTGAAGCAACCTCCCCTTTGGAGCAGTCAGGGCTTGCCATCGTGGTGATGAGAGTATTGGTGATGGTTGTAGAGTCCACAATCACCCAATCTCCTCAAGATCGTAAGTCCACCAAGGCATGTTATTTTTCCGTCATAGAGCAAATAGAAATGCGGCATCGAGGCAATTGCACACCAAGTATTTACGTGTTTCAATTCGATATACCGGTGTCAAGTCGCCTAATGCGTCATGAGACTGTGACAACCAACCCCTTTCTTGCGAGGCTGTACGGCTGTGCAATTGTCAACATGACCACATTAACTAGAAAGATCCGTAAAATGCAGAGGACCAGTTAGTCAACCATTAGTGGGACTAGTCAGATGCAGGCAGAATCGTTCGAGCTATTGTAGCCAACATTGTAGGGCATGATTGCTATAGAGAAAGGACTTGAGGCTGCAACTTATTCAAAGGGAAGACAACAATCCAGCTCCAAACGAATCGCTATACAAAGGAAACCTGGCTGAAAATGTCCTCCACATGAACTGTCCTCTTCATTCTTGAACCATCCTCCCTCATCCTGCCAGAAACCACTCCCGAGTTTCTCACAGTCGAGCCTTGATCATGCCATCCACCTCTCCATGCTTGGCTCCCATCTTCTGGAAATACTCGCCGACCTTAGAACGAGCGACCTCCAACGTAGACGCATCCTCGATTGTGCTAGGCACCGCCACCTCCTTGGCAAGTTCGCCGCGGACAGCATTCTCCACCATCTCCCTCAACACTCTCCGGAGTATCTTGCCCGACCGTGTCTTGGGAATCATGCCCTTGCCCTGAATAATACCACCCAATGTTGCGATGGCACCAACCTGACCACGAACAAGCTTCTGGATCTCCTTGGTGAACTCCTGGCTGGGCACCGCATCTTCAGGGTGATCCCTCAGCGAGAGTGTGACAAAGGCAAAGGGAAGCTGGCCCTTAAGGGAGTCAGGAATGCCAACAACACATGCCTCAGCAACGAGGGGATGAGAAGCAATAGCCTGCTCGATAGAACCTAACAAATTGTGAGCTCAAGTCTTGACCAAAGCAGAACAGTACTCACCACTAGACAGACGATGCGCGCTGACATTCAGAACGTCGTCATTTCGAGCCATGACATGGATATAACCCTGCTGGTCGATCCAGCCAGAGTCACCAGTATCAAGCCACTTGCCCTCGAACCTCTTCAAATAACCCTTCCAGAAGCGCTCCTCGTCCTTCCAAAGAGTTCGGAAACCTGTGGGAGCCAGGGGCATTGCCAGAACAATGTTACCCATGCACCCTCTTTCCACCTCAACACCCTCATCGTCGACGATGCGGACATCAAAGCCCGGCATAGCCTTTCCGGCACTGCCAGCCTTCAGTTGAGGTGGGGGGTGTCCACGAACGTCCGTCTTTCTGTGCTTGCCAGCATGAGGAACAAGCGCACGCCCGGTGATGGGAGAGCCGACCTCAGTTGACCACCAGTTGTCGATGACATGAGCGTTATACGCGCAGTACTTGGTCATGAGCTCTTGATACATCTCGATCAATGTAGGTTCAGATCGCTCGCCAGCAAGGAAAAGGCCCTTGAGAGTCTTGAGGCCTCCTCGCTTGCCATACTCTATGAAGAAGTGGTTCTCGGGGTCCTCACGCTTGATGGCGCGGAGGGCGGTAGGCGCAGTGAATAGAGTGGTAACCTTGTACCGGCTGATAATATCCCAAAACGCAGACGCATCAGGGGTTCCAACGGGCTTGCCCTCGTATAGGACAGTTGCGGCACCAGTCAGGAGAGGGCCATACACGATGTAGGAGTGGCCAACGATCCAGCCGATGTCTGAAGCCGTGAAGGACACGCATCCAGGGCCGTGAATGTTGAAAAGATAGCTGATGGACAGGTGCAGACCAACAGCATGGCCACCAGCATCTCGCAACACTCCCTTGGGAGCACCAGTGGTGCCAGAAGTGTGGATGATGTAAACAGGTGAGGAACTTGGGACAGGCACACAGGCCGCTTTCACTCCACGAGAGTGAGCACTGCCGACGAGACTCTGCCAGTTGAGCTGACCCGCTTTGCGGTTGACGTTCCATTTGAGTTGATCTCGTTGCCAAACGATGACCTTGCCGGTCTTGTGGGTTGACAGGCCAATGGCCTCCTCAACCAGAGGCTGATAAGCAATTGGGGGCTTGTTGCCGTCGATTCCGCAAGAGGCTGTCAAGATCAAGACAGGTTGACAAGAATCAATACGCTGTGCCAGGGCATTGGGTGCAAAGCCACCAAAGACGATCGAATGGATGGCACCGAGTCGGTTGATGGCAAGGATGCCTATCACTGCGGCGGGAATCATGGGCACTATTCGTGGGGTCAGGTTTTGCTCCGCGTGTAAGTCAAGGTTTAGCGGTTCAACTTACTGTAAAGCATAACCACATCACCCTTCTCGACCCCCTGCTCTCTGAGGACACCAGCGAGAGTTTCAACCTCATGAAGCAGTTGACGGTAGGTGTATGTTTCCCTCGTGTTCGTGACGGGGCTGTCAAAGTAGATGGCGACAGATTCACCATGGCCATCGAGAACATGACGATCGACACAGTTGTAGCAAGTGGAGATCTCGCCGTCCGGGAACCACTCCCAGCTGTCATGGGTAACACCGCTCTTGAGGGTCTTTTTGGTCAGCCGAATGGTAGCAGAGAAGGGCTTATGCCAGTGGAGGTGCTCGGCCTGGTGGCGCCAAAAGTCTTCCCGGTTTGTAAGAGAGTGCTGGAGCACCTCGTCCTGGATGTGGTAGTCGTGATCGTCGGCCATGGCTGGTTTCTCTCCCGGGCTCTGGTTTGCTTGCTGTGTCTCTTTCTGGGTGTGGAATGAATATCTTCGTGTCTTTGTACACGATAGAGGCTGTATCTGTGGCAGCAAAGATGACAATGTAGGCCGGCGAGAACAAGAGACAGGGAGGGAAACCGAAGCTCTACGGGGGCGGACGAGGGTGACAACTTCTTGAAGAGCCTGTTTCAAGTTCAACGGCATCAGATTGCTTGAGAAGCGTCCGTTGAAGTCCCTTTGACAAGCTGTAGACGGCTATGCCTGGTGAAGAATATCCTCGGCTATGATGCCGTCTGACGAAGGTGTCAATGTCAGAGTTAAAGGGAGAAGGAGTAGATCCGGGGAAAGTCGTCGGCATGGATGTGTGGAGCTTTGTCCGGTTTGTCGGAGCGTCTGTAAGGTAATCAGGGCTTAGTTGCGGGTGGAAGCTACTACTAGGTCGAGTTGTTGAAGTGACGGCTTACGTCCAGTGCTCCTGCCTCGTGTCTCCAAGCTATCTGTTCGCGGCGCCTCGACTGCACCTTCCGCTCTCCGTGCCCACTGGCAGCTCTGGTAACCCGGGGAAGGCGCTATCTCCCCCGCATTCCATCCAATCCCCCCATTGGAACCAGCTTCAACTTCCCCTTTGTCCGGTAAGCTTTACCGATGACCGTCGGTTCGGGGCCCAGCCCGAGACCATGCACGGAGCTCCTTAGTTTTTTGTCAATGATAAATGAGGCTCGCTCATTGATGAACCAGGCCCGTGCCAGGCGTCGACGGGGATATTCCGGGTGTTCGGCGTTCAATTGCACTTGCTAGGTAGTTAGCGTACCCGACAAATTGGCATATTGCCATTAATGCGTAACCCAATTCGTAGAGTGGTCGTCCATCATTCTTAGGATATCTGTTGACAATAAACAGTCATTGCCTTATACACGTTGTTCGATGCGAACGCGGACGTGCGTCGGCCCAACTACCGAACCACCCCGGACGGGTCTTCCCCCCTTCCGGCCGTGCGACGACGACACTGCCGTGACTGCTTACAGCTCTGTGAGGATGGCGCTGCGAATGAGGCAGAAAATCGCACCACTTGGGTGTTTTCAGCCCGGATGGAACCGGAGGTGTTTGGGGTTGTCCTTATGCATCCAACTTGAGTATGTTGTCGGCACTCAACTCTGGCTTGTCTGCGGTCAAGCTCAAGTTCCGCGGCAAAGCCACCATGCAACTGATGCAATTGGTTACCGAGACGCACTCGCGAATGCCTCGGTCCTCGTGGCATGGAGGAATGGATGAACTGCATGGTAGGTCCAGGAACTTCCAATCACAGTATCAAGCAATTGGCCGACCAACTTCAAGGGACATGAATGTTGCATCCCCCGGAGGTGAAGTCTGAAAATGGGAGAGAGGGGCTTGGCGAAGAAAAAGAAGTATCGCGACAATCCTCCAGGGTAGGCGGTCTCCCAAGTTCGCTCTTCCTATGAACCAGCCGCCATATATCTATCCTCAAATGCGATGCTTATGACTGTACTGATTTATGGGGGGGTTCGTTCATTCTATTGTGCCCCTGCCAGTTCATGTTTGGTTCAGTTGGGAGTGGAATATGCCTGCAAACGCGTAATGTTTCTACATTCTGTGTTCTCAACTCCAGGGACTTCAGTGCCTATCTACCTATTCTCTCCCAGGTGCCAACAGCCCCAGACAAACATGGGCTGGGCTAACAACCCTTATCTCCCCGCCTCCAGATTTACCAAAGACACGACTCACCGCGGCTTCCCCTAATATCCCGATATCGCTCTGCCGTGTCCTATCTCGACAAAGATGATGACCAACAACTATGAACATCGGAGACGGCACAGCAGCTCTTTTGCCGGTGAACCTAACCAGCTTTGGATCCCCTCGCTCCACTAGGCCTGAGCGTAGGCTCTTGGACAGCAAGCAGAAAGAACCCTGGTGTTTTGATATGGAAGATGACACCGCAATTTCGCTTAGCAGCATCCACTGTCTCGACGCCTCCGACGCCGCCCGTGGCCGCCACGATTTGGCCGTTCGCGCCTCTTTACCGCTTGGGAAGTGGTGCATCGCTCGGCCGCTGGTGGCGCTGGCAACGGCGCCCAAGCTGTCTGATCCTGCAACTTCACTTAGTCGGCGATATTCTGGGAAATCAAGGACTAGCCAGCTCATGCGCTTCGTGGCATGCACCCCGGTGTGACGTGGGCGAGAGAGGTGGTAACAAATGTGGTATGTGTTGTGACCTGGGCCAGCAAGCGCCCAGGGATAGAGTCATGCACAGTTGGGCACATGGCCAAGCTTTTCACACGCTGGTCGACGAGACTGGATCGCTGGTGAGATTCTTAAAATGACCCCGGGCTATAACGGTCGCGTGCTAGTCAACAATGGCTGGTCGGGGCGATACTCCGAAGAATGCAAACAAACAAACGCCCCTTTATTTTGACGCCGCATCCAAGACATCAGCGCAACAAACATACAAGTTCACATTCAAGATGGAAGAAGATATGAAGTTTGCCGAGCCAAAACTGGCCTCTCAGCAATGATTGCTGTGCCTGAGCTATAATACAAGATTTCCCCAGGCTCACAACATTGAAAGTACTTGTCAAGAGTCCATAAACACGCCCAGCTGTAGGGGGTATGTGCCTCGACCACCTCGGCGGAAGACTATTGAGAGGTGTTCGAGTGTTCCCCAAAAGTATATCGCAAAAATAGGAAAACGGGATCGGGTGCGAGGTGATTCGAGGTAGGTAATGCGTCTCTTGAAGTTTCTGATCAGGGGCAGAAATGAGAACGACCCGCGGGCTATCCAAGGCACAATCGTCCCATTGTTGCTCCAAAGGCAAATAAACACATTATATTCCCAGCCTCGAAAGAGACCTCACACAGGGTGTATGCGAGTTCCTTCCGGACGCCGAGACAAAGCTCATGTACAAGAATGTCTCATTCCTGCAAAGCGTGGCCATCATTAGACAAAGACTCCATAGAGCTGTGCAGAAGTATACCGGTTCTCCGTTCGTATGTTCGTGTCCAAAAAGTCTATACATTCCCTGAAATCGCTTGCATCCCCTTTTGAAAAGAAACCAACACTAACTCTCCCACAGGCTCCCACGCGAATTAGGTATTACCGAAATAAAGAAATCGTAGGTAGGACGTGGTCGACGAGACGCGCTAGGTGCTGATTTACAGGAAGGCAGCGAGACCGACGACGGCAGCGAGGCCAGCGCCAGAGAGAGCGGCGACCTTGCCGGCGCCGGCAGTGGGGACCTCCTCGGGGGCACCACCGGTGGGAGTGGCAACGGGGCCCTCGGGCTTGCCAGGCTTGCCGGGAGCGCTGCCAGTGGGGACAACGGGGACGAAGGTGGAGTTGCCGCCCTTGGCAGGGGGAGGAGCAGGGCTGGGGCATGTTAGTGATGATGCTTTGCAGCTCGTGAATCTGGGGACTTACCAGTCGTGGCAGACGACAGCGGAGGTGGTGATCACGGGCTTGGTGATGGTGCAAGGGCAGTCAGTGATGGTCAGGGTGGTGGCCTCAGTGATGGTGTAGGTCTTGCCGCCGTGGGTGATCTCAGTGGGGCCGGGGCAGTAGGTGGTGTAGGCAGTGACGACCTCGGTGGTGTAGGTGACGTTGCCCTTGGCGTAGGCAGAGACGCCGGCGGCGAAAGCGAGGGCAGCAGCGAACTTCATTTTGACTGAGGTTGGAGATATTAAGGTAACTCGAAAGTTGTAGGTAGGTTGTTTAGAGGTTGGAGGGTTGCTGGAACGAATGTACTTGACTAAAAGTCAGGGTATTGTAGCGAATGTGTGAGTGGGTGAGGAAGGAAGAAAGAAACTCTCATGAGGTCTGGAGGACTCGAGCTTTATACCGAACGGACGACCTGCAAAGAGGATAGGGATGGCCGTTGATGGGATGGCGACGGGGGGTGGTGCATCGTGGTGGAGGGGTGGAGACAGCTCATTCATTCAACCATGGGTGGATGCTTGATAGAGAGCCTTCTCTGTACAACGGAGCATCGAGTGGAGATGCGAGGGCCAGACGTCTCTTGGAGGAGGTCATCAGAGGCGGGAGATGGACGCTTCTCCCAATGGCTGCAACGCAAATTGAGGTTAACAGGGGGCCCTGCCGTCTGGGAAAACAGAGAGTAGCCACACCACTCGGCGTGGATCCTGGGCGGCTTCTTTTTCCAGAGCCATGTTATTTCAGCATGGGTCAAATCAGCGGCGGCGACACGACGAGGGATCCAGGGGCCGGGACCACAGAGCAGGGGGCGTGCGGCCGACAGCAAGCAATGGAGAAAGGGGAAAGGGGGTGTCGATGTGGGGAGCTTCTCTGTGCCTGGTGATGCTTCTTGGGTGGAGAGGCCTTAATCCCGGCTATTGTCTCGCTCCCTGACGAGAGTGATGACCGAGACGGACCAGCCTAAAAAAAACACACACAAGAACTAAAAAAGAAATCAAATGAGGAGATGTATGGCAAGGTTTAAGCATGGGTCGGTGCTAGAACGGGATGAATAACAATGCACGAGGAAGGTGCAGGCACCGCAAGCTGTTCCCGACCATATCTCATAGAATTGACTGGGCATGCACAGCGAGCCCTCACCTGGAAACGAGATTATGCCCCCCGTACGGTACGAGAAAAGCAGCACATCATCATGGTCTCTATGCTTCGCTTCACGGGAAACATCTCCGTTTAGACGAGTGGCACTGATCCAGGAAGTTCATCAGATGCTGCGCGGCGCGGACCAATATGCGACCGGAGGGCCCGACGCGGACCTTGCTAAGGCTTAGATAAAGAGTACCTGCTAACACAGCTTGATTGATAAGGCTATACAGGTATCCTGCTGACTCCCTAGCATCAGCCATCATAGTCGTTCATGCATCCCACACCATGGTTGATTAGTGGTTGATAGTGCTACCGTGATAATGGCATCGCTACTGACCGTGGTGGTGCTATTGGATTCTGGATTTGGTTACGTAGGATTTTGCTATTTCTGGTTTCATTTCATATGTCGATCAGTACTGATATGGTGAGCTCGGAAATATTCACAGGAGGGCTTCAACCAACAGATTGATCTTCGACTCGATATCACTTCTATTTCTGTGGTCTGAGATTGCGTGTCGTGGACGATCCCATCTCCTTCTGCTCACTGGGCGGGTGCGAGGGTACATGCGACATCCGCCGTCCTGAGTGTTTAGCGCTTTCCTTCCATCCCACCTGCACAACTGCCAGCTCCATCCCGCCCTGGCATAAATGTTGCACTAATGCAGGAACAAGACCCTTCCCGCCTTTTGCATCCATCTCTTGATGGATGCCTCCATTGGCTCATCTCTCTTTGTTCTGTTCTGTGTTGTGCTGAATCTGACTGTATTGGAGCACTCAGCCAGCTGACATCTGGAGCCTCCATGTTCCTCTGATACCATCTGAGCTGAGCCGAAAACCCCAGAAACAATCGCCACAGGTCGCTAGGGCTCATCCTGTCCGCCACAGAAGGCTTGTACGACCTGGCGGCCAGCAGCGCGAACCAGTCATACCACGACACACACTCTCGCGGGCTACCAACGGGGGCCCCTGTCTAGCTAAAAGTCTGGCAGCGAAGCAAAGGCCCAGCCCAGTGAGGCAAAAAATGTACCTGGGGAATTCTACAGGCCCTGGACACACCGGCCGGCAATTGTCTCTCGCTGCTCCTTTGCCTCTGCTCTGACTGGCCAGCGCTCTGTAGCCTCGGCTCTCCACGGCGACTATCCACAGTCACACACGCCTCAGGCAGGGGATAGGGGAAGGAGAAATTCCTTGGAAAGGGAAGGCTATCAATGTGGACTCCAAACCAGAGGAGCGGAAGCGGAATAGGGAAGGTGACTGGCGAGGAGCCAGCGAAACGAGGGATAATTCCATCGAAATCCAACACTCCACGACCAGGGCGCCACACCGAAGACCGGTTAAAGCGGCGAATTGCTTCATCAGAAAGGGATCATCCAGACCAAGACTATTGGCCCGCCGCTTGGTCCACGACCAGCCGATGTGCCGGCGCTTCTCGATTTGCTTGGACACTTCATTGGCCGTTCCGCCCCTAGCCCCAGATGAGCAGCGCCGCCCTTAGCTGACGAGTCTCCTTCCAAAATGGAGAGGCTGCCGCTCTCCAAACAGCCGGTAACGGTAATTTGTCCTCGGCTGGTCGCCATGTTGCAGTTGTTAGAGGGTTGATCCAGTCCTGGTGGACGGTTTGCGACTCACTAATGCCCTGTGCTGTTCTCTGACTCTCCCTTCTCAGGGCTTCTCGGCTGTTTCTGTCCCCTGGTCTGGCCGAGAGAGATTCCATGGTTGCATCTGGATGTCTCGTGGGTGTCAGCATCTCTCTGGAGACGACCCTGGAAACCCCTCGAGCCCCTTGTCGGGGCCTTTTGCGCTCGAGTCAACTCTCAAAGTCGGACTTCATCAACAGATACGGCTCTTCCATACGTACCCCAGACGTTCGGTGATAAGGCATCAAGCGTTCCTTGGTGGTTTGCTACACACATGTCTCCTCCATAATTTCCCCCTTATCCACCAGGTTTGCCCCAGAGGCACCAAACCCGACTTCTAGTTCCGACAACAGCGGCATGAGCACCTATAACCCCCGCAGCCTTATCATCCCACAACATCATTTCCGGCCCTGACATCCAGTCGAGACCAGATCGGAGCTTGAGCCCATGCCCTTTCAAGCTCCGAGCCAGCGAGTCACAGCGCGTACCAGCTATCAGGGGAGCTTGTCTGTGGTTCAGTTCTCGTATCTTCTCCATCAAGCCTTCCCCATCGAGTCATGACTCCCCGACGAATGTCCCGGTGGGGTCGGCGACCCACGACCTCATCAAGATGATGCTTTGTTCTACCGCCTTTTCGCCTCCAGGACAGACGGAAAACCCATGCCTCCTAAGTTCAAACCCCAGCCAGCTTCTCCATCTCGATTCTTGCCCACATGAGAGAGATTCAATGGCCAGGGGTAGCCTGCTAGGGCTTTGCTGGTTGTTGTCAAGCTTTTGACCGTCCTTCTGTATCCAGAAAACCGCGATAGCCAACCGGTCCAATGCCACGAGGCGGCGCGCTAGCTTTGACCAACAGACACTACGAAGTTAGCATGGACTTCCCGCGAGCTTCGTCGACTGGGGAGATGGAAGGACAAGCTAGCAAAGAGAATCCGGCCAAGGCAGGGTCATTCAGGATGATGCTTGGCCCAGGTGCTTTGATAGACGGATCCTGGAACACCCCGTCTGGAGAAGGCCTGGGAGACAGGCTTGGCAGATAGGCCCATGAAAGTGCCTGATACTGGATCGCATCTCGCAGTCACCATCGACAAGAGCACGCGATACCGTGCAACCGCTGGACGAACGGGTCGATGGGCCTCGAAACTTTGTCGGGCGAGTTTCTTTTCTCGCTCTCCAATTTCGTATCACCCCCATATCCTATTTCCCCTTTGGCACACGCCCCAAGCACTTCCACTGTCCCAATTCGACTCATCCCACCTCGAGCCGTCAGTGAACAGCTCAGACGTTGAATCTTCCGCAAGCCTCCCAAGCCTCTCAAGCCCAGTTTCCAGGATCAAAGGCTACCATCGACGCTTGTTCGTCGGTCAAGTTTTTCTTAGCCGCTCAGGACTCCTTGATTTGGAGCTGCTCGGAAGGCCATACCCGGAATTAATTTCCACCACTGACCATGATCTGGAGATCGCCCAGACTATTCCCAGCTTAACCTTCTCATCTCGCCCGTCCCGCAGCCATGCTTCTTGCCCTTGCATGATACAGAGAATCTGCTGTGCTGCAACCATACGTTCTGTGCGTTGCATGCTCATGCAGCGTGACCGACATCTCGCGAACGCCCCCGGACCGCACGAATAGCAACCCGGGGCTCGAGTTGCTGTCGATTGTGTTGTTGTTTTTTCCCTGCCGGCGTTTAATGAGCCGCTGCATGTTTTGACATCTCGCCCAGACAACCAAAACACCCAATTTGCTCGCCCCGTCGTTAGTCGACGCTCCGTCGATGGAACCAACTGCGGTCCGTCCAAGTCACATCTCTAACCCTAACCTACTTTGTTATCACTTGGCTCGATCTATACTTGGCTGGTTCGATTTGCCACACCCGGGACTGCTGGCCGTGGTTCCTACAGGTCGGCCCCTCGCTGTTTTCTCCATGGCTAATTTCCAATCCCTTGCTCGTCTTTGAATCACTTCTCCGGGGGCCTGGCCGAGGATGATAATTGCCTCTTCTCCGAATGGTCTGACCGGCCCATGGCCAGAACAGCTACCGTCGAAGCGACACCAGCACACCATCCCATCCCCAGCGTTTCCGGGAGTTGACTATCGCCTCAGGCGTAATTGCAAGTGCCTTGATTCGTCTGTCCGAGCCGCACGCTTGTCTGTGTTTCTTGGCTGTGGTGGCAACACTCTTGGCCAGCCGAGTCTGAGCGGCTTCCGCTTTGTCTCTCGTGTTGGCGGAGACGAGAGCATGTTCTGTGCCGCATTCTGTATCTGTTTTTTGGTTCCGCGGCCTTTTTTCGCTAACCCGAACCTGCCTTTTGTCGATTCTCGTTCCACGACAAGAGCAAGGGTCCTCGGACTCTGCTCTTGACATCCATTGAGAGAAGGCCGAAATGCGCTCTGTGATTGAGAAAAGGGAGAGATAACGATGTGAGCAATTCCAGGTGTCAAGCGACCCCGGTTCAATTCAACCAGGCCAATTGCTCGATTGCACCTCCGGTCGGACCTCTGAATCAATCTCGCCCTCAGCTTGTGTCCTCCTGGGACTTGACACCAGCGGATTACCTTGTCAAACACCAAGTCGAAGTCATCATGGCACAAAGTTGTGTGTTGCAGGTGTCGTCGCTACACAGAGTATCATTGGCCCCGTATGTCTGGCCAAAGTTTGTCGGAGGTTGACGACATTGCGTCTGAGAGTATTACTAATGTGCGTCATCGGTTTCACTCAACCATCTGTGACCGTCTTGCGCTTTAAGCTTCAGCTTCGAATTTCCACCATAGTCACCTTTAACGCCCGAAACGAATACCTGAAACTACAACATGGCGGATCTGATCAAGGCAGTCGGTACGGGAGCAGGATGCAAGTCCAAGACCAGGACCGTCTAACCTAGTTCGCAGATATCCGAGGCGGTAAAGGCGAGCGAGATGCCCTCTTCATCAACTCTCAGACGCCAAAGCCCTCGCCTACTGAAGGACAGGCCCTCGTCCGTGTCAAAGCCTTTGGCATAAACCGTATGGATATAGTCCAGCGACGCGGCTTCTACCCGCTTCCGCCTCAAGCCCCCGCAACGCTGGGCGTCGAGTTCAGCGGCACCATCGAGTCCCTTGGGCCCGGTGACCACGGTGCCTTTAAGCAGGGTGACGAAGTCTTTGGGCTTGCCTACGGTGGCGCCTACGCCGAGTACCTTGCCGTCAGTACTCGCATGTTGCTGCACAAGCCGTCGTCAATGGACTTTGTGACATGTGCTGGCATCCCGGAAACTTGGATCACGGCGACACAGGCACTGCACCTTGTGCTTGGCTTCACCAAAGGTAAGTCGATCTTGTGGCACGCCGGTGCCTCGGGCGTGTCTATTGCTGGCATCCAGTTGTCAAAGATTGCCGGTGCATCCCAGGTCTTTGCCACGGCCGGGTCCCAGGAAAAGTGCGACTTTATCACCTCGAAGCTCGGAGCCACCGCGGCCTTCAACTACAAGACGCAGGACTGGGCGGAGGAGATCAAGAAACACACCGACGGTAACGGCGTCGACTATATCGTGGACTTTGTTGGTGCAAGCTACTTCCAGCAGAACCAGACGGCCGCTGCACGGGACGGACGTATCGTCCTCCTGGGCACGCTGGGTGGTGTCAAGATCCCCGAAGCCGACATCTCGCAGATCCTGTACAAGAGACTTCGAATCGAGGGCAGCACGCTGAGGAGCCGGGACGAGGAGTACCAGGGAAAGCTTCGTGACCGCCTCGAAGAGTATCTCCCAGACTTTGAGTCAGGCAAGTTGAAGATCTTTGTGGACAAGGTTCTGCCATGGGAGGAGATCCAGGAGGCTCACAAGCACATGGAAGAGGCCAAGAATCTGGGCAAGATCATATGTACTATCTCGTAGGCACCATCCATAACTCGAAAATAGGAGACAACTCTTGACGACGCCACGCTTGTGTTCGTCAAAGCAAAAAAATCCATCGCTTTCCTCAATGTGACTGAATCCACTTGAGCATCTGCTCATACGCTGTAGCCTGGGCGTCCTTGATGGCAGCATCCTGATACTCGCCGACAACGGCAAACCCTGATATAGTGAGCTGATGATCAAGATGTATAGATGGGTGAAGCATTGACTTACCGTGCGGCACTCCAGGATATACCTGGACCTCGTGCTCTAGGTTTGCATCGGACATGGTATCCTCTCCTGCTATCCGCACCTCATCGGTGAAGAGAGGATCATTTTCGACGCAAACCAGGCTCAGAGGAGCACTGATGTCTTTGAAGTCATCGGGGGTTACTGAGGCGGCATGTGCCAAAGCACCGGCCTTGATGAATGGCCCGGACTTGAGTCCTCCGCTCTCGGCATCCCCTTCAACAACCTTTGTCTTCTTGGCAAGAAGTAAAACGAACCGCGCACCGACGCAATACCCGGCTGCATAGATGCCATCGCCACGCTGGATGGAGTCTGCGTACTGCTCTCGGGCAGCATCGATCACCTTGTGCAGGATAGGCATGACGCGGTCCTCAGTGACGCGGGCGAGCCACATGTCAATGAGGAACGATTTTGTAACCTCGACAGCCTTCAGCTTTAACTGCTCGAGGATAGATGTGGAGTCGTCGGTGACGGCGGTTGCGCCTGGGGCTGTGTCGCCGGCGAAGAGGTCGGGCATGAGGACGAGGTAGCCCTCAGAGGCGAACTTGTCGGCCTGGATCTGGTTGTTGGTGGACTTGATGCCTGTGCCTCCGGTAAGGAGGAGGAGGAGCCGGGAAGGGGCATGAGGGTAGTCGGTGGGCTTGGAGATGTAGACCTAGAGGCGAGCGTCGTTAGCGACAGTATAGATGGGGTCAATGGTTGGTCGCACATCAACGTCATTGAGCTTGATGATCTCGCCAGTAGAGGCCTGCCCAGAAGCTGCACCTGTTAGTATGGGATGGGAATGATCGGGAATGCAGAACATACGAGTAGGTCTGTCGGTTACGCAGTGCTCGCCGACAACAGGCGCCGAAGGGGCAGCGCGGGTCTCCTGGGCGTCGCTCTCGGGAGCTCTAGTAGCATTATCTGCGTCAGCCATGGTGGTTTTCTGGTTGTCCTATCTGCGATCGAGATGCGTAGTGTCGTAGGATTGGCAGGCAGATGATGTTGTTGTTTGATGCATGGCTGATTGCAGTTGAGGGGCTGCCTGAGGTTGGACAGCTGCGCTGCGCTGCGGCGCCTTGGCTGGAATCCAACGTCATGTTGGAGGGGTAACTCCCTGCAGGAGCTCTTCCTTGTGCGTGACGCGGCGACAGGTGAATATTGGTTCATGCAACAGCGAAGTCAGGTGGTTTATGTCAGTAAATCTGAGCTTCACAATATCAATTCTATACTAGAAAGGCCCAATACCCTGTATATCTTGACATTCACACTTGGCATTCTCTACTAGCTAGGTTGTCGAGATCGTGTGGTTCGCCCCCGGTTGCCCCAGCCATCAACTGCCGTAGCATTACATAATCCAACGACCCCGCGATCTCTTGCCACACAGCGCGTTGAGTGGAACGCGCTGAACGCGTCGTAGGCACCATCTTCCTTTTATCGTCCACTTCCATCACCTTCCCCCAGACAGCTACTCAACCAAGCCATCAAACCAACGCGATACACACAATCTACCGCCGAGAACCGATCACAGCTCACGGCAACCATGGCTGCAGCTTCAGCGCTCTCTCGAGGCGCTCTTGAGTGCGTTTTCTCGTTTCTCATCTCCCTTCTTCGTTCACTAACTTTTTGTCAGCGTGATCTTCAACGATCCCGACAAGGCCGCCAAGCTCTTCCCCGTACCCGTCTTGCAATGCCTCCAAGTCAAGCAGATGGCCCCTTCGGCCCAAGGAGGTGAACGATACCGTCTCGTTATGAGCGATGGCCAGCATTACGTTCAGACTATGCTTGCTACACAGGCCAACCATGTCGTCCGCGACAACAAGCTCGTCCGAGGCTGCTTTGCCCGGATCAAGCAATACACTCCCAACAACCTGAAGGGCAAGAAGTGAGTTTGTGATTCACCGTCGTCTCGACTGCTTCTGACCACACCTAGTATCCTTGTCATCCTCGATCTCGAAGTCGTCGAATCCCTTGGCATCCAGGACAAAATTGGCGAGCCGGTCGCGGTCGACGCAAAGCCACCCGGTCAGGAGGGTGCCATCGCCGGAGGAGACTTCTACGGTGTTAAGAAGGAGGAGCAAAAGCCACAGCCCCAACAGTTCCAGCAGCAGCAACAGCAGCAGTCGATGCCTTCGCGACCAGCCATGCACGGTGGCAGCAACATCTACCCCATCGAGGGCCTGTCGCCCTTTGCGCACAAGTGGACCATCAAGGCTCGAGTCACCTCCAAGTCGGATATCAAGACATGGCACAAGGCCACAGGCGAGGGAAAGCTGTTCAGCGTTAACCTTCTGGATGAGAGTGGTGAGATCAAAGCCACTGGTTTCAACGAGCAGTGCGATGCCTTCTATGACCGTCTGCAGGAGGGCTCTGTTTACTATATCTCCACTCCTTGCCGAGTGTCACTGGCCAAGAAGCAGTTCTCCAACCTTCCCAACGACTACGAGCTCGCTTTTGAACGGGATACAGTCATTGAGAAGGCCGAGGACCAGACCAATGTGCCTCAAGTGAGGTTCAACTTCTGCACCATCCAGGAGCTGCAGAGCGTGGAGAAGGACAACACAGTCGATGTGATCGGTGTGCTCAAGGAGGTCGGCGAGATTGGAGAGATTGTATCCAAGAAGGACGGCCGACCTTTCCAGAAGCGAGAGCTAACCCTCGTGGATGATACTGGCTACTCAGTCCGTGTTACAGTTTGGGGCAAGACGGCCAACTCGTTCGACGCCCCCGCCGAGTCTGTTGTTGCCTTCAAGGGCACCAAGGTATCCGACTTTGGTGGAAAGAGTCTCAGTCTCCTTTCTTCTGGCACAATGAGTGTTGATCCCGACATTCCTGATGCTCATCGACTCAAGGGATGGTATGACTCCGCTGGACGAACAGACACCTTTGCAACCCACCAGGGCATGGCGAGCATGGGCAACGCCACTGGCCGAAAGGACGAGATCAAGACCATCTCTCAGGTCAAGGATGAGAACCTGGGCATGGATGACCAAGCCTACTACACCATCAAGGCGACTATCGTCTTTATGAAGCAAGACACCTTTTGCTACCCAGCCTGTGCTTCCCAGGGCTGCAATAAGAAGGTGACGGAGATGGGAGATGGCACTTGGCATTGCGAGAAGTGCAATGTGTCGCACGATAGGCCGGAATACCGATACATTCTGTCTCTTAACGTGGCCGACCACACCAGCCACCAATGGCTCAGCTGCTTCGATGATTCTGGCCAGAAGATCCTGGGTCGTACAGCCAACGAGATGATGGAGCTGAAGGAGTCGGATGACCCAACCAAGTTCACGGCGGCATTTGAGGAGGCCAACTGCAAGAAGCTCACGTTCCGATGCAGAGCAAAGATGGACAACTTTGGCGAGGCTCAGAGGTACGTTGCCGTGTTCCCTGACTGTGTGTGAGATACTAACATTAGTGCTATAGGATACGATATCAGGTGATGAGTGCTATGCCCCTGGACTTTACTTCAGAGGGCAACAAGCTCAAGGAGATGATTAAAGAGTACGAGAACATGGGAGTATGAAGATGAAGGCTGCGATTCTAGTGCGTGCGGGATGGCGAAAAGAGATTGGGGGTTGTCTTACCATGTATACCTTGTAAAGCCGGGATGAAAGGATCGGTCTACAATGTCGTGGACATGAACATTACGCAATACATAATGAAATGAGCATCGCGACGAAGGCAGTATCATCTGGGGTGAATAGAAAATGATTTAAATGCTCAAGAGGATTCAACAAGCTTTTATTAACCCAACGCCGTCATGTGTGCAGGATGCCCTAATGCCTGGTATCTAACTACAGGGGCAGTCTCTGGTGCTTCCAGGGCTTCTTGCCCTCGCCGTCTCCGTAGTCAGCGGTGGCCTGGTAGTCACCGCGGATCTTGTACTTGTAGATGGTCAAGCCCTCGAGACCAACAGGTCCACGGGCATGGATCTTGTTGGTGCTGATACCAACCTCGGTACCGAAGCCGTAGCGCATACCGTCGGCGAGACGGGTAGCAGCATTCCAGTAAACACCGGCAGAGTCAACCTCGTTCATGAACCGCTCAGCCTCAGCCGAGTCGGAGGTCATGATGGCGTCGGTGTGGTGAGAGCCGTGGGTGTTGATGTGGGTGATGGCCTCGTCAAGGGAAGAGACGGTCTTGACGCCGATGGTGAGGGAGAGATGCTCCGTGTCATAGTCCTCGGCCGTGACATCCTGAACACCCTCGAGAGAGAGGGATGCAATGGCGACCTTGCTGGCCTCGTCAACACGGAGAGAAACGCCCTTGGCGGCGAGAGCAGCAGCAACACCGGGGAAGACGGTAGTCAGAGCGGTATCCTGGACGAGGAGGGTCTCGACGGCGTTGCAGGCAGCGGGATAGCTGGTCTTGGAGTCGACGATGGCGGTGATGGCCTTGTCCTTGTCTGCCGAGGCAGTGAGGTAGATGTGGCAAAGACCGTCTGCGTGGCCGAGGACGGGAATCTTTGTCGACTCCTTGATGTAGCGGACCAGATCGTTAGAGCCACGGGGGATGACGAGGTCGATGTAGCGGTCCTGGGCAAGGAGCTGGGCGATGACATCGCGGGTGGTGACAAGTTGGATGGCTGAGTTGGGGACCTGAGTTGTCTCCAGGGCTGAAGAGATGACCTTGGAGATGGCGACGAAAGACTCGGTGGATTCCTTTCCTCCTAGGGGATGTGAGTTTTGTGAGTAGAGATGATAGGAGGGAAACTTACCCTTGAGAATAGCGGCGTTACCAGACTTGATGGCGAGAGAGGCAATGTTGGCGATGACCTCGGGTCGGGCCTCAAAGATGATGAGAAGCACACCGATGGGGCATGAGACACGCTCCATGACAAGATCATTATCAAGTTCAGTCCTC